>NW_026947493.1:32206071-33439642 GCF_034190915.1 Cavia porcellus
GACCGAGGAGCGTTGCAGCGCGGCCTCGGGTTTCCATGCCATCCCCAAAGCCGGCTTGAGGTTAGCTTCCTGCCAGAGGAAACGGGGCTCTGTGCCTGGAAAGGACGGGACTGGCAATCGCCTTAGAGGACGTCCAGGCCCAGAAGTGCGGGATCGGGATTAGCATCTGGAAAGATCTCTGCCGCTCCTAGAAACGCATGCTATGGTCATGTCTTCCTGTGAGGGATAATTAAACCTCAGCCTGGCCTGATATTCCTTCTGTTTCTGAGGCTCTATTTATTTTATTATTTTCTTCATGTTTTGCAGCACTAGGGATGATCGAACTAGGGTCTTCATACAGATCTACATCCCCAACCTGTAAAATTTTTAAGTTTCGAAACCGGATCTTACTAAATGGTTTAGTCGCTCAGACTGAGGTCCAACTCTTAATCTTCCTGTGTCAGCGTCCCAGAGTGCTGGTATTCAGGGCATGTGCCATGGCAACGGGGTCCGTGTCCAGTTTAGGTTTTACTTCCTCCAGGCTTTCTCAGCCTCCTTTGGGCTCACTCTCCACTGAGACAGAAGGATCTCAAATTTGAGCCACGCCTGGGCAACTTCTAGACTTAGCTGGACCCTGTCTCAAAATAATAAACATAAAAAGTGCTGGGACTGTAGTTCAGTGTGAGAACCCTAAGTTTAATTCCTAGTACTGCAAGAAAAGAAAAAGTGTTCATTTAACAAACATGTATTGAACACCTGCAATGTGCCGTGTGGCGCTTTGTGCAGGAGTGAACAGAGACAGGGCCTGTGCTCAGAGCACCTGGGGCTTACTGCAGCGCTAAATCCTTAGTGTGCTAGGCTCTTCCTCACTGCACACGTGGGTGGGATCACCACTCAGCTGGACTCTCACCACTGAAATCTGTTGCAAAGTCACCCTCATCAACCCATTTTCCTGCCTTGCAAGCAGGCAGTGGTGAATTCAATCCCTGGTACCGATAAAAAGGAAAAAGACAAAAACAAAAACAAACCCATTTTCCAGCGCGGGGTATCCTGGTGAAATTGGGTGAGTCTGGGGCTTTGTGAGTGGGACGCGGGCAGGAAGCCCTAAAGATACAGAAAGAAGGCCACTGGGAACATTCCTGAAAAGCCGTATCTGGAAAAGCTGCTAGATCTTATTCAGAGTTGGGAACAGTCTCCTGGGGCTGCAGCAGCATCCTCCAAATTGGTGGTCACCTCATCACTCAGACTTCAAGGGCTGCCTGAGAGTCACTGCAGGGAACCATACCCACAGTTTTGGTGACAGGTGACTCACAAAAGGCTGTGCTGCTTTGTCTTCTCTCTCTGATCTTCTCTCTCCTCACTGCCAAGCTGACACCTTTCCAAGCCGCTTTCACCAATATCTCCAGGGCAGTCCAGAGGGGAGCAGGAGAGGAAACAGCTGGCCTTCATCCCTGTCAGCCATCTAAGGGCCTGGAAATCCCGGCTCCCAGAGCCTCCCCAGAGACAGACCAGTATTGAATAATGAGGAAAGGAAGCCAAAAACAACTTCTTGGGAGGCCCCAGTGTGGAAGCCATCCACAACTTTACCTGTGTTGAAAACTGACAGCTTTGGGGATGGAGATTTAGCTCAGCAGCATAAGTGCCTGCCTTGCAAGTAGGCAGTCATGAGTTTGATCCCTGGTACCGATAAGAAGGAAAAAGAAAAAAAAAAAAAAAAACTGACAGCTTTTATATTTCTTCATTTTTTCTCTTCATAACCTTAAAAATGGGGTAAGGGTGTAGCCCAGTGGTAGAGCACGTGCTTGGGTTGTGTGAGGCTCTGTGTTTGTTTCCTAGCACTAGAAAAATCAAAACCAAAGGAAAAGAGAACTGTGTTAAAAATGGATAGTTAAGCCTCTGTTTTAACTCATAGCCTGTGGTCTCTATGTGCAGATAGCTCTCCTCTCACAGCACTGTTGTTTAGAAACCCAGCTGAAACCGTGGGGTGAGTCACAGCCTTGGTGACTCTTCCACACCTAAGCTTGTGCGAAGCTTAATTAGCTCCGGTTTCTCAGGAAAGCCAAGGAGACAAGGGAATGTGGGAAGGCACTTCCAGCACTCCCTGAGTCAGTGATGCCCCTGAGCCTTGTCATTGAGGCATAGGGATAAGTGGGTGGCCCAGGGCTCCCTCCTTTCCCCGGGAACCCTTGTTTCTTTAGTCACCAAAGGGAAACTCCTTATCTGCTGAGAGATCTTTGCCCAGCATCAGCAGGGAGTTTCATAAACTCTCCTCTGCCAAACAATATCAATCAAGAATAAAGTAATAATCTGTCACAACACAAGTTGACATTTCAAAAGCAGTATAGGACCACAGAAAGACTGAATGACCAGGACCTGGTAACTTGCACTCTAATCGTAAAATTCCAGTTGAGCCTCCACTAGGTCAGTGAATGTCCAGGTGGGAAGAATAAGGAGGACTTTGAGGGACCCAAATGACTACTCTCGAAAGCTCTGATTTTCCAGGCACCTTTGTGAAAGTTGAAAGCTGAGGGAAATTTTCCAGAAGATTAACCATATTTTTTCCCCTGTGCAACTGGGGGTACAACCCAGGGGAACTCTACCAGTGAGCTACAGCCTCATCCAACCCTATTAAAAACTTTTTTTAAAGTTTGAGACGGTGTTTCTAAATTTCCTACATGAGACTGAAACTTGTAGTCCTCCTGCCTCAGCCTCCGTAAGTGCTGAGATAATATGCATGTGCCAACATACTCAGCTTAACCTGGACGTTTAAGGAGACTAGAAGCAAGGATGGTTGTTACTCAAAATGCTGAAGATGAAAGCAGGTCATTTTAAACCCAAACTTGAATTAAGACAAATAAGGAACTGAGCATATGGAATGCTAACACAGCACAGACCACTGGCTTCCTACTTTACTTTGTGATGGAGAACAGACTCCTATTTGTCAGGTTAGAACATACCAAGAGAGAAACTGAGCTCAGAAAGAGAACTCAGGAACAAGCCCTTGTTGATTTAAATTAGTTCCAGTTATCAGATCAAGAAGTTACAGCTCAGGGTATTGAACGGACATTTACCTATGCCCTCAGAAACATAATCAGTGATCTTTAAAAAATTATGCTAGAAGGCTTTTATGAGTGAGCATCCCATTTCAAATAGGATAAGAAGACTCATACACAAATCTAGAAACCAGGAGACATAGTGTTGACTACTGAAGTAATAGGAAGATCAGCTGGCCATGGTGGCACATGCCTGTAACCCCAGCACTTGGGCTGCTGAGGCAGGAGAAGCGTCACAAGTTCAAGGCCAGCCTGGGCTACATGGCAAGGCCCTGTTTCAGGAAGAAAAGAAAGAAAACAGGTATGAGCAGAGCTCGTGACAATGGCAGCAGCTGGGGCTTGGGTTCACTGTGAACAGTCATAACACAGGAATCCCTATTACATTATGCTTTATCACAGATACTAATGTAAACAGGCATGGAGACCGTGAGGGTATTACACATGAAACCCAGATTACAGGAGGCTTCGGGCCAAGGGTCTATTCATGGACAGGATGAAGAAATCTAGACCGCCAAACATCAGAGGTTAGTGCTTTCATGGAAGTTTAAGTAACAGCAATCCAGTTTTATTTAACCTGACAATATCAGGATGGAAACAGTTTTCTAATGAATGCACCAATTCTCTTTTAAATTTTAAAAATAAACATGTTCATTTAGATGAATATAAAAATCAAGTTTTTATTTTATATTTTTTTATAGTGCTGGGATTGTACCTAGGGTTTTATACCACATCCCCAACTCCTCATCAAATTTTACATCAATCAAAATTGGGAAGAAATCTGGAATTCAAAATTATTTCACTAATTTGGTATATGCCAAAAATTTTATAGTGGCATTTAACAGCCTCACCAATAAAACTTTTTAAAATCTATTTTTATTTATTTATTTAGTAAGCCTTTAAAATTCAAATTTATCTCAGCAAATAGTGGATCAGATGCACCCTTTTCAAAACACTTCCACCCTGGGTAGAATACACTTGGTCATGTGTGTATTAAAATGAGAAAAAGAGGTTATGAACAACAAAGTGGATGCAGGGTTGTCTTGAGACCAAAGGTCCATACCATATTCCCAGGCAATATGTACTGGAGACTAAAGCCCCAGGTGTCTCTTGGAGGAGTAGAGCCTGAGAATCCCACATTTAGGCAGGACCTACAAATTATGTTGGCCCCATGGGTCGTGTCCCTTTACTCCAAGCACATGCACAGGAAAATGTTCTAGAAGGCGGTACTTAGGATGCTCAGAGATCGCACTCATACCATGCAGGAGCTTTCAGGACACAGCAAATACTTTACATGCTCACCACCTACCTAAAGTTCAAAAGTGAGTCCCACTGACCACCCCATCTTTACTCTCTTCCCACATGACTGAAAGGCATTGGAACAAGTCAGTCACCTCCTTTCCTGTGTCTTCATTTCACCCCTGCTCTGAACCCATAGATTGTGTTACTGTTGACATCATCACATTTGATGGGACAATTTTGCTGAATTTTACCATCCTCAACAAGTTCTTCACCCTTTTCATTTCATTGCTGCCTCATGAGTGCATTCCAAGAAGCAATCCTGAAACACAGGGATTTGAAAAAATGAACAGTGTGTAAAATGATAACTGGGCAAATCCTGTCCTACAGAAAGCCAGGACAGCTGTATAATTCTTGTAACAAAGACTAACAGACAACCTTACTAAGGATGGAAAGAGTTGCTGGATAATAGTATAAAGATCAAGTCCCCAAGAAAATATGTTAATATTAAACAAAAGAAAATCAGTCTCAGAATTATTAAAGACATCGAGGAAAATCTTAACCAGAGAAATACATCAAGCCCGAATGGTCAAGAAGCAAGCGTGACTACATTTGCAAGCATGTAATTGTTACAGCTCTCACAGTTATGGAAAATGGAAAGTGTGAGACCATGGACCAAGTCACTCTGGGATGTCAGCTGATACCAAAACGAGACTACTTCATTATCACTCAAAACACAGCAGTAAAAAGTCTGAATGAAATATTACTGTATCAGCTCTGACCACAGATCAAAGGGTGATACATTGTAAACCATCTTGGATTTATCCCAGGAATGCAGGACAGAGATGTTAGAAAATGTATATCCCTGTAATGGCCACATTAACATATAAAAGAACTATAATATCTCAGTAGTTGCAAAATAATATTTTATACAACATGACAACCCTTCATGACAATATCTCAAAGTAAACCAAGAACAGAAAGTTCCCTGAACCAGTTGAAAAGCATCTACCAGAAACCTGTAACAAATATTTTCCATAATTAAAAGTTAAAATCTTGGGGGCTGGGGATTTAGCTCAGTGGTATAAGCACCTGCCTTGCAAGCAGGCGGTCATGAGTTCGATCGCCAGTACCGATTAAAAAAAAAAAGTTAAAATCTTTTCTTTGAAATAAAAAACAGGAGAACATAATTTTAGCAGGGCTTTTTCAGAAAGATAAAACTTAGAGATGGGTTTATTAAGCCAGTTTTTCCAGCAATGTTTATTAAAGAGGTGATCTTTCTTCCAGTGAATGTGTTTGGCCCTTTTGTCAATGATCAGTTGGCTGAGTGAGTTTGGAGTTGTGTCTGCATCTTCTAATCTGTTCCGTTGATCCTCAGATCTCGGGGTCTCTCTCTCACTCTGTGTTTCTGTGTTTCTGTGCCTCTGTCTTTCTCTGTCTCTGTCTCTCTCTGTCTCTCTCTCTGTCTGTCTGTCTCTCTCCAGGAGCATGCTGTTTTTATCACAGTAGCTCTGTAGTATAACTTCAAGTCAGGGATTGTGATGCTTTGCCTTTATTGCTCAGAATTGCCTTTGCTATTCTAGGTTTCTTCTGGTTCCAAATACATTTTAGGAAAGTTTTCTCTAGTTCTGTGAGGTATGCTAATGACATTTTGATTGGGATTACATAAAATCTGTATAACAATTTGGAAATATAGTGATTCTCACTATGTTGGCCCTTCCTACCCAAGAGCAAGAAATATTTTTCCATTTTCTGATTTACTCTTCAATCTTCTTTTTTCAGAGTACTGTAGTTTACAATGTTGAGATCTTTTACTTCCTTTGTTAGATTGATTCCTGTCTGTCTGTCTTTATTTTTTCTTTCTTTCTGATACTCTTATAAAATGTGTTTTTCCCTTAATTTCACTCTCAGTGAGTTTGTTATTTGTGTACAGGAATGCTATTGGTTTTTGAATGTTGACTTTGTATCCAGCTATGCTATGGAATCATCATGCACTAAACTAAAATCAAAATAGATCAAAGATCTAAATATTGAAAAAGAAACACTAAATCTGCTGGATGGTAGAATAGGTAGAACTCTTGAAGACATAGGTATGGGAAAAGACTTCATGAACAAAACTCCCATTGTACGTGAATTTCTAAAAAGAATCAACAACTGAGATCTCATCTTATTAATTTTTTTTTGTCTTTTTCTTTTTTATCGGTACCGGGGATCGAACTCATGACCGCCTGCTTGCAAGGCAGGTGCTTATGCCGTGGAGCTAAATCCCTAGCAGCTTTTTTTTTTTTTTAATTTTTTTGTCTTTTTCTTGAGATCTCATCTTATTAAAAGGCTTTTGTACAGTAAAATAAATCACCAATAGAGTGAAAAGACAACTCACACGGTGGGAAAAAATTTTAGCCAGTTTTCAGTAAGACTAAAGACATAGCTAGAACATATAAAGAACTATAAAAACAGAGACCCCACCACCACCAAATTCAAAGACCCAGTGCAAAAGTGGGCATCTGAAATAGACACTTCTCATATGACAAAATACAAATAGCAAATAAATATATTAAAAATGTTGTGTCACTGGTCATTCAGGAAGTGCAAATTAAAACAATGCTGAAATTCCATCTTACCCCAAAAAGAATGATTATTATCAAGAAAACAAACAATAAGAAATGCTGGCAGGATTGTGGGGAAAAAGAAATGCTTCTCCACTGTTGACAGAAGTATAGACTGGTGCAACCACTGTGGAAATCAGTGTGGAGATTCCTCAAGACGTTAGAACTAGAGTTCCAGTTTGACCCAGCTCTTCCCCTTCTTGGTATCTTCCTGAAAGAATTAAAAGCATCACAGTACAGAGGTATATGCACATCCATGTTTAGAGCAGCACAGTTCGTAATAGCTAAATTTTTTTTTTTTATTTAAGAGGAAAAAGAGAAAAACACAAAACAAAACAAAGCGGTGTAAGGGTACACGTAATACAGAACTACAAAAAAAAAAAACACACAACAGTAAGAAATCACCTGTTAATAGATTACATATTATCATCTTGAAAATAGTTGCTCAAAACACAGTATCAAAGAATACAAGGTGGACATTCAAACAGGGAGACTGCAAACAGCTGTGTTCAATGATCCAAAAACATTGATATAGTCAGCTATTTAACACCCCTAAACACACTTGCTGTTACATCCGTTAGAGCTCTTTTTTTTTTCCTCCCTCTCTTTTTTACAACAAAATTTACACACTTTGGATTTTATTACTCCTTAGTTCTTATTACTTTTTTGGGGGGGGAGAGAATAAAGTCAAATATGGCAAAACAAAGCTGTCAGTCAAAACCAAGGATAGACATAGCACATGATGTAGAACAGAGTACAAGGTTATCAACAATGGTTATCAACATTGTCTCTTGTTTCCTTAAAAAGAATTGTCTATCTCATTAGATATTATAAAGTTGGACAAAACAGTAGAGAACAAGACCAATAAAACTGAGGCATTGTAAACATTACAGGACTTCCAAAGGAGACAATAGTCAAACCAGAATGGGCATCTTAGTGAATCTTATTGCCTTCAAAGTAGTTGCCTATGTCTTCAAACTTGATACTATCATATAGAATGGAACAGAGTCTAATCAGTCAAAACAAGATCGTGGGAGTATTACAGGACTTCAAAACAAGTTAATAGGAAATCAAAAAGAGTTACTATTATATATCCTAATTTTTTAAATTTTTCCCCTTAATTAAAATAAACATAAGAAATAACTAAATAATTTTTTAAAGAATATGGGAGAGATTGAGTTAAAACAGGACATAACAATATAACAATAGAGGTCAAAGCATGACTGTTTCAGCAACCTCGTGCTTCATCACCAAATAACCCGACTTAATAGTAGTTACCATAGTGCCTTTTTCCTTGAAATATTTGGATAAAACTTCATATACTATAGCTTCAAATATTTCCATATCAAGAAGCCCAGAATAAAGCCTTTCTAATTAATGAGTGAAAACTTTATAAGGCTTCAAGGCCACCTAATGGGGAATCATGATTACCACATATTTTTATATATTTGAATCATTACTTACATTAGGGAAACTATTCGGTATTCACACATTCGAGATTGATTTATTTCACTTATGAGTATGGTCTGAAGCTGCGCCCATTTATTGATAAATATCTCAATGTGATCCTTCTTTATAGCTGAATAATACTCCATTGTATAGAAATACCACAACTTTTTTATCCATTCCTCAGTTGATGGACACTTGGGTTGTTTCCAAGATCTGGCGATTACAAATTGTGCTGCTATAAACATAGGTGCACATACATCACTATGGTATGATGCTTTCAGTTCTTCTGGGAATATGCCTAGAAGTGGAATAGCTGGAATAAATGGGATTTCCAGTCCCAACTTTTTGAGAAATCTCCAGACAGATCTCCACAAAGGCTGTACCAGTCTACACTCCCACCAGCAGTGCAGGAGAGTTCCTTTTTCCCCACAGCCTCTCCAGCATTTGTTGTTGGTTTTCTTGATCCTGGCCATTCTTTCAGGAGTGAGGTGGTATCTCAGTGTGGTTTTAATTTGCATTTCTCTAATGACCAATGATGATGAGCATTTTTTCATGTATTTATTTGCCATTTGCATTTCTTCATCTGAGAATTGCGTATTCATCTCAGATGCCCATTTTTGGATTGGATCTTTGAATTTTGGAGGTCTGAGTTTCTTTAATTCTTTATATGTTTTAGACAAGAGGCCCTTGTCTGAGAGAGAGTTCACTAAAATCTTTTCCCAGTTTGTGGGTTTTCTTTTCACTATGCTGGAGATTTCTTTTGACATGCAGAAACTTTTTAATAAGAAGTGGTCCCAGTTATTGATTCTGGGAAGTATTTCCCGTGCGGTTTGAGTCCTGTTCATGAATTCTTTACCTACTCCTATGTCTCCAAGGTTTCTACCTAATTTGTCTTCCAATAGATTTAGTGTTTCTGTTTTAATATTCAGATCTTTGACCCATTTAGATTTTAATTTAGTACATGGTGATAGACATGGGTCTAGCTTTAGTTTTCGGCAAATGGAGAGCCAGTTTTTCCAGCACCATTTATTAAAGAGACTGTTGTTCTTCCAGTGAACCTGCTTGGCTCCTTTATCAAAGATAATGTGGTTGAGTGTGTTTGTAGTTGTGGTTGTATCTTCTAATCTATTCCACTGATCTTCGGCTCTGTTTTGATTCCAATACCATGTTGATTTTACTACTGTTGCTTTGTAGTATAACTTCAAGTCAGGGATTGTGATGCCTCCTGCTTTGTCTTTGCTGCTTAGAATTGCCTTTGCGATTCTAGGTCTCTTCTGGTTCCAGATGAAATTTAGGAGTGATTTCTCTAGATCTATAAGGTATGTTGATGGTATTTCTATTGGGATTACATTGAATCTGTATAACAGTTTTGGGAGAATGGCCATTTTCACAATGTTTGTTCTTCCTATCCATGAGCAAGGGATGTCTTTCCATTTTCTGAGATCATCTTCAATTTCCTTTTTCAGTGTATTATAATTTTCACTGTATAAGTCTTTCACTTCTTTCGTAACAGTAATTCCTAAATATTTCATTTTTTTGCTTGCTAATGTGAATAGTCCAGTTTCTCTTATTTCCCTCTCTGTAATTTTGTTGTTCGTGTATAGGAATGCTATTGATTTCTGAGTATTGATTTTGTATCCAGCCACATTACTGAATTTATTTATTGTATCTAAGAGTCTTTCAATGGAATTTAGGGGGTCTTCTATGTAGAGTATCATGTCATCTGCAAACAATGATAATTTAACTTCTTCTTTTCCTATCTTTACCCCTTTTATTTCTCTTTCTTGCCTAATTGCTCTGGCTAGTACTTCCAGTACTATATTAAATAGGAGTGGTGATAAAGGACATCCTTGTCTTGTGCCCGATTTTAAAGTAAAGGCTTTCAATTTTTGGCCATTTAGTATGATGCTGGCTGTTGGTTTGTCATAAATGGCCTTTATTATATTGAGGTAATAGCTAAATTTTGGAAACAACCCAAATACCCATCAACCTAAGAAACTCCTGGTTTCATTTTAAAGAAAAAGAACCAATTTTAAAAGACAGCAAGATTTACCACATCAAGACTTACCGTAAAAGTATGGTCATTATGACAATGTGATTCTCATGCAGAGACAGATAAAAACATCAATAAAATACAAAGCACATCACAGAAACAGACTCAGTGTGCGAGAGAAGCGGCTTATCACAGGTGACATTTCAGGTCACTGGGGAAAGGGGGGACAGTTCAGTAGAAAGTGCTTGGACAACTGAGAATTCACACAGAAGATTTCATGATTCTCTCACTCACCCTCCAAAAGCCAATTCAAGATGAATTAAAGACAAATTTAAAAAGCAAAACTTTAAACTTTTAGAAGATAACTGAAGAAAATATTTTCTTCAGGATCTTGGTGGCACCCTTATAAATGGCTGGCACAATCAAGATTTATTCTGTCTTTCTCTGCCTTGTGTCTCTGTGTTTCTTTGTCTCTCTGTCTCTCGCTTTCTGTCTCTGTCTCTGTTTCTGTCTCTGTCTCTCTGTCTCTCTCTCTCTCCCTGTCTCCCCACCATTTCCTTTTGGTCTTGCTGTCTAGTCCAGGCTAGCCCTGCACTTGCTATGTAATCAGGCTGACCTTGAACTATAGTGCTGGAAATACAGGTGTACCTGGTTAGGGTTCCTTCTAATCCTGGGCATGCAGAGTAACTTCTGATCTCAATCCTCATGCCCATCATTACTGCTGAGGTAGCGCAATTGTTCATGTAATTTTTTTACCATTTGTGTTTCCACTCTGGATTCCATGCTCATGTCATTTCTTGTCAAATCATCTTTGTCTTAGCGGTGTGTAATATATGAATAGCAAGTATCTTCTTCAGATTCTGGTTTATCTTTCCCATTCTTTTCTTTTTTTAAGAAAGACTAAACAAAACAGAAAATAGGTAGAAATAATACATATGTTTAGAGGAAAAAAATAAACAGTAAGAAATCACTAGTTGATTTTTACATATTGTCATTTTACAAATAGTTGTTCAAGATACAAAAATGGAATGTGTAAAGTAGGAATTCAAACAGAGAGACTGCAAACAGTTCTGTTCAATTGTCCAACAAAAACTTAGTAACATGGTTGTCAATCCTATACATTTAAACATACATGCAGTTATCCATATCTTCATTTATGTTTAGATTAAACAAACTAAAGCAGGTTAAAATCATTCTGAACAAAGAATAATAGTATTGCTGGGTTTCACATCATGACATTCTGTGATGAGCACTGGGTACTGTAGTGTCTTTTTTTTTAAATTTAATTTAAAGGAAGATGAAACAAAACAGAAAATGGGTAGAAATAATACTTAATGTCAAAGAAAAAATAAATAGTAAGAAATCACTAGTTGATGATTACAGATTGTCTTCTTACAAATAGTTATTCAAGATACTAAAGTACAGCTTATAAAGTGGGGATTCAAACAGTGAAATTGCAACCAGTTCTGTTCAACTATGCAACAAAAACTTAGAAATATGGTTATCAATCCTATACACTTAAACATACATGCAGTTATCCATATCTTCAATTATGTTGAGATTGAATAAACCCAAGCAGGCTAATATCACTCTGAACAAAGAATAATACTATTGCTGGGTTTCACATTATGACATTCCAGGATCAGCACTGGGTATTTTAGTGTCTCTTTTTCTTCAAAGTATCTGTTCATTTCATCATGTGTCATATGATCAGTTTTCATAAACTGCTTATAGATTCTACACATGCATGAGTCTTAACATGTATTTCTATCCTTTCTATATTAGAGGGAGAAGCAAAACAAAGCAAGGCAAAACAAAACATATTCCTATAAACACATGAAATGAAATAAACACATAAGACCATTTTACAAATCGTTCTACCATGGTTCCTGTGTTGTCTCTTGTTATCTCCAATAGAATTGGCTATATTATCAGACATAGTATAATTGAATATGTCAGTACATAACAGTATTAATAAAAACACAACTTTGTATATAGTATAGAACTTCAAAAACTGGCAGTTAGCAAACCAGAATGTGTATCGGAATCTTGTCATCTTCAGTGTAGTTGCCTATACTCTCAGACTTGATACTATCAATCATATCAGTTTTGAATAAAATCTTCTCTGCCTCATTTCTATTATGCTCTTTTTTTGCCATTAGTTGTCTGCTTCTTTATTCTGTTTTCTGCCCCATTCATTGAAGCCTCTCTGCCACTGTTCCTGGAATTCTAGGACTTTTCTCTCTCTCTAGAATGCCCTGCAGTATTCTCTGTAGAGTTGGATTGGTGGTTGCAAATTTCCCAAGTTCCTCTTTGTCTTGAAAGCATCTTGTTTCTCCATTAATTTCTAGAGGCAGTTTAGCAGGGTATATCAATCTGGGATGGAGGTTATTTTCTTTCAGAGCTTGGAATATTTTGCTCCACGCTCTTCTTGACTAGATGGTTTGTGTCAAGAAGTCTGCCATTATTCTGATGGGCCTTCCTCTATAGGTTATCTGTTTCTTATCTCTAACAACTTTTAATATTCTGTTCTTATATTGAATTTCTGGGATCTTGATTATTATATGCCTGGGTGTAGCTCTTTTGGTTGTAGGTGGCTAGAGTTCTGTATGCCTCATATATCAGAATATCATTTCCTTTTCCTATGTTAGGGAAGTTTTCCTTAATTATTTCTGTGAATAACCTTTGTAGTTCCTTTGTTTGTACCCCTGCTTCCTCATTCACATTCTTTATTCTCAAGTTATAGATCCTCTTGTCATCTTCTAGCCTTTGTATTGTTACTGCTTGTTTCCTTGTTATTTTAAAAAAGTTTTCTCTTTCCTACTCCCACATTTCAAAATTGTCCTCCAGTTTGGATAATCTATTCTTAGTTTCTTTCAAGCTGATTTGCCATCTTTCCATAGAGTTTTTAATTTCCTGGTGATCTCTTTGAATCTGCTTCATGTATTCTATATTTTTTTATATTCTTCACCAAATGGTTCTCTCCTTTGTTTGAGTTCCTCCCTTCTTCTGTCTGTGTCTGCTTGAGGGGTGCTTAGTATCACTTTTATTAATCTTCTTATATTTTGCTTTATTTGGCTAAATATTTCACTTTTGAACTCATCTATGAGGCCCTGAATATATCTCTTTATGTCCACTGGTGCTGTGTCTGATATTGCATGTTTGCTGTTCTCATTCTCCTTTGTATTTACCTGTCCTGGGTCAATGTTCTCAGGGTTGGGACCTGGGAACTTTTTGTTGTTGCTTCCTCTTCCTATCTTTTTGCTTCTTCCAGGAGGCCCCAGTTTCTTTCTTTGTTGGTTACAATTCTTCTGAAGCACGCTGGCTAGATGACCCTTCACACTGCAGTGTGCTAGTGAGTTGCCCTCTTTTCCCATTCTTTAGTGTATTTAATAAGTGACCATTAATTTTAATGCAGTCAAGCTGCCCTTTATGTTTAGTATCCTTGATGTCTTGTTGAAGAAACCTTTCCCTACATCCCTGTCACATGGATTGGAATTAGGGAGATACCGAAACAAGAACTTGGGGTTGGGGTGCTAAATGGGAGTGATGGAGGCTGGGCTGGCAAAAAAAAAAAGAAAGAAAAAAATAACAAACAAACAAGACAGGTGCCTGTGCAGAGAGGCAACCCAGATCTGGGGCTTAAGTCTCAGGAATGCATTTTGGGTAAAGTCACTGAGCTCTGGCATCAAAAGGCCAGCTCTCCTGCTGGTTAGAGACCCAACTATCTAAACTTCTGTTTTTTACCTCTGTAAACAGGTGTACTTGAAGCCTTCCCATCACTAGGGCACAATACATCATACAACTTAAAGTAGGGGAGATTTTTTAAAGAGAATAAAACCATGGAATGAAACAGAATAGAGTCAATCAAAACAGAACAATCAAAGTGGTACAGAACTTCAAAACAGGATAAAAGAAAATCAATCATGGCTACTATACTGCCTCTTGTTATCTTCAAAATAACTGCCCATACCATCAGGCATAGTAAAATCAAACAAAACAGAACAGAACAGAACCAATCAAAACAAAACAATGGAAGCAATACAGGACTTCAAAACAATACAACAGGAAAACAACAGTGGATACCATAACGCCTCTCATTATCTTCAAAGTAGCTGCCTATACTATCAGACATAAAAATCAAACAAAACAAAATAGAATAAAATCAATCAAAACAAAACAATGAAAGCAATTCAGGACTTCAAAACAGTATACTAGGAAATCAATAATGGCTACCATAATACATTTTTTTAATCTTTGAAATAGCTGTCCATGCCATCAAATATTAATAAAATCAAACAGAATAAAACCAAACTAAACAGAACAATGGAAACAATACAGGTCTTCAAAACAGTATAATACTTTAACAATGGCCGCTGCTTTTTCTTTGTTAGACATTCCTCCCCTTTCACTTTTACAGTATCTGTTGTACATTTTGGATCCCACTGACTCCTTCAGTTTTTTTTTTTTTCTCTTTTTCGTTTTTATCGGTACCAGTGATCGAACTCACGACTGCCTGCTTGCAGTCGCTTATGCCGCTGAGCTAAATCCCCAGCCCCCGACTCCTTCAGTTTTTACACAAGGGAGAGAACACAACATCCACCCATGTGACTCTGAACCATTTCATCCGTGGGCATGATCTCAGGTTGTATCCATTTACCTACAAGAGCCTGGCAGTTATCTTTCTTTATAGCTGAGTAGTTTTCCACTGTATAAAAATGCCTCATCTTTCTCACCCATCCTGCAGTTGATGGATGAGCTACCCCCACTTCTTTCCGGTTCCCTGTCACATACAGCATTGTTCTCTCTCCTTTGACTTTCAGTTTAGGAACTTTCTTTAGAGTTAAATGCATTTCTTGTATACAGCATATTGCTGGATCCTGTCTCCTGACTTACTCTGCCTGTGTTTCTGTTTATTGGTGAAATGAGGCCATCTATGTTATTGGTTATGGCCAACATGCACTGGCTCCTCTCTGCCTTGCTGTCCTCCTGCCATTGGTTCCCTAAAGTAGCTCACAGCTTTGGAGGACCCAGTCCCTGGTCAGCTGGCTTCAGACATAGCAGGTGCAAGGATGTCAGAGAGCAAAGACGCTCAGTCCTTGGGGGCAGGGAAGCAGAGCCGGGGAACAGTGTCAGTGAGGAAGGGGTCAGGGACCACGTATAGATGACACCCAGAAGGACACTTTACTAATCTCCTGGGTGTCTTGAAAGCAAATCAAGTTGACAAGATTGCCCTAGGGATGCTGGTGGTGGTGGTGGTGCTAACCTCATAGGCTGTTGAGAACAGTAAGCCAAGAGGCATGCTCACAGGTCATCACCTAGCTGGAACGGAGCTGCAGAGCACAAGGCCAGCTCCCAGCACCCCTGCCCCACACGTGGTGTTAATGGTGCTCACCTCATCCTTAGAGGGCCCCCAAAGCATAACTGAATAATGAAAGGTTGGCATGGAAGAGACTGTGAAGCCCGCTAATGCAGGTGTGGACCAGCAGGTGAAGAGCCCCAGCAGATGTGGGTGCAGCTCAGAGCTCTTAGTAAGATGCCTGCTTCTCTAAGACTCCCTGCAGGCTTCGTCTCAGCATCCATGTCACCCAGGTCCCTGTACCAACACTGCTGCCTCCCACCTGTCCTCGGCCCCTCTCCTGAGCTTTGAAAGCACCCCACCATGGTCCACTGACCCAAACAGCTTCATGGAACTCTCAGTGATGCAGGCCACATTGTGCCAATGATGTCATGGTGCTTTCTGACTCTCCCAACCCGTCAGAGGGATCATGAAGCCGCCTGTGGCCCATGTCCCCTTTTCTCTGAGAGCTGGGTCACATTCTCTACATGGATGTCTTCCCACCCTTCAGGGGGTGGCTCTGGAGCCTGGGTTGGGGTTCTGAGGCCTGGGGTTCCAGGGATCCAACAGGGCTAGGAACAGGAGGAGCCAAGTTTGGCCATCTCTTTCTAGTGACCCCAAATGCCAGAACAGGCAAAGCATGGGCAGGAGGATGGGTGCTGGAACTGAGTAGAGATGGGGCAGGTCACACTGGCAGGGTAAGGGGTTGGGGACACTAGGCTGCATCCTCATGGGATCATTGTCACTTGAAGACACAGGGCAGGCGGATGGCCATGGCAACTGGCGTGCCTTCCTTCATGGTTTTCTTGCGGTCGGGTCCATGGTTTTCACTCATTCTCCCCTCTGTTGCCGTCTTCACAGCAGCCACTGAGTGGGTCATTGCTTCACTATGTAGTGTTGAGGACACTGAGCTTCGAGGCTGGGTGCATTGCCCTGGCCCCACAGCCAGTGGCGAGAGGAGGACATGGCCTCCTTACTCTGTCTCTTACCCCGGCAGCACCAGGGACTGATGTCTGTCCCCTTCTCTTCTCTGTGCAGGCTGTCATCTCTAAAGCTGCAGGTGACAGGCTGCGTGTTGAGGACATGGGACATTGCTACTGCAGTCTCTTCCCTAGGAAAGGCATCTCCCTTGAGAGTGGGTGTCCCTGTGTGGCTACATTTGTACCCAGCCTGGTTAGAGAAGAGTGGGTATCCATGGAAACACTGCTTTTGCTTATTTTTGCCTCCGTTCTCTAAGGGCTCATTTCAAACACAGCGTCAGGACTTCATGCCACAATTACACAGGACCCCCGAAGGCAGTGCAGAATGAGGGTGAGAACAGAGATCCACTCTCCGGCCTCCCTCAGCCTGCCAGTCGCCGAGGGGATGCTGCCATCAAATTGTTTATCGTCTCTGGGCCCCAGTTCATACTCCCATAAAAATGGTACTTACTCCATACATTCTTCTCAATCTTACTAAATTCTTTCTATTTATTTTACTTAATGTTCTGAAGGGACCTGGGAACCCCCGCTGTGAGCAAGTGGGGAAGGTGGGTCACTCTCCCCAGCCCTGCAGTTACAGAAGTCTTAATAGCTTGGACCAAAATAACAGCTGAGACTTGCAGAAAAATCAGCGAAACCAAAGGCAAGCCCAATTCATTATTTATATTCGAGCCTTCATTGGCAGAAACTGTCTGTTCACCCTTGTGTTGCTGCAATAGAATCCCTGAGGCTGGATAATCAATAAACAAAAGAGGTTCATTTTGGCTCGCAGTTGAGAAGACTAAAAATCCAAGAGGAAAGGGCTGCACTGCTTAGTGGCTTGTGCTGCTTCAGTGCAGGTTGGAAAAATGAAAAGGGAAATAAAGGAGAAAGGCGTGAGTTGCCCTTAGACTTAATAGGCCCTGTTACCTCTCGATCCTATTTCAACCTGAGTTTCAGTGGGCACAAACTATACTCAAACCACAGCACCACTGGTGGCCTGAGGAGGGTGAAGTGTTCAGTGACTTCATACCAGAGCTCCTGAAACCCACCATGCAAAACAGTCCAAGTCTCAGGCCAGGAGCTGCTCTTTCCAACAAATCTGCAGGGCTCCCTTCGGAAGGCCATCGGTCATGAACGGCACTAGCTGTGTCCAAGTCCATTTCAGAGATGACTGGTGGACGGTGCTCCTCTGGAGGGGAATCCCCACCCTGGGAGTAGGAGGCCTCTTGTGGGCTGCTGTTTGGTGGTTAAGGAATGTTTGTTTCCTGCTGGAGCCTGCCCTCCTCACCCTGCCTGTGTGAGTGGGAGGTTTTAAAGGTATGGATGGTGTGTGGCGTGGAGCAGGTGCCCACACCAGGTGACCAAGAGTCCTGCTGTGTCTCCCGTTGCCATGAGACGGGGCAGGTAACTAGCCATGCTGAGGCTAGGTTCCCAGGACACAGGGAGTCGTGAGTGCTGAAGGAGCCAGCTCACGTGAGGAGGATGTAAAATGTAAGAGCTGCTGAAGCCACTGTTGCCCTCTATTTGCTGTGGCCCAGAAAAAGCACCCACATGACACTGTTCTGAGAGGAAAGTGTCCCCCAAATCAGCTGGTGCAGAAAGAGCAGGCTCTTGGTAAATTCCAGCTACTGTTAGGAACAGCTAAGCCTTAATCTGCTTCCTATGTCTCAGAGTCACTCAAATCAATGGGCATGCAGGAGGCATTTGTTTAAGAAATTCCAGAGTCACACTCAACACGCAGCATCTCTGTCCCCAAGGCAGCCCCTATCCAGTCCCAGGGGACCTCAGACAAGCTCAGACTGATGACACTGAACTACTGAGTTGTTCCGTCAGGTCCTGAAAGGTGGAGGGGACTGAGCAGCAGATCAGATTAAAGTAGAAACAGTCGGCTGCCAAGTCCTCGTGTGACCCTGGGTTGGCTCCTGAGCAGAAGGAAAGGTTATAAAGGACGTGACTGAAACCGTTGGGGCCCATAATAAGATTTGTGGATTAGGAATAACACAGCACCATGGTTACACCTGCTGGTTTTCATAATAATTCTGTGGTTCCATAAGAAAACACACTTGTTCTTGAGAAAAGAGTGACAATGTCTCCAACTTACTCCTAGATGCAAAAAATTGTGTCATAGGAAACTAAAGAAAAAAGAGATGGAGCGAAATACTCCTTGTAGATTCAGAGTAGAGAACATATGAGTTCTGTATGCTATTTTTGCAATTGTTAGGGACATTTGACATTACTTTAAAATAAAAAAAATGAAGCATACATAAATACAAGGAGGCCCTAAAACTAGGGACCCCTTAAGAGGAGATCTCAGGCCGCAGGCAGCCCGCCCTCAGCTCCTTTCCCCACTCAGCCTGGGAGGGCGGCGCCCGCCTGGCTCCTCGCTGCGCCCCCTGGTGGTCACCCGGAAAGGCCAGCTCGGCGCTAGCAGCCAGCGTGAGAACCGTCTTCCGCACGTGTGTACCGATGGCGACGAGTGAAGGGCCCAGCGTAGTGCCGCCAGTGCCGCAGCGGAGCCCTCTGACCCGTGGGCACCTCGTGAGCCCAGTGTCCTCTGGAAGGGTGGGGAGGAAACCTTCCTGGCGCGGAGATGCTGCCAGCAGGGCCAAGCGAGCCCAGCCCCAGGAGAGCGCTGTTTCCTCCCGGGTCCACCGCGGTGTCCACCGACGGGCTGCGTGTGACTCCCGCTGCGCGGTGTCGCAGAGCTGCAGAGCCCAGCGCCACCCAGACGGGGCGCGAGACGCGCAGGCGGAGAGAACCAGCACCGACGAGAATGCCCACACCTGCTTCTGTGGGCCACTGCTGCTGGCCCTGAGGCTAAAGAGCAGATGGCAAAGCCAGGTGTCCGAAAAGGGAAGGTGCCCAGCGGCATACAGATGCAGTTGGGCGCAAGAGCACCCTCCGGAGACCCAGAGGGCCAGACTTTATACATGGAGATTACATCTTATAAATCTAACTGTAAACCAACATCAAGCCTGGCATGGTAACGCACACCCTGTACCCCAGCACTCGGAAGGCTGAGACAGTAGGATCACTGCGAGATCGAGGGCAGCCTGCGCTACAAAGTGAGTTCAAAGCCAGCCTGAACTGCATAGTGAGACCCTGCCTCAAACAAACAAAACAACCAACCAACCTCAAATATCATTAAGAGTGCACACAAATGTATAACTCCAAACATATAAAAGAAATCTGTCCATCACACTCCCCACAGGGCCCAAGACCACTCCAAAGATGGATGGACAAAATAGTAGATCATGGCCCCGAGGCCTTCTGCCTTGGCTCACCTCCCTGATACCAGCCGGATCAGCTGTCCCTAGTTAATTTTTCCAAGAGCAAACACCTTGATTCATTAATCTTTGTATTACTTTCTTAGTCTGCATTGCATTAACTTCTGTTTTAGTCTTTATAATTTCCTCCCTCCTACAAGCTTTGAGCTTGGGGGCTGGGGATTTAGCTCAGTGGCATAAGCGCCTGCCTTGTAAGTAGGCAGTCGTGAGTTCGATCCCCGGTACTGATAAAAAGGAAAAAAAAAAAAGCTTGACTTGCTCTTGCTCTTTTTTTTCTAGAAACTTGAAGTTCAACATTGAGTTTATTAGTTAAAAAAAAAAAAAAGGAAAGAAAAGATTCAAATTCATGCAATTAGGAGTGAAACAGGTGAAATCACAACAAACCCTATGGAAACCCAGAATATCATCAATACCTACTTTGAAAATTTTTATGCTGATAAGATGGAAAATGCAGAAACAGTGCACGGATTCCAAGAAAATTTGAATTACCAAAACTGAATCAAGAAGATATCAAAATTCTAAATAACCCAATATCAGTGAATGAAATTGAAAATCTAGTTAAGAACTTACCAACCAAGAAAATCTTAGAAATATCAGAGCTGAACCAAACCTTGCACAAATAGACTCAGTACATGTCCACAGAGCATTGCATCCCACATTAGAACCCACCTTCTTCTCAGCTGGAGTACTACGTGGAGTAGTCTCCAAAACAGACTCCACACCAGCCCACAGAGCATACTTAAGTAAATGCAAAAGAACTGAAATTACCCTATGCATATTATCTGACCATAGTGCAATGAAATTGGAAATCAATGGCAAAGAAGCTCCCAAAGCTCCATAAACACATGAAAACTAAATACCACTCTCATAAGTAATTACATATGCAATTAGAAAAATTAAACAGTATATAAATTAAATGATAATGCCGATACGGCATAATGGAAGTTATGGGATGCAATGAAAGCAGCTCTAAGAGAGAAATTTATAGCAGGGAATCCACTCCTCAGGAAAACAAAGCACCTGTGCTGTTGTAGCAGAAAATGCACCCCCATCCCCCTGGTCTGTATGCGTCAGGTGTTGTTGTTCAGGTCACAGTTCCCATACCTTTTGTTTCTTAGAAATGGCTGCTCACTGTGATGCATATTTTAAGAACCAATCAAAGTCAAATACTCCACCTCTGTACCTCTCTTTTGCAGACACCATAACATTTTGAGGGACAACTCTCTCCCTGGCAGTGCCCGTATGATGTTAAATAAATCTGCCTCCAATCCTGGGGTCATTTTAGTGTTTCTGCCTGCAGGTGCTATCAGTGTGAGTGCTATCTGGCGTGTAGAATATGGTGTTCTCATGTGAACACTGCCGTAGGTCATAACTGAAGTAAAGATTACTTTTGTGACAGTTTTATTTGTATTTGCAGCATAGTTCACATAGGAATTTATTTCTGTGTTGATTTTTAGATTTAGAAAGCAAACAAATGGCTAATGCTGGAAATGTTGATGTTTATTCCAAACAGCAGTACATATTTAACATTTTGTTTTATTGGTATTTTATTTTTCTGCTAAACGAATATTGTATAATATAATAGAAAGCTCTTGACAAAAGAGGGAGACAAGAGGGGTGACAGGGATGGCCTGCCAAAGAGGAAAGGGAAGTTAAACCCCTGTGCTGTCCTCAGCGTAAGTGGGATTTGTGTACGGAACATGCAGTTGTCATGCATGAAGACTGCCTTAGGTGTGACAATCGAATCAAAAATTACTTCTGTGATACAGTTTTGTTTCTATTTCCATTGCTGTTCATATAGGAATTTATTTCTGCCATTATTTTTTAGATCTTGTAGACAGGTAAACAGCTGATGTTGAAAATGTTGATGCTTATTCTACTTACTCATTGCATATTAGAATTTAATATTTGAGTGATATTTTATTTTCCTGTTAATTACACATTATTTAATATAATAAAACTCTTATAGTTCATCCATAGAAATCCTTTGCAAAAATGAACCTGGGCATTGCACACACCCATAACGCACCTCTTCTAAAAATTTGCCGTGATACCCCAGGCCTACTTTTCATTCCAAGGCCAGCGTCCCATTGGATACCCTGTCCCGGCCTGGCAGGTAGAATAACACATTCACTACCATGCCTTCAGAGTCTGGTGTGAAGGTGAGGTGAGGTGTGAAGCCCAGGACCCTGTTAAGAAAGGCTTGGCACACATACGCCAGCCTCTGCTGCTGCTCCATCCTCTTCAGCCCCAAAGCCTGGCAGGTTTCTTCACCTCCATGAAAGTCGGCTCCCTTTCCTCCGTTTACACTGAAGATGAAATGTTATCCAACAGCGTGCTCCTGGGGCCAGGCACTGTGCTGAACTCACCCTTTAATTATAAACTCGCTATGTCTTCACAGCATAGAGATGTAAAAACCATGAAAGATGAAGACATGACACAGAGAGGTGCAGTTGTTTCTCTGAGTTCAAACAGCCATAGTGAAAGTGCATATGCTTCGGATATGTCTGAAGACATTTTTGGTTGTCACAAAGAAGGACAGGTGGTATGACAACTATTGAGCAGAAGTGACCCAGTAAGTTACATCCTGCAATGCACCGGACAGCCCCCAACTATAATCATCCAGCATTGTGTCAGTCAATGTTCCGTCACTCTAACACACCTGAAATGATCACCTAACACGATAAAAGGGTCACCTGCCTCACAATGTTGGTGGATTCAGGCCATCAGAGGTTGGCTGTGTTTCTTCTGGGCCTGTGGTGGAGTCAGCACATCACAGTAGGAGCTCATGGTAGAGGAAAGCTGCCCACCTCAGGCTGGGCCACAAGATAGAGAAGAAGTAAGTAATGGAGGTCCCATAATCCCCTTTGATGACATGTTCCCAGTGACCTAAAGCCTCCCACTAGGCCCCAACCTGAAGTTCCACCACCTTCCAATATTACTGAGCCTGGACCACAGCCTATCACCACAGAGGAGGGGATCCCAAGTCCAAAAGATTAGCTGTAGGCCGTCCCCATTCCCAAAACTTTGCTCACAGAAATGTTCTTGACAGAGTTGTATTCTGACAGTTTTACAGTTCGTACCTTATCTTCCTGCCCAAATCTCTAAAGGTCATTTAACTTGGACTCTATCATGACCCGGAACAAGTTATTGAGCTTTTATGTGCCTCATTTTTCCCATATGTAATATGGGGCTAAGGTTGTAGCAGAAAACCCACCCCCTTCCCCAATCCAGTATAGTTCAGTTTGTTAGTAGCTCAGGTAACAGTTCCTGTTCCAGTTCTGGCTGCTCCTGTCTCTTAGAAACACCTGGTCACTGTGATGCACACTGGATAAACCAATCCCCAACTGACAAACCATTCTGTCTCTGTACTTCCTGCTTGCTTATCCTATATAAGCCCTAGACAACAGAGATCAGGGCCTGACATCTTGGGAATGAGTCTGATCAGTGCCCATTGATGTAAAATAAATCTGTCTCCAAATTCTGGGTGTCATTTTGATGTTTCTGTTGGCCATTGCAATGTGGATACCATCTTGCTAGGATGTCAGGTATCATGAGTATCTCAGGCAGACAAGCAGCTGTGAGGTCAGTAGGTGTTGATGGTGTCTCCAGACAAACAAGGAAGGAAGTATAAGGGTGGGTGATGCCCAGAGGCTGCATGCAACACTCGTTACTCATAACCTGGCCAGGCGTCCTGCTGATTGGGTTCTGCCCAGACTGTAAGGGGGCTCCAGGCAGACAAGCCCCACTTTGGGTACCAAAGAGGGACCCCAGGAGGTTACACATACCGTGAGCCTCACCCACCACTGCTCTGCATCCCCAACCCCAAGCCGGTCTCTGCTTGCCCAGGAGGCACACAGGGCTGGATCACCATGAGGAGGGCAGCAGGCCTGTGGCAAATTGGAAGCCCCACAGGATCTCCTAGCCTCCTCTGTGGCTTCTTTTAACGGGGATTTGAAACCCCAGGAATTTTTTCCCCACTCCTGTCTTATTTTTTTTAATGTTTTCAATAACACGAAAATTTAAAACTATGGTAATAATTAAAAATTCTACATGTATAAAATTTCAAAATCTGAATACCTTTTCCAAGTAACTGCTATCACAGTTAATCAGTACGTAGATTAAAATGCAATCACCACACAAAATTAAATATAACATAATAACCAATAAAGATGACACAGCAGATACAAAATCCTAACCTAAGATATAGGCACAGTATATTTCTATATATTCTATGATTCAAGAAAATGGATTTTACCAAGATTTTAAATTTATGTCTCAACCAACACTGCAGTATTCTTTCTTCCCAGTCTTTTCCCTACTACCAACACATTCTAATCTACACATGGCCTAAAAATTTAGGTGTTCTAAAACTATAGTTCCTTTCTCAGCTTATTACCTAAGTTATGCAAGGATCCATGGCACATTACACAGATAATTTCATGCGTTATCCATTTCTACTTCCAAGTATCTGTTTCCCACTCATTGCATAATTAGTTCATGCATTAGTTTCTGTGGACAACACAGAATGTAACACACTGGATGCCGAACCTCTTGAATTCCTCCTACTCCATTGCTGAAAAGCTCCAAAATAGAGCCTCACTGTCAACCACTGCTGATGCCACTGTTTCCCCCCGAGGAAGCTTCAAACATACGAAACAAGGTAATTAAAGGTTCATAGAATTCATAGATGGCTGCCAACATCCTAGGTCTAAATTATGTTTTAAAAGTCAACAGAGATAGAGTAGCTGTCCAGAAATCCAGTCTTCTGAAGATGATTAACCAGACAGCCACTTGAATGTTAAGTAGTTTAAGCATCCTTCACTATTTTCACAACTTGCAAGAGCTAAAATCTGAACTTTCTGTGCTTTCGAACTACTGCTCCATACTTCCCTACCGGCAGGGCCTCGGATTAGCCTCTACCGCCCTTGGCCAGAGTCCTGGATCCGGAGGGAGCTGAGGCCTCCACACGGAGAGAAGATGAAACAGAGGTGCTGCCCCGCAGACCTCCAACCTCTATGGTGACACAGTGACACAGTGCCAGTTTGTAGTGTCACTTAGCCCCTAAGTGACCCATAGTTCTTTGATTCTTTAGTAGTATTTTTCAGTACTAGATACTGCACCCATGGCTTCTCAGTCACCCACATCCTGTACTTTATTTTTTATTTTTGACACAAGATCTTGCTAACTTGCCTGAGCTGGGCTCACACTCCTGATCCTTCTGTCTCGGCATCCTGAGCACTGGGATTACAGATGTGCACACCTGACACCCCCCCCCCCACCAGGCCTGCTGCTTATTTGCAATAACCTGCAACTAAGCTACAGCTTTATCCCATGCCCTAGATCTTTCTGCAGACAGATGGAAGGAAACCATGTCAGGGCAGGCTGTGCGCAAAGCGGGGTTTACAGCCATGTGGCCCAGGTGTAGAAACTCCAGGTTTCCTGGATAGATGAGGGATCAGGCCCATGAGACTTCAGACTGTTCATTGTCTCCAATAATGAACAATGGGGCTTTGCAATTGTAGACCCAGTCTTGGGAGAAGACTCCTGGGTACTTCAGAGGAGGGAGTGATCCTGCCTGGGATGGATGCTCAAGGGTGGCACCTGGACAGGTGACCTGATGGAGGAGGAGTTACGGCCTCACTGGTCCTGAGCAGAGTTTCTGACTCTGCCTCAAACCTCCCAGGGCTGAGTGGTTTGGCTGCTGTCCAAAACTCATAGAGCTGAAAAGGGTCAGATCTAGGTTCAAATCCGAGCTTTGTGTTCTTAGACTTTAAAAGGGGTCACAACAGTATTCCCATCCCCTTATAACAAGACATAAATGTGGGTTTGGGTTGTATAAATGCATGGGAAAGGATGGAGAAGGAGAGGGAGGGAGAGAGAGAGAGAGAGAGAGAGAGAGAGAGAGAGAGAGAGAGAAACAGAGACAGAGAGACAGAAAGCAGAGAGATCTGGCAGATGTCCCATCAGGAGTTTTGATGAATAGTTTTCCTTTCACATGACTCCATTGGGAGTATGAAGGAAGAGTAGAAAGAGGGGGACATAGGCAGCAGGAAATATTCTTTAGGATGCAGTGTGGGGTCAGGGAGAACCAGGAAGGAAGCTACACAACTCGAAGTGTGCTGGTGGCAGCCCTACCAACCAAGGAGAACCAGAAAGGAAGTTACCCAGCTCCCTGTGTGCCAGTGGTGGCCATGCTGCCCTGGGAGAACTAGGAAGGAGGCCATGCCCTCCTGCCCCCAAACAACTGGCTGATCCGGAGGAACACAGGCTGAGATGATAACTACTGAAGTAAAGAAACAACCTAACACTTGTATTGTTTGATTGACTTTGCAAGCTCAAAGTCCGTAGTCTAAGCAACTATTTAAAGTTTAATTATGTGCAATATAGTAACTACTGTGGATTGCCTGTTTTATGACCATTTTCATTTTGTTTCATTTTATTGTTCTGTTTTTTTCCCTTAAGATTAAAAAAATAGATGCAATGTGACATCAAACGGTTCCATGTGGGTGACCAGCAGCCACATGAGCTAAGGGGTGCCAGCTAGGGTTTGCCTGTAGCTCACAGAAGGCCAAAAGGAAAACTGGAGAGACACAGAACGTAAGGGACAGTCACTGGCCCACAGCACCCAGAAAGAAGCAGGAGCGCAAGGGAATGGTGGGGCCCATGGCAGGCTGGTGGGTGCTACAGAAGGCTGGAGCATTCTTTTCAATGCTCCCACTGATCATTGCCCATTGCAGATGAGGACCCTCGGGCCTAGGCTTCTGTGGTTCTGAAGTGGAGACTGTGACATTCATGAAACTATATCTGGATAATTAAAATGTTGGCAAATAAGTCAAAACTTCAACAAAATACATATCAGAGCCAGCTGTGGTTTCACACACCTATAATCCCAGCACTCAGAGACTGAGCCTATCCTGAATTACACAGGGAATCAAGCTCAAACTGCACTGCTTTTAGCGTTTGTCTCAAAAAAGAATAGGGATGTGTGTGTGTGTGTGTGTGTGTGTGTGTGTGTGTGTGTGTGTGTGTGATTAGGATAAATGAAACACAGCAGTCATCCCAGTGGAGTCCAGGGGCTGGGCTTGTGTCTGTATTAGCAATCAACTGTTACATGAGAGCAGTAAGAGCTGGGAGCCATGGTGCACACCTGTAATGCCAGCTTCTTGGGAGTCTGAGGCAAGAGGATCACAACTTCAAGGCTGCTTTAGGCAAGTTAGTGAGACCCCCAACTCAAAACAAAAAATAATAAAGAGCTGGGGAGGTAGCTCAATGGTAGAGCATCCCTGGGTGACATCCCACTACCACCAAAAATGAAACAAAACAAAAAGCTGGCATAGGCTTCCTCATATGTAGTCCCCATACGTAGCACCTCACATGGGTCATTTTAGTATCTCTTGGGTTAAGGCACTGTACTCCTCCTGATGACATGAGGGGGTTTCTGAAACTGGGTCGGGCATTAGCACATGGGCCCCAGGCTTGGTTTTCCTCTACACATGAAAACTCTCTGTGCCTTCAGAGAGCTAGAGGTGAAGGTCTTTGTCTCCCATCCCATGCCACAGCCTGTTGGTTCTGAGGCTCTTCCTCAGACATGTGTATGCTTGGTCTTCTCAGCTTTTTGATATATGCAGAAAACTTCATGAGCTACAGCATCAAGTGTACAGGGATCTTATCTGTCTTATCCTTTCCTTTCCATCATCGTGAGGCAGGTATTTGTCACACAGTAGGTGTCCAATGGGCATTGCTAGCTGATGGTGTCAATGATCTTTTTTCCTTCATTTGAGAGCAAGTCTGACAATTGACATCAGAGGGGACTGGCTGACCTGGGCCCTGAGAATGCCAACGTTGTAAGACAGGAGGGGAGCAAAGCATGCATTCTAGCCCTAAAAAAACCCTCAGATAAACACTCAATACTTTGCAAACAGAGCTGTTTGTAGGCTCCTGGAAGGGAAGGCAGTTGACTGAGTGCTGCTGAGGTGCCGTGATCCATGCAGCTCTTAAGGTTCTTGGGGTGAAGGACCATGAGAGGATGAGACAATAAAGATGAGACAAAGCTGGGATAAGGTGGAGCCCTTAAATTTCCAGCTTCAATGGCTCCCAGCACTGAGGTATGGCCTGGAATTCTTCACATGTATCACAACTTTTTGGTTGGCAGGCTTTGCACTCCAAGGAGGTGTTGCTCTCTAGATGGCCCAGTTGTTGTTACTGGTGGTTCTTTTTTATTTTTTATCTGACTTACAAAAACCTTGTTGACTTAAATAGTATATGTAGTTGTTATGGCTTGTGTCTAGATGTCCCTCTCAGGTGGTCGCAGGTGGGGCTTTTCAGAGGGGGCTGGACCTAGGGTGTGTGGTGCTGGGATTAAGTGTAGGACAAAGGTTGTCCACCGAGGTCTGGCATAGTTCTGGGTGAAATGGGAAGGTCTGCCCTGGGTGTGGGTGGCTGTATTGAATGGGCAAGGAGCCTGGGGATGATGAAAGGGAGAGGCAGGCTGATGCTGCTTTGCTGACCTCCTGCCTTCTGCCTGCCGTGAACTGTGATGCCCCTCTGCCATGCCACCTGCCTTGGAGCCAGCCAGCTATGGACTGAAACCTGCACAAACTGTGAGCCACAAGAAACCCTTCCTACTTTAACTATGGGTATCAGGTATTTTGTCTCAGCAAGGGATAAGTAAGCAGGACAACAGTTTTTTACTCTGCCATAAAGAAGGGTAACTTTGACTCATTTATTGGATAATGGATACAGCTTGAAACCACAATGTTAAGTGAAATAAATGATACACAAATTTAAATATTGCACGGTTTTTCTTATATAAGAAATCCAGAGTATAAACAATTTAAAGAGAAAATAAAGGATAGGCAATAGAAAATAGGGAGTAAGAATTTTTGCAAAATGGAAGGAGACCAAAAGATTGAGAGGGGAGGGGTGGGGGTTTTTAAAAGAATTAAGATGTGTTACACACATGTATCAACTCCACATGATAACTGTCATCATTATGTACTTCATATACTAATAAAATTTTTTTAAAAAATCATACAGCCTAGAAAATAAGAAATTGTACATGTCTGAGTTTTTAAATTTTTTTTTTATTTTTTATCGCTGCCAAGGATTGAATTCATGACCACCCACTTGCAAGGCAGGCACTTAGGCCACTGAGCTAAATCCCCAGTCCCACATGTGTGAGTTTTTTAAAAACAAAATTCCAGACTACAGAAATGTTAAAGACTGAAAGGAAATATAATTCACAATTGCATCACCATCTACAATCAGTAATTATTTATATTGTAGCAATGTTTTTGTTTTGCTCAGGTATGTTTCTTTTATGTAGATGAGACTTTCCTGGATGTATGCAATAATCTTAGGTAAATTTTAGTTTCAGTCTACAAAGACAGCTAATTTAGGCAGAAATAGTAGAGGCAGTCAGGCCTAGGCCTTCAGGAGCCTCAGAGCAGAGAATGAAAACAGTACAGCTGTGGCTGGAGGCGCATGTTTTGGAGACCAGGCTTACACTGCACCCCAGGGATAACTGTGATCACCTGGTACGATAAAGCCTACACAGACACCAGTCACTGCAGTGGGTGACCAGGACCCCCAATCCAGCCCTTCCTGAAGGTCTTTGTTCTGTGTACCCTTGGTACATGACCTGCTGCCCCATTGCTCAATATTACTATGTGGCTAGACTTGTAATCTTATTGGCTGATCAAACTTTTGACCCACATTCTTTTCTTAGAACTCATTCTTTGATATTGGAAAACACAAACTCGGTATATCTGACCTCTCTAGCAGGTTGGAAGTTGTATTATTTCCCCTATATCAAAATGATGTTTACCTTTTGTCAAGATATTTACCCATGTCAAATTCGAACTAAGTACTATTTTGTAATTATGTATAAAGTTTTTCTAAGTGAAATTAGAGTAGGTATATATTTTAACATTTAACATCTGGCTGGACAGTGTTTTATTAAGTCACTGAATGTGGTATCCTGGTCTTGTTAATATTGATGCCCGGAAAAAAAAAGCTGAGAAGAAAAAGCCTGGAATTTTCCAGGGATCTAGCTCAGCAGCACAGTGCCTGCCTGGCAACTGCAAGGTCGTGAGTTTGATCCCTGATACGGGGGGGGGGGGGGTGGGGGGGAGAAAAGAAAGAAAGAAAAGAAAAAAAGCCTAGACTTTTTGATTTTTCTCTTCAGGTTTCAATCCCATGCCTTCAGCTCCTTGTCCATGTAGAAACATACCTTTCTTGTGGATGTGGCTGCCCCTAGGACATATGCAGCCTGTGGAGAGTCTGTGGAAGGAAGTCCTTGCACACTGTGGGCACCAAGGGGAGAGCAGAAGCGCTGTTTTGTTTTGGCTTTTTAAATGCTGTATCTCACTATGCTGTCCAGGGTCATCTTCAGCTCCAGGGCTCCAGGGATTCTGCCAACTCATCTGTCCATGCAGCTGGGACTGTAGGTACCATCAAGCACCCAGGTAACTATTTTCACATTTAAAATGATTTTCTATTGATTTTTTTTTTGCAAGCCAGTAACATTGGCTTTTTTTTAATCAGTATTGGGGATTGAACTCATGACTGTGTACTTGCAAGGCAGGGGCTTATGCCACTGAGCTAAATCCCCAGTGTTATACCTCCAAAACAAGGCCCCAAGATGTTATTTAAAAAAACTAGGGCAAGATGTCTTTTTAAAAAAAAGAGTGCTTTTATTTAAGCTGGCACCAGTGGCACAGTGCAGATGGAGTTTGCAAAGCTGTGCACTGGGTTAGAATTTTGACAGATTTTTATAGCCCATTAACCGTCAAAGTGAAGAGTGACCTGACAGAGCAGAAATGGAGAAGGCCTTTGTTCCCCTTTGCTTGGGGTCAGAGACATTTTGCAGTTGGTAGTTAGCCCTTTTTTTCCTTGGTCTGCTAATTCCAGGAACATTTGTTTCTAACAAAGTGAACAAAGGTTGACACAGCATCATTTGTCTCTCACAAAGGGAACAAGTTGATGCAGCAAACAGGTTACTAAGGTGATGACGCATACAGAACAGTATGCGTGACTCATCAGTGGTGCCCCAGGTACATGGTTACTAGGGTGATAAGCATAACACAGAATGACAAAGCTCTTTTTGCTAATACCAATCTTTTTAAATTTGCATTTTAGCTTTATTTTTAGCACAACATTCCCCATGGATTTTTGTCAGTGATCCAAATCACTGGCTCATAATTTTCAAACAGAGGTATCTGTTCATAACCTTGTATCCTTAAAATCATGAGCTTTATAGTTTGAACCTGATCTTTGACATAGTTTACCAATTTTTTTATAATGCAAGGTCCAATTGTTAAACAAGTAAGTAAGATTAACAGGTCTGGAGGCTGCTGTGATTAATGTTGTCAACCATAGAGATGGAGAAAACTATTGCTCAAACCAATTCCGTTCAGCTTGTCTGGCTTGTTCTCGTTCCTGTAGCCACCCTTTAAGGCTGGCCATACTTTGTCGGATAACGCCATAATGATTGGCATACAAGCAACAATTCTCTCCTAAGGCCAGACAGAGGCCTCCTTCCTTTAGGAACAGGAGATCTAGATCCCACTGATTTTGTAAAACCATCTCAGTCAGTGAACTTAAAGAATCGTCTAACTTGGAGACAGAGTCACTAAGGGCTGCTAGATCTTGGTCAATGAGTGCACTTAAGTGTCTATAATTTTGGTCTCCAACTATTGGGCTGGACACTCCTAAACCTACTGACCCTGCCATTCCAATTCCCAGTAATACAGGTATGAGTACGGGATTTCTCTTCAATCAGATCAGACTCTATTAAGTCAAAGCTAGGGAACAAATGACTCCATTATTTCCTGATTACCAATACACTTGGGGAAAGATATGGACTAATATGCAAAGCTCAAGGCGCTGGGTGAACAGGTGATGCTTGGAACACGGAGTTATACCAGAAGTACAGGCAAACCAGGTTCCATTGGGAGCAACAAGGTATTGATTAGCAGGATAGGAAAAATTATGAATCAAGGCTGAAGAGGTAGGATTACACAGCACGGCATAAGGGAAGTGTGCAAGGAGTAGGAGGCAGAGTAAACACAGGTTCCTGGAGTACCCTGTATATTGTCCAGTGTGAGTAGGGGCCTAGCGCCCCACCAACAAGTGGTGTCATCTGCAGAGGAATTTAAAAGTTGACTTACCATAATAGTCACAGGGGTGCCCATATAAAAGGGAGGTCAAGATGGGAGGCATAACCAGCAGTCAGCAGTGAGGTTTGGGCACTAAGATTGAGCAACTGGTAAGCAATGTCCAGAGGCAAGAAGGGGTCTAGGGATGGTGCAGAAATGGCAGAGGGCAAAAAGGTCTCAGGAACAGGAAGTCTAGTGGAGGGGGGCGGAAGATGAGTGACAGGAAGAGATCGAGGTGGGGAGCCTGAGGGCCTATGAGCCTGGTGGGGGCTGTCCGAACAGGCCCAAGAACAAACTGAATGATAAAGGCGCTTCCTGGGTCATATCCAGAGACCCATAACCTAGTACCATAATGTAATCTTGCTTTCCAAACAGGATCTGTTTGGATTTTGGGTCTGAAAGTTGTAAGATTACACTGGTTAAGGGTGCAGGAAGATGGGGTCTCCCGAGTGAGGAAAAGGTAATGATCCCCTTTATTTCCCTGCCAAGGAGATACAGATTCACAACCACAATGTCTACAAAAATATTGTCTCTATGAACTGTGAACACCTACTAGTGTGATCAGAGGCTGGCTGTTGCTTTTGGGGACAAAGATACCAGCCAGTGGACTGTAATTCCTTTTAACTATGTAGGTCCCTCTAAGGCTCCATTAGCAACCAATCATGCAGCATGGCATGTGGACCAAACAACATTCTCTTCTAATTTTTGCTGGGATGTTATTTAATAGGGCACATAAATCTATCTTAGTTATCCCATGGACAGTAGTGTTGTCTACCAATAATTCACCAGTGAAACAGTAATTTTCCAAGTTCTAAACAGTGGGTTATGAGGTATTCCTTGGGGTCTCCATAAGGAAGAACACACATCCCCAAAGGAGTACAAGAAGACACAGGGCAAGGCAGGGCCTCTCACTGCTCATAGCCCCAGACACCGCCCTGGATTTGAGTCGGGTGTGTGTGTGTGCAGAAAATTCTTTGGTAATTTTCACTTTACCAAATGGCAAGGGGTATTTTGAGGTTTGCAACCATTTTTATGTTTGATCTCTTCTTCCTGAGTCCCACTCCATGGTAAAAGTGCACTATGACTCCTCCTAGATGAGCCTCGGTGTGGGGACCTATGGCCAGACTCAAGGCACTTGAGGAAGATGGTGGACTGCCTCCTTCACGCCTACCCTACTGAGTGGTGAGCCCCCCTTCTTTGCTTGGCTTTATGTAAAGCTGCAGATGGTTTGGCTACACACAGTAGGCCTACACCTCATGTTCACAAAGTTTGTGCCCTAATTCTGAGGCCAGAGGTATTCCCTTGGTCATGGGGACATCTGTCATCTTTCTGAGCCCCTGTCTGTTCTGAGGAACCCGGGGTGCTTTGAAGACTCTCCCATGAGCTGTTGGTAGGGCTAAGAGGAGTGAGTCCTGGCAATGTCTGCCCTGGGCCTGGCACTACCCCCTGGGTTGTTCTGGGCTGGGGACTTCTCCAGGGGGACTTTTTCTTCCCAGGAAGGAGCTCTCAGCCTCCCCGAGTAGTTTTTCCAGATTCCACCAGGGAGTAGGGGTCTCCATCCTGGATGTAGCCAGAGCAAAAACACTGTTGGTCAATTCAGGGGTCAGGATCAACTGAGTTTTCTAGTTGAAATGGGTTGAATTCATTTACTGTATGAAAATGGGAAGTACCCACTGGGTGCCAGTTCATTTCCAGGTCCTTGGTATAATTCAGTGCAAAATACTGGAAAATCCTGTCCTTCTTGCCTACCTCTCCACCCCCATGCAGCCAGGCCATAAGACATCACCGAACATGAGACGCTCTTGTCACCTCCCCTAGGTATGGCTGCACCCTCCTCGACTGCAGTGAGGATGATTTCTCAGCAGCAACTGAAAATGTGTGTGGGTCAAGAGGGAGTTTCCTGTTTTCAAAGTAGGGACTCTAGAGATTCCTTTCCTGTCCTCATTGCAGTCTGAGAAGTTTCTATCTGTAATCCCATGGAAAACTTACTGAGATTCTAACAAGTTAATTCTACTCTACCACTTCCAGTGCAACTCACAATAGGATTAAAGACACTAAGACATATTTATGGTTGTGGGGGGCCAAGGGATCCTGAGTCTAGCCCAGATGAAGGCTCACTGGAACAAAGGCCTCGGCCCAGGGCCTAACCTGGATTTTACTAATTCATGAAGAAGGGAGTGGCTAAGGATGAGTGCCTGGGAGAATGGCAGGGATCACGTGAGTACTGTGAGCTGGGCTGGCTAGGTGGCCAGAAGGCACCTCTGCAACATGCAGAGAAGGTATTCAGGAAGACCAATTTGCGTAACACAGCTGAGGTAGCATTTAATGTTTAGGAGGTGGTGTTTCAGTTCTGATGTGCAAAACTTTTCTGTCCTGGGAAGTCACAGCCTTTTATGTTGAGGCTTGAACCTAGTCAACAGCTGTGCAGTGGTGGCTCTACCATCTTGCCCAGCTCAACCGTGTTTAGAGAGACACCGGGGTGGGAGACAGCACTGTTGCCTAGCCTCAAAGATTATGCATCAGCACCTCAGCGAGCCCTATTTACATGGCTTAGAGCCAAATGAAGGGAAAAGGCAATAGCTTAGCCATCTCTGTATACAACAGTACATGGAGATTGGGCTAGGGTTAGCCAAAGTGGAGGTACCTGCTCTGTATTCAAGGAGAGTTGTCCAGGTGGTCCTCTACAGCGACAAGGCAGATTGCTTGGAAAGGCTGGGAAAACCCCAGGTCTGGTTGTGATTCCTGCTACAGGGCCAAAGTCCCAAGCTTGGTCTATGGGAGAAGAAAGTCAGATTGGCTGGCCAGGTCTGTGCAATACAGAAAGTGAGGTGGCAAGACTAGCTTGGGAAATAAGTTCGCTCTACAGAACCAATTTTTCCTTTATCTCTTCACCCTTCAGATAAACTTTTGGCACTGTTCTTGGCTGTGTCACCCAATTCTTTGAGCCATTATTTGGTGAGCCATTTCTAACTGAACTACTGGACGCACTAAGATGGGGCTCTGAGCTAGGGTCTCCTTGCTGCCGCATGCTCGGCGGGTGCCCAGGGCACAGGGGTGACTATGTGCTTAGGAGAAGCTGCGTGGGAAGGTAAGAGCCATCCAGGTCCACAGAGATCGAGAGGGAGTCGAGTGGTATATGTCTTAGACTGTGGATACCAGGCAGGAGCACCAAGCCTCCAGTGGGCAGGAGGCCTGGGGCCAGAGAGCAATGTGTAGGGCTTCCCTGAAGGAAGAGGGCCCCACAGTAGATTCCCGGCCCTACTGCCCTTAGGTTTCTCTGCAGTCTGTGTCTGCCCAGTCGACCTGCTGCTCCCTGGACAGGTGACAGGGCACAGACTGGGCTGGCCCAACTTCCACATAGGCAAGAGATCCACCGGCAGCCCAGTCCTCACAGGGGTGGCAGGGGAGGCCACACTGCAGGTTGGTTAGGTCCCTGACTCTGCTGATCTTTCCCTGCCTCCAGCACCATGTCCATCATCCTGGGCACCTGGATGGAACAGTGCTGGCACAACTTCTGGGAACCTCCTGATGTTCCCATCCTCCAGCGGTTGCTGGCTTGTGTGTAGCTGGACGTGTCTGGCTCAGACCTGGAGCACCACACTGACTTTCTCAGGACACAGAAGCTGGCAAGGCTGAGCCTGAGGGTGAAGGGTGCTGGGCTGGGTACAGCAGGGCACAGGACGAGGGCTGTGTGCTGGGGATACCTGGGAGGATGCTCTGGGGCTGGCACGGGGCCAGAAGCAAGGATGAGCCTGAGTCCTTGGGCACTGTCCTACAGGCCAGGCAGACGTCCTGTGCTAGGGTCAGCAGTGTGGCTTATTCAGCAGCCGGTTACAGTCAGGAACAGGCAGTTGGGGTGGGTGCAACACAAGTTCCAACAGTTTCAGTTTAGGAAGTGGCAGCTGAAATAGTCCCTCAGAACATTAGAGATCAGAGACTCAGGTGCTTTCCTGGAGCACACAACAGATGCTGAAGTAGGATGCTGTCTTATTTTCTCATGCCAGGACATAATACCTGACATATACAACATAAAGGAGGCTCATACCCTGCAGAGGTTTCAGTTCAGAGTCAGCTGGCTCCAAGGGCAGTATGGCAGAGGAGAATCTGTTCATGGCATGGCAGCAGAAGCAGAGAGAGAACAGAGGAGGGACAGAGATGGAGCTTTGCAGCCCACACTCCAGTGACCTACCTCCTCCTGTGGGGAGCTTCGCCTCCTGATACCACATATTACCATAAACTCCTCAGTGGGCCAATCCTTGGAGTCCCTCCCACCATGTGAGAAGGCAGGCCTAGTATGTGTGGCTCTCAGAGTTGACTGGGTCTGAAATGCTGGCAATAAGTACTGTACACTTGCCCAGGTGCCTACCTACGATCAGAGATCTGATGGCTTTCCTCATCTACCAATATGAGCAAGAACATGCCCCACGCTGGGCCACTGCCACAGCGTGGGGCGAACAGATACACGGGCTTCTAGAACAGGCAGGAGCCCTCACAAACTACAGGCCACAAAGTGAGGTGGAGAAATGGGACTTGCTGGACTCCAAAACTGTGGATCTTAAAAAAAAAAAACACTCATTCAAAAATACAGATTTTGGGGAACTCATTTTTTTTGTTTGCTTTTCTCTTTCTTCTTTACTGCTTTTTTTAGGTGTTGGTGGTTTTTTCTTTCAGTTTAATTCTTTTTGTTCTTTTCTGTTACTGCCAAGATCGGAGCAGCCAGCAGGGTCCTGAGAGGAGATGACAGGAGATTTAAGGTAAGACTAGACACATACTAAAAGGAAAGCCAGACTGGGTGGGACTGATCTTGGTCAGGGGAGAGGCAGTGGACCAACCAGCATGCTCTGCCTCTTTATTCATGCACTGTAAAAGGGGGGAAGTGTGCAACAGAGTCAAAAGTATAAAGTCTCAGTGTTTTGCTGAGATGCTGAAAGCGAAACGTTCTCAGAGCCATCCATGCTGCAGGTAACAGGCAAGAACACCATGGCCATACACCTGCTGACTGGCCCTGCTCTAGTCCCAGCAACGAGCACTGTGTTTCCAGGGCTGGCCTGGCCCTAGCCCTGAATGTGTGGTCAATCTCCAGCTCAGCCACTCCCCACAGTTCCCTTTATCTAATTCTATTCATTTCCTTTTACTCAACAGGATCTTTCATTTCACTTTTTCTTTTTCTTTCTTTCTTTCTTTTTTTTTTTTTTGTTTTACAGGAAAGTTAAAAGATCATACTGTTTTAACTCAGGGTTTCCCTTCAGGAAGGACCACACCAGCCCTCAGGTATTGCAAACATTTATTCTTCTGTCCTAGGAAATTGCTCTGTGGTGACAAACATGGGTCATCTTCCAGGTCATAGGTGGTGGCTTTGTCTCAGCACTTCTGATGCTGCATTTCTGAGTGGCTAGAATATCTCGTCTTCTGTCATCACTGATAAAATTTTTACTCTTCTAGTTCACCCACCCCAGCCTGCCTCACGAGGTCTGCGATGCTTTTCTACAGATGATCAATGCAACTACTCATCATCAATTCTTGCAATGATCTGGTCAGATATAGTTTGAAATGTATCCTGCATCTGCTGCAAGAGGGTCTGCACTCTGGCCCTGAATCAAGGCTGGCAGCTTTCTGACGCTGTTGGTTTCAAGCAGGAGCCTAAAGAGATGTCTTTCTATGGTCTGTTGGCCATTTCAGAACTTGGGCAGTGAAATGGTCAATTCACTAGAAAGAAACAGCTTGAAGCACCCCCCCCCCCACAACCCAGGGTGAGCGGCTGTGAGCGTGGCAGAATGTGGCAGCCCAGGACAGGAGCCACCAGACCTAGAGCACCAGGAAACCAGGCAACTCCTCCCCACCTGTTTGTTTTGTCGAACTTCATTATACATGAAAGCATGGACAGCTATTTTGAAGAGAACAAGAGACTCTACTGACAGCCGTTAGTGACTTCCCTATTGTCTGGTTTTGAAGATGTAAAATGCCTTCCTCATTCTGTTCGGATCAGTTTTAGACTATGTTGTTTTGTATGAATTCTCTGTATGTGAAGACATGGACAACTATTTGGAAGAAAACAAGAGACAATATGATAAGATAGTGAAGATCTCAGGTCGTCTAGCTTTGAAATTTATATCTCTTACATTGCTTTCTTATGTCCTGTTTTATTGTGTTTAATTTTACTCCTTTAAAATAAAAATTAAAACTAAAAAAAGAGGGTCTGCACCACTGAGGTGAGGTCCTGCATGGTCATGGGTCGGTCTGGGCCATCTCCCCAGTTCCCAGCTTGGAGGTGATGTCGCTGACAGTCCTTATCCATTGCTTAATTTGTCAAAGTTTTCTTCCTTCATTTTCCCATTCACTTCTTCCTCTGTCTTTACTAGTATAACCATTAAGCTTTCTTAATTTTTTCTTCTTTTTTTTTTTTGGTATCAGGAATTGGACTCATAACCTTGCCAGGCAGGCACTTAGGTCACGGAGTTAAATCCCCAGCCCTAAGCTTTCTTACTCTTTATATAATTAACTTTATGCTATTACTATCGAATTCTTTTCAACTGTTAGTGGAGGTATAGTTGTTGCAGATAGTAGGTATTTTCTGGGTGTCCATATTTTGGTTTGTGTTGGTGTTTATACTACAATTATAGATCTGTTTTCTGTGCTTAAGTGTAGTACGTTATTATTTCTTATGTCAATACTCAGTTTGTCTTCAACACTATCACTGTTACTGATCTAGTTGCTATTAGTTGGTTTATTCTGTAGGCCACCATCCAGATTTGCCTTTGTGTCATTAACAATACTGTGGCTCACCCCTAAAGAAGTAAGTGCTGGGCAGTTACACTACATCTTTCCTTCCCTAATTAACAGAGGGGGTCAGATCTTGGGACAGAGGCAAAGGCCTACAGTCAGTCACACAAGAGTGGGTCACTGAGAAGCAGACAGCAGCTAAAGAGCTCGCCATACCAGCAACAAAAGCCTTCTACTCTAGGAGCTTAAAAGCACCCCCCACCCCAAACACATCCCAAATCCAAAACACAACAAAACACAAAAACAGAAACATGCAATAATAAGGCAACAAAGTGTTTCCCAAAATGCCCCAGTCTCCCAAAGTTAAGCACTAGGGAACTGAAGGAGAGGAAATCAAAGCCACACAGCTGAATTACTCAAAATGATGAAAGAGGAGATTAAAATTCAGATCAGTAATATGTTTAGTGAGCTCAAAGAGGATATAACTGAACAGATAATGGATTTAATAAACCAATTGATAAGTGAGTTTATAAAAGACACTAATAAAGCAACTTGATGAGCTAAGCAGAACAGTACAATTACATGAGTGAACAGCACTGCAAAGAATCAATTCATGACAAGATAACAAACAGAAGTCCATAGTTTAAGAACTACTGAAAGTATGGGCAGAGTCAGGTGTAGTGGTGCATGCCTGTAAACCCAGCACTTGCGAGGCTGAGGCAGGAGGATCACTGGTGAGTTTGAGGCCAGCCTGGACTATAAAATGAGTTCAAGGCCAGTCTGAACTATATAGTGAGACCCTGTCACAAAAAAAGAAAAAAAAAAAAAGAAAAGAAAAAAGGAAGTATGGGTAGCAGAAAGGACCAATATGAGGGGGGAATGTCAGAACTAGAAGATAGGGCTGCTTATGGGTGACCAATGACTCACAGATACCTTAAAACCAACAGAAGATCAGGAAAATGGATCCAACACTGCTGACCGAGAAACTAACCTAAGATTAACTGGAATTAGTGAAAAATAAGAACAGCACAAATGACAAAAACCTGTCTACAGAAATCATAGCAAAAGAACTAAACAGATAAGTGATACATGTAAAACCCCAAATAGACACAATTAGAAAAGGATTTTTCCATGATACATCACAGTCAAAATCTCAGATGTTTAGTATAAGGAAAGAATTTTAAAAGTTATTAGAAAAAGCAATGACTCCGTTATAAACATAAACCCATTAGAATTATAGCAGACTTCTCAACGCAAGCTTTAAAAGCCAGGAGACCTTGGAGTAAAGTGTTTTGAGCCCTAAAAAGAAAACACCTTCTGACTCATACTGATATATCATGCAAAATTATTGTTCGAATTTAAAGGAGAAAAAAATATATACCCACAACAAGGAGCATCTTAAGAAATTCATGATCACCAAAGCACTACAAAAATTCTCAAGGATATCTTAGAAAGAGGTAACAAATCCAGTGACCCCAAAAGCCTAACTGAATACAACAGGTTGGGGAGCACTTCAGCAGTTAGTAATGAACTCACCCAAGGACGTGAAAGACCTCTACCATGTGAAATACAGGACTCTGAAGGAGATTGAAGAGGACGCTAGGAAATGCAAAGATAACCCCCATTCCTGGGTAGGCAGAACCCAATGTCCAGACGGCCACACTTCCAGAACAGGTATGCAGGTTTAATGCAATCCCAATCAAAATACCCACAGCAGCCCTCACAGAACTAGAGAAGAGGACTAAAAATTCATACGTTCCAGAAGAGACCTACAATAGCAAAAGCAATGACGTGGCCAGTTTATCTAAAGGTGTACTTTGAGTATATTATTTGCTTTTATCTGTTAATCTTGATAATGAACTTGCTAGAGCCTTATAAAATCAATCAATCAATCATCTGATGCTGGCAAAAAGAAATAAAAACCGGGTTTAGTGAAAGGGGGAGAAAAATTTGGGTGTGTTATGTACACGTACCAACTCCTCATAATGAATGTAATCATTGTGCACTGCAAACACATACTTATAATAATTTTTAAAAAGAAACAAAAACAAGTTGGGAAAAGAAGAGTGTTTACAGAGCTTTGGGAACCGTGGAGGACAGGAAGGGACAGAGACCATGTAGTTAAGGGGTACACAGGGGTGCAGATGAATAGCATCTTTTAAAAAGTGCTATTGACTGTTGAACCCAGGGGCTCATGCATGCTGGCAAGCCTCCTTTTGCTGAGTTATGCCCCACCCCTTTTTATTTTATTTGAGACAAGTTCTCATGAATTTTACAGGCTACCTTTGAACTTGCGATCCTCCTCCTTCAGCCTGTCAGGGGCTGGGATTACAGACGTGCATCGCTACAGCCACTGGCAGGAATCACCTCCAATATTCTGTAGTATAGTAGGGTAACTCGCCAAAAATGATTTCTAAATCACTAAAGAAGATTATGAAAGTTCCCAACACAAAGAAATGCTACATTACTAAGGTGAGAAGATATTCCAGTTACCCTGATTTGATCACTTTGCATTGTACACTTATATTGAAATACAACTCTATTCCAGAAATACGTAATTACTGTATGTTTTAAATGACAGCAAAAGTATTTTTGAAAAAAAAGATAACCTCACAGACAATAAAATCTGAGGAGTACTAAAGAGAAAGTACTCCCATTTGTGACAACCAAACCTGCAGGATACAATGTTAAAGTGAAGCCAGGCAGAGGGCAAACACCCTGCTACCCATGGATCTAGAAAAGCTGAGCTCAGCAGGGTTGTACCACATGCCTGAAGGCTTAACTGTTGGGAGGCTGATAGAGGAGGCTCGCTTGGGCCCTGAAGTTTGAGAACAGCTAAGGACGTATCAAAGCGAAACACGCATATACCACACCACACCACGCCACACCTAACCTAACCAAGTCAAGTCTGATCCACACAAAAAACTGGTAGATTTAAAAAAACTGAACTCATCAAAGCAGGAAGTAGAAACAGTGGTTACCTGAGGCTGGGGATGCTGGAAGGGAAGGAAAGATGCTGGCTAAAGGGCTCCTCCTATAGGCCCTGCATCTTCAGTTCTACTATTCAACAGTATCAGGGGTGGCACAGCAAGGTTTAATACCCAGGCCTTTCAGGCACACTTAGCCAAACCACAGCACCACCTGTTCACTGTTCTAAGTCAGGCAGTGATGAAAATCTTCATATAAACACTTTCATTTAAACTGGACTCTGAAACACCCTGGATCAAAGTCTGTATTTAGTTTAAGGAGTTTCATACACAGTGGTTGTTGATGTGCTAGACCTATAATGCCCAAGTTGGTAACAACCGACCACATGGTTTTCTATACATAAGTTTAAATGCAATTTTAAAACATCAGTTTTTAGCCTGTGTGGTGGTGTGTGCCTGTAATCCCAGCACACAGCAGGATTCTTGTGAGCTCAAGGCCAGCCTGAACTGCACAGTGAGATCCTGTCTCAAAAAGACCCCCCCACACACACACAAAGTCAGTTCCTGTGCCGCTCTGGGTAACTAGCCTTGTCCTCAACAGCCTGTGTGGACTGGATAGCAAAGAGAACAGTCCCATCACGCAGAATCCAGTGCTGTGATGGTGAAGCCATAGCACCGGGCCGCAGCAGGCACTTGTTGCTCTTGGCCAGCAGGGGAGCCACATCACTCAGCACTGCCCATCAGCAGAGCTTGGGGGGAACAGTGCACAAGCACCCCAACTACAGTGTTTGACTGTCAATAAAAAGCTGTTTGTACTGTTAAGAGCTCTGTTGCTGTGTTTTTATGACAAAAGGTGTAACGTATGAGTCATTTTTTCTAAACTAAAACCTCAGCATTCACATTTAATTGCAGTGTTGATGCTTTGCAACAAGCGGGTGCTGGGTTGCAGATTCAGAGACTTTCTAGAAGGTTTGCCATGACTGGTCTAGAGGTTAGTGTTATTCTAGAAAAGCTTAGTTTTTGTACTTCCATGATCAGTCTATTCCTTCACCAGTGCTGAATATCATAATTTTAAACTTTTTTAGCTTGACAGGAAAGGAGTCTCAATTTCACAATTATTTCTAAATACAAGTTCTCAGCTGGGTGTGGTGTACCCAGGGAGAAAGGACCCAGTGCATGGAGAGTCGGGAAGTGGGGATGTGCTTCACTATGTTCAACCTTTTAAACTTTGAGTTACTTAAACCATTTTTCCTGGTTCACAGTTTGGTCATCCCATTTAGTTAGTAAGAAGTGTATTTCCAACCAACACACCTTGGGGGAGGCGGTGTCTGAGTGGTACGGCTGGAGGTGGGCATGCCATTAAACCAGCTTGAAATACCCCAACCGAAAACACTTGCAGCTGGCCTTACTGGCTAAGAATTTGGGGCCATCATTGCTCCTGTTGGGAGAAATATTCCAAGTTGAGTCTGGAGGAAAACTATCGGTCTGCTTCCCAGGTGTCCCTTCAGCCAACTACTGGCAAAAGTGGAGGCCCTGATTTATAGCCACAGCCTGTTCAGCTTTCTGTGGTCACTTCTGCTGGGTAAGATGGTCTGCCCTGGGTAACCTCCAATAGCTACGCCTCAGGGCAGACAGTCTCAAACAAGAGGAGACTTGTTTCCTACTGACACTCCTCTGTCAGCAGGACCAGCATCCCAGCAATCTTTCCTTGATTCCCACACTGCCTTTCAGACCTCTCTGCCAGAGAAGTACTCACTTAATTCTTTTGGGATTACACTGTACCTACCTAAGTAAAACCATCAAAAACAATACTTTGATACTTATATTTCTTACAGGATAAAATTGCTGAGACCCCTCACTATGGTAAGAGAGGGAAAGATTCCTCAAATCTCAGAGCAGCTGCTTCAGTTCACCTGCGGTCTGGATTTATCTCCTCGATACTGACTCCAGGGAGTCAGACATAATTTAGTTTAGGCATGTACCACCACCCGTAATACCACCGGTGTGCTGACCTTATTCCCAGTCTTAGCTTATTTTTTACTCCAGTGTCTTTATTTATAATTCTGTAAGTTGTCCTTCAACACCTGTGGAAAGAATGCGAGTGGTCACCTATAGGAGACAGAGACTAGACGGGGCAGGAGGGTTCTGGAGTGTGGACTGCTTCTTTAGCTGGACACGGCGGGTACCAGAGCACTGATAATCCATTTCTTCAGCTGGACGCACTGATACAAGTTTTTCCTCACACAGGAGCTCCCTTTGGCGCTGGACAGTGCCCCCTTGTGTTCTCTTCCCAAACCCCCAAGTCAAACCTTCCGCTTTTCTTTTCTCCTTGTGCATAGGTTCCTCCTACCAGCTGTCAACAGGTCATTTCACCCACCCCCTTAGCTCCACCCCTGTCAAACTCCAAATAAATGGTTTTTCCTGAAAAAACCAAATAAATTGTTTTTCCTGCAGCTTCCAAAGGGTGGATGAATCTCTTCAGCGGCCCTCCAATGTCCTCAATAAAGGCCTGTTTTCCTTCCTCTTCATTTCTTTTCTCTCTCTTTCCATGGGAAAAAGTGTGTCCGCTCTGTGTACTCACTGAGCTGGGCATTTGATCTGTATACCTTTCATGCGTACGCTAAACTTCAATAAAGTGACACAAAACATGAGGACTGAAGGAGATGCTACCTATGCACATAAGGGTTTACTGTGTGACACACTGCATGGAGTTACTTTCTTTAATCCTCCAGCTCTCATTCTACAAATGAAGCATCTAATCTGAGGTTAAACTGAGCAAAGGATGAGACAGATGACTTCTTTACCCTGCTCTCCACATGCTACTTTAGTCTGTCCTTATCAGGCTCAGCCACTAAATCTGAGAGACAGTGGTCAGACCTAGTGCATAAATAGGCAAAAAGACTGTGAAGCGGGTGTTTGGGCAAATGCTGGTGTGGGCTTCATTTGGTGGAGAAGCCCTGCACTGCGAGCCCCCTGGGACTCCCCTGCTGTCCCCTATCCAACTGCTGCAGGGCAGGGCCCATCCTTCCCTCAGTGAGAGCACCTATGAGACCGCCCAGAGGCCCCTTATTTACAACTTGATTAAAAAAAAAAAAAACAACACAAAAGACTGCAAAAGATAAACTCTACTATTCCTTATCACTTACCCTCTATAATAGCCATCTTCTGACCTTCTAATCAAGGGGAAAGAATATACACAAAAAAACTAGCAAGCTCTCGGGGGAGGGGTAAAAAACACACTGTTAGGTCACCCAGCAAGAGTGCTAACTGGGCTGGGCACGGTGGTGCATGTCTGTAATCCCAGGCAGCCAGGCAGGAGGACCATGGGGAATTGAGGCCAGCCTGGGCTACATAGTGAGACCCTGTTTCGAAGGGACAAAAAAAAAAAAAAAAAAAAAAAAAAAAAAAAGAATGCTGACTAGGCTCAGCAGCCTGCTCTGTCTCTCTCTTGAGGAGTCACAATGATTTGTTCTGATTCTCTTGAATCATGACAACTATTACCCGGCCTGCTCCCCACCAAGACTCCCCTCTCCAGATGTGGTGCCGGGGGTTGAAAGGCCCTCGCTTGCTGCAGGTACTGTGGAGTCATGTATTCAAGACTATGTTTTCATTAACTGCTTTCTGCAGAAAGACACACAAAATCTTTCAGAATCAATTTTTGTGTTCGGACTGAAAGAATTCTGACTGTATTTTGTAATGTTAAAGTCGTTGTACAGCAGTGCCGGGAGACAGGTCAGCAGACCACTTTCAGATTTCTTTGTATTTCAGTGCTCGCTACTTTGTTTTGGCCTCACCATTCCCCTACCATTGTCTCGTTTCTCAATACGGAACTGGGCTCGTCCATTCTGATACCCATTTGTAGCTCTAAAATTCTAACGTGAACTGGGTGTCAGCTGTATTCCTGGAGAAATGCCATTGGACAGATGTACACAAATGAACTGGAGGGAAAAAAATGTACTAGAGACATGGGAAAGAGAACAACCCTTCAAGCTAAAAATACATGTGGAGGTGTTATTTTAGTGTACTCAGCCTCATTTTTCTACAGGGTTGTCTGCTATGCTACCTGGGTCACACTGAAGAGTCACATGAATAATGATAAGAATCTCTTAAAGTGTCCCGGCATTCTTGGGTCTTCCTTGATAGAATTTTACAGCCATACAACATGGCTAAACTACGTTACACCATGAAACTTTCCTTACTTTCAGGCTCCTGAGTTTTATTTGCACTTACATGATATAAACATACAGTCTTCCTTTTTAAATATAAAATTCTCTTTCTCATTTAAAAATTAAAACATAAACACAAACCAAAAAAAGAGTGACTCTTATTAAACTCTGCTCTTCAAGGGGAGATACAATCGCCAACCTGGTGATGCAAGGCCATGGGCTGGGGTCCTACGGTTTTCGAAATTTGCTCTGGAGGAAAACTCTGGGCACACACAGGCCCTCTTTCTTGTTCACTGTCTCCCGGAAGACATACTCATTTACCACTTCTTCATAACCTGCACCCTCAAAGAGCTGAGCCAGGAATTCTGTAAGACAAGTAGGTTGACAATGCTCAAAGACTTGGTGACATAACATTTGCTTCTGCAATGCTTAGGAGGAGGAGAGGGGAGCTGAAGAGGACTTTGTAGTTTTTTATGTAATGAAAATGTCGATGCTAAAATTTAAAGTTTTTTTTTTTTAAAAACTGACACAACTACTTCTTATGGTCTTACACCCAGATAGAAATAACAAATTAAACAACTTAATCAGTAATACTAAAAGGATAACCTGGAATACATTCAGATTGTCCTATTAATGAGTTACAAATATAAAAGTCTGATTAAAAAGAAACAAAATCCCAAACTGAATAAATTCAAAGTCTGCCTGTGCTCAAGTGCTTTACACCAAGCACCTCATTTATCCCGAGGAGTAGGAGCTTCTGTGACCAGAATGGGAACAAACATCACCTAGTGGTGATACATCCTCAGAAAATCCCACCTCCACAATATATCACTACATATTAAATGAAACAAGGACACATGGGTAAAGAATAAAGAGTGCTATTTTGAAGGGCACGCCCTTACACGTTCTGTAGACATTATCTTCTCAATTATTTATGACTTGTTAATCAGACTTTAGCAAGCAAATATTAAAATACCTCTTCAAATTTGAACCTGACATTTTTATGATTTTGCAATTTTAATGATACTCAGTGATTTCTAGTCTTTTGTATCTAAAAGAATATTCCAAAACATAAAAATATTTGTAAAAACAGATCAAAGATAATTACAGCCCAGATTACTAGGTAGACTTAAAACTAATACTTGAAACACTGGAAGGACTTAAATACAACATTTTCTTATCCAAAATGACTTTCTAGGAATCCCTCTGAAATAAAGATGTATATTTACAAAAGATCCAATCATTTTTATTGCAAAAGACTCCTTGCCTCTGTAACCTGGAAAAGTAATCTCCAGGGACTTTACTACCTTGTTGACTTTTGATAGAACAAAGTGAAGTTGGCTTTCTCTCCCCGCTTTTCCACCGCGGCTCACACAGGGCATCCAGACATAGTTATGTTGACCGCAGGCTCACTAAGTGGACGCCACCACCAGAGCCAGCTGCAGGCTCCCCAAGGGCAGGGGCAGCGTTGGCAGTGTGTGTGGCAGCACTTCTCACGGGATCTTGTGCATATGTACCAGGCATGGCTGCAACCCTCCCCAACCAGCCGAACAGTTACAAAGCAAGTAGACAGAAGGAAAGAACATATTTTAAGGATAGATTCCATTTATCTCACCCTCAGTGAAAAAATATGATCTGGTTCCATCTTGTCTAACATAAAAGTTTTCTCCAAGTTTGCTGCTGGCTTTGAACCTAAGCATGGTGTGATCATACAGCCCATAGTCACGGAACAAGATACTTTTCCCCGGTTTCAACACCTACAAAATAAAAGCAGGCTGCATAGAACTTGTGGAACCGCATCAAATAAACCAGTCTGTGGGAGGAATTAAAATAACTTAGATTTGTGGTGATTATGGTTGGGGCCAGGCTGAAACACCCATAACATGAAGGAAAAGGACGTGTTAATGAAAAGGACATAAGACCTGACTGAGGACCACAATACTGGAGTGTGTTTTAAGCACCATCTAGGGCATTCTAACATCCAAGGTCACAATTAAAACACAAAGATAAACAAAACAGTCCTATCCTCATTAAAGCATACTTCTCCCAACAGCTTTTTGGCCATTTCCTAGTACTCAACTGTCCTTTACGAAAGCATGCCATCGTGGCTTGTGATCCCAGCGTGTTTCCCTCATCTCTAGGTCTCAATGCTGGCGTCACTGTACCACAGGGACACACTGCTCATGCTGACCCTGACCACGCCCCTGCTCATCAGCTTGCCGTTTCTTAATGGACTGCTGCCCAGTTCTGGAAGGAAGGGATGTGACCACTATCCTAATGGGAGAGGAGGGAAACAACAATCGGAAAGGTTGAGAGATTCACTCAGAATCACCTACTAGAGTGGCCGAAGTGTGGGGACAGACACTTTTGCCAGCCCTTGTGAGCAGGAAAGGTATCACTCCATTCTCACTAAGCAGCAAGAGTGCTCAGAAGGGAGGGATGGTTTTCTCCCTCATACTTGTTCAGGTGTGCTGGGCTTCTTGATGCAAGTGAATCATGGGGCCAGAGTGCAACAGGTGAGGGAGGGGCCAGTTCAGGACTGGGCGGCAAGTCCCACATGAAAGCCTTCTGGAGACAGGTACCCAACAGCAGCTGTCTCAGATGGCCACATGCTTCTCAGAACGCCAAGTGGGCCCCATAGTGGCCCTTGCTTTTTACATGGAAAGTCTTACCAGTACCAGCAATATTTACATGCTGTCAGTAAAGAAAAATCCTTTTAGATAAAAGCATTCTTACCTTGGAAGAAAAGCTAAGTTTTCAAATGTTAATAATTAAGAAGGAAAAGTTTTAAAAAACTTAGTTCACATGGGACTTAGTCTTCACTTCTGAAGGAAGGAAAGGCTGCCTGGGACAGAGGAAAGAACACTCACTCAAGACCCCAGAAACATGATTCAAACCCCAGTCTTTCCCTTTACCTAACTGAATGCCCTTGAGCAAGCACTTTCACTCCTCAGAATGTGCTCTGATCTGTAAAATGGTAATTATGATACTGCTGCCTCCTTTGACCCAGACATGACACAGTTAACCAGGTACTTCCTAGTATCATGCTATTTCTTTCAATGATGCCAAGAAGCAGGTATGTTAGGTACAGTTATACCCACTAACAATAAATGTGACTTACTTGCCTGACATCTCAAGGCAAGTCAGTGACATACAGAAGGTCAAAATTCAGGTCTTCTGATGACAAAGTTGGCATATTTTGCTATTCTATTAAAAAACCAAACTGAAACAAACCAAACTGAGAGGGAAGCCAGGCATGGTAATGCATGCTTGTTAATCCCAGGTACTTGGGAGGCTGATTAGGAGGCTGAGACAAGAGGATCATAAGTTCTAGGTCAGCAGGGGCTACTTAGCAACACACTATCTTAAAAAAAAAAAACTTTAGCTTTTTTGTTTGTTTGTTTTTGCAACACAGGGTCTCAACTATACAGGCCAGGATAGCCCTGAACTCACTCTGTAGCCCAGGTTGACCTAAATTTACAGCAATTCTTGCTCAGCTTCCGAGTCTTGAGATTATGTCTGGCTTGGAAATTTAATTTTAACTTTAAGATTGAACAACTTGGAGTAGTAAGATGTGTACAATGGCAGCTGATCACTGTGACTGTTTATGTCAGGCTTCGGAGCATCCACAGGGTATGTCTCAACAGGAGTCGAGAACTGCTTTCCCTCTAATAATCTCCTGATTCGCGCACCATTTCACTCAGTGAAACCAGCTGCTGATGGCACAGACCTCATCCCAGATCAGCTGGAAAACAATTTCCACTGGAGAGTAGAAAAGGCAGGTACTGAAGTGCACTATGCTACTAAACAGTGGGACTGGGGACAGTGCAAGTCAATGTTTTCTCTGTTTTTTTTTTTTTTGGTACTGGGGATCGAACTCGACCTCATGCTTATTAGGTAAGCACTATAGCTAAATCCCCAGCTCTAAATTTTTTCTTTTTTAATATAATGTTTCTTACCTACTAAAATATATGTAACATACTACATGTTTTCATGACATGACGTTCAGGAACAGGTGAAAATGACTTATGAGAACAGATCTATAAAACAGTGGCTACCGGGGCTGGGGATTTAGCTCAGCGGCATAAGCGCCTGCCTTGCAAGCAGGCAGTCGTGAGTTCGATCTCTGGTACCGATAAAAATGAAAAAAAAAAAACAAAAAAACAAAAAAAAAACAGTGGCTACCAGGGGTGTCAGGGTTGGAAGAGAGGGAAGCTCTGGGAAGCTTATAGAGGTTCTAGAAGAATTCTGTACCTAGGTCAGTGGTGCTGGACCTATGGCATGTGTCCACAGTAAGCATGCACAGCCCTCTTCTATGATGACATTGTGAGTTGTACTTTTTTGCTAAATTAAAACCTTAGTATTTAAGTGTAATTGCAGTGTTGAAACTCTGTGATTAATAAGTGGGTTTTTAAAAGGTTCACCATCACTGATCCACATAGTGTTTACAAGTGTACACACATATTAAAAAAAACCCTCTGATTGAATACAGTGGTACCTTGGTTTATGAACTTAATTCTTTCCATGATTCTGGTTGCAAACCGACTTGCATGAGAACCCAATTAAATCTCCCCATAAGGTCAACATTGAACCTAACCACTGAATTTGATGTGGTTTTCAACCAATTATGTTTGTAATCAGAATTGTAGAAAGGATTAAGTTCATGAACCAAGGAACCACTGTACTTAGAATTGTGGGACTTATCACATAGTATTAAGCTTCAAAAAGCCCACAAAAATCTAGGTACTGGGCTGGGGTTTGGCTGAGTGGCATAAGTGCCTGCTTGGCAAACGCGAGGTTATGAGTTCAATTCCCAGTATGAAAAAAAAAAAAAACAGGTACTATGCATTAGCTGTAAATTATATATTGAATCTTCCGTCCACTTTCAGATCTAGAATATCATCAACAGTGCTGCGTCCACCTATGTCCTGCTGCTCCTCTGCACCATTCCCTTGCCCTCCTCTAGAACAGAATTGCTAGAGTACAAGGCCCAAACGGCCTAAGATTAGAGCTGGGGGGGGGGGGTAGGGCCATCATTTTAAACAGAAAACAAAATTACAACTTTATGTTCACTGCTTCAAGTGGGAACTTAGCACTCTTTAATTATAAATTAGGCAACTAAAATTTTTACACTAAAGAAAACCAGAGAGCCTCACATCCCTGTACAATTCTTGCAAATACCTTAACCTCATTCCCCACTACTTCAAAATCATGGAACTTATTAGCTCTACCACTAGAGATCTTGCTAATCAATGTGTTAATTGGAAGCATATTAGAGTCTTATTTATTAACAAATTATTAAATATATTTAAATATAGATTTCCTTTACAACCTATTCTAGACAGTTAACCTTCTGAAGAGTCCCTTTTTTATTTTATTTTTGGACAGGGTTTTGGTAATTGTCTAGGTTGGGCTTGCATTTCAAATTCTCCAGCCTCAGTCTCTCAAGAGACCTGGGATTACAGGCTTGTGCCAACAAACCTAGCCAGACTTAATTCTGCTAATCCAATAATGTCTCGTTATGACTTTACTGTATTTTATATTTCACGGGTTACTGAGGTTAGTTTCACGTCCTGTAAGATTATGTGTATCTGTTTATTTTTGTAACCTGTTTTCCATGATAGGTAGAAATTACTCAGTCTAGATATCTTTTATTTATTGTACAGATTGTAAATTACTTTTAGTTTTTTACAATATTGTCTTTTGAAGAATAGAAAACTCCTATTTTATAATCTTTCTGCTTATAATGTTCTGGGTCTTCTTTGAGTTCATTTTCTCCAATCTAATGTCGTATTCTTTTCTGAATTTTTTTTTTCTTTTTTGGTACCGGGGGATAGAACTCATGACCGCGTACTTGCAAGGCAGGCGCTCATGCCACTGAGCTAAATCCCGAGCTTCTTTTCTGAATTTTTAAAGTTTCTGTCTTTTTATCCAAGTCTTTAATTCAGCTGGGAATAATTTTTATATAAACTGTGAGTTTGAAGCCAGCCTGAACTAATATACTTACTTCCAGGTGTGGTAGTGCATTTATACTTTGGGACATGGTAGGTAGACATTTTCTGGATCATTCTACAAAAAATAAATCTACACCAAGCTTTTCATATTACTAACTTGTGTAAGTATGCACTGCATGAAAAATTTTCATAGGGTTCTGAAATGTGTGTTACAATTGAGAAATTGAAATTTTTTTTTTTACATTCACAGGGATGTGACCCAATATGCTTTTCTGCTCCCCATTTTATTTTGAGACAGGGTTTCACTAGTAGTTCAGGCTGGCTTAAAACTCACAGCAATTCATCTACCTCAGCCTCCCCAGTGCTGTGATTACAGGTATGTGCCACCATGCCCACCAATGCATTCTTAAACATAGGCCAATTGAAGACTTCTCTGTGTTGGGCCTATGTTGGGCATAGCGGCATACACCTGTAATCCTAGCACTTGTGAGGCCGAGGGAAGAACACTGCTGCAAGTTCAAGGCCAGCCTGGACATAGTAAGTTTAAGGGCAGTTTGAACTACATGTTATTTTACAAATACGAATGAAATCAAAATGACTAAGGTGAATGAAATCAAGTATGAATATGAATGAAACCAAAATAAGCTACAAAAATCGCACCGATGTGAACTGCCTCTACTATGCAAATGTGTGCAAGAAAGGTCATATGATACTGAAGGCTCCCACATTCTGTATTTATAGCTACACCCCAGTGAGTTCTTTCCTGTTTTCTGAGGTTACAATGATGACAGAAGGCTTTTCCTCATTGCTTACACACATGGGGTTTCTCTCTGGTGTGAGTTCTTTCAGGTATGTGAAAATACCTAGAAGTGAAGGCTTTCTCACAGTGCTTATTCACGCAGGAATTCTTCCCTGCGAATTATGTCTACGAAGCATACCGCTATCTGTGAAGGATTTCCCACTTGGTGACATACATAAGTCCACACTATTGAATTCTTTCAAGTCTATAAGTGTGTTTGTTATCAATAAAGGGCTTCCCACATTACTTACATACACAGGGTTTCTCTCCACTGTGAGTTCTTTCATGAATATGAAAATAGCTGGAAGTGAAGGCTTTCTCACAGTGCTTACATGCATACAATTTCTTCCCACTGTGATTTCATGTCTATGAAGTATACTACTACCTGTGGATTTCCCACACTGCTGACATATACAAGGTTTCTCCACACTGTGAATTCATGTTTACAAATGTTTATCAATAAAGGGCTTCCCATATTGCTTACATACACAGGGGTTCTGTCCAGTATGAATTCTTTCATGTACTTAAAGATAACTGCATGTACAGAATGCTTTCCCACATGGCTTACATAAAGATATTCTCTCCAGTGTCTTTTCATGTCTCTGTAAGTTACTGGATCGAATGGATGTTTTCTCACATTGCTTACATTCATAGGCTGTCTCCCCACTGTGCATTCTTTCATGCATTTGAATATAACTGAAGAACTAAAGGCTTTCTCATTGCTTACATTCACAGGGTTTCTTTCCAGTGTGACTCCTTGCATTATGAAAGCAGTGTGAATAACTGCAGGTTTTCCCTCGATATCTGTATCTACATAGATCCAGATTTTTTTGGTATTGGGACTTGAACTGATGACCTTGTGCTTGCCAGGAAGGCACCGTACCACTGATACAGTTTTCTTTTTTTTTTGGTTGTAATACTGGGGATTCTTTTCTTTTCGAGACAGGGTCTATGTAGCCCAGGCTCCTGTCTCAGCCTCCCAAGTGCTGGGATTACAGGCTTACACCACTATATCTGGTTTACTTCTCCAAATTTCAGATCTGAGTTCTGATGATGATCCTGAGCTGTGATGGGCATATTTAGTGATGAATGGCCAATCTGGATTTCTCTACACATAAGCCTTTCGCATGGTTTTAAACCAGGTTTCCTGTTCACATTAGGATTTGGAATCTAACTGAAGATTTCTCCACATGGACTCCCTAGAAGATACTGGCAGAATCTTTCTACCTCCTGACTTCTTAAAATTTCTCCTAGAATTTTTATTGTAAATGCATAGTTCAATTAGGGAAGAATATAAAATATATCCATGAACACAATATTTCTCACAGCATCAATTTAACAACCTTCAATAGTTATATATAATTTACTATCTTATATATATGTCAGATTCAGTCTTAGATAGTTTTCATTATTATATTACTACCCAGAAAGATTCTTTAGCCAAGCATGGTGGTGCATGCCTATAATCCCAGCACTTGGGAGGCTGAAGCTACAGGATCATTGCAAGTTTGGGACCAGCCTGGGCTACAAAGTGAGCTCAAGGCTAGCTTGAACTGCACAATAAGACCCTGTCTCAAAAAGACCCCCCTCCCCAAAAAAAAAGAAAAAAGAAAAAAAGAAAAAGAAAAGGGATCAAACTCATGACCTTGCACTTGCCAGGAAGGTGCTTATGCCACTGAGCTAAATCCTCAGCTCTACATTTTCTTTATATTATCTGTTAATCTTACATGCAAAGACAGATTCAATTTACGGCTGCAATTTGCTGGCCTCTGATGATGTGATACTAGAACATGGTAGGCAAATGAACTGATACATATGTCATGTATATACACATATCCTCTCTCCCCTGCACAAAAGGCCTAAATGGGAAACAATCAGTCTTGAAAACAGGAGATCAAAAATGCCAGCCCTAATCAACCTGTCCTGACCCTGCCATTCGTCACGGTTCTCTTTGAGCTCTTTGAATTCAATGGCTGCTCTGTATGGCAGCTAAGCCTTACAGACTAATTGGGGCTGGCATTTTTGATCTCTAGCTTTCAAGGCTGATTTTTTTTCCAGCTAGGACTTATTTTCAAAGAAACACACTACACAGTTTTTATTTCTATAGATCTAGATCTTCATGTTTACCAGGCAAGTGTTCTACCATAGAACTAGATTCCAACCTTTTTTGAAACTTTTTAAAAGTCCGGGGTGTGTCTGTGGATGACGGACATGCAGACCAGCAAACTGAGAGGGGAATCCTCAACCTGGATGTGGGTGGCACCATGGATGTGAATTTTTATGCAAGAAAACTCCTCACCACCTACTGACTGCACAGGCTACATAGTGAGAGTGGAGTCTCTGACTCTGGACAGTACCCTGGCCTCAGAGGGAGAGTAAGTAAGGGATCAAGGTGGGCACCTCTTAAGCATGGGTCCCGAATTACTAACCTTGTAAATGTTTTGTAACACAAGGTGCATTTTATCAGGGTGAACAGCTGAAAGCACAAATATCAACATGACAACGTCAACAGACTCTCGTGGTACATGACCCAGAAGGTCATCTTTAGTGAGGTCACACTGAAATACCTGGCATTTTTCTGCAGTATAGAGTGGATTTTGCTAGAGGGAAAAAACAAAAACAAAACAAAAACTTAATTACAATAATATAGCATTGAAAGGCGATCCTATGCAGTGCTAGACAAAAATGATCACTATTACTAGGTAAAGCTGAACAATGAATTGTTCACATATAAAATATGATTTTTAGCAAACAATTTTTAACTGAGATAATAAAACTGGCCTCAGCTCTCTTAATCCTCCTCTGAACAGATTTCTCCTTCTGAGAAGCACATCCAAATTCCCTAAATTGGGTGCTCCCATATTTTTTTCTGGGATAGATTTGCCCTTGATGCAGCAAGGGTTTCTAATGCAGCATTTTTTTTTTTTAATCGGTACTAGGGATTGAACTCCCGACCACACACTTGCAAGGCAGGTGCTTATGCTGCTGAGCTAAATCCCCAGCCCTGCAAGTGTTTCTAATACATACTGTGTTTCTAACACATACTGGTTATAACTCATGTTTAAAAATATCATGAAGAAAAATATAAACTTTTCTTTCATCTAAACAAGGACCTGAATAGACATAAAAAGTTACTAGGTAGGAAAATTCAGTATTAAAAGATGGCAATTCTACTTAAAGCTTCACCTACGCATCCAATGCAATCTCAACAGAATTTCAATAGATTTATAGAAACTTCAATCCATTTTATCTGGAAGCAAGAATCAATTTTTGTAATGAAGGAGATACACTGTTGTTATGGCTTGTGTTATGTCCCCCCAAAGACTCATGTAGTCATAGGGGTTTTTTTTCTGGAGGTGACTGAATCAGAATGTGTGATTGATTTGTAGAGCAATGCTGGGATTAAGGGTTCAAGGATTAAGGGTGGCTGACTGCTGAATCAGTCCAATGACTAGAATGAAATGTCCTAATCCCAGTAGATTAGATACAATATAAGGGACAGAAAGAAAAGAGGCTTGTCTTGCTCATTTGTTGCTTTTGCTGCTTTTTGCTGCCATAAACTATTGCCCCTCTGCCATCTGCCAACCCATCTTGAAGCCAGTGGATTATGGGTTGAAACCTCTACACACTGTGAGCTAAATAAACCTTTCCTCCCTTAACTTGTGGGTATTGCGTACTTTGTCTCAGCAACAAGAAAAGTAACTACGACACTGTTACATATCAAAACACGGTACAAAATGTAGTAATAAAATGTGGTTTGAGGATTAGGACAAAGAGCTCACTTTGAGACATAATAGAGTCCTAAAGCACACTGGTGTGTGTGCAAATTTGGTATTTTATGACTAAAATACAAAGGATGATTAGTAAAAAGGCAGGTAACGAGTCATATAACTTACTGTGTCCTGACAACTGGCTACCCAGATCACTGACAGACTTCCAAATCTGGCTCAGAAAGGAATAGATGAGGAAAAATATAGCTCCCATTCTTACAAGAAAATACCTTGCAAATAAATGACTTTTTTGTGAACAACAACAAAAAAAAAAGATAACAGAATCTATCATCTCAAAATCTGTCTAAAAAATGGATGAGGAGTTTGATCCCCGGTACCCAAAAAAAACAAAAAACAAAAGGATGAGGAACTAGATATTGGCATGTTGCTAAAGTGTCCCCCACACAACATTTGTTAATGGCAAAAGTAAATATTTTTACAGTGGATTAATCAGACAGCTACTACTTTAATCCAGTGATTAAAACTAATATCACTTTAGTGAGATCACCAAGCATTACTGCCTCCTGACAAGAAACAAATAAGCAACATACAATAACACCTATCAAATTATTTTTTGCCAAAAATTATTTAAGTATAATTTTTAATTTATAAGAAATACAGAAATAGAGGGACACCCTAAATAATAATACAAAAAAACAACTAGACCAATTTGGAATGTGAGACTTTAATATACAAAGAGGCCTTGAGGCCTTCTAAAAGTCAGTGTCGGCTGGGAAAAAAGATAAGGGATAGGACATGAGTATTTTAAGCTAGAAAAATTTAAATGATGTAACAGAAGCATAAGAAGTAGATCTTAGTTGGATTAAAAACAGTTGAAAAGCCATCTGGAGCTACCTGGGAAAATCTGAATCTGGAATGGGTACTAGTAAGATATTGGAGGATTACAGTTATGCTTAGCAGGTATGATAAAGTAACACAGAAAGGCCTTACTTTAGGGAAGACATACACAGACATATGTATTTAGGAGTGAATCTTGATGTTTAAAAGAGTTCACCAAGAGTCTGGGAAGAGGGCTGAATAGTAAGCAGCAGAGTAAACAGCCTCTCTGAGAAAAACAGTCCAGATCCTGGAATATAGCATTCTGGAGAAGACAAGGAGGAAAGAAGTGGGTCCCCTCAACCCAGGAAGAAACTAAAGTCAGAATTGAAGCCCGCTGAGAGAATAATAAAAACAAGAAAAACTTAGACAGAAGAAGGCAGTAGCTGGTGGCGCTCTCACTGGAGCTAGAACACCGTGCCAGAAGCGCTGTGGGAACCCAGAGACGTGGGGGCACAGTGAAGCTGGTCAAGCCCAAGGCCTTGGCGGGGAGACGCAGTGGCAGAGGGGAGCAGCAGACCAGAGAACTGCACTGGCTGGCACTGGGTATGTGGAACTCAGTTCTTCCACGGTAGTGGGAGATAGACTGGGCACCATTTTGGAGTCCGGCAGAAGAAGCTGGGGACAGAACTACAGCCAGCTTCCTGGAAACTGTTTGCGCTGAGTCCTGCCCCTCTGCGCTGTCCAATAGCTACTGCCAGGTTTCCCTAAAGCTATCTGTAACCAACCCCACCAGCCCAGCCACACTGCACACTAAGGTGGTAAAGACTCCCTGTGGTTAGCCAGCTCAGAAGAGTGCGGTCAACCTGCCCGCCCCTGCTTATACTCCAGTAGCCACCGAGCAAACTGGGGAAAGCATCAATCCCTAGTCAACACACTTCAGAGTAATTATAACTAATACAGGAAGTACCAGGGACCCCTGCTACCCACTTGTTGGGAAGAAACCAGGAACACGACAACAGGAAGAAGCAAAAGGCAGTCTCTGGCCTGCAACCCAAGCAGTGCTGGTCCAGATGTAAACATAGAAGAGATCAGGAGTTGCACACCTGCAGTTTTTGAAGCAACAGCAACTGAAATAAAGAAACTACATGACCTATAAAAGAACTTAAAACAGAAATACTATTACAAGTAAAAGAAGATATGAGAAACATAATAAAAGAATTGCTAAGTACCTCTAAAGAAGACACAGACGAAAGAATAGACATAAAAAAGGTGGGAAACAAAAGTAAAGACAATTCTATAAACGAAAAGTGTACAGTGCATAGGTCTTGCTGTAATAATTTTTCCTACATTCCTTGATTAAAGCTGTGTTTATGTGTTGGGCATGTATGTGAAAGGAAACCTATACTTGCAATGATTTTAGCTGGTTAGCTCTAGGGAAAGGACTGGATTTAGGAAAATGGGGACAGAGGGCAAGTTGAACAAATCCAAGAAAACAGAAATACAAAATATACAGGTGGCACACCAACCTTAACATATTCGACTGCTCTTGGAGAAAAATCACAGGCATAGGCAAAGATATTCAAATCTTCCTCTAAAAGAGGGAATAAACAGTTTCCAACTCCACAACCAGCTTCAAGAATAGTCAATTTTTGACCTTCAAACTAAGGAAAGAGAACCCAAATTATAATAATTACATATGCATAATGACAACATCCAGAAATTAAGAGTCAAATCTCCCATCCAGCAGGGCAGACAATAATAAACAAGAAAACTCACAAGCAAAAGTCCATACCAGTACTTAATTTATTATTACTCAATACTGGATAATTTGGAGTGGAGGAAAAAACTAGTAGACCAGCTAACTGAAGAGACTCTGGAACAAATCTGCATACAAATCTAAACTCCTCCTCTGCCCCTGAATTCTATCCTTGGGCCAATCAAACAGCTCTGGCCCTTTCACCTGCAAATGAGGACAATACTAACAGACATCACAGAATTCCTATGGAGCTTCAGAATTCCTACAAAGCTAATAAAGCTTAAATGAGAGAACAGGTATTAAGTTCATAGGAAAAGGCCAAGCTAAATAGTTCATTAACTATCATTATTTCAAGTGTCATTGAAGTTCAGATTATGAATATTTAATGTTTATAACTTTCAGTTTAATTTTTAAAAAATAGAAAACAACCACTATAATTCCTTTTATGTATTAACCCAGAAATTACTAAAACTACTTGAGCAGTGCGTTTCTCTTCAAAGGTGCAAAATATTTTGATAGGCTCCATAAATTTCCTATTTCACATTCCCTTCAGGAATGCAACAAAATATTTCTCTTCAATACATTTTTTAAAAAGAACAGTTCAGGGAGAGGTGAAATACCAGCTTACCTCCCTACATGATTTTAGCTCTTCAAATTCTCTGGTGGTCCAGTGTCTATTTTTGAAAAAATTGGTACTATTTCTTTTGTAAAAGAGGTCCCAGTTTTTCTGAGCCTCATCTTCCAGTTTTTGCTGTTTAAAATCAGACACCAAAGCTTGATCACTTTGCAGTTTCTCTTTTTCTTCAGAAGTGAGGATCCTCGCTTGTAATCCTTTTCTTTGCAAGGAAGCCATCTCACAAGTGGATGGTAACACATTTAACATTGGTTCTCCACCTTATAATTTGAGAATACATGCTGATATTGAAGACCCAGGGTTTCCTCTAGGATGCTTTTTTTTCCCAAGTAGTTTTCACACCTCAGTGTTATAGAAGGTGCCTTGAAGGAAGAAAGAGATTCTGGTTAGTGGTTCTAGAACATTCTCTCCAGAACACAGAAGGTGCGGTTCCAGAATAGTCTCTTATGACACTGGTTTAGTTGTTCTACATCAGAACTCTGATGCTGGGTTCAATTCACGAAATATGAGACACCACACGGCACTACACAAAACCCGACCTGCTCTAGGTAGAAAGGTTACAGAGACCAAGACTCAGTTCTTACTTTAAAAGCGCTTACATTCATGGCCGGGTCAGCCTGGTGCACTGAACTCTGACACAAACCAGAACTGATCAACTATGACAATAAAATCGGTTCCGTTTCATAAAAAAACAAAACAAAACTCCCACGAATTGACAGATACCCCTGGACAAAAATACTCAATTTCAGTGCCCGTGAAGAGCGACTTAACAAAACAGCTACCTGCGCAGAAAGCGGGGAGTCAACTGCCAGATAAAGTGGGATTATCGTTTCCCTCGGAGGAGACGGCGCTAAGTGTAGCGGCCTGAAGCTTTGATTGTACTCATAAGAGGCTGTCGCAAGAACCAGGAGCCGTCGCTTTCCGGGACTGAGGCCCTCGCAATGGCCACCACGGCCCGAAGGAAGTGACCCTGAGGCTCGCGCTAAGGTCCTGGGGAGCCACCTTTTCCAGGCCATTCGGGATAATGCAGGCCGCGCTGGCCCCCGGGACCTATGGAGCCACACTAGCTACCAGACGCGCGCCACGCTACTCGCACGCTCGGGGTTCACCGTCATCAGCTCTCGGGTTTACCTCTATGGCGGGGCAGTGTGCGCTCACTGCTCAGCCATGCCCAGCTCTAGGAAGTGGAATCTGGGAACCGCCAGAGAAACACCGGAACCCAAACAGGATGCTACCAGAACTCGGAGCTCCGCTGGGTTCTGGTGGACTCCTCTCGCTGTGGCACCGCCCACACTACTTCCTTTAAAGACCGGAAGTCCCGCCCAACGCCGGAAGTCCCGCGGTCTGGCGTCTGTGCAGTCGTCCTCTGCCGACACGGAGGAACCTTGTTGCCGGCCTCAACTGGGTCCCGGCTCGGCTCTCGGTGCGCTCCTTACCGGACGCCGGTGCGAGGAGCTGGGGCTGTGGCCGCGAGGGCAGAACGCTGATTCAGAGCCATGAACGGGACGGCGAACCCGCTGCTGGACCGAGAGGAACATTGTCTGCGCCTCGGTGAGAGCTTCGAGAAGCGGCCGCGGGCCTCCTTCCACACCATTCGCTGTAAGTCCGCGCCTTCCTTGCTTCTCTTGGGCTGCTTCGCCGCCACATGTCAGTCTCGGCTCTTCCTTCTTCCCTCGGCCCTCCAAAGTACAGAGGACTGATTCCCTGGTAGCGTCAGCTCTCTTCTGTGTTACCCCAGATCCTCTGAAGCTCGGTTTGTTCCTTTTAAATTTTTTTTAGAGCACTCCACCCAAACCAAGCCTTTTGTCACAAATTATTTTTCTACCTTACAGTCCTAAACACTCAGAAAGACTTCGACTCTTTCCTATTTTACCCCCTCACAGAGCTCTGAAGCCAGACTTCCCTCTTTCATCGGGGTCCAGCTCTCCCTCGAATCCCTTTCTCTCTTCCCCCTTTTTGATGATCCTATCAGAGTTCTTCATTTCTAATAGATTCTTCCCGTTTGCTCTGAGACTCACCTGCTTCCTACTCCATTCTCTCCTGTTCTTCTGCTTTGGTTCTGGCCACTGATCCTGTGTTTATCCCATCTGCAGTTTCTGTGCCTCATCAAAGCCTTCCTCTACTTTTCCGTGCCTTATTTGATACTAATGTCTTTTGAGGTCATCTTCACCACCCTGATTTCTGGACCAAGTTCCTTGTAGATGAAGAATAAAATTAAAATTTGTGAGCCAGGCATAAAATACAGCACGGTCTATGTTTGGAAACAAGAGCAGACAAAAGGAATGTCGAGATAGTCATTATGCTGAGCTTTTTCCTTCATGATTATAGACTCTTTTGAGAAGGGCCACTTCCACTCTGTGTTTTGGGTAAAGCTTTGGCTCTTAGGATTTGGTTGACAGAGCATCCTCAGTGATTCACTGGCTTTGGATTTCCTGTGGCACTAACGCTGGTATTAAGACTTGTTTTTGTCAGACGAGCTAATAGATGTGACTCAACACATTAGAAGAGGGTGGGTTAGATAATGAAGCACCTAGCTGGGCGAGGTGGTGCATCCCAGCACTCCAGAGAGTGAGGCAGGAGAATCTGCGAGTTTCAGACCAGTCTGCGCTACAAAGTGAGTTCAAGGCCACCCCGAACTTCATAGGGAGACCCTGTCGCAAAAAGACGACCCCCCCCCCAAAAAAAAAACAATAAAAACAAGGGTAGTGACATTTCTTCTATCTTTGTGTGGTCGCTTGTCATGCCTTTCTTTGGTCCTCTTGCTAGTAGACCTAGCTCTTTGAAACCCTGAATGTTGGCAGTGTAATAAGACCATCATTTCCCGACTTTACTAAGCTGGTATTTTTTTCCAGTAAAGAGCAATGTGGTATTTAATTGAGAGAGTTCCCCCATGTGCCTGGCCTACAGTTTGGAGCAGGCTGTGCTCATGTGAAGATGGCCATGTGGTTGCGTGCCTGCAGTTCCCTAGAAGCACTAGCAGGAGAACTTTCAGGGATACAGTTCATCTGTCTAGTCTGAACATGTAGACAAAACCTTTATGTTGTGGAAGTTGGGTGTGGCAATTCTAATTTTCACAGGTTCATTGCCAAATCAGCTTTTATGATGCTGTGGCCTTTCATGTTTTGTATAGAGTTTTACAATTAAGAATTTCTTATATGTTCTATTTTTCTTGATCCTCACAACCCTAATAAAACATCTTATTATGGATGATGAAGCATTAATTTCATCTGTCCTTTGCAAGAAGGGAATATTTTGCTTTGTAAGATGCCGTGTAAATTCTCCTCCTTCCCCCCAAGTTTTCCAATGGAGGTTGGATGAAATGTCCTGTATGTTTTGTGTGCATGTGGTGGTATCCCTTGGTAATTGTTGAAACTGGATGAAGAGACTTTGGAGTTCATTGTAGTGTTCTTTCTACTTTTGGGTATGTGAAGTTTACCATAATGAAATAGGTCTTTTTAAAAAATTTTAAATTAAGTTTATTGGTACAATTTAGATAGACATAAAGACCATATTCATCATAGGAAATTTGAAGCTGTATATGATATATTTTGATTTATAATGAAATAGTTTTTTAAAGAATTCTGAATCATTTTTATTTTCCATTTTGTTATTCCAGTTTTGTGAATAACACTCACTTTTAATTTTTGAATGAAGGGTCAAGGATTTAGCCCAGCCATGAAGCACCTGCCTGGCAACCACGATCCTGGTACCAAAAACAAAACAAAACAAAAAAATCTTGAATGAAATGCCCAGTAAGTCGTTATTCTAATGTAACTGATGGGAAATCCTCTTTTCCTTTGCCTGCAGATGATTTTAAACCCGCATCTATAGATACTTCCTGTGAAGGAGAGCTTCAGGTTGGCAAAGGAGATGAAGTCACAATTACCCTGCCACATATCCCTGTGAGTTTATTCCATTGTTGTTGGTTTTAATATAGGATTACAGTGAATCTTCGTATTTTATATTACTGCAATTTGAATTTCCTACTGTTGAAAAATATTTAGATTTCTAAAGCACCAACATAAGTGAAAAAGGAATTTGGCAGGATGGAAGAGGGTGGAATTTGTTACATAGTTGATTTAAAATGATTCTTTAATTTTTCCCAATCCCCCTTTCCCCTTATGCTTATACAGTAGTCAAGATTCCTGTCTGTACAACTAGCCCCTCTGTTAGAGGTGCATAGCTTTCATCCCAAGCAACTCTGCTGATTCATAACCATAGTAGCTCATGAGCAGAGGGCAATCAAAAGACAGGCAAGAGTAGGTTTGCCCCCTGGATGTCTGGTGAGGAGTCACAGGCAGGGTGATGGTCTCAGGAAGGAGCCAGGTTTGGAGCATTGAGCTAATGTAGAGATGACGCATTACACCGAGCACTGAGCAGACTTTTGTGCAGCCCTGCTCAGGACATTGCCCTGATCACAAAGCCCAGAAAGCCACTCAGGGAGCTCTTACGAAAATGTGTCATTGTGTTTCTGTGTCGCTGTCCTGGAACACAGTTCTGTTAGGTGCTGATAGAATGAAAATGTTCTGGACAGAAAGATCTGGAAATCTGTAAGCTGAAGAGAAATTATTTCCCATTCATCCTGTTTTATTACTTCTTGTCTGTGGCAAGTTGCATCATCTCCCTTTGGACCTTGGTTTCCCAAACGTAAGATGAGGGAGTTAGTTAAATGGTCTCAAAGTTGTCTTACAATCCTGAATTTTTATTGTGTGAGTAAGGAGTCAAAGAGCCAGGCGGTTTTCAATCCTAAACCAAGTATTAAATCCTACGCTTGACAAACTTTAATTGAACGACTTCTGTGTACTGGCCATTACTGAACACTAAGAATACAATCCTGACAAAATCATTTCTTGCTCTTGTGGAGCTTAGAGTTTGGAGTTTAAATAAATATCAGAAAATACAGCACTTATTCTACAACAGTCAAGGAAGGATCCATTAAAGGTGGTGGTCCTTGAGATTATCGGAATAACGGTGAAGATGTAGTAGGCAGAAGCTTTGGTAAAGCCCTGAGGCAGGGCTGAGCTTGAGAATCGGAGAGAACTCTGCTCCAAAGCACACTGAGCCCAGCGGTAGATGGTACAAGGCTTACGGATGTTGTCCTTTGGTTTGAGAGTGACAGTGAGCTGCTGAAGGACTTGAATGGGTAAATGTCATGAGTATCATGTACTTGCTCTTAACTGCCCAGAACAATAACCTGTCCTTAAAGTATGGTCTGTTATTAGCTGGATGTGGTGGTATGCAAGGCTGACGCAGGAGAATCATTGCAAGTTTGAGACCAGCCTGGGCTACAAAGTGAGCTCGAGGCCAGCTTGAACTGCATAATGAGACCTGGTCTTAAAAAAGAAAAAAAAAAAAGAAAAACAAAAAACGCAGAGTGCTCTGTTACTGACCTGAGGGGAACCCTGTGCTCCAGTTATGAAGAAACACAGAGGTTACTCACTTGCCTTACTATGCGAACGTAGCGCTGCCTCTACTTAGTGTAATACACACAGTAGTTTTTCTCAGTTCATACTTTCGCTGCTCTTTCTTTAATGTTTCCCAATTTGTTAGAAACATGTACAGTAATAAAATGTTTTATACTATCTTGATTACCTACAGCCAGTTGCAGTCAAGGATCCTTGCTGCATTATTCTTTCTCTTTTATTTTGTCCAAGAAACCAGAGTGATTTAAAATAGAAATCCGTTCTTTTTGAGTACCTCTAATGAAAGATTTGATGAGATAGAAATACCAGTTTTTTTTGCAACATCAGCTTTGACATTGATACTCATAACTGGTGTGTTTAGTTTGATCATCTCACGTTTCTGTGGCACGCAGGGATCCACACCACCGATGACCGTGTTCAAGGGGAACAAACGGCCTTATCAGAAGGATTGTGTGCTTATTATTAACCATGACACTGGGGAGTATGTCCTGGAAAAACTCAGTAGCAGCATTCAGGTCAAGAAAACAAGGTAGGCAAATAACCAGACAAGGATTTCTTTATTTATTCTATTCCTTTGTATTGTCCGTTGCAGTTTTATAGGTGTAAATGTCTAGTTGTTCCTACTGTTGTATTGATAATGGTAATAGATAGCTTCACGTGTGTGTTCTCAGACATCAGTAAAGCATCTTTTCCTCACATGTAATAAAAGATAATGCTTTTAAGATGTAAAAGGAAGTCTGAGAAGAGCAAGTTCCTGTATTAATTTTGCCAGCTATCAATCTCATGATTGGTAATATAGTGCCATCTAAAGGGGGTAAGCTTTATGTTTATATAGACTTAGAAGCCCAAAAGAATCACTGAATAATTTTATTAGGGTAAAAACATTTCTTTCTTTATAGGGTACACTTGGTAATACCAAATAGACCTGCCTATTTTCTTAAACAGTGAGCTTTCTCTTAATATTTCATTCAACACTCATTCCATGTGTGATTTTTTTTTTTTTTTTTTTTTTTTTTTTTTTTTTTTGTCACCAGGGGTCAAACTCACGACCTCACACTTACTAGGTGAGTGCTCAGGCTACTGAGCAAAAACTCTGGCCCAGTCATTCCCTGTCTAGTAGAAGTAACCAAGTGGTTCTGTTGGTTACATTGTAACAGAGTAATTATAAATACAGCAATTAGAGTTTTTTGGGGGGTTTTTTTGGTATCAGTAATTGAACTCAAGAGTTTGTGCTTGCCAGGCAGGTGCTGTGCTGCTGAGGTATATTCCCACCTAGTAATTGAGTTTTAAAAGAAGTGGTAGAGCCCAATGCTTTTTTATTTATGCTCCCTCAAGCCATTTTTCTTCACTCACTCTACAAAAAAAATAAAACGACTCTCATTTCTCAAGAGGTTATATATCAGGCACTTTGCTGTGTGCTTTATGTTTTTATATGTACCTTACCCTATCTTATCTTCATGAGAAACTTCTAGAAAGATGCTGTTGTCCTTAAAAGAAAAAGAACCTCAAAGAACAGAAAGACTGAAGATTGCAGAGGTTATGACTTAACTAAATGCTAGCGCTAGAGCTGAGGCCTGCACTGTGGAGCCTTTGCTGGGGTTGTGCTGCTCTGTATATCTGTATCATTCCTTAATAGCGAACCAGGTGCTGCTGTTACTCCTTCAGTGTCTGATGGTAGTGATCTGTTTCTTTCTGTTCACTGTGATCTAGGGACAAGTAGCATTGGGTCACCTGGGTACTTGTTAGACATGTAGAACCTCAGACCTCCTAGCTCAGAATCTGCAGAGACCTCCAGGTGACTGTTGTGCTAAATTTTAAAAAGCACTGAAGCTAGCTAGTGTAGTGGCACACAGTAATCCCGGCTACTTGCGAAGCTTGAGGTGGGAGTATCACAAGTTTAAGGTTAGCTTGGGCAGCTGAGCCATTTAGCAAGACCCTGTCTTTAAAAAAAAAATTTAAAAAGAAAAGGTTGTGGGACTGGGGATTTAGCTCAGTGGCATAAGCGCCTGCCTTGGAAGCAGGCAATCGTGAGTTCGATCCCTGGTACCGATAAAAAGGAAAAAGACCAAAAAAAAAAAGAATGTAGCTCAGTGGCAGAGTATTTGCCTAATGGGCATGAAGTCCTGGGCTCAGTTCCTGGTACTGAACAAGAAAGAGAAGGAGGAAAGGAAGGGGAGAGAAAAGAATGTTTAGAATTTGCTGTTTGGTGTGGGCCTCTGTGACACAGCAAGCAGTGAGCAGTAACAAAAAAAACTGGCAAGCTAGTCCCTGTTTCAGGTGATTCAGAAACTTTCAGAAACTTGTGTACTCCTGATTATAACTATGTTGCACACAAGTGAAACGTCCTATTTTCTGCTAGTAAAATGGATTCTAATAGTAACAGTCCTACATTTGTATCGTCTCATTTTTGTCTTTGTGGGTTTTTTTGTTTTGTGAGAGGTTTTTTTTTTGGTTTTGTTTTTGAGATAGGGTCTTACTATGTAGTGCAGCCTGGCCTTGAACTCACTATGTGGTCTAAACTGGCCTCGAACTTGTGACAATCCTCCTACCTCAGCCTCCTAAGTGTTGGGATTATGGGGTTGAGCTACCATGCCTGGCCTGTATTATCTCCTTGATATAAAATGTGAACTTCTTGCAGGTAGTAATACCGTTTTATTTACCTCTATATTTCCGATTCACAGTGTAGGATAGAAGTGCAGGTGTTCAGTGAATAGTACTCAGATCGAATCGTAAATGGTAGTATTTTGCAGTGGTCTTGAAAGGTTGTGGGGTTCTACAGGGACTTGAGGTGCTTGGTTACTGGCATGAACTGGAGAACCACTGTTTACCCATCTGATTTAATGTCTGTCTCACCACAGAGCCGAGGGGAGCAGTAAGATCCAGGCCCGAATGGAACAGCAGCCCACTCGTCCCCCACAGCCGTCACAGCCACCACCACCTCCACCTCCACCTCCACCACCCATGCCATTCAGAGCTCCAACAAAGCCTCCAGTTGGACCCAAGACATCTCCCCTGAAGGATAACCCCTCGCCCGAACCTCAGCTGGATGACATCAAAAGAGGTGGAGAGCCTGTTTGGAGCCATGATAGCTGTAGTGTAGGCATAGGGTGTGAGTGTTCCTGTAGAGATCATAAAACCTGTTTTGACATGGTAGTGTGTGTTCACTGCCATTATGGGTTTGACCCTGGCTATTTGGGAAGCTAAGGCAGGAGAATTGTAAGTTCAAGGCCAGCCTGGGCAGTTTAGCAAGACTGCCTTAAGGTCACAAAGAGCTGGAGATGTATGTCACCCAGCAGTAAAATGCTTGCTTGGCATGTAGGAAGTTCTGCATTCAATTCCCAGTACTGCAAAAAGAAAATTTCTTTCCTCAAAGCCTCCTTTTCCAGAGCTGGGGAGAGTGAAGAAGTCTGCCCTTTACCTCATTTGCCAAGGGTGAATCCAGGAGCAGTGACTTGAATTGTAACTGTCGGTAGCATTCTCAGAGGCACAAGCATATGAAGCTCCATGGGCTGTGGAGCAGGGATAGGTCCTGGATGTCAGGAAGTGGACCAGGGGTGACAGTGCTTCTGAGCTCTGTGCTAATAGCACAACTAAGTGAAGGAGGTCTTCAAAGTACTGCTGCCAAACGCTTCTGCCGACACCGTGTACAAACATGAGGGAGGCCTGAGACCAGTGGAAATGAATTTGGGCCTAGAGGGACATAAAAATCTTGCTTGGCTTCTGTACTGCAACGGCAAGACAAGCTGACCTTGGCGTTCTCCACCATACAATCAATGCTTTTTGTTTGTTTGTTCGTTTTTTTCCTTTTTATCGGTACCAGGGATCGAACTCACGACTACCTGCTTGCAAAGGCAGGCGCTTATGCCACTGAGCTAAATCCCAAGCCCCACAATCAATGCTTTTTGACCTCTAGGCTATTAGAAATTATGAGAGTGTCATCGTTCATTATAAGTTTTATGACAAAACTTCATACTATAGGAGATAAGGATAAAAAAATCATTCTTGGGAAGTTTGCCTTTCCACCCTATAAAAGTGCTGCCTTTTAACAAAGGAATGTCTCTGCACTGTGTAAAGTTGTTCTACCTCTTGTTCCTGTCTTCCCTCATTGATACTGCGATGCTGTTCTGGAAATTTCCACTGTAGCCAAATAGCAATTACACATGCATGGGGAGTTATTGCCAGTTAAGCTTAAAGGAACCATAGCTGTTTAGGGCCACGTGATGTATTTGAATAGGGAAGTGTAATATCTTTTCTTGGTGTGTCCTGTGACATCAAAATGGCAAGGTAAAGCATATTTTTCTTCCACTGTACGTCCGTGAAAAATGCAGCGTGTGACAGACATGTCCACCAGTCATATATGAGAGAGAGTGCGGAAGAGGAGCGCTAAGTCTCCTGTTCCTCTTCTCTCGCCACAGTTCTTCCTACAGGCCTCTGAGAGTGAGGGAGGGTCTCAGAGCCTGTCTGGCTTGGGTTTCTCCTGTGTGCCCTTTGGGCTGTTTAGTAACACTCCTTTCTGCTCCCAATCATCTTGGCTAAGAGCCTTTCCTTACCTTAAATGCCTTCAGGGTTCTAGATTCTCCTGTGTTTCTAAACCAGAGTGACTTAGAAAACTCCCTGGCTTCTGGCCAGTTCTGTTTGGTTATAGATAGATCTAATCTAAGCATTCAGACCTTCTAATTCCTGTGCAAGTATTTTCCTATCCCTTTTATGTAATATTTCTCCTACTGGGATTTTATCTCGTAATTCATCATCATTTTTAAAGTAGATAATTAATAGATTGAGTTTGTTTGTTTCCTAGAACAGTCATTATTCTGAACCAGCCTGCTTTTATTTTGGGTGAATTGAATGTTTACATTGTCTCTCTGAAGCAAGTGAGGTATTTTTGCTTGTAGGTTTTGGTTTTGGTGATTTTTATTTGTAAGTTTTTGGAGTCGGGGAGGGGTGGGGCATTTGTTTTAAATGACTCCTTACTGCTGTAGATTTTGCCAGCTGTTTATAGAGCTTCTGCGCTCTTCCTGGAGGATGGTTGCTGTAATGACCGTGTCATGATCGTCTTATTCCAGAACTGAGGGCTGAAGTGGACATTATTGAGCAGATGAGCAGCAGCAGTGGGAGCAGCTCCTCGGACTCTGAGAGCTCCTCAGGAAGTGATGATGACAGCTCCAGCAGCGGTGGGGAGGACAACAGCCCGGCCTCTCCTCCACAGCCATCCCATCAGCAGCCCTACAACAGCAGGCCTGCTGTGGCCAACGGGACCAGCCGGCCCCAGGGAAGCAACCAGCTCATGAACACGCTCCGTAAGTGTGGGCTGGCTGCGAAGCAGCTTCTGTTTGTCTTAGGCCAGAGTCTAGAAACCTGAAGTCGTTTAAGGTAAGGAAAGGCTCTTGGCCAAGATGATTTGGAGCAGAAAGGCATGTGTTACCGAACAGCCAAAAAAAGGGCACGCAAAATTGAAAAGCTGTGTTTTCTCTTTTCCACTCCCCACTAGCACAAATTGGGCTTCTGAATTCTTGAAAACACTGAAACAAATGGATGGGCTCTTGTCTGTGCATATACCACATTTAAAGGAGAGTACACTGTGCCATTCCTGCCTCCAGGTCTTTTACAAAAAAGAATGCATGGCCTCTCTTTGGAGACCTGCAAAACTTTGGCAAGAATAGAAAGAAGGATGTTTTTAATACAATTGATGCTAGAGTAAAACAGAAGAGAAAAAGAGCAGAAGTGTTGTTGTTTTGGAGCTGGAGAGAAGGCTGATTATGCTGTCTCACTGGAACCCTGAGGAGTGTTCTTGTCGTCCGATCACGGCGGTTGGAAGGTCTGGCAGCCTTGGTGGGAAGCTGGCCTACTAGTGGGATACTGTAAACTAAGCAAGAGTGATCTCAGCCTCAGCCCTGTGAATCTACTGGGTCAGATAAATCTTTGTTGTGGGGCTGTGCTGTGTATTATAGGGTTAGGGTGATTATAGAGAATCCCTAACCTCTGTCCACTAGATGCCAGCACCAGCACTCAACCCTCTGTTAACCCAAAACATTGCCAGAAGTGCCCGCCTTCAGCATAAGATGATACACGTGCAGAAAATTTGGCTTTACACACTAAGAAATTGGAAGGCCTCAGGACCTATATTAACTTGGAATGTCCCTAAATTAAAAATTCAGAATACCAACAAAAAAGAATATGGGCTTTATAGAGCCAGTAAGATCAGAGTCAAGGTCTAAAGTAAAATGGCTGTCCTGGAGCAGAGGCATACCAGTGAGGATACTGGTTTAGGGTATACTGGTATAAACAGCACTCAGCTTCTTCAGTGGGCAGCCTTCCTTGGTGTGTTCTTAGCTTTTGCAGAGCAACTTAAGGTGAACAATTCTACTAAATGGCTTTCTTGTTACTTGTAAGTATTGTCTTGCTATTTATTAACACATTTGAAAACTGTCTCACCTACTCCTACCTCATTCTGTCCTAATAAGCAATATTGTGCTTATGAGACACGAAAAATAGTATTTCTTTAAAAATCTTTACTGTACCCATTTTTTTAGTGAGCCAAATTGATTTTACTGTAAGTTGAATTAGCCAGGTTTTACTGTAGTGTGACAGCCAGTCAGCTAGCCCAAGCATGGTGAGGAAGTCCGCTTTCAGTTCTGTGCTTCTGATCTGATTCTGTTTTCTTTTGTAGGAAATGACTTGCAGCTGAGTGAGTCTGGCAGTGACAGTGATGATTAGCGATCATCTTTCGAAATCTGCTTCCTGGGGTAGAAGTATGCTACGAGACCAGGCTACTTTGGCGTGGAGTCCATTGCCACAAGGAAAATGGTGGTGAATCAGTGCCTATAAGGAATCTGAGGCTTTGGAACTCTCTGATACTCACGTCTTTAACTTAGTCGTGATGGGTGATTTTCTTACATAATTTTTGAATAATGTATTGCAAAGTTTATCTGTAGAAGAACTAACAGAATTATATTTCTATTTGGTTAACATTTTTAATGAAAAAAAGACAAGTGTGCCCTGGTCTAGGTTACTCAAAGGCCATGTCTTTACCAGGTCAGCAGTTTGGTTTAAGTCTCAGTGACCTCCATTTTGGCCAAATGCTCTGCTCCAGTGAGGTGAAACAGTCTTTGAGGGATAAAGAGGAAGAGGGAGACCTCAAACTGCGTCATAGTAACAGGTTACAGCCACTTTAAATTGTTGACATAAAGTGGTAAAGAAGTTTGTCTGACCCGGCTTGACAGACCTGGGTAGAAAGGGACTCAGTGGAGTTACTGAGTGTCAGCTGGGCTGGACACGGAAGGTACTCTGGCTCAGCGCCCTTATTTACAGGAAAGGGAAGCTCATGGTCTGTGACAGTCTTCTGCTCCAAGTCCATGTCCCCTCGAACTTCTCTCTTACTAGAATCAGAGATTTTTATACATGGAGCTTATAGTGTACATTAGCATTTTTACTGGATTCTAAAGGACAAAGCACTAGGTACTCCAGCTGGAATTCAGATCCCAGTCCTCCCTAAGTGCTTTAGGCGAGCGAGTGAGCACATTCAGCCAGCTGCCACTACATGAGGCATGTGGCTCAGTTACATTGAGCCTTTTAGTTTCTGTGGATGCATCCCAGGTGCTCTTCATCTAGTGAGTTTTAGCAGGATGAGGACAGGGAGGAGTGGAAAAAGTGAGCCAGCAGCAGATTTCCAGAAACCAAAACGGAGATAGGAGTTCTGCAATACGGAATGAGCGCATCTTCGATGAGATCTTTGGCTTATGATTTTGTACCACTGTGCCTGACTCCTAGACTAGTTTGTATTTTTATATAAAACTAGAAGAAAGTCACAAGATTGCCTTCTACATGTGCAGTTTCTAGAGGAATCTGATGCTGTTGGAAACCACTAGTAAATGTTCCATGTTGAAGGACTGTTGGTGAATTGTCCATGATTAGCATGGAACAGTATTTCTGTAGTTTGAATGAGTGTATCCAAGAGTTGGCTATCTACTTCAGTTCTGTGGGCCTCGAGACATTAACAATGGTTTTCCCGTCTCAGTCCTCCACTCAGATGGCCTCTCCCTAGCTAGTGGAGGAAAACAGTCTGGACCTACAAAGGAAACGGATGGTCCATGATGGGGGCTTTGGTAAGAGTCCTGTCGCCCGCATAGTGATTCCAGTGGGCTGAGATGGGAGGAGGAGCCACCACTTTGCAGCATGGCTGCAGCCCTGCCCAACGTGGGTGGGAGGCGCGCGCCAGTACTTGTGGTGGGGTCTTGGCCTGTCATGAGGGCTCAGTGGGTTTGGTGGCAGGTAGGAACTTACAATGAACTGATTGATACTTGTTTTATAATTCCGTGGTAATGATCGCTCAGGGAAGGTAAAGGTCATGATTGGAGATTTGAATTGTTGCTGGAGGTGGGAATTATTTTACTGCTCTTAACTTGCTCAAATTGGAGCAGGTTCCAGGAACTTGAACTAAAATACTTATTTATCCATGACCCCCAAGCCTTGACTTACATGGCTGGAACTGTGGTTTTGCCTGTTTGTTTCTATAGGAAATACTTGCATGTGGCACTAGGCTTAGAGAAGGAAGTTTTCTGAGCTTTAGATTCTCCCTAGTCAGCTGTCCCGGCCAGGTTATCCTCTAGCACAGCTCTGGTTTTGTTTTCTAAAAGCCTTTGTGGCTCAGTCTCCTAGCAGAGTGAGGGATTGTTTTTCTTTTTAGAAGTCAGGATTGTGGCCTGACAGATGACTTCACGGGTGTCTTCATGCCCGCTGAAATGGACTTTTTCTTCCTGTGTCTCTCCCGCTCCTTTCAACCCACTCCAGACCCCAGGCCCAGGGTTCTGGGTTCTGTAGTGTCTGTCTTCATGGACTCTTCCTCTGGGAGTACCCTGTGAATGCAAGCAGGCCTGTTTGTTGCTTGAGCTCTGGTTGGTAAGAGCTCCTTAATGGTAGAAACTGTCGTCACCGGACTAGACAGCCATGTGCTTTTAGCTTGTGGGGAGGGCATGGGGACTAACCAGTGACACACAGGTTAGACCAACCAGGAAACATTCAGGCCTTCTGGCAAAGCTGCATGTGTCCGTGTGAATTTTCTAACTAAGGCGTTAGGCTGCCTTTACTTCTTATAGTGTCTGCTGTACTGTGGACCATTTAGGGGAGGTGAGAAGACTAAATCTGATGAGTCTGAGGGCCATGGCAAGCCTTAGCAAAACATGTTGGGGAACCAAAATCAGATTTATAATAATGCCACTTTGCTATAGCAGAATCTTTTTTTCCTATGTATGGTGTGCTTCAGTGGTAGGAAAACTTGAAATCCTTATTTCCTTGTTTCAAAGGATGGTTCACCAGGAGAGAGAGAGAGAGAGAGAGAGAGAGAGAGAGAGAGAGAGAGAAGAAAGGGAGAGGGAGAGGGAGAGAGAGGTATTTATTACATTATGAAAGAGAGTTACTTGTCTGTTATGTGGATATGTATATTAGGTACAGCCAAACTGTATATTCCCATTTGGCAATGAATGTAGGATTTCTGAAACTCAGGCCTTAACCAGTAGTTTGAAAGATAAGACAAATCGAAGCATTATGAAATGTGTGTTTTATTTGCTCCTGTTATTTTTGTCTTGGGTTCATTGTCTCATTTAATAATAATTTTTAAAATGCCTAAAGGTCATTTTGCATAGTTATGAAGTAGACATGCATGTTTACATTTATGTAGAATATTTGTGGTATAGTTTTTGTTGTTTATTCTCTTAAAAGATCATTATATTTAAATAAAAATGAAGGTAGCAATACACTTAATGTCTTTGTAGTTTTTATTTTCTTACTAGAAATTAGTGAACAATATTGCATTCTTTTAAGAAGCCTTTGTGGTTAAGCCTAGTTAGCTAGTTGACTACTTTTAAATTTGGTATTCATTAAGTACATTTCAGTTTTTAAGAGGAATGGCATTCAAAATTGAAGGGCGAGCTTCAATTTTAAAAAGATACACTTCGGACAGGGTGCAGAGCATGTTGGCGCTAAGTAAGACCTTGCAGGAATCTGTGCCCACAGCCAAGCTGAACAGCCATGCACCCGACTGCCAGCATAGGGGTCAGGGAGCTCAGATGAGAGACCGCAGTGTCTGCTTTGACATAATAAAACAAGATGACACACAAGCAGGCAGGCAGGAAACAGTTGGCCATATCACCCTTCCTCTAACTCTAAGCAGCCTAGCATGGAGAGAAATTCCTCCTACTTGGGGGATGGAGAGAAATTAAATCCAAGCATTAAACTTAACCCAACAGTAGATCTGCTATGGTGAAAAGCCCCATGGCCTGTACGCCAAGTCAGTTATTACAGATTGAGTTGAGCTGTAGTCTTGAGTTTGCTGACTGATCTGCACTAGGCCAGGTGCTAGCTGCCTCCACCACCCTTCCTCCACCAGGGGCTGTACAGTGGAGACTGTACCTCCTAAGGAACAGAGCCAAAACCTCAAGAGCAGCATCTTAGAGCTAGGACCAGGCTTGCTACTTGCTCCAGTGAGATCAAACACCCTGTAGAAACTGAAGACCCTGCATGCCGGCAGGAACTTTTGGGCAGAGTTTATAGACCAGCTCCAGTATCTGGCAGACAACTGTGTGCCTGTGAGACAGACAAATGGTTAGTTTTGCCCATCTTAGAGTGTGTCTGTCATACCTTCCTCCAGAGACTCTGTGGGTTCCTGCAACTGGGAGACTCAGGTGTGGCCTAGCTTTAACAGTAGCTTTGGTGGCCAAGGAACTGTCTACCACCCATCTTCTAATCTTGAGCAGCACAACTATCACCAAGGCAGTGTTCACAGATGGCACTGTAGAACTGCCCTGGCACCAGCAGAGACCTGCACCTCAGGGAGACTGATACCTTGACTTGCATTGCCATTGGCTGTGTGGAGGCTTGGTGTACTCCTGAGACTTCCAGGTCCTTGTGACACACATTCGCAACCCAGCTTTGCATCGGCCCATGTGACCAAGGTCTGTCTTCACCAGCCTAGTCTCAGGCAACATAGTTTTGTGCAGATCCCATTTGCCTGGGGTAGAACTGTTGGGGACCAGGTTACGTGACTGGGGTCCCGTAGTCTCAAAACGAGAATGACCTTGTTTCAGGAACAGAGAAATATATGGAAGGTCTGTGCTTCTGGCTGCACAGTGAAAGCTCCTAACCACAGCATTCCTAAGGCAAGATAACATCTGAGGACAATCTAAAGAAAACAGGCATATCAATAATGGAAAAGAACTGCCTTAAACTGTTTCTCATTTACTAGCGTTACTGTTCCATACAAAGTACACACACACCCTGCCCGTGCTTGTAGCTTCCTAATAAAAGTGAATCAACGTAGAAACTGTTGTGCCTATCCACTAGATGCAGGTTCCTCTGGGTCCCCTTGTGCCTTGAATATTGTCTTTTGTCTTTATTCCCTGCCATTCCCCTAACAGGTACCTGGGAGATCTGCTCAGCCCTCAGCACAGGGCAGAGTGATAACCAAAATACTTTACCCTGGGCTTACTGCTAAGCTGGTAAAATTGAACACTAGGCATATACTAACAGACCCCATCCCCAAATTTGCCTAGAACTGCTCCTGTGCCAGAGGAAGACACATGGTCCCCGCCACATCACTGTGGCCTCTTACAGCAATCTTAGGCCTAAGTCTAAGTAAATAACCCATAGAACCATGAGCCTTGGTACTGACTTGACCCACAGCACTACTGGTCTTGGTGGGCTGTAGACTTGAGTGGGACACAGCTTGACAGCTACAGTGCCCTGCCTGTGACGTAGGAGTTTGGGGTTAGTATATTCAGAGGATTGCCCAGGGCCAGGCACAGTCCTGTGTGTCTGACCACTGGCTGGTAACCATCGGTGAGGCATCCAGGTGTATCCTGGACCCAGGAATCAGCTTGTGGAGACAGACCTCCCTAGGTCTCTATTGTTTCCTTCTGAACAGTGTATTCACAGAATATTAGGAAAGACCTGGGCTTGGAGTGCCTTCTAGTACTAAAACAGCAACACCACACCAGTAACAGACCCCTGTCAAATCTGGACCAGACTCCATCGAGTGCTGAAATTGGGGAAGTGACTTAGAGAAAATAAGTCTTGAATTTCTAGAAACAAGAACAAACCCAGATTAGAAGATTGGAATAAATACCTAGTCTTTCAGTGCCCAGACAGTGTTGCACACCAACAAGCATCTGGAGCTTTCAGGAAATCATGTCCTTACCTTGCACTCAGAGTGCCCAAATGGAGCAGGTGATATGGGGAACTCTCAGAGAATTTGAAGCAGCTATGTTAGGGCAACTCAGATCAAAGAAATCACAGATAAATATTTCATGCTCTAACAGAGAAACTTAAAAGATGGAAGAAGTTTTTTAAAATTAAATTCTTGAGCTGAAAAATATGCCTAATGAAATTAAAAACACAACAGAAGGCGTCAATAGCAGGACAGATCAAATAAAGTATTACTAAGCTTGAAGATAACTTTTTGAACATACACAGACAAGAAAAAAGAATTAGGAATAAAATTTTATGGGACATCTGGAACACTTTTAAAAAAGCAAATATTGGGCTTTTGGGATTCAAGGAGGACTCAAGACTACCAAAGGAGTAGAAAGCTTCAGAGAAAGATACACAAAATTTGTATAAGGAAGCATACAAACATACAAGTACTAGAAGGATATAAATATCAAAGGTGAATAACATTTAACTCAACCTAAGTTTCCCCAGACATAATCAGGCTCTCGCAGGTGAAAGATCATTGAGGTTGCAGGAGCACAGAAACAACACAAGAGCTGCCTCAACTCTCTCCATCGCTGACTTCACAGAAATCTTACAGGTCAGGGAAACAGTGGCATGAAATTTTCATAGTACTAAAGGAAAAAAACCACCGTCAACCAAGAGTACATTACCTTTAAAGCTATCCTTTAGAAATCAAGAGCTAAGAGTTTCCCAGAGAGGAAAACACTGACAGATTGTATCTCCATTGGACTTGTTCCACAAGCAGTGCTGAAAGAAAGTTCTTCAAATTAAAAGGATTTTAATGAAAAATAAGCATAAGAATATATAACACTGGTAAGAGTATACCAACTCAAAATGCTGTCATAAGCACGGTGTATAAGCTCCTCATAAACTACCTTCAGAAAAACCAGTTAACTGTAACTAATATGTAAGCAGTAGACAGTATAGAAAGTTGTAAAATGGAATATCAAAATTTCAGAATGGATTTTGTGGGAGGGTGGAATGCAACTGGAAGTTTCTTATATTTTCTCCTGTTCATTTGTTTCTTTCTTACTCTTTTGATCATGTTAAGCTGCTAATGTTTCAAAATAGCTTGTTAGAGTCAAAAGGCGCTTTTGTAAACCACATGACAACTATAGAGCAAAAATCTACAATAGGCAAAAACTAGGAATCAAATATGCTATTAGAGTAATTTTCTTAACTACCAAACAAGACTGTAAGAGAAGAAGTGCAACAAGACCCGGAAAAAGTTATATATGGCTTATCAATCGATCACTGAATGAAAATCAATTAAATTCTGCAATTAAAAGAAAGGTTGACAATGAATGAAAAGCCCTGACTATATGTTACAAGAAACTCACTTGATCTCTTAGGGACTCATATAAATTGAAAATGAGGAAAGAATAAGATGTTTCTGTAAACAAGATAAAAGAGAGCAGGAGCAGCCATACTTTAAGTAGACTTCAAGTCAAACACAGGTTTAAAAAAGTTATTATATAATGATGAAGGGGTGACTTCAGCAAGAGAAAATAATGATTCTAAATATACATAATCCCAATATTAGAGCTTCCGAATATATAAAGGAAGTATTCATAGAACTAAAAGAAGAGATAGGGCTCCACCCCACTTTGAGCAATGGGCAGATCATCCACAGAGAAAAATCTAACTGCCCCCACAGAACATTCCATCCAATAATTGCCAAATATATATTTACTCATCAACATATGGAACATTCTCTGGGGCAGATCGTGTAACAAATTTTTAAAAATTGAAATTATATGGAGTCTTTCCTGACGGCAATGGAGTAAGACTGGAAACTTTGAAAACTATACAAATGCATGTAAATCAAACAACTTGCTTTTTAAACAATGAGTCAAGAAAGAAATGAAGAAAATTAAAACATTTATTGACATAAATGAAAATGGAGACACAACATGCCATAACCTATGGGATGCAGAAAAAGCAATACTAACAGGGAAATTTACAGCCATCAATGTCCATGTAAAAAAGCAAGAAAATGTCAGCTAACCCATTACTATATCACAAGGAACTGGGAAAAACTAGAGCAAACTAATCCAAAAGTAATTGAAGAGGAAAAATAATAAAGATCAGAAATAAAAAAGTAAATGAAATAAAGACTTAGAAAAGGCAATAAAATTACATGGTGAATTCAAGAAGAGCCTGGTAAGTTTGTGGCTGGCTGTCTCCCCAGAGCCACATGTGGTTGTGGAGGGGCAAGCTTTTCAGAAGTGGCTGAAGTTAGTTTGTGACTGATTGGTAGTGCGGTGCGTGGTTAGGGGTATGAGTGCAACACCTGCCCTAGGGCAGGTAGCCTGCATGTAGTGTAAGGGAGGATACGAGCCCTGCTCCTCCTTTCTTGATCTTGCTGATTTTGCTGTCTTCTGTCCCTCTACCATGGCACCCACATGTACTACCCTGCTTTGGAGTCAGCCAATTATGGGCTGAAACCTCTACAAACTGAGTTAAATAAATCTTTTTTCCTTTAATTTTGGGTGTCAGTTTGTTTTCAGCTAAGTCACAACCTGGACTACAAAAAAAGATCCTGTCAAAGTAAGACAAAAATAATACAAAATATCAGTGAAACAAAAGGCTGGTCCTTAGACTAAGGATAGGAGAAAGACTCAGAATCAGAGATGAAAAGGGTAAAGTTATGACTGACACCACAGAAATACAAATGCTCATTAGAGTTTACTATAAACAACTATGTAACAACCAACTGGATAATATAGAAGAAATACAAATTCCTAGACAGATACTCTTTACCAAGAGTGTATCATGAATTAATACAAACCCTATATAGACCAATAATAAGTAACAAGACTGAGTCAGTAAATAAAAACCTTCCATTAAAGAGGCCCCACAGCCAGATAGCTTCATTGCTGAATTCTATCTAATGTTTAAAGCTAAATACCAATTCTCCTGAAGTTATTAAAAAGAAAAAGAGGAAAAATTTTTTCTGTCTTTTTGAGGCAGGGTCTCGCTGTGCAGTTCAGGCTGGCCTCGAACTTGCAACACTCCTCCTGCCTCAGCCTCCTGAGTGCTGGGATTACAGGAGTGCACCAACATGCCCAGCAGAGGAAGAATTTTTTCCAAACACATTCCATGAGGCCAATATTATCTTTATACCAAAAGACAAAAACACAACAATAACAGAATATCTTTGATGAATGTTGGTCAAAAAAACCACAACTAACTAAAACAAAACAAACCCCAAAACAAATGTTGGAGATGATGTGAAGAAAAGAGAACATTTGCACAATGCTCATGGGTATGTGAGCACAGCCATTATGGAAACCAGTATGGAAATTTCTCAAGAAATTAAACATAGAACTGTATTTTCCAGCAATTGCTGTACTGGATACCTATTCAAAGGAAATGTACTCAGTACATCAAAGAGACATGTGAAGTCACACACACAACCCAACGATCCATCAAATCTCATCACTCAACAATGTGGATGGCACTGCAACGAGATCCTCATGTTAAGCAAAGTAAGTCAGCACGGTGGGACAAGTCCTGCATGATCTCACTCAAATGTAGAATCTAAAAGAGTTGATCTAGAAGTAGAGTATGGAATGGTGGACACCAGAGACCAGGACCAGCAGTGGGGCAGGGAGCTGGGTTGGTCCACAGGAACTAAGATGCAATGGATGGGAGAAAAGGCTATGGCAGAACTGATACTGCTGCACAGATGGCGACGACAGGCAACAGTTATGTGCGGTGCATTTCAGAAAGCTAGAAGAAAGGATTTGGAAAGTGTTCACTATGAAGAAATGAAAAATATTGAGGAGATAAATAGTTTAACCTGACTTTAAACATTGCATAATGTTTAGTTGCATGCATGTGTTCTTGGGTCCCTGCTAGACTATAAACAGCCAAGTGGACGGTGATCACATTCCTTGTAATTCTCTATGGTATCTCTCAATGAGTGTTTATTTGTTTGGATGAATAAGATTCCAGAAAACTTCTGCCACTTCTTTAGTGGCTGTCAAGTGGAAATAGGCTCGAACCACCTCAATGGGAAAGTGGTGATGTACGTTCATATCTAAGGGAGCTTTATCTTCAGTTAACCATTGCCAGTGGCACCTCGATAGCTTAGGACAGGACACATTTATCTAGACCAGGTTTAGACCAGGTTGCACTAAACTCTGGTCTGGATTCGTGGCTGCAGTTGGAAGTTAGCTGATCCATGGTAGCACTGCGTGGCTCCATGTGTCTGCGTGGCTCCTCCAGCAGTCCAGCCCATGCACGTAGTCACAGTACAAGCAGAGCTGAGAGAGGAGACACCGAGAGCTCCGTGTCATTGGCTAAAGCAGGTCACAGACTCAAGCTCAGAATCCAAGAGTGAGGAAAGACACTTCACCTATTGATGGGATAAGTGGCAAGGGTACATTTGGAAAGGGTGTGGAATAAAAGATTGGATGTGATTTCCAGCATGTAGCTTCCCAGGTTGGGTAACAGCAGGCAATGCAGCTTCTCTGCTTTTTGTTACCCACACCCAGGGGCCTGTTAATGAATAGAGGCTGTTAATGCAATTAATGTACTATAGCTGCATATCCTATTTCTCCACTATAGATGAGAAGGCCAGGAAGTGTGTCCTTTAAGGTCTCTTGCAGTTGTTTTTGTTGTTGTTGTTGGTGGTGGTGGTGGGTTTGTCCCAGGAGTTAGAAAGACAGATTACTACTACTGGTTCCTGCAGAGGGCACCAAATGCAAGCCAACAGAGCTCTTTTTGGCTTAACACTTCGTGTGTGTGTGTGTGTGTGTGTGTGTGTGTGTGTGTGTGTGTGTGTCTCAAACTGTGGATTGAACTCATGACCTTGCACTTGCCAGGCAGGTGCTGTACCCTGAGCTACATCCCTGGCCCTCTTCCACCATTTCTTCTAGAAGCACTATTCCAGTTATCTATTGTTGAGTAACCAGCTAGTTCAAAACTCTGCAGGTTAAAACAAGCACCTTGTCCCAAAGAACCTGTTAGTTAGGAACTGGGGCCAAGTTGGGTGAGGCAGCTGCCCCTTAGGGTTTCCACCAAGGCCACTCTGCACTCAATTTGCAGATGAGCTAACTGGAAGACACAAGTTGGCTTCATTCATATGCCAGGCCCCTGCGTGTGGGTAACAAAAAGCAGGCTCCTTTGGGACCATCAGCCCCAGGCCTATTCCAGCATGGTCGTCTCAGGGTCTCTGGCCTTTTCCATAGCTGCCTTCTCTAAAATGAGTGCTTAGAGAAGCTGCATTGCCTGCTGTTACCCAGCCTGGGAAGCTGGACATCACATCCACAATATTCCATTGGCCAAATGTACCAAAAGCCCAGCTAGATCAAGGGGTCAGGGAATAGACTCCATTGCCTCCATGGAGTACTGTCGAAAGCCACTCAAAGCCCCACCTGTGTTCTTTCTGTTGATCTACCATTATTCTCAGATAAGCCTCTCTCTCCTTCATAGTGGTGGCTCTTAGAATGTCCAGCAATATCAAATATCAATATCATTTTTGGTGGCTTGTTAGAAACGCAAGTTGTTAGGCTGCCCCTCAGATCTGAATAGAAAGCTCTGGGAAGTAGGCCAGCGAAGGAACAAGCCTTCTAGGTGATTCTGATTAACGCTAGAATGGTCACCATTGCCCCAGAACGGTCCCCCTTGATGAGCCCCATGTCATGACTCAGTGATGAATGACATCATTCTAAGAGAAGAAGGACCGAGCATAAGCTGTGAAGCATGGGACTGTTTATGGAACACCAAAGACCAAACTTGAAGAAGTTACAGAGATTGAAATAACCCCAACTGAAATTCTTTTGAGAAACTAGTGTCCTTTGGGGAAAATATTATTATCATATGTAGCCCTTTTTTTGTTTTTATGAAGGAAATAGGTGTGGGGGTCAGGAGAAATAACTAAGTTCTTCCTTAATAAGACTGTGTTTTAGGGAGAGTTGCCTGATACTGAAAACAAGTCAGGATGGACCCCAGAAACAAAGCCCCTTAGATGAAGCAATGGGATCTTTCTATTTATTGAGTTTAGGTTTTTATATTGTGTTGGGGCTTATTGGATCACTCCTATGTGACTTGCACTTCTCAGAATGGTTACAAAGAAGATGCAGGAGAATAAACCGCTCTGGAAAACTCAAGACCCAGGTGGCAATGGCGGGGGGGGGGGGAGGCTGAGTGTAACAGTCTCTTTAGTGAATTATTGTTGCCACAAGAAGGGAACAGCTGAGTGTGACTGAAATTTTAAATAGGCTTGCTCCACCAAGGAGGAGGGGTTAGTCCAGACAATTCCCAGAAAGCATCACAGGGCAGAAGTTGGCTCACTATTTCCCAGGGGTTTTGGAGACATGAATAATTTGGCCCAATGTACTCTCCCAAGTCCACATGAGGGTGATGGATGGACTGTATTTGTTTGTCCCAGGAAACAACCGAGAAACGTTTTCGCGTCATCTTGTAAGATCCCAAGTACCAACTACCAAGCTTCCTGCAAACACCTTACTTTACTTACAAATTTATCACTTTGTGGGCAGATAGTGAAGAGTCCTGGTGTGGTCAAGAGAATCTCAGTCCTCGGCTGAATCCTCGAGTATGAGTTGAGTAGAGCTTGGGCCTCTCTCTGGTACTGGCAAAGGCGTCAAAACCAGTTCAGAAACGAAAGCATTAAAAAGAAATCAGCCCAGGCTGAGAAGGCCAGTGAGTCCTGAGTCCTTGTGGTTTTCACCGTCATAATTACCCCGTTAGTGATTGTTTTCCTCCCAGTGAGACCTCAGCCTCAGGGTTTTATTCTCACTGCAAAACTTTGTGACTCAAACCATGGACTGTTAAAACTGTAGTCTGAAGCCCTATGAATAAAAAGAAAACATTGCATTCTTGCTTGGGTGATCTGAGCACACGAATCACTCAGAGAGTGTAGTTTCCATTTCTGCCTAGATTGAAACCTCCAGTAGTAGTTTTCAGGTACAGCACTCTGCACCTTCAGGTCTCTAATGCATCAGTCCAGACTCCATGTCAACCTCTCTCCTCATCCTTTGAGCCCACAGACCGTTCCATTCACTTCCTCCTGACTCTGTCCTAACCCAAAAGCAATGCAGTCTTGGCTGTTTGGCTTGATAAGAGGGCCATTGTTCCTCTGGTGTTTGACCTCCTTCCTCCAAACTGGTCTGCAGGCGTGCTTCTCCCTGGTGGTGTGCATAATGTGAGCACACCACCTACATTGAAATGTTTAGGGGGTGGGAGGGCCACTGCTCCTTTTTACTTCTTTGCAATAAGGATTACAGGCCAGACTACTGTCAAAATTGAGTTCATTTTACTATCCTCAAAGGGGAAAGAAAAATGACCCTGGTTCTGCAGAGAGTGACTGAGCTACTAAATAGTGATAACAACTCAGACAAAATCCAGTGCATCCTAAATGGTTTCTTGTCAGAAATTTTAATCATGGTATCAATAAAATTTGCTACTACCTTGGAATAAGGTAATGTAATTCCCAGTTTATAGATGAGAAAGCAGAGACCTAGAGAATTTAAGTAAATTACAGAGTAGGCAAGAGAGCCAGGCTTCATATTCAGACGTGAGAAGCCCATACTATAGTCTGCCTTTTTCACAAGTTATACCATCTCTTTCTTGAACTTCAGAACCCTGTGAAAGTCAGCCTCTCTGACTAACCCTTTCAGAATCAAGCACTTTCTGCTATGAGCAGTCTTCGCTAATGTTTACCCTGCTACTCAGTACCGACTTCTGCCGAAAGGAGAAGGAAAACCAGAGAGGCAATCGCTAGAATCGATGTTGTGTATGCCCAGCACCTGTCCCCCCACTTCTGTCCCCAGGGCTCAGTCCAGCAGCCACTCCTTCTCTATGCAGCCTCTGTGCTTCTGAGGACCCCCAGGAGACAGGCTAAGAGTGACACTATAACTAGCTTTAATTCAATCAAGATACTACTCTCCTGCCAAGTCAAGGAGAGACACCATCAAAAGGAAGCCTAGGAGGACCAAGACAGGATTACTGAGGGGCTTCTGGACAGTATTTCCCAGTGAAATAGATCTCTCTTCCTCTGGATATTGGAGGGTAGGGGTGCAGATATGAGCTTAAAACTGCACCAGTCAGCTCATGACCACCTTGAGGATCAAACTAACCAAAGAGAGAGATGCACATAGACCTGATAGCCGAGCAATGAGGTGGTGCTCTGATTGAACCATGCCTGACCTCCATCCACTACTGGACTTTTAAATTGTATGAGCCAATATATTATCAATCCATGAGGGTATCTAGACAGGCCTAGGCCATATTCTCCACCACTCCTTCTAAATCACCTCAGGAGTGGCTGAAAATATCCATCATTCCCTAAGGAGTACCCTGCCAGTGCCAGAGGACAGAGCCACACCTGCAAGTTCCTAGAATGGGAAGTTCCTTGTGTAAAGTCTCCTTCAGCTCCAAGAAGTGGAGAACCATGCATGCCCTCGGGGACCTGCTTCCCAGTTACATGTTCCCCCCTTTACTGTGTAGCACCTCACCTTTCAGCTGGCCTCACACTGTCTCAGAAAACAGTTTCCTGACACAGGTGAGCACTCAGCTGTCTATTGTGTGTCAGCCCAGCCCAGGCAGCGCACCCACTTCTGATCAGGGGAAACTGTTCTCTGCGTCAGGAGTCAGCATTTCAAGGAGGGCTAGGGTGGGGTGGGGAGGGGAGGAGGATCACCTGTTTGCCCTGATCGATCACTTTTCCATTTCAAAATGCTAATGCGGCAGAGTTGTCAATATTCTGTATATCCTTTAAATATAATTTTGAAGCCTTTCAGAACCTTCCCCAAAATAGCTGATATGTTTTCATATGGACCAGAAGGGAGAGGCATATGTAAGGACTTAGATCCCACAAATCCTATGCCGGCGCTCATCCCATACAGAGGGGCTTCCTGGGCACCTATGGCACATCCAAGCTCCCTCTGCAATCCCGACAAACAGCTCTTCCCTAGCTACCCCTCAGGCTTAGCAACATGTACAGGCTATACCCAGGAGGGCAAGCATGAGGAAGATAGCCATGTGGGCCTTGGAAGCAGGGTTAGGACATCTTGGCCAGGGAACTGGTTTCTTGGGAACCTGGGGAACATGCTCTAAGAGGAAGGTGTGCACGTCCTGCAGGAATTTCACCACAGCCCCACAGACACTTCAGCCAGCCTCAAGAGGGTCAGGCCTGACCAGGGAGCTGCCTTCCAAGGTATGGGCCCCTCTTGGCCAGGTCTAACTAAGGGCACTAATAGATCTCCAGCCTTAGCGCCTGGTCAGAGGCAGGACTGGGATAGCAAGATTAGGCTTTGTGACACTGAACTTTTTGATCTCTCTTTCTTCCTCTGTCCTTGAGGGAGTTGAAATGCTTTCACATTCCAGAACCTTCTTCAGAATCTGAGAAGCAGAACTGAATTCAGTCTCGTCATTCTATCTAGCAACACTGAGAGATTGGCCCCAAACCCCCAAGGAAGAGAGAGCCACAATGAGGAATTGCCTTTATTTCTTGATTTCCCATCCAGAAGTCCCAGCATGGTGGTGGAAGCATCGTATCCTCGAGACATTGCCTAGAGGCCAAGGGGACTAGCTGACCAATGCGTCTGCCTCAAAGACACCATCCTCGGCTGATGTGACCTCTGGGATACAAGGTTCACCTCTGAGTCACCCTAGATGAGCTAATGGACCAGAAGCTCCTGCCTGCTGAGTCTTAAAGACTCAGGCTCCTTGAACAGCTCTGCGCAAAGCCAGGAGGGCAGGTGAGGGTCCTCCATCTAGTTACTACTGGGAAAATCCTGGAGAAGTCATTGCCAAATCAAGCCAAGCTCCAGTCAGGAAAGGTGGTGATGAAAGGCAGCTCGCAGACCCCTGTAGGGAAGGGAAGAGCTCAGGCACGCAGCTGGGAGACACAGACACAGAGGGAAGGTCACAGGGTACTTACAAGAGTTGGCAAGAAGCATGATGGGGGCCAGGACAGAAACAGTCTCTGTGAGAGTATGCTCAATGGGACCCCAGACAGGGAAAACCAAGACCGTATCTCCCTAGAGACAAGGAGACTCCCATGCCCACCCGGTGTGGACTTGTGGAGTGAGACTCCTAAACAGGAAGTGGTCATGAAGGACACTGGCCAGACAGAGGTCAATGTGCATAGGCAGCTGCAAGGTTAAGATGGTGCCAGAGCTTTAGACACTCCGAGTTGTCCCTTTGGGAGATGTCAAGAGAGGCAGGCCATTGCCCTGGCACTGTTCACACAGAACGCAGGTCAGCAGGGCCTCCGCCCTTTGCTGGGGAGCACAGGTCTTGTGGCTCTCAGTACTTTTTTCACAGTTGAGTCTTCCTGGGGAACCACATCCACATGGTGTGGCAGTTGAACTCCCACAGCAAGTCCAAAGCTGCCGGCCACATGGAGAGAATGTGTCCACCTTTCTGCCTTGTGGTCTTCAGGCCTGCAAAGCCCTGCAAGCAGGCTGCCCTGGTGAGAATGGATGTGTCTAGAAGTCCCTCAGGCAGAAAAGTCTGTACCCCAGGCTTCTGGGGGAAACTGGAGCAAAAGAAAACAGCCCTGCAGGGCGGGTATGTAACAGTGCAAAGCCAAGTCCGTGGCCTGTTACAGTGACATTCCAGAAGAAAAAGGACACGTGGCCAGATGGTAAAGACAGGGAACAGTTAGTTTCCAGGGTGGACATGTGGAAGGTTACTCAGTATTTTGGATCCAGACAGGACACAGTGGTCCTAAATTCTTCCAGTCAGACCGTCAAAAGCACGACTCAGCAGCAAGAGCTTGTCCTCATTTTGTTCACACACAGGTTGGTGGATAACACTGGCCCAGGAAAATGCAAGGCCAGCTTGAGGAGGGTGGGAAGCGGCTGTCAGCTACACAGCCTGCTCCTCAGGTCCTCAAGTGAAGTAGCGGCAGGGTGTGGAGTCGATGTAGCAGTACTGGGTGCACCGCAGGTCTCCGTAGGACCTGAGGGGACAAAGACAAGGGCCAGGGAAAACACGGCCATGGGCAGCTGAGCTGTGCCCAGCTCCGAGGGCAAGGCCACATTCGAACGGCCAGCTTTGGTGACTGTCAAACTGCATCAAACAGCAGCTCCTGCTGCCCTCTCACTAAGGAGTGAGGACTCCAGGCAAAGTTTCCTCATTCTCGTTTGGGGTGTGGAGCTTGAGGAAGTTGAGTCAGGCTCTGGGGATACAGTGGAGGGACCAGGATGGAAGGGGCACTGGCCGTGCTCCTAACTCAGACAATCCTCCGTTCTCAGGGCCCTCTCTAGGACTGCCTGTGAGATGGGACACAGTTGTGTATCCGTGCAGCCCAAGATGACACCACCAGCCAGATGTGGCTACGGGGCTCTTGATATACAGTTACGGTGACTATAGAACTGACCTTTAAATTCAATTCTAATTATTTTGAATTTGAATAACAATATCTAGCAGGGGCAACCATACCCAGCAGTGCACTCTACACCTCTGTAAACGGAAATGGCAATCCCAAGACAGAGTTTTATACATGACTCACTCATTTACAAGCCTCTCTCTGGGGCTTCTGGGCCTTCACTGACTAGAGTGAGTCAGCATGTAACTCTGGACCTTGCACAAGTCTGTACTTTGGGTATAACCGTCTACACTGCCAGCACCTCATGGAGTCATCCAGCCGCTCAGCTCTGCTGACTCTGGCAGCTGCCTCTCAGGAGACTTCTAGTCTTTTTTTTTTTAAAACTATTTTTTTGTTGGTACTGGGAACTGAACTTAGGCCCTTGCATTTGCCAGGCAGGCACTGCACTCTCAGGGAGGGGGCAGTATATGCAGATGTGTGATTGGTGTCTGGGCCGAGCCTGCACAAGCTTGGAGGCTCCTGGTGACCATAGTGTGCAACTCCCCAGCCTGGTTGAATAAGCTCTGGTGGGCAGATGTTAAGGAGACTGCTAGGAAGAAAAAATGGAGGCGAGGAGACACAGGCCTAGCGTCTGCTCCCCAGCCTTGCTGAGGGCCTGAGGGACCCCAGAGATCTAAGAGGCCAGCAGACCCATCTGGAGTCCAGGGAAGAACAACATACAGTGTGAGGGGTAACGGCCTTCCTATCTACAACTCTGGTTCTGTGAGGAGGAGGGAAACACAGGGCCCTTCTGTACCACAAGATTACATTCTAGATGTGCAACCAGCACCTCTAGGGGCCAGTGCCTCCGAGATGGTCTGAGAGAGGTCACCATGGAGGCTGGGACACTAACACACATGTCCTGAGTGGCGTGATGACCCCTTGAGGACTCCTAGAGAAGACTTCAGGGGCCAGTCCCCGGAGGAATACTGTTCTAATCTGACTCTTGCCACAGGCCTGGCTGAGGGGCAGGAGAGTACTCCAGGGACTTCAGATTGTGCAGAAGTGTAGATTCTTTGGATGCTCTGCCATCACCCCTCTCCACTGGGCTTCCCTCTCAGACCACAGCCAGGAGGTGGCCTGGCCACGGTAACCTCTGGGATTGCCTGCTGGCTCCCTGGGAGGACACAGCTGGCAGCTGTGTCTGCCCCCGCTCAGCACCAGGGACTTCTGCTCCAACAGAGACGATGCACTGGGATCCAGCAGAAAGTTCCCTGCGAGTGGGGAGTATGCACTGTTATTTTTCTCCCTGCCCCAGGATTTAGAAAGTACCAGGAAGGTGAGAGACCCTGAGAAATGTTTGAGAGGGAGAGGAACGGAGGGCACTGAGGATGAGTGCCATGAGGGTGCAGGACCTCTTCCTTACCCGGGTAGATAGGTCTCACACGTCAGGTAGCCAAAGTCAGAGCCATCACAGTCCTCCACGCCTGCATGCCGGTGACCATCTCCACAGTAGGCCCGACGACAGCCTGAGGGGACACAAGTGAGGGCAGCCCGGAGAAGGCGGGGTGGCGCAGGCTTGCCTCAGCCTGTAGGGCTGTGCAGTCCCAAGGTCCCCCAGGGCACCACGCCTGTCTGAAAACCACTGTACCAGGCTTCAGACACCCCTACCCCATGCCTGTGCTGCGGACCCAGAGTCTCCCACGGACACACCGCGGAACCAGAGTGAGAAACTGGGACTCTAGTCAGACCCCTCATGTACTAGCCAGGGCCTGCCGCTGCAGAAGTGGGACAGAGACCCTGTCCACCCAGCACGGACCTCCGTGAGTTCCTGTGAAGGGAGAGGGAGGAGCCTGGGACATCTGACACAGAGAAGGAGCGCGGTAACTGCTGCCTGACCGCAGAGAAGGGCCCAGGGTGGTAACAACGGGAGCCCAGCCTGTCCCCAGGAACCACGTGATCTTCTACAAAGATTGCTACTCTCATTCAAGGATGAACCCCCTTCGTTTTTTCAGGATATAGAGATCCCAACTAGGTCTTTTCTACGGGGTGAGCACCTATTTGAGTGTCTGCACATGGGCAGAGGGGAAGGGACCTCAGGAAGGGATAGCATTAAAGGGTGGGCACCCTGGGAGTCCCCAGAGGACAGTGCTGCTACACCGTCCCCTGGGTTCCCCTTGTACACTGCATGTACCCCGCCATAGCTTCATCTTTCTGTTCTGTCCTCTCCCCTTAAGCTTCTTGAGGACAAGGACCGTGTGCTCTGCGTCGAATGACTCTGGCAAACCAAGTCAGAGACGAGCTCACCCAGAGCCTGTTGAGCCCTCACCATGTCAGACAATCAGAAGCTCCCAAGATCTGGGAGTCAGGGCCCCAGATGCATCTTATAGCGAAGGGAAGGCTCAGGCTGCGAGCCTGAGGGTCTCCCCTCTGACCTGCTGGCTACCAGAGCTTGCATTTGCACCCTGTTCTGACTTGGAAAACCATGCTTTTTACCTCTCCTGCTGCTTCTGTCACTTGGCTTAAAAAAAAAAAGCAAAGCAAACGCCCAGCACCGTGCTGCCTACAGCCTATGTCTCAGCAACGGCCTCAGCTGGAGGCAGCTAGGGGAGCCCAGCTTTCCCTCACAGGGCCTGTGTCACAGGGGAAGGGCTCTGAATGCCAACCTGCGCCTCCCCCCACTATTGTCTTTTGGTACTGCATACAAAGCAAGAGCCCATTACCTTTCTTTTGAGCTTGGAAAGTATGGTTTCTCAAATAGACTATGGAGGCTAAGGCAGTAGGATTGCAAGTTCAAGCCCAGCCTAGACAATTTAGCAATTTAGATTCTGTCTCAGAATAAAAAATAAAAAATGGTTGGGGATTTAGCTCAGTTGAAGACCCTGGGTTTAATCCTCAGTACTGAAAAAAAGACTGAAAAAAGAGGGGGCCTGGGAAGGCTCCCCTGGAGGCAAAAAGTTTGATTTTCACTGATTGATATGCTTCAGTAGTGGGAGAACTAACATTTGGCTTGAGATTGGAGGGTGGTCGCCAAGGCCATCAGGACACACCTTCTCTGGCTCCAGCATGGCCCCAAACCACTACACCTGGGGTCCAGATCACCCCACCCCACCAGCTGCTCAGGTCTCAGGGCCACCCTGGCAGGGCTCCACTCACTGACACAGTCGTCGCCCGCATCATGGTTCCCGTCGTCACACTCCTCCCCGGGCTGCAGGACCCCATCCCCACAGGTGCCACGCTGGTCTACAGTGTAATCCACAGGGTAGAAAGGGGTCAGCTGGCCAAAGAGACACACAAGGTTAACCTGGGAGGCGTCATGCCCAGGCAGTGGTAGGGCAGGGAGGTCACTGGGGACAGGTGCTCTGGGCCTGAGGGGCATGAGAGATGGGGCGTCCCTTGGCTTGGGAGTAGAGAGGTATTTTCCCATCAGAGTTCTTGACTTGGCAGAATACTGGGTCTGATGAACATGGAACTTTTGTACTGCAGGGTCCCAGAGACTGCTGGGGACCTTGGCTCAGGGGGACGGATGTGGACTCAGAAAGTGTGAGAAGCAGGAGGCTCAGCCCTGCCACAGAGACAGAGAGCAGTAGCTCTGTCCAGGCCCAAAGGACGAAGCCGGAAGAGGCTTCCTGTTCTTTCTTGCATGCATCCCTTTCCTGGTTGAGAGCCAGCAGCAGGGGCCATGCTGAGGGGTCTCCCGTGAGCTACCTGGATGGGGAGCCAGCCAAGACTGTCCTTGAAGTACAAAGATCGCTGGTCTTTGCGGAAGGCAATGGCATTGTGGGTGTTCAGCCTTTCAAGCTCCTCCTGGTTGTTGACCACGAAAATCTGCCAGAGAAAGCACTTGTGAGGGTTCCAGACAGCACTGCTCCCAGGGGCAGGGGAAACAGAGGCAGGAACTCGATCTCTGTGCTGGGCTGCTTCCCAGTGGGGCATGGTTTCATCACACAGTGTATCATTAGCTCTGAAGAGCGAAGCTGTCCTGACCACGTCTCTCAATTCAGTTCCTAATGTCTGAGTTTAAAATTAAGGTACCTGCCATGATCAGCCATGTTTAAATATCTTGGATGTTCCCAAGATTCACATGGTTAGGTAACTTGGCATCTGGAAATGATTCTTAACACAACGATCACACTCAAAGATGTTCTTTGCAGTATTCTTTATATCAGTGAAAAGCTTGGGCACGTCACACAAATATCCACCAACAGGGAGAAGTAAACCATGGCAAAGCTACATAATGGGTGGATGAGCTTGTACCCACTTAAATGATGTTTCTATGAATTGATGCCCACAGTTTATTTCAAAATAATTCCAAGGAGGGCAGGCAGTAAAGGAGGCATAAAGAAAAAAGAGGGAAACAGGATTAGATGTGAGTTAGTCATTGTCAAAGTTGGGGGAAGTATGCCTGGGATTTGTTCTTTTATATTTATTTGAAAATTGCTATAATAAAAGGTTCAGAATGGCATTTTCAGAAACAGGGCAGAATTTCAATAGATAACTAGAAGATCACATTTTTATACAATATAATCTGAACCATATCAAAGTTATTGTTTTTTAAAAAAGACAAAGGAAATACCGAAAAGTGAACCCATAACCAAATGGACGGTCTGAGTTCCTTCTTTTGATTTCCCGCTGTGTTGCAATTTCCTTTGACAAATGTGTGCCCAGTGTAGTGGGGAAAAGGAAGTTTTACCAAAAGGAGCCTTGAAAGGCCTGAGAGGACCAGGGAGGAGGTCCTCATGGACAGCCACCCAGACTTTTCCCAGAGGAGCCTCACCACAGGAACTCTTGGGGAACTGGGCCCGTACACGGATTCCCCAGAGGAAGGGTTGTTCACATTCCTAGGGGATCCACAGAGGCATCTTCCTGGAGGCCCGGGAAGTCCTCTTTCCCCTTTGAGTCCCATCACAAGATGTCCTAGAAAGCAACAGATCACTGTGTTACGAGCACCAAGGAAGAGAAAACCAAACCGTGCAGGGAGATATAAACCCCGGGTACAACAGAAAGGCATCTGGGGGCAGGCTTGAAGGAGAGATCCAAAGAGTTGACTGTGATCCAAGATGCGGTGGTGATAAGGGGAGAGACAGCTAGTGAGAGGGATAGTTTCTCCTTCATTCTTGCCTCACAGATAGATGAAAAGCTGTTGCTGCAGCCGCCACCTTGCAACAGTACAGTAACAGACGTAACAGAGAAGACAGCCATCATGCAGGAAAGCCAAGGGGCTCATGGAACTGGCTTTCAACAGCGATTTGGGAGCTGAACCAAAGCCAGGTACCGTTTCTCTCTGGATTTCCTTGTTAGAGAAAAACAGTGCCATATTTGTTCTGACTTATTAACGGGAGTTCTTGCAGAAGAACACATTGCTGAAGAATAACTTTTATTGTTTTTAATTATATATAGATATAAATATTTAAAGAATTTCTGGATGTGGGCTTCTTTTATTTCTCCAGGAAAAAAGTGGGACATTTATACACTCTCAGCTCACTTAGTCTTCACGGACACTGAGAAAAATCAGAACACATCCTGAAGATATGACCAGGAAATTTACTAACAATGTGGAAGAATTGTTAGGGTAACAAAGGTCACCTTGACTTTTGTTTATTTTTAATATTTGAGACAGTGTTTCATTATGCTGCCTAAGCTGGTCTGACACTGCTGGGTTCAAGTGATCCTCCTGCCTCAGCCTCATGAGTACCTAGGGCCACTGTGCCTGGTTTTACCTTGTCCTTTGAAGACCCCATTGTCCAGGCCACCCCTCATTCAGGCCAGTTTCATTCAGACTTCTAAGACTGGAATGTAGGCATCCATGTGTGTATACGTGCGTGCGTGTGTGTGTGTGAGTGTGTGTGTGTGTGTGTGTGTGTGTGTGTGTGTGTGTGTGCTGGGTGCTGAGACCGAACCCAGGACCTTGTACATGCTCAAGTGCTCTACCACTAAGCTACCATAAAAGCTCTCAAGGTGTTTCAGTGTCGACCGAGACTGAGACCTGCTGGCCCAGGGAGATGGTATTTGCACGGGCTGGTCCCTCTCCATCCTCTGTGCACCCCCTCCCCTGACTCCCTTCTGATCTGGCTTCATGCGTTACTTCCTCAGGGAAGCCGCTCTGAATCCTGTACCCTCTCGTGGTCACCCCAGACACAGTTTCTTAGCTCCTTATGTCTCTCCTTCACAGCATTTCTTTGTGCAGCCCACATAGGTGAGATTCTCCCATCAGGCTCTGTCTTCTCTGGCAGAACGTAAGCGCCACGAGCACAGCAGGGCTGCAGCTATTTTTACCCCCTGGGGCTTGACAAGGAGTTGGGGCATGGCACGTGTTTGATGAATGAGTGAATGAATGCAGACTATTGGAGAAGAAAGCTAGAAATCGTACTCTGGCTGGCAGAGCAGCGCTACAACAAAGTTTATCAAACAGGCAGAGAGGAAACAGCCAATAAGACAGGACTGAGAAGAACGGCCATGCACCCATCCTGGGAGAACAAAGCGAAACTGGAGAGCAGCCAGTCATGGGGGTCAGCAATATAATATCTGGGGCAGACAGGAACTGGGAACTCAGTGTTTAGGTGCCCAGAAGGACAGAAAACAAAATGATTTCAAGAGAGAAGTCTGGTTGGGACCACAAATAAGGAAGCTGCTGGTAAAAGACCCCAACTCCCTGAGCCCCCCACCAGCCCAGAGCTGGCTGGCAGAGCTGTTTAAGATCAGAATTCTGACAGCATGGAAAGGAGGCTGCCAGTTTCTTATTCCAGTTTATGGTTGTCTGACCTGACCAAAAATATGAATATGATTCTATGCAAAGAGCTCCAGTCTTGTGCTCTGATATTTTTGGAAGGGCCCAGAGAGACCGTCAGCCCCGGACTCTTCTAGGTAGCTAAGCACTTGGGAAGACTGAAGTGGGACTGCTCTGTGACCAGGGGCTCGAGCAGCCTTCTAAAGGCTCTGTGGCCCCATGACTCCTCCAGAACTATGGCCTCAGTGAATTAGGAATTTTTCCAGTTATCTAACTCATTAGTGGCAAGGCTGAAGTTTGAACTCATGTTTGACCTAACAATGCGCCACCCAAAAGATGAGCTCCTGGAATATTGACGCCCTCAGGAAGCTGGCAGTTCTCAGGTACCACCACTGTCTCACTTATATCCTTCCTGGGTGCAGGAAGGGCTTGGCTAGGTTTGTAACTTGATAATTGCAAATCACATCCTTCCTAGAGGCCTTTTGCCTTTATTCCCTCTCCAGCCTCTCTTTCCCTGACACTTGGGTAGCTAAAGAGCTGCTACCTTCTCCAACTTCCTGGCATCATCTGGCCTCATGGTGCTGGGCAGCAGAACCCCGGGGAGCCTCCTGACAGGACATGGCAGGGAGCCTAATGCCACCATGACGGTTTTCCTGCCACTTCCTTCCAGCTGCTGGGAGGGCATCCGTTGCCCCTGCCTGCTTCCTGCCTTCCTGAAGGTCACAGCAACCTGAACTCCCCACCTCAAGCTTGCTACTCTGGAGGAGGCAGAGAGGCCAGTGCAACAATCCTCAGAGGCCATGTGACTCTGGATGCGGGGTAGGGGTGGGGGGAGGAGTCAGCTCTGCGATCTAGTGGAAGTCAACTTTCTCTGAGGCTCCAGGTTCTCATCCTTAAAGGAGGACTGGACTGGGCCCAAGGAGACCAGCTCATGGTTAGTGGAACCCCAGGCTGTCACAGATGGCTTTGGAGAAGGGCTTCAGCATTTTGGATGCAGGTGTACGGTTCCTTCCTGAGAGCAGGTTCTGGACTTTTTATCATTCTCTCACAGGTAACCCCAGAATCCTTTAGGGGCCTCAACAGCCATGGAGGGTTATCCAGCTGGTCTTATGCATGGCGATTTTAAATTCCTGCCTTCCCCTTTTTCCACCTATGACCTCCACAAACCTTTACAAAGAACAAGGTTATTGTCCCAGTTTTCCTCCGTTCCCTCTTGAGCCCACTCTCTCTTGGAAGGCTCTTCAGAAAGGAAGTAACACAAAAGAAGGTGAAGAGGAGGGGACACTGGTTCAAAGAGAGGAGCCTGATCCTGCTTGGCTGCTGGCTGTAACCCAGCAGAGACGGGATGTGAGCACGTGCAGGACCAGCCCTGCTCAGCTCAGTCACCAGGTGCCATGGTGGGAGGTGGATCTGAAGCTGACTCAGTCACAGACCTTGTCCTCCAGGGACCTTCACCTAGCAGTAAGAGGAAACACATATGCAGGAAACAGTGCCCAATGTGGGGCCACCACAGAAAGGCGCTGTGTGACGAGCCTCAAGAGAAGATGACCTGCCCTTGTATCTTCACTAAAAAGAGGGCTTTGGAGGAAGCAGAGGATTTTGTTGTGCAGGGGGTGAGAAGAGAGTCATCTCAGGTCACACGGACCCAGAGAGATCACAGGATAATGTTCCAGCTTGGCAGAGAACATTATCTTGCTCTCAGGAAGCTAGCAATTCCCAGGTACCACCACTGATTCACTTATATCCTTCTGGTGTCTGCTGGAGAGCAGATGCCAGTCAGCCTGGGATCTGGTGGAGGGTGAGATAGTGGAGGGAAAGACAGTAGACATGTTAGGCTGGAAGAGAAGGAGCCAGAAGGTCAGGGAGGCAACACTGGACTCTGTCAGGCTTGCTAAAGGCAAGGAGCTACAATACACCAAAGATGGGTGGGCAAAACAGCTGGCTTCTGAGCACTGGCTCAGGCCTGGCCTTGTCATTCAACCCCAGGCCCCAGGAGGGAACGAGAGTACAAGTCAGATGCTGGGAGCCTTTATGATGGCAGATAAACTCTCTGTGTACCAATGAGCTTGAAACCCACACTTTTCAGATTCTGAAACTGGCAGCTCACAGTCATGGAGCTCTATGGAAAACTTTGGTTCCAGGACCAAAGAGGATGCAGACGAGGTAAAAGAAGCAACCAGGTCAGCTGGCTGCTCACAGAAGCAGGTTATGGGCAATGAACACATGGCCTGGGCTGCATCTCAAATCCAGGTTACTTAATTGGAGAGTGGAAGGGAAGGGATTTCCCTAGACAGACGGAAGACAGAACTCTTGTATGCTGGGGAAGAGACAAAGACTCCAAAAGAGTGGTTGTAGATCTAGAACATACAAAGAACTGGAAAAACATCAGGCCTCCCAAATTCAGAGACCTAATCCAAAAATGGCCCAATATGAGATGAATACACATGTCTCAGATGAAGAAATACAAATGGCAAATAAATACATGAAAAAATTTTCAACATCTAAACATCCAAGAGATGCAAATTAAAACAACACTGAGATTCCATCTCACTCCAGAAAGAATGGCTGTCTTTAAGAAATAAACCAACAACAAATGCTGGAGGGTGGGGGAGCTTTGGGGAAAAACAAACCTTCTCCACTGTTGGTGGAGGTGTAGACTGGTACAACCACTGTGGAAAGCAGTGTGGAGAGTCCTCAAAAAAGTAGGATTAGAAGCCACATTTGACCCAGCTATTTCCCTTCTGGGTATCTTCCAGAAGAATTAGAAACATCACACCACAGTGATATATGTGCACCCATGTTTATAGCAGCACAATTTGTAATAGCCAGATCTTGGAAAAAACCTAACTGTCCATCAGTCAAGGAATGGATAAAAAAGATGTGGTATTTTTATACAGTGGAGTACTACTCAGTCATATAGAAGGATAAACTGGAGACTTCTGTAGGTAAATGGTTGCAACTTGAGACCATACTCGTAAGTGAAATAAATCAGACCCACGTGTGTAAATATTTTCTCACTAGTGTGCGAACTTGAAAGAGTAAAGGATCCAAAATGTACACTAGATACTGTGAATTGGTAAGAAATTGTTCAAAAGAAAAGAGAAACTATGATGGGGAAAAAAGGGGAAAGAAGGAAAGATAGCTAAGATAATTATACAGCTAGTTTCTCTTAGTTCACTGAGAAGAAAGGTTTGTGCTAATATTGTGTGGGCAGTATTTCATGCCTATATCTTTACTCTGAGTAACTACTGTGAAGATAACAATACACAATGTATTAGTTATTGCTACCCTCCTATTACCCTATTTTGAAAGTCTGTTTATCTTTATATTTTTCTCTTTAAAAAATGGCTGTGAGTGCTCCATGGTAAGTGAGCCACAAAGACCACGACACCTAGCCTTGCTGTGTTGTGATACAGCTCAAGCCTTGCGTGGTGGAGTAACAGGCACCCCTGAGCCACAGCCCTGGAAGGCCGATATTCCAGAAGTGCCGACCAAAGGATGCAGGGACCTCCTCTGATGCTTTTCTGCCCTAATTCACAAGGATCACTGCCCACCCCTTCTGTGACAGTTGGAGAAGGAGAGAGAACCCCAGTGCCGAGGACTGAATCTCCTCCGCATCCTGACAGCTTGGGGTCTAGGGCCAGCTTCGATTGGTTTAAAGAATGTAACAAAATGTGTTTCTTGTATGTCCTGCAATGTGGCTACCAGCACCTTCACAGAAACGTGGAAAAAGGCTGCAGTGCGATTTTAACGTCTTCACTTTTTAAAGAAACACATTGGAATAAAAATTATTTTGATTTCTTTTATAAACTGAGGACGAAAAAAGTCCTGTACACTCAGCGGTTCTTTTTTTGTTTTTTCTTCTTGGACCTAGAGAAGGTGTCTGAGAAGCCTTGCAGGGGACCAAAATAAAGGACACAACTAATCAAATTAAAAAGATTAAACAAGGTAGCAACACACTCATGCACTCCTGGACCTTGGACTTTTGGTTCCTCTTTAGGAATTCTTCCCTATCTTCAATGCAGATAAGTAAAGTTTATTTCATATGGCATTATGTGTTGCTTATATAAAAGTGGAATGAGGGAAACTATAGAGAAATTACAAAGACAGTAAAGTGCCTCTGGCAGTTTCTAACTGAAGACAGAAGGTGGAGCTCTGTGGTGTCTCCTGGTGTCCTGTCCAGGGCAGCTGGCACCCCTGTAGATCCAGTGAAGCTGTATAGCTCTTACCTGCAGATGGGGGCCCTGGGGGTCCCGGAGGGCCTGGACGGCCAGGTTGACCAGAAGGCCCAGGCTTGCCAGGAGGGCCCACAACTCCACTATCTCCCTTCTGTCCCTGATGGAAAGAGAGGCAGAGCCTGTAATGAGACCATGACATAGACATCTTCCTTCCCCACTGCACTCTAAGTCAGGACCAACTCGGCACGTAGGAGCAAAAGCTGAGGGCACGACGCAGCCCCAGAGGTCCCGAAGACCAAGCTCCTAAAAGGCTCAGAGCAGGCGATGCTTGGAAACAGTGATGGTGCTAAGTCGGCAGGCCTTGGTTCGTGCGCTGTCCTAGAAACTTGACATCAAACGGAACCCATTCACCGCTCCCCCAGCACGAATTAGAGCCTGGAGCTCCAGAGACCAGCAGGGATTTGGGCCAGTCCTCTAGCCTGGAGGTGGCAGTGGAGCCTAGAATTAGGTTTCCTTCCCACCTGTGGGACTATTTTTATTTCACCTCAAGAGCCATCCCCAGCCACTGGCTTCCTGTTGCTCTCTGAATAAAGACCCAGCTCCTTCCTCAGCCTCTGCAGCTGGCCTTGGCCAGGCTTCCTAGACTCTGGAGTTTTATGCATTTTGGATCTCCAAGAATACTGAACTTGTATCTGTCTTCCCCAAACTCTTCTTTCTGGGCCGTTTTTCCTTTTCCCTCCTCTGTGTCTTCACCTCTTAGCTCAAATGTGCTTCAGCAAAGATCCCTGACCTCCCCCACCCAAGTGGGTTCCTTCTCCTGGCATCAGGTCCCTTCACTCGGAGCTTTCCCTTCGCAGCATTTATCCAAGACTGTAGGGCAGAGATAATCTGAGTGTCCTTTCATCACTGTCCTCTGTGAGACACGTGCTTCCTGTGGGCTGGAATCTACCGTGCTCCCCTCCCCTCAGGTCAAATGAGGGAGGAGGAGGAAGCAGACAGCGCAAAGCACTGAGAGGTTTGTTGATCTGTAAAGCAAGAAGTTTCACCTTGACCATGAGACCCTGTGTATCTCATTGTCCTTGCTTTGCGCCTCAGTTTTGTCTTCCACAGAATGGGTCCAGTAAATATACTCCTGCATAGGTCTGTTGTGAGGCTAACAAAGATCACAGACACGGAAACATGGTTTGCACAGGGTGAAGGGTTAGGTGGAGCGAGGCGAACGGCACAGCAGCAGGTCTGGTTTCATCTCTTTCCCATGGTGAGAGAAGACCTGAGTTTTTAAATAAAGGCACCCTGCAGCTGATGCAGTCATAATGAAAGTGGAAAGTCAGTCCCCAGAAGGCTGGAGACAGGCAGATTAGCAGCCACTTGGAAAGCAAAGAAGTGATCTTCACTTGACTCTTAGCTACAGAGAAGATCCACACAAGCTTGTGGTTAAGGTCCAGGGCCCCATACAAAGTTCAAACTATTGGTAAGGTTGAGAAAATAGAACTAGAAATAAACTAGAGAGAGACATTCACTTAAGGAGTTAAGGACTCCTGGGTCGACACAGCCCATTTTATTTGTACAAGAATAATAAGACAGCTGGGATCGCTAGAGGGCTGCGGGAACAGGCAGCATCCTGGGCCCTGCCTGCTGCTCCTAAAGCATGATTCGGCTTTCCTTTCGCAAAAGCCATTTCTGTACCGACCTTGGCTCTTCGCTGGGCCTACAGTGCTCCACAGGCAATGAAGTTTGACTTCCATTTTGTACCCTTTGTTTCTGTAAAATTTGGGTCAAACCTCTTCTCAGGTCTACATACAGATATGTTATTCATTTACAGAGTGTCTGTCTAAAAACTGGCAAAACGAGGTGATTAGCCCTGAATTTATAGAATCTTACCCTTTTCAAGACTGAAAACCCCAAAGAGGTATATACACGAAATGAGTCAGAGAAAATTAAATGAAGTGCAAATAAAAGCACTGCTACTGTAAGACATTCTGGAATGTTGTTTAACAAGGGTATTATCCAATTGATCTGTAGCAAATGTGATTTTATTTTTTAAAAGAAAAGCAGCGTGCTTTCTTACTATTTTTTCTTTGCTTAAGTACTTCAGTTGCTTTATTCTGTATCTGTAATCTGCAATCTCCTTTGTTCTTTTTAAATTTTGATTTGTTATAAAATTGCCAAATAGAAGTGTTCCAGATATATAGTTTGTACCTGTATTTTTATTTTATTGTGTCATATTCTTGTAAGTCATTCTTAACTGACCAATGATTGTAGACTGCTTGAGTATTTTTTCTAACAAAACAAAGCAAATCACACACATACACACACACACAAAGAATGAAAACCCAGGAGGGGTTCTTTTCAGAGACATCCAACTATGCTTTCTCCAGTCACTGTCCTGAACCTGCTTGTGCTGAACTTTCAATCACTGGGAACAAAACCAAGCCACAAGATTCTATGATACTATGATACTAGGACTGAGATAATGTTCCACCAGGGCCCAGACCCCCAGCTAACCTTTAAAAGTCCGACCTTCTGCCTTTGTGAGTGGGCCAGTCTGAACCCCAGTATCAGAATGTGTTGCCTTCAGCTACCTAAGCTGGAGTTCTTTCTTATTTTCCCTCTAATTCCCTAATTTAAAACATCTTTTCTGTAAATTTGTGCTTTGGTTTTCACTTCTCTTAATACAAAAATTAAGGACCCGGGCCAGCTGGTGACACGGCTGCTGCCACTTCCCTGGGCAAGTCCTTTGCTGCCTGCTCTGGGGGTTTCTACAGCAAATCCAGCTCTCCATTCCCCTCAGGGCACCCTTAAAGTGACCCCGAAGAATTGTGCTGGTGTGCACTACCACAGGCTTTTCCCCACCCTGCCCTGGGCCTAATCAGGGTAGTGACCACTGACCTTTAGGTGGCTCTGCTTACTACACTGGGCCTGGCAAACTTGCCCACCTGATGAAACCCAATCTTTCACACATCTGAGAAATAGCATGCTAGAGACTCCCTTCCAGTCAGAAAGGTGACATGCGCCCTGCTGCCTGGTCAACATGGCCATGGGGACCCTCTCGACAATACCTCAGGAGTCCTTAAGTTCTTACTGTGGAATCCGTGAGGTCACTTTGTTTCCAGTGTCATCCTTTCGAAGGGCATTCTTAAGCCCAGTTAAGCTGAAGCATTTCAGGAGGTCACCAAGATGGATCCCAGAATGGCAGAGGAAGTCACACCAGCTTAATATAGGCACAGCTAACCCTTACTTTTCTGACAGCCAGCTCAGCTGGCTCTAAGCACAGGAAGAACACAGCTTGCCGGACCTGGAAACGTTCCTGGCTTCTGATACCCAGCAGCAAGCGAGTCCTCAGCACCAGCACGTCTTCAGCAGGTCTAAGGGGGCAGCATTCTCTGGGGAAAGCGTTTTTTATTTCTTACTCGCCACCTTAACTGAAGGTTTTTAGGAAAAAGACCACAGGTGCTTTCCTGAATCTGCCAAAGGCAAGTCCTGCAACAGGAGGTCACAGGGAAAGGAAATGAGAAAAGCTGGTCGCCACACCCTAAATTCTGACCCCAGCTCCCAGCAGCTCCACCTCCCTGGGCTTTAGTTTCCTTGTGAAAAGCAGGAAATTGGGTTAAATGGTTTCTAAAATCCTTCTGGTTTGGAAATTCTATCTGAAATCTCTTCTAAATTTTTTTTTATTTCTGGCTTTGGATTGACTTACAGTAACCTCCAGGAACTTCTGATACCACAGGTGCAACCAACCCTGGGTACAGGACTCTACGCTAGGAAACGAATTCACGAGGGAAATAAAGCAGCATGGCTGGCTGCCAGAACTAACCACGGAGTACCTGCTGCCTGCGCGGGCCGGGGCGCACCCAGGCTGGCTGTGACACTTTGTAGGAAAGATGAGCGCGTTCCCTCAGCTGCTCTGAGCTCACAGATGTGCTTTTGGGATAGCTTTTACTACAGTGAAATCAGTATCAGCGGGGTAGAAAAAAAATAGGCTTCCTGGTCTTGGTTTCCCAGAAAAAGACAAACATTGTCTGAAAAAAGTAGAAGATGAAAGTCAATCAACTTTTTCTTTTGTTCGTGTCCTGTGCTGGGATGGAACCCAAACCTTTGCACACACGAGGCAATCACTTCACCCGGAGCTCTACTCCCAATCACCAACGGGCTTCTTAATCCCAAAGCATAAAATACTCAGAATGGAAATCACCAGCAGGGGAGAACAAGACAAAATATTTCCTCTCCTTTTTCTGAGCCTACCTTTAAGGAAATTGGTGACTACAGTAGCACTGTGGAGCCATTATGCAGAAGTTTGAAAATTAGACTGGAATTTTGTCACTTCAAAAGTTCTTGAGAGATCTGAATTAGCTAGACTGGAGTCTCTGCCATTCCTAAATTTACATGCAAGAGACTGTGATTAGCTTCAGAGTGTGACCATAGTCCTAAACCCTGGCTGCGTACTAGAAAGACAAGGGAAGCATAAAAAACAAAACAATGAAAATCCTGCTGAAGGCCCATTTCAGGCCAACTGTATCACAGTCTTTGGTAAGTAAAGCCTTTGACAATGCTGTGGGAATCTGTATTCAATCAACACCCAGATGGTTTTGCTGTAGGCAAAAGTTAGCAAAGCAGGTGTAGTAGGCATATCCACACAGGATCTAGCCCAAAGAAGTCACCAGGAGAATGAGACAAGCTTTGCACCCCAAATATCCACCTTTCACCATTATACACAATATGGTTAGACCTCTCTTGTCAAAGCCATCTGCCGCTTACTAAAACATGATACAGGTATTTTAAAAGGATTTTCTCAAACATTAGTGAATATCTACAGCAACAAAAAAACCTGACTACTGTGATTTTAACTAAAAAAGTTAAGGACAAAAATAACTATATATTATATATAAAAGAAACAGCTTGGAGTATAAAAAGAATAATTCTGGAAAGAATCATACCAAACTGTACAATTATGACCAACAGTTCATATAGTTGAGTGTTGAAGCTTTAGATGTTTTCTCTTATTTTTTCTGAATTTTGTAAGTTTTTGTGATATTTATAGTGGAATTTATAGTGGAAAGAGAAGTAAAAAGTTGACAAAGTGGATGGATTGTATTTATTTTTTAAAAATGAATTTTAAATGTTCTTACCAGAAATAATTGATGTAGGAAGTGACAGATATGTTAATTAGCCTGACATGACCATTCCACAATATATCTATCACAGTATAGTTCCAAATATATAATTATTTGTCAGTTAAAAATAAAATAAACAAATATTTTAATATATGTTCAAAATATCTTTCTTCTAACATTTAAAGGCATTATCATTACAAACAAGTAGTGCATGTAATCATACCCCTATATCAATTTTAAAAATTATTTACATATAGTTGATCTCCCAAATTTAGAGCTCTAATCCAAAAAATGGGCATCTGGGATGCATATACACTTCTCAGATGAAGAAATACAAATGGCAAATAATACATGAAAAAATTTTCAATGTCATTAAACAGCCAAAAGATGCAAATTAAAACTGAGATTCCATCTCACTCCAGAAAAAAATGGCTATCTTTAGGAAATAGGCCAACAACAAATGCTTGGAGGTTATAGGGAAAAAGAAACCTTTTCCACTGTTGGTAGGGGTGCAGACTGGTACAGGCACTCTGGAAAGCAGTGTGGAGAGTCCTCAAAAAGCTAGGATTAAAGGCCCCATTTGTCCCAGCTATTCCCCTCTTGGGTATCTTCCCAAAAGAATTAAAACATCATAGCACAGTGATATATGTGTACCCATGTTTATAGCAGCACACTTTGTAACAGCCAGATCTTGGAAACAACCTAAGTGCCCATCAACCAAGGAATAATAATAAAAAAAAGATTTTTAATATAATAGAATATTATTCAGCCATAAAAAAGATAAACTGGAGCCTTTTATAAATAAATGGATACAACTTAAGCCCATAATTATAAGTGAAATAAATCAGACTCATGTACAAGCACTGTATTGCTTCCCTGGTATGAGAAGCTAAAAGAGTAAATGAGATTATGAATGTATATTAATTCTGGAAATACTGTCACGTAAGCCTTCCAAAATTTTCCTCCTTTTTCAAAATTATTTTAAGGATTTCAAGTCTTTTGGGTTTCCCCAGAAAATGTTATCTTCAAGTGTTTCACCTTAAAATGTTTATTGAAATTTTAAACCACTCCATAATGTCTTCTAGTTCTCTGTATGTAGATCTTGTAAATTTTGCAGTGAGGTTTATCACTATTTGTATTTTAATACTCTGGTAGCCGGTGTTTTGCTTTTGTCTGGTACCACGAAGTGGAAGTATGGTCACTTTTCAATAAACATTTAAACAATACAATTGAATTTTAACTATCTTTTTGAAATAAAAAGGCCAATAAACTGACAAACGAAAAGGAAGGGGCTCCTCTCAGGAGTGGCCAGACACGACAGAAAAGACTGAAAATTTTCCCGAAGCCCTGAGAAAGTTCTAGAGCTGCCCTGGCAAACATACCTCCCTCTTTCCTTCCCATCAACTGCTCAGCACAGGAGCTTGCTGACCAGGAAAGTTCAAAATGAGCAATTTCCCTAAGTCCTTACTATGCCCAATAGAAAGGATCATTTATAAACTGGGGTCCCATGTGGGGAAAACCACCCAGTCACTGAGTCCCAAAAGACCTTTAATTGCAAGGTACTATCTTCCTTTCTCGAAAACCCACTTGTCTGGAACACGGAGGGCAAAGAAGTTTCCCGAGGGAGTGAGCAGAGTTTCCTTCCATTCCTGTTGCTTTGGTTAAGTTAGACTTTTTCCTGGGAGCCGAAGACCCCCTCTGGCTTCTGTGTTAGGTGCAGCTAAATGACCCACCCTGCCCATCTGCTTTGGAACTGTGGCCAGCCTGGACCAGCCAGGAGCTCCTGCAAGTGGTGGTGCTTCTGTCCCCCAGCCCAGAGGATGCTCGAGTCCAGGGCTACGGGACATCTCTGACTGACCTTACGGACCTGCTCTTTTTGCCTCCAGGTGAGAAAGTTCTGCCCTGGGGAGGTGGTAAGCCCTGGACCTTTACCTGCTTTCCTCGCTTTCCTGGTCTTCCTGTGGGTCCTCGATGTCCTGCTATCCCAGGCTCACCCTTTGGGCCCATTTCACCCTGGAAAGAAGAAAGAGAAGCAAGAAGGAACTGAAGCATGCAGAGTGGGCTTATCTATCTGGGTTTACGCCATCACTGCCCGTGAGGCAGCTTCTTGATCACTCCAAGTCTTTTCCAGGGGTTAGGTGGCCTGGAAGCTCAGGAGACTGCTGGTGTCACATGAAAGGCAGTCTTGTCTTTGGAGGAAAAGACCCTGAGCTGGTTGCTTATCACCTGAGAGGCAGCGGTGGGGCAGTAGATATTTTAGTGGCCAAATTGGAGGCCACATCCAACATAACCTAAGTGCAGGTCTCTATATTTTGGTCACATGTGGGATACTCCAAACTGGGGAAAAGCCTGTTTTAGTTAAAGTTTTTACATTGTGCTTGATTTTGTTTTGTTTTTTTTTAACACAAAGTTAAATCTAGTGGTTTTAATGATTGGACATAGCTTTGCCAGTTATCATCTTTGGGAAGCTTGTACCCATTTACATGGTCTTCATCAGGCATGTACATTTCCCTGCTCTTTAGTAAATATTGCTTTGAGTTCCAATTCCCTTCCATTGATTTAGATAAAAACTTTTTTTGTGGGGAGAGATGTTGCAAACATGCATTCAGATAGTCAATATTATTATTGCACAAGGGATGGAATGATATGAACGACATCCCCAATTCAAAATAATTTTATATTAAACTATCAGAACCAAATGTACCAGCCACAGAATTTCATAGCTTAGGCCAACGTTTTGGAAAACTCATTCCTCCATCATACCTTTCCTTTTTCTTCCTCATGGTCTTCTAGGAGTCTAGACTTTAGAGCTGGTCTATAGGATTACAGCTTTTTTGGGACCATGACTGCGTAGAGGACATTATGCCTGCCTCCTGCAGTCTCCTTACAGCCCAAAATATACCTCCAATGAGAAAACTTAACAGGTCCAACCATGAGACCTTCTGCTAGTCAGCAGCCTGTGCTGATCAAGAGCTGCCCTGGCCACTCAGAGACAACCGTAGACACCCGGCAGTGTGATACAGTGGAAGATTCTGGAGAATACACAGTAAGGGCTCTGAATGATCTGTCAGCTCAGCCACCATCACGAATTCATCCCCATTCAAGTCCCAATATCTTGCATCACCAAGAACTGTTCTTTAAGACTGTGCCTTCTTGCCAGCTTGTGGTATCCTTCTGCATTCCTGGTGGTGAGAGTGTCAGGGGACAGGATGGATTCTTTGTTGCCATGGAGATGTTTGCACAATTTCCCCTTGGCTGTTTAGACAGACCAGGAGAGGTCTTGTTTGGCAGGATGAAAACAGTAGTGTAGACAATATAAATTTTTAAAAGAGATTGCTAGAAGGAAGTGTGGCCCTTCTCTTAACCAACTGGAAGCAGCCAGCAATTTCTTGATCTAATTTATCTCTTAAGACCTAACTATGATAGTCATATCAGCTCCCTGAAAGGGAGAAGGAACCCTTTGGATGCCAAGCCTAAAAAATGGTGCAGGGGCCACAGAAACCATTGTACCTAGTTTTGTAGTAACTTACAATTCTTTGAGGTTCACTGTCACACTGAATAAAGATCCACACTAAATGGTTCATTGCTTTTTGTTTTGTTGTGTTTTGCTTTGTATTTTTGAGACAGGGTCTTCCTATATAGTTCAGGTTGGCCTTGAACTCACTACGTAGCCCAGGCCAGCCTTGAATTCATGGCAGTCCTCCTGGCTCAGCTTCCTGAGTGTTGGGATTATAAGTGTGTGCCACCATGCCCAGCTAACCTAAATGTTTTAAATGATTTTTTTTCTTTTTTATCTTGTTTATATAATGTTTTGTTTTGTTTTGTTTTTTAATCAAGACCTCCTGTTTCTATAGACTTCAGACTGGCTTTGAACTTGCAGCAACCTTCTCACCTAAGCCTCCCAGGGAGTAGGAGTATAGGCCTGTGCCACCATCCCCAACACATTTGTATAATGACTGAAAATATTTAAACATACTTAGCTACTAGATACAGTAGGATAAAAATTTGTCTAAGTTTGAAAAATAATACTTTAAGATGAACCTTAAAAATCAAAACATTCAAAAAGCACATCCACTTGCATGTTTGAAAATATTACAATTTGAGACTTGAGTTAAAATATTTTTCAATGTCAATGCATTACGGTATGAAGAGCCAGTGTTACGACACTGGCTTAGGAAATGTTTTTAATGGTCATTGATGCGTTCTCTCTATTCCCGAGTGCTTCCCCTCATCCTGACCTCATCCTTTTTCTCAGACCCTAACAAGTAAAAGCTTCTAAAAGTCTGATTTTATACTTTTTGTTATATTTGCCTATCATTCTATTCTCATTTACAGAATATTTTTTCTTTAATTTACCCAAAACAGACTCTTGAAATTAGGCCTTCTCCTACATAAGACGTTCACTGAATATTTCACTATTTTAATTAAAACATTAAATACAAACTTACCTACTATAAAATGATTGCTGTCGTTCAGTTAGAACAATTCTGCACACATCTGACTGTATGCACACCCCACTTTAAATCTGTGTTTCAGGAGTGTGGGCAGCAGCGTCATCAAGCCAAACGCCTGGGCCTGTAGCTCAGGTCTGAGCTCCCTGTCACAGAAGTCCCTGCTTTTGAACATCACCATGTCCCTCTTAGAAGCAGGGAAAGCAAAGAAGATCCTCTTGCTATTTGGACAGAACAGTCTGTCTCCTGTTGAGCTGGAAACCATCCTGCTACCCTCCCCTGGTAGGTAGGGAAACCTGACCAGAACCTGTCACAATTAAACCCATTCTCCCTGCCTGATGAAAAGGAGCCCCAGCATAGGGGCTCCTTTTGTTGTGTTTGGAGGCCTGAATTTTTTTTTTAACTGAGACCTGTGTTTTACTACTTCTAGGTACTTACTTTCTGCCCCAGCATTCCAGGAAATCCTGGGAAACCCTGTGAATAGAGCAACAAATATTTTGATAACACTTCAAAGGATGAGCTTGGTCAGCCATTTTCAAAATGGAGGCTTCTCTGTCCATCCATCCTTCATTCCACGTATGGGATGAGCAGGGAGCCATCACTTCCACTCTAGTTTATCATTTCTATGGACTGGTCATTACCTTTTCACCTTTGGGGCCCAAGTCACCCCTTTCACCTCTCAATCCCTAGGAGGAAACCACAGAGAGAGCCAGTGAGTTAATATCATGGTAGGGTACAGTAGAGGAAGTGAAGCATTTCAAGCTGAAGAGTTTCCCAAGCCAAAACCCTCCTTTTACAGACAGATGACCTAGAGATGCTGGGTGGCTTTCCCAGGAAAGGAAGACTTTGTGATCTGCCTTCTGTTTGGACCCCAAAGATGTCTTGAATTAATAAAGGACAACTCAAGGAAAATTCTAGGTCCTGTGTTGTCCATAATCTCATAGGAAATTTGTCTCCAAGTGTCTGTTGGCTTTTGTTTTGTTTTGACAGGTGAGGAGACGAGTCTGCAGAAGCTGCGTTTAGGGACACATACCTGCTGCCTTCCTCCAGCACCCCATGCAAACTGTGCCCATCCTCTACCTACCCGCTTCACTCATCTGCTCCATGCACAGGTATCTGTCTCCACTGTGAGCTCCCCCTGTCCTGGAGGCCTCTCTCTCTCTAGCCACTGACAAAGGACAGAGGAATGGATGAGAATGACTGCTGCAGGTACTGACTAAAGGGAGACCTCAGCCCATCCTTTGTCCATTGCTGACTCAAGAGCCTACAGCCCAGACCAGGTCCTGGGATGGCATTAGACATAAGTACTGACCTTTTCTCCTTTGGATCCAGGATAGCCCTAGAGGAAAGCAGAAAGTGTATTTACAATCAGTTTTTGTTTTTTGTTTTTTGTTTTTTGTTTTTTTTTTTTGGTACCAGGGATCAAACTCACAACCTTGTGCTTGTTAGGCAGGCTCTTATGCCGCTGAGCTAAATTCCCAGCCCCTACAATCAGTGCTGTAAGGTGGTTGGCTGGTCTGAGAGTGCAAGAAATCCCTGGCTGGGATACTGTGCACTCTCCACATTGCACCACAAATTTTAGTGGAGCTGCAATCATAAAGATGTCCCAGAGGGTTGTGTTTGTATCAGGCTTAAAAAGAACATTGCTTTCTTATCTCGCAGAGACCTGAACAAAAGTTTCCATTTGCTCTGCTGTCCAGAAGCTTGATCATCACAGTTCAGGAAGACAGCAAGAAGGGTACCCCTATGCACCTGCATCCTGGGGCAAGATGTCCCCCAAAGGGCTGATAAGGGGAAGCACTGGGCTTTCCAGTATCTGTAACATTTCCCAGCCTAGGACAGCACCCCACACTCCCCCTTTTGTAGACCACAGCTGCTCCAGAGCCTTCGTAAGAAAATCTGAGATTGTCTCTCTGGAGCACACACTGACCTTCGAGCCCATTGGTCCTCTTGACCCTGGCAAGCCCATCATACCCAGGTCGCCTTTTTCACCCTGCATGAATTAAGAGAAGGACAAAAAAATCGACAGTGACATTTCTTCAAGAAACTGAACCAGAAGAGTTGCAGACAAGAAACAGAACTAGGAGAAGCAGGGACATGGAAACTGGATTGTGAATCTGAGGTCCTCCAGCCCCCCTCTCCCTTTTCCTAGGGACAGTTGCAAGCAGGCTAGGGAGAAAGCATGAAGGAACTGGAGCCTCAGAAGACATGGTGTCAGTACACACAAAAAACTTGGCCTGTTTTGCTCTTTGCATAGGGAGGGCCTTCAGATATCTCCATTCATGCTCACCCTATGTTCGTGGCCAAGTACAGTGAGTGTCAACCTCTGGATATAGTTGATGGGGGAGGGGGCACACTCAGGTTTATTAGTGGGTTCCATTACCCTCGAGAGAACACTGCAGCTGGAATTTCTAGCATGTTCCATACTTAAGAATTCTATATCAGCACCAACCAGTAGAAATATAGGTGAACCACAATGAATTTTAAGTGTTTTTAGAAGTCATGTTAACAGTAAAACTAAACAAGTGAAATTAATTTCACCAATATATTCTGCTTAATTCACTAGTTTTTATTGTCAATTTAAAATTATCAACAAGAAATTTTATATTCTGTTTTCATAATAAATACTTGAAATCTGTTGTTTATTTTATACCTATAAAACATCTCAACTTAAGTTAAATTTACATTCAAAATACTTCATCTGTAATTAGATTTCATGAAACTTCTAGTTGTGAAAGAATCACACATTCAAGTTGCTCTAAATATACCTAAAAGTTTTCAAATAACTGAATTGAGGAAAGGTTTTTAAATTTAAATTCAGATGAATTAGAATGAAAATTCAGCTCCTTGGTTGTGCTGGTGCATTCCGAGGGTTCACTTGCCATATGTGGCAGGATTGCCTGTCAGAGGGGTCAGCTCTATACAGTGGAGTTTAAAAAGAAACACTGTTGGGACTGTCCCACAGTGGACTGGAAATGCAGTTTTCTGTACCCATAATATAGCCAGTAAAAGAGTCAGAACAGGTGGTGGCATTCACCTGCCTATCCCTGATTCCGGTAAAATTTCCAAGTCAAACAACAGTTCACAGTGTGAGGGCACCAAGACCTCAGAAAAGTTTTCAGTACACACAAAAACTTTGCCTGCTTTGCTCTTTGCATAGGAAGAGCCTATCAGACATCACCACACCGTAGCCTAGGAGGGCTGAGAAGACCATAAGGAGACGCATGGAGGTGGGTGTGCTTCCTTCCTCTCTGAGGGAGGAGATTTCATCAGCACTTGATGATCCCTCTGGGTATGATTTTCACCTTTCTCCCAAGCTAGCCAACACCCACTTCCTCAGCCCTCTACTCTTGCCAGATCAGCTCGACAGGCAAGATTTTCCTGACACAAAGAGCCCTTGGGGTCATCACGGGGAAACCAGAGAATCTTAGCTAATTCTTGGGTCAAAGGAGAAGCAGGGCTCTGTGAAAGAGTATCCTGTTTCTCCTTTTATGGGCAGAGCCTTCGCATTGGACAAGGTCTACAGGCCAACTGAAGGAGGAAGTGTCTGGGGACCCCTGGACAGTCCCTAAGCTCCTTTCTTTCCCCTCTTTAGGTAATAATGCACTGACTATATGCCAGGGGACCTGTCATGTTTTGCTCTCCTTTTCTGACATCACATAAGCCCAAGAGCATAACACACTTACCCTGGGTCCTTCAGGGCCCGGCCAGCCAATGGGCCCAGGCATGCCCGGAACACCTGGGGGGCCAGGTCTACCCTTCAAAAACCAAGAATAAAAGTTAGGACAACTGGTGTGTTTCCCTCCTCCCAAGAACATCTTGGGCCCAGATACCAGTAGAGGGCCTCCCTGCATGGCCCACAGGGCCTTCATCCCTACCTTCCAAAGACTGAGGCCAGAAAAGCTGGGACACTTAGATACAAGTTAAATCCTTGGTGCCATAAAATATCACAAAACATAATTACATTCTACTCAATAAATGGAGAACAGAGGGACAAGGATGCTAACTAAACTTTTGTTTTTCAGTCTTTATCATGTCTGCCCACTCATCCTAATGTCTCCTGCATTCCAGCGGGTTCTCCACACCCTACTGTCCCCTGCTGTGGACTGAGACAGGACTGTGTGTGGATCAGCAGTAGACACTGTTGGTGCTCACTCAAGATCTTTTTACTGGCTTGGAGCACTATCCCCAGGAAGTTCCATCCTTCCTGTTAACGACACCTCTCCACAACCTGCAACTGTAGAGTTTATGCCTGGGCCACTGGATGCCTGGTGATTTGTGTACCTCCTTTTCCTACAGCCAGTAAGCCAGATTTCAGGTACCCGTGCTCCAGAGCTCCCACAGGGATCAGGCCTCTGAATTTGAACTTCACCTTAGACCACACTCTTGCTTGGTTTCCCTCACTCTCAACAAGATCCCTTAATAATTGTTCACTTGTACATATCTCTGCTTCTAGAGAAAACAACATAAGCCAAGGGCGATGGAAGGGCAAAGCCTGTAAGGGACACTGGAAGCATGGACTAGGGGTCTGTCTTGATCTCAGCCAGCTAAGATTTGAAGCACTCAGCAAAGCTCTCAGAGATGCCAAATGCTGGCGTGTGCACTGAGTTCTTGTGCTTTTCACACCCATGGCAGACATCACTAATCAACACAGCACTTGTTTGGTCTGAGCATGGGAACTTTCTTTTCCAGACAGCTGCTGCACTCTAGCTGGAGCTGACATCTGTACCTGGCAAGGGTCTTGTTGACATTGAACCCATCTGAGTAAAACATTTAACCAGAAATATAATTTAAATTTATAGCCATAAGTATCTTTTCTGCCAAAGTTTCACACTTCCTTCAATCACAGAACCAAGACTATCAGTGCGGGTGTCCACTAACCACAGTGAGTAAGACAGGCTGCTGGTTTCCTCCTCTGGATACTAATGAGAGTCTTGACAAAGAACATTTGGTTTGCTCAGCATCACTGTGACCATAAGTGACTCCCATTTATTTTAGATAGACCAAAAATCAAAATCTACTTGTTTATGTCTGTGTGGCACTTTAGTCCTTTGTGGAGCTGGCTGGAGCCCTGGAGGGTTTCTCTGATGGCTGGTGGATAACATGTCTGAACCTGGAGGAAGTTTGGCCGGGCCTGCTGCTGCTATTGGAAGAAACCTGAATGTCTGGGGGCAGCACGCTCTAGCTCCTGACCAAAGGACTGTTGTTGTCACTGTCCCTGTCCACCAGCTGCTTATTAGTGGCCGTAGCAGTGAACTGCTGGCTCCTCACTCCTGAGAGCATACAAGCACTCACATGCATGTGGCATACAGTGGCCTGGGTGACGCTGACAGAACAGTGGGGACCATACCTTCCTTCCTGGCCGGCCAAGCTCTCCCTGTGGATGGAGAAGACAGGTAAGCAGAGTCTGCTCTGGGGAGAAGTTCTGGCACCAGAGGACTTCACAGGACTGGTGGCTGGGTGCGACTGTGTGGCTCAGTCGGCTGACCAGTCCTCTGCTGGTCACAGCATTTCTTCCATGCCAACGGACCAAGCCAAACACACCAGCACTATCCCACACCCCCGTGGCAGCCAGGCATCAGGGGCCTTGCCGCTACACTGAGACAGAATTAGCACCTATTTTGAAATATTAACCAGAAAATTCTCAGTGGCATCCTGGTAAAACAAGCTGGAGTTACAAAGGAGAGGCGGGGTGAAGGAAGCAGGGGCTCGTACCTTTTCTCCCTTTGGTCCTGTCTTTCCAGGAAGCCCCGGTGGACCCTACACAATCAAGACAAGAATTACAGAGGGAATATATCAAACCAAAGGGGGATTGCTGCTGGGGAGGCGGAGAGAGCTCGGCACGCTGGGCCCTCCCAGAACCAGTGCTGTTCTGTGTGGGTGCGGGGTCCCAGGGACCCCAGAGAGGAGCTTTCTGTCCTGCAGCCCGTTCTCCTTGCCCCCTCTCCTGAGCCTTCTCAGCACTGCCTTTCCAGGGGTACCTCCACTGTAGTGCTCACACATCCACTCTCTGTGAGACTTTAATTTTGTCCCTGGAACCTTGATTACCTGAAACACTCCGGGTGCTTAATGAGAGCAGCAAAAGGATCCCAGGGAAATCCCACTTGCCAAAAACATGATGTGACACCACCTCTCCTAGCTTTTCAACTATCCTACTAAAGCTCTTCTGAGGCCCAGACAAGAGGGAAGGGAAGCAAGAGACTTACAAATTCCCATGGACCATTTGTGGGTGCAAGGTGCCTAGTCATTCTCCCTGTCCTTCTTTAGAAACAATGTTCTTTTTTAAGACATAAAAATGTGAAGAAGTAATAGCATACACTTCTGTCCCATTGCTGAGCCACAGAAGTGGGGAGATTCTACCTCAGGGGCTCTAAGAACCATTGTACCAACGCTTTGCACACCCGCATTCACAACACATTTTGAGCTCCCATTCTGAGCTTTGTGAAATGCTCAGTGATTGATTTTGTTTTAGAAATTCCCCAGGACACAAGGGACAAATGCATCAGGCACCCTCAGAGCCTCAGGTAAACATGCAAGTGAAAACGCAGCTTGAAATCTGCTCTCTACAGTTTGTTCAAATGGCCAGGGGCCCCTAACCAGTGGTTGGTTCCCAGACCTATCAGCCTACTGCAGCTCCTCAGAGATCTTGGAAAACTCTGAGAGCCCAAACCACACACCAGACCAATTAAATAACAATCTAGTGGGAAGAGAATGAGCTCCAGGAATTTCTGAAACTCCCCCAAGGGATCACAGCGTGCAGAAAAGGCTGAGAACCACCGTTTTGAATTTGTATACCTACTCTTTTGGGAAAGGGAAAAAGGAAAAAAATTGTATTTCATTCTCTTTGTTCTTCTAAGCTATAATATTTGTTGCTTCTTGAAATGGATAAAACTATTGTACAAGATCACTGTGTTCGTGCTCAGTGTTTCCCGATCTATAACGTGCGGGGTGGGGGGGAGCATGTCTTGTGAAAGGCTAAAAGGAGGATTGTGTTTGAGCCACTGGGGAAGGGGGATTCTGCATTGCTAGCCAGCTCCTACAGGTGCGAAAGCCACCAGTCCCCTGACCTCACCTTGAGAAGGGGCAGCATTCACACTATGATAGAGAACTGAGGGGGCCCCAAGACCTCACAGCTGGGCAACACAGCCCCAGGCAAGTCAAAGGGGATTGTGTGGGTCAGGTGTTCAGTGGGATGGAAGAGCTGCCATTCTGGGGTCCACAGAGGACCCCTCCTTTCTTCCCAGTGCTCTGTCAGTTCCCCTGCACCCTGAGACCCATCTGAATAGACTGCTGCAGGCAGGACAATAAAGTCCACCTTAGAGGATTTCCATCTCGCCTTTCTTCAGACTCCCCAGATCCTCTGTGGTAGCCTTTGGGCTCAAATTCCTGTTTTCTCTAGTGCATTCCACGAGTGTTTATGGAGAACAGGCTACAACTCTGTGCCCCAGTGTAGACTGGGAATACAACTATGGGTGGATGGAAAATGTCCCGTTCCCATAGGCAAGGACCTGTGAAGCTTTTTCTGTACAAGGCCTGAGAGGAACTAAATATCTTAGGCTTTGGAGGTCATATCTGGTCTCTGTCAACTCCACCTTCGTAACCCAGAAGCAGCCACAGAAAATAAAACTTCAGTTAGAAAAACAGACTGTTGCTGGATTGATTCATGGGCCACAGTATGTCACAGGGCTTACATTTCTATTATAGAGGAGGGACCAGAGAGACCAGGAACAACGACAGGAAATCAGGAAACCATAACAGATTGAGGAAAAATTCAACTAGATTTTGGGGTCTGGAGTGATGATTACTTTCATTATTTATTTCTAAGGAAGAGACATGAAAATTGAGTTCTGAGTGAATAAAAGGAGCCAGCTATGATCAATATCTGAAGGGAGAACTTCCCAAAAAGCAGGACCAGCATGTGCAAAGGTCCTAACATTGAAACAAACTTAGACGGTGTGAGAACACAGACAACTGCAGTGGCTGTGCTGCATGGGTACTGCAGGATGTGTGGGCTGCTGAGCGGATCAAGCCAGAGTCCTCTCTGTGAGGATACAGATCACTAAGACTTCCAGAGTTTGGCTCTTGGTCGTCCAGCGGTAGGAAGCCACGGGATGGTTAACTCAGGAAAGTGACAATTTCCATGTCCCCTCCATGGGCAGAACTTGAAGAGCTGACTGCTCAATGTACTCTCTTCCCCCTCCCAGGCTGGGACTCCCTCACTCATGGAGCCCCTCTCTAAGGCAGGCAGAGGACAGAGGAGAGAGATGGGGCTTCTAGAGGGGACTCTTTTCTTTTTCCAGAAAGTCTTTCTCCGGTTTTGTCTCTTTTTCACTCTTCCTTTACTTTTAGCAGGGATAAGCGGGCTGCTTGATAGCAATAGTGGGGGGCCGATGACGCTCCGAGTAATGAATAGTCCTCTGTGCCCCCACTTTCCTGCACTGCACGCTGGTACCTCTGGGTCTGTAGGTGGGCAAGTGGTCACATGAGGTGCATTACTGTCAAACTTTTGTCTCATGATAGCTATAGTTACAGCCATTCCCATATAGGCAAATCTCACTTGATTCCCATGAAATGTAGAATGGCAGGAGCATTATCCCCCTTGCATAGATTAGGAATCAAACCCAAGAGGCCAGAATTCACCCAGAAGAAAACCAGCGCTTTCCCCGGGAGGTCTGAGGGAGCAGGTAGAGAAGGAGAAGCAGCCCCTCAGCAGGTTCAAGGGGCAGATACCAAGAGGGGCTCCGCTGCTCTGCACACCCACCTGGGGGCCGGGTGGCCCAGGGGAGCCGAGCGAGCCTCGCGGGCACGGGGACTGTGAGGTCTCCAGGTCCAGGAGGAGATTCTTCACATCTGGGGAGAGAAGCTTCCGGGCAAAGCAACACAAGGTTACAGATCAGAGGGCACAGAAGCAGGGCCGCCTCCGTGGACATGGCCCTGCTCTGTGTTCAGGTCCATGACTGGCGATTCCTTGGCACCCTAATGGGTGTCCTGAGATAGACTCAGGAGCCAGCAGTTTCTGCTCTCTTGTTTTTGCTCTTGAGACCCTGGCTGGGTGGACTCATGAGATAGCATGGCCACTTTGGAAGGAGTTACTAAGCTCATTTCAAGGGCCCTGATTCAATGTCTAGGACAGCACTGTCCAGACGAAAAAACACGACGAGAACCACATTGCCATTTTAGATGTTCTGATAGCCACATTTTCATCTTTTAAAAAGGTCAAAAGAAAACAAGTGAAATTAATTTTATAATACATTTTGTTTAACCCAGTGTACCCCATTGTCCTTTCAATATATATTCATTATAAAAACTGCTATTGAGACATTTTCCATTCTTTGTGTTATGCTAAGTCTTCATACACCAGGGTGTATTTTATACTGTAGCACATCTCAGTTTGAACTAGGGTCACTGAAGGTGCTTGATAGCCACTCAAGCTAGTAGCTATGGGACAGTATAGGTCTAAGAGCTTCCAGAAAGATCTGAGTTCCAAGTCCCTAGAATGCCGTGGCTTTTCATCCTCTAGGTTCTAAATCCTGAGCTTTTCTCCACCTTTTCCTTTCTCCCCAAAATCTGTTCCTTCTCATGCTTCAGTGTGGCTACTGGGACACTTTCCTATGTCACTTCATGGATGTGGTCTACCGAAGACATGGACTCTAGGAAAGTTTTTTTTTCTGTGATTGACATATAAGATTTATTCATTTTTATGAGATATACTATGATAATGTAATATTCATATACAACGTATAATAATCAAATCAACATTTATGATTTCTCTGGTTGGGAAACTTTAGGCTTTTTTCTAATTATTTGAAAATATAAATTGTAGATTAGTTACTCTGCTGTGTTAAAGAATGCTAGAAGTAATTCCTCCAGCCTAATTGTACTTTGGTATGTGTTTTCTACCTTTTATCCATCCTCCCTTTTCCATTTCTACCTTCTCCATTTTTATCTTCCCATTGTTTTACCCCCTGGCTGGGGTAATTTTATTAATACTTGAGAGAATAGAAAAGAAAGGGGAAATTCTGTATCTGAAGTCGATAGAAACCCAAAAAGTTATAAATTCACCTCATTGTTTTAAAAAAGATGGGACACTTTGCCAAGATCAGTACCTGGCTGAGAAGACCTTCCCTCCAACACTGATTTGAGATCGTACAAGAATAGATATGGCCCAGGAACTGCAAATGTCTTTTTCAGGGCTCAACTTCAGGGTGAGAATGAAGGGGTAGACTCTCAACCAAGGCTGTGGAGGTGGCCCACGGGGACCCTTAAGTGCTAAGTACTCACCGGACTTCGGTCTCCGCGGAAGAATGGTGGAGGGAAGAGCGGGGGTGGAGGGGGGGTCAGGAGACAGCATGTCTTGTGGCCACCACGCTTCTTCTGATCCAGGCCAGGAAGGGCTGGCAGAGAAAACTGCTGCTTGTTAGTATGGGGTCATGCTCACTGTGCCCAGGGGACCCACACAATCACCCCAAACCTCAACTCTAACTTCTGGTATGTAGGTGTAGGGAGCTGCTCTGGATCTCATCTCCCGTCGTGGCATTGAGGAGTTTATATGTGTAACCCCAGGGGAGGAGTTATTGGAATTCTAGTTAGTAAATTCCAGTCACCACTTCCAGTGCAACGTGCAGCTAAAGTAAAGAAACAAACACACATCTGCAGTTGTGGGGACCCAAGGGTGTCCCAAGTCCTGTCGGAACAAAGGTTAACTGGAAGACAGCCAGGATCCAGGCCAAACCTGGGTTTTATTAACTCGTGAGGAGGGAGTGGCCCAGGTGAAAGACTGTGAGAACGGCAGGAAGTAGGTGAGTGCTGTGAGCTGGGCTGGGTAGGAGGCACCACGGCATCTCTGCCATACACCAGAGAGGTGTGCAGAGAGAGTTCCAGATTCCAGAAGCAGGCAGCCTCTAAGTTTGGAGGAATCCACATAACACAGTTTGAGGAAATACCTTGTGCTTTTGGTCAGTTGCCTCAATTTTGGTGTTCAGCCCTCCTGCCCTCCTGCCCTCCTGCCCTCTTTGTCGAGGCTGAATTCCAGCCAACAGCACTACTGTTTCTCAGCCTGGCTCATGCTTAGTAGCAGGGAGCTACAGGTTGGGCATCACTGCTTCAAGGCTACACATCAGCACACTGGCTAGACCCATTTGCATGGCTTAAAGTCAATTGACGGGGTAGAGCATGTTCTTAGTCAGCTCTGCATGGATCAATACATGGAAGTAAGGCAAGGGTTTGCCAAGATGGAGACAAATGGTCTTTTTCCAGGGAGAGCTGGCCTAGTGGTCCTCCACATTAGGGATGTGAACAGATCTGTTTGCTACTTGACATAACCTTGCCTCGCTTTTGTGGAATTAATATGGCACAGACACCATGACACTCTAAGATGCATCTCTCCTTCGTCAAAACCTGTCACTCTGTAGTTGTGAAAAGCAATGCAGAGTTCAGACAGACTCATAATGTGGCCCAGTAATGGAGAGCAGGAAGTGTTTGTTAATGACTCTGACACTGCACTTAGAGGGAAACTGTGTAAACAAGAGCAGCCAGAGCTGGAGGTGGCAGTGATGTCCAGGTGCTCAGGCCCACGATTAAAACACAGCCTCTACATGCAGACTCACACGTCAGTCATTTCACTAAAGTCACAGTTTAATGTCCCAATAAGCCAGAGACCTAATCTGAGCATGAGGAGATAAGGGAGGGTCTTGGACTTCTACACCTTCCTTTCTAGGTAGAGTCTCACCTGCGTCGAGTACGTATTCAGTGGGAAACTTTATTACAAAAAGCTCCAGATCGTAAGTGACATCCCAGGATATCTCTACCAAGTGAACAGATTCTAGAAACCAGCACTCAAGTCAAGAAATAGACACCCAGCACCAGAAGCCACGTAAGCGCCCATCCCAGGGCTCCCTACCTGCTGCCATACTGAATCTAACACCAGGGGCTCATCTCACCTGGTTTTTAATTTCATATAAATGGAACCATGTAGTCTGAGTTCCTGCTTTTGACTTCTCTTGCATGGCCTGGTGTTTGTGGGAGTCCCAGAAGCTACTGTGTGTAGCTAGCCCTGCTAAGCAGAGGTCAGCTGTACGTCTGTCAGTACCATCTAACTCCCTCCGCTGCACACTGGGTGACATCACTGCACGCCTACCCAGACAGCTAAAATGAAAAGGTCAGAAAATACCAAACGTGGCACGGGTATAAAACAACCAGATTTATCACACACCGGTTGGTGGGAGGAAGCTGATGTAATGTGTTTGCTTGCTATTTTCTACTAAAGCTAAACATAGATACACACTGTACCCCAGTAGCTTCACTCCTAGGTATTTACCAACAGAAAGGTGGGTGTGTTTTTCACCAAAATCCCCGAACTAAAGTGTTCATGGCAGCAATGTGCACAATCGCCAAAAGCCATCCCTTTTTAGTTCCCAGTTTTGATCTCACCATGGCACCCTAACCTCTACGCTTTCACAGAATCACTGAGCTTCCGGAATCTGTGTGGTCATCTATCACCACATCTATCATTGTGACTCTGACTTCAAGTTTTAGGATCCTCAGCTTCCCAGGCTAAGGTAGGGTGGCCCTGCTGTGTTTTTGTTTTTGCTGTGAGGTACTCAGGATCAAACACAAGGAGGGCTAACCTTCATCCCTTCAGCCTCTTTTAAAATTTTATTAAGTTGTCCATGCTGGCCTCACACTTTTGATCTTCCTGCTTCAGTCTCCTGAGAAGCTGAGATTACAGGTGTGTGTCAACATGTCTAGTCCTGCTACATATATTTTTCTGGGTTTATCTTCACATTAATTTTCTCCATGAAGTAAAAACAGTTTTCTCAGTTTCCTGGGAGACTCATTCTCAGGGTCTAATAGTGTTCCTGAAAGACAGCAGACACTCTACACATGTTTGCTGAACTAATAGCATTAATGACATGCACCATATGTAAGATACCGCTTCAGTGGTTCGTGCAGAGACACTTACCTACTCCTCACAGCCAGTGTGACAGTTAAGCACCATCATCATTACCACCACCGCCACCATCATCATCATCACCCCCAGTTCACAGAACAGTTAGCTGAAGCAGCAAATCAAGCATTTTATCCAAAATCATTCAGGTTGTAAGTGAAAGGGCCCGGACTTGACCCTAAGCTGTCTCGTTCCAGAGTTAAACTCTATACTATGCCTGCATACAGGTAAGAATGAAGGCCAACACCTAAGAAGGAGGTAAAGCCTCCCAGAAAAACTACTTGAGACTACTGCATCAATTTCTACCCCCAGTGACCACTGGGAACACAACTGCAGTCCCCCAACCTGTGTTTGCCGACTCACTCACTGCAAGAGGAGCAAACTCACCCAGGAGGAGCCGGAGGCATTTCGGTAAGAAGGGCTGACTCGAGGGTCTGGGTTTCTGCTGGGTGATGTCGGGGGGAACTACGAGGAAGCAAGTCTGGCTCTGCTCTGGGGTCAGGAGGCAAGGGCTCAACTGTGCTGGGTGTCTTCACGTCAGCAATGGGAAGGGAAAAGGACCAAGGTTGTGATCGGTAAAAAGCAGTGACCGCTTGTATTTGCAAAAATGGGGAGTGATCATTGTGGCTGGATGACGCTCTTGTTTTCCTTCTGTTTGGTTAGGGTTTTAGGGTGTGCTTACTTTTGTCCTGACCCTTCAAGATCACAGAGTGGTGCCCTCTGGGGCTGGTGTGTGTGAAATTGTCCATGTGCTACAGTGGCACACCACACCACCTCAGGTCGGCTCTGCTCTCATGGGCTGCTTCTTCCAGCAGTCAAAGGACAGAGCTGTACGGTTACCACACTTGACACACACACATACACCGCTCTTCCCTTAAGGCGCTGAGTAGCAGGAGGGGCACTGTCAGCGCTCCACCCTATTTCGGCTATGTGGGGAAGCGCTGCCCTTCTACACTTCCCTCATTGTCTTTCTTCTCCCGCAGAGACAGCTAAAGACCAAGGTTGCCGCTTCCCACAGAACCTCTGCCAGCCAGGAACACCTGGGAGGCTAGCGGTCCGTGTGGCAGATTCCCTCTCATCACCATTTATTTTTCCAGACCATATATGGCCGTGAATGACTTCCTTCACTCAGTACCCAGTTTAGTTTCTCCTGGTGACATAACAATCACTTCTATTTCTTCCCAGAGACTGCGGACCCCATCAGTGAAAACGAATGACCACTGCTTCTCCTGACGAGATGCCTGCACTGTCCACTCCACCTCCCTGCCCCTTGACCTTGACCTACTTCCCCGCAGCAGGTGAAAGCCATCTATTTCTGTCCCCTCCCTCCCTGGAACTGTTTGTTTTTAGCACAGTCTAGTTTATTTACAGCTCATTCTAGTCCAGAGTATTTCCACCAGGTGGACGTGTTTTGGAGCAGCTTGCCCCACTCCACCCTCCCTGTCAGCTAAGCCGGGACTTCACATGTCTATTTTGGTGGCACTGGGTGGCCTGTGGGTCTGTCTCAGAACTATGCTGTCTCTATTGGAGTCATGTCTGAGCTCAGGGTCGTCTGGAAAAGCCCCAGAAGGTTGTAACAAGAACAACTGCGTGTATGCATGCGTGTGTGCATGTGTGTGTGTGTGTGTGTGTGTGTGTGTGTGTGTGTATACTCCGGGCTTGTGGAAATCTGGACACAATGTGGTTCAGCCCCAGGCAGCATCACAGGAATGCCGACTACCATGGAAGTTTTGGTCTGCTTGCCCTTGCTAAGGACATCAAAGTCATGTTGTATGCAGCCACTGCTTTGCCAAATTATTCCTAACTGTCCGAAATGAGCTTTTGGTGAGCGCTTGGATATTTTTTCCCATAGTTCGTACTGGTTTTGCTCTTTAGACTTGATACTCACTCTTACAAAAGGGTCTTCCTTCTGTTTCATTCTGAGAAACTGAAACACATCCTGGGAAAGTGACTCAAACCTACTTACTTTTGGAAACACAGGGATGTGACTAAAAGTCTGAGGGAAGAGGAAAGCAGTCCCAGAATACATTGCAACTCCTTTCCTCATCTGTTCCACAAGGCATTTGGACCAATGGCCCAAACCATCTTCAGAGGCCTTTCCAACTAACTACGACGCCAGGGTCATCTGCATCTCCCCACTCATAAGACCAAGCCATCCATAGGCCACGGAGACAGCCTTTCCCGTTTCTCCCTCCTCCACGCAGTGGCCCCTCAAATCCAGCCCATGCGTCTCAAGAAGTCTCGAAAGGAAAGAAATGACACAAGAGGGTGTCCTGCCCTGCCAGGTGAAATGGCGAGGGAAGCCACATGCTAATGATTTTGCACCTGCTTGTCCAGTTGGTAGACTATTAACTCTTTGCTTCCTCCTCCCTCCCTGCTTTGGGACCTTCCCTGGCTGCTAAGAGTGGCACTGGACGGCGACCTGGTGAGGAGGGAAGGCAAAAGGCACACGCCCTGTGGCACCACTGAGTGCCCCCACCATGGCTAGTCAGCTCAGCAACAGCCATGTTCTCACACCAGCTGACTGTAGCCTGCCAAGAGTTTTGGGTGATCTATACATTCCAGGGAAGCCTGCCCCCTAAATCCTGCGCACAGGTCACACAAGCCTAGAGTACAAGCCTGACCCCTGAAGTAATTCAAGCTTCTCTGAAACACCACAGTAAAAGTTCGTGGTTCAGCATTTGCATCTGAGGATACAATCTACGAAGAAAGTGGGGTGGTGGTTTGGTGGCTACTGCCCCTGCCCCATCGCCCAAGCCAGGTGGCCTGCAGGGTGATGGAGTGTCCTAACACCCAATGCCAGGGAGCCCCAGACCACAGAACATGATTTCACTCCAAAGCCAAGGGAACAGCAGCTGTGAGCCTGAAGTCAAGCTCACAGGAGGAGCACAAGCAAGTGCGCACACACGGCCGCATGTGCAGGACCCCACTGACCACTGTCAAAACCTTCATGCTGCAATTCTCCCACAGGCTGAGAAGTTTAATGTTTGAAAGTTTGCTGCAAGCTGCTGGCTTTGTCTGCTTTCTGAGTCATTTTTCCAAAACAATCCATGCACATGCACGCGTGCACACATACTTACCCCAGCAGCAAGCTGAGAAATAGAGCAGCCCCGAGACGGTGAGCAGGTGTGTGAGGCTGAGTGATGGGCCCAGCATCATGGGGCGAGGCCCAAGGCAAACTGGCTGGGAACACGGGCTGGAGATGCCTGAGATCTGTCACGCCCCCAGTGCTCCCTGAGCCTGGCCTGCATGGCATTTGGGGTGGGTGGGAGCTGGCCAATCTCTGTTTTGATGTTGCTTCTGCTCCTGGTGCCAGGGGCCTGGGGTCATTCCTGAGCTGCCAGGAGCTGTGTCCTGGTCACCCACAGATGCTCCTTAAGATGACAGAACCTGAGGTTGGGGGCCTGGAGATACTGATCACCCATGGGAGCTGAGAAGAAATGGAGCTTGACCGTCAGACAGGCTGCCTTTCATCAGGCTCAGAACCTGCCTGTCAGCGCTGCTCCAAGGCTCTGGGCCAGCCCCTGTGGGGGTGTCCAAGGAGACGCTGCCCTCTTCTGTGGCCGAGAGACCTCTGGCTCTGGGGCTGTGCCAGAGTGCTTCCTACAAAGACAAATTTAACCAACACACACACACACACACACACACACACACACACACACACACACACGCACACACACACACACCATGCAGCAAACCTAATTTTAAAATTTAATTACTTTTTTGCACTTTCAGGGATTACTGAACTGAGGGCCTTCTCATAGCTACATCCCCAGCTTTAAAAAAAATTTTTTTTTTTAAATTTTAAGACAGCATCCTTTTGCCTCAGCCTTCAAGAGTGCTTGGGATTACAGTGTGCACCATGATGCCCTTACTTGTTTTTGTGCTAGAGGATGATCCCAGGGCCTCTCACATGTTAAGTGACCAACTGCAAACCTTTCTTAGATGAAGTCTGCCTAATGAAAGGGCAGCTACTAGATACACCTGAAATCACCCAGTGCATGTACACGCCCACACACACAGTCTTCTAGATCATAGGAAGAAAAAGAAGATTCTAGAACTTAACAACAAGCACTATTGTTAGTAAGCTTAGTAACAATCATGGACGATAGAGTAAGCAAACTTTGTTTTGTCGGCTCAACGGTCTCACTATGTAGTTCAGGCTGGCCTTGAACTCACTAGGTAGCTCAGGCTGGTGTCAAACTTGAGGCAATTCTCCTGCCTCAGCCTCCCCAGTGCTGGGATTACAAACGTGTGCCATTATGCCTGGCATTGTTATAAAGGGGCAGACAGTAAACATTTTAGGTTTTGTGGGTCACATGGTCTTTATTGCAACTAACTTTGCCACCACACATGAAAGCAGCAATGAACAATGCCTATAGCACAGAGTGTGTCTATGTTCCAACACGAGTTTATTTATAAAACCAGGAGGCAGATGAATTTGCCTTACAGGTTGGGGTTTGTGGAACCCCATACCACACTCTTCCAATGAAAGGTCACATACAGTATTTACCTATTTCTTTGCTTCACCCTCTCAAAAGTACACAGTGAGTAGCACGTGTGTGCAGGATTCGGGGTGTAGATATGGTTCCTGCCCTTGGAATGTGGTCCAGTGCTGTGGGTAGACTGCTGATCCTGGAGTCAGGCAGTTTGGGCTCTAGTCCTGGTTGTGCTACTCAGCAGCCACGTGATCTTGAGGAAGTCACTTGTTTTCTCTGTGTCTCAGCTTTGTTACCTGTAATACAGGTGTGGCAAAGCCCACCTTACTCGTTGTGAGGCTTAGAGCTCCTGGTGCTCCTGGCACACAAGCGGGACTGTTTCACCAGCATACTTTCTGATGACTATTGCATGGGGGGTGGGGGAGAGGAGGCTAATATGGGTTGGGACAGCGAGAGGAAGGGCAGGTAGCAGGAGTGGGATAGCTAGAGAGATTCACAAGAGATGGGGAGGAAATTCAAGTAAGAGATCAGGGAAGGCTTCCTGGAAGAGGTCCTGCTTGAGCTGAGCCTTGAGAACAGAGAGGGTTTGCTGGCCCCAAGGTGGGAGGAGGGGGAAGGATGGCTTGGGATCTATCTCTTCTCCGGGAAGCTTCCCTCTCCTCAGAAACAGGAGACATCGGAAACAGCAGCAACAAAAACAGGGAGTGCTCAGCCCTGGGTCCCAGGCAGTGGCAGGAATGACATCTCTATCACATTTCCCAGGTCACGTTCCTGCGGATCTTCATTTTTCAAACTTCATGTCACAAACCCTTGGAAGTGGGACTTCTACCCCTTTTGCCATTAAAAGCATTTCTGTTTTTACTGTGTGGCATCAAACTTTTCCTGAGAAACTCAGGAGTTGCTCACACAGCTCACTCAGCTGCGCCCGGGGATACCAATATAAAACACAGACAGACCCCAGCAGTCACCAGTGCAGCTGCCTAACTCTGTAAGAGTCTGAATCTATTTTGGACCCTGTGGCACGGAGGCTTCCCGTCTCTCTCTTCTCCACATCGCTCTTCTCTGATGCTCTTTTTCGTCTCAGTCTTTTGCTGTCTCTGTCTCGCTAATTTTGTCTCACTCTTTGTCCTCTGACTTCCCAGGCAACAACACCCTAACTCCCCATGCATGCTTGGCCTGCACCTGCCCTCCAGCCAGGTGTGCCAGCCTTCACCTTAGGAGCTCTGCTGTCTAGCCCTGGCGGTGACTTGCCGCAGGAGTCGGACGGCTTACTTCCCTCTGGGTATCAAACTTTCCAGATGTGAAAGGGGGAGCACTGGCTCCTATGAGCTCTGAGCCTGTTCCAGTTTTGGCTTCTATCAGGGGCCTCCTTCGGGCCTTGGGCAGGGACCCAGAAGGGCCCTCAAATTCCCACAGGTCCTCCGGCCTGGGCACAGCTCAGCACAGCAACATGAATCCCTCCTAAGTTTCTGGGGCCTTCTGACAGCTGTGGACAGGTGTCATATTCACAGGGTTTTGTCCTAATTGCAGCTCTGAGCTTTATCAGCCAGACCAGAAGGCCGCTTCTGGAGCTCTGCCTTCCCTGGCACTCTTGCAGATGCTCCTGTCCTCGCCTCTGCAACACACTGGACTGTTCACCGTGGATCAGGGCCAGCGTGGATTCTGTCTTGCATCTCCCTGCTTCTACTACCACACGGAGAGAGCCATGTAGCATAAATTACTCAGATGCCCTTCCCAGGGACCCATAGTTCTCACAGGAGGCAAAGTTGGCTGCACGGTTAGAGGGGCGCCTAGGGTTCCATTGGCTCTGCGGAACTTCAAATCCATTGTGGCATATAAAACACTGGTGGGAAGAGAAGTAGGGTGGAGGATTTAGGTTCTGCTTGTCCACTGACAAATACTTTTCTCTTAACCAAACTTTGGTTTGGTTCCTCTGATTCTTCTTCTTTTCTTGATTAACCTTTGATCTTGGGCTTCCATGTCCACCATCATAGCATCCAGTTGTAACAAGGATTCTAGTAAGTCAGTTTAGAGAGAATCCCTGTCCCTCACATGTGATCAGACTCCTCGTTCCCCACCCTCGGTACCTGGACACCCTGCCCTGCCTTCTACAAGAATCCTAGTGAATTGGTTTAGCCAGAAACCCATACACTGGTGTCTCCTGCTAGTGGTTTTCCATCCACTCATGCAGCTGCTCCTAAGCTCTAAGTCCCCATTTACCCTTACCGTATTGGAGCCGACCTTGTCTCCATCTCGTTGTGCTGGCCTTGACACCCATGGAGCAAGCCTGAATAAAGCTGTCTTATCATTTCAGCAAGTGCCAGAACAATTTTTTCTCTAACATCAGCCCCAGATCCATTTTTTTTTCTTCTTAGTAAATTCTATTTGAGCTCGCCAACATTTATTGGATGTTTACTATATGCCAAGCCCTTGCTATGCTACGTGCATGCAGAAATGAGTGAGTTTAGGATGTAACCTCTGAAAAGCAGAGTTTTCATTTGATCTGCTAACTTGTGCTGATAGATGCAGATTTCCTGGATTATGTTTAGAAGAATTCTGAGGAAAGAGAATTATGCTTTACTCCTGTTGTCCCCCTTGAGATGACAGGAGAAGTAACATCTGGATCACATACTTTCCACTGACCCTGGCTTAGCCAGACTGTCACAATGAAGCAATGTGACACTCGTTCAGCATTTTCTGTGTTTATTATTTTTAATGCTCATGACCAATGAATTATCTCCATTTCATGGAGGAGAAAGTGGCTCTTGAAGAAACTGAGTCACATGGCTAGCACAGGCCTGGAGTCAGAGATCAAAAGGGATTTTGCACACAGCACTGGGAGGAGGTGCCCTCCTGGGACTGCCTTGCCCAGCTTCTGGGCAAGTCACAGCTCATGGGCCTCTGGCCACATTCGCCTTCCTGCTGTTCTCACTGTTCATGTTCCCCCCCAGCCTGACCCTTCCCTGGCCACTGACTTCACACAGCCGGGGACCACGTGAAGAGGCTAGCACACCAATAATATGTGCTCTTCTTGGACAGGCCAGGTGATTCCTGAGCAGTGGTTGTTTCCCAGTCCCTCTGGTGAGAAGAGATGAGCCCGTGACTGTTCTCACCAGTGGTTCTGCCTGAGGGGTTTCCTCTGAACGCAGATGGCTGAGCCAGAGATGGGAAGGACGTACATCCTTCAATGCCAAAGGTAAGTTAGTAGGTTAATACATTGAAATGGTTGTTTACTGTAGCAGACAGCACTGTCCCGACACCAGCAATGGGGAGCATTCTATGTACTTCCCATTTGAGTCTTCTTTGATGCCCACAACAATCCCATGGGTTTGTATCCTCATTTCTAACAAGGCTTGGGGAGATTGAGACATGTACCAAAGGTCACACACAACCAACAGGCAAAAGGCTGGGTTGAATCCAGATGTCTGGACCTGGAGATGCAGCTCTCAGCACGAAGTGGGGATCTAGAAAGAATGAGCAGGAATATCCCCCCACCCCAAGAAAACATTGCCCAAAGGAGGCAGCGGTGTGCCTCATCCAGATAGATTTCCCGACACTCAGAATTAGGTCTTCCCAATCACATTTTTTAATTATTCATTTGGGTTCCTATTTCCTGGTCTGTAAGCGCCCATTAGACAACCTTGATTTTTTTTTCTTTGCCATACTGAGGTGGAACCCAGTGCCTCTTGCATGCTAAATGCTCTCCTACTGAACTGCACTCCCAGCCAAAGGAGATCATCTTGGTCATTCTCTAACTGCCAGAGACGGTTCAGTCAGGTATACTGGTGGCCTTCAATCAGATGTGCATTTGTTTTCTCCAATCTGCTCTTCCAAGTGGACAAAGTCTGAGACTCACTTTGAAGTCCATCAATAACAAAATGGATGGATAAAAGATGTATGGTAAGAGTAAACATAGCAAAATGCTGACCACTGCAGAATCTTTGTGGGGACTGCTTTAGTTTGTTTGGGTTGTGTTATGGATTAAAAACTGGTGATCAGGGCCGGGCGATTTAGCTCACCCGCAAAAGCGCCTGCCTGGCACAAGTGCAAGGTCATGAGTTCAATCCCCGGTACCACACACACACACACAAAAAAACAAAAAACAAAACCTGGTGATCAAATTAATGCAGCAGAATTAAATCACCATGGTGCTGAGCGTAGATATTCCACCTGAGGAAAGTTGCCAGCATAAATAGAGATGTGGAACAGGAGAAGGAAGGTGTGGAGGCATTGTGGGTTCTCCTACATGTTGCTGTCTGAGCTGTTAGGTTTTTCTGGGGAAGCTCTGGTCCTCACATCGAGCATTGCTTCCTGGCTCCGGAGGGAAAGATGTGTGCCACTTGGTCTCCAGGAAGAATTCATCACGCTGGCTTCCTGGCAGGTACTCAACTGTGCTTGTCGTGGGAGGAGCTCGGGACCTCCATGTCGCTGAGAATGGCTGTGGTGCTTTTCAGGACAGCCCTGGTCTTTATTATGAGTGTGACTTCTCAGCTCCAGTGTAGAACCCTCAACCTACCAGCACAGCTCCTTCACCCCGCTGGCATGGACTTTCTAGCTTCTACCGCTGACCTTTGGGCCTTCCCAGCATGGATCCATAAAATGGACTGGTGTAAGTCCTTCTCGTGTGCTCTAGGTTTTCATCTGGACTTACGTAGGACATTGCTATGGGATTTAGGCCTTTGCTAAATATTCGGTATTTTTGGTGTTGTGGACAGATTTCCTGCACTTTCTTGTGTTAACTGTGGGTGACCATCATAAAATAATATTATAAATTCCATGTCCTGATTCTAATTGTTCTCCTCATAGCCCCTGACTACAACAGGCTGCCATAACAAAATACCATGGACTGAGAGGCTTAAACAGGAGACATTCATCTCACGGGCCTCAGGAAGCTGAAAGTCCACAGTCAAGGTGTTGGTAGGTGTGGCTTCTCCTACAGCCTCTCCCTAGTTTTGCAGAAGGCCTTCTCTCGCTAAGGGACCCAGGTGTCTCTGATCTGAATCACCCTTACAAGGGTGCCTAGCAGGTTAGATTAGGGCCTCATTTTAACCTTAATCACATCTTTGAAGACCTCCAACTCCAAAAACAATGACATGCGGAGATAGGGCATTATTACAGCTCCAACTTGTGGCTTTTGAGGAGACAATTCTGCCAACAGCAGTGGGTATGCTGGTGTGCTCTGAACAATTCTTTTCACTTTTTTGAATTTTTAAAATTTATAATTAAAAAAATATAAACATTTTAAAATTAAATAGAGAATTTCGAACCACAGGAAACCTCTCTAAGGGTAAGACCTAGAGTGGGTCAGCCCAATGTTTCTGTTGGCAAAGATCCGGGGAGCCCTGGAGCTGCACAGAACTAAGGCACCAGCATTGTCTGGGAGAGCCTGCAGCCACTCATCATGAGACCGTGAGGGTCCCTGGGTCCCTGAGAATAACACAAGAAGGACCTCTCACCTCCCCCAGACACTTCAGAAGGAGTCTGCCCCAGCTGCAAGGGTGAAAGGAAATCATCTCCTTTTTGTCATTATTTTTATGTATGCCTCTATCAAAAGTGGCTCTTTTGTACACACAGTTGCAAGTCAAAAACCCTCGCCTTTCCTCCCCCAAGGGAATTGCTTTGGACCTTATCTAAGGAAGGCATCTGCTTTTTTGAGTTCAAGTTCTAATTTGACCAAATGGCATGTGGTAAATAGAAAGGAAGGAGGAGACAATGCTATTAGGAGCCAAGGGAACATAAAGAAATCTCCCCGTGGCTGGCTGAGCCCTGGCTCTGAATTCAATTACAGCGGCCAGCATACATCAGCAGGTTCTATTAAATCTGCTAGGGCTTGACAGGGAGGCCCAGTTTGTGGAATTATTTGGGAGATCTGGCCTCAGGTCAGACAAACCCCTCCAGCTGCACCAGGCTCTTCGGGTGGGTTATTTCCAACACCCGCTGACAACTGGCTGAGTGGAAAGACCCTGTGTTTCCATGCCTTCATTTTTCCATGGTGACATTTTAGCTCCAGGGGCACTTGTAACTCAACACCATGGAGCTCACTTAGCCCCTTCTCCAGAGTCCCCAAACCGGCCCCACCTCTGAGAGTATCTGTGACCTGAGAGTCCACAGCAGGTGAAGAGGAGGGAAGCGGGGTCCCTGGGAGTTCCCTGGCATCTCCACACACAGGGCGCACTGAGTTGCTTGAATCCCTGGGGCCCAGAAACCAGACAGTTGAGCATCAGTTCCTCTGGACTCGGTTGAGCAGTAGAGCTTCTCAACTCTGACAAGATGAGCCTTAGGCTTTTCACAGCACTGTAATAACCGTGATCATACCGTTCTGGAAACTCTGAGATCTCAGCTCCCTTGGCTTCTTTCGATCTAAGAGATTTTAAAGACAATAAAGATCCCAAGTCGTGTTCCAGATAAGGGGCAGTGTTCTGTATGTACATACAGTGTTCTGTGTAACTATGTAGGTAACACCCACATGTGATTCAAAATTCAAAAAGTATGAACAGGTATCTATGAAAACTTTTCCTCTCATTTCTCTCCCCAGCCATCAGCGCCAGCGATTTATTATCAATCAAGCGCTTAGTTTTTTGTATACCTCAAGGAATATGCATGCCTTGTTTAACAGCTGAGTTCTATTTGTACAACTTGATCATGAAATAAATCGGTTGCCTGCTGAGGAATTGTATATAGTATCTACATGACAATATTCTGAACAAAGATGGTCAAAGGAAACTACAATTGATGATTTTGCTTTTATTTGCATAACTCTTGCGCACCGTCCTGTAATGTATAATAGAACAGAAAACTAGTTCTGTACAGTACAATCAGCAAAAATAACAGTATTGTATAAACAAGGTGAACTGTACAAAACAAAGCAGGGTTGTAAGTCCGAGCAGTGGGTTCTAAGTCAACAGCAGGCCTAGGTCTAAGTCTGAACAGGTGTTGAGCAGTCGGGTGGTAAACTAGGAGTGTATGTATAGGAGCAGAGATAGCTGTAGTATTTTCCTCCTCTTCCTTTTCCTCATAGTAGAGAGGGCACCCCAGATCTTTGCCAACAGAAACACTGAGCTGACCTACGCTCAGTCTCACCCCAAGAGGTTCCTGTGGTCAAGAACCCCCTCTTGGTTCTTCACAGTATTTTAAAGGGTAATTCTGTACAACTGTACAAAACGCATTCACATTCATTTTATGACTACAAAATAGTCCTTCATTAGAAAAAGCCAAGATTTGTTTACTCTACCTGCTTGGGTGTGAACTGACCTTTTTGCAAACATTTGTTTTTAATTATGTTTATTAGTACAATTTAGATATACATAATGATTATATGCATCATAGGGCATTGGTACCTATACATGATATAGCTTGGTTCCTTTGTTTTTCAGCCCACTTTTCTCCCTTTAGCTCCTGTTCCCACCCTCATTTAAAAAGCTTTGTTGCCATTTTATCCTTCTTTTATCAGTTTTTTCTTTTCCCTTCCTTTCTTTCTCTCACCCCTCTTTTGTGCCCCTTTCTTTTGAACAATTCTTCCTATTTCATAATAACTATTATACATTTTGGCCCTTATTTAACCTCTCTGTTTCTTACACCAAAGAAACAATGTGATATTTGCACATGTGAGTATGATTTCCTTCATTTAAGAGTATAGTGTTAAGGTACATTCATTTACCTGGGAATGTCTCAAGTTTATCCTTCTTTATGGCTGAGTAGTACTCCATTGTATAAAAAATGTCTTTTTATCCATTTCTCAGCTGATGAACATTTGGGTTGCTTCCAAGATTTAGTATTACAAACTGTGTTGCTACAAACATGGGTGTGCATATTTTTCTGTGGTATTTTTAATTATTCAGAGAAGATACTCAGAAGGGGAATAGCTGGGTCAAATGGGACCTCCAATCCTAGTTTTTTGAGGAATCTCCACACTGATTTCCACAGTGGTTGCACCAGTGTACTCTGCCATCACCAGTGGAGAAGGGTTCCTTTTCCCCCACAGTCCCATCAGCGTTTGTTATTAGTTGATTTCTCAAGAGTGGCCATTCTTTCGGGGGGGGGGGTGGAATCTCAGTGTTTTAATTTGTATCTCTCAAATGACCAATGATGTTGAACATTTTTCACATATTTATTTGCTGTCTGTATTTCTTCATCTAAGAAGTGCATATTCATCTCAAATGCCCATTTTTGGATCAGGTCTTTAAATTTGGGGGGTCTGATTTTTTTCAACTGTTTGTATGTTCCAGATATTAGTGCTTTGTCTGATGGACAACAGGTTAAAATTTTTCCCACTCTGTGAATAGTATTCTTCACTCTACTGGTAATTTCTTTTGCTGTGCAAAAGCTTTTTAACAGGATGAGATCCCAGTTGTTGATTTTTTTCAGTATTTCCCATGTAGTTGGAGTTTTGTGCACGAAATCTTTGCCAACACCTACGTCTTCAAGTGTTCACCTATCCTCTCTTCCGGCACAGTTAGTGTTTCTGTTCTATGTTTAGATCTTTGATCCAATTTGATCTTAGTTTAATGCATAGTAAGAGATATGGGCCTCGACTTAGTCTTCAGCATGTGGAAAGCCAGTTTTTGTAGCACTGTTTATTAAAGAGGCTACCTTTCTTCCAGTGAATGTGCTTGGCATCTTTGTCAAACATAAGGTGGCCGAGTGTGTTTGGAGTTGTTTCTGCATTTTCTAATCTGTTCCATTGATTCTCAGGTCCTTTTTGTTTGTTTGCTTGCTTGTTTTCTAAATCACAGTGGCTTCATAGTATAATTTCAAGTTAGAGATTGTGGTACCCCCTCCCTTGTCTTTGTGGCCCAGGACTGCCTTTGCTATTCCAGGTCTCTTCTGGTTCCAAATGAATTTTAGGAATGTTTTCCCTAGTTCCATGAGGTATCATAGTATTTTGACTTGGACTGCATTAAATGTGTATCACAATTTTGGAAGTATGACCATGATCCTATGCTGGTTTTCCTATGCTGTTCCTCCTCTGAACAAGGGATAGCTTTCCATTTTCCAGTATCCTCTTTGGTCTCCTTTTTCAGAGTAGTACAATTTTCAATGTAGACATCTTTTACTTCCTTTTTAAAGATTGATTCTTAAGTATTCATTTTTTATGCTATTTTGAAGAGTGTTGTTTCCCTAATTTCTCTCTTAATGCATTTGTTGCTTCTGTACAGGAATGCTGTTGGTTTTTGACTGTTGACTACAGTACAGAATTCATTTATTAAATCTACAAGTCTTTTCAAGGAGTTTGGGGGGTCTTCTATGTAGAATATCATGTTGTCTGCAACTATAGTAACTTAACTGTTTCTTTTCCTATCCTTATTCCTTTTTTTTTTCTTGTCTAATTGCTCTGGCTAATATTTCCATAACAACATTAAATAGGAGTGGTGATAGTGGACATGCCTGTCTTGTTCCTGACTTTAAAGTTTTCAGTTTTTGACTGTTATTATGATATTGGCTGTTGGTTTGTCATAGATAGCTGCGTTCTCTTTGCCAGTATCTCACTGAGAATTTTGCATCTGTGTTCATTATGGAGACTGACCTGTAGTTCTCTTTGCTGTTTTGGTATCAGGATAACCCTTGCTCCCAGGATGACTTTGGGAGTATCGCTTCCCTTTCATTTCATTAAAGAGTTCACCAGTAGTGACAAACATTTGTTGGTGCACTTGTTGCCAATAAAAATCACTTGCTGGTGAAGTCTCACATGTGCAGTGTATGTTGGATGCATGCAAGAATAGAAATGCTGGCGACGGAGCACGGGAACTCATCATGTTCTGCCTGTGCTGCTACTTCATTTCCACAGAGCTTCCATCAGGGCACACTCGTCCTGTGGATAAGGGGATGAGAGTGTTTCTGCACGCTTGTTCGGACAGACGTTTTACTTCTACCCATACGGAAGGTGAAAGTGTATCTCAGAATGGTTGCGCTGTAATTTGCATTTGTCTAATACTGAATGAGACTTAAAATATTTTCACACATTGAAGATCATTCAGACTTTCCCACTGGGTCTTCCTTCTCTTATAGTTTTTTTCTTAAATATAAAGTAGTCCTATTATAGGACTTGAAAATATTTTCCCCAGTTTGTTTTGGTTTTTTGACTTTGTTTTTGCCAGAAATAATATTTTATGAAATAGAATTTAATGTTTCCACATTTTAAAAAATGGAGTAAGTGAGGAAGAGGAGGTGGGTGTAGGGGAGAATTGAGATACTGCTCACTTAATGACCCACCTGTTTAATGAATGCTTACATGTATGACCTGTCCTTTCCTTGTACAGTTCAGTACATCTTGTTTATAGAGCCTCAATGTCTTTCTTTTTCTTTTGTCTTTTTGAGGCAAGGTCTTACTACACAGTTTAGGCTGGCCTTGGGCTCACTTTGTAGCCCAGGCTGGTCTCAAACTTGCAATGATCCTCCTGCCTCAGCCTCCTGAGTGCTGGGATTACAGGCATGAGTCACTGTGCCGAGCTCAATGACTTTTTAATACAGTATCTTATTTATACAATATTGTAGTTTTCCCTGATTGTAATGTACACTGCTATAGTTTTATGTTTTGTTATACATTATAGTAGTACATGTATTACAGTACTACATGTAAGAATTATGCAAATAAAAGCAAAGTCATCAAGTTGAGATTCCTTTGACAGCTTCTTTGTTCTGAATAGTGTAATGTACATACTATATACAATTCCTCGTTTGGCAACCAATTCATTTAATGACCTAGTTGTGAGAACTAAATTCAATTATTAAACAGGGATTGTCTGCACTAAAGCTAGCCCCTAAAAATCTTTCAGAGCCTCTTCTAATACCTTTATATAGTTTGTATTTTGTATTTAAATCTTAACCCATTTGTAATTAGAAGATGTAAGTTTGTCTTTAAGCCATCTTTATATAGCCTACAAACAGCTACTAACACTCAGTAACTGTACTGAGCACCAATTATGTGCTAAGCCATGGGTTACAGCATGGAAACCAACCTAAGGGTTGGTAATATTTTCTGTGTTTGACCGATAAGTAAACTGAGGTCAAAGAAGCACTCAGGGGAACAGCAGAGTCATGCCATGAGCCCCAGTGGGTTGTCTCCTTAGTTACTTGCTCTGCTGAAGTGCAAACTCCATCTATTTGTACATGCCAAGACATTGCTACGGTGGTGATCCATAGTAATTACTCATGTGTGTCATTTTAATGTCACAAGAAAATGATGGGCTCTGTGACTTAGGTGAAGTTGTCTTATGCATTGTCTTATGAGTTGAGTCAGCTTATCTTGTGAATCTGCTTGTCATATAGCAGTCAAATTTAGAATACATGGGACAATAAATGTTGGCCATTTGATTGGTGGGATGTATCTCAAATGTTGTGTCTCTCAAATGATAGTTATAATGAATTCAAGACAGAGATTTAAACATCAGAAGAAAATGGGAATGTGAGGTGGATCTGAATTAATTCAAATGAATCTTATTGCACTGATTAGAAAAGAAATTGAGCAAAATACAAAGTGCCAGCAGACGGATAAATGGCTAGAAACCTGAGCATGTGTGTCAGCTAAGCCATCTTAGAATAAGATCTCTTATTCCACAATCCCCTCTGATTTCCTGGGAGGCACTGTGCAGGCCTGGTAACTGCACAGCTGCTGTCTACCTCGAAGAGGCCAAAATTGTCATTCTATATGAGGCACAGGCTGCGTGGATCAAGAGCCCAGTTCTGGTGTGGATGAACTGGAGAGCAGGAATAGCTTGCTCATCTTCTCAGCTGGGTTCTGCTCAGACTTGCACAGTTTCCCTGGAGTGGACACCTCGCAGGCCGGAGTGCCCAGGAGTTTCCTAGTGAGGTCACCCCTGTCTGGGGATTTTCTCCCTTACAGCCACACAGCAGCCCTGAGAGTAGAGCTGCCTACTGAATCTGCCCAAACTGAATATAACTACAGCGCTGTTCCTGGGTGTGAGCTGTGTGCCCCAGGTTTTCAGAGTCCTCCCACATTGCCTGTGAGGTACCGCTATGACTGCTGAGCACACAGGCTGCTGCATCCTCCCTGTGCACCCTCCGGTGATTCTGTGAGTCATACTTCCTTACATTCCTCCTTTCTTCAGTCGAGAGAAACTGAGGCTGTGACTCCAAGGCCCTGGGCGACTCATGCCAAGATCCCCTCTTTTGGTGGGTGTTAGGGCTGTAAATTAACAATCAGCTTATCATTCATGAAGTCAGATAAAATGGATCTTTAAGTCTTTCTAAGAACATGGATCTTTAATTCTTTCTAAGGTAAACTGCTAGACCCAGTCGCTGCCTGAACGCCCCCAACTACCTTCCTCTAACCTTGAAGAAAAGGAATGCAGGAGCCTGCATCAGGGTGGCGCACTCCGAGCTGACCTGGCGGGCTTACTCTTCTTTTTTTTTTTTTTAATTTTTTTTATTGTTTTTGTTTTTGGTACCAGGGATTGAACTCATGACCTAGCACTTGCCAGGTGAATGCTTACATCACTGAGCTAAATCCCCAGCCCCAGGGCCTACTCTTCTTCCAAGTCTGTCGGAAGGCAGACTGAAGCAAGGGCCTGAGGGGTTGATTCAGACAGTTGGGCTGGGGTGAAGGTGGGGCAACTGTTTGGCTCAGATACTCTGCAAAAAATATTTCCAGCGCCTACTGTTCCCAAAAACGTTTGGGTTTCCACTTCTGAGCTTATGAGAGCCGCATGGGCAGCAAGGGAGTGTGTCACCTAAACCATGCCTTTCACAGGGCCCTGCTGCCCTGTAGACCCAGAAGACCGCTGTCTCTTCCACTGTCCATTTGCCCTACCATGACCTTGCCCAACACAGCTCCCAGATAGATGGACAGAGAGAAGTGGGTTGCTTTCTTTGGAGCCTCCCTAAAGTCTAGAACATTAGACTCAATGGTTGAGAATCTGGTTTCCATATGAACATGGAGAATTTGAGAGCTTTCTGAGGGCCACTGTGAGGTCCAACCCAGGGAAGATGGCAGTGGAAACCCAAATGGCCCTGTTTGGACAGAAAGAGGTCATTCAGTTTCGGCCTCCCATGACAGTGTTCCACCTTGCACACCTCTCACACAGGACATGAGTTTGAACACTTGACAGAGCCCTGGGCTACAGTACAGGAAGAGCCCCAGTTGAGCAGGTAATTCTCCATAAGTGAGATAGCTATTATCTGAAAGAGTTTTGGCCCAGACAGGACACTGTAAAGTCTCAGGCAGAACCAAGGAGCTCCATCTTCCCCACCCCTCGAAATTTACATGTGACTGTATCTTCCCCACCCCTAGGAATTTATCTCTGGCGCCCAACGAGTGCCAGTGGGCTACCTGTGCATCCTTAATACCCCCTTAGGTTCCACCCCAAACCTAGGCTACTCATATGCCTCCACTCCACATGTTCCACGGAGAGGGGGTGGGGGATGATGCCGCACCCCAGGGGATGGGGGGGTCTCTCTCCCTGCATTCTCAAAATAAAGGTCATTTATATTTCATACTTATTTTTTCAGCCGCTGCCAGTTCCCCACAGTTCTATCATTATCACCCCATCCGCTGGTCTCCCAGGTCCCCATGCCAGGCCTTAAATCCCTGGGAAGGCCTCTCTGGAAAATGTGTCTGCAGAGAAGGCCCCACTATAGCAGCAAAATTCTGGCACCATCTCTAAACTTCTCAGAAGGACAAAAGAAGATGGGGCAAGCAATGCAGAAATGGGGGGTGGTGTGGGGAGGCAGAGGAGAGGAAAAGAAAGTGCTTCCTTTTTCTCTTCCCTATTTTTCGGTCAGCCTCAGTTAGTGGCCTGTGGAAGACTGCAGAGACAGACATCTTCAACTGTCACCAGCGCCCACACACACACCTCGCGGCAGTGTTTCTGTTGGTTGTTATGGAGAAGTCAGTGTGGGCTTGAGTGTAGCTGAATGCTCCTGGCCTGGAAGATGGACTAGGGCCAGGTGTATTTTTAAAGCCATCTGGGAAAGCCCATCACTACAAGAAGAGCTCCTTTCACTGGTCAGTATGCTGGACCAAGGCAGAGTCTCATCACTTTTTCTTTAATTCACTAGGTATTTTAAGCAGAAGCTTTCTTAGGTTGGAAGTTGGCCCTTTGATACAATGAACTGTAAGGGCAATTATAGCCCCTTGGCATGTGTAGAACCATGGTGAGAGTCTAGAAATAATGTCTGAAAATGTGTTTATGTCACACATCAGATGCCAGGGATTATTCCAAACTTTATGTTCATAATTAGTCCACTTAATTCTCAATCTCTATCTATGAGTTACATCCTACCTTTAGTCCCTCTACTCAGATAAGGAAACTGAGGTTGGAGGAAGGTGATTGGCCCCGGTCACAAAGCTGAGGGAAGCACATGATCTGAATTTGGCAGCATGGCACCAGAAAGCCCACTTCTACCCACTGCTCCGTTCCACCTGGCAATGCTCAAGATGAGGAGCAAGCCCCGCTTTGGAATTTTAACCCGGGCACTGCATGACTTTAGGCAAGTGATTGAACCTCTCTGAATACTGATTTCCTCTTGGGTAAAATAATGGCTCCCCTTGTTGTAAAGATTAGAAACCAAGTAAAGATGATAGCAAACAGAAAGTGCTAAATGAGACGCATGACCATCAACATGAGTAAGTACTGCCCGACTAAACTGGATGGGCTTAGTTCTGGGGTGGCCGAGGGGATTCACTGAAGACCCATCCTGGGTGTGAGCAACACCAATCGGCTGTTGCCTGAGTGGGAGAAAAGTGAAACCAAGAAGGAAGCCTAGCGTCTGTTTCTTTAGAGGAGCTCCAATCCTTGCCTTCCCCTTGGCGGGAGTCTCCTGGCTCCAGTGCAGACCATCCAGCTTCGATCACAGACCCTCTGGCCTCCTGATATGGACTCACACAGGACACTGCAGTGAGCTCCATGTCTTGGCCTGGATCATTTGGGTCTCTAGTGTACAGACAGCTGTTGGGCACCTTCCACAGCTGACTCTGTTGGTGGCGTTGTAAGCAAATCATGTAAATTCTTATATATTTGTATATATTGTATTACACTTGTTCCACTTGTAAACGCTGACTGATACACACATCATCATTAATGTGGTTCCGTGTGGCAAGTAAAACCCAACTTTCTTGCAGCAAGGAAGAGACACTAACAACTGCTGTAACAACTGCTGCCCAGAGAGACTAATGAGGCAGGAAACTGTCAAGAGGCCATTAGGGCTGGGTATGACAGTACATAGTTCCAGCATTCTAGAAGCGGAGGCAGGAGGATTGCCATGAGTTTAAGGCCACCCTGGGCTATCTAGTGGATTCAAGACCAGCCTGAACTACATTTGAGACCCTGTCTCAATAAACAAATAAACAAATGCCATAGGGCCATGGCTGGCATCTTAAAGTATCTATGGCAGATGTGTCACTTCCCAGCCCAGATCCTCTGCATTCATGTCTTGCCTCTGCCTCCAGCTTCCCGCCATGCGTGCCAACTCCCTGTGCCGCCCTGAGATGCTCAGTAGAATGCAGTCCCTCTTGCCCCAGCAGAACTGCTCATGAACACACCCTGGCCTGATGCCGTCTCTTCTAGGCTCACTTCCCCACCGCCCTACTGCGGCTGCCTCCCAAACACACTACTTGCACCCAAAGTCTGGCCTTAAGGTCTACTTCTGGGAAGGCACGCAAGTGAAGGCAGCGTGTAGCCCTGCCCTTTGGATTCTGATGTCACTTCATGAAAGCATTGGGCCATTTATCCCGTGGCAAAGGTGATTGGAGTAGGTTTGAAAATGGAGCCCCAAAATATACAGATCTGAATTCTTGGGCTCTATAAATGCTATCTTATGTGGAAAAGGGAGCGCTGTAGATATGCTTAAATGAAGACATTTACAATGAGATTATGCTGAGTATCTGAGTGGACCCCTAATGTCATCACAAGCAGCCTCTGAGAAAGAGGCAGAGATTTGACAAAGAAGATTCCCCCTCCCCACAAACCCAAGATGCTCCCCTGTTGGTGTGGAAGACAGTGGAAGGAGCCACAAATGCAGTTTGGAGCCAGAGGAGGCCAGAGGCTGATTCTCATTTGGGCCCTGGGGCAGGGGGCTTGACTGGGTCTTGCCAAGTTTGATAACTACCTAGTGAAACTGATTTCAGGCTTCAGACCTCCAGAGCTGTTCGAGAATAGGTGTGTTCTGTTAGGTCCCTCTCTGATGGGTTACTACAGCAGCCACAGGAAACTGGCATAGTAACCCAGAGGTGAGCTAGAGCAGCAGTTCTAGCAGTGTGGCCCTTGGACCCACAGCTTTGTGGCACCTGAAGCTTTATGGAAATGCAGGCTCTTTGCCTCAGCCCTTCCCTGCTGAATCAGAATCTCCCAGGGATGAACCCTAGGAGTCTGTTTCTGAGACCAGCTATATAGCTCAGTGGTTAACCCTGGCTAGACTTTGGAATCACTTGGAGAACTTTAAATGCTATGAATGTCTGGATTCCACACCCCAGAGACTCTGATCTCATCAGCCTGTTGGATGTTGGGCTTTCGTAAAGCACTCCAGATGACTCTAGCAGGGCTGAGAATAGTGCTTTAGTTTGAGAAAACACTGATCTGGAACATTGACTTCTAGACTGAGCTGTGCAGAGCTTTGGAACTCTGCAAAGATGCCCTGCCCTGGAGGCTGCTAAGGAAGGGGAAAGTAAAGACAAAGCCAGCAGGGCTCCTGGCCCCATGGCCAAAAAGTCACATGTCCACAGGGGCCTAACAGAAGATGCAGTTAGGAAAGTGGACCACGTGTAAGATGGAACTGAGTGTGGCGGAATGTGTCTGGGATGCCAAGGCAGGAGGTTCACAAGTTTAAAACCAACCTGGGCAACTTAGCCACTTAGTAAGACTCTGCCTCAAAATAAAAAGTAAAAAAAGTCTGAGAATGTAGCTTAGTGTAAATGTTCTGGGTTTAATCTCCAGTACCAACATACACACACATATTCATACACGTACACACGTGTGGTGCAGTGGACATTCTGTGTCTTAGTTACTTCTTGCTGGGGCACAGTACTAGACACTCACAAGTTAAAAGAGGAGGAAAGATTTTATTTAGGCTCAGTTTGTTGAGGTTCAAGCCCGTAGTTAGCTAGCTCCAAGGCAGGGTGGCAGAGAGGCGTGAGAATGGAGAAAGAGCTCATGATGTGGCAGGCAGGGAGCAGGGAGGATCAAAGGAGAGGCAGAGATATACATCCTTCAGGCTACACCCATGGGACCCACTTCTTCCCACCAGACTCTACCTCCCAACATCCACACCCAGAACTTTCAGTGGGCTAATCCAGCGATGAGAATCACATACCCCTGGTCCACTCACTCCCAAAATCCCACCTATTGTTACAGGCAGCTGACTTAGTTAGGAATATTATGGGCAGTCAGACAGGGCTAGGCCCTTGAAGGAGCTGGAACAGAAGGCCAGATACCTTGCAACTGTAGGGGAGATACACACCTCCCACTTGGGGCCAGACCTCGAGACAAAAGATCAAACAAATGTATCCACATCCTAAGGACTGATATTCTAAATAGTTCTCTGTCACCCTGAAGAAGTCAGGAGTCACCATCCCAATCCACTATGGGAGGAGTCTCTGCTCATTACACATGCCCACTTCTCCATTTGTTCCGAATCTAATCAGTTTTACTTGAGCAATTAATTTTATTGGTTGACCCACCGCTGTTCTGTCCCACCTCATGCCCACCTGGCGAGTTCCCGTTTTCCCTCACCTTAGACCTGACTCACCTAATGGTTTTACTCTGCAAAAGTCCCTAGAAAAGACACAGTCTTTGGCAACCCACTTGGGACTCCTTTTGTCTTTCAGACAAAAGCTTTCTCTCAGTAGATATATTCTGCTCTTAACCTCTGTTGTTCCTAAAATTCATTTTTCGATTTTGGAGAATATGAACTCATACTGGGCATATCGTAGGTTGGGAGTTTTGTTTCCCTGTATCATTTAGTGCACAAGGCTGCGGGGGGGCGTCTAGATATAAGCTGTAACTCTAGGAGCTGGAGCCAAGTTCTGGTATGCCAAAGAGTGTCACCATACCAGAAGGTGGGACTGGAACTGCTACCTTGCCTGGGTTTTCAAAAGGCTAAAGTTTTTCTTTACAAAGAGGTATCAGTAATATACTTACAGATGCTAACTCATCCAATTTTTAAGTTCAGCAAGTAAGACAATTTAAAATTCCCTCCCTTCAGCAGTCCCCATCCCTCATACTATAAAGGCCACCAAATTAGAGGCATGTCCCCAAAGGCCGGCCTGGCCAAGTTCATCTCACAGTGAGGAGAGGGTGTGCGTGTGTTCAGGAGGGGGCAATTTTTGTTCACTCCCTGCTGTAACCAACATCCAGGCACACAGTTGGCACAAATTAAATGTTAGCTGCATTAGTGAATCCTCACAGTGATACCATAAAACTAAGGCTCTCACACCCATCTGAAAGATGAGGAGCGTGGGGCTCCCTGCCAGGAAGCATCCTCCCCATCATCCTCACAGCTCATCACCAACAGAACCAGGATTCAAACCCAGGACCTCCAAACACAGGAGGAGGCGCGGTGAAGAACAAATACAACTGTAGCTATGGAAGTGCTTTGTACAAGGAGAGGTTTGGGGAATCCATACCAATCACAGGAAGGACACAAGTAGAACTTGCAAATAGGAACCGAGATCCCAGCCTACTGAGTATCTCAGTGAACCCAGAGAGCTCTCTTCTCTGTTCCTCTGGAGTGGTGCTGTTTTCATGTGGCTGCGCGTCTGAAGAAGCAGGCTAGGAAGCAGCAGACAGCAGTGACTCAGTGGTAAAGGGTGTCTGCGCTTTTCTCATACTTCTGTGTCTGCGCTGAGGGAGGGGTATGCAGAGGCCTGGATGGGGTAAGGTGAGATGACTGAGACCCCCAGCGAGCCCTCTGACTTAAGAGTTCTTTCTGATTTTATTACCCAGAGCAAATATGGGGAACTGAATCAGAGGAGATGGCTGCCAAGTATATTACGGGACATTAAACAACAGCTGATCAGCGTCAGACACAAATAAATGGCCCATAATCTAGTGCCAAGGACATGGATGGTTCCCAAGTGGCAGCCTGGCTGGTTTCCAGGGAGAGGAGTGGGGGGCTACACATCAGGCCACAAAATGGCTGATCTGGTTCCATCAACAGGGGTGACTCAGGAGTTGAATCACTGTCAACAGAAGATGACAGTGCTCAGACAGAGTCACAGCCTTCCACATGACCTCATCCTGCAGGGCTGGAATTGGGTCTTCTCACCATCCAGCCTCTGAGACCTGGACCCCAACATCACCTGGAGAACCCCTACCTGCCTGGGAAATCTTGTATTGGAAGAAGGAAGTCACATATTCTGTGTGGGCCCAGGGTAGGTGGGCTCACAGTGCCTCCACAGGTTTGTGAAGTGGGATTACCCCAGGAACAGGGTGCTCCCAATATACTCCATGCACCCAGCAGTTTAAACCCATCCCACTAGAGTACTCTTCAGCTTCCTTTAGCTTACATCTTTAGTCATCACGAAAGTGCAAGTATCAGCAAAAGAAAGATAAGTTGGTAAGTCATGCACTTACTATAAGGCGATCATCACTTTTCTGCTAGAGCTCTGGACATTGACAGCCTGAGGAGAAGGTAGGAGGCAATGGACAACAAAGAACTCACTGAGTTTCCAGAGGATATGAAGGCGCTCTGCAAGATTGTAACACCCAGTATCACGATAAGCAGATGGGGTCTCTCCTGGTGAAAGGGTTCCGGCAGATTCCGCAGCTCTCTCGCAAATCAGCTGTGACCCTGGGCAAGTTACTTAACCTCTCTGACCCATTTCCTCACCTGGAAAGTGAGTGATCCCACAGCCATCCCAGTGCACACTGCACTGTGTGGGAGATCCGCCCCTCCTTAAACATGAGCACCCCTGGGTGTGTGGCCTCACACTCTGTAAACTGCAACTCCTGAGTCACCCCGTAAATGTACTCTGACTATTCACAGACCCCCAGAGGAGCCCAGCCAGGGCCATTCAAATGCAGGCTTCATAGACTGACCTTTAGTTGACCCACAAACACATCAGCTTCAATGATAAGTAATTGTGGTTTTCAGCCACAGTGTTAGGTGGTTTACTACCTGGTAAACGGTTAAGACCATAAATCAAATTTAGGACTCCTGACCCTTTTAATAGTTGCCATGTACATTAGAAATAATTCTAATAGGGGCTGGGGATTTAGCTCAGTGGCATAAGTGCCTGCCTTGCAAGCAGGCAGTCGTGAGTTCGATCCCCGCTACAGATAAAAAAAAAAAAAAGAATTCTAAGATACATTTTATACTTATATCCTAAGCAAAATAAACTGAACAATTCTTATTTACTGGACCACTCAGGATCAACTCAATGAAAACCACTTCGTGAGCTGTAAGACTGTGATGCCTTCGATGGTTATCTACCGATAATTGCTACATACTCTTCTTTCTGAATCTCAGAATCATGTGCTCGTTTTTAAAATCACTTCTCCTATAATCAAGCCTATCAGCTGCCTTTTGTTATTATGGCCAAGAAGTCCATCTCAAGCAGCGACTCCTCCCTTCCCAATCTACTGTGCAATTCCTAATCCTCCATACTTCAAGACACCTGCTCTTGGAGCCTGTTAGAATGGGATTCAAAGTAAGAGTCAGCAGGCTTGGAGTAAGTCTGAGATAGTTTTCCGAATGGTAAGAGCATGCGCCTCAGTGCTGGGATTCCTAGCATGGGTGCTGGCTTTTGTAATGTTTTCTGCTCTCTTCTTAGTTCTCCTCTGGGACCCAGCAGTGGGACTTCCAGGTAGCACACACTGATTCAGGGAGGGGGGTGGAAAATAATCCTCCTGGATGGAAGGAAGTGGGTCTCACCTTGAAGGGGACTGTAACCCACAGGCTGCGAGAGCCCTTCTCCCATCGCAGCCACCTCCAGGGGCATGCAGCGCCTGTATGCTCACAGACTGTGGATGCCTCCAGAACACAGCCAAACCCTCCAGGCTGTGTCCCCTCACACTTAACCCAGCACCAGGCATCCAGCCGGTGCTTGCTAAGCTATGGTGGGCAGAATGAAAAGATGTTCCTGGTGACCCCATCTCAGTGTCTTTTAAAAGAATCTCTTTTAAAAGAATAAGAACTCACAAGCTTCTGAGTATACAATATTTCAAACCAAACTGCTACAAAATATTTTAGAAGGATTAAATTCATCCTGTGTGAGGAGGTAGCTCCATCTCAAGGCCTCACCATTTCTGAACTAGGTTCTGTTGAGGCCATGGTGATGAAGTAAAAAGGACAAATCCAAGTGACTCTACAGGAAAAAACAGATATTTTTGCTAAACTGAGTGTTAACTTAGAGATTCCAGCTTGTTTTACCCCATTGTTTGACCAAATGTCTGAGGATCACATCCCTGACCTGAAGATCTAGACTGGCAACTCATCAAAAGTTCATGTGGTTATGTGGCTATGTGAGTGGCTTATAGTACACCTCACCTTCCCCTGAACCCTGTGCCCTGAAGGCTGACCCCTCAGGGTCCACAGCAAGGGGCCCCACGCCTCTCGCGTCAGGTCAGGTTTGGCCAACAGGGGGCACTGTCAGTAGACGGATGGGACAGGAGGAGGTTATTTCTTCAAGGTATTTCTTCTCCATTCCTCCAGCCCTGGGCTCCTCTGCAACCAACCCTCCTGCTTGGTGGCTTCTCCTTCACAGCTCCAAATCTCCCAGGGATCCATCTTCCTTTTTCCTTCCTCCCGCCCTTCCGAGCACAGGATGGTAAAGGCTTCCTGAGGCGCTAAACTAGAGCTGCCTTACTTCTGCTGGTTTGTTCCCTTAATCCCGCCACATCCCTGAAAATGCTCCCTGCATTCAGATCTTTTCATCTGAGCACAAGCTGTGAAACTCCTTCCCTAAAGCTGTCTATACTGAGGCAGGGTTCTCACCAGAGTAAATTCAGAGATCCCTTTCTCTCCAGCTTTTAGAACTCCCCGGGCACTTTGGCTCTATCTAGACCAAATAATACAAGATTATTGGTGAATTACAATCTACAGATGTGAAAAAATTGTTTTGGGTTGGGGACTGAACCCAACAGTGCTTTGCCACTGAGCTACTTCTCTAGCTTTTTTGAAAACAATTGTTTGACTTTTGAGACAGGGTTTCACTAGGTGGCCCAGGCTGGCTTCAAATCTGGGATTCTCCTGCACCAGCCTCCTGAGGGACTGGGATTACAGGCATATGCCACCACACCTGAGTGAGAAAAGTTTGTATTTTTTTTCATTTACCAGATAATTGAGGAACACCTATTTTGTGCCAGCACTATTCTGACTCTGGGAAACAGAGCAAATGTACAGGAGAGACCCAGTCCCTGCCCACATGGTGCTTACAGCCCATCGCCCTCTGTCTCCTCAGGGTCCGAGAGCCCGCCAGAAGCAGGGGCGGAACCAGAAGACTGAGTTTCCTTAGTTCCCAAGTCTGAAGTCCTCAGCAGTCCAAACTAGATGAAGAACCATTAAAGCAGATCAATTAACTATCAATCCTCCCTTTTGAATAAACGATAATGACCTGTCCAGTTCCCAAAGCAGCCTGGCACTCTCAGCCTGAGTGTGTGAGGGCATGTGGACACACGCTTCAGTGACATCACCACTCAGCTTTCCCGTCTGCCCCCATGACTGGCCGGTATCCCCTCTAGATCCTCCCTTCTCCTCTGCTCTGCTCACACTTTTATAATTAGCCTCACACTGGTCCTCAGTCACTGCTCTGGGGCTCACGGCCCTTGGCAGCTCCACTTGCCAACGAGCTGTTTTTATGAATGGACAGCAGCAGGGACTATGTTCAGAGACACAGCCCCTTGCCTGCGTTTCTGGCTTCCCTGATTCACAGGCAAGGTCAGCGAAAGTTCTGGCTCAGCTGAGGTGCTCCGGATCAGGCTGGGAGGCGTGAGGGACAGGAGAGCAGGGGCAGCTGAGGTGAAATGGGCAGGGCACAGGCAGCAAGGGCTGGGCTGCCTGCTTCCCTCACACCCTCTGAAGACATTTGAGTTTCCTCAGAAAGGTTTAAAAAAGAAGCCACAACAGTAACCCAATACTTCCCCTGCTCCAGATCAGGCAGGACAAGGGTAACAGTCTGATGCCCTCAGAAAAGGCTGTCAGGCCGGCAGACCCGCCCCTTGCCCAGGCTCCCAGCCCCACACTCAGACACAGCCAGCTCTGGCCATGCAATCCCTCTGCAACCCCTCTGCTTCTCCCAGGAAAGCCCCCACCCTCCCAGGATCTCCAGATGCCTTGTCTGGAGGCTTGTCTGAGGCTGAAGGGACATCTCGGTCGGGAAGGAAGCATGACAGGAAAGCAGATAGGGCTCGAGAACCACAAAGCCCAGCCCCGAGGCTGCAGAGGGCCCGTGGCCCCCACCACAGTCAGCTAGATCCTCTTGGCCTTCAAGAAATCGTCCCGGTCAGGCTCGGGGTGGAACTATGTTTACTGGGTAACATCACCTTTAGGTCAAGCCGCCTGGGGAGGGCAGAGAGATATTTATAGAAACATCTGGGATGCACTTCCCTTTCACCTGAAATTCTCTATCTCTTTTTATTTCCTCCAAATTTTGACCAAAATGAAATCATGCAGCAAATGCGGAGAAGAGACAGGGAAAGCAGAAACAATATTTTAGAGACTCTAGAGGAGGAGCCGTTTGAACAAAGACAAGCTCAGGTGGCAGGAAGTGGTCAGGGTGGCCTCGCTCTCCCAGTCTCTGTCCACCAAGAATGGAACAACTAAAATATCAGGACACATTGCCAAACAACATGCCTTCCTCCCCTGCTCCCCGACAGACGACAGACGGCTGCAGCTGCAAGGAGAGCTGTTGCCACCACTTACCTGCTGGGATCGGGAGGACGCTGTTGATAAAAGTCGGCTGAGACAAAACAGAGCGGAAGAAAAGCTGAAGATAAATTCCCAGAGTCATCGGATTCAGGACAACCATGCTGGCCAGATCTGGCAAGTGTCAAGTCCGGGAGGCTGGGCTGCTGCGGAGCCTTGCTTATCTCTGCTCTGTCTCCAAAGCTGTTTGTGTTCTCTCTCTCCCTCTCCCGGCCTCCCCTCCCTCTCTCATGCCTTTGCCCAGAAAGAATGCCAACCATTTCCCATTAAACCTTCTTCGTACTACACAGAGTTATATTTATCAGAAGCACTGGATCAAATGCCCACATTAAAATGAAGATGTCAGAATTCTCTTTGCTGGATACTGAGGTAAGTGGCTGTTGAAGCAGCAATGGAAAAGCAGCCAAGTCTCACATGTGCACTAGCTGTCCTCAAAAGCAGACGGGACTGCTAACTAACTGATCACCTGCTGTCATCTACCAGTCTAGAGCTGAAGGGTCCCACGGCAGCACAGAACCGACTCTCCTGAATCAAACAGAACTCCGTGGAGCCGAACCCCTCTGCCTGTGGCAGTTTTACCTACTGGGTGCCATAAGTAAAGCTGACCTTGAATTATTTCTTTCATCATCCAATGAAAGAAGAGGAGCGTATATTTCCAAACAATTTTCCTTATGAAAAAAAAATTGCTCTATTTAGAAGGTGTGTGTGTGTGTGTGTGTGTGTGTGTGTGTGTGTGTGTTACTGGGGACTGAACCTAGGGGCACCCTACCGGTGAGCTACACCCCTAGCCCTTTATTAATTTTTACCTTGAGACAAGATCTTGCTAAATTGCCCAGACTGGCTGAAACTTGTGGCCCTCCTGCCTCAGACACCTGAGTAGCTGAGATTACCCACCTGGCCAGAAGCTGCAAACTTTAGTTCTATGCAAAGCAAATATAAACGAAAACCATAAATGGGTAGAAAAGCGAATAGTTATTAAACTATAGAATCACTAACCTGAGCTTTGACTAGACAATATTCTTCAAATAAAAATTATTACATCCTTAAATGAACACCCTCTATGGGTTTATAAAGGTGATTTTAGAGATCCCTACAATTACTAAACTAATTAATAATCCACAGAGTTGTTCAGTCTGCTTTAACTTACATAACACATCCCCAGTGCATCACAAGAGTTAATTCAGAAATAGTCTGGAAGTTTTTGGGCCCTGATGTGGACAATCTTGAGAAAAGAGCAGTGATGTTCACGCTGGGGAGGGTGGAGCTGGCGTAGGCAGGATGCGCATTCATACTCTAACGCTCCAGCGCCAGACTTGGGCTTAACTCAGATCTGAGTGGTGGTGGACATATTCCTTAACCTTTCTAAGTCTCAATTTTCCTATTTAAAAAAAAAAAACCACAACAACAAAAGCGGAGAGCCTGTTCCCCTTACAAGTTTCGGGAGAGGTTATATGAGGTAACACAGGATGACTCACACACGAATTAGAACTTGGAACCGGAACTGGAGATACCACAAATGAAGTGGAAGGAATTACAGTGGATGGGATGCAAAGATGGCCACAAGAACCCCTCATATCCCCAGCAGAGCATGCCTCTCTGCCCAGCAGAAAGTGGAGTCTATTTCCACATCCTCAAATCTGGGCAGGCCCTATGGGACTGAAGGGATGGCGTGTCATTTCTAGCCTACAACTTAAAAGGCGTGGAAGCTTCTGCTCTTGCTTTTTCTTGGAAACCAGCTGCCACATGAAACAAAATTTAGACTACTAAAGAGGCCACAAAGAGGGATGCCATCAGCTTCTCACTGTTCTGACCTCCCCTGACAAGGCACTAACATGTTGGGTGAGACAGTTTGGGATACTGAACCTTTTCACCTCTCCAGATGATGGCAGCCAGTGACCCCAGCAGAAACCAGATGAAGAGCTTCTCGAGGTGCAGCTTAGATTGCAGAATCATAAAGAAATCAAATGACTGCTGTGTGAAACCTTTAAGTATTAGGTGATTTGTTATGCAGCAATAGACAACTAATACAGAGTTGGTTTTTTTAAAAAGCATCAAGAATATACTTGGGGTACATTAAAATATATGGACAACTTAAAGGCGGTGCCCCATTTACTGCCCCCAAAACATGTAGCAGAAGAAGCTATGATTATCAGCCAAACCCAATCAGGACAGTCTCAGGCTCTTGGAACGAACAGCCCCATCTGTGGGTTTTGCTGGCCTGGAGAAGATACAGACTACCTGAGAGAAAGGTAATTCCTGCATACTTTGCTGTCTGAACCCAAATTTTCAGCATCCAGCTTAGATTCCCCCTCCACAAATCCTGCATGCATGTTTCCTTTTCTCAGCAGAGTTTACCACTAATTGTACACTTGGCCCAAATAAGTCAACAGGTTCCACCTATGACATCTTCCAATACTGTTTTTCACCTCCTCAAGCCAGGTGTGGTGGTGCACACCTGTAAGCTAAGCACTTGGGAGGCTGAGGCAGAAGGATTGCCACAAGTTCAAGGCCAGCCTAGGCTACACAGGAAGCTCAAGGTCAGTCTGGACTACATGGAGAGACTATGTCTCAAATGAACAAATAAACAATACCCCTGCCCGACAAACCTCCTTGTGTTGCTATTTAGCTTGTGTTAATATCACTGAAGATGAGGGAATGTCCGCAGCCCTGGGTTCTCTGGAGGCCCCCAGAACAGTCTTGGTCATCTAACAAATCCTTAACAGTGTCAGTTAATTTGATGGAATCAGATCACTGGATAAGATGAAAAAGAAACAACAGTAGAAAAAGTATGTAAGTTTAACATTGTAGACTTGCATTTTCCTGGCCTTTGCATGTACACCATGCACATTGCTAGCCTAGGCTGGGGCCTGGCATGAGGAGAAGCCTCAATTCTGTTAACGGTTGGTGCTGCAGCCCCCACAGCAGGTTTACAGGGCAGGGAATGAGAGGGTTGGGACCCTCTCTCTTATAGGGAGGCAAACTGTGTACACTCAGGCCCCTGCAGAGCAAATCACTGCTGATACCAAGTTGCTACAGGAGTTTATCCTCTTTGGGGAGGCCTTGCAAGTGAGGTTTTATAAGACCCCAATATTTATTAAATAATTCTTAGTACATTTCCATTTCCTCATGTGTTTTATGAATCCATTTCTTATGAGGTTACCGTAACTGATCAAGGCAGTAATTACCATCTTTCTTCAAACCTCCTGGAAGAGCTCTGACTCTTTCAGAATCTAATAATGCAGGCTATTAGATTTGTCCAGGAGGAAATTATGTGATATTTGAGAAAGGCTCACACCAATAAGCCAATCAATGTCAGAGCTTTCCCTTTCAGACCTCTTAGTGGGAGTGCATTCTGGAGAAAAATTCCTTGGTTCTCTTAAAGTTAAAATGTATGTTTCATTTTCCCAGAAATTCCACAGGAATACTCATTTACTGTTCAGTGGCTTATGTACCAGGGTATACATTACTACCTCTGCTTGGAAATAACCTCACTGTTGATAAACATAAGATCGGTGGAATAATTCTTGGGAAAGTCAGTCGGTGGAATATTATATCATAAAAAATAAGACAGGCTTTGCAACAAATGATCTGAAAAACTTGGATTCCAGAGACAAAAACAAGCAGAAATGAGGTTAGCTTTTACTTTGTTCCATGTATAAAACTAGCTCAAAGTGAAAGCTAATGTAAGAGTTAAACTATTAAACTTCTACACAAAATCAGGAGAAAATCTTACTGAACTTGTTATAGGCTAAGATTTCTTCATTGGCTACTGAAAGCATAAATCTTTTTTTTAAAGGTTAAAATAGACTTCATAAAAACTTTAAAACCTTTGCTCTTCAAAACATAATGTTAAATTGAAAATCCAAACCAAAAAACTAGAAAAAATATTTGCAAAATACATCTGATTGAAGACTTGTACCTATAATAAAATGCTTTTTACAACTCAATAATAATAAGAAAAACAGACCCTGCCCCTCTCTTGAGGCAGCGGTAGCTATCTGGGCCAGGAAGAGAACTAAGAAGCCAACACTCACCCTCCTGTGGGAGACAAGAGCCCCTACCTCGGCAGGCAACTGGCTGGTTTGGAGAAACATAGGCTGGGATGATAGCAACTGAGATACAAAAACAACTTAATGCTTGTATTGTTTGATTGACTTTGCAGGCCTAAAGCTGGTAGTCTGAGCACATGTTTAGAGGATAATAATATGCAATATAGCAATTATGGGGGATTTCCTTCTGCTTTGTTTTTGAAATCCAATTTTGTTCTGTTTTGCTTTGCTTTGTTTTATTCCCTTCAAAATAAAAAATAAGACGAGAATAGATACTTGACCAAGGAAGATACATAAACAACAAGCACTTGAAAAGATCCTCACATCATTGGTCATCAGAGAAATGTAAACTAAAACCACAGTGAAATACCACGATACACCTATGAGAATGGCTATAAGTAAGAGGAGTGGAAGTACCAAGCATTGAGGAGCAACTGGAACTTCCACACTTTGCTAAGAGAAGGCAAAGTGGAGTGACCACTTGAAAAATTATTCGGCACTTTCTTATAAAGTTAAATATACACGTATGATACAACCTGACAACCCTACTCTCCATCATTTATCCAAGTGAAAGGAAGCATTCATCCACACAGCAACATGTACATGTTAATAGTTATGTTATTGTAATTGCTAAAACCAAAACCAACTCAAATGGCCATTAGCGCTTAAACAAGTTGTATACATGCATACAATGCAAATAACCTGGCCCAAAAAATGAATTAGCAAGACAAATGACATGGAAGAATCTCAAGTGCATTACACTGAATGCAAGTTTCTAGAACAATTGGTTACAAACTGTGTATTGTCATTTATATGATCACATAGTTTGGAATTTAAGTGTCCCTCAAAAGTTCACGTGTTAAAGGCTTAGTCCTTGCTGATAGTATGTTTGGAAGCTGGTGGAATCTTTAAAGATCAGGAGTGCTGGCAGTGAGTTCACTGGAGGTATGCCTTACATGACATATTCTGTCCCTGGTTCGCCTCCCTCTCTCTGCCCCCTTTCTTCTTTCTGGTTGCTCTGATGTGAGCTGATTTGCTTTGCCACCCGCTCTCCACTGTGATGCTCTGCCTCACCATAGGCCCAAAACCAATGGAACCAGGTGACCATGGGCTAAAAAATGAGCCAAATTAAATCTTTTCCTCTGTGATACTTAACTGATTGTGTCAACCTGAGTAAGAAACACCTACTTAAATTAGATCAGCACAATTCCAGGTCTGGCTGAGATTTATGGAGACTTGATGGGATTTACTGGTGTGACTGACAGCAACCAATGGGCTTGCCTCCTACATGGTATGACAGGGAAATAAGGAAGGAAGGTTGCTCCAGTCTTCAATTTCACTTTGGATATTGTCTCCTGGCTCCCAGTTCAGACCATTCAGCCTCCTGATGTAGTCTCACATGGGACATTACAGTGAGCTCCAGGCCTTCAACCGGATCCTTCAAATCTCAGGTGCACAGACAAACCTTTTGGACTCTTCCATACCTGACTGTGTAGGTGGCCACTGTAAGCCAATCTTGTAAATTCTTATATATTTTGCATTAACTCTGCTTCTCTAGTAAGCACTGACTGAGACAGATTTTGGTACCAGGATCAGGGTCATTGCTGTGGTTCACAAGAATTTGGAATTGGCTTGCAGGAAGAGTTTGGAAAGATTTGAAATAAGTGGAGAACTGAAGTTGATGGAGATTCTGGCCAGAGCTCCAAAGACCAAAATGCTGATAGAAATGCTGCTGGTAAATAACAGGCTCAGGAAATTTCTGTTGAGAAGGATTGCATTGGCTGTTGACCTCCAATCCATGTGTGTTATGCTTCGCTAGAAAATTTGCCTGCATAATTTGCTCATGTCCAGAGACTTTGCGTGAGACTAAGTGTGGTGGACTAATTAATGTGGCAGAAGAAATTTTAAAGCAGTAATGTTGAGGTAGTGGCAGGGCTGCTATTGGGGCCTTTTAGGAAAATCAATGTTGAAGATCAAGAGCAGAGTTCAGCAGAATGATTTAAAATGTTGTGACTTTGGCCAGAAAGGAACCTCTGGTAAACTTGCAAACTGCAGGGATGGACAAGAGGAGAACTTGGTTGCTGAGAAGGAATGGGACAACAGAAAAAATGGCTTAGACATCGCAACAATCAGCAGTGCTTAGCCTTTGCAGCCTCAGATTTGCAAAGGTAAAAGAAGAATGCCCCAGAGCACCACATTCAGCATGATGGTGGCCTAGGATTTGGTTCCTACTGCACAGAAATCCAGGCACTGGATCCCTACAGCCAAGAGAGGAGGCCTGGCTACTGTTCCAGATGTCAGTAGACCTTGGTGTCATCCACACGGTGCTGATTTTAGGTGTATGCACAATGCAAGAGTTGTGGTGTCAAGAAGGCTCCTACCCAGATTTTAGAAGAAGGCCTGGGAGGCCAGGCAGAGTGCTCCCTCAGTGTGTGAAGCTGTAATTGCAAAGCTGAAGGTGCAGTGGAGAACCCAGAAAGCTAGGGAAGCCAGAAACATGGATTGTCGAGAAAAGCTGCAATCAGTGAGCAAAGCTGAAATGAGAGAGTCCCTGAGAGCTGCAACCACCTGCAGTGCTGTAGGGGCAGAGCCACCCAAGTCCTTTGGAGTGCCTGTCTTGCCACATATTACCTTAGATGCTGGGCATGGAACTACAGGGTGTAATGTGTGTCCTGTTCAATTTTGGACTTGCTTTGGTTTAATTCCTTTCTAGTCCATTTGGAATGGGAACGTTCATTTTGTTCCACTGAATGTTAGAAGTGTTTAACTTTCTTTTCATTTATACAGGGGCTTGCAGCTAGGAGTTTGCCTTAAATCCTAGAGGAGACTTTGGACTTGGCCTTTTTAGCAATGCTGAAACTGCTAGGACTGGCAAATAGTGGCGATGGAATAAACGCCTTTTGTAAGAAGAGATGTGCAGGAGTCTTGGAGGGGCCAGGGACAGAATGCTATGGCTTGTATCTAGATGTCTCCCAAACACTTCTGCACTGATATGTGGGGCTTTCCAGAGATGGCTGGATCTAGGGTGTGATGCTGGGATTAAGGGTGCCCCACCCTGGGTGTGGGAGGCACCACCCAGAGGGCAGGCAGCCTGGATAAAATACAACAGTGGTTTTGTTTTCTTGCTGCTTCTGCCTCTGCTGCTGCCACTGCCTGTTGCTCATCACCTCCTGCTTTCTGCCTGCCACACTGTTAACTGTTTCTCCTCTGTGACGTCCCTCTGCGATTTCCCTCTGGCTCGCCACTCTGTTTTGAAGCCAGGTGGACAGAAACCTCTACAAATGGTGAACTAAGTAAAATGAGAAAAAATAACTGAGACATCTTCCCTTTAAATTGCTTATCTCGGGTATTTTGGCACAGGAGTGAAAAGCTGACTAATACATACAGCATTCTGGAAACTAGAGACAAAAAAACAGGTGTGCTTGTTAGGGGTCAGGAATATGAGGACAGTGCTGATTGGAGCCCCTCTTTCCCCCATCCCAATAATTTCTGAGGTGAGGGAAGTGTTCCTTATCTTAGATTGGAGTGATTATGTACTTTATCAAAACTCACCAAATTGTACTCCTAAAAAACAGTGAATTTAGTTGTATATAAATTTTCCCTTGATAAACTAGACTTTAAAAATAAGAAATAAATAGTTCACACCTATGCAGTGACACGGAAGCTGTCGAGAGAAAGCTGTTCAGTGAAACAGAAAATTGACAGTACATCTAACTCTTCCTTAAATGCTTGTTTAAATCTATTTTTTAATCTATTCGTCCAGATTTTTTTCACTTGTTTGTTTGCTTAGTTAATTTTCTTTGGAGACAAAATCTTACTGTGTAATTCAGGCTGGTCTCAAACTTGTGATAATCCTTCTCATCCTCCCAAATGCTGGGATCACAGGTATATATGCCTGACTGGGACTTTCCTTTTTAACTTTAAAAGTATTTGCATTGTTTGAATTTTACATGGTATATTGTTTACTTTTTAACTTTAAAATGCAAGTTTTTTAAAAAATTAAATTCTGACCACTGGGCTGGATGTGATGGCACATGCCTATAATCCCAGTACCCAGGAGGCTGAGGCAGGATTGTTATGAGTTTGAGACCAGCCTGGGCTACAAAGTGAGCTCAAGGCCAGCCTGCCCTGCATAGTGAGATCCTGTCCAAAAAAGACAAAATAAAATTTCTGACCTCCTGAGCAGTAAAAGAAGAAGATCCTATCCCCAGCAGGTCCTTGCCCACATGCTGCAGGACAGAGTTATTATTGGTCCAGACACAGAGCTCTGGGGCCAGTCTTTCTGGATCCGTACATTGGTCCTAGCTATCTTCTGCCAGTGGTGGAAGCAGTCTGGAGACAGTACAGGGTGTGCTCCTCACATCTCCTTGTTCCCTGGCAGCGCCATTTTAAATCAGAGCCAGATGTGATGGAACTTAGCAATGAAAGGATGGTTGGGTCAGAGTGCAGAAGAGTTAGGAAGCCAAACACGGCATTTGGTGCGCATTACATGCCTGAATCTGGTTTTCTTCTTTCAAGGTTGGGCTGGCCTTGAGCTGTCTAAAGGACAATCACAACAGCAACAATAATCTCATCCAGCACAGTGTCTGTCAAACTGTGCTGAGATGCACTCATTCTAGCAGATATGCTGTTGTATTTTTCCTTCAATCAGATGTTGTTAGTACATTTTAGATATACGTAATGATCACATTCATCCCAGAGAATTTGTACTTGTATGTGATATAACTGGATTATTTTTTCCCATTTCCCTACTGCCTTCCCTTCAACCCCTTTCCCTCCCCATTTATAAAAGCTTTGTTTGTAGTTTTCCTTCCTTTCTCAATTTTTTTTTTACTTTTCCCTTCTTTCCTTTCTCTTTCATATTGCTTTTAAAAAGCAGAGAAATTCTTGTATATTGACAAAAAATATTGCCTATGTACGTCTCTTTGGGAAAGTTATAATATAGATCAGCACAGCAGAGAAATCCACAGTGAAGAAATGCTTTGAATTTGCTTTTCCTCCTCCGTGTATCTGGCTCATAAATGCATTTTAATTCCTTTTACCTACCCCTAGTTAGTGTTTGGATCTGAAGTGTCCTCCGAAGCCTTGTGCATCACCAGGCTGTGGTGGTGCCAAGAAGTGGGCTTAGTGGGAGGGAGATACCACGGAGTGCGTGCCCGGGAAGGGGATTTTGAGGTCCCGGCCTTTTTTCTCTGCCCCTGTTTCTTCCTCTCCTCCCCTCCCTCCTACTCTTCTTCTCTCTCCTCCCTCCTCTCTCCTCCCTCCCTTCCTTTCTCCCTCTCCCCATTCTGCGGGCCATGAGGTAAACAGCTTTATTCCTCTTCCTGTTTCCACCATGCTATTCGGCCTGCCCAAAGGCCTAAGAGCAGCCCAGCCAGGACACCATGAGCTAAAACCTCTGAAACTGGGGGCCAAAATAAGCTTCCCTTCTTTTAAGTCATCTCAGTTATTTTTGTCACAACAATGCAGTTGACTAATACACAAACATCCCTTTTTTATTTTTATTTTTTGTTTTTATAAAACATAACTTTACATAACATTACTCTGCACTTACACAGGACATAATATCCTCACTAGGCTTTTTGGGGGGCTACAGTCAGTCATTAGCAATACACAGTCATGGGAAACTCTCTAAGGAATAGACAAACTGGGTCACCCTCTCACACGCGCTCACATGGAAAAGTACTAAGGTTTTAGACCTGGGTTCATGTACCTTAACTTATTTCTCCTTCCTAGTGCATTAAGAAAGGACAGTGCTTGGATCCTGGCAGCAACATGCTACGTCTATTACATAGTAAGGTGAACACCAGAACCACAAGGGCAGAAAGTGTAAGTGAACTTTTACTGGGAAGGGAAGTTATTAATTTAAACAGCAGCAAACACAGGTGAAGAAGGAAACCTCCGTTGTCACAGACAGACATGACCCATTCAAACTCCATAGAGGAGGTTTTTCAACTTGTGACCACGCCCAACCTCAGCCCAGAGGTACCAAGCATTTTCCCATTCTATCTAATACTTCTAGATGCCCAGCAAAAAGGAACACAGCAGGAAGATGGAGAAGTTGCCCACTGAAAGGAAACCCCAAAGAAGAGAAAGGAGGGAGTGTAGAAATTAAGAAGCTCTGTAGAACACTCTCTAAACTGTAATTAATTACACTGTCATCAAATCTCCATAGTAATGCAAAACATAGTCACCGCAGAACCGGCTCAGACGACTTAAATACACACTTTAGTCCTCTGCCTAAGTGTGGGAAGTTACTTATGTTTATATGAAAGGAAGTTATTAAGACTTTTCTGCAGCAGTAAGTGCACGTCAGGAAGGCCAAGACCACCATGAACTGAGGAATAGAGTTTTCTGAGCTGCAGTGAGAAGGGCATGAGGGCCACCTACACACACACACACACACACACACACACACACACACACGCACACGCACATGCACACACACTTGGGTTCTTTGCTATACAGAATCCAAGTGCAGTACAGAATGGAGATGTGTAGAAAGGGTTCTTGCAGGAGGAAGGATAACAACCTGTGTGTGTTTAGTCCTGGACCCTTCTGTCGTGTCACACTCTTATCCTGCGCTGTCCGATGTCCACGGTGTTAAGCAGCTGCCTGAAGACAGTGCTGTCTTTGTAGCAGTCTTACTCAGTGTATCGAGCTCTGTTAAGGCCTCATCAAAGCTTTTAGCCAGTGTGCAGACAAGCTCAGGGTACTAAGAATTTCATGGTAAGGTATAGAGAAGTTAACAGCCAGCCCAGGCAGATTGGTGTGTGGACCGCATCTCCTTGCCTATCTCAAATGCCTCTTGGTGAGCTCCCTGGGAATTATCTACTGTTTGTTTCCATCACTACGACACGTAACGTCAGTGAGGTAATGGAAGTAATCTCCCTTCACTTTCAGATAGAAGACTTGACTTCCTGGATTAGTTGCTATTAAATACCTGTTCAGCAATTTCAGGACCACAGCTGTGACCCCATTTTCTTCCAGTAGTCCCTAATCAGCTGTAACTTCTTGTCAGAGGTGTTGGTTTTCTGCTCGATGCTCCAGATGATGCTCCAGGCTGACCGGCAGCTCTCAGCCATGTTCCTATAGGCCACTGAGGGCAGGATGTTCTCCTCACTGGACAGCCGGCACCCTGCTCGGTCACCATCTTCATGCAGTGGCCATATCCTCTCAGTGCTCAGCCTGCTTGGCCGGCTTGGCCTTCCAGGTCAGCTCAGTCTTCTCCATGGTGCTGGTGGCTGTGGGGACCTTGGGGCCAAGAGCGAGGCCAACAAGGGTGAGAGGCCGACCCAGATCCGCAGGAGTCCACCTCTGGGGCTTCTCTCCTCTGGCTGCATCATGAGTCTTCTATTAGTTTTTTCCTTTGTAATTTTTTCTTTTTTTCACACCCTTCATTTTAAAGTCTATGTTTTTAATACACTAAACACAGGCTACTGGTATGATAAATAAATAAATCTTATGCAGGACTATTTTTATAAGATCATTTTAATCAATGTTTTTCATTTGACACACATGAGGCAGCAAGACGACAGGAATAATTCTCATTTTACAGATGAGAAAAGTGAGGCTGATGTGAAAGTCTGGGGGTGGCTGTAGCACAGGAGCTGTTAAAATAAAGATGCCCTTTGGTGGTTTGTAAACCTATTTATGATTTATTTTTCAGGCAGTGTGGGCTCCCGAAGTCCTGTAAACCTAATTGCAATTCTAATCCTAAGTAGTGTGGATAGAACTGTTGTTTCAAAAGAAAAGCAATAAACTCTAAGGGCTGTTAGCATTGAAGAGCTCCAGAGAGCAGCAGCCAATGATGATCAGCGGTAGAGATCGGCACCCAGTCAGTCAGGGGTGCCAGCAGCAGCAGTGATCACCAGCTGCTGTGTCATCTGTTGGCATCCTGCACTACCTGGTGACATCAGGACTAGCAGAGCTGTCCTTTGCCCATTTACAATTTCCATCTAAGCAAGCAAAAGAATCCTAGGCTGACTGGCAACAAAACTGCATTCTCAGTAGGGAGAAAGGACAGTCACAGCTTTTATGACAGGAAGCCAGGGAGGGCTGGAGACCTCGAAGGAGATCCCTAAATGGTTTATGACATCCCACTAATGGTTCTTGGGTTGATGGCTCGTGATCATCCTGATACTTCCCCTTGAAGTACCCCATCACCTTCACCTCCATCCACGTGGAGAGATGATTCCTCTTGTATTGAAGAGACTGGATGGGGTATGGAAAAAAGCCCACCTAATAGTTTGATTTGGCCCACGGTAATTTTCAAAGGCTATATCTTCTCTCGGTGGAGATCAAGGGCACACAGCTTGTTTAGCAAGGCCTTAGGACCTCAAAGTCTGTAATGCACAAATGTTGCTCAAGAGCCCAATGCTGAGAAAGGGCCATGACCTTCCATGCACAAAAATGCATCCTCCTCTCTCTGCTGTAAAAGAGAGATCTTGGCCAATTCTGTTTAGGGAACATCACCAACGAGATGGAGGAGAAAAATACATATGGCAGATGCTGTACCCTTGTGGTGGTTTGGGGTCTGCATCCCAGAGTAGCCCTGTAATCTTCATAACAATGGGTTCTCTCTTCTTGCAAGCAGTGGTGGAACAAATTCTGCATACTTGGGTCTTGGGGCATCTTATATTTTATCCACTCTTTAAGGCCTTGAGGTACTTAAAAATATTCAGCCGCTGGGCAAGGGTTATGCCCAGGCCAAAAATGTATATACATATAGTCTGAGATAAGAGATGATTTTTTTAAGCATTGGAGACATGAAAATAATTCTATCCTGCCAACGCTATGTAGCAACTTGTTTCATTACCTATAGTCACGGAATATACATGTATAGCCTAGAAAGACACTGGATTAGGTTAAACTACAGAAGACAGAAACAGAAAAGAAATGATTTAGGGAAGTAAGCAAAGATCAGATACTGTAGTCCAAATATTGACTACTGTAATCCAAATATTGTAATCCCTTTTCTAATGTTCCTCACAATTTGGAAAGTTATATTTGTAATCCCACTGAGATGTTATTGGAATCCCAGAAAGTTAATTCTAATCTATCACCTCCAATGCAACCCACAGTGACAGTAAAGACACTAAGACATATTCAAAGTTAAGGGCAGCCCAGGAGCCCTAAGCCCAATCCAAGTGAGATGTGCGGACAGAGGCCCTGATCCAAGGCCTCTCCCAGAATTTATTATCTTGTGAAGAAGGAGGTGCCTTAAGGTGGAGGGACAGTGTGGATGGTGAATAAACATATTTGGATCTTTGAGGGTGGTGAGAAGAACATCTTTGCAGTATGCAAGGAGGTAAGCAGAAAGACCAGTCTTCATAAGTTGATTGGGCTAGTATGTGAAAGAATTTAGGAGGCTCTTGCTTCAGTTTCTGATATGTAAACTTTTGTACCCTGGAGATTCACAGCCTCTTACTTTGAGATGTGTACCCAGTTGACATTCCTGGAGCTGAGTGGCTCTGCCACCCTGCTGCACTCAGATCTTTTACAGAGAGGAGCACTATGCAAGGAAACAGGAGACTGTCAGACCCACTTTAAAGATTATATATCAGTAATTCTGCTGGCCTTCTTTTTACTGCTTAGAGCCAATTGAAGAGAGAAGGAAGTACCATAGCCAGCTCTGTGTATATCAGTATATGGAAACAAGACTGGATTTAACTGTTACAGCAACTGTTCTGCATTCAAGGAGGGGCACACATGTAGTCTTCTGCAGTCAGAGAATTAATTCATTAAACATGTATTTACTGAGTTCCTACAGAGATCGAGCTCAGAGTTGGGGTTCAGCATGAATAGAATGTGCAGAATTCCTTTCTCTTGGCAATTTGCATTGCCAAGAGATTTCAAGGATCTCAAGACAGAGAGAAATATACAGAAGAGTCCAGGATCATGTTGTGTAACACAGAATAATGGAGATATATACATAATCAGAGACGGCCACCCTAAGGAGGTGACATCTGAGCACAGACCCGGGAGGCTAAGCCATGCAGATACCTAGAAGAAAAGTACTCCAGAAGCAAGGGGACACGAGGCACCAAGGCCCTCCATATGGGTATCCATAAGCTCGCTGTCCCGAGAGCAGCAAGGAGACCCATGCGGCTGACAAAGAGTAAGCGAAGGGGAGTGAGAAGGAACCGGGCGCATGAAGCCACTGGGACCAGATGATGTGGAGTTTGAACTTTAAAATGGAAGCCAGCATCGGGTTTTGGACGGAGGACTGACAAGATCTGATTGTTTCAACAGGATCACATGTTTTCAGTATAAAAACCGACCTCAGAAAGGAGGAGACCCAGTGGGTGGACACTGAAGGTGGAGATGCTGGTGGCTGGCTTCCCAACAGTGACAATGGACTGTGGTGAATAATTATCAGAATGAGATATATTTTCAAGATAGAGGATGGAAATTGTACTGTTCAAAGATAACTGTACCTCCAGATACCTCTTTGGAATGTTGCCACTCCAGGAGAAAGGGAATCAGGGGCCATCTGACTGGACTACTGCTATTTAATGAAAGGAATTGGGGAAGAGGACTGTTGGAGTCATTGAGGGAGATAGAAAAGGAATTTTTTATTGTTCTCATGGAAGGATTTATAGAATTCAATTCTGTCCTTAAAACGAACCATCATTCATGAAACACCTATTGTGCTTGTACAGATGTCATTTCTTGAAAGTCTCTGTTAATGGTTTAGTTACAAAAAGTCCCTCAATAGTCTTACATGTGTCTGGCTAGAAAGAGAGGATGTCTGGGCATGACGCGGAAGGCTGTATTCTTGTCCCTATCCCCGCTCCTCCCTTCTCTGCTTCCTGGCCACCATGATATGAACAGCTTTCTTCTACTAGAGTTGATTCACCGACTGAACTCACTGAAACTGTGAGCTGAAATAAACCTCTCTTCCTTTCCACTATGGGTGTAGGATATTTTATCCCAGAAGTGAGAAAGTAACTAAAAGAGTCTCACAGTAACCTCACAGGTGTTACTATTTTACCTCTTAGTTACAGAAAAACAAACAAAAGCTGATGAAGACAGCTGACGTAACTTGCTCAAGGCCATAGGGTTCCAAGGCACAGCCAGACACACACCCCGAAGTCCTGTTTCCCTGAAGCAGAGCTGCATACCAAATGGAAATGGAACACAGGTAAAGGGGCCTTCCTCTACCTAAGGCATGAGGATCTGGTCACTGTCCTCTAAGGGTCAGTGGCAGAGCTTCTTAGTCCTTGAAGGGGAACAGAATGATCTAAGCTTGGAAGGGATCTTGCAGACAGATTCTGATAGCCTGGCCTAACACAGTCACTTCCAAATTTGAGTAGCTGTATAAATGAGGGCAAATTACATTTTCACTCAGCAAGACTCCAGTGCCTGTTCCTGCTGGGAGCTGCCAGCAGGGATGTTATCCTGTCTCCCTGAGCCTGAGAGCCCGTTCCAGAATCTCTGCTCCCCCACCACCTGGAACCTCCCTATCCCCAGCACTGATGTCCAAGTCCCCCCATTTTGTCAGATCAACTGTCCCCCGTTTGCTGAGCCTTTGCTAAGAGAGTCGTGCTCCTTCTTGGGAACTTCCCTCAGTGAATTCCATGCTTTCCATCCCCGGCACTCGGAAGGCAGCGTGCTTGGCAGTAAAGGAACCACACTTTACAACAGGGAGCACCTGCTTTGCATTGCTTCTGCCACTCATGAGCTGAAGGAGTTCTTTGGACTCCAGTGAAGCCATGTCCCTTTCTGGGGCTCCGATGGAGGCTCTGAGATGGACATTAAGGATCCATGGACAAAGACCATCTAGAACTCAGGACCCAGCCCTCCCTCCCCTCCCTTCCTCTCAGGACTCCTGATCAGGTTTCCTTGTACAATTCAGCAGCTCAGTGGAAAGGAAAGGCTGCCTTATTATTATGGTAAGAACTAAGAAGTTAAAATGGAACTTTAAAAATGAGGAGTTTTAAAGCTAAGCTGTCTTTCCAGCTTTCTCTGCTGAGAACAACCTCCAGCTCAGCCCTGGCGGCAAGGAATTTAAATCAGAACCAGAATTTTTGCATTTTTCTGGGCCTGCTTTGGACCAAACCCTAGCTGAATAGATATTTGCTTATTTCAGGGCTTTTGTTCTACCCTCTCTATAAGTTAAAGCACTTCTGTCTCTTGAGGAGAACAGCTTCCCTCCAAATTTGTTCAAATTGTGAATAAATTTGTTTTTCCATAGCTATGGGCTTTTCTCATCCTTCTGATGGTGGACAGGTGAATGGTACCAAATTCTAGGCTCTAGCTGGGCCCCCTTAACAAATTCTGGCAAAAGCTGAGCGAGGGAATGTGGATAGTCCTGGAGGCCAGACAGGGTTGCCTGCTTTCTCTCCATGCAATCCGAGATGATCAGACCGTCTTCGTGCCCCATCTGTCCCCAGTCCAGGGCTAACAGTGAAATGATGGGAGAGAACCCAGACCTAAGTGAGCAGCCTCTAGGAAGTATCCTGACCATACGTGCATGCAGAAGAAGAAAATGACACGTGCTGGATGCCAGAGGGCTGAGCAGCATCCCTTTGCCATGCTTGGACACTGTTTTGTAAGTTGCAACATTACATATTTTATCCCCGCCTTGAGAAAGCGACTAACATCATAAGATCAAAAGGAAATATCACAGGGAAAGTGCCTGGCACACTGCGCACTTAAGGAATACTGGTTCTGGCCTCATCCCACATATGGAACGTATAGACACACAGGCCACCTTACTGATGCCTGGACTGGAGACGAGAGGGGAAAGGAACACTCATGAGAAAAAGCGTACGATGGACAGGAAATCAAGACAGTGCTTTTCTGACCACTATGCTGGGGATGGGGAGTGGGCAGGCTATCCAGGACAAAGCCCCACAGACAGCATCCCTCTTCTGCTTCAGGTACCTAATATCCGTTCCTGTTTGAACTGGATGAGAGATTGACAGTTTGACTGGCTGGACTTCCTAAATCCCAAAATGAGAGACTTTGTTAATACCCGAAACAGAGAGCAAAAGCTATGATTTCTGCTTGAACTATAACCCAAAGGGAAATGTGGTAAGACTCAGGGAGAGCCAAAACTTTGCCATCAACTGGTTCTACTTGTCTCCTTTTTATATTTTCCAGTAGCTCTTCAAAGCAACAGAAATTCAGACCTACTATTCTTGCAATACAAGAGTCAATCCGAAGCACTCTCTTAATGGAGTCTTCCTCTTAAATAAAATACTATATTTCACTGTTTGTCCCACAGAAAACTCTAAATTTCTTACCAAACACTTTTTAAAGAAGCATGTTAAAATATAATACAGACAAACTGAGGACTATATGGAAACAAGGGTGAGAAAACTGAGGACTATATGGAAACAAGGGTGAGAAATAGGCAGAGTTGCAAGAGGCTGAGTCAGCGCCATCTCTGCAGCTTTCTCAAGGAAGGGATGGGACTGGGGCATCCCCAGAAACCTCCATTCCAAGCCACGAAGACTTCTTTGTGGGACTTCTTGAGTGTCTTAATTTTGCTTTCATTGTTGTAACACCACAGTTTAAAGGAGAGGTTTATTTTGGCCCACGATTTCAGTTTATAGGTTGCTGGTTCCAAGACAGAAACGGCATGGTAGGGGACACAGTAGAGGAAGGCCGCTCATGTCACGGCAGCCAGGAAGCAGAGCCAGGCACAAGAATACATCCTGTCAGTGGTCCACTTCCACCTGGCCCCACCTCCTCACTGCAAGGCAGCTCTAACACTCCCCTGAGCCAACCATCTTCAAATATATGAGGCTTTTGAGATACATTTCAGCTCCAGGCCATGACAGTGAGTCTTGATGACATCACCTGGCTTCCTTAAGAGCAAAAGATCAAAGAGCAAGAACCAGGAAGACACCTTTTGAAGACCGACTTGTGGGAGCTATAAATCATCATGAGGGCTGAGTAACCAAGACCAGCCATACTTACAGAGAGGAAGTAAGCTTCCCCACACAAAAGGAGTAGTATCAAGGAATTTGTAGATGTACTATGAAACCTCACCTTTTTGCATTTGACTTTTTTTTTTTTTTTCTCTTTTTGAGCCAGAGTCTCGCTATGCAGTTCAGCTGGCCTTGAGATCACCTTGTGGCCCAGGCTGGTCTCACACTCGCAGTTATCCTCCTGCCTCAGCCTCCTGAGTGCTGGAATTACAGGTATGTGCTACACGCCCATCTTGACTATTCCAATTTTCTTCTGGGTGCATTCCTTTTCATGGGCTCTGAGATTCCTTATACAGGTAGATCCCAGCATCATCCTACTAGCCCTCCCAAACTGAATGCCATTGTGCATAAGAACAAACTCATACCCAACATCTACTTCCCTGTTCTTTTGATATCTTGTGTTTCAGAAATGAGGCCAAACACTCACCCACACCTAGATAGAAGAAAAATAAGCCACGTTTTCTTTCTGGTACCCCTGAAACTAAAGACACATAAGGATAGTCCAATCTCATCATACATCAGATTCCCAAAGGGCTTGTGAAAACACAGATTTCTGACTTTCTGCCCCAAGAAGTCTTGAGAGTTGGGTAAAGAGTCTTGACTTCTCATATGTTTGCATGCCAGTTTGAGATAACTGCTCTGGAGATTAAGGGATTAAGCAAAATAAACGTACTTATAATGACTGAATTACTGAAACACTTAACTGGATAGTCATTTTCAGAACATAATTGAAACTTACAATTTTCTAGGAAATCCTATTTTGTGGTTATATTCTTGTAGTCTCTTCTCCTTTTGCTTCTCCACTCGGACCTTATTTTTAGATTTTTTGTTTATTACTATATTTCACTTTATTGGTACATCATTTCTCAGAATTGAGGCATACTGGAGAAGACCTGAAATTAAAAAATATAGGAAATTAAAAAATACATTATGAATTGAAGCCAACATTAAAACATATCTCACTGCTTTTTGTTTCTTACATGTCCCTCATTTCCTCTTTAATTCCCTCCCTTTTATGTCAGTTTGTATCTGGACAGTGCTTTAAGGATTTCACAAACTCCAGGCAACTGATAAGTGGTAGCATCTAACATGTGACTCCCCTCCTAAAGTAATTTTCTATTTTTATTCTGCCCTATTTCAGTCAGTCTGGGAGATTCCTGGAAAGAACATGTGCTAAAAGCATTTTCATCTATGTTAGTAATTGTCTCTATAAATAGATAATTTGTTCTAAATTTTTTTGGATCATTTTCAATCCTATTTGCCCCAGTTGAGTCACATTGCCAAAGAAAACTGAAATTATTTACATTTACTTAGCCTTAGCTTGTTAGTCAAATGTACAATTTTAAACACACCGACAGAAAACTAACCCAGTCAGACAATAAAAAGGAAATTAAAAGAATGAAGAAGCTTATAAACTTATGAGACAACATTAAGAAAATGAATATTTGCATTATGAGAATTCCAGGAGTCGAAGGAAAGGGGAAAAGGACTGAAAGTTGATTCCAAAAAATAATAGCTTAAAATCTTCCAAATCTTTAAAGATCAAAGTATTATGCAAAAAGATATAAAAATTATAAATTTATATGTTTATATGTATCCAACATGGGATCATTCAAACACATAAAGCAAACGTCAGCTCTGAATGTAGAGCTAAACCATAACAGTAGTGGCAGTAGTAACAGACTTTAACACTACACTTTCATCAGAGGACAGGCCATCCAGAGAGAAAATCATCAAAGAAACATATGAGTTAAACCATACTACAGAGCAAATGGACCTAATAGATATTTATAAAACATTTTATCCAATAGCAGTAAGAAAACATTTTTCTTATCAGCACATGGGACACTCTCCAGGACAGATCATGTGATTAAGTCTCAATATACTTTTAAAAATTGTAATCATGCACCATATCTTTTTAAACTACAACAGACTTCCAGGGGGAGAACCAGCAGCAGCTCCTGATATCCCCGTGATATCTGCGCAATGTTGGAACTTAGGACACTGTGAAGCCAAGCAAGCATCTCCCCTCCCTGGTAAGTGGTGGCAGTGTGGCAGACTGAAGCCCTTCCAGGGGGAGAATCAGCAGCAGTTCCTGAGATCCGCGCCATGTTGGAACTTAGGACACTGGGAAGCCAAACAACCAGCCTGCCTCCCTGCTAAGCAATAATGAACCTACTGATGCATGGCCTAGAGTCAAACATCCCACTGAAGCTGCAGTAACAATAGGAACTAAGGGTTAGCTTACATAAATCCCCCTAGGCTAGTCAGTCTAGGAAGAATATAGGACTCACCTAGCAGGCTATGGAGGAGATTGGAAATAATCTCTCAGGTAAAGAAAGAAATGACAACCTTAATAAAGGAGTTGCTTAGCATAGCTAGAGAAAACATAGATAAAAAAATGTATAGGAGCATAGCGAAATGATGAAAACCTTGAAAGAACAATGTAAGAAAGAAATAGAATACATGAAATAAAATTCAGAGATATCTAGGATATTAAAAATTCTATTGAAATCTGGCAAAACTTCTTGAATGAAACTGAAGATAGATTTTCAGACCTTCAAGACAGAATAGCAGCTAGCAATCATGAGAGGAAAAAACTTTTAAAAATAACAAGGGATCATGAACTAACAATTCAATAGCTTCACCATGATGCAAAGAAAAACAATATAAGACTGACAGATGTTACTGAAAATACAAGAGTCAACACAATTGGCATAAAAAGTACTATTCACCAAAGTAATAGCAGAACATTTCTCAAACATGGAAAAAGAATCTGAAACACAGATAAGTGAGGCATGTAGAACTTCAAACAGTCATAAATAAAATAAATCTATGCCCAGACATATAATAATTAAGATCCCAGAAATTCAGCATAAAAATAGAATATTAAAAGCTATTAGAGAAAAGACACAACTCATCTATCAAGGAAAGCCCATTAGAATCACAGCCAACTTCTCAACAGAAACCCTCAAGTCAAGATGAGCTTAGAGTGAAGTATTTCAGGTCCTGTAACAAAACAACTTCCAACCCAGATTGACTTACCCTGGAAAACTATCTTTTAAAATTGACAGAGAAATAAGATACTTCCATGAAAAAAACAACTGAAAAAATTCATGATTAGCAAACCAACACTGCAAAGAATACTGAAGGATACTCTACAAAGAGATAAAGCTGACCATAATTTCAAGAATAACAACAGAAAGAAACTGCCAAGCAAGACAAGCACAGAGTAGAGAATCAACAACAAGAAAATAACATGACAAAGGTAAGTCAGCACCTAGCAGTTATAACTACCAATGTAAATGGCCTCAGTTCACTAGTTAAAAGAAATAGATTGACAGAATGGAGCAAGAAACAGGATCCAACACTATGCTATATACAAAAAACACATCTGACTCAAAAGGAAACTCAGAGACCAAAAGTCAAAGGACAGAAAACAATATTCCATGTGACAAGAACCTAGAAAAAAGCAGGAGTAGCTATTCTGTTTGCAGACATGTGAACTTCACCCAAAAATGGTCACAAGAGATAAAGATACTTGTTAGGGGGAAAATTCAAAAGGAAGTGATAACAATCATATTTAATATATGTGCACCCAATACAAGTGCACCCAACTATATAAGACAAATACTAATAGACATGAAAAACCAAATACACAATAATGCAATTATAATGGAGGACCTTAATACACCATTGTCACAGAGATAGATCAACTAAAAGGTTAGCAGAGAAATAACAGAACTGAATCAAACCTGTGAACAAATGGACTTAGTAGATGTTTATAGAGTGCTCCACCCAACAATAGAATATATAGTCTTCTCAGCTGCGCATGGAACATTCTCCAAGATAAACTAATATTAGACCACAGAACATAATTAAGTAAATGCAAAGGGATTGAAATTATTCCATGCATATTATCTAACAATAGTGTAATAAAACTGGAAATAAATGGCAAAAGTAACTCCAAAACCTAAATAAATACATGGAAATTAAATAACATCCTCCTAAACAACTAATGGGTTACAGGTGAAATTAAAGAAGAAATTAAGCAATATTCACAACTCAGTGAAAATCCAGATACCACATACCAGAACCTATGGAACACAATGAAAGTGGCCCTAAGGGGGAAACATATAGCAATGAACTGTCACATCAGGAAAACAGAATGAGCATAAACAAACAACCTAATGCTGCACCTCAAGTTTATAAATAAGGAAGAGCAAGTCAGGCCCAAAGCTCAGAGAAGGGAAGAAATTATAAAGATCAGAGCAGAAATTAATGCAATTGAGACTAAGACAATAATACAAAGAATTAATGAATCAAAGAGTTGAAAGAATAAACAAAAATGATAAGTTCCCACTAACTTAATCAAGAAAAGGAAAGAAAAAACTCAAATTTATGAAATGAGGAATGAAAAGCATCAAATTACTATAGAACCTGTGGAAATTCAGAAGATCATGAACACCTACTTTGAAAATCTTTACTCAAATAGGCTGGAAAAGACAGAGAAAATGGACAGATTCCTAGAAATGTATGAATTATCAAAGCTGAATTAAGATATAAAAAATTTGAAAACCCAATATCAGCTACTAAAATTGAAAACATAATTAAAAACTTACCAACAAAGAAAAGCACAGGTCCTGATGGATTCATGACTGAATTCTACAAGAAATTTAGAGAAGACTTCATGCTAATACTCCTCAAACTCCAGTGAAATTGAAAAGGAAGCAATTCTCCCTGACTCATTCCTGGAGACAAGTATTATCAGAGAAAGACCCAACCAAAAAGGAGAACTACAGCCAATCTCCCTAATGAACATCAACACAAAAATTCTCCTGGCCCTGTATCAAGGCCAGCAGCTTCCTAATGCTGTTGGTTTCAAGTAGGAGCCTAAAGAGATGTCCTTCTACGGTCTGTTGGCCATTTCAGAACTTGGGCAGTGAAATGGTCAATTCATTAGAAAGAAACAGCTTGAAGCAACCCCCCCCACCACCACCATGAGCGGCTGTGAGTGTGGCAGGCTCTGGAGGCCCAGGATGGGAGCCACCAGCATCTACTGGGACCTGCACCATGCTAGGTCTTGGAGCACCAGGAGACCAAGCAACCCTCCCACCCTGGTGAGCGGCTTTGAACACAGCAGGCTCCGGCGACCCAGTACAAGAGCCACTGGCGTTTACTGGGACCTATGCCATGCTGGGACCTGGAGCACTGGGAAACCAAGCAACCCCTCCCCCCTTGCCTGTTTTGTTTTGTTGAACTTCAATATACATGAAAGTACGGGCAGCTATTTTGAAGAGAACAAGAGACTCTATGACTTCCCTGTTGTCTGGTTTTGAAGACCTATAATGCTTTCCTCATTCTGTTCGGATCAGTTTTATACTATGTTGTTTTGTATGAAATCTCTGTATGCAAAGACATGGACAAATACTTGGAAGAAAACAAGAGACAATATGATAGTAAAGATCTCAGGTTGTCTAGCTTTGAAATTTATATCTCTTACATTGCTTTCTTGTGTCCTATTTTGTTCTGTTTTGTTGTGTTTAATTTTACCCCCTTTAAAATAAAAATTTAAAATATTATCAATAAAATACTTACAAATAGAATGTAGCAAATCATCAAGAAGATTATACACCATGACCAAGTGGGATTCATACACAAATCAATGAATGTAATACACCACATTAACAGAGCCAAAGACAAAAATCACACAATCATCTCAACAGATGCAGAAAAATATTTGATAAAGTCTAATGCTTGTTCATGATAAAAAACATTATAGAGAATTGGAATAGATGGTATCTACCTCAATCTGATAAAAAGCCATCTGTGACAAATCAATAGCCAATGTCATACTAAGTGGACAATAACTGAAATCTTTCACTCCAAAATCAGGAACAAGACAAGGATGTCCACTATCACCATTCCTACTTAATATAGTTCTGGAAACATTAGCCAGAGCAATTAGACAGGAAAGCGAGAGAGAAATAAAAGGAATAAAGACAGGGAAGGAAGAAGTTAAATTATTGTTATTCACAGATGTCTTGATACTCTACATAGAAGACCCTGAAAACTCCATCCAAGACTACTAGACTAAGCAAATTCAGCAGTGTAACTGAAAATAAACTCAACACTCAAAAACCAATAGCATTCCTGTACAAAAACAACAAACTGACAGAGAGAAATTATGGAAATAACATCTTTCACAGTAGCATTGAAAACAATCAAATACTTAGGAATCAACCTAACAAAGGATGTAAAAGACCTATACATTGAAAAATACAGCACTCTAAAAAAGATGATAGAAGAGGATGTCAAAAAATGGAAAGACATTCCTTGCTCCTGGATAGGAAGAACCAACATAGAAAAATGGCTGTATTCCCAAAACTGTTATACAGATTTAATGCAATCCTTGTCATAATATCATTTACATACCACACAGATCTAGAGAAAACATTCCTAAGATTCATTTTGAAACTGAAGAGACCTAGAATAGCAAAGGTAATTCTGGGCAACATAGGCAAGGCAGGAAGCATGAAAATCCCTGACTTGAAGTTATACTACAAAGCTACTGTGATAAAATCAGCATGGTACTGGCAAAAAAAAGAAAAAAAGCAAAAACAGACCTGCGGATCAGTGGAACAGATTAGAACATGCAGACACAACTACAAAAAGACTTGGCCACCTTATCTTTGACAAAGATGCTAAACACGTTCACCAGAAGAAAGACAGCCTCTTTAATAAATGGTGCTGGAAAAATTGGCTTTCCATATGCCAAAGACTAAAACAAGATTCATGTCTAACACAATGCACTAAACTAAAGTCAAAATGGATCAAAGATCTAAACATCAAGATGGAAACACTAAATCTACTGGAAGAAAAAATAAGTAGAAATCTTGAAGACATAGGGGTAGGCAAGGAGTTCATGAATGAAATGCAAACCACACAAGAAGTACTTGAAAGAATCAATAACTGGGATCTCATCTTATTAAAAAGTTTTTGCACTTCAAACAAAAATCACCAACAGAGTGAAGAGAAAACCCGCAGAACAGGAAAGAATTTTAGCCAGCTGTCTCTCAGACAAAGGACTAATATCTAGAACATATAAAGAATTGAAAAACATCAAGCCCCCCAAATTCAAAGACCCAGTCCAAACATGGGCATGTGAGATGAACACATACTTCTCAGGTAAAGAAATACAAATGGCAAATAAATACATGAAGAAATGTTCAACATAACTGGTCATTCAAGAAATGCAAATTAAAACAACACTGAGATTCCATCTCACTCCAGAAAGAATGGCTGTCATCAAGAAAGCAAACAGTAACAAATGTTGGTGAGGCTGTGGGGAAAAAGGAATGCTTCTCCATTGTTGGTAGGAGTGTAGACTGGTGCAACCACTGTAGAAATCAGTGTGTAGATCCCTCAAAAAACTAAGATTGGAAGTTCCATTCAATCCGGCTATTCCCCTTCTGGGTATTTTCCCAGAAAAACTGAAAATATCATGCCACAGTGATATATGTGCAACCATATTCACAGCAGCACAATTTTTAATAGCTAAATCTTGGAAACAACCAAAATGCCCATCAACTGTGGAATACAAAAGATGTGATATAGGGGCTGGGGATTTAGCTCAGTGATTTAAGTGCTTCCCTGGTAAGTGCAAGGTCATGAGTTTGATCCTCAGTACAAAAAAAGAAGATGTGATATTTTTATACAATGGAGTATTGCTCAGCTATAAAGCAGGATAATCTTGAGGCTTTTATAGGTAAATGGGTGCAACTTGAGACCATATTCATAAATGAAATAAATCAAACTCACATTTATAAATATCATATTGTCTCTGTAATGTAAAAAAAGAAAACTGAAAGAATCATGAGAAGCAAAACATACAATAGATATTGTGATAATGAAAGGGAAAGAAAGTGCTCAAAAGGACAGAACAACTGGGTTAAGAGCAAAGGAGAAAAGGAAGGGAAAAGATTACATGTATGTAGGTATACACATATATGTGTGTATGTATACATATACAAGACATGTAACTATACTACTAATCTCGGTTAGTTCATCAAAAAGAACAGTTTGTGCTTTCATTGTTTGATCATTTTTTATGCCTAAATCTTGTAACCTGAACAGTTACTTCTAAAATAACAATATGCAATACATTAACTAGTGTTAATTTCCTGCTATTTTGTTAGAAAATATGTATCATTTGTATCCTTTTTTTCTGTTCTGCTTTTTAAAAAGACTCTCAATAAATTAAGTACAGAAGGTACATACCTCAAAATACTAAAGGTCATTTATGAACAAAGCACAGCCAATATTATACTGATATTGAGAGAAAGGTGAGACTGAGATCTGAAAAAAAAACAGGAGTGTCCACTTTCAGCACTCTTATTTAATATAGTACTAGAAGTCTTAGCAAGAGCAATTAGGCAAGTAAAAGAAACAAACAACATCCAAATTATAAAGGAAGAAGTTAAATTATTCATGTTTGCAAATGACAATATTCTATGCACTTCTCAAAAATTTATTAAAACTTATAAATTAATTCAATGAAGTTACAAGATAACAAAATCAACACATCCAAAACAGCATTTTTGTTTTGTTTTTTGATGCCGGGGATCAAACTCATGACTGTGCATTTGCCAGGCAGGTGCTTATGCCACTAAGCTAAATTCCAGCCCCAACAGTAGCATTTTTATATACTATAATGAACTTGCTGAAAAAAAGAAATTAAGAAAGCAATCTCATTCACAATAGCTACAAAAAATAAAATATTTAGAAATGTGTTTACCAAGAAAATGAAAGTTCTTACAGTGAAAAATCACAAAACATCAAGGAAAGGAATTCCAGTAGGGGAACACACACACATGTGCACACACACACTTATGAAACATATCCCATATTCATAGATAGGAAGAACCAATATTGCTAAAATGACCATTATACGCAAAGAGATCATTAGATTCAATACAATTCCCATCAATTCCCTTCACAGAAACAGATAAAAATGATCTTAAAATTCATTTGGAACCACAAAAGATCTAAAATAACCAAATCAATTCTGAGTGAAAAAAATGCTACAAGTATCACAACACTTGTCTTTGAAACATACCACAAAGCTATAGTAACTACACAATATGGTACTGATTACATCAGAATAGAAAACCCAGAAATTAATTCTCATTTGTACAGCCAATTGATCTTTGTGTGAAGAACACACACTGGAGAAAAGACATTTTCTTTAAGAGATGGTGCTGACAAAATTGGATATACACATGCACAGGAATAAAAGTAGATTCTTTCACTGTACACAAAACTCAACTCAAACTGGATAAAAGTTAAGTGCTCAGCCTGAAACTATGAAATTACCACAAGAAAATATAGGAGAGGCACTTCAAGATAGTGGTTTAGGCAATAAAATTTATTTATTTATCTATCTGTGACAGGGTCTTGCTATGTATTTTAGGCTGCCTTCAACTCTCTATGTACCCCAGGCTGGCCTCGAATTCATAGCAATTCTTCTGCCTCAGCCTCATGAGAGCTGGGATTACAGATGTGAGCTACCATACCCAGATTAGGCAATATTGTTTTAGATAGGACTCCAAAATCACAGGCAACCAAAGTAAAAACAGACAAAGGGAATTATATCAAACTAAGAAACTTCATCCTACCAAAGGAAATAAACAACAGAATTAAGAGGCAACCTACAAAAATATTTGCAAACTAATCATCTGATGAGGATTTAGTACTCAGAATATATAAGGAATTTAAAAAGATGGCCACACACACCTAATAATTCAATTAAAAACAGATTAAAGGACTAAATAGACACTTTTCAAAAGACATACACATGGCTGCATGAAAAAATGCTCCATCTCACTAACTGTCAGAGAAAGGTAAAAAAGCAGAGTTACACGGGGCTGGGGATTTAGCTCAGCAGCATAAGCTCCTGCCTTACAAGAGGCAGTCGTGAGTTCGATCCCCGGTACCAATAAAAATGAGAAAGACAAAAAAAAAAAAAAAAAAAAAAAAAGCCGAGTCACAAATGAGGTATCTTCTCACGGTCCTTGGGATGACAGTCATGAAAGAGACAGAAAACCACAAATGCTGACAAGGATGTGGAGAAAAGGGAAGTCTCATACACTCACCAGGAATATAAATATAATCATTATGGAAACACTATTGTAATTTTTATGACCAATTCCATCTATACCTATATCTATGTCTATGTAGATAAAGATATGATGATGTCATCCCAAGACATTTGTGCTCCCACATTTATTGCAGAATTATGCAAAATAGCCAAAGTACTCAGATGACCTTTAGTGGATGAAATAAAGAAAATTATATATATATATACATATATAGAGAGAGAGATATTACACATAATATATATAATAAAATGTTACTTGGTCATTTAAAACAAAAAATTTAAACCCTGTTATTTGTAGCAACGTGGATGGAATTGGAGGTCATTATGTTAAGTGAAATAAGCCAGACACAGAGAAGCAAAATACCACATGTTCACATTAACTTGTGAAAAAAAAGTCAACCTTGTAGAAGGACGAAATAAATGTAGTCCCTAGAGACTAGGAAAGATGGGTTAAAGGGGCTGAAAGAAATTTCAGTAACAGGCACTGAAACACAGAGTGGAGCAATTACTTCTGGTTCTTCTTTCACACAGTAGAATAACCAGGGTTAAAATAATATATATTTTAAAAGGACTAGAAAAAATATGAAATTCCTCACACTTGAAAATGATTAATGGGTACAGAAGTGGAAATGCTTATTACTTAGATTTAATTACACTTTGAAAACATGTATTGACTTTTCATAATGTAGCCCCCAAAGATTTACAAATATCATGCCTTAATTAACTTTAAAAGGAAACAGGAACAATAAGCCAATATGAAAATAAACTTCTAGCATTCTACATGTGTGTAAGGAAGTTATATATATGCGTATATATTGCCTACATATACACATATTGCCTATATATGTATACGCGTACACTATCCCTCTTAGCCTCTCTTTATTAGTATGTGTTTGTGATACACAATGATTACATTCATCTTAGGGAACTGATGCATATACATAGCATATCTCTGTATGATGCACAAAAGAACTAGAAATAGGAGGGAAGGAAGTGGATCATTGAGGACAGAAGAGACAGACTATTTTTTTGTGCCTTTATATATTATTATTTGAACATGGATTCCCTTATAATAAAATTACATAAAAATACAAAGATGTAAAAATAAAATGAAAATAATAGGGGAAATTAAAAATGGAAGAAAAGAATTGAAAACAAAGATCGATTCTCTTGCTTAACAACACTGTCTCTGTTGGTGGCTTCTTTCTATCCAGCCAGCCAGGAACCTATTTTTATTTAAGATGGTGTCTGGATTTTCAAAATAATGAATGCAATTGCTAAGGAAGGCCGCTGCGCCTGCTGTGTGGGGCAGGATGTGTGTGGGATACGTCTGTACCTCTGCACATCGCTCGCACTTTTGCTGGACACTTAAAGCTGCTCTTCAAAGAATAATGTCTTTTCAAAAACTAAAAGTAAAGCGTTCCCTGCATGATCATTTAGTAGTGGGATCGGGGCCTGTTGGGAAGAAGATTTCAAAATCGCAACCCGAAGCCAAAGTCTCTCTGAGCTCTTTCTCTTCCACTCCACTGGTGTCACTGAAGCCAGTTCCTTCAGTTTCACCCCAGAGGCAGGCGGGAGGGCCACATAGATGGTAAATCGGCAGAACCCTGTTTGCAGAGTGAATGCCACCACACACCGGGCAGACCTGAGGCCTGAAGACAGAATGCAGGAGGAGGAAGGACAGCTGCGGCCAGGCCCACGATGAACCACACCTCGGGGAGGGAGATCACACGGCTCTGTCCCCCTCCCTCGCCGACCTGTGCTGGCCCTGCCTCTTTGTAACCTATGAAATGCGGTAGAAGTGACAGTGCCCCAGGGCCAGGCTAAGCCCTTAGAAAGGCTGACAAAGTGTGTGCAGACAGATGGCAGGCAGGTACGAGGAGCAGGTAGAGTCCACTAGAGCACGTGGCTTAGTACTGTCGGGAAGAAACATGGACAAAAGCAGGACCTTCAGGCCACGCGCTGGGGAAAAGTGGCAGCTAGGTGGGAATAAACCAAGCGGTTCTTCTGTTTGTTTTTTAATTGAAACTGCTTTTATTACTTTAGTCTGTGAAGTGACACAAAGCACTAAAAAATTACATACACTTTTATTTGTCAATTTAAAAAATAGTCAGTTTTCATGCCAACGGTTGGATTACACCCAGATGTCCCCCAAGTGCCTCATTCGACCATTGTGTGAGTTCTGGGAGGGTGACTGGGTTATAAGGGTATAAGGTAGGGTCAGAAGAGGCCAGTCACCTTAGATCCAGAAGATGATACACCATCTCCTTCCCTTGACTCTCCGTTTCCTGGATGCCATGAGATGAGCCACTCTCTCCCTCCAGACTCTGCCACGAGGCCTCCCCGCCTTGGAGCCTGCCAGGTACAGACTGAAATGTGAACCAAAATACACCTTTCCACCTTTAAATTGCAGGTGCAGATATTTGTCCCAGGAATAAGGAAAGTAAGATAATGTGGATTATGTAAATTAGAAGGGGTTTCAAGAGGATGAGGGCGGCCCTTAACTGTAGTCTCAGCTACTTGGGAGGCTGAGACAGGAGGATTGCTTGAACCTATGAATTCAAGACCAGCCTGAGCAACACAGCAAGACTCTGTCTTAGGAGGAAAAAAAAATAGAAAAAAAAAAGAAAAAAAAGAAGAGGATGGCACTAACAGAGCAGGCAGACAAGGCTGGAGGACAGAACCTTAGTATTCTAGCCTAGATCTAGAGCAGAGCAAAGGATACTCACTAGGAAACAGGGAACAGAAGTGAGACCATCATGAGCCTGGGTGGTTGGGGAAACGTCCACAATTCAAAGTTATATTCAACATTCCATGTATTTCCATGTCTGTTTTTGAAAACTGAGATGCCATATTTCATAAACCATACATTTACCTACCAACTTTACTACCATTTCAGAGTGCATAATTCAGTGGTATTTAATAGCAAATCCAGGTGTTGACAAATTCAGGCTTAAAGCAAAGCAGAGGCTGAGTAAGAAGCCCAGCACCAGGTCCACAGTCTACAGGGACCCCAAGGTCCTCCTACCTTGGATTTGTGAAGTTGTGATTGACGTACAGTGCTGTGTTCAGAAACTCTCAGCCTCTGAATTATGGATCAGAGCTGTTTTTCTGTGTCAGGGACATTGCTTCTTCAGGCAAAAGAGGATGTCATGCTTAATGGTAAAAGATTCCAATCATCTGTAAATTAGAAAACAGTGTTCCAGGGAATAAGAAACCTGCTAGCCACATACAAATGCAGTGTGTTTCTGGAAGAAACATGTTAGCTTGCACTAGCTCTATCAGGTTTCTTCTGAGCCTCATGGATGCCTGGGAAATTTTTTTAAATGTTTTTAGCCTGAACTTACTTTTCTTCTTAGAGTAAAGAAATTGGGCTGGGGATTTAGCTCAGCAGCATAAGCACATGCCTGGCAAGTGTGAGGTTGTGAGTTCGATCCCCAGTACTACCAAAAGGAAAAAAAAAAAAAAAGTAAAGAAATCAACTCAGACCTTCCAAGCTCAGTGTTGTCCTCTAGAGGGATGCTTTAATGTACTGATCTGGATGCCCCCCGAGAGGTTCCTGTGGTTAAGGCTTGGTCTCCAGCTGGTGGCATTAGTGAGAGACAAGGAAACTTTAGGAAGTGGAGCCGACTGCAGGTAGTAGGTCATCGGGGCCATGGCCTTGAAGGTCTATGGGACCCAGCCTCTTCCGCTCTCTCTCTGCCTCCTGTAAGCCATGTGGTACGTGGCTTCACTCCATCACATGCATCCTGCCTGCCATGACGTTCTGCCTCATTACAGACCAGAAGCAAAAGCCAGGTTACTCTGAAATCATGAGCCAAATAGATCTTCCCTTTTCAACATTGATTTCTCTCTGGTGTTTTACCATGGAAAGCTAAATCCTACAGGAACCCATCTTCAGCCACCCACTGGCTGCAGCACAAAAGAGAAGCAGGAGAAGCACAAGAACCCACAAAGCCCTCTCAATTCACAAAATGGGAGACGTACCAAAGTCTTGTGTTGAGCCATTATGTTTTGGGAGGGTTTATGAATCATAAATAGATTATTGAAACATGTCTAAAGTAGATTTCTCCTCTGATGGCAGGATGATAAAGAAAATGAGACTATTCCTAGAGAAGACACAAGGGGAGAGGAGAGAAGTTAAGTGAGGCTCTTACTGAAGGAGATGGAGTTTTAAGTCAGAAAGGGTGGAAGTGTTCACTGGGGAGGGCACAAGAGGGACTCTGGGTGGATGGACACATATCTGGGGAGTGGTTATGTGGACACATATGTAAAATTCATTTAACTATACTAAAATGCCAAATGTAAATAGTCCAGGAGTGAAAACAAGAGATTGTGAGAGATTAATGAAGTAAACATTTATACAGGAAAAATTTATTAATTATAAATCTAAATACAGTGACCAAGATACTAAATAGGAACATGACAGAGAGCAGAAAAATTAAAAATTTTATAGCTGCAAAATGGGTGGAATGTTCATTGCCACAACTCCGATTTTAACATAGATTTTAAGTAGATTGTACCTCCTGGGTCACTCTCCCTGGAATCAGACATGGAAGGAAGCTTGGGGACTGTCTCTCACTGGGTCTCACACTGAAACCATGGGAGGCGGAAGCAGCACCTGTACTTAGGGCCACCTGCAGATTCGGATGTGGCTGATCAGATGTTAGGCTCCCAAGTGATGCCAGCTTGCTGCCGCAGCTGACAACCCTGGCTGAATCTAAGCACTCTTCACAGATGAGAACACAGAGGTCCTGTCCTGGCAACAGACTTGCTAAATATCCATTAATTGGCTACATCCCATTTTCTGTGATGTGCTCTAACAGGAGGGAGCTGGGGCATAGATAATACCAAACAGGGAATGATCTAAAACTAATTTCTGTTTGGTCTGGGAATGTAGCACGTGATTTCCTGGCTGCCGACTGCCCTGGCTAATTCAGTTTGGTCTAAATGAATGTGTCTTTCTTGAGCTAATGGACAACCCAGGCCTGGGCCAAGGTGTGGAAGGAAGGCAGCCAAATTACGTGTGGACTATGGCCAGTTCCCCAGTGGGCAGCAGACAGATTATCAGAGACACACAGTCACGGTATGGCCATGGGGACTTTGCTTACACACGGTTCCACCATGGGAAAAAGATAACTTTCTCCTGACCCTTTAGTCTGTGGAGGTGAGGGCCAGAGGTGTGAGGAGTGAAAGGAAAGGGATGTTGGTTCCTGAAAGCTGTTTGGGTCCGGTTTGGTGCTAAGCATATCTATATGCAGTGTGTCCTCCATACACCCTGTTAGAGTTTATATATAGATGTCCCCCAACAGCCTCCTGTGACCATCAGTGGGGCTTTTGGGAGGTGACTGATACACAGGTGTGTGGCATCATGCACGAATTAGTCTGCTGGTAAATCTGACACTGGCAAGTGAAGCCTAGTCAGAGGAGGTGGTCCCTGGAGGTGGGTCAGGAAGGGTCCATCTCTCTCCCTCTTCCTGCCATGCAATGAGCTGTTTCTCCTCTAGCATGCCATCCTGCCTTGGACCCTAAATGAATGAAACCATGAGCCAAAAGAAGCCTTTCCTCTTTAATCTGTGGGCGTCAGGTATCCGGTCTCAGTAACAAGAAAGTAACTAAGACACCACTTATCCCCACTACAGAGAGGAGAAAATTGGGGCCAAGAGAGAGAAGTCGAGTGCATACTCATGCAGTGAGGATTGATGCTCAGGCTTATATTCAGTTCTTTTGAGACATCGTCTGTCCAAGAGAGATAGCTACAGATAGACTTAGGTCAGGTCTTGGGGTTTTAGGTCCTGCTGAAATGGGACTTAACAACTCAAACAGTATAAAGACAGCAGCAAAGACACCTCCAGCAAGTGCTTGTGGCAGCCGTTGGAATCTGCTTCCAACTGCAGGAACATAAGTCACCAAGAGCCCCAGTTACAGCTCTGTGAAATCTGCCACTTGTGCTGCTCCCCATCAATGTCAGGCTTCCGCAGGGAAACCAAGGGAACCCACTCCTGGGAGATGGGGGCTCCTCTGATAGAAGCCTTGTGAAACCTCCCTTGACTGTGGTGGGTACTCCCATATCCCCCTCCCTTCTTCTTCCACTGGGGTCTGATCTGCCTTGCCATCTTCCTTAGTTACTTTCTCATTGCTAGGACAAAATGTCTGGCACCCAAAGTTAAAGGAGAAAAGGTTTATTTAACCCAGTTTGTAGAGGATTCAGTCCATAGTCAGCTGGCTCCAAGGCATGGTGGTAAATGGCAGAAGACAGCAAAAGCAACAAGAGAGATCAAGACTCCTTCTGCCCCTTATATTGTATGTAGGTTACCCACCCTAGGGGGAGTGTAGGACTCACACCCTTAATCCCAGCATTGCACTATGAATCAATCACACACTCCAGATTCAGCCACTCTGAAAAAAAAAATCCATGACTGCATGAGGCTTTGGGGAGACATCTAGACACAAACCATAACACCATCCTATGGATCCCCTACCCTTTTCTAGCTCCTTCCCTGTCTTCTTTCACCAAGTCACCACCTGTTTATGTTATCTTCCTCAGAGCACCTGAACCAAAGCACTGTCCCTCCACACTGCGGCTCCCACCTGTGAGAGAAAAGGAGGGAAGGAGGTGACCTGTTGACTCACCAAGAAGCAACTGGACAGAGAATGTGAAGGTGAAGACCACAAAGGAAAGGACCTCTCCACGTATTTGCCTTCATCACTAGTCTTGCTCCCTTGAAAGAAGGTGGTTTAGGGGACAATTGACCAGCAGCCCAACTGCAGTGATTACCAAGGAGTAGTAGTTGGTCTGTTACTATAAGTGCTCCAAACTGGAAACAGTATTCTTTTCTAATCTTGTCATATACTTTCCAGGAAGACATTTGTTAGTGTTTAACACTGACAACATACTTGAGAGAATCAACTTAAAAGGAGGAAAGACTTATTTTGTCTCCTGTTTTAGAGGTTTCAGCCCATGGTTGGTTGACTGCATTGTGTTCTGGGGTATTTGGCAAGGCCAAATGTCTTGGCACGGAAATCATAGTAGAGCAAAGCTATTAATCTCACGGTTTGCTGGAAGGGGAGCTGGAGAGTATGGCTCTGTACCCCCTTCAAGGGATATACTCCAAATGACCTACTTTTTGCAACAAGGTGCTCTACGTCCCAGTAGTGCCATAGGCTGGAGACTGACTAAGACTTTAGCATATGGCTCTTAGGGGGAAGTTTAATAGCATCCAAATCCCTCAGGCAGGTAAGTCTTTATAGGGAAGTTTTCTTGTCACATTTTGCTCTTGTAAAGAAGGAGAAATAGGGGCTGGGGATTTAGCTCAGCGGCATAAGCGGCTGCCTTGTAAGCAGGCAATCGTGAGTTTGACCCTTGGTACTGATAAAAAGGAAAAAGACGAAAAAAAAAAAAAAGAAGGAGAAATAGACACAAGGAAACACTAATTCTAAAATACTTGGAAGGAATTGGACACAGTGCTGCATACGTATAATCCCAACACTCAGAAGGCAGAGCCAGGAGGATCACTGTGAGTTTGAGGCCAGCCTGGACTCTATAGTGAGTTCAAGGCCAGCCTGAACTACATTGCAAGACTCAATATCAAAAAACAAAAACAACTACTACCAGAAGAAAAGTGGTACATGCCTATTAGTACTAGTGAGCACTGTTTTAGAAGTGCTAGCCAATGCCACTAGGTAGAGAAGGAAAGAATTTATTAGGCATAGAATAGACAAAATACATTAACAATAGCTAAACATAAAGTGTAGTAGAAATTGAAACAGATTAATTTCCAGAAACAAATGTAACAAAAGTTGTGTAGGGTCAAATACGAAGATTTAAAACCCCACTGAAGAGAAAAATGTTAAGAATCAATTCTTAAAATATTTAGTTCACATTTACAGTTATTTAGTAAATATTCACTTAATGCACTCCATATTCTTATCTGTAATTTTGGTAATTGGTGCTTGCTGCTCCTGGGACTGGCCCCCTCCCCAGGATTTGTTAATTCCTAGTGAAATTTAATGCTCACCTGCTGGGTTTTGCTGACCCCATGCACAAATAACTTGCTTTTCAGATGCAAACTACTCAGGGCTCAGACCATAGCTTGCTTTTTCCGGGCCCACTTTACCAAGCTTTGGCCTTTGGCCACTGCCTTACTGCATTACCCCAGGAGCACAGCAGCCCAGAGTCCACACCTCACCCATTCACCCCGACTCACCTCCTTCCTCCACAGAAAGGCCTGAGCCTCCTTGTTCTCTCTTTCTGTCCAGGACCAACTTGTCTCTCGTGGCCCCGCTTTGGCATGGCTCCCACTCTTGAATTATAGCAGCTACCTTTTCAGTAGTATCTGTCGCCTGATAAGATGGCCTTATTGAGCCTAATTTTTTCTAATGCACTCTATTTTAAAACACATTTTAAAGAGCTTGAGGCTACAGTGTAAAGGTCCTGCTTGGCATGTACAGGCCCTGGATTTGATTCCAGTATATCCCTGTGCCATCCAAAAACACTCCAATTAAAATACCAGGGTTTTTTTTTTCCTACTAAAAAAAACACGGAAAAACAATTTAGTACAGATAAAAATGAAAATTCTGAAAAAGAGTAACCGGGTGGAATGCCTGAGGATGCATGGAGGGGCTGGATCGATGGGTGGCAGGGACGGCACAATGAATGCAGGGGGATATAAATTTCCATCCACAGCACTCAAAAATCGAAAACATCCATAGCACTGAAGTGTGAAAGAAATGTTTACTGTCAGTAAGTGAGCTTAATTTTAATTTTGACCTCATTCTGCTGGGGTAGAAACTCAATTTCCAATCATTTCAGGGCCTCGTACCCCGCCTCCCTGTCCCAATCCCCAACCTCAGCACTGCCCTAAGAACTCTTGGATTTACTTAACACCCAGACAGTGGGGTGGGCTTCTGATCCTCGGTGGCTCCTTTACATAACTCATATTCTTGTTAAAAGTCATCTGCTTTGGCTTTAATGAAATAAGACACTCTCCTGGGTCATCCCCTCCTCAGGACAAATTCATGATGGTTTACTGCTATCTACTAGACGTAAGCAGGCTCTTCAGGGGAGAATTCACAGAGAAGCAAGATGCTGGAGGTCTGGGAGACGGGGTGGGATAGGTGTGTTACCCAGGCGACCAGGCAAACTAGGGAGACGGGAGTTTAACATGACGAAACAGTGTATGTGAGGCAGAGGCACAGGGGCAGCAGGAGCACTAGGGCAGAGGAAGGTTTCATGACAGAGGAACAACTGACTGGAGGGGAGGAAGAGCGGGTACGCACAGCACTGGCACAGGAATCACAGAAGCAGGGCTGGAGCTCAGATAAAATCAAGCCCGACTTTCTGAACCTGCCTGGACCATGGACTAGGGAGGCAGCTCCTGGGGATGCATACGGACCTCAGGAATAACCCACGCGGGCACAGATGAGCTGCTCCACAGAGCTTGTTCCAATGTGCAAACAGGGTAGAAACAGGGTCTTGCCAGCTTTATGGATCTTTCAAGGCTGTGAATCTAAATTTAAAGTGGCGTCTTCATGTTTGAAACCGGAGATCCAGGAGTTTCAGGGTGTACCTTTCTCAGCTTCCTAACTAAAGAGAGGACCAGACAAGCTGGAAAGGCTGATCTGTCTGCCTCTCCCAAACAGAAAGGCACTGCAGGGAGGCAACATGAAGACCCTCTTGCACATTCCCTGAAATACAGAGATGCAGGTAGTCTTGTCAGAACTGAATGCAGCTGCTTTTATGGACAGAATTTACAGGGTTATCAGGATTTCTTGTTTCTACATTATTCGATTTATTCAGATTAGCAGCGGCAAATGGCAACAGAAGATACCACACAATCCAAATTCCATCTGTATAGATTTTATTCCTCCCAGTAGTCAACAGGTTTATCATGCTTTCTCTGTCATGATTTCTACCTGAAATTTAATTGACTTGCAACTTTTCTTACATATTCACGTCTGTTCTATGGTAGTCACTCTGAGTCTGCATTTATTTCAGAGTCAAGAGCCACATTCTCACTGGGACGGATGGTTTCCCTGCTGTCTACCTAAACGTCTTAAAAATAATAAAGGAGCATTGGGGAGCATCATTGTTTGCACTGTCATTTCATTTTCCTTTTTTTTTTTTTTCAGTGTTCAAAGTCCTATTATATTGTTGTAATAGATTTGAGACTTTTTTCCCTAAGGAAAACATACTCCACATAAGCAGCTGAGTGACTTCACAGGTGCATTATGAAACAACTGTAAAAAGACTCCACGGAACTCTTTTGAACTCGCAGAAGTTCTTGCTGAGTGATTATTTGGGGAAAGCCCGCAGAGCACCAGAGCCCTTCCTTCCTAGGGAATGTCTTATCCACTTGAAAAGGGAAACCACCCTTTCACTTTCCTACTTTTCCTCACTGTTAGGCAGCACTTCTAGCCACTGTTCTCTTCTCCAAGGGCTCAAAGCCAACAGCACTTACTGAGCGCCTTCTCTATGCTGGGCATAGGGGTCAGGCTTCGGGATAACTTTCTGAATCCCCACAAGTATGAAAGAAAATCAGAGAAAATAATTTAAGAAATTATTTCCCACTGGGCATGGTGGTATACGCTTATGATACCAGCATCCAAGAGGCTGAGGCAGGAGGATCACCGTGAGTTCAAGGCCATCTTGAACTGCACAGTGAAAACAGTGTCTCAGGGGGAAAAAATCCCACTTACCACTCTCACTCTGGATTCTGAGTTTTCCTAAATTAAGAAAACACCATCTTTAAAAGTTTAGGTTTTATCAGACCCTTGAGCATTACATGTACCAGGATTAGAGAAAAGTAACCAAGACAATGTTTTAATTTTTTGTCTTTTTGAGACAGGGTCTTGCTATGCAGTTCAGCTGAACTTGAGCTCACTTTGTAGTCCAGGCTGGTCTCGAATTTACAACTATTTTCCTGCTTCAGCCTCCTGAGTGCTGGGATTACAGGTGTGTGCTATCACACCCAACTTTAATTTTTGTAAATGGGGGAAAAAAATAACATATAATCCCACACCTAGTTTTACTAAGCTGTTTGTTCTGTACTTGTCTGTTTCTTGTATGTTGTGTGCCTAAGTACAGGCACATTTTCTTACTTACCTGACCCCACTTCTTTTTCCTCTCAGTGTGGGATTAAACCAGGCACTGTGCAGGTGTCAGCCCAACACTATACCACTAGCTCATTTCATCTTGTATCTTTTCACATATTATACTATAATTCTCTCCATTAATTATTTAATATTTTAGTGTAACTGCTGTCCTACCAGCGTTGCTCCTAAGTAAAACTATGTGTAATGTATATTTATATAAAAATATTTGACGAATATTTTATTATTTCTTTAGAATTGTCTCAGTCACCTTCCTCATCCCGGGACAAACACCCACAATTTACGAGAGGCTTACTGGCTCGCATTTTAGAAATTTCAGTCTTGCATGGTTGGTGGCTCAGGCAGAAACTGCATGAGGAAGGGTCTGGCATAGACAGGAAAACTGCTCATCACAGGGCAGCCAGGAAACAGAGAAGAGGGTCAGCGGAGAAGACCAACCCACCCCTCCCAACCCCCCCAAAACCCCCTATTTCCCACCCCCCAGCTAATGACTGCCTCTTCTGAGCGGGTCCGCCCCCTTAACCCAGTCCTACTCCCAAAGTCCTAAAGTCCCACCTACAAGTGCACGTGCTCCCAGGGATCATTTCATACAAACCCTAACAAGCATACAATCTCTTAGGTTGGCTCTCTGTGTCAAAAGCTACAGGGTATGAACATTTCAAATACGAGCACTGCTAGAATTACTACAGAGGAAGTCCACGACTTTTCAAATGATTTCTGTACTGGGAGAATGCTCCTAAATCCGATGAAGTGAGTCTCATGCATCTTTGACACAAATATACAACGCACACTGCTTGGCGCTTCCCACCAGCCCCCGCACATCACCGCAGCTTTTCCCCTGCCTCCGGACCTCCCGAGCCCTGACTGCGCACTGCACTCCTGTGCTCTGTCACACTGCACAGTGAGCACCACTGTGACCACGTCCGGCAGACACCTGAGATACTGCCAGGGTTCGTTTGCATCGCACATTTGTAATGCAAGGTCTGTTTGCATGTGTGAAAGTTCACAACGCCAGTGCTCCTAAGTTAGAGACTTACTGGATGGAAATGTGCCAGCTTCACTTTCCTCTAGCAGCACAGACATCTCCACTTCACTCTACCCTGCCGGCACTGAGGGCACTGAGGCACTTTTTAGAGTGCCTTATAAGCAGTTAGGCAAAAGCCCTCCAGTTTTACAAATAATCTACATATTCACATTTACTCACACTCACACATTAGCCATTTGAACTTTTAATTTTTACTGGGACGTTTACATGGTTACATTCCTGTGGGGACTTGGTCCACATACACATCTTCATCCTTCTCATGTCCCTTTTCTCTCCCCTGCCCCATCTGTTGGTTCTCTTATAATCTCCAAAAGGTTGAGCTCCCAGTGTCCCATCATCTTTTATTTTGCTTTTTATTTATACTTTGAGTTTTCCATAAGACAGAAACCACATAATATTTTAAACTGTGTGTCTGATTTGTTTTATTTAACATTTATTTATTTTTCTTTGTACCAGGGATTGAACTCATGACCTTGTGCTTGCCAGGCAGGTGCCTATGCCACTGAATTAAACCCCCAGTCCATTTTGGGGAATTTTATAGTGAGGACCTTTTGTCCATATTTCCACTGGTACATTAAAATTTTCCTATCTGTAAGTTCTTTTTACAGTTATGTGTTACTTAACAATGGGGATATAACCTGAGAAAAAGATCATTAATCTATTTCATCATATAGAATTATCACAGAGGAGATTTAAATGAACCTAAATGGTATACCCTACTATACATATAGACTATCTTCTATATATATATATATATAATATCCTATACATAACATGTGTGTGCATATGTATATTATATATATAAATGGTCCCTACCTATATATGGTAGAGCCCATTGCTCCTAGGGCCATGATGAACAAAACACAAGCAATTAAATGAAGAACAAGAAATGATATAGTCACAGGAGTCAATAAATACGAGATGTAGAGGCAGCTGCCTACACACTATGGCATACTGTTTAGTAAACATTTTTAGTAAGTAGAAGAATAGTCTAATAATCTATAAGACTATTCTATAGTGACTCCATCAACCAGGGGCACACATTTACTGTCATTACCGAGCATGCACTCTGCATAATCGTGCATGTGCGTGACTGGAGTGCAGGTTCCTTTCAGCAGCAGCATCACAAATGCATGAGTAACGCATTACCTTATTAGCATGGCTACATCTCTAGGTGACAGAAAGTTTTCAGCTCCATTATATCTTATGGGATGAGTACCACATATGTGGCCCATCACTGATAAAAATGTCACTATGTGGTAGCCTTTGTGGATAACTCTGTCTCTGTGAAACATGTTTCAGTTAAGGTTGCCAACCCAATTATGCTCTGCAATTGTTAGTTTGGGTGTGGTGTAACTTTTCCATATTTGGCTCAGCAATTTCCTTCTGGGAAAATAAAAATCCAACTAATAAAGTATAAGACAAGTCCCACTAAATTCTGAGATTAAGATACTAAGTTTTCAAAAGCCTATTTATCCCAACTTATTGAACATCTTTATATTAGACAGTTGTTTTTGTTGTTGTTGGTGGTGGTGTTACCAGGGATTGAACTCACAGCCTCGCGCTCACCAGGCAGGCACTTGTGCCTCTGAGCTAAGCCCCCAGCCCTTCACTATTAGACAATTCTTAGAGCTTTTTTTCCAAAGGTGTTTTCAAAAGATAGCTTTAAAAATGAATTTACATAAGAGACTACTGACGTGTAGCTCAGCCACTAGACAGTTACCATGCCATTATTTAATAAAATCTTCTTTTATCAGTCAATGTCTACTTCTGTGGTAGAATTCCACGTCAGCTTTCGGACACTGTGATAAACATATGAGAAAATCAACTTAAAGGAAGAAGAACTCCTGTTAGCTTAGTGTTTCAGGTTCCAGTCCATAGCCTCTCAGCCCTACTGCCTTCTGGCCTGGGGTGAGGCATGCATCACGGAGGAGAATGCACTGTAAAGACTTCTCATATCACAGGAGCCAGGAAACAAGAGACAAAGGCAGGGGCCAGAGTCCCCATCCCCTCCAGGGCACACCCACAAGGATCTCCATCCTTCCTGTAGGCCTTACCTTGTAAAGGTTCACCACCTTTCCATAGCATCACAAGTCTTTCAGCCTTGGGAGACACTTAAAATCCAAATCATAACCAATACTGGCAACTTTTTCTGTTTTAACAAATTCCTTTATTATAAAACATAATTTAGAATATTTTTATTTTTTTGTATAATTTTAACATTATAGTAATTTTGCTGTGGAAAATAAAATTCTGCCTTGCAGGAAAGAGAAAATTCCTCAAGACCACGGACTGATGTCTTTATTTACATATTAGAGCGAGTGAGCCAGTGAAAATCCTATAGAAAGAAAAGACAATGTTCAGTCAGAAGAAACAACTATCTCACCCTATAATCTCTCTGTCTAGCTTATTCTAAAATTTAAAAGTCCTGTATGCTGAAGGTAAAATGAGGTTTGTCTTTGGTCTAGTGCTTTTCCTTAAAAAGGAGCTACAAAGGAAAGAATGTTGGCTTCCTTGTCCTAAAAATAGCCTAAAATGGTTTTCTGAATCCTCTTCCAGTGTAATCTGTGCACATGCAAATGCACACACACACATGCACACTAGTCTGAAAGAACCAGGGATAGTGTACACTGAATAGGAGAAGAGATAAGACAGGCCTGCAGAAGATTGAGCTCCTAGGTCTGAGAAGAGCATGTGTAAGAAGAACCATGCATTATCTGTGCCTTTTCTAGGACTAACAGCATCCTACACATGTGACCCACACACAGGCTCCTATAGAGAACTAGCATTACCTATATTAAAGCAAGAAGTAGCCAGACCACACTACAAATCAAATGCAAAAGGCTGAGAGAGAAGTGGGAGAGAACCAGGGAGGAAGCTAAGCCCCCATCTGTGAGCCAACTGGAGCAAGGAATAGGGAGAACCAGCAAGGGAGCTAAGCCCCGATCTGTGAGCCAACCAGCACACAGGCTGGAGAGAACACAGCGCCCCCACCTCCTTGCCCCAAAAGCAACCAGCTGATCCAAATGAATCATATTATTTGATTGACTTTGCAAAGTTAAAGCCTATAGTCTAAATGACTACTTAGAGGATAACAATATGCAATAAAGTAACTATTGCAGACTGCCTACTGTTTATCAATGTTTCAATTTGTTTTATTCTGTTTTATTCCCTTTAAAATTAAATTTTTTAAAAAAGCAGCAGACCAATAACCAATGAAAAGTTTGTTATCGGCCAACTGGGAATTGTATGTGGAATTCTACTGGAATGAAGATAAATGCTGAAGTAGTTAAATGCAAGAAATATAAGGATAATCCTCACAGAATTATAAAATAAGAGGGAAAGTCCTTATATTTCTCCACAAATACTCAAACAAAATTCATAGAGAAACTACAAACAAATTATTGGAAGCACATCATTAGAACAGAGAACTCATTAGCAGAGAGGGGGCAATTCATTGAGCTCTTCTGCAGCTAACACAGGTCTCAAGACATTTAATCACAGTATTTGTCAAGGCTCTGGCAGGGTGCTTAGCTTCCTTAGCAGTTTGATACCCTCATGCTAGGAAAAGGGTATCCTGAGCTATAAAACTAATATCCCACTTGCTGGAAAGTTTACACTCAATTGTAGATTAACACAGTGACGTGGGATTTACAAGTCTGTCCACCAGTCATTTGGCAAAAGTCACTTCAACAAGCAGAGCACATTCGTCACATGAGCAGGGTCAATCTTTGACCAAAGAATGAAAAGGCAATCAAAGGCCATGGGTATAAAGCAGCATCCCCAAACTGCTAACCCTACCTTAAATGAGTCTGCCTGTTCACCCCTTGCTAATGCCGCCTGCCGCGCCTTTCCAGCCTACTCCATCTGCCACCACCCTCATCACCACTTTACCTGCCGCTGGGGGGTAAATTCCAAAGTCTATGATGTCTACTTTTATACAAACAGAATTTCAGGAGAATTCTATAATTAGTTAACACTATACTGTATTGATTGCCCCGGTGTCTGTTCATCCCATAGCACATACATGTCTGAGAACCGAGACAGTATGAAAAGACCTCCTGCGCTGGAGCGGCTTAGGGGTGAGGCAGAAGCACGCAGAACAGGAATGTATAGAAGATGCGTGGCGGCAACCAGACAACAAAGTGAAGAGTGAAAAGGAACTTAAGCCAGGTGGGAGGAGGTCACACAGCGCACTCCATCACTCATCTCCCTACTGTGACCCCAGTACAGCTCTGCTTCAGAAAGCAGCGTGACTCACTCGGCTGTCACCACACCACCCGACCTATTACAATCTCATCTGCCACTGTACTCCCTCCACTGTTTTCCAGCCACTCCAGCCTCTTTCAGCTCCTTAGACTTGGCTGGCTCTCTCTCGCCACAGAGCCTTTGCACATCTTCTCTTTCCTCTTTGCCAAGCTGCTCCCATTTAGCCTTCAGGTATCAGTTTAAGCATCACTTCCCGAGAGGCCTTCCCTGCAACCCCAGTATAACTCAGATTCCTTTGTTGTATATTTGCTGATAAGTGGGCCTCGTTGCTCCCAAGAAGTTATCTTACACTGTTATGCAGCACTCAGTTGTGAGGTTACTGTACTGTACTATACTGAGGTTTCTGTACTGAACCCTAAGCAACGTGGAGGTGAGGACAGAGCGCAGTCTGGCTCAGCGGTCTTCTACTTCTAATGCAGCACACGTAACAGTACCTCAGCAAACATTACTGAACAAGAAAATGAAACTGCCAAACTCAGAAATGATTCCGAAGAACTGCTGGTCACAAGAGTTTTCCTTTCGGAGGGAGATGAGGAATGCTAAGGATCTGTACTTACCTGGGCCTTGCGTGTGCTCTGTGGCTCAATCAAGATATTGATCAGAGAAGGGTTAGCTGTGTCTTCCAATGCCTGCTTCAGGGATTTTTGGAGTTCTTCTGGTGTCTGTACAAAATATCCTTTGCCTCCAAATGCGGTCATGACCTGCTCATAATGTGAGTTTGGCAGGAGACACATTGGAGGGGCCCTGAAAAGAAAGTCCTAAGTCAATGAAATTTAAATTTCAAAGCTTTAGTAAAAGGTCATTCTCTGGAATAATTTGTAAAAAAAAAATATGATCCAAGACATAATTTTACCTCTAGCTGAGATGCCAGTACACTAAAGTTTCTGTTTTTGTTGATATAAAAATGTCTAAAAATTTTCCTGTGATGATGCAAATGTTTTATATCAGTACGACAGCCATTGGCCACCTGTTACTTATAAGCACCTAAAGTGTGACTAAACTGAGATTGAACTTTTAATTCAATTCAACTGAAACTAAATTTAATCAGCAATGGATGTCTAACAGCCAATATACACCAACTATTATGAATCTGAAAGCAAAAGGAAAGGTTACTGCAAAACAACAATGAAAAAACACTGAAGTGAGGGAGGCATTACACACACACACAGGTGCCCTAGTCCGCCCAAGGCTAGCTCACAGATCCACATGTCTTACAGCTCCCGGCCAACTATCACACAGGCTTAGTTTGGCTCTCCCGTGAGATAAGCAAGAGCTAGCTAACTGGTAAAATGAGGAGCTCTGGATCATAAAAGACACATAAACATCCATATTGCTTCCTACTGTACTAGGAATAGTAAGATTGGGGCCTTGTGCAAAAAGCCTTGTCATTAATAAGTCTGGACATCCTGTCCAGTGGCTCCCTGATTGTAAACTGTTTAGGAAACACCTAACCATGGACAGCTGTGCAAAGACCCCCAGAGACAGGATCTATACCCTTCAAAAGGACTGACTACAGAAGCAACACCCATGCTGAGCAGGCATATTTCAATACTGTAACTTTTAAAAAATATGATTAAAACATAAATACACATTGTTCTGGATTACTTACACTGTAGCAGCATCTTGAAATTCTACCATTTTTTTCCAAGTATCTGCATCCACACCTTGATAAATTCCATTATTGTTTACCACCAAGACTATGATTGGCAAGTTGTACCTAAAAGAGAAAAACATAAAGAAAATCATTCTTCATTATACAGCAATTTCTTTCTGTGGGCTGAAATTTTAACTGAAAAACAGACAAAATTTTCTGTATGCTTTTTTTGTAACTTTGTAATATTAAAGAAAAACCAAAAATCAAGCATTTATTTTTTAATTAAGAATATCAAATTAGTAACAGAGAAAACAGATTCAGTGGTGAGGTAGAAGCTGGCAGCAAATCAGTTTCTCTGGGACTTAGAACTGGAACACTCAAAAAACAACTTAGTGAAGAGAAAGACTAGAGAAATCTTCTGGAATCAAGAGTTAGTAAGAAAGCTAAAAGTCACAAAGAAACTTATGACAACATAGAGAAAGAATGAAACAGGCTAGAACACTGACTTTGCCTTCCAGGGGGACCTGCATCAGCAAACATAAGGTAGGCTTGGAGAGGACCAGCAGGCAGAGAGAAACAGCAGACCAGCACACCAGCCCCAACAAAAGCTGTAAGTGTAGTGTGTGGTTTTACTCCAGAAGTGACCATCCTGCACGGCAGACTAAAGGTGGAGAGGAGATCCACTGGAGCTCCCGCTATATTAGGCAGTGATATAATCAGCAACCATTTTAACAAGGTGCTTATTGTTTAACACCGAGTTACCTGGGAATCAGAAGTGACAAAAAATCCACACTTCAGGGCTGTGTGTCACCCTACCACACTGGCTGGGTGGGGACAGTCATAAGACTCAGTTGCAGAGAAGGGGGTAAACAGGCAAACACATTTCTCAGAAGTTGAAGCAATGGAGAGTGAGCTCGGGCTGTGGAGGCACAGTGGTCCTGCCCTCTGTGGTAAGGAGCCATGCCAGCTGCCTGGTTTTATGGAAGGGCTGGGTCTGGCTCCAGGGCACCAACTGGCTCCACTTGTTCCCTCCTTACTCACTGCTCTAATTGCTTTCCCCACCTGCCATGATGGGTGGCACTCAGGGATGTGTGCCACATCCTGGGTTAAATAAAGGGGGGTAAAGTTATATGCATGTACAAATCCACCAAAAAGAAACGCATTAATCTGTGTAACCAATATGCATTAAAAAGTGTGGTAGAAAGACAAAAGAAATAGTAAAACACCTAAGAATGAAGAAAGGGCAGAAACCAGCAAGGCTGCAGAAACCTCAGCAGAAAAACATTCCACTTTTGAGAGGGGAAGAATTGGTCTAGATTATCAAGACAGATTCAGATTTCTGTACCACAACTCAGTGATCAACTCTGGCTTACAAATCACATAAATATCATTGTGAAGACCCTATTTTGATTATAGGAATGTTGCCAGAGTAAGACAAATGACTGTGCAGATATCCAAGATAAGTCTATTACCAGCACAACCCCATTTTTGTGATATGTGTGTGTGTTGCATGGTGATGGAATAACAAATGATTTCTCTTAAAAAAATCAGTAACAGACACATCATGGAGTGGTAGAAAGAATACATTATTAGAAGATGGTAGATATAGGACCTTCTACTATTATTTAGCTTTGAACCTGGGCAAATTACTTGGTTTTCATAGATCCAAGTATAGTAAGAAAAAGACTTTCCTTACTTATTACACTCTGAAGCACTACTTCTAAATGGTTCTGAGGAGCATTGTTTGAAAGTATTTTTCTATTTATTGAGCTCCTCACAGATAACCAGCCTGTGCTGAATCTGTCAGAGCCACCTGAGTGAACAGTCCACTTGTCCATGCTCAAACCATGGCACCTGGCACAATCAGTAGAGAGAAAGGGTAGCCAGCAGTGTCCTAAACAGTACAGCAAAGCAACGACAATAAAATGGCTCACTAAACTTTATTCATGAGTAAAGAAGCACGTGGTTTTCATTTTTTAGTTATGATTTCCGACAACAGTCAGTAAAGACAAACTAATTTAATAACTAGGTTTTTTCTTTATTTTTAGAGTAAAGCAAAACAGAAAAAAGGGTAGAAATAAAATAGAATTTCAAAAAAACATTAACACTAACAAATCACTAGTTGATAAATTACACATTGTTATCTTGGAAATAGTTGTTCAAGTTACAAAATCAAAGCTTAAAAAGTAGACAATTAGGCCAGGGGTTTAGCTCAGCAGTATAAGTGTTTGCTTGGCAAACACGAGGTCATGAGTTCGATTCCTGTCACCAAAAAACAAACAAAAAAACCAAAACAAAACAAAAAGTGGACAATCAAACATTGATAGTGCAAACCATTCTGTTCAATGATACAATAAAAAGTAATATGGCCATCTATCTTACACACTTATACAAACAATATACCCTTTAGAGTACTTTTCTTCTAATAACTAGCTTTAACAAACTAATTTAATTATTTAACAACAGAATCTTGCTATTTGTTCTCTATGCTAAAAGAGAATCATTACTCTCTAGAAGGCTGGCTTACCCATAAATCATCTTTCTGGTATGTATCTCTCAGTTGTCAATGGACACATTCCAACATTCTCCTTGAATTTTTTTTTTCCTTTGGTGGGTACCAGGAGTTGAATTCATGATTCATGATCTTGTGCTTGCCAGAAAGGCACTGTGCTGTTGAGCTATATCCCCAGCCCTCCTGAAATTTTGACATAGCTTTAAAAGCCCCAAAACATGATTCACAAAAGCCCTAAAAAGAGCCCTGACCAAAAACACAATGTCTTTTACTATAGTTTAAATTTAGTTGGGAGCGAAATGTCACTATACTTCTACAGTAGGAGCCACAATTCATGAGCTTCCTCATAAACCCTCGTAACTACAAATAAAATATGAATGACGTCTTTCACTGCGTAACACCTCAAATTTTTCCTTGGTTTGTGTGTTCCTCACTACACCTTCTAAGGTAAGAATTGCTGTCCTTGTTGTTTACACTAAGGGTGCTCAGGCTTGCCTAAGCGACTTAAGTATAAGCTCTGGCCTCTAACACAGTTGAACCAGATGGAGGTCACTTGTCCTAGAAGTCTGTCTCCCTATAGAAGACGTGCTCTTCTCAGACCAAAACTTTCTTCCTATTGTCCTCAAAATTACTCCGCGTAGCTCTGCAGGTTTCTAGCATCCAGAGAGACTACAAATACAGTGTCTTAGAGGAGAAAAGCCACGGGTTATAAATGCTGGGCTCCTCAGGACACAGTACAGTTCTCTTCAGAGGACCCCTGACACATGGTATATACCTGGTAACTGTTAGGTGAGAGTTTCACATGTAGGTGAACAATATGCTGTGATTCAGGGTTCTGTTTTACCTGCATATGGTTTCCATTTCCATGCCAGAAAACCCGAATGCACTGTCTCCTTCCACACAGACGACCCGCTGCCCGGGGCTTCTATCTTTAGCCACCAGAGCAGCTGCAATAGCAAATCCCAAACCGACTCCCATTGTTCCAAAAGTACCAGCATCAAGCCTGTTGGGGAACAAGGCTAAAATAAAACTCTCTGGATCATGTCACAGAGGGTAGGGTTGACATAAATCTTCCAGCCATATTCATATTACCATGATTTGTAGAAAAATAAAGACATTCTCTAAATGTTTTAAGACTGTAAAAAACTAACTTGTTAAGGATTAGCGGCGTAAGGGGAAAAAGCCACTCATGATTATTCGGTGGGCTGTACACATATCTTTAGAACCCTGACTATATAACAATACCAAGGACATATCAAGCATAAAAACTACAGAATTTCACCTAAGAATATTTATGAAATATGTCCTTATACACTGAACATGTAGAGTTCTTATTTTCTTACTGCTTTATTATAGTTTCAAATTAAACACATAATGAGCTCTAAATTTTTTTCTTAGAAGTCTTACCTGTGACGAGGAAGGTAATTCTGAAGCACAGTGCGTCCAATGTCCATGGTGTTTGCTCCTTCACTTACCACAAAACAGTCTTTGGGCAATTGTTCTTGAACATGGTAGAATACTGTGTAATAATTCATAGGCAGAGACGTTTTGGAAGCTAATTCCTGCAACAGCAGGGGGAAACAGAAAATAACCAATGACAGTAAGCTACCATCAAGCTGATTTGCAAACAGCTAGGCAACAACTATGCGCTACAAGATTCCCAGGTGGCTGTCCAACAGCTCCCCTGGGATACGAACTGATGATGGACAAACCTGGGGGACATGCTAATAAAAACATGTCCCACTTTGGGACATTTTGAAATAAGCCTGAGGGTATCTCCCTTCCTGGAGACCCATGCCTCACATCAGCATATTAAAGACTGGGGGCTGGGGATTTAGCTCAGTTGCATTAGTGCCTGCCTGGCAAGTGCAAGGTCATGAGTTCAATCCCCGATGCAAAAAAAAAAAAAAAAAAAAAAAAGCCACTGGAAAGTTCTATAGTAAAAGGAAGCTGGGAAACACTGGGTTAAATAAAATGAAATAATCTTGAGTACTCTTAGAAAAATAATGCCTCAGAAAATACGGAATTTTTAATCCAGAACTTTTCATTTGAAATATGGCCTTAAGTTTAAAATTCAAATGTCAGGATTACAGAAGACAGCTTGGAAATCCGGTTCTTTCCCAGCACACTCAAGAGTAAAGAAGGTTTTGCTACACACATTACTCTGAAGAGCACCTGAATGGAGGGGAAATGGCAAGGCACATGCTTTTCTATAGCCATGTGCTGGGCTTAGCAGGTGCAAGTCTCGTGTAGCCCCAGCACCACCCCCTCTCCTGTGCTACTCTGCTCTACAGAGCTTGTTTCCAAGGTGGGTGAAGGACCCTCCTACACTCTTGTACCAAAGAAGACGAGTAAACTCCTTCCACCTTAAACTAAGGCGACTCCCAGGAAAAAGAAAAGGTTAGTCATGGTACTATTCAGAAAACAAAACCAAGGCCTAGAAAGATGGTGCACACCTATTTTTCCAGTTACTCAAGAGGCTGAGCAGGATCAAAAATTCAAGGCCAACCTGGGCAAAACTTAGTAAGACCCTGTCTCAAAATAAAAAATAAAAAGGATTGGGGGTGTAGCTCAGTGAAAAGCATGCATAGGTTCAAGTCCTTGTACCTCAGAGAAAGAACTGAAGCTAGCTCCTTTTTTCCTTTGCAGTACTGCAACTGAGCATAGTACCATGAGCAAGCTAGGCAAGCTCTGCACCACCGAGTTATCTTCTCACCCATACTTGCCTTTATTTTTCTGCAACACTGCAGACCGGGTCCAGGGCTTGTCCACTGAGCAACATTCCCAGTCCTTTTTCTTGTTTCTTTTGAGAGTTTGGCTAAATCACTAGATTGCCCAGGTTGAGCTTGAACTCAAAATCCTCCTGCTTCTCAGTGTGCTGGGATTTTAGGTCTGTACCACCAAAACTGGCTTACTCTAGTCCTTTTCAAAAACTTTTATTTTGAGACAGGGTCTAAGTAGCCCAGGATTGCTTCAAACTTGTGATCTTCTTTCCTTAGTTTTTCAAGTAGCTGGGGTTCAAGCCAGGTGTGGTGGCGCACATCTGTAATTGCAGCACTCAAGAGGCTGAGGCAAAAGGATCACTGTAGGTTCAAGACCAGCCTGGGCTACAAAGTGAGCTTAAGGCCAGCCCAAACTGCACAGTGAGACCCTGTCTCAATTAAAAAAAAAAAAAAAAAAAAAAAAAAAAGGCGAGTAGCTGGGTTATAAGCAAGTGTCACCATACATGGCTCCTCAAACTTACTCCTGATAGGAGAAACAGTCACTGATTAAAGTTCTAATGTAAAACATAATCAGGTATAATTAATTCTCCTATTATGCTTGATTTAAAAAGCAAATTTATTTCAAGCTTATTAATATATTAGGGAACAAAATGAGCATAATAAATTTCATTTTGCTAATGTACGATTCCATCAGCAAACACTAGGTTAACACAGAAAACTGCACACAGCTGACTCAAGGTACACAGGAATATACAAAATAAGAAAAACTCAACTTGTATCACAATCAAAGAGAAAGCAAGATCAATCTATCTATCCATCCTGACTTTAAACAAAATTCACCAAACCCTGCCGAAATGACTCGTTTTAGTGATAATAATGAATAGTTTGATGGTTTCAAAACCCATCAAATTTCCAAAACCTTATCAGGCAAAGCCACAGTTTAGCTGAGAGAATTACAAAATACTCTTCAGCAGTGACACCAAAATGAAAGAGAAGACCATCTAGTGGGTCAAATTTTCAATTTTGATGAAACTGAAGGATCTGTAAAGGCAAAAAAACCATGCTCCAACATGTCCCAGGATTTAAGTTCGAAAGATTAACTCTGATGTTCTCTGACACAAACTTGAGGACAATAAGCCAAACTCACCACACTGCAGTAACCCACAAGCTGTTAACTCCTCCGACACCCAATCAAAAATTTTCAAGGTAAAGTATTATATTTATTGTATTTATCTTTCCTAATCATTTGACATCATTAAACTTTTTTTTACCACTTTTATTAGGTTCCTATCTTACTTATTTTTTAATCAAGTTTTTGAGTTCTGTACTGAAGCTCTTTTACTAGCCCTGTAGTTTTTAATCACACAGTTCTGCACAGCACGGAGCATCACAGCAGGACTAAGTGAATCACGAACCTCAAGTGTTCTTGAATTTCAGTGGTTGCTACAGTACCTTGGATGCTGCTTCATTGTTCTTCATTTTTTCTCTCAAAATTTTCCACCACTTGCTTTCTGGAGGATACTGCCATGGTGTTTTATCAAATTGTTCTAAAAGCTAACATAATAATAATAATAATAATAATAAGCGTTTTATTTTCTTTTGAAAATAAACATATTACTATAAAAATCTCTTCCTAGTAAACTTGACATTACTCATACTCTTTGCTTTTCCTCTAGGAAGTAATAGCAGAGAGGTTAAGTGGGTAATCTGGGGAGCCTTTGTTTGGATCAGAATAGGTTTCTGCCAGATGTTGGGGTTCCTGTAACAGACTGAAGTGTCACTCCTCCACATTGTACAGGCAGGAGTGCTTAAGTCCCTCCACTAAGGAAGGAAAACAACACCCCCACCACAGAACCTTTACAGAAGCCTAACAAATTAGTTACAGTGTCTGTAATGCAGACTCAATGCTCCTAAGTGAGTTCATGTATGATTGGAAATTGCCTTTTAACTTTCTGTACTTATTTTTTTTTTAATTTTGTGTAGTTATAACAACAAAACTCAAGTGATATGACTATATTCTTATCTGTCATCGCAAATACATAAATTATGTATAAAGAATAAGAATAACTCACAAATTACAGTTTGAAGAGTAAAGAACTCTTTAAAAAAACTGGCCAGATCTTTCTAGTGTGTAAACCATTTCTTGCTATAAATTCAATGCCTCTGGAAGTTGTAATGTAATTTTTGATAGCTGGATTCTACCTAGTAAATCCATTATTTTCTTATTAAATAATTTTAAATTTTCAAGTGCCTTTCAAAAATGCTTGATTTGGGGCTAGGGATTTAGCTCAGCAGCATAAGCACTTGCCTGGCAAGTGCAAGGCCATGAGTTCAATCACCAGTGCTGCCCCTCCAAAAAAAGCCTAATTTACATAAGTATGAGCTATGTATAAGAACTTAAGATTTATCAAGTTTCAAAGTTACATTTAAGAGTTTTCCAAAATGATCAAGATGCAATATGTATCTGTACTAATACACCAAGAGGATTACAATTATTATCAGAAATATATACTAAAAATAAAGAGTAGTTTTCCATCATAAACTATGTTTAAAATCGATATTACCAGAAAAACCTTTTTTTTGGTACCAAGGATTAAACTCACAACCACGTGCTTGCCAGGCAGGCACTTAGGGTGCTTGAGCTACATCCCCAGCCCCAGACAAACATTTCCAAGAACTGTTTTTTAAGGATCAATCCATGTAAACTAAAAGGGCAAGTTGTTACCTGTTTAGTAACAGCATTTATGTCTCCTAGCAAAGTCACAGCAGGCTTTACATTATTTCCCAATTCTTCTGCACAAATATCAATCTAAAAAAAGAGAAAAGGCTGAAAAACAAGCCATGTTTTCTATTAAAAATCTTTTTAAGTAGTCAATTAGAGTTGAATAAATGAATGCATATATATAATATAGTAAAAACACTTCATAGTCAAGCAGTTCTTTACTAAAAGTAAAAATCTATAGAACTGTGAATACTAAGACTAGTGTAGAGAATCAGACCATCATCCCTATTATGGTTTGTTCATGCCCCCCCCGCACCCCCCCCCCCAGCTTCCAAGCCTCGTGCAATCACGGACACAGCTGAATCTAACATTTGTGATTGGCTCATTGTTTAGCACTAGCATTGGTGGTGTGAATGCTACACACACCCAAGGGTGGAGCCAACATACAGTATAAGGACAGGAAGGGACATGCTTTGCTCTCGTTTGCTCTGTTGCTCATGCAGCTTGCAGTGGCCATGAACGGCTACCCTGCCATGCCACCTTGCTGCTTGGAGCCAGCTGAGTATGGACTGAAACTCCCAAAACTGTAAGAAATAAACCTTCCCTTGCTTCATTTTTGAGTGTCAGGTATTTTGTCTCAATAACAAGAAAGAAGTAACTAAGACAGTCTCTTACTTAGAATTTACTCTACAGGATTTTGCTATTGTATCACTACACTCTCAGGAATGCATGTGATCTGATAAATCATAGTACTGAATCTAACCAATAATAAGGTCCTACTAAATTACATTTGTAATTCCTATGGAGGACAGAGGTTCTCAAATTTGAATGTGCATCAGAGCCACCAAGTGTACTTGTTAAATTCTCACAGTGGAGGTGTCTCACTCAGGAATAGCATTTCCAAAGGTTCTTAGGTGACATTGATAAAGGTAGCCCAGAGACCTTACTTTAAGGGCCACTCCAAGAGCATGGCATGGTTAACTCCCCAGGTACCCAGAAGCTTCGCACAAGGCTTCTGCAAGAAGGAATAATTTATCCACCCTAAGGGAGATACACTTTAGTCAGTAATCAAGAAGCACAATCAGAGATGATGGCATCTTCCAGGTACAACCCACAGTTTTACTCATGTTTTTTAGTTTTCAATGGCCCCATATGGGAAAGGAGCTGTTAAAAGTTGACTCCTTAGGAAACAAGTGGTAGACTGGGAGTAGACAGCAATGGAATGGCCAATCTGCATAGGGTACCAGGGTTGCAGTAGGTATGCACTTCCCTGCACAGCATGGAAAATAGAAAGGGACTCATAATGACACAAGAGTCATCAAAACAAGTCAGAATATTTTCCAGTTACTATGTTTTATGATGCAGGTCAAAGGAGACTTACAAGTTTAGAGATTTCCACCTAATTGTAAAGGAAGTTGTAGCATTAAAAGAAAAACCCATAACAATGCTGAACTATTTCACTTTAATCTATCTCCTAACTTAAACCTCTTTTCTGTACTTTTAAATATACATGAACTGTGAAAAGGAAACAAATTATGTTTTCAAATCTTGATTCTGAAAGGTTTTCTGGTTTGAAATAATGTGATACATTTTATTGTGCAGGCTTGAAAAGTCAATGTACTTTGTGGTTCCTAAAATTGTATTAGACAAGTTATAAAACCTCCTGTAAAGAAAGAGAAAAGGTTCTTTACAAAAGCCAAGAAGAAAACAGCGCTGATAACAGCTCAGAAGGAAAACAATAAGCCCGAGGCAGTTGTGATTTGAAATCTCTCCTGAGTACCTGGATAAACTTCACATCTGGCTGATATCTTGGAGGCAGTCCAAAATGTAAAATCCAATTTAGTCTGGCACCAAATAAGACAATTACATCTGCAAGCTGCAAAGCTCTATTAAAAAAGAAAACTGAGGTAAATTAAAAGTTATGTAAAATAGTCAAATATTTTACTATTTCAAATTGTCCTCAAATTGATTTTCCAAGTATTTAATCTAATTTGGAGCTTATCTTATAGTTACGAATTGGCTTCTGGGTAAATCTGATCTTTAAAAACTAAAATACTTTATAAAACCATTCTATTTAAATAATAAACTAAAAGATGAAGTAGAATAAATATTATCATAAATTGTATATATACTTTACTCATTTATTACTTTTTAACCATTAGAAAAATTTAATGTAAGTTTACTGTAGATAATTTTAAAAAGTATAAACGAAAAAGTTAAAACAACTTCAAAGACTATCAATTTGTTAACTAATATCTTGGCATAGTTCCACCTAGTCTTTTTCTCAAATATATTTACATTACTGAGCTTATTTATATAGTATAATACTACCTCATGTGATTTGGCTATCATAAACTATTTCTGTTATCATTTAAATTCTTAAAACCAATATTGAAAATTAAAATTTTGCTGACTATATATGCCAGAATTTATTTAATGTTTTTCAATTGCTAGATATTTTATTGGCTTATACTTCTTTATGCTTGAATGTTTTCTTTTTTCTTGCAGTAACTGCACATGAACCCAGGACCTTGTTCGTGCTAGGCAAGCACTCTACCACTGAGCCTCACCCATGCCCCCTGCCTGAATCTTAATGTACTCTTCACACTGATTCCTAGGTTTTTTTCTTTAGCATATTATTAATTCATATAACTGAACTGCTTTCTAAATTATTATACCAAGTTAATTCCAGCCCTCCCTCTTGCCTTTCTTTTGTAGTACTAGGGACTGAATTAGAGTACTGAGGTGCTCTACTACTGAGCTACACACCCACATTTTAAAAATTTCTTTTGAGATAGGATATCACTAAGTTGTGCAAGCTAGCCTTGGACTTGGGATCCTTCTGCCTTAGCCTTCAAGTAGCTGGAGTTACCACTGTGCCTGGCCCAAATGTATTTCTAATGGTTTTTAAAATATATATTAATACTTCCAATATAATTTTTAATCTTTTAATAATTTTTACTATGATACACACACTCTTGCTTTCTTTTTGCTTACCTCATGTATCTTTGCCCAGTCTTGTTTTTAAGTTACATGATTTTGTTTCAGATGTAACTGTTGTAACATGCAGTTATGAATTTTTGCTTTTTTCCAGGAGAGTTTTTAATTGCTGCATGGTTTGGGTTTTTACTTTTCACTGTTTTGCATCTTTGCATTCCTATTTTTTTTTTGGTACCAGGGATCAAACTCATGATTTCGCACTTGCCAGGCAGGCACTTATGCCTGCTGAGCTAAATCCCCAGCCCTGTTTTGCATTTTTGACCGACTCCCTTTTTTCCTATCTTTTGCCATAAAGGATTTGTTTTTATTACTTTTGTCTTCTTGAATGATAAATACAATTCTTCACAAAAACTTAGTCATGATTTCAAGTACATATACCAAAAAGTATCTCTAATATATACTGCATCAATCCTGGGGGACTCAATTTTACTAACAGATAAAAACTGCAAATGGAATGACTGATTAGCTTTTCTGATATTCTAAAGCCCTTTAAATTACTGATTAAATTATTTAGTGTGCTGCAATCTTTATTACCCGACTGATGTCATTAATATAACCTTCTTAAGTTTGGCTAGGATGAAGATAAATTAGAGCTCTAGCTGCAAAACTGCATGTGACAAAAACTCTTAAGACAAAACCTGTCTTCAGAAGATGAGGAAAAGAGCCTCTACTCAAGTTGGATAGTATAGAATAAGAAGTTGAGATATTGTTTCTTTTTCTCTAACTCCTAGCCCTGCTCTGAAGGTAGCCCTGCTTCAGAGCTGCATTGCAATGACTCCCAAGCAGCTAATATTAGAGGAAAAATGTCCTTTTTCAGGAAAAAAGAACTAGAAAAAGAGGCCTCAGTGGCCTAAAACATATGGAGGTATCTGCTTTTTCCTCTTCAGCTTGCCTGGCGGTGGCAGCCTCAGTTGTAGGATACTATACAGCAATAAGAGCCAGGAAAAGGGGCTCCCAGAATCAAAGAGTGAAGCTGGAGAGCCATAGAGGCCCTAAAAAGGAAAGACAAGACATCTGCATTCCAGATATGAACCAGCACGGGTCTGGGCCTATGCAAACAGACCCAAAGCAGCAAAACAATGTCTCTGAAACTGATCAGACCCTAGAATGACCACCTGTGATGATAGACAACTTGTGGTCTGAACTCAACCAAACCAAACCTAACTAAATGCTTATAAAACAAATAAATGACACTGAATCTTACAACATAATAGTAAAATATTCAGGATGTAATCCAAAATTACACCGGGTGCAATAATAGTGGCATATGCCTATAATCCCACTACTCAAGAAACTGAGACAGGAGGATCACAACTTCAAGGCCAGTCTGGATAACTTAGCAAAATCCTATCTTAAAGAATAAATGGGATTAGGTAGCTCAGTGGTAAAGCAGCCCTAGGTACTAGGGAGGAAAAAATTCTGTACAATTACTTAGTACAGAAAAATTTGACTAAATCTCAAAGAAAAAAAAAATAGGTGCTAATCTGAGATGTTCCCAGTGTTAAGACTGTCAAAATGAAGACTTTAAAGCAGCTATCATAACTATGCTTCATAAGGGAAAGAAAAATATTCTTGAAATAAAAGTAAAGCTAGAAGTTCTCAACAAACAGAAAATGTAAGAGACAAAAGGATTAAAAAGAAATGAACAGATATTCAGGGACCTATGGACAATGTCAAAATATATAATATTTTTATCATTAAGAATTCCAGGAGAAGGAGAAAGAGATTGACATAGAAAAAATTTTTGAAGAAACAATGGTAAAACCTTTCCAAATTTAGAGAAAGAAATTTACAGACTCAAAAAACTCTGAGAATCCCAAAAGAATAAACCAAAAGAAAGCTACATCCAAATACATCATAATTAACTGCTAAAAGCCAAAGATAAAGAAAAATATTAATATTAAAAGTAATCAGGAAAAAAACAACATATTAAATATAAGAGAGCAATGATTCAAATGATTGCTTTTTTTTTTTTTTTTTTTGTCTTTTTCATTTTTATCGGTACCAGGGATCAAACTCACAACCGCCTGCTTGCAAGGCAGGTATTTATGCCGCTGAGCTAAATCCCCAGCCCCCAAATTATTGCTCTCTTTATGGTTTTTTATTTAAACCATGGTTTTTAAAATCTAAAACCATGAAGGCCAAAAGGAAGTTTGTAACATCTCTAAATTGCTAAGAAGAAAAATACTCTAAACAGATGTGCTTAGAATTACACCATTCTTTTGGATTTTCTCTCTGGATGCAGTCAGTAATCACAATATAAATGTAGCCTAAAATCTTCCAGGCAAGTACATTTAAAACCCTGAATGCTACATACCTGGATCTGGCTGCACCTACACAGTTTAGATGGTTGTCAGGGACAACGCCCTTGCCCATAGGAGTGGGCAAAAATGGCAATTTACACTGCTCCACCAATTTCCTGATACTTCCCTCTGCATGGGCATAAGCAGCACCTACAAGAAATGCAAATGTATTGAATAAGTCAGTTGAACTCAGTGCCAGGCCCTAAAAATAAGTTCATGTGAAACTGCTTTTTAATCTCACATACTCTCCTTTTGCTTATATATGGGCTTAAACACAAAACAAATTGTGACCATGCATTTTATCGTTGATATTTAATGTGCTTAAGAAAGCAATAATTCTAATTTGCTCTCAATAATATTCTCATTATTGTGAACAAAATCTAGCCCTAAACCACATTTACACTTTGCATCTCTGTCGTCTCTTACCTAGTGCACTATGTCCTTGCTGAGGTACTACCCACAATCCCCTGAATGCACTGTCTTTTCTGGGAGGCCTAACTAGGAACTTTACCTTAAGAGAGAAAGTTTCTCTCTGCCTTCATACTTTGCTATCCATCACCAGCAAGCCTGATCTGATGGAGTTCATTAGTCTAGGGAACATACACTTCTAACCCTCTGTACAGGTTCTACAGCTCTGTGAGATGCCCATGTATATCTTCCACCAGCGTTTTCTGTAATCGCTGTCTCATCGTAAGCCTCATCAAATGTTCGCTGAAGAACGAAAACTACCATCCACCAAGTGATTTCCACAGTTTGCTATTTAACACACCCTCCTGAAGCAGTTAATATTCTTGGCATTCCAATGAGATCCTGAGACTCAAAGCAGTTGTTTGCCACAGTCATAAAGTTAATGCACCATACATGCAGTCAAATCAGCTCTGACCTAAATTTTTTCTGTTGTTGACCATTTTTTAAAAAACCATTCTTCACAGCATGTAGTTAGTTCCTAAGCAATTGATAATGTGATTAGTATGGTCCGGGGTGATCCCAACAGCCTCAGTTCTAAAACACAAAATGGGTACAATCATACACTGCTGACAGGATATAAACTGATTAGTACACCAACTCCGGAGAAAGGAATCTGAAGTTATATCTTAACTTAGTTAATACAATTTCTGGGGTTCTATTTTAAATCCTAAATACAGTTAAAGGTTGGGACACAAATATGTTTGTCATAGATACTATAATAAGCAAAAAAAGTAGTAAATATTTGCTAGTAAAGTGTTAATGTATACCTAAATAGACATTAAAATTCCATGTAAGAAGCAATTTTAAAATGATGAAAAAATAATATTAAATGACTAAGGTAGAATATTAAACTCTACAAAGTATGATCACAATAGAAAATATGCACGAGGAAAGAATAGAAAAATCTTAAATGTTAAAATATTTTCCTGATATGAAGAGATTTCTTCTTTCTACTTTTCCACTTTTCTAATTTAGGGTGGTACTGGAGAGGAGGCCCAGAGCCTTAGCACAGAGACGGATTTCCAGCCCTTTCTTCTTTATCTTTCAGACAGAGTCTTGCTAAGTCACTAAGTTGCCCCAGCTGGGCTTTAACTTGTGATTTTCCTGCCTCATCCTTCAAAATTTAAATCTCAAAAGTAGGAGATATTTCCTTAAAAGAATAAGAACGCTGGGCCTCTGAGAATTCCTTTCTTTCTTTTTTCTTTCTTTTTTTTTTTTTTTCCGGTACCAAGGATTGAACTCATGATCTTATGCTTGCACTGATCTAAATCCCTGGTTCTTAGGATAATTCTATAATCCGAAAACAAAATAAAAGGGATGAAGAATACTCTTGCTCCAATTTCGAACATCAGAGCACATAATAATGAAAACAATTTCTAAAAAGTATCAACATTCTTTCAAAAGTCAATAAAGACCTAAGAGCTGTGCTCAATCCTACCTTTCCCAATGACAAGAAGAGGCTGTTTGGCACTCCTAATGACAGACACTGCCAGACAAACAGCAGAGGATTCCGCCATGCTAACAGGAGGCGGCAGGCAGCACTCTTTGTAGCTAGAAACAAAGATCTCTGTTAATTAAAAAGGATCAACTCTAAAAATTTTTACTGTGAAAATTTCAAATATATAAGCAGGTAGGAAAAAATAGCACAATAAACTCCATCATGTAGATTCAACAACTAGTACCAGTTTACATGTGTTTTACACACACATACTTTTCTCTTACATCACATTTTGGTAACCAGGGGGTAACCAGGGATCGAACTCAGGACCTCATGCTTGTGAGACAGGCACTGTGCCACTGACCTAAATTCCTGGCCCTCCTAGGTCATTTTAAGTCAATTAGAGACATCAAGCATTTCATCCTTATAAACTCCCTGGCACAGAACTTCTCCTATATAACACTCACACATACACTTACCACACGCAGTAAATTAACAGCTCTCACCTAATACTATCTAATAGTCGGTCAAATGTGTCATTCATGAAGAGGAAATTTTTTTTTTTAAATTGGTACCAGAGATTGCACTCACAACCGCCTGCTTGCAAGGCAGGTGCTTATGCCGCTGAGCTAAATCCCCAACCCCATGAAGAGGAAATTTGAGTGAATCATTTTCTTTAAAGTAGTAGTGTACTTGCTGTAACAGTAAAAAACCATACTAAAGGCTAACAGTTAATATCCTGTGCCACTTATTTAACCTTGAAAACAATGAGGTTAGGTATTAATACTCCCTTAATTTCAGCACTGAGAAAAAAGACTCAGAAGAAATGAACTTGCCGAAGGTCCCCCGACGGCATGTGGCAGAGACTGTGCTGAACAGTCATTTCGTCTCCGAAGCATGCCCGTGCCTACCTCATTACTTCACTCACTAGTCATTATGTCAGCTTTCTGTGTGACTTAATACTGTAGGATCGCAATATGCATTGTAAAGGAACTAATAAAACTTACAGTTAAGTATTTCTGGACAGTAATTCCTCACTGTGGTACTTTATTATTTTAATAAATAAATTTGCAAAGTTTGGACATACACTATTATCCAAATAGTGAACATATGATAAGACATTCGATCTTTGCAAAAAACATAAAGGAGATCTTATAAAATTAACCTACTCACCTCACTCTTCAGTACCATCTGGATTATATATGTTCAGGTATTAAAAAGAACAAATGTCCTTTTTGTCTGACTCTCCCAAACAGAAATCACCCCCTGTATTCATTATAGAACCAGTTCCCGGAAAACAAAACCCACAAAATTACGTTTAGGAAATAATTTTAAAACAATGAAAAATGCTATGACAATGTTAAATGAATAAAGTATGAGAAAACAGTGAGCACATACAGAAAACGTGTGAAAAACAGAGACAGTGTTTAAGAAATAAAGGAACATGAAAAATCACGTGTTAGAACACTTTTAAGGACATAACCAGACCAATATTTTATGCTGAGTCCTAGCAATTTTTCAACAATTACTTCATCTTTGCTTGTACTATCACTGTCAATGACCCACAGCTGCATTCATGGGATGTGTATTTGCAGTTACTGGAGGAATAATTTCAAGTGAGGAATTCACTAAGTTCTAACCATTTGATAGAGTCCAAAGTAGTTACTACACAATACCATTTTAATTAACAGAATTAAGTCCTTTGGTTAGGATTCAGTAATTACTGAATGATCAAGTTAAGACAAGTGAAGATTAATTTATAAACTGCTAGGTAAGTTCTTTTTCGCCAGTGGTGACAACACACTCCTGTAACCCTAGCACTCTGCAGGGCTGAGGCAAGTGGAGCAAAGGTCTGAGCCCAACCTGTGCACTGTAACGGCTCAGCCAGCCCTGTCTTACGCATGACTTCATTGAAAAGGCTCTGAGTTCAACCCCTAGTACTGTGGAAAAAAATAATGCAGGCACTATGATGACACCATTAAGATTGAAAATATCTCTTACTTTATAGAATTCCCATTCACCTGGAAGGTCACAAATTCTGCAGGTACATCAACATAACAAGCACCTGGACGACCGTAGATACTGATTCTCACAGCCTGTTTATTACAGATAGAAACTATTTTTAAAATCTCAATCCTTAGTATCATATTCCATTTAAAGATACGATTCATTACATGTAATGAACACTTTTTAATTTTTCTAGACATCCTTAGCTGGAGAAAAAACAGTGTTAAATAACATTGAAATGTCCTCCAGTAAATCTATATATTTTAAAAGGTACAGTGCTGTAAGTTTGTTTTAAGTGGGAGAGATAAGAAGGTATTCACTTAGAACATTAAAATTCCTGTTCTAAACTGGGCAGGTGGTGCACGCCTGTAATCCCAGCATTGTGGGGGTCTGAGGCAGAGAGAGTAAGTGCATGTCTCGGCCCAGAGATGTGATGTTATGTGTCCAATCATTTTACTGCAGCTTTGAAACAGCTCAAATATAATTTCACATACAGATGCTAGAAGCTAAAATTAATTTGCATTGTACTGTTTAGATAAAAAATGGCCCTATATGCATTAATCTCCACTTTCAAAATGAATTTTTTTACACAAGCATATGAGAAAGAGTACCCAGGAATTTATAACTGCATTTTAACTGAAAGATAATTTTAAAAACTTCAGCACAAGACATACTTCTTTCCAAAAATAACTATTTTTCCTTTGTGTTTATATAACTAAATGTAGCAGGTCTGAGTATTAAAATAGCTCTATAACAATGTTATTTTAACAGTCTGGTTAAATTCCTAGTTGTCACTTATTCTAGTAAAAACAGCAATAACAGTGTCAGATGTACAGCTCATTTAGAGAGTATGTGGTTACCTTTGTAAGGATCTGAGTTCAATCCCCAGGACAGCTTGTTAAATACCATACCTTTTCAATGACAGAGGGAATAGCTTCTATGCTGCTTGGTCGGGCAGAGAACTTGCTATATAATCTACAGGCTTCAACCTATATAGAAAATGAAAATCATCTAAAACTCAGCTCAGTCATTTTTCTCCTCTGAAGTAAGACAAAATGCTAAGTCATCACTTTCTAATACATTTAGAGGCAAGGTGGGGAAATTATTTTGAATGTCTCCTGAAAGCCAGCTGAAAGCCTGGCATGATGGCAAATGCCTGTAAGTCCAGCACTCAGGAGGCTGAGGCAGTAGGACTTCCGTGAATTCCAAGCCAGCTTGAGCTAAACTGTTGGGTCAGTACTGCTTGAACTACAGAGTGAGACCCTGTCTACTGCGAAAACAAACTTCTACATCAGTATGATTCAGGAAGCAAATCAAACAGGTACCATTTTCAGTTCTCAGATTAACAAAGATGGGAAGGAGTTGTTTCCCGCCACACAGGAAAACAGGCCTCTCACAAACTACTAGCGAGAGTTTAAATGGACAGAGGAACTGGCAAAAATATCTCCAAGAAATCTTGAGAAGAAAGAATACTACTGAGCCTGACAACTCCACAGCTTCAGTGATTTTCACTTCAATTTTTACTTTAATCCTATAAACTGCTGTTATTTTCCTTTTCAGGAAAAAAAACCTTGTAATTTCATTTTCATTAATACAGTTTTTATAGCAATTATAAATTTCCTTTAGTTAATTTACCTGGTCCACTTCTTTTTCAGTGGCGTTAGTATTTTTTAAATAACTATTGTTACTATCTACTGTCAACTAGGTAAAACTTCAGTTCCCTTTCAAGAGCATAAAACTGTAGCACCTGCATTAACTTATACTAGAGTCTGCTACTGTAGTTTATCACAGGTAAAACTCGAGCTGTGGTTGCAGCTCACCGTGGTGTACATGCCTAGCCTGCATAAGACTCTGGGCATGAAACACATGAAGAAAATCTGTTATATTTTTGAAGTTCTCATAGTAATTTCTGATTTAACAGATTTTGTCAATAGTTTTAACTCTTTTCTTAACTTTGTCCTGCAAACACTGAAAGAAACTGGGTGCGGTCATGCATGCCTGTGCTCCCAGATCACAGCCTCCAGAACTCAGGAGGCTGAGTCAGGGAGATCACAAGTTTACCACCAGCCTCAGCTACACAGTGAGTTCAAGACCAGCCTGCACTATGTGGCAAGACTCTGCCTCAAAAAACCAAAAACAAAACAAAATGCTCAAGTATATTTACTTTGTATAATTTATTCTCACTTTCTAGAGCTATTCTTAAAACTATTTTTTTTTATTTTTGTGTATCTTTTATGTACTGGGGATTGAACCCAGAGCCCTCACAACAAACTACATTCCCAGCCTTTTGGTTTTCCATTTTTTATTTTGAGACAGGGTCCCGCTAAGTTGCTAAATTATTCAGTCTGCACCTCTCAAACCTCCTGCCTCAGTCTTCCAGTTTAGGAAGCATAGGCATATGCCACATGCCCAGCAAAGCTGTAATATTTCCCTGACACATTTTGTCAAGTTTCTTTTACTTCTGAAACACTTTCCTTCTCCCTTCTTCTATAATAAAAATAAACTCACCCAGAATCTACTGATAATCATTTAGAGTAGGATTCTTCTTCTCGGCTTTTTATTTCCATCACATCTGGAAGGCATGGCCCAAAGTCATCTTCCTACTCACCTAACCCTCACATGTCGCTATTTTGGCAGTGTGCCTGATGTGTACCTTCTGTCTGCTGTCTTTTGAAACATGGCCTTGCTGTGTAATCCAGCCTGGTCTTGAATTTACTGTGCAGCCCAGGCTGGCCTCAAACTTGTGATCTTCCTGCCTCGGCCTCCCATGCTGGGATTCCACACATGCACTGACTTTTAACCTCATTCTTATTAGAATGACACTTTCTTGGCTCTGAGAAGTACTTATTTCAGAGTTTAAAATTCTATCAAGTTGGTGCATTTCTTGAAAACTTGCTCTAAGTAGGGCCTAGGCAGCCCCTTCTTACTATCCATCCTGAGATTGTCTTGTTCAGAAAAAATACCGATAAAGTACTTTAGGCACTTCTAATTTATTTTTATTTTTCAGACAATAATTTTAAAATCCTGCCCACAACTCTAAAGCACTAGATACCTGAGGAAACTCCTGAAAGGCTCCCATTGTTTCTTGATTTCTTTCAGATGAACCACCAATCACAATCAGGGGCCTGAAATAATTTTTAAGAAAAAAATGACAAACAGTATCATGTAAAATTTTCCGATGCAAAAGAAACAACTTACTAAATGTGAAAGAGAGACAGAAACAAATAGACACATAAAGAGACCATATTACATCCTCTCTTAAGAACTGCAGATTGAAAATCAACCAGGACACAACCTGAGGTGAGTGAACCGTCACACAATTTTTAAAGATGCAGAATGTATTGCATACGTTTACCCTTATCTGCCTCTCACTTCTGAGTGCTGATGCTAGATGTCTACGTGTAGGGATACAAAATGCATTTCTATGCCCGACTTACTATTCTTGGGCTATTAGGATGAGACATTTTATACTTTCTTAAATCTCTTTGGAGGTGGCAAAATAAATGATGTTCCTGAGCAATAAACTTTTTATCCCTCAAGGTGAAGGAAAAAAAATACAGCAAACCTAAAAGTCCTCAAAAATATCTCACCTTAAAGTAGGTAAGAGAAAAACTAGAAGGGAAGAATTAAAAACAAACAAAACTGTAGGAAACACAGGGCAAGAAAGAAGACAGTGTCATTCCCCTCAAAAAAGATGAAATGTTTTTACTGATGAGACCCTTATCCCTTTTAATCCTTTCAGCCTTATCTTACATGCAGAAGGAATTAAAATGTTGTGTTTATCTCAAAAGGAATTAGCAGTGTTCCTATTTTTCACCTAATATTTACGTTACACATGGTATATAACATAAAAATTGGATAGTGAAGTTATTGTTACAGGTAAGCGAATTAACACACCATCTCACATAGTTACTTTGGGTGTATGTGTGGTAAATGTATCTAGAATTTGTTTTTTAAGCAAATTTCTAACACATGATGCTACATTTTTCCTCATGTACACTATTTTAGACTTACCTATCCTCATAACTAAAATTGTGTAACTTTTAATGGCCACTCCCACCCTAATCTCCACCTGCTGGCCTTTCTCCTTTGTTTCTAAGCATTAGAAGGTTGTCTCCCAGTTCTTTCCACCCAAGATCAGTTCTATTCAGTAAGGTTATGCAGGGACATTTTAAGAAAATGTTGTTAGTAATAATAATAATTTGATTACCAACAGTTTATGTTTGCATTGGCCATGCCACCCAAGGCATGGATGAGACCTGGACCAGAAACAACAAGGCATACTCCTGGCCTAGAAGTAAAACAGAATTTATTTTACTGAAAGCAGATCAAATTTAACAACTTAACAAGAGGAAAAATCACAAGCAATTTCATTTTTGAACCAAGCATTTTTGGTTCATATCAAAAACTCCTATCACTTTAGGGGGAAGTCTGACAATCCTTCAAAGGAAGGACATACATGTCTGCACTATAACTGATAGAAACAACTATTACAGGGCCAGGGATTTAGCTTAGCAGCAAAGTGCCTGCCTGGCAAGTGTAAGGTCCTGAGTTCAATTCCTGGTACCCAATTATTAGAATATTCTTTAATAAAAAACAAGAGAAGATTGTATCAGTCTTCTTATAAGAATAAGAAGAATCCTCTTCACACTGTATTTTACTACCCTCGTCCCTGTTATTACATTTGGCCTAAAACAACCTGTCTACCTAAAGAAGTAAACTTTTGACAACTGAGTATTTTTTGTATGGAAAACTTTTTCATTTAACAAATAAATATATGATAAACTGGCCTTTGATAAGAAAATAATTCCAAATGTAATGTTCTTCCCCAAACCTTTTTTAATTGACCTTGACTACTTTCTCCTGTTCGACTTTTGAAAGCTTGAAGCACTCAACAAAGTAGTGTTATATAATTCAGTTTGGCCCTTACCATTTATAATTTCTTGTTTGTTTGTTTTTGTCTTTTTCGTTTTTATCGGTACCAGGGATCGAACTCACAACTGCCTGCTTGCAAGGCAGGCGCTTATGCCACTGAGCTAAATCCCCAGACCCTATAATTTCTTAAGAATATTTATTTAAGACAAACTTTGAAACAAATTACCACAAAAAATTAAACTTTACATAGTACTCAGGCAGAACTTTCTGCAGACAGTAGAAACATTCTCTTTCTGCAGTCTGAAAGAGAGCTGGAAACATGACAACTAAAGCGAGGAACTACTCACTGAGCACCTGAAATGTGACAGCTAGAATGAATTAAAGTTTAAATGTTAGTTTTAATTAATTTCAATACACATAGTTCATATGGTTAGTAGCTACTATCACAGCAAGTTCTAGAAGTTCATTCAAATAACAAAAACTTTTTCAGGTACACATTTTTGATATCTCCCTAATCATTATTCTAACACTTTTTCAATTAAGTTTCAAGGAACCCATAATTTAAATGTTTACTAGGCTAAACAAAAATATTAAAATATTGTTCATATGTAAATAAAGTGAAGGAAATGGAAAAGATAGCTTTTTGGATGGTTTATTTTCCTCATGATCAAATTGAGTTGATTCCTATCAAAGCAGAAAGACTAGGACCGGGGATTTGGCTCGGGAGTGTAAGTGCCTGCCTGACAAATGAGAGGCTGTGAGTTCAAGCCTTGGTACCAAAAAAGACCCCCAAAAAACAAAAAACAAATCAGAAGGACTACTATGGCAAAACCTGGACTTTAAGACTATATTTGTATACATTTCTTAACAATTTAATTATTAATTTCATTTTTGGAAACAAAAAAATTATTTAAATAACACTAAGTGAAAAATGTATAACACAAATTATAATGAGTCCAAATTCCGCTTCAAAAATACATGGGTTTGTTTTGGTTTTGGTACCAGGGATTGCAGGACCTCACCTTTGCCAGGCAGGCGCTTATGTCGCTGAGCTAAATCCCCAGCCCTAAAAAATACATGTTTAAATAGAAAAAACTTGACAAAAATATGACAAATCCTTAATAGCTCTAGTATTATAGGTGATTTTAATCTTCTTCCCTATATTTTTCTATACTTTCAAAAATGGGTATTTAAAAAAGTATTAATTACTATTATTTGAGCTGGGATATTGTCTCCTATTATATAGCTCAGCCTGGCCTCGAACTTGCTATGTAGTCCATGCTGACCTTGAACTCTCAGTCCTCCTGTTCTTGGCCTCCTAAGTACTGAACTTACAGGTATGCAGCACCATTCCCAGGTTAAAATAAATAAATACATATGTACATATATATTACTTTTTAGTCAGAAAAGAGGAATGAGTAGCTAGGTAACATAGATATAAACTAAAAATCTGTACAAGTAGAACCAAGTCCCATCAAATGTCATTTTTAAATCAACCATTTTTGTATTAGGTGGGCTGAGGCATTCAGGACATCTGAGACAAGGAATGACTCCCCATCTCACTGTATGATCACCAGTGATTCATTCGGCAAAATGTTAATATATTCTCCCTAACACACTTTTCTGGTATTGTCATCTTCTTGATCTGACCTTCAAAGAGTTCCAAGTTTATTTTTCTTTACTATTACCATCGATAATGTTTCAAATCAACTAACTTTCTGCTGAAAGATATACTGGCTCTATCCAAAAATACTCTACAGCTGGAATAAAGTAGACTTCAGTTTACCTGCCAGTCAGATATCCAACAGCAGAGGCAGCATAGGAAGCCTACAAAGAAAGAAAACTTCAGAATTACAGACATTGGGCTCACAGCACAACTATGAGAAAATTTAGCATTTAGAAATCAGAATATAAATGATAAAAAGTCTGAATGCTTTACACTGTAAAAGAAGTCATATAAATTTTAAATAACAGATTAGGCATCTAATTTCTAAATTTTAAAGGAATTTGTCTTTATCATCTACGTTATTCATGCTTCTCTGTTACAATTGTTTAAATATTTTCAGGATCAACAGGAATGCCCCCTTTTTTTTTTTTTTTTTACTTATATTGGTTATTTATGTTTCCTTCCTTTTTTTCATCAGTCATCTGAGGGGTTTATCCATCTTACTAATCTTTAGTAGTCCACAACCTTTTTGGCAGTAGGGACTGGTTTTGTGGAAGACAATTTTTTCATGAATGGGGGAGGGCATGTAGCTGTGGGTGATTCAAATGCATTTAATTTATTGTGTACTTTACTTCTGTTATTATTACACTCTAGTATTCAAAATTATACAACTCACCACAACACAGAATCAGGTAAATAAAATAATGGGCAAACCATATGCAGACTAAAACATCAGATTCCGGCTTAAAGCCTACCATTGGAGGCAGCCTTATAACTGAAATACAACTTACTAGCCATTAGAAAGTCTGCCACCAGATGCAGCTTAACTGACACTTGCCACTCACTAATAGGGTTCTGCCAGTTTCCTTATTATGGCTTATGACTGACTTTTTACGGCTCCTCTGCAGTCAAAGCTCCCTACCAGTGCTAACCTGTACTTGCAGCCACTCCCCAGCACAACATTAATGCTATCGCTCTACCTCAGAGACGCAGGCATTAGATTCTCATGGGGAGCACACAGCCTGGATCTGCTGCATGTACAGCGCAGTCTGCAGTTCATGCTCCTAGAATCGGACACCGCGGCTGCTCTGACAGGAGCCCGGGTCCAGGCAGTACTCCAGAGCGGGGCCGGGCTCTAAACACAAACGAAGCCTCGCTGGCTCACCAGCTGCCCACATCCCATGGCCAGCACTAGCCCTATGCTAGTGCTGTGGGGCAGGGGTTGGGAACCCGTTTTATAGAACCAATTTTTTACTTTGTGGGGCTTTTTTAATTGCTCTTTGTTTTCTATTTTCTCCACATCTACTCTTGTACTTATTATTTCACTCCTTTTACTTAGATTTTGATACGTTTTTTTCTAGTATCTTGAAATACAACCTTAGAGCACTTTTTAATATTCTTTGCTGATAGTCATTTAAAATTACTAAAAACTGCTTCAATTACATACTGTAGGTTTGATATTTCATCTTTTCATCATCACTTAATAAAAACATTTTCTATTTTTCCACTGTGCTTTCGTCAACTCATTTTGGTTATTTAAAGTTTTACTGATGTCACCCTTTTTATCCCTGATATGGGTTATCTATGCTTTCTTTCATTTTTAATAAGTAGAGCTCAGTTTATGGATTTTACTAATGTTTTCAAATATTTAGAAAACCAATGAACGCATTGCTTAGATTTAAATTTCTGCGATTATCTAGTGATCTTGTTACTAAGTTGTAGTTTATTTCACATTTTCAGATTATGTACTTACTATATGTTTTCAATCCTTCATGATTTGTTGAATTTTTTCCTTTTGTACATAAGGCAACCACTGTACCAATGAGTTACATCCTCAGCCTTCTGTATTTCTTATTTTTGAGATAGGTCTCATAAATTTGACCAGGCTAGCCTTGAACTTGCAATCCTCTTTGATGGACTAAAGAATTTGTAGTTGTTTTGTCTTGTTTACATCACTGGAAATTGAATCCAAGGAACACTAAACTATATCCCTAACCCTTTTTGAGACATAGTCTCAATAAGTTGCCCAGGGTGGCTTCCAACTCTCAGTACTCCTGCCTCAGCCATCTAAAAGCTGAAAACATAGGTGTACCACCTTTCCTAGCTTTTTACTTTTTAACTGTACTGTATCTCATAATTGGAAAGTGTAATGACTTATAGCTACATGCGCTTAGAGGTAGGACTTTTGAGAATTGATTAAGTCACTAGCTACATGTGATATTAGGAGGTAAAGCCCAGAAGGCAATGCTGAGTCACCGGAGGTGTGACCTGGAAGGGTCTCGCTCCCTTCCTCTTCCTTTGATAGTACTGTCTTTCCCATTGGCATGCTGTCAGGTGTTTCTCGTCTGCTATGCCCTCTGCCATGCTGCCCTGCTTTGAAGCCAGCTGACATTAGAAGGAAAGCTCTGAAAACAGCCAAACACTTGTAAGAGTCATGTATTGTGTCCCAGCAATGAGAAAGTAACTAAGACAGGAAGAGAGAGAAAACACTAAATACAAGAGGCTCTGGAAAAGTGTTGGGTTCACTTTCGAATTCTTCTTAGTCAAGGAAAGCTACAAGGAGCAGACAAAACAAGCCTAAGGAGGGGGCTGGGGATTTAGCTCAGCGGCATAAGCGCCTGCCTTGCAAGCAGGCAGTCGTGAGTTCGATCCCCGGTACTGGTAAAAAGGAAAAAGACAAAAAAAAAAAAAAAAAAAAAAAAAGATAAAACAAGCCTAAGGGAAAAGCCATGGGATCTGTAACCACCATAAGTGCCATCACGGGGGAACCACACAAGCCCTTTGGAGCTTACAATTTGCCACAGATTGCTGCAGACACTGGACCGGCAACTCCAGGACTTAACATTTGCCCTATTGGATTTTGGACTTGTTTGTTTCCTCGTTAGTAACTTTTGGAATGGGAGTGTTTATCCTGTGCCATTGCAGGTTAGAAGTGTTTAACTGTTTTCATTTGTACAGGGCTTGCAGCTGTGGTTTGCCTTACATCTCAGAAGAGACTTGGGACCCAAACTTTCAGCAATGCTGAAACTGTTAGGACTCTGGCAACTCTTGCAGATGGACTAAATGCCTCTTGCATAACGGATGTGCAAGAGTCTTTCTGGAGCAAAGGAAAAAATGTTAAGCTTCTAATGTAATATAATGTTGACAGTTAATGCTGATTCTTAAGGATTGTTAAACCTGTGTTGCGAAATGCTAATAACCATGGTTTTGTATCCCCAGGCTGGTTTAAAGAAATATGTGTGGTTGCCAAATTGACAAGGGTGAATTGTTATGGTTGAATACATGGTGTCAGTTTGAGAAGTTTAGCAGTTTAACTAACAGATTTAGCAGGGAGCCAGTATCCTTAGTTTGTAAATATCTTCATCCTATGCAAGAGGAGGCCACAGAGATTTTGTGTGTGCTACACTCACCCTGGAAGGGGGTGGCTTGTGTACAACATAAGGGGAAAAGGGAACTTCTCTGGGGTTCCACAGTACCTTGGCAATATCTATCACATTATTTACCACATTACAATAAAATATCTATTTGTATCTGTCTGTACAGATACAAATGGAGAAGTCTTCCAATGACAAGAACTAGTATTTATCTCCTTATCTACTGCCCAAAGAATAAGATCCACAATGAAGTTTGGACATAGTGAAATAAAATTTCAAGTTCTAGTCTGTCTTCTGGCTCCTACCCTGCTGGTCCATGAATATCATTCTCCTAAAGTAAAATTGTTAATTATGCCTCCCACCTGGTTAGAAAACTTACATTTTCCTCCAATGCCTACTTTTTAAAAAATGTCTATAAACTTGTTCCCCAGCTAGACAAGATTCTCTACAACCTTCCCTTGTCTAACATATGCTGCCTCACAACTCAGCATAACTTCAGACTATCATGATATAACATAAACAAAGATTACCTCGAAGAGCAATCTTCCTTATCCTACCGAAGAGAACCAGTCACCCATTCTGTCTTACCACTGTTCCTAACATACATTTATTGTGAGTTATTACTCTAGGTATTTTTTCTGTGTATCTTGTTCTCACCCCCTCCCAGCCTGATCAACATGAAGGTCAAGACTAAATTTCATCCCATCCTTAAACCCCTCTCTCTCACAGTTATGTAGCACAGTAACTCATATATACTACATACTTAGTGTTTGTCATAGGAAATCAGTGGCAGATGCCACCTCCAGAAAAATAGTAAAATATAGATCCCACTAATAGGTCAATGGCTTCATCTCACACAGACAAAAGAAGCCCTGGGTTTGATTCCCCAGCGCAGAAAAGAGGAAAAAAAAAAATTCAAGAACTGCTAGTTTTAATACAAGGAACCCTATAAATCTCAAAATTTATAGATGATAAACATCACTGAATTGAAAAATAATGTACTAAGTGCAGATGTCACACAAAAGCTTCACTCAAGCCAGGCAACGTGGAGGATACGACAGCAAATGAACCATTTCTTTCTAGGAGCACATCTGATGGAAGAAGTGCATCATTTGAGGAGACGAAGGAAACTTGGTAATAAGTGGAAAAGAGTCTAAATAGAGGGCCACAGTGGAAATAGAAAGGAGAAATATTTAGCTTCCACTGTACAGACAGTATGCAAAATCACAAAAGTGATTCTTGATCTTTAAGACAACAGGGCTGATAGAAGTGTGAGGCTGAGTTAATAAGAAATCACTGAAAGTGGGTTGGTAAAAAGCCACATGTGAGCCAGGCATGCTGGCACACGCCTGTGATCCAAGCACTGGACTTGGGTGGCTGAGGCAGTATCACCGGGAGTTCAAGACCAGCCTCAGCTACATAGTGAAATCTTGCCTCAAGAAACCTAAAAATAAAAAATAATTTTTAAAAGTCACATCTTTCTTTCCATGCTTCCAAATAAACCTCTAAGAAAGATGGGAATAAACTGTAGTGAAAAGAGAACTAGACTGTCTCTTCTATGCGATGGCACACACCTGCAATCCCAGCACGCAGGAGGCTGAGGCAGGAGGATCCAGATAATTCAAGGCCATTCTGGGCTACAAAGTGAGTTCAAGGCCAGCCTGAACTACATTGTGAGTGCCTGGCCCAACATAACCAAACCAAAACGTGCCTTTCAATTCTGACACTTAGCACTTGGTAAGGACAATATAATGCAGTAGTAAGGACTCAATCCAGAATACCAGAGTTCAATATCTGACTCACCATCGAGACACGGGGCAAATTTTTCTTTTAACTTCTCTATCCCTCACTTTTCTCATCTGTCAACTAGGACAGACAACAGATAAAATATCAATTCATAAACTATGATGCACAGATGCAAAGCATTAGATAGTAGTAAACGCTGAGTGTCTGTCACGCGTGGCTGGCACCATTATGCATCATTCCCAGTAGTGCCTGCACTCACCGCTTGCTCGTTCCTCATCCCGATGTATCTGATGCCCAGCTCCTGGGCAGCAAGGGCGATTTCAGTCACCGGGATGCCCACGACGCCAAACATGTACTGCACATTCTAGGGGCCAAAGAGAAAGAGAATAAACGCGCGAACGCTCACCGCACCGCCGCATCCTTCCCTCGGTCCCGGCCTCCAGAGGAAAGGGAACTTCCCAGCTCCGCGCACCCGGCCCGCGCCCGCCCGGGTCCGCGCACCTGCGCCGCCAGCGCCCGGGCCAGGACTTTAGCGCCCGACACCCGCTCCTCGCTTCCGCTCAAGACGTCGTTTTCCGCCATCTTCACCTAAAGGTCAAGGCCTCTTGACGGGAAGGCCAGCTGACCGAGTCACCGGAGACAACAAGCCTAAAAGGAGCCTCGCGACCGCTCCCGGGATGGACTGACCGAGAGACAGCTCTAAGTAACCCGGAGAATGGGGCGGGCCTAAACCGGCGGCCTCGCCCTGAGGTGAGTCCATAAACACGCCAACCCCAGCTCCTCTCTCTGCAGACACAGTGGGGCGGGACTAGAAGCCAACAGTGAGAGCAGCCCCGGACACCTCTCGCCCTTTCTAACCCTTTAACCCGAACTTCCGCGTCGCGGGGACGCAGTAGCGCAGGAGTGGACGGAGGGGCGGGGCTGAGCCCGGAGGAAGGGGGCGTGGCGCTGGCGTAGGTTCTGCTCCGCCCCCCAGCTGAGCAGGCCAGACTCCTGGGTGGGTTGGAGGGTGTCTAAGTGCAGCCCAGTGGTCTGTGTCGTAATAGTATTATAGTCTCTGGTTTCATAACATTATAGTTTTGTACTCCATGATCCACAGTAATGCACATTACTTAAATGCATTTCAAGACATACTCTTGACTCTAGTTTTATAGAGGGCCTCTTAGCTTCCAAGCAAGAGGTAACTTGAACAGAGTTGGACCTGGACCCAGCTGCAAACTCTGATCCTGCCCCTACCCATCCTTGGGCCCTTGCTGGGCCACTACTGAGCCAACCCTTCCTATTAACTCTCATTAGTCTCCAGCACTTTTTTTTTCCAAAGCCAGAAATTGGCAGCTTTTTTCCTATCTTATACAGTCCCTGCAACCAGCCCCTGCACCTGACAGAGTTTTAAAATAATTCCTTGAGTGACAAAGACGTTTGCAAGGTGCAATTTATGGCTCTCTGCTTCCTTCATTAGATGACCTTCTCAGTAACAATAACCATAAACATTAATAGCCAATCTGCTTAAAAAGTTTAAGCCACCTAAAAAACAAGGCAAGACTCCAATCATGTGAAAGATTCAACTTTTGAGTTGTTGTGGTTTGAAGTGCTGTTAACCATTAAGACCCGTAGTAGAAGACAGAGAGGAGTGGGGAGCAGCTCATGGGTGGTGAAATAAATGAGAAGCATCAGAGGAAGCAGAAGAATTTCTAAACTCAGGGATTTCAAATCATAGTCCTGAGCCGTTCAAAGAGACCTTCCCCACCTCAAGCAAAAGAGGGCAAAATAGTTACCTCCCTGGACATGAAGTCCATCTTCGAGGAGGATTTCAGTGAACACAGCTAAAAGTGCTGGTTCATACCTATAATCCCAGCTATGACAGCAGCTAGAGCAAGAAGATCATGAAGTCAACCTGCACTATGTCATGAGACCTTATTTCAAAATAAAAAGGGCTCAATAATAGAGTGGCCTTAGGTTTAATTCCTAGTATTAAAGAAGAAAAGTAAATACGGATTTTGCATTCTACTCCAGAATGTGTACAAATTTTATACAGTGTTTTATGAAGGTATAATAAACACAATTAAATGCACAGATCTCAAACTTACAACTCATTACTTGCTATAGCAAAGTTAAAGTTTGGCCTCTTACCTGGTTGGCAGAAGTCCCAGCTCACTGCTAGTTCCACCCCCTGAACTCTAAACCTGGGAAAAGAGTCACTGGGAAGAGACGTCTTCTGGCAGAAGACAGGCTTCAATAAACCCAACCAGGTGCACCGATTTTAATTGTCAGAATGAATTTTGACAGTTACATACACCTACATAGCTACTACCCAAAATACAAGTGATTACATGACAAGTAAAACTGACATTCCAGAAAGATGCAAAACATATTGTTGATTTATATCAGTATTGCACAATAATTTCTATTCGTAGCACATTGGAATCACTTAGAAAGCTTTTTCAAATACTGTATACTCACATGGGCTGGGTCCAGGCTTATGAGTCAGCATCTTAGGACACATTAGGCACTTGTGTTTTTTTAAAACTGCCACCTTATTTTAATTCACTGCTCCAAAGGGAGAACCACTACTCTGTAACTCATGTTACAGGCATGAGTTAATCATTAAATGTATGATTGTCTCATTGTTATCAAAATAATACTCGTGATTCATGTGGCCTTGCAGGTCAAGACCAAACCTGTTTGAGAGTAGCAGCAAAGCTAAATAGTGAATTCAAGGGACCTTGTGTCTACTTCCATGTCAAAAGCATCATTGACAGAACTACTTAGTATGAATTCAGTAGAAACTGCACTCTGAATTCAAACAAACTCATGGAAATCAGATTAAATGGCTTTGCAAAAAATCTTATTCTGCAAGAATCTGCTATCTTGGGGACTAGGGATTTAGCTCAGCGGCATAAGCGCCTACCTTGCAAGCAGGCAGTTGTGAGTTCGATCCCTGGTACCGATAAAAACGAAAAAGACAAAAAAAAAAAAATCTGCTCTCTTGCAAAGAAAAAATTGCTGAGATTGTTGTTCTTTTACTTTTTAGTTCAGGGTGCAGGTTCCCCTCTTTGCTGGCCTCTGATGATTCAGCAGGAGTGATGTGAGTCTTGTCCCTAGGATTATTAAGACAGTGGAGCAAATTCTTTTCATTTCAGAAACAATCAAAAGACTGTAGGATTGGCTGGACCTGGGGACACATGTCTGTGATCCCAGTTACAGGGGAAACTGAAGCAGGAGGAGCCCAAGTTTGAGGCCAGTCTAGATAACTAGAAAGACTCTGTCTCAAAATTTGTAAAAATTAAAGAAAACAATAACAATAATAACAAAAAAGGAGGCTAGAGATATAGTTCAGTGCTTCCTGGGTATTTTTCTGTAAAAAACAAAAAACAAAAAACTAGCATCACTAACTTATTCTTTTGGGTGGACTTTTTACTGACTGCACTGTTTGTTACTTTTATTAGAAGTAGTCAGAGTTTTTTTGTTTGTTGGGTATTTTATAGGGGTTGTTTCTTTATTGGCTTTGTTTTTAAATTTACTTATTCCTCAAAAGAGCAAAGTAATCTCACCTTTAAAACAAAAGGAAAGAAAGAAAGAAAGGTCTAAAGTATTAATAACATGCCCTTAGACAGCAGAGCCAGCCATCAAAGACCAGACACTGCCATATTTGAGGGGTTTATATTTGAGGTGGTGAGAAGGAGCTGTTTGACAACTTGTCTTCCAATTTGGATGAAGAGAATACCCAAGCAACCAAGTAACTTACACAGTTTCAAATGTAGCGCCTGGAGAAAGTACACATTCTCTCAGAAGACTGCATCTTCTATAGGCCATAACTCTTTAGACTCCAACATAGTAATAGTACATTTTAATTTCAGTAAATTCCAAGGACACTGAGTATCATTGTGATTATTTTAAAACATAACACTATCTGAACACATGAGAAGGATTCTCACAAACATGTTTGTGAGGATTCTCACATGAGAAGGATTCTCACAAAAATGTGAAATGTTTGATTATCAAATGAATAAATGAATTAGGTGAAAGGTTCTTGCCCCCATATAAATGACTGGACAATCATGGCGGTGGTCTAACATGGCAGAAGACCAAAGCAGGAATGCTTACCACTTCTTCCTCCTTCTTCTGCCCTAACTGCAACTCCCTTTCCTGTTTGCTCACAAAGAAAATTCCAATCAGTTCCTCCACACATTATCAACGTCTGCCCCATGCAGCACTTCCAGTCAGAGGTCATATAACCCTCTGGCTCTCTGAATCTGGTCAAAGGAGACAGCCCAGCCGCCATGGATTGTGTGCTTCTTTCCATGTCCTCAATAATCCTGTTCTTTTCTTTTTTTACTTTTTGTTCTCTATCGTGCCAGAAAACTCTAACATTAGGGTTATTTGTGACACAGTATAAAATGTCTGAAAACAAAAATTACCTGAGTTGAGAGAACTTTGAAACTGAATATCTTAAAAACAAACAAAAAGCCAGCAACAAGAACAAAAGAGAAATATAGATAGAACATTTTTTAAAAGCCAACAGTTAAAAACTGTACAACAGGAAATGTGCTGTAGAAAATATGTCAACATAGACAAGTAGGACATAAAATAATGTAATAAAGTGGTATTTGAATAAAATGTGTTAAACTGATTTTGTTTGCTTCTCATTAAATTTATGGACTATACAATACCAAGTCTGAGACAGACTTGAAGCAAAGCCAATACAACCAAGCACTTGCAAGGCAGGCACTTATACCACTGAGCTAAATCCCTGACCTGAAAAGCAATGTCTTATGGAGTCATTAGGGTGAACTGGGCGGTACCTCTCTCTCAGGGCCCTCCCAGGACCCTCCCACCTAGAAGAAGGTTGGATTCCCGCCCATGTCTCGCCCTGGTAACCCTTTAATATTCACTCTGCATATCAGTGCCGGTGAGACCTGGAGCTAGAGTAAGGAGCTTGATGAGAAGAAAATACAGAAATAGTTTCCCGTTTTTTTTTTTTTTTATTGTTGTTTTTTAGTTCAGGGTAGCCTTGAATTCACATTATATAGCTCAATCTGGCCTCAAACTTACAGTGATCCTCCTGCCTCAGTCTCCTAAGTGCTGGGATTACAGGCATGCTCCACCATGCCTGGTAGTACAATTTCTAGACTTTTATCATTTCCCTCTTTTTAATACATGCATGTAACATATGTTGGTATTATCACCCAATACACTTGCCTACTGCCCTCTGCTCTGCCCCCTTATTCCCTTCTTGTGAATCATACTATCTCTTCTTCTTTCATGTCATCAATTTTGTTGTTGTTAGATTCCACATGCATTTTAGCAAAAATGTGGAATACGTGTCTGAGTCTGGCTTATTTCACTTAACGTGATGATTTTCATTTGTATCCATTATCTTGCAAATAATGTGATCTCATTCTTTATAATTGGCTAATGCTCCATTTTGTGAGTACTCTTTGCTCATTTGTTGATGGGAATTTAGGCTGGTTCCATATCTTGGCTATTATGAATTATGCCACAATAAACCTGGGTATGCAGGTACCCATATACAGAAGTGTGCTGCCTTTAATTTCTTTGCATCCATAAAGGAGTGATGTAACTGGATAAAATGGTAGTTGTATTTTCAGTTTTTGTTGGTTTACACGGCGGCTAATTTACATTCCTACCCACAGTGTGAAGTGCTCCCAGCTCCCCTCCCCTGGTTCACATTCATTGTTTTGTAGTCTTGCTGATAGCCATCCTGACTGGAATGAAATGGAATCTTGGTGTCCTTCGGTTTGCATTTTCCTAATGACTAAAGATGTAGAACATTTTTTCCACATACTTGTTGACCATTTGTATTTCTTTCAAGAAGAAATTTGTTCATTTGTCCATTTATTGATTGGGCCTTTTTTGGTGTTAACTCTCTCTCTCTTTTTTTTTTTTTTTTTTGCATTCTTTATATATATTAGATTTTACTCCTCTGTTGAAAGAGCAGCTGGCAAGATTTTCACCTGTTCTTCAGAGTATCTCTTCACTCTTGATTGTGCAGGTTTTTGATGTAGTACTGTTTATTGTCTTCTGTGCTGCTGGAATCCTATTCAGAAAGTTCTTACTTGTACCTATGACTTCCATGTTTCAAAGCCTGTGTTTTTTCCTTTCAGTTTTGAAGTTTTGGGATGCATACATAGGTCTTTGACCCATTTTTGAATTGATTATTTTATTCAAGGTGAGAGACCTAGTTTCAGTCTTCCACATGTGGATATCAAGTTCTCACAGTGCCATTTGCGACAAAACAATTTAAATGGAGGTCTTTGAGAAAGCCAGTGGAACTAGCAGGTATCTCTCTACTTTCTGTATAATGTGGTAGCTGAAGTTGTAGCAGTCATCAAAGATGCCCCTGAAGATGGAAGAACAGTACTGAGGAATGTGAGGCAAAAAGAGAAAAGGATTGTGGAGTTTCCAACGTTGTCAGATTTTTTTAAATCAGAATTTTATCACTTGATAAGAAAATGTATTCTTTTATTAGGTTTCAGGGTACATTGAGTAGCATTGGGATTATTTGCTTATTATAGCTAGATAATTTATCTAGAAAGTAGTTGGGTCTGTCTGGAAGGTAGAAGGTGATAGAATAGTTATTTGGTAATGATTTCTTCTGTGGTTGTTGGCTTGGTTCGGTTTTTTCTTTTGTCTTCTGTTTGGTAAAAAATATTTTTTCCAGGAAATTCATGAATGGAAATAAAGGACATGAACACAAAAGTCCAAGCAGGTTTTTACTAAGCTTGAGGGGAGCCTCTATCTTTCTAAGATGGCGAGTGGGCTTATTCAGAATGGCGGTCTTCCTGTCTGGGCTCTATCAGTTGGTATATAGAATTGAATGAGCAGATTGCTGATTATTCTTTTAATTTCCTCTTTATAGATGTTTCTTCATTATTACTTTTTTACTTGCTTTTCTATTTTCCCTTTAAATAGGTTAAGCAATAATTTAGCTATATCTTTTTTTTCAAGAGTAATTGGTTGGACTTACATATTAGCTCTAAAATTTTTTATTGTTTTCTAACTTAACTACAACTGTTATCTTATTTTCTATTTGATTGTCTCATTATTCTACTCTTTCCTTCACTCTTGCTACCTTTTGTCAATTTTATAAATTTTGCATTGCCAGAGTCCATAACATTTGCATTGGGTTCTATAAGTATAATCTTTGTATTTCCTTTGCAGTGTTGGCGTTTGCACTAGTTTTTCTGTTTACCTCTTGCATACTTTTTCCACTCACCTCCTGCTTGGTAGAAGTTTACCTTCAGTGCATTTTTTTCAAGGTAGACTGATTTAAAATGATATTCCAAATTCCCTAGGCAGAACCTATATGGTAAAGATGGCCACACTCCCAGAACTTTTATACAGATTTAATGCAACCTCATTCAAAATACCAATAGCTTGCCTCACAGAACTAGAGAAAACACTTTTAAAATTCATTTGGATCCACAAGAGACCTAGAATAGCAAAAGCAATTCTGGGCAACAAAGGCAAGGCAGAAGGTATCACAATCCCTGACTTATAATTATCCTACAAAGCTACCATGATAAAAACAACATTGTACTACAAAAAACACAAAACACACACATACACAAATTCAAAAAACTCAAACTCAATGAGCAATGAAAAAAATTTTTTTAAGAATATGTAGAAACAACTCCATATGTAGTCAGTAACATTATCTTTGACAAAGGGTCAAACATCTTCACTGAAAGAAACACAGCCTCTTTAATAAACAATGCTGGGAAAACTGGCTTTCCACATACATGCCAAAGATTAAACCTAGACCCGTATCTCTCACCATATACTAAGCTAAAATTGAAATGGAGCAAAGATCTAAATATTAAAACAGAAACAACATGCTAGAAGATAAAGATAATGTTGTAACCCCCCAAAAAAGACAAGGCCCTGTGATGAAAAATGGGGCAAGACCCCCAAAATGAAAAACAGGGCAAGATGATGTCATTTTAAAAAGAAGCACTTTTATTTTAGCTGGCCCAGTGATACAGTGCAGATGAAATTTGCAAAGCTGTGCAACTGACTTAGAATTTTGACTGATTTTTATAGTTCATTTATGATTAGCTCATTGATCATTAAGTACATAGCAATGAGAAACAAGCAGGGTGAGCCTTTGTTCCCCTTTGCTTGAGGTCAGAGGCATTTCACAGTGGGTGGTTAGCCAATTCATAGCCCTTAGTCTGCCAATTCCAGGAACATTTGTCTCTCATAAAGGGAACAATGGTTGACACAGCATCATTTGTCTCTTAAAGGGGAACAAAAGTTGACCCAGCAAACAGGTTTCTAGGGTGGGGAGGGGAACGGATGCATACAGAACAGCATGATGATGAGGTCAGTTAATCTATAACTGGTTACCAGGGTGATAAGCATAAAGCATAACATTCCTCACTGATTTTTGTCCATGTTCCAAATCGTTGGCTCATGGAGTTTTCAAGCAGAGGTATCTGTTTATAAACTTGTGTCATTGAAACCATGAGTTTTATAGTTTGAACCTGATCTTTGACATAATTTACCAATTTGTTTACAATGCAATGTCCAATTGTTACACAAGTAAGTAAGATTAACAGGTCTGGAGGCTGCTGTGATTAACATTGTCAACCAGGGAGATAGAGAAAACCATCACTCAAACTAATTCTGTTTAGCTTGTCTGGCTTGTTTTCATTCCTGTAGCCACCCTTTAAGGCTGGCCATACTTTGTTGGATAACCCCAGAATGATTGGCATACAAGCAACAATTTTTTCCTAATGCCAGTCAGAGGCCTCTTTTCTTTAGGAACAGGAGATCTAGACCCTGCCAGTTTTGTAAAACCATCTCAGCCAGTGAACTTAAAGAATCATCTAATTTGGAGACAGAGTCACTAAGGGCTGCTAGATCATGGTCAATGAGTGCACTTAAGTGTCTATAACTTTGGTCTCCAATTATTAGGCTGGACACTCGTAAACCTATTGACTCTGCCATCCCAATTCCCAGTAATACAGGTAAGAATACAGGATTTCTCTTCACTCAGACACGACTATTAAAGTCAAAACTAGGGAATAAGTGACTCTTACCATTATCTCTAGAATACCAATACACTTGGGGAAAGATACGGACTAATATGCAAAACTCAGGGTGCTGGGTAACAGGTGATGTGTGGAACAAGGAATTATACCAGAAGTACAGGCAAACCAGACTCCATTGGGAGCAATAAAGTGCTGATTAGGAGGATTAGAAAAAATTATGAATCAAAGCTGAAGAGGTAAGATTATAGAGCACAGCATAAGGGGAAGTGCACAAAGAGTAGGAGGCAGAGTAAACACAGGTTCCTGGGGTACCCTGTACATTGTCCAGTGTGAGCAGAGGCCTGATATCCCACCAACAAGTGGTGTCATCTGCAGAGGAATTCAAAAGTTGATTTGCCATAATGTCCAGAGGCAAGAAGGGGTCTAGAGATGGCGCAGAAATGGCAGAGGGCAAAAAGGTCTCAGGAACAGGAAGTCTAGTGGAGGAAAACAGAAGATGGGGGTTTCCCAAGTGAGGAAAAGGTAATGATCCCCTTTTATTTCCCTGTCAAGGAGATATAGATTCACAACCCCAATGTCTACAAAAATATTTTGTCTCTATGGACTGTGAACACCTGTGATCAGAGGCTGGCTGTTGCTTTTGGGGGCAAAGATACCAGCCAATGGACTGTAATTCCTTTTTTTTGTTTTTATCAGTACCAGGGATCAAACTCATGACTGCTTGCTTGCAAGGCAGGTGCTTATGCCGCTGAGCTAAATCCCCAGCCCCTGTAATTCCTTTTGACTACGTAAGTCCCTGCAAGGCTCCATTAGCAATCAGGCAGCATGGCATGCAGACCCAATAACATTCTCTTCTGTCTAATTTTTGCTGAGATGTTATATAATAGGGCACATAAATCTATCTTAATTATCCCATGGACAGTAGCATTGACTACCAATAATTTACCAGTGAAATAGTAATTTTCCAAGTTCCAAACAGTGGGTTATGAGGTATCTCCTTGGGGTCTCCACAAGAAACAACACATAAGAGCAAGATTATCAGATACATTTGGCAATTTTAAGCTTTAAAGAATCCTTGGAAGGTACAACAGTCCACTTATCTGTAGGTTAACCGCTATCGGAGGCCAGAACTGGCTTGAAGTGGCAATGATGAGTCCAGACAGGCTTTTCAGTGACTTTGACAGCAATCATAGTGCTGAGGACCATGGTGTAGGGGCCTTCCCACTATGGTTTGAGAGACTCACGGTGATGTCTCTTGATGAGGACTAGTGTCCTAGGTTTCACTGTAGGACGTTCGTCCTCGCGATGGGCTGCAAGCAGAGGTTGTTGTTGTCGGAATAACTAGTGGATGGAAGTCAGAGCTAGCTGAAGGGCCTGGATGGACTTAACAAGATCTTGATTAGCCAGATCAGCTAATTTTTCCTCAGAAATCTTAGGAATAAGAGGAAGAGGTCTCCCATATAGAGATTAAAAAGGGGAGACACCTGCAATGTAGGGGGTACATTGCACCTGCAAGAGGGCGAAAGGAAGGAGACTCACCCAGTTCTCACCAGTTTCCAAGGCCATTTTAGTTATTACCATTTTTAAAGTCTGGTTTATCCTTTTTACTTGTCCTGAACTTTGAAGCTGGTAAGCACAACGGAGTTTCCAATCAATCTGCAAAGCTTGGGTTAGTTTTTGAGTTATCTGGGCTATAAAAGCCGGGCCATTATCAGACCCCATGGATAAAGGGAGGCCAAACTGGGGAAACTGCTATCAGGGCTGACTCAAGACTTAGTAGGAAAAGCTTTGACCCATCCAGTGAAAGTATCTACCATTACTAATAAGTACTTATTCCCTTGAAGTCCAGGCTTTCCCATTTCTGTGAAATCTATTTCCCAATGTTTTCCTGGCATAGTCCCACAATAATGAGTGGGTTCCATTTGTTGCTGTCACTTTGGGTTTACCAACTGGCACTGAGGGCATCTAAGGCTCACAGACTGAGTAAGCTTTGACAAATGAGGGATAAAGGAATGATCTCAAAAAGAGCAGTGAGTTTTGATCCTCCCACGTGAGTGAACTGATGAGCTTGTTGGATGAGTTCTCGTTCCAAGGCCTCAGGGAGGAGGACTCACTTATCAGGCAGTTGGTACCAGCCCCTGGGGATATCAGGGTTTGCTCGGAGTTGAGCTGCCAAATGCAAGTCTTTTTGAGTGCAAAAGGTCTCTGACAGAGTAGGTGGAATCAGTAGCAATGCCGGGGCTGTCTCAATCCCCACTGATTTTGTGGCTGCTTTTTGAGCAACAGTGTCTGCTAGATTATTTAATAGCCACCTTCCTTGGCATCCAAATGGCAGCTAACAAATCCAAAATTTGGGGAGCATTTTTGATCTTTTGGTTCCCTTAAGTCAATAAACCTCATTCCTGATAAATGGCCCCATGAACATGGGCAGTAGCAAATGCATATCTGCTATCAGTATGACAACTTGAGGGCCTCAGTGAGGGCAATAAGTTCAGCTCATTGGGCCAATGTTTCTGGCTCCAAGCTTTGTTCCCATAGAATCTGAGAGTCCGTGATGGCGGCTCCCACAACCCGCTTACCTTGATAGATGTGACTGCTTCCATCAGAGAAATACGATGGAACTCCAGACAGTGGCTCATCTATCAAGTCTGGTCAAAGTCCCATGAGATGATCAGAGGGCCAAGGAGGAGTCATCATCAGGCAGCAGGGTAACTGGGTTCAAAGCCACTGTCCCCTTGAAACTGATGGTAGTTGGATCCAAAAGTAATGCTTGATAGTGCATGACTTGGGAGTTAGGTAGCCATCGGTCCTGTGGAGCTTTGATGAGAGTCTCCAGTGAATGAGAGGAGATAATTAAAAGTTTTTGTCCAAATGTCAACTTTTGGGCCTCTTTCACCAGGAGGGCCACCAAGGCAATCATCTGCAGGCAAGGCAGCCATCTGGCTGCCACATTATCAAGTCTCTTGGAAAGTTAGGCAACAGGCCTTTGCCATGGTCCTAAACTCTTGGGTCAGTAGTCCTTTTGCTATCCCTTACTTTTCATCAACATAGAGGGAAGAAGGTTTTTGCAAATTTGACAGAGCCAGAACTGGAGCTTCTGTTAAGGCTGATTTTAGTTGCTTAAAAGCCTAGTCTCATAAGTCTGTAATCTAAAGCAGGCAATATTCTATGGCTCCTAGAAATTCTCACACTTGCTTTCTAGTCACAGGAACTGGAATCTGTTGAATGGCTTGCACCAGCTGGGAGGAAAGAGTCAGTTCTAAGCAAACTCTAATAACTAACTGAGGAGCATTTCCTCAAATCTCTCAAGCCTTTGCAATTTTTGCTTAATATCAAGGGCCAACATTTACAAAGGCATTATTAATGGCCCTTGCTTTTTAGGTGCTACCGGATCTATGGGTGTACAAATGTAATAGGCCTCTAGCAATCTTTCCAGAAACCCCGAGGGGGACTCATCATCTAATTGTCTCACCTCTGATACCTTGGACAAATTGGTGGATTTTCTGGTAGCCCTTAAAGACTTCCAAGAACAACTAGTGATACCGAACGAGGGCCTTCTTACCTCTGGTTGTCCGGGACAAAGGGAAAACATGGTTCTGACATTCCGAATCAGAGGACAGGTTTTCATCTGGAATGCACACTGCTTTTTATCTCACAGCACAAATGTTTTTTCTCCCTTCTGCTGTAAACAGAACCTGCAAAATCTGCTGACAGTCATCCCAAGTGGGGTGATGAATGGAGAAGACAAATTCCAAAAGAGAAATAAGGCCCTGACGGTCCTTAGAAAAAGCAGGGTAAGGAAGAGGAGTCCAGCAATTCTGAACACTGATGGCTCCTAGTCTGGATGGAACTGAGAATTACAGTCCTTTTAAATTTTTATTTTCATAGGCAAATATATTTTATATAGTCAACACTGACTTTTCATCATTATATAAAGTTGGGATTACAAAGGGCTCCAGTTTGTCCTCCACTTTTGGGACTATAATCTCATTTTAATGGAAGCATTTTGCAGTAAAGATTACTGATCCAATTCTGTCAAATTCTGAACACATTTGTTTTTCTCTGTTTTTTACTTATTGCCAGTCAATTACTTTTTCTCTAGCTTTTTAGGCAACATTAAAATTTGTAACAAAATCTTTGAAGTGATTTTCTTAGTAGTCTAAAATATATTAAATCATTTTACCTCTTTTTACCACCTTAAAATGTTACACTATAAAACTGTAACTTTTCAAACTGGCTCAATAACAGTATGACCTGGCTTTACTTGGTAAAGTCAATATGATTTTTAAAACCATAAACATATATATATATATATATATATATATATATATATATATATGTGTGTGTGTGTGTAAATATATATGCATATATATATACATTTTAACCAGAAAGAAAAATACTTTTTAAAGGTATGCCAAAGTTGTACATAATCAGTTGAGGACTAAAACGTTAAACAAGGCACCACAAAAGACAAGACCAACATTAAAGACACAAACAAAGGTTTTTCTGTCTGTGATTCGACGACCTAAAGGGAAATAAATTTTTATTATGACCCTTAAGTCAAATAAGCCACATGGAATCTGCAATAGTAGTTTAAGAGAAATAAAAGAAATCTGAATGTTAGTGCTGAGATAACAGATTCAAATGAGCAAATAGCTCCACAATAAAAATATATCAAGCAAAAACCAAATGGATAAAAAATCCCAAATCACAAATGGGCTAGAAGCCCTTTCCCAGAGGGTGTCCAGCTTTGGTGCAGAAGGAGCCAGGCTCATCTGCAACTTCAAATGTGCACACTCAGATTACAAAGAACAAAAGATCCAAATACTTACAGATGGTTCAAGCTGATCAATCATTGAAAAAAATGTGGGGAGAGGGTCCCTGTGTAATCCCAGATGAGCCCCCAAATGTTGTTAGCCCCCTCCAAAAAAAGACCCCCAAGATGAAAATCAGGGCAAGATGATGTCATTTTTAAAAAAAGCTGGCCCCAATGGTCTAAACAGGTTGTATCTCATTGGATTTTATTATGTACGATAGTATAAGCAAAAACCTTTTAAAGACAAGGAGATTATACAGAAACCATTGTTCATTTTCTGTTAGTCGATTCTAAATATTCTGTAATGCTGTCATTCTCTTAAATGGTTTTACATTGTTTTGATATACTTAATGCTACAGTATACGAAGTTGTACTCAAGGACTTCAAGGAAAGAGTCAATATGGTAACTACTTTTGGGTCAGAATAATCTGGTGGTGAAACACTATTCTGCTTAAATGGTTATGTTTTGATCTGCGCTGTTTCGCTGTTATGCCCTCTTTTTTTCTCAATCTCCACTCCATTATTTACTTTTTTATTTTTATCCATTTAATTAAAGGGAAAAAATAGCAGGATATAATATAGTAACCCACTTTGAATTTCTATTATCTCGATTTGAAGCCCTGTATTACTCTCACCATCTTGTTTTTGACTGATGTTCCCCTATTCTGTTTTGCTGGATAGTAGCAGGTTCGAAAGTTTAGGCATCAGCTGTGAAGATAATGAGATTCATTATAACACCCATTCTCGTTGACTTTTATCTACTTTTGAAGACCTACAATGTCTCCAATGTTTTGGTTTTGTCAGTTTTGTTCTTTACTGTTTTGTTCAATTGTATTATAACTAATGATATAGGCAATTCTATTAGAGATAGCGGGAGGCATTATGGTAACCATTGTTGATCACCTTGTATTATGTTTTTACATTATCTATTATGTCCACCCTTTTGACTTGACCAATTCTGTTCTGTTATGTCACATTTGGTTTTACTCTCTTCCAAAAAAGCAATAAGAACCGTGGGAGCAATGAAACCCAAAATGTGTAATAGTCATTGTACAAAAGAGAGGAAAAGAAAGTGCTCTAAACTATATAACTGCATGTATATTTAAGTGTATAAGATAGAAAATGATATCACAGAGTTTTATTGGATCATTGAACAGAACTGTTTGCAGTATTATTGTTGGAATGTCCACTCTACAAGCTTTAATTTTGTGACTTGAACAATTATTTCTAAGATGGCAATATGTAATCCATTAACTAGTGATTTCCTACTGTTCATTTTTTTCTTCTGTAAATCTGTATAACTTGTACCCTTTCACTGTTTTTTTTTTCTTTTCTCCTTAAATAAAAAAAAAAAAAAAAAAAAAAAGCTGGCCCAGCGACACAGTGCAGATGAAATTTGCAAAGCTGTGCAACTGACAGAATTTTGACTGATTTTTATAGTTCATTTATGATTAGCTTATTGATCATTAAGTACATAGAAATGAGAAACAGAAACAGGCCTTTGTTCCCCTTTGCTTGAGGTCAGAGGCATTTCACAGTGGGTGGTTAGCCAATTCATAGCCCTTGGTCTGCCAATTCCAGGAACATTTGTCTCTCATAAAGGGAACAATGGTTGACACAGCATCATTTGTCTCTTACAAGGGGAGCAAAGGTTGACACAGCAAACAGGTTTCTGGGGTGGGGAGGGGAATGGATGCATACAGAACTGACGTGGTCAGTTAATCTATAATTGTGTGGTTGGTGCTTGGTTACTAGGGCAATAAGCATAGAGCATAACAGATAAAGCTCTTGAAGACATAGGCTTAGGCAAAGACTTTAAGAACAAAACCCTGATCACACAGAAAATATTACAAAGAATTAACAACTGGAATCACATCATATTACAAAGCTTTTGCACAGCAAAAGAAATCACCAAAAATGTAAAGAGACAGCCTACAATATGGGAAAAATATTTTACCAGCTGTTCCTCAGACAATGGACTAATATCTAGGATATATAAACTATTTAAAAAATACTTTCCCCTGAATTTAAAAACCCAATCAAAAAATAGGCCTCTGAAATGAATACCCACTTCTCAGATGAACAAGTACAAACAGCAGTTAAATATATGAAAAAAATGTTCATCACTGGTCATATATGAAATATATGAAAAAATGACATCACTGGTCATTTGAGAAAGGCAAATTAAAACAAGGCTGAGATTCCTTCTTACTCCAGAAAGAATGGCTATCATCAAGAAATCGATCAATTACAAATGCTGGTGAGGCCACAGGGGAAAGGAGCCCTTCCACTGTTGGTGGGAGTGTAGGTTGAAACCACCAATATGGAAGTCAGTATGGAGATTCCTCAAAAAACTAAAACAAGAGTTTCCATTTGACTCAGCTATTCCCTATTTTTGTATCTTCCTGAAAGAGTTAAAAGCATCATATCACAGTGATATATGCACACTCATGTTTACAGTAGCACAATTTGTAATAGCTAAATCTTAGAATGCTCCCAGGTGCCCATCGAATAAAGAAAATGTGGTTTTAACATGTGATGGAGTACCACTCTGTCATAATGAAGGATAGACTTGAAACATTTTTAGGTAAATGGTTGTACCTTGAGATCCTACTTTCAAGTGAAATCAGTCAAACACATAGGATTAGATAGCACATTGCTTCTCCTGTATGGGAAACTGAAAGTGTAAATAAGGACTAAAATGGATGACAGATATTGGGAAATAGAAAAAATTATTCAAACGGGATGGGGATCAAGGGGGAGGAGGAGAAGGAGTTACTCATAATATTCCTTCATTATCCTTTTAATGTCTGTGGGGTCTGTTACTATGTGCTTTTATATTTGAACTGGGTTTCTTGTGGACAACATACAATCAGTGGGTTGGTTTTTTGTTTGTTTTTACCTATTCTGTCATCCCTTTTCATTGGTGTTTTTAGGGTATTGCTACTTAAGACGATTATGGATGTGAATTCATTACAATATTTATTACTGTTTTCTATTTGTCGCTCTTGTTTTTTGTCCTTATGTTTTATCTCTCACTGTTTCTCACCTTTTTAGTTTTAATTGAGAACTTTATGTGAAAGTGTCTTTATTTCTTTCTTGTTTCTGATGTTCAGTTTTATAGGATGCAGAATTCTAGGTTGGTGCATTTTTTTCCTAAACAGTTTGAACATTTTACTCTATTCCCCTATTGCTTGGATGACTTCTGAGCAGTCAGATGTGACACTTATCTTTGCTGTTCTGTGCATAAGTATTTTTCCTTCTATACATTCTTCTTCTTTTTTCTTTACTTTGATTTCCTGTGATTTGAGTATGATGTGCTTGCATGTCAGGTTTTTGTCACTTGTTTGTTTTGGTATTCTCTGCCTGTAGTTTTCTGTCTGACAATACTCTGGAGAAGTTCTCAGTCCTATTTACTTCTGCTCATTCTGCTCCCTCTTCTTTTGATATTCCTAGTGTCCCCAGTTGGCTGAGGATTATTCTGCTTCATTTGCAGAAAGATCATGAATTGGCACAGTGTAGCACCCTTGGTATTGGTGGCTGTGGTCTTTGCATGCCAGTGGCTCCCAGCCCTCAGTGTCACAGCTCTGAGAGTTACAGCTGTGGAGGCTTGAGCCACCCCATCGGCTCTTCTGCAGCCTTCATGCTCTGCTGCCTCACTGGGGCTCTCCACATGTCATCACGGATCTGTGTTGGTCTCTGCTGATCTCTACCAGTCACTGCTGCTCTCTATCACCTGTCACTGCCAATTGTCAGTGTCCACAGATCTCTGCTGCCATCTCCAGAACTCCTCAGGGCTGGTAGCTCCTTGTGTTACAAGCTCTTGTTGGTACAATTCACTCATCCCGCTCTGCCGGGATAAGAATCACAAATAGGCAAATAGGCAATTGGCGTGAGGCTTCCTGGGATGCACGCTGCAGGTTGGTTCCCTGGAGGGCGCCTTCCTCAACTGTCCTGAGGAGTGTGAGGGAGCACTGTTCATACAGGGCAGGGGAGCGTGTGCATGTGCGGGTTTGTGCATTTTATGACTTATTTGAGGACTTTTGGAGTAAAACCAGAGAAGAGTCATCAGGAGGTCACAAGGCAGAGTCATCTTGGATAGGTCGGTGTGTCAAACTTTTGCTGGGTAAGGCAAGTATCTCTGGAGTGGTGGTGGGGCACCTAGGACACCACAGCTGTCATGGCAGCGGCTTCCCAAACTTTGGAAGAGGCTGTTTGACTGACATATTACTTGTTTCTACAAAAAAATCTGGGCTGAATTCACTACTACTGCTGCTTTTAAGGATCTTCTAGGAGTTTCACGGCCCCCTGGGATTTGGAGACTTGGGAGATATCACATAACCCCAATCTCTCCCCAGTCTATGGGTGGAGGTGGCCCATTCAGACAGGCGCCGTAGCTCCTGGACCAGCATTCATTCCCCAGTGAGCAGTGGCAGGAAGTTCATCCTGAGATCATAAAGGTAGGACATTTGGACCCACACTGAAGGAGGAGGGTGGAGAATCATTTGCACCCTTGAGTTTGAGGCTATCCTGAGAAATAGATAGAGACCCTGCCTCAAAATTTAAAAATAGCTGGCTAGGTGGTACATCCCTGTAATCCCACCTCTCTGGGAAGCTGAGGGCAGGAGCATCGCAAATTCAATCCCAGGCTAGAAAAATTAATCATTTATCAAGACACTGTCTCAAAATAAGAAAAATAAAAAAGCACTGGGGCTGTCACTCAGATGTATATGTCCTGAGTTCAGTCTCCATTACCAAAATGAGTTAATGAGTGAATAAACAAAAATTTAAAAATAAACATAAAACATTTCCAAGTTCTAATTTAATCATCCCAGTATTACTTACTCAATCAACTTTTCCCGCAGTGTTTTGAGTGTGGTGGCATGAAAAGGTCATGGGATTTTGCACAGAAGTACGTAAAATCCTGGCTCTGGATATCAGTCTCCAACCACACACTGTAATCCCAGATGCTCTGGAATTGAGGCAGGAGAATCATAAGTTCAAAACCAACCTGGGCAACTTAGTGAGATTCTACCTCAAAATAAATAAAACAGGGGTGGGCAACACAGCTCAGTTGTAGTGTTATCAGGTGGTGTAGAGACCAAGCTCTTACTGCTCTGTTCAGTGAATTGGTCGGGACAATTGGCAAATGTGAAAGATTAACATTCAAGAGATGCAAATTAAAACAGCACTGAGATCCCATCTCAGCCCAGAAAAAATGGCTGCTATCAAAAAATCAACCAATAACCAATACTGGCAGGGATATGGGAAAAAAAGAAGCCCTTCTCCACCATGGTGAGAGTATAGACTGACGTAACCACTGTGGAAATCAGTGTGGCGATTCCTCAAAAACTAGGACTAGAGGCTCCATATGATCCAGCTATTCCCCTTCTTGGTATCTTTCCGAAAGAATTAAAAGCATCATACCACAGCAATATATGTGCACCATGTTTATAGCAGCACAGTCTGTGATTGCTAAATCCTAGAGACAGCCCAGATGCATTAATAGATTGCTAATAAATTGCTAAATCCTAGAAACAGCCCAAGCAATAAATAGATTTTTAAAATAGTGTGTTTTAAAATATAGAATGGAGTACTACTCTGCCATAAAGATGGATAAACTTGAGACATTTACAGCTAAATGAATGCACCTCAAGACCATATTCTTAAGTGAAATAAATCAAACATATAAATACCACATTGTCTCTCTGGGGTGAGAAACTGAAAGTATAGATGAACTAAAATGTATAATAGATACTTGTGAAATAGGTAGAAATTTTTCAAAAGAAAAGGAAAACTAGGGAGAAGGGAGGGGGAAAAGAAGGAAGGAAAAAAATGAGAAAAAGAAGGATAAAAATGGAAACAAAGCTGGGAAAGGAGGTGGAAAAGAAGGGAGGGGAATGGGAAAAAGGGAATCAAGATATACAAATTCCCTGTGATGAATGTGATTGATATGAATGCCTAAATGGTACCCATAAACTTTAACACTACTAATAACAAAGAAAAAGACAGAAGCACAAAAGAAGTGCTCAGGGAGAAAAGGAGGGAGAGAAGAGCGGAGCAGAAGCCTGCAGGTACGAGCATGCAGCAGCAGCCAGACCTGAGGCCACTGTCTTCTGTGTCCTCTTTGATTAGACAGTTGACCCAGCAGGTGCCACTGGGTCTCCTGCTAGAAGATGGCATCAGGTGCTGGGCTCAGTTTGCTCTCCGGTTAGAGGAGCGGGGCCAGCTGCCAGGGTCTGCATGCTCTCCTGTCAGAAGGTGTCCGGCTGGGTGTCTGGCAGCAGCACCCCTGGGTCCCATCTCCATCACACGCACACACGCACACATGCACACACACTCCAAGAAGAGGAAGGATGCGGAGGAGCAAGAGGGAAAAAAACCCCCATTGTGTTGATGGTCTGTTTTAGAATATTTCCAGCAGATTCGAGGGTGTTGGCGTGCTTTTTATGCAGGGTTCAGCCAGACCCTAGTGCCTACTCCTTACTTTTCTAGCCGTGCACCTACATTTTAAGCCACAGCAATCATTCTCATTATCTGACGAGCTTCTGTGATTTATTTCATCCTCCACTTCCTGCCTTCTCTCCATGCAAACGTGTTACAGGCCAGCCACCTGTACTGGGTGAATACAGCTCAGATTACTTAGCCGTCAAAACCTGCAGGATTAACATTCTCCTGAATTTATTTAATTATCAGTGAATGCAATGCTTAACTCTCTTTTTACCGAGCACAACATTCTTCATTTTGGGGCTAAGAAACTGCTGTCTTTTTTTTTTTTTTTTTTAAGACAAGATGTTGCTCTCCAGTTCAGGCTGGCCTCAAACTCATAGTGATCCTCCTGCCTCAGCCTCCAGAGTGCTGGGATTATAGGCATTTGCCACCATACTGGGTCTGACTTCTACTTAAATGGAAATGTCTAGTCTCTGTAACAGAGGCAAAAAGTAATCTGATCAAAGCACTGTTTTCCTCCTTGAACCTGAGAATTGCCATTGTACATCGTTGCTTTCCTAACTTTTGTCTCTGTGGCTCCATTTCTCGTGCTCAATCGCTTCCATGCTCAGAAATCCTTTTTGTAGTAATAAAATGGAATTTTCTAGAAAATAAATGCAATTTTCTGTGAACTCTACTTTGCAATCAAATTCAAATTCTGCCTCAGCCTCCGGAGTAGCTGCAGTTACAGGCACCTGCCACCTCACCAGATTTTTGAGGTTATTCTCAAACTATAAGGGGACTGAGATCCTGAGGTAGAATTTCACCCCCTTCAAGGTCAGTCTGTGCAGCTTAATAGTAGGATCTTGTCTCAAAAGAAGAAATTAAAAGGGCTGGGGACATAGCCCAGTGGCAGAGTTTTTGCTTATCATATGTGAGCAGTTGGGTTCAATCCCCTTACTAAGAAAAAAACAAAAAAAGAAAACACTTCTGTTTGGGGGGAAAGTCACAGAGAAGGGTCATTTATTTCTTGTATCTTACATCAGGAAGTAAAAGTGGAATTAAAGATTTTATTTCCAGACAAATGTGCAGTTGAGCATCATCTCTGCTGCTGAGGCAGGAGCTACACCCAAGTTGCTTGAGGACTTGGAGTGGGCACTGCCGCCAGTGGTTTGGTTCTGGGGGCCATGTGCACCTCTAGGGCACTCTGGGCTCCAGGTGCCATGCTATGCTCGGGTCAGGTACTAAGATCCCTCCCAGACTGACTGATAGAGCATTCAGAATGCACAGGTTCACAGAGGAAGAAACCGAGGCCCAGAGCAGTAAACTGACTCAGCCCAGAACCACGCTGGCCAGCAGTGTCGAGGACTATAGACAGCCTGTCCAGCTCCCCAGCACAACTCAGCCCTCAAGTTTCTCTGGCCCCTTTCACCCGGCACCTGCTCTGGTCCCCCTGGCACTTCTTGCAGTGCGTCCCAATGACTGAGCTCTCACAATCTAGAAGGTGTTGCTGGCTGACTTGGGTTGGGGTCCTGCTCACACAATTGGCTCTAGTACAGGCAAGGTGGTTGTGAGGCTGGTGGGTGCAGCAGTGGGACCTTCTTTCCAGGGCTGGATCAGAAGCTGGAGCCCGAGCATCCCAGCTGTCACCGGATGACGAACCGGACATAGACGCCGGCTTCAACCCCAGGCTCTCTGGAGCTGCTCGGGGACCGGACTGTCTTAGTGCCTGCTCAGCCTCACTCTCGACCTGGCTCCTCAGACTCGATGCTGTCCCTGTTGCAAGGGGACTGCAGCAGCTTGATGTGGGCCATCACCTTGAATTCCTGGACCAAGGGGAGACAGATGGTGATCAGCCTGGGTGGGTGCTGGGGAGCCAGGGAAGGTCTCTGTGTCTTTACTCCCTGGTCCCTCTTCCCATTATTCCTACCCACACTGTACCCACACTGTTGGCACAGCTAGGTGCAAACATTCTCCAGAAGTGGTCCTGGACTCAGTAGCCTCTTTGTACCAGATCTCCCCATAAATCAACATAAGGAAGTGAAGTCGAGTTCTCTCACCACACAGGTCCCTCACCCTGTGAGGGCAGCAGATGCCGCTTCTTCTCAGAGTTGGATCGGCCCCTCTTGGAAGGCGTCACAACAGCTAATGTCTAGTAGAAAGCACACCTTCACCACTGAGGCCTCCTGCCTGATGCTGCACCATCAGATGTGCCCACCAGGGGGCAGGCCTCACCTACACCTGCACTAGTTTGGGCCCTGGAGGCCATGACTGGTGGTGTGGAGACAGAGATTCAGGATCCTTTTTGCCCCATCCTCTCTGAGAATAATGGAGAAGTCAAGGCTTTGGGTGAGAAGATTCTGCTTGGCCACAACCTGCCCCTGACAGTAGAGGTCCCAGTTTCCCTCTCCTGCCCATAGCTTCAGCCACAGGTCCCTGTTGTGATCGGTTTAGTCAAACTCTCTTGCCTCTCTGTGGTCAGGTAACAAGTGTGTCACCATGTGGGAGAAGCATGGTACCTGGCATGCATCTGACTATGTGGTTTCCACAAGTGCTGAGAACTCAGAGTAAGCAAGGGATTCTCTCCTGCCAGACCTCAGGCTTTAGCACCCCAAGCGCATTGCCAAACACTGCCCTTGGTCTGGCCTCACTTGCATCCAGTAGCCATTCAGGTCTGCCCAGCATCACTAGGTCCATGAACAACGTGCCCAGGAAGGGAACAGTGACCTGCTGACACCTTGTGGCCTTGGTTAATGGGTGATAACCAAGGCCCAGGGCCCCTGCCCTCAAGTCTTCTCAACCTGCCCCAGACTCACTTGGTTCTCCCACTTAGAAAAACCTAGCGTCTTTTAGCTACCTCTCAAGTCCCCTGTCTGGACACCATGGCCCCCGAACAGCCACTGATTACCTGACATTTGGCAGATCCCCCCCAAAATTTTAAAACACTTGCCCATAATCTTGCCCAAGGGTGATGCTAGGCCCTGGTCATGGTGACTGCACCTCATCCTGCTTGGCACCAGATGGCCAGGGCTCAGCCCAGCTAGGGCCGAGAGAAGGCTGTGTCAAATGGACATTTCACACACAAGGGTAATAGGAGCCCAGGACTGGGGGTCCCTGTCACCGAGCTGGGCCTGAGGAGGTCCCCAATGCTGAAATCCAAACTTTTGTAGTATAAGTTTGCAGATTTGCTAACTCCCATCGCAGAAAAAGAACCTTCAGTATGCATCAGTAAGGGGAAGGTTTATTAGGCAAGAGTGCAGTGTGGGCACCCGGGGAAATGGGGTGCATTATTTCCTGAAGCTGGAAACATTTATGCCTCTCTTGAAGAGGTGGAGACCCCAAGAGAGCAGCCTACACCCAAGAAGACTGTGAGTCCATTTCATAGATATGGATACAGGTTTTTGTTTTTGGTAATTCAAACATTTTTTGGATTCTTTCACCCGACTCTTTTATCTTATGATCAGGTTCCTGTTCTTTATTTTCTTAAGTCAATTTATGGACTTTTAATATATCTAAAAAAAAATAGAGTGCTATGAGTCTTGTAGGGAAGGAGCCTAAATTTAACCAAAGGTAGCCTCATACGGATGATGCTGAAATAACTCTGCCGAGTCCTGACAGGTATGGTCTTCTTAAAAGAACAAACATTTGTTATGATGTCCTTGTCTCCTTTCTACCTATCTCTCAGTCTTTTCCTATCCTGCCACACTCCTTCCTCTCCTGCTGTGGGCACCCCTGCCGACCCCTGGACAGAGGACGATCATTCAGTCTCCACTGGCCTCCAGTGGTCTCTGGGCCAGGGAATGGCAGTTCTGGGTAGCAAATGCCTCATGGAAGCCCAGCCCTACACTGCCTGCCCAGAGACTTACCATAACCATCAGCATGAACTGCTCTGCTCCTGGATCAGGAGGCAGCACCAAAAGGTGACACTTCTATGGATCCTCCAGGGCTGTGGCCCTGGGCATAGGCCAGGAAGGCTGTACTGACGGGCCTGATGCTGCGGCTGGTTCCAGCTCTGCGGCTGGTGACAGTGGACACAAGCTCGGGAACAGGCCCTGGGGCTGGCTTGAGCTCCAGGGCTGGCAATACAGCTGCCTCTTGGTCCAGGATGGGCTCCAGAGCTGACTACTCAGAGGCTGCAGCCAGGCCTCACTGTCCCTCTAGAGGTGGTTTTTAGGACCTGGCACTGGAGCTGTGGACAGAGCCACAGCAAGGAAAGATCCCAGCGTGACTGCCTTTCCTCTAGGACTGCATTTTCCTTCCCTGGCTGGCAGAGAGGCCCTGGCCCAGGCCCCCAGCAGGACATCTTCTCAGGCTGTGCTCTGCCACCCAGGGTCCCGGCCCAGCTGCAGTCTTGGGACCATAGCTTCATCCATGCCTGCCACACCAAGTCTCCAGAAAAGTACAGTCATTCCAGGAGAACATGGCGGACAGATGACAGCAACTACTGGAGGCTCTCTGAAAGGCTCGGCTCAGAAGTCAGGAATGGTGCGGACTAAGGAGACATGAGCCGGTAGAGATATGCTCTGCTGACTCAGGAACGAACTGGGCTGAGAGAAACCAACTTGGAATGCAGTCCTGGTGCTAAAATAGGAACAGAAAAGACTCAGTGTGGAGGCTGGACCCCGCGCCATTGGAAGCCGCGATTTGGGTTTCCCGCCGCTTGGCGGCTGGCTACCTCTACATCGGTTCGGCAAGGAGAGAGACATTCAGAAGCTCTGTGAACGGGAGTCTGCGAACGGAGTCGAAAACAGGACGGGCAGGGAGGCGTGCACTGACTTGTGGTGAGGTGAGTGAGAGAAACTGACACTCTACCACAGTTTGACTCCAGCAGAGGACTTTCTGGGCTCGGGCAGTCCTGCGGGAGCAGGGCACGGTGGCGACTGTAGCCACAACATTCCCCTCTCGGACGGGATTGGTGAAAAGTGCCTGGCCTGCATGACGCTGCTGGCGGACCCGGTAGGCTGGCCTAACCCAGATCCCAGAGCCTGACGGTGGCCCAGAGGGGCGACTCCTGCGTAGGCTGCCTCGTCCATAACTCCCTGGAGCCCAGCGGTGGGCGGGAACACCTAGCCAGCGCAATTTGATCAGGCTGTGGCTGACAGGCAGGGAAGCTGGGCCTCCTATGTAAACTTGCATATATATAAGGAACAGAGAATATGGGAAAAGGCAGCAACAAGAAAGGCTCCTCGGCCCCCAATTCTGAGAAACAGGCAATAGCGGACACTGCACCAATAGACATTAAGCGCCATATAGAGAGCCTCATAGACCAATTCAGGAATGAAGTTATCAATGACCTGAAGCTAGAAGTATGCAGAATAGTTAGAGAAATGTTAAGCACCACCCAGGAAAAAACAGATGGTGGAATGGAAGAACAGAAAAAGAGGGGAGAATTGTTTGATGGAGAAAACAGAGAAAGCATAGAGTACGTGAAGCAGGTTCAAAGGGACTATCAAGAAATTAAGAAGTCTATCCAAGACTGGCATAACAGCTTGAAAGAAACTAAGGACAGACTATCTGAACTGGAGGCCAGACTTGTAATATGGGAGAATGAAATGAAAAACTTCTTAAAAATAACAAAGAAACAAACAGCAATAATACAAAGACAAAGATGATAAGAGGAGCCATAACTTAAGGATTAAGAACATAAAAGAAGAAGTAGGGACACAAACAAGTGAACTACAAAAGCTACTCACAGAAATAATCAGGAGAATTTTCCTAATTTAGCAAAAGGTAAAGATACTCAGATGTATGAGGCATACAGGACCCCAGCTACCTACAACCCAAACAGAGCAACACCCAGGCATATAATAATAAAAATTCCAGAAATTCAATACAAGAACAGAATATTAAAAGCTGTAAGAGACAAGAAACAGACCACTTACAAGGGAACACCCATCAGAATTACAGCAGATTTCTCTGCACAAACCATCAAATCACAAAGAGCGTGGGGGGAAATAATTCAAGCTTTGAAAGATAATAATCTCCAGCCAAGATTGAGATATCCTGCACAACTGTCCCTGGAAATTGACGGAAAAACAAGGTGCTTCCAGGATAAAGAGGAACTGGGGGAATTTGCAACCACCAATTCAACTCTACAGAAAGTATTGCAGGATATTCTAAAAAAAGAAAAATACAAAGAACCCAGAAATAGTGGCAGGGAGGCCACAACGAATGGAGCAGAGAACAAAATGAAGAAGACAAACTGACAGCTACTGACAGAAAAAGAGCTCAACAGAAATGAGACAGAGAAGATTGGATGATAGGAACAGCTATTTTGGAGAAAATGACATCTTAATAGGTAATATTGATTTAGTATCATCTTGTTTTGAAGTCTCATCTAGCTTTTGTTCTTCTGTCTCCAATGGCCTAAACAGGTTGTATCTTATTGGATTTTATTATGTACGATAGTATAAGCAAAAACCTTTTAAAGACAAGGAGATTATACAGAAACCATTGTTCATTTTCTGTTAGTCGATTCTAAATACTCTGTAATGCTGTCATTCTCTTAAATGGTTTTACATTGTTTTGATATACTTAATGCTACAGTATATGAAGTTGTACTCAAGGACTTCAAGGAAAGAGTCCATATGGTAACTACTTTTGGGTCGGGATTATCTGGTGGTGAAACACTATTCTGCTTAAAGGTTATGTTTTGATCTGCGCTGTTTTGCTGTTATGCCCTCTTTTTTCTCAATCTCCACTCCATTATTTACTTTTTTATTTTTATTCGTTTAATTAAAGGGAAAAAAATAGCAGGATATAATATAGTAACCCACTTTGACTTTCTATTATCTCGATTTGAAGCCCTGTATTACTCTCACCATCTTGTTTTTGACTGATGTTCCCCTATTCTGTTTTGCTGGATAGTAGCAGGTTCGAAAGTTTAGGCATCAGCTGTGAAGATAATGAGATTCATTATAACACCCATTCTCGTTAACTTTTATCTACTTTTGAAGACCTACAATGTCTCCAATGTTTTGGTTTTGTCGGTTTTGTTCTTTACTGTTTTGTTCAATTGTATTATAACTAATGATATAGGCAATTCTATTAGAGATAGCGGGAGGCATTATGGTAACCATTGTTGATCACCTTGTATTATGTTTTTATATTATCTATTATGTCCACCCTTTTGACTTGACCGATTCTGTTCTGTTATGTCTCATTTGGTTTTACTCTCTTCCAAAAAAGCAATAAGAACCGTGGGAGCAATGAAACCCAAAATGTGTAATAGTCATTGTACAAAAGAGAGGAAAAGAAAGTGCTCTAAACTATATAACTGCATGTATATTTAAGTGTATAAGATAGAAAATGATATCACAGAGTTTTATTGGATCATTGAACAGAACCGTTTGCAGTATCATTGTTGGAATGTCCACTCTACAAGGTTTAATCTTGTGACTTGAACAATTATTTCTAAGATGGAATATGTAATCCATTAACTAGTGATTTCCTACTGTTCATTTTTCTTCTGTAAATCTGTATAACTTGTACCCTTTCACTGTTGTTTTTTTCTCTTTTCTCCTTAAATAAAATTAAAAAAAAAGTACAGTCGTGCTGGGTTTTCTTGTTTTCATACAGGAGTCTCTTATATCACAGAGAAGGCAGAACTATCCTGACTTCATACATAGTCATGTATTTAGCTTTATTAGTTATTTCTTCAGACAGGTCTGAGTCCCTGCCTAATATCTCTTCATTTCAACCTGAAGGATCCCTTTACCCAGGGCAGCCTAGTAAGAGGGAAATAAACCCTTACTGCCTACAGCTAAGGATGTCTGAATTTCTCACTCACTTTTAGAGGACAGTTTTTCTGGATATAGAATTCATAGTTGAGAGGATTTTTGTTTGCTCTACTTTGCTGTTTCAGTCAACCTAGAATATCTCAACCCATTTGCTTTTTTTTTTTTTTTTTTTTTTTTTTTTTGGCTTTTTCGTTTTTATCAGTACCGGGGATCGAACTCACGACTGCCTGCTTGCAAGGCAGGCGCTTATGCCACTGAGCTAAATCCCTAGCCCCCAACCCTTTTGCTTTTGATCTCCAAGGGTTTTGAGGATAAATCTAATGATTACCTTTTGGGGGAGATTATAATGGTATTTTCCTGTCAGCCTTGTAGGCAGTGCTATGCCTCAGTGTTTTATGAAAAACATTGCGTTACCCGACTATCAGTGAAGTCGTAACATCACTTTGAGACCAATAGAAGTTTAAAGGAGAAGTAATTGGATATGTTGAGTGTAGACATAATGAGATCTCTAAAAACAAAAATTATTACAGATTCTCAAACCAGAGATTAAAAAAAAAAGACTTTTGTGAGGCCTGGGGTTCAGCTCAGTCGTACGAGCACTTTGGTGCCTGGCAAGTGCAAGGTCCTGAGTTCAATTCTTAGTACCAAAAAAAAAGGGACTTTTTGCAGTATCCTGAAGCTTTAATTTCTGAAGAGCTAAGTATCAATCTCTATAACACATATTTTTAAGAAACTTTGGCCTCTTTTTTTTCTTTTTTATTAAAGACAACAGGTCCTGGAGGCCAAGAAGTAAGGTGTCCACTGTGGGTCTGACCAGCTGTGCCTGGGCCAGTCCATCTTCCAGCCCCATAGGAACCAGTGAGGTTATGTTTGAGGTTAGCTCTACGGTCATAGGCCATGCCCGAAGTGAAGATTTTTGCCCTGAAGACTGCTTGTTTGTGACCCGAGATTTATACACAATGTGTTTTGGGGGGATCAGTTCAGTGTTTTGGAGGTTTGCCAGACTGTGGTCCGCAGTCTGGATGGTGACTGTAGCAGAGTAAAATCATGCTGAGGCCTCAAGGACAGCGACAGAACACTCAGGGTGGCTGCTGAGCACAGTGAAGCCAAGGCTGGGACCCACAGCCCACTCCATGGAAAGAGCCTGACTGATGCCTGTCAGGTGCTGGGCACCTCTGGCCACAGTGGCTGTGCTGAGGTCCTGCTGACAGAACATCTTGGCCCTGGGACATCGGTGTCAGGAACATCTTGGCCCTGGGACATCGGTGTCAGTTAAGGTGCTTCAAATGGAGAAACTGAAACCCACCTTCATTGTGGGTGAAGGAGAGCTCTTAGAGGACCCACAGAACCCCAGGAACCCAACTGCTGAAGGTCATTGAAACACAAGACAAGCTCTACCTTGCACAAGAAGATGAGAGAGGGAAGATCTCAGGCAACACATGTGGAGAGCCGCCTAAGCCCTCACAGAGGAGGAGCCCGAAATTGTTCTTCCCAATCACAGATGCTGGTGCAGTGCTGGGCTGGCCAGGATTCTATGCATGGAGACCTCAAACCTGAGCATATATTATTGGACTCCCAAGAAAATACTAACATCACTGACTTCGGGAAGGAGAGGTTAGGGGATGGGCAGATCTACATGGCAAGATGTTCTATCCTGAATGATTCTCCAAATACCATAGCAAGGTCTGCGGCCCAATGTTTGGATCATCCACAATAAACTGTATGAGTTGGCTGTGGGTTACATAATGTCTACTGGAGAGGTCAGCATCAGGCCACAGCACCTCTTGACCTCACACACTCTCCTCTAACATGCAAATCTAAAAGCAAGCTCCTCAGCCAGAAACCCATGAAGCAGTCAACTCTAAAACAGATCCTATACTACCTGTGGCTCCTCAGGGGTGCATCTTCCCCTAATCCTCCTCCTGAGCCCATTTCCAAGCACAGAAAGACCACAGTCCTAAGCATCATGACCAGGACTGGCCCACTAACCATCACTGCAAAGCCCTGAGGCTCGGGAAGTGTGATCATCTGATGGCCACAGCTTTGCTCCTGAAGCACTAGGCCCACAAGCCAGTACCAGCTCCAATGCCAGCCAAGCCTGCAGATGAGGTGCTGCTGTCTTCTCCCCAGGTCTTATGCCCTCAGCTCTCCTCCCAAGGAGAATGGCCATCAAGTCTGCCAGTCACACCGACCCCTTCTCCCAGTGGGGAAGCCCTAGAGCACCAGGGCAGGAAGAGGCTCCCAGCTCCCACTCAAGTGTGCGGGTTCATCCTCCCAGCACAGCCTGCCTGCCCAGCCCTGCTCATGGCCTGCTGGTCCAGATCCTGCACCACCTCATCCCTGAGTCCTCCATGGGCCTGAACTTTGTGGTAACAAGGAATTGTGTGGGTATGGTTAGCAGGCTTGATAAAGGAGCCAGACAGCACACCTCAGCTTCAGTGTGCCTGGCTGCCTGTTCCAGCAGCCTCTGTCCCACACACAGGACAAGAGTCTGAAATGTCACAGGATTCTCTGACACCTTAAGCCACCTGGAGTCCTGAAGGGCCTGGGACACTTCCCTCTGCCCCATCCTGGGTCCCTGTCTGCCCCAGAGAAGGAGGCTGCAGTGAATCTACTGGCAGGCCTGGCCTAGTGGAGCTGGAGGAGAAAGGAGAGGGGAAGGTCACCTCTGCATCCTGAGGGAGGGCAGGGAGTGTGCAGCCCCTGCAGGGCTGTGCAGGCATCAGGAGCTGAGATCCAGGGAGAAGAGGGAGGAGGGGGACGAGGAAAGGAGGAGGAGGGGAAGGAGGAGGACAAAGAAGAAGAAAAGGAAGAGGAGCAAGAGGGAGACGAGGAGGAGGAGGAGGAGGGAGAAGGGGCTTGCCTGGCTTGTGTTCTGCTGTCCCAGCTGCATGCTCTGGCCAGGCTCTCATAAGCCCCAGCTCGGGGAGCTCTGACTACAGAGCAGTCATCTCTCAGCCCATTTGTACAGGTGAGGCCAGGCCCCAGCTGCTTGCTGACCATGGCTGGAGACTTCAGCTCTTCCCCTCAGGGGTCTCCCCACAGGCTCTGGTGTTTCCTGACACAACAGCTCCCTTCTGCCAGTGGGAGGGACCCAGGAGAGACACCATGAGCATGAGCATGACAACTGAGCTGTGGTCTTTCACGGCCCAGACTAGGAAGTGCTGTACCCTGGCTTCTGTCTCCCGGGACTAACCCTGTCGTAATATGGCAGGGACTCCACGGGGTGTGGTCAGCAGTAGGTGAGGACTCCACATGGGGGCTGATGCAGGTTGCTCCCACAGTCAAGGTCTGCAAAAGCACTCACTGGTTCGACTCCTCCCACCTACCCACCCAGTGCTGGCTGACTCCTGGAGCCTACCTTCCTAGGGCCCTGCTCAGCCTTGCGGGTGCCAGCACACTCTGTGCCAGCCTGCTATGTGGGGGAACTTAAGGAAGCTGCTGGATTCCCATAGAGTAAGTCTGCAGGACAGGTGTCACTGCCCATGTCACTTATACGTGGAGAAAAGGAGAAGCGGAGAGACTCACTGGGTCACCATCTGCTCTGTCACAGGACCAGGCATCTATTCCTAAGGCTGTCATTCATTCTTCACGACAGAGCATACCCTGCCACAATCCCTGCTCCTTGTGAACTGGCCCCTGTGAGGTTTCAGGGCTCCATATAATACAAGAAAGTAAAACGTGTCCTTAGTACATTTTTCTGTGTGATGCTGAGGTGTTCTTACCAGGTTTTGGGGTGCTCAGTTCATCTCAGAGAATGTACCCAACAAGCAAGAATGGTGACAGAGTTTGTTTGAGAAAGTAACAGTGGAAGACAGGGAGAAACTGGCTCTGCAGAGGGCACTTGGGGCTGGGAAGAGAGAAGGAAAGAGAAGCCCTCACCATGGGGAACACAGGGCGGGCTGCTGTGGGGAAAGCCGTGGGAGGGAGCACCCCCTGGCACCTGGGACCCTTTATCTCCTCCACACATGATAGGAAGCCAAGGGAACGTCCACATGTGGGGTTTTGGGACCTGATCACACCTCTCTCTCTGGCCAGTCTCAGCCACACCTTCTCCCTAATTCAGTTTGGACCCAGGGCTCTGTAAATGCCAGACAAATGCTCTCCCACTGAGCCACATCAGGGCCCCGTTCATAATTTTTATGTTGATTACATTCTGAAAATACTTTGGACATACTAGGTTAAAGAGAATATATTGTTAGACTTAATTGTACAAGTTGCTTCTGGTTGTTGTTATGTGTTTGTTTTTTTGTTTGAGGCTGGGTCTTGCTCTGTGGTTCAGGCTGGCTTTGACCTTACTATATTGCCCAGAGTGACCTCAGACTCCCAGCAATTCTATTGCCTCAGCCTCCCCACTGCTGGGATTAGAGGCACACGCCACCATGCACATGTTTTTGTTTTTAAGAAGTGTTATGCACAGCTGACAAGGACCTGTGTGGTGCCTGCTGTAACTGCATAGCTTGTCTGTGTGTTACATGCCGAGGGAGACAATCTATTGGAAGATGGGGCTTCAGGCTTGTCTCCTAGTCCCTTTACAAAGGAAGGGCACTTTCCCTTAGAGTCTATGCTCTGTGGTTCTATTGGAGGTCACTTCCAAAGGGAGCAGCTAGCATCCTTCCAGGTCACCAAATCTCCAGGAGTCTGGGTAATCTGCAATTACTGAATGGTGCTTTATTTTCTTGCTTTTTGTTTGTTTGTTTGTTTACATTTTTTTCCTAGTAAGGCTTCTCAATGCTCATTTTTAAACAATTTTAGTGTATCTGTATATGTATTTATTTATTTGATCTGAGATCTCACTGTCTAGTTCAGGCTGGCCTTGAACTCACTGTGTAGCTCAGGGTGGTCTCTGGCTTGCTGCAATCCTCCTACCTCGGCCTTCCTAATGCTGGAACTACATGTGTGTGCCATTACACCAGCTTTTATAATTTTTACACTAGGGATTGAACCATGGCCTAACACTGAGCTAGATCCCAAGCTCTTTGTATTTTAAGCCAGAATCTGGCTAAATTGGTCGGGCTGCACATGAACTCTGGTCCTCTTGCCCCAGTCTCCTGAGTAACTGGGATTACAGGCATGAACCACCATTCCTGGCCTTATTGTGTAATATAAAATGCACTATTTGAGCCTGGTGTGGTAATGCACACTTGTAATCCCAGCACCCTGGGAGGCAGAGGCAGGACAGAGGGTTGAATGTGTAATCCTAAACGGGTTCTATTGGGTCAGTAAGACCCTGCCTCAAAAAAAGAAAAAGGCACAAAGGAGTGGAGATAGAGCTCAGTGCAAAGGCTCCAGGTTCCATATCCAGTTACATGGGAAAGAATGAAGGAAGGATGGCAGGAAGCAAGGAAGGAAGACACAATGAAAGAGAGAAAGAAACCATGGTTTGATGAGTCTTAATCACTTTATACGCATCATAACTTCCTGTTACGTTTTATAAAAATGATATTGTAATTCAGAAACTATACACACTAATGGGTTCTACTGTGATGTTCTGTTCGTTTGAGGAAAAGTTCAGCATTCTGAAACACTTCAGCAAATCAGTTTTCCTCACTGGTGAACAGATACCAGAGTAATGAATAGCTTCTGACCACTGCCCCTCCTCCCACTGTAAAGCGCCCCATAATAACACGGGGACTTTATAGAGTGTCTGGTTGGAATTTATGAAAAACATAGCCTTAAAAATGAAGTGACACAGCTTCTGCCCAGGGAACCCCCTGCGGGAATCACAGACTGTGACAAGTTGGCCTGGGCTGGGGAGGAAGGAAAGGCGCATGGCCCGGGCTGGGTCAGACCTCACGCAGTCATAGGTTGATCAAAGTAAAAGCTAAACTGTGTAAATCAGTAAATGCATCACATAAAGGGAAGCAAGAGTAGAAAAATCGCATGCTCATGTCAGCAGATGCACAAAATATCTTTGACAAAATCAAACATCAGTTCACGGTAGAAACCCTAAAGAAAATGGGTAGAGAAGTTTGCTAACCTCAATGTGATAAAAGCCATTTATGGCCAGCTCCCTGCTAGTACCATAGTAAGGGAGGAGAAGCTAAAAGTCTGCCCTCTAAGGTCAAGAACAAGACAAGGATGCTCACATCACCATTCATGTTCAGCAGAGTCCTTAAAACATTATCCAAAGCATTCGGGCAAGAGAAAGAAAGAAAAGAGAAATAAAGAAAACAGGAAAGGACAAAGTCAAAATAACATTATTTCCAGATTTACATGATCCTTGACTTTAGGACCCCCTCTCAAAAATGAACTCTACCAAAGACTGCTAGAATTCATAACCAAATTTAGCAGTGTAGCAAGATACAAAACGAACACATAAAAATCAGTAGCATTCCTACACACTAATAATGAACTCTTTGAAAAATTTAGGAAAACAATACCATTCACAATAGCATCAAAAAAAAGCAAATACTTAGGTGTCAGCTAAGCTAGTGAAAGGCCCCAGCAGTGAAATTATACAACTGACAAACAACATTGAGGAGGACATCAGACAATGGGAAAAGAGCCCCTGTTCCTGATTAGGCAGAACTGACATAATCAGAATGGCTACATTTCCAAAATGGAGATACAGATTTAATATGATCCCAATCAAAATACCAATAGCATTTCTCACAGCTTGAGAAAACCATCCTTAAAACAATATGGAAACATGAGATCTTGACTAGGAAAAGCAAGCCCAGGTAACAAACACAAAGCGGGTGGCATCACAATCCCAGAAATCAAAGTTACACTATAAAGCTACAGTGACTGAAACAGCACAGCACTGGCACAAAAACAGATCTGTGGAGTAATGGGACAGAAGAGGAGAAGAGGAAACAAGCCTAGAGCCTAAACACATAGAACGATTTTATTTATTTGTTTATTTTTGCAAACAGGGATTATTTGATCTTTGACAATGGAGCAACAAACATACATGGAGAACGAGAGGCTCTTTAATAAAATGGAGTCAGAAAATTAAACATCCACATGCAGAAGAGCAGTCCAGACCCGCGTCTCTCACCATACACTAAACCAAAATCAAAATGGATCAAAGATCTAAATATTAAAACAGAAGCAATCTGCTGGAAGATAACATGTATACAACTCCTAAAGCCATAGACATTGCCAAGCCCTTCCTGAACAGAGGTCCAGTGGCACAAGAAATAATACTGAGAATCAGAACATGGGATCCTAGCAAATTAAAGAGCTTCTGCAAAGCAAAAAGCCAGCAGAACAAAGAGGCGATATACAGACTGGGAAAGGAGATTTCTAATAACCATTCTGTGGTCAGGAGATTAACTTGAAAACTCTATAAAGAATATCAAAATCTATCCCCCAAAACAAAACATTTTGATTTAAAATGAGCAACCCTGGTGAATCCATCGTCCTCGGAATAAGAAGTGCAAATGGCCAATAAATATATGGAGAAATGCTCATCATCACTGGCTAATGAAAAAGACCCAAAAAACAAAACAAAACAAAAAAAACCTATACCGAGATACCATCTTTTCCCGGAAAGAATGGCCTTCATCAAAAAACCCTCAATAATGAAGAAATGCAAATGGCAAATAAATACATGAAAAAATGCTCATCATCATTGGTCATTAGAGAAATGCAAATTAAAACCACACTGAGATACCATCTCACTCCTGAAAGAATGGCCAGGATCAAGAAAACCGACAACAAATGCTGGAGAGGCTGTGGGGAAAAAGGAACTCTCCTGCACTGCTGGTGGGAGTGTAGACTGGTACAGCCTTTGTGGAGATCTGTCTGGAGATTTCTCAAAAAGTTGGGACTGGAAATCCCATTTATTCCAGCTATTCCACTTCTAGGCATATTCCCAGAAGAACTGAAAGCATCATACCACAGTGATATATGTGCACCTATGTTTATAGCAGCACAATTTGTAATCGCCAGATCTTGGAAACAACCCAAGTGCCCATCAACTGAGGAATGGATAAAAAAGTTGTGGTATTTCTATACAATGGAGTATTATTCAGCTATAAAGAAGGATCACATTGAGATATTTATCAATAAATGGGCGCAGCTTGAGACCATACTCATTAGTGAAATAAATCAATCTCGCATGTGTGAATACCGAATAGTTTCCCTAATGTAAATAATGATTCAAATATATAAAAATATGTGGTAATCATGATTCCCCATTAGGTGGCCTTGAAGCCTTATAAAGTTTTCACTCATTAATTAGAAAGGCTTTATTCTGGGCTTCTTGATATGAAAATATTTGAAGCTAGAGTATATGAAGTTTTACCCAAATATTTCAAGGAAAAAGACACTATGGTAACTACTATTAAGTCAGGTTATAAGGTGGTGAAGTACTAGGTTGTTGAAACAGTCATGCTGTGACCTCTATTGTTATATTGTTATGTCCTGTTTTATCTCAATCTCCCCCTTATTGTTTCAAAAAAAAATTATTTAGTCATTTCTTATGTTTGTCTTAATTAAAGAAAAAATTCAAAAAAATTAGGATATATAAATAGTAACTCTTTTCGATTTCCTATTAACTTGCTTTGAAGTCCTGTAGTACTCCCACGATCTTGTTTTGACTGATTAGACTCTGTTCCATTCTATATGATAGTATCAAGTTTGAAGAAATAGGCAACTACTTTGAAGACAATAAGATTCACTAAGACACCCATTCTGGTTTGACTATTGTCTTCTTTGGAAGTCCTGTAATGTTTACAATGCCTAAGTTTTATTGGTCTTGTTCTCTACTGTTTTGTTCAACTTTATAATATCTAATAAGATAGACAATTCTTTTTAAGGAAACAAGGGACAACGTTGATAACCATTGTTGATAAACTTGTACTCTGTTCTACACCATGTGCTATGTCTATCCTTGGTATTGACTGACAGTTTTGTTTTGCCATATTTGACTGTATTCTCCCCCCCCCAAAGAAAGTAATAAGCACTAAGGAGTAACAAAATCCAAGATGTGTAAATTTTGTTGTAAAAAAGAGAGGGAAAAAAAAAAAGAAAAAGAGCTCTAACGGATATAACAGCAAGTGTGTTTGGGGGTGCTAAATAGCTGACTTTATCAATGTTTTTGGAACATTGAACACAGCTGTTTGCAGTCTCCCTGTTTGAATGTCCACCTTGTGTTCTTTGATACTGTGATCTGAGGAACTATTTTCAAGAAGATAGTGTGTAATCTACTAGCAGGTGATTTCTTACTGTTATGTTTTTTTGTTTTGTTTTGTTTTGTAGTTCTGTATTGCGTGTACCCTTACGCCGCTTTGGTTTGTTTTGTGTTTTTCTCTTTTTCCTCTTAAATAAAAAAAAAAAAAAGAAAGAAACAAAAAACCCTCAATAATAACAAATGCTGGCCAGGCTGAGGGAAAAGGAAGTCTACCACAGTGTTTGTGGAAAAGTAAATTGGTACCACCACTACGGAAGTCAATTTGGGGATGCCTCTAAAAACCAAAGCTAGAAATTCCACTTGACCCAGAAATCCCCCTCCTAGGTACTTCTTAAAGAGCTAAAATCTTCATATTATGGGCATATGTACTTAAAGCAGCACAGTTTAATAGCTGGATCTTGGAACTGCATCTATGTCATTCAACAGATGAATGCATAAGGAAAATGTACACGATGGAATTCTATGTTCCCATTAAGAGATAAACCTGAGGCATCAAGGGTAAATGGATACAGCTTGAGAACATCATATTAGGCAAAATAAGTCAGGGGCGTGAGATCAAATATTGGGTGGTTTCTGTTCATATGATAAACAATATGCTGAGCATATGCACTATATTATGTGTTATACACACACACACACACACACACACACACAAAGAGCATTAGAAGAGGGTTAAATACTAAATTGGGAGCAGGTCAAATATGTCTCCAAATTATAGATTCTATTGTTTTAAAAATATTTGAATAAACTTGCTAATTATTTCCATTTGTACTCCTAGCTTATCCTAGTTCACTGACAAGAAAGTTTTCTGTTGTGTTTCTCTTTCCTAAGAATCTTTTTAGTTTATAAGTCTTGACCTCTGATAACTGCTTTGAGATAATGATGCCCAGTGTAAGTGCTAGTGTTATTCTCTTATCATTTGAGTATGAAATTATGTCTTTTTTTCTCATAAAATAAAAAAAGCGAAGTGAAAGTGCTTCATCTCTCTGTGTTTTCTATACTGTTTCAGTATAGAAATTACCCATTACCAACAGGCGTGTTTTCCTCAGGCCTCCCGTGAAGCAGACCTGTCCGGGTCAGGCCCTTCAGGCCACCTGCACTTGGACACCAGTCCCAGCACACTCAGGCCCTCCCTCAGGTGTGGGGCTCTGGACCCTCCAGGGGCGAGGAAGCGACTCTCCAGGGCAGCCCACAGCCAGGTCAGAGCTGCTGAGTGAGTCCTGGCCTCCTCAGTGCAGCAGGATGAGCTGAGCTGGGATCCTGGGGCCTCAGGGGTCCCCAGGGGGGCTGTGGCCCAGCCCTCAGCGCTCATCTCTGCTTCCCTTGTGGATTTCCTCTCTCCTGTCTCACTTCTCTCTCCTCACGCCACTTCCTCAGACCGTTTCTTCACACATCAGCTCCTCACCCGAGAGCTGGGTTCTGTCCACACTGAACCCACTGAAAACTGAGTGGGAGACAGAAGCCGAGGAAGCGTCTCATACATCTGACCTCCCCAGGCCACTGCCCAGCCTGGCCTCCTTCACCTCGCTGCTGTCATGGCCTCTGGCTCATCTGCTCAGATCAATCTGTTGGCTTCAGACTGGACCAAGGGAGACCGTGCCTCTGAATGAAAAGGGAAAGGGATTTGTTTAAAGCTAACTCTGAGTAGAGGAGGGGCCCATTTGCCTCAAATTCCCACCTCTCCTTTTACAGGGGAAATGCTCTTCTGTTGCAAGGACCAGAGACATGATGTAGATTTTACCATGGTTTGTATCGCCTTTAGCCATTTTTAGTTTTGGGGGTGTTTTGTTTTGGTTTTGGTAAAATCCAAACTAAGTCTCAGCCTACTGGGACTGATATCTGCATATGGTGTCACTTTATAGGGAGAGCTAAGAAAGTAAGTAGGGGCATTGAGCATGTACTTAAGTTTAAAAAGCGAAGAAAAGTAATTTATTCTTTTAAAATGAAGTTTTAGAAGATTTTCTTTACAGAGCTGATGATGCTCAAAGTTCAGCACTCAGGACGTTGAGGCAGGGAATCAAGGGTTTGTGCCCACCTGGGCTACACAACAAAAAGCTGTCTTGAAAAACAACCAGCCACGGAATATCACATTCCCTCTCATCACACTAAATCATCCACCATAAGGCCTGGTGGGTTTTTTTTTGTTACCAGGAATTGAACTCATGACCTCATGCTTGCCAGCTGAGCTAAATCCCCAGCCCTGAGGCCTTTTTTTTTTTTTTTTTTTTTAATCGGTACCGGGGATCGAACTCACGACTGCCTGCTTGCAAGGCAGGCGCTTATGCCGCTGAGCTAAATCCCCAGCCCCTTTTTGTCTTTTTTTGAGACGGGGTCTCACTATGCAGTTCAGGCTGGCTTGAGCTCACTTTGTAGCCCGGGCTGGTCTCGAACTTGCAACGATCCTCCTGAGTGCTGGGATTACAGGCGTGAGCCACCACACCCGGAACTGAGGCCTATTTTTAAAATTAAGCTTATTGGTACCCTTTAGGTATACATAAAGAGCACATTCATCACAGGGAATTGGTACCTGTGCATGATATATCTCAGGTCTTTTTCTTCCCCACCCCATGACTCCCTCAACTCTTCCTCTCCTTATTTACAAAAGCTTTGTTTCCATCTTTGCCTTATCTCAATTTTTTCTTTTTTCCCTTCCTTTTCCTACCTCCCTAGTTCCCCTTCTCATTTGAACATTTTCTTCCTGGTCTACAATCCCTGTTATATACTTAGGTCCTTATTTACTCTTTTGGTTTCTCACACCAGGAAGACAATGTGATATTCACGTGCATGTTCAATTTATTTCACTAAGAGTATGGTCTCAAGGGGCACCCATTCACTTAGAAATGTCTCAGATGTACCCTTCTTTATGGCACAGTAGTACCCCATTGTATTAAAAAAAAAACCACATCTTCATTCATCGGTTGATGGGCATTCGGGCTGTTTCCAAGATTTATCTATTACAAACTGTGCCACTGTAAAGATGGGCAAACATACATCACAGTGATATGGTACTTTTAATTCTTTCAGGAAGATACCAAGAAGGGGAATGACTGGGTCAAATGGAACTCTAGTTTTAGTTTCTTGAGGAATCTCCACACTGATTTCCACAGTGGCTGCACCAGTCTACACTCCCACCAATAGTGAGAAGCATTCCTTTTTCCCCTCAGTCCCACCAGCATTTGTTATTGGTTGATTTCTTGATGACAGCCATTCTTTCCAGAGTGAGATAGAATCTCAGTGTTTTAGTTGGCATCTCTCCAAAGAGATTGAACTTTTTTCATATATCTCTTTGTTATTTATACTTGTTCATCTGAGAAGTATCTATTCATTTCAAATGCCCATTTTGGATTGGGTCTTTAAATTTGGAGGAGTTGTATCATTTTGAGTTCTCTATATATTCTAAATATTAGTCCTTTAAGGAATAGTGGGTAAAAAAAGTTTTTTTTCCCTTAATCTGTGCATTTCTCTCCACTCTATTGGTGGTTCCTTTTGCTATGCAAAAGCTTTTTAAATAAAATGTGACCCCAATTGTTGAATCTTTGTGATATTTCCTGTGCACCTAGGTTTTATTCATAAAGCCTTTGCCTCCACCAATGTCTTCAAGAGTTCTAACTATCCTATCTTCCAGAAGATTCAATGTTTCTGTTTTAATATTTAGATCTTTGCTTTATTTTAGTTTTAGTTTAGTACATAGTAAAAGATACAGGTCTAATTTTAATCTTCGGCATGTGGAAAACCCCAGTTTTCCCAGCACCATCATTTACTGAGGAGGCTAGGTTTCTTCCAGTGAAGATATTTGGCTCTTTTGTCACAGAGAAGGTGGCTGAGTATATCTGAAGTTGTTTCTGTATCTTCTAATTTGTTCCACTGATCTTCAGATATTTTGTTTTGGTTTTTTGTTTGTTTGTTTTGCCAGTACTATGATTTTTTTAAATCACAGTAGCTTTATAGTAGTTTCAAGTCAGGGATTATGATGCCTCTTGCCTTGCTTTTTTTTTTTTTTTTTTTTTTTGTCTTTTTTTGTCTTTTTACTTTTTATTGGTACCAAGGATCGAACTCACGACTGCCTGCTTGCAAAGCAGGCGCTTATGCCGCTGAGCTAAATTCCCAGCCCCCTCTTGCCTTGCTTTTGTTGCCCAGGCTTGCCTTTGCTATTCTAGGTCTCTTCTGGCTCCAGATGAATTTTAGGATTTTTTTGTCTAATTCTGTGCTATATTCTGTTGGAATTTTGATCAGAACTGCATTAAAGCTGTATAACAATTTTAGAAGTATGATCATTTTCACTCTATTGGTTTTTCCTCCCGAAGAACAAGTGATCTCTTTGCAGCTTGTGGTATCTTCTTCAATCTTCTTTTTAAGAGTACTGGAGTTTTCAATGTAGAGGTCTTTCACTATCTTCACCAGGTTGATTCCCAGGTATTTCATTTTTTTGGATACTGTTATGGATTAAAAACTGGTGGTTAACTTAATGCCAGCTGAATTAAATCAGCATGGTGCTGAGCGTAGATGGCTACCTGAGGAAAGTTGCCAGCATAAATAGAGACGTGGAGAAGATGAGTGAGGCACTGTGGGTTCTCCAATGTTGCTATCTGAGTCACTGGTTCTCCTGGAGGAGCATCATGATTACCTTCCCCAGTGTGTGTTCGACCATTGTCATTGGATGAGCTCCGGACCTTGTTGGTGAGAATGGCTATGGTTCACTTTGGAGAAGTTCTGGTCCTTACATCGAGCTTTGCTTCCTGGCTCCACAGGGGAAGACATGTGCTACTTAATCTGCAGGACAAACTTGTCATACTGACTCTCTGGCATGTACTCAACTCTTCTTATCATTGGAGGAGCGCAGGACCGCTGTGTCACTGAGGATGGCTATGATGCTTTTCAGGATAGCCCTGGTCTTTTTTGTGTGTGTGTGCCAGGGATTAAACTCATGACCTCGCATTTGCCAAGAGGCACTTATGCCACTGAGCTAAACCCCTGACCCCAGCCCTGGTCTTTATTATGAGCATGACTTCTTGACTCCAGTGTAGAACCCTCAACCTACCAGCACAGCTCCTTCATCCTGTTGGCATAGACTTTCTAGCTTCCACCACCGACCTCTGGGCCTTCCCAGCACGGATCCATAAAACAGACCAATGTGAGTCCTTCTTGTGGGCTCTGGATCTCCAGTTGGACTCATGGGAAATATTGTCATGGACTCCAGGTTTTCACCTGGACTCATACAGGACATTGCTGTGGGATTCAGGCCCTTGGCTGAATATTCTGAGTCTTTAGTGTTGTGGACAGATTTCCTGCACTTTCTGTGTTTAACTCTGGGTGGCCATCATAAATATTACAAATTCTGGGTCCTGATTCTAACTGTTCTCCTCACAACCCCTGACATAACAGATGCTATTGTGAAATATGTTGTTTCCCTAATTTCTCTCTCAGTAAGTTTGTTATTCATGTAAAGTTATTGATTTTTGAGTGTTGAATTTGTATCCTGCTATGCTACTAAATTGGGTTATTAAATCTGGAAATTTTTCAGTGAAGTTTTTGGGAGTATTCTTGATATAGGGGAAAGAAGCTCCCAACCTATTAGAGGTCCAGAATTAACTGTGTTCTCTAAAATCAAAGAATGAATTTTAGGAACAATCTAGGTTAAGAGCAGAATATATTTATTGAGAGAAAAAAAGCTTCGGCTGAGAGACAAAAAGGGTCCCGAGTAGGTTGCCAAAGGCTCTGTCATTTTTAGATACTTTTATAGAGCAAAACCACAAAGTGAGGCAGGTCCAAAATGGGAACAAGGTGGGCATGAAATGGGACAGAATTATGGTCTATCAGGAAGATTACAATGGGATCTTTCCAGAATAATATTTTTAAGTGCACAAAAGAAAATATTTAGGGTTATAAAGGATATCAATTGTGTTAAAATGCGTTTATCAAAACGTTGCTTGAAATGGTGACAGATACACATGCATCCATGTTGTGGAGATAATTACACTTTAGAATGGATTTTGTGAAAGTCTGGAATCTGTCATTAGCGCCTGGTGTGATGTCAGTTTAGATATCCCTGGTGCCTCCAGAAATTCACCTTCCTTAACTTTGTAAAACACAAGTTTAACTGGGTTTCTATCAGTTTTAAGCTCTCTCTCCAGTCCTCCCCACCAGTCCTCCTAATGTGAAGTACTAGGGCTCCAAGGATGACATTCGGGGCTGCTGTGACCTGAGCACAGTTACGTACCTCCCTGTCCCTCTCCCTACGTCTCACATTGTGTCCACTACAGCCTCGGCACCTTCCTGGCATGCAGCGGCATACACAGCCTCCATGGCTCTCTTCCCAACCCAGCCGAAACTTCCTCATGGCTTCCCAGCCAAACTCCTTTCCAGGTGCAATGAATCAGTCCTCCTCTGACCATCCGACAGTCTTCCTGCCTGTCACAGTTGTACATTATGTACTGTGCTGCTGTGTGAACACATATCTGGCCTGCTGCAAACTAGTATTTTATGAATCTTAAACAAGATGTGGTAGAACACCAAGGCCAGGACAAGAGTTCAGTAAATATTGAGGGTGGAGGCTACCTATTTCCTTTGAGACAAATTTGAGATAAATGCATGCAGTGTCTCAACAGACCGTGCCAAGATCATGGATCTGCAGCAGTCTGGTAACCAAGCTGGAAGGGTCCACTAAAATTGAATACATGTGGAACATGGCAGATAGATAACAGCAGCTATGGAGGCTCTCTGAGTTAGCCAGCTTAGAATCCAGGAATGGTGCGGTGTGAGGAGTCCTAAGCAAGGGGAGATATACCCTGCTGACCCAGGAATGAACTAAGCTGAGACAAACCAACTGGAAATGCAATCCCGGTGCTATGACCAGAACAGATAAAATCTCAGCGCCGAAGCTGGAACCTGCGCTTCTGGAAACCACAATTTGAATTTCCTGCCACCACTGCTGCATCTGAATTGGCACAGCAAGGATAGAGATGCGAAAGCTCTGAGAGCAAGAATCAGTGAAATGAATTGAGAGCAGAACTGGCGGGGAGCCCTGCATCGACCTGCAGTGAGTGAAAGGAACGGGAACCCTTCCATAGACTAGGAATGTCCAACAGAGGCATTCTGGGACCGGGCAGACTAGCCAGAACAGGACACTACAGTGACTTTAGTCGCATAGTCTGCTCTCAAGCGGGATTGGTGGGGAGTGCCTGACCTGGGTTAAGCTGCAGACTAAGACCCAGTAGGCTAGCCCAAACCAGGTCCCAGCACCTGGTGGTGCACTCTAGCAGTAAAGCATTCAGTAGGTTGACCTGAAGGGTCAACATACACTGCCCCGGTCTGTGTCTTCCTAGTACACTGCAGTGGGCGGGAACACCTAGCCAGTGGATTCAAACCAACTGTAACCCACAAAGAAGGAAACTGGGCCTCCTGTATACACCTGTATGGAAGGAACAAAAAATATGAGAAGAGGAGGCAACAAGAAAGGGTCCTCAGTTCCCAATCCTGAGAACACTGATCCAGGAAAGGAGAATGCAAAGGAGAATGAGGACAGAAAACACGCAGTATCAGACATGGCACCAATAGACATAAAGTGATATCTCCGGAGCCTCATAGACAAGCTCAAAAGTGAAGTATTTAATGAAGTAAAGCAAGATATAAGTAGAACAGTTAGAGAAATGCTAAGCACCACTCAAGAAAAAAACAGATGGTGGAATGGAAGAACAGAAAAAAAGGGGAGAATTGTTTGATGGAGAAAATAGGGAAAACATAGAATATGTGAAGCAGGTTCAAAAAGATTACCAGGAAACTAAAAACTCTATCAAAAACTGGCATAACAGCTTGAAAGAAACTAAGGATAGATTATCTGAACTGGAGGACAGATTTGTAATGTGGGAGCATCAAATGAAAAACTTCTTAAAAATAACAGGGAAACAAAGCAATAATACAAAGGCTAGAAGATGATAAGAGGATCTATATCTTAAGAATTAAGAATGTAAAGGAAGAAGTAGGGACACAAACAAATGAACTACAAAGACTATTCACAGAAATAATCCAGGAGAATTTCCCTAATTTAGCAAAAGGTAAAGATACTCAGATGTATGAGGCATATAGGACCCCAGCCACCTACAACCAAACAGAGCTACACCCAGGCATATAATAATCAAGATTCCAGAAATATAAGAACAGAATATTAAAAGCTGTCAGAGACAAGAAACAGATCACTTACAAGGGAACACCCATCAGAATTACAGCAGACTTCTTGGCACAAACCATCAAATCACAAAGAGCATGGGGGGAAATAATTCAAGCTTTGAAAGATAATAACCTCCATCCAAGATTGATATATCCTGCACAACTGTCCCTACAAATTAATGGAGAAACAAGGTGCTTCCAGGATAAAGAGGAACTAGGGGAATTTGCAACCACTAATTCAACTCTACAGAGAATACTGCAGTACATTCTAAAAAAGAAAAATACCAAGATTCCAGAAATAGTGGCAGAAAGGCCACAATGAATGGAGCAGAAAGCGAAATGAAGAAGACAAACTGACAACTAACGCCAGAAAAAGAGCTCAACAGAAATGAGGCAGAGAAGGTTGGATGGTAGGAATAGCTATTTTGGAGAAAACAAGACATCATAATAGCTAGTGCTGATTTAATATCATCTTGTTTTGAAATCCCATCAAGCTTTTGTTCTTCTGTCTCCATCAGTCTTAACATGTTGTATCTTATTGGATTTTATTATATGTGATAATATAAACAAAAACTTTTATAGACAAGGAGATTATACAGAAACCATGGTTCATTTTCTGTTGGTTGATCTAAATACCCTGTAATACTGTCATTCTCTTGAATGGTTTTACATTTTCTTGATATGTTTGATGCTACAGTATACAAAGTTATACTCAAAGATTTCAAGGAAAGAGACACTATGGTAACTACTTTTATGTTGGGCTATCTTGTGGTGAAACACTATTTTGCTTAAATGGTTATGTTCTGACCTGTGCTGTTTTGTTGTTATGTCCTCTTTTATCTCAATCTCCTTTTTTTATTAAGTATTTTTTATGTTTATCTTTTTAATTAAGGGAAAAAATAAATAAAAAATAGCAGGATATATTATAGTAACCTACTTTGATTTCCTATTAACTTGATTTGAAACCCTGTGTTGCTCTCACCATCTTGTTTTGACTGATTTTCCTCTAATCTGTTTTGCTTGATAATACCAAGTTTGAGAGTATAGGCAACAACTGTGAAGACAATAAGATTCACTATGATGCCCATTCTGGTTTGACTATTATCTTCTTTTGAAGTCCTATAATGTCTCCAATGTTTTGGTTTTATTGGTTTTGTTCTTTATTGTTTTGTTCAATTTTATTATAACTGATGATATAAGCAGTTCTTTTTAAGATAGCAAGAGGCATTATGGTAACCATTGTTGATTACCTTGTATTCTGTTTTTACATTATGTATTATGTCCATCCTTTTGATTTGACTGACTCTGTTTTGTTATGTCACATTTGGTTTTATTCTCTTCAAAAAAAAAAGTAATAAGAATTGTGGGAGTAATTGACCGGCGCAGCCCCAATGAAACAGGAGACAGGAGACGCTCTTGTGGACGACAGTTAACTGCTGGTTTATTTACGCGGGCTCTGGTTTATATATTTGGCCGTGACCAATCACAGGCTGCCACGAGGAAGCAGGGCGGGAATGGGACGCAGGCTCTGGCTACTATATCCAGCTGTGGCCAATCAGGAGTTTCCACAGAGTATGAAGTGAGCGCAAAGTGTGCATGGGTTGGCTAATTTAAAGAGGGACGTAGCGCATTGCGGAAGCTGGCGTGGTCCTTAGTCCCGGGTGGGGTATGGTATGTTGAGCGCCTGCGCCCAACAAGTAATAAAACCCAAAATGTGTAATTGTCATTGTAAAAAATAGAGGAAAAGAAAGTGCTCTAAAGGATATAACATGTACATTTAAATGTACATGTATATTTAAGTGTATAAGATAGATAACCATATTACTGAGTTTTGTTGGATCCTTGAACAGAACTGTTTGCAATCTCACTGTTTGTATGTCCACTTTATATGCTTTAATTTTGTAACTTGAACAACTATTTCTAAGATGACAATATGTAATCTATTAACTAGTGATTTCCTATTGTTTATTTTTTCTGAAATTCTGTATAACTTGCCTTTCTGTTTTTTTCTTTTCTCCTTAAATAAATTTTTTTAAACAATTGAATACATGTGTTTATTTTAAAATTTCATGTCAAACGAGTGCCTTTCCCATAATACATTGATTTTTTAAAAAACCTTATTGGTTTTGCTCAAGTTTTTAAGCTGTCTGTTTTGATTTCAGGCTTCTTATATCCTCTGGCCTACCAGTAATCCTGAGGTGCAGGTGCCAGGTTGAGAAGCACCATCCTAGAGAGCTCCTCTTCTAGGTGCTGACGGCAAGAGCACCACTTGGTTTAGTGTAACTAGAAGTCTTCAGAGATCCCTCCTGCCTCCTCTCTAGGGAGTCAGATGACAAACACAGCTCTGTCAGGACTCTTCCTCCAGTGAACAGTTCAGAAGAGTAATTACTCAAAACACATCCCTTTTCCAGACTTTCCCCAGAGTCTTTTGGGGGTGACTCATTCTAAGAATCAAAACAGCTTGCTGTGTTTTTCCATGAGGTCCCTTTGTGTTTGCTATTGTTGTTTCTGAGACTCTGTCTTCTCTGATACATGACTTCCTCCTTTTCATTACAGAGCACATCTTTCTCTTTAAATGAGGAGGGCCTGAGCATACGAAGGTCCTCCTTTGTCTGAGTTTGATCTCCTCTTTAAACCTTAACTATGGAGTGGAAAGAGCCTGGATTTTGGAGTCAAGCAGCGTTGGTTTCAGTCTTTGCCCTGCTACAAGCCAGTTATTATTACACAATTAGTGTGATCTCTCCCTGGCTCAAAATATTCATCCATAAAAATAGGAACAATCATATCTACTTCCTAGGATGTGAAAAGTGAAAATGAGGCTGGGTGTGGTGGTGCTCACCTATAATCCCAGCACTGGGAAGCCAAGGTAGGAGGGCTACAGGGGAATGAGACTTTCAACCTACTATGTCCAGTACGAGTTCGTGTTCTCTAACATTGAAGAATGAATTTTAGGAACAACGGAGGTTAAGAACAGAATGTATCTATTGAGAGAAAGAAAGCTTCTGTGTGGGAGAGCGACTGAAGGGGTCCCAAGCCGGTTGCCAAGGACTCTGTCTTCTCCAGGGACTTTAGTACAGTCATGAGGTTAAATGGGTCCAAGATGGGGAAAAATGGGAACTCACAAGGTGGGCATAAGGTGGGACAACTGTGGTTAACCAATAAGATTAATTGCTCAGGTAAAATTGACTAAATAGGAGCAAATGGGGGAGCCAGTCATACAGTAAGCTATGGCAAGCGGGCATGCTTAACAGCAGCAGGGACTCTTCCAGTAGAGGGTGGGGTGCTGACTCCAGACTTCCTCAGGGTGATGGAGAACTGTTTGGACTGTGGATCTTTAGGGTGTGTTTGTATTTGCTTTGTCTTTTGTCTTGAGATTTGGCCCAGGAGGTGATGGTCTCTTTCAAGGCTGCGAGGTATCTGAACTCCTGCTCTGGCTCCTTTGCGGGCTCAGCCCTCTCTCATTGCCTGTAATATTTCTAACTAGCTCAGCTGCCTGTAACAGGAGGAGTGTGAGTGTGCACCTGCGTTACATAGCAAGTTCAAGACCAGCCTAGACTACATGGTGAGACCCTGTCACAAAAAAATGCAGGACAGGAGAAGAAATAGGGAGAGGGCCTGGGTGTACAGCTCAGTGGTAGTGGAGTGGCTGGGTGCCTAGCCTGTGCAAGGCATTTGGTTTTGGCCCAAATAGTAAAAAACAAACAAACAAAAAAGCTAATAGAGAAGTAAAGATGTGGTTAAGTAAAGCAGCAAAGGTGAGCTTAGGTGTGAGAAGCATCTGACTCAGTATCTGGCATAGAATATAAGGATTTTCATTTCCCTCCTTCCATGAGCGAATTTTCAGCTGTGCTGTCCATAAAGCTGGTTGGTGTGAAAGTCACAACGCAATCCAGGGGGTAGGGCCTGTGCCTTTTTCTCCTTGTCTCCAGTCCCTTCCTATCAGGACAGGCACACAGAAGCAATTCACCCAAAGTCTACTGAGTGCATGGATAGCTAAGCCAGTGGGTAAATGAAGGCATTTCTTTAGACTGGTAAAGGAGACGGATAACTAAGTCATGTCATAGTAATCGAATCATTCGTATGTGAAACATCTCCAAAAGTATACCCACTCTCATGCCTCTGACACTATAAAGCTCCCTGAGACAGAGTCCCCAACCCCGGGGAGGGGCTGTCCAGAGGCGCCCCGGCTGAGCAGATCGCTTGCTGAGGGAGTTAATTGTTAGGGCCTTCACATGTTAGCAGGCGAGGCATGAGGAGGACTTGCCCTATAACTGCTGCTGTTTCTGGCTGAATACAAGGTTTTGTTTTTTACTTCTGTAATTGCTGTGTTTCTGGGTGGCCGGGAGGGATGCCCACTGGCCCTGGAGGAATGAATTCCATGATGAAATGTAGCCTTGCAGACTTTATAGCGCTTGGCTCTGGTCATGCCTGCCAGCCAGGCTCCTCCTTCCTTGGTTGCCCTGCCACTGTCCCTTCTCTACCATAGTCCCAGTGCCCTTCCAAACCACAAATCAGATCTTAGGACCCCCCTGCTTAAAACTTACTGCTTGAATTTCCTTAGAATAAAAAGCTCTGGGTGGCTACCTCTGTAAGGCCTCTTCTCCTTGCTGACTGCACAAACCCAGCACACAAATCCCCCACAGGGCCCCCACTTGCTCTTCCCATTGTCTGGAAATTTCCTCGTGCTCTTCACAAGGCTGCTTTCCTCCTCAGGTCTCAGTTCATTTCCCATAATGCCCTTCCCTGACTTTCTGAGCTAACATCCTTCTCTCTCTTCCTCTTTTTCTTTTCCTTTTCTTTCTGCATGTCACCTACAACTACCTAAAATCAACAGATGCCTTGATTTGTGCAGGAGTGGATTTGTTTGCTTTCCCTTCCCCAGATGAAATGTAGGGCTCCTGGAGTCAACATCTTTCTGGTTCACTTTTCAATCCCCTACACAACATGGCCTTAATAGATAAATGTTCCATAATTATAGTAGGTGAATAGATAAAATTGATTCCACTGAAATAAGCCAAATTCATGTAGCAACACTGCCAACTTCTTACTCTTCTGGGCTATAGGACAGGAGTGACATTGTTCCTGCAAGGTTGCACCGTCAGGGACGGGACAGGCGTATGGGAAGGAGAAGACGCACAGCCACGTTGTTCTCCTGAGTATCACCAGGGGCGACGACTCCACTCAACATGTTTGCGCCCAGTGACTCCTCCGACAATGACGTATAGGAATGATTTAGTAGCAGTGAAAATGGACTTCAGCTATCTAGGCAAAATGGGGAATTAAAGGAAAGACAAGAGTCGCAGGGTTCTAGGAAGACGGGTGTGAGTAAGCCAAGGAAGTAAGGAGATGCAGGGGACGTGGGTGAACTGTGGGGATGTGAAGGCCAGCCAAGAACTTCTGCAGGCAGGAAGCCCATCCCTCTGCTTCCTGGCTCTCTGAGCCGTTCAGGGTTGAGAAAGGGCAAACTGTCTGAAGCAGGATATTTGTGAACTGAAGTGGTGCCATTTCCCTTGCCAGGTCTCTCTACTGAGAAACAAGGACGTGACTGTTAACATCTTCATCGTCTCTTGCAAAAGACCTGGTCAAGTCTAGGTCTTGCCGGGACTCCTAGGAAAGGTGTGTTCCCGGCAATGCTGGGGAGGCCTGACTAGGTAGCAAAGCAGGTGTCACCAGCTGTCATGTCTTCAGGACCAGCAGGTGTGCAGTCAGCCGGATAAGAGACAAGTTGACATGATGACACCCATACTGAAGTGGGGGTCAAAGTGGGCTCCTGGTACGGCAGCCAGTCCTGAGCACTTTTGGTGACATGGTTTGGCTTCTTTGTTAGATGGATTCACTGGCTCCAGAAGTTTCTGTTAAAATATATCACTGAGGAGGCACCCCCAGGAAGCTGAGACATAGACCCAATCACGTTGTTTCATGTATGGAGTAACTAAGGCCTGAAGAGGCTCGCAACATAGCAGGACTGCTCGATCCATCACTGCAACTGCAGCCCCTGAACGTAGACAGTGCACACAGCACCGGGTGGGGAGCCATCAAAACGGAAAACTAACTACATGTGCAAGGCTGGAGCATGACCATCCAAGGACAAAGAGCGCCTGGGGCTGCCACATAAGGAGCTACTTCAGCCCAGAGAACACCCAGCCCCAAGACAATCTGAACAGTGGGTTGCTAGGACACAGATGTCATGTGACCTTAAGTTGCTAAAAGGTATAAATAAATGCCCCTGCAGTAAGGGGCCAGTTCTTTTCCTCCCGTCAGGAAGGTAGGGCTCCACCTGACCCCAGCTTTGTCTCTTCTTTATTTTCTCATCCTCTCATGGTCCTTCACCCCAACAACGTTAAGAGCTGCATTTGCTGAGGCAGCACGGCATTGATCTGGTAGCTCTTTTCTCCATGAATCCCAGGGAAAGTGATGCTCTTAAAAAACCAAAGATTGTAAGACCCCACTGGAGCCACGTGGGCAGGAAAGATGAAAATAAAAGAAATTTTTTCCCCCTGGAGCCCGTTAGTGTACACTCAGGACAGATTCATCCTAGTGCTACTGCTACCACCACCAGCATCAAAATCATTGCTTCTCCTACTGAACAGGAGACTAAAAGCCCACCTGGTCCTACTGTCAGAGCTGCCAGCAGAACTGCCGGGGTGGCCAGTCACCCAGCCCTTGCCCCAGTACTTCACAACCTCAGAACCCACATTTGCCTGCCAGAGCGGCTGCTTATGTCTCTCCTTCCTCCTGCCTGTCAACCAACATCACCCAAGTGCCTTCCACGGGCAGAACCTAATTGACAAGGGAGCTTGGGATGTGCAGTTTCCATACTTCTAGCCAATGACTTAGAGGAGACTGTGGGAAGGAGGAAAGAGGTTGAATAGCCACAGATGACATCTGGGCATAATTAGTAAAAGAAAGCAGACAGGTGACATCAGGGCAAATGAAAGTCAAGCTCCAGAATTCAGACATGGCCTACCAAGGATAATCAGTGCCGGATACCACAAGTTGCATCTGGAATACCCTTTTCTTCTGGTTTTCCCAACATAATTTCCTTACTGGGAGGAGAGTCTACCCAGGGAAATAGCCTGCTGGAGGCGCTCTCTGGGTGCTGAGAGGCTTCTGCGAAAGCAGAGCCAGCCCAGAAACCAGAGGCTGGTGTCCCACCCCCAGGTCAGGGGACACACCAGTCAGCCAGGGCTGCCGTCATGTGAGACCAGAGTTGCAGCTGCTTAAACAACAAAAGTTTTTTTTCTCACAATTTCGGAGGCTGAAAGCATGAGGTCAAGTTAGGTTTGGTTTCTCTTGTGCCCCTTCCCTTCATGTGGCCACAGCTGCCTCTGGCTGTGTCCTCCCATGGCCTTTTATCTGTGGGCAGGAACGTGGTGTCTCTCCCTCTATAAGGGTGCAGTCCTCTGGTCAGGCTCTAACTTAATGATCTCATCAGTTACCTCTTTCAGGGCCAGGCCCCGAGCACAGTAACACTGGGGAGTTAAACTTCTAACTTATGAATTTGGAGAGATTATAATTTAGTTTATAATAGGAGCTGAATGGAGAATTACACTACTGAGAGTACACAGAAACCTAGCTTTTAAGTCCTGGTCAGGAATTTGCCATGTCAGACACACACACACACACACACACACACACACACACACACACCTATACACACACACACACATGCACACGTGGAGAGAGAGAGAGAGAGAGAGAGAGAGAGAGAGAGAGAGAGAGAGAGGCACTTTCCACCTCTCTCCAGTTAAAAATTTACAGTGTTAAGGCTGGGGACTTAGCTCAGGGGCACAAGTGCCTGCCTGGCAAGTGCCAGGTTGTAAGTTTGATTCCTGGTACAAAAAAAAATATTACAGTGATATGTCCTAATATCACAAAATATGTATTGAGTCCCAGCTATGTGCCAGGCATTGTGCTAGTACTGGGGACATGAGCATGACCCTAGACAGGTAACGACAGTGCACTGTGACCGAGGTACTCTCACAATGTAAAGGAATCAGGTGGTGAGGAGAGAGGCCTCTAGATCAGGTTGTTGGTGGACATACTGAGGCAGAGACACCAGGGAGATCTTCTTAGAGGAGGTGACATTGGATCTTGGCCCTCAAATATCAGATGGAATTGTCCAGGAGAGGCAGGGAACTGTTTAACTAACAAGCCTCCAAAGGATCAGCATCTGCCTAGACATGCGTTTACACTTAGGGAACCTAGAGTTTATGAAAACTTTTCCTACTCCGAATGCGGGCCACACTTCAGAGTACCCAGGAACTTCTTAGATAAAATGTCAAATCTTGGGTGGGGGGTAGAATCTCGGTGGAAGAGATACCTGGCATGCACAAGGCCCACAGAAACAAAGAAACACAAAACAAACCATAAATTCTCAGAGCTTCTTCCAGATTTGCTGAATCAAAAGCATCAGTTTTGACACTGACCCTTCTCCATCGTAAGCCCCGCAGGGAGGACCGGAGGACTCGTGCCTAGCTCTCACTTGTTAGGGTAAACTTGGGGCAACTGACTTCTGCTGGCGCCATTTGGCCTCCTGCTTGGGAGGGTTTTGAGTGCTGGGTGGCAGGTTCCCACCATGTCCACATTTCCTGGGAACTCACTGTCACCCCCGCCCCTGATGACAGAGTAACTGATTCAGTCTAGAACATGTTAAGTGCATCCTAGATCTGCAGACCCATTGACATCCTCAGGTTGCACTGCACTGACTTCTACATTAACTGTGTGTGTGTGTGTGTGTGTGTGTGTGTGTGTGTGTGTGTGTTTCTTTTCTTGGTTCACTTTTTTGTATGGTAAACAATGCTAATTGTCAAGGTCAAGGAATACCAAATTTTAACTTGGCTTAAGGTAGTTTGAGCCTCTTATATCCCTAGATACTTCAGTGAAGCAACTGCTAAGACTTGCTAAAGCAAAGCCTCTTCAACATTGGCCCATATCATTCTCTACACCAAAGGTTTCAAAAACAGTGTCCAGCACATTGCATATAACCCACAGTGCCCAAGAGTGCAAGTAGGTAGAAAAACAGAAACAAATCTGCAAAGAGTTCAGCAGAACTGTCAGATATATGTAGATCCAAAACAAATAAGGTTACTTTTGTTAAAAGGCTCATTTATTGATATTGCAAGCAACTGAAAACTGTAATAATTTTATAAGAGATGGGGCTTTGCTGTGTTACCCAGGTTGGTGCTCAAGCAATTTTTCTGGCTCAGCCTTTTAAACAACTGATATTACAAGTTCATGCCATGGTATCCAGCTCTAGAAAACTGTAGAAAAGAGTAATTAATGTGGTCTGTTTGGGGTGAGGAACAAACCTAAATAGGACTTCTAAGGGAAAAATGTCATAACCAAACTTTAATGATAGGTTTCAGAGCAGCCTCCATAAACTAAGCCACCAATCAACCCCAAAGAGAAGTAGGATATTAGAAGGTAAGTCCTTTGATGCTGGGTTCTCTGGAGGAAACCCGAGACAAAGAGGTAAGAAATTCAGAAGAACAGATAAAAGACTCTGAGCAAATGCGAAAGCAATGAGGTATACTGTGTGAGACCACAGAGTAAGAGGGGGTGGTGACAGTGAGGAGGGAGTGGCTGGGCAGACTGGGCAGAGTGCCCTTCATGCTGGTCTCTGCTGCTGGTGAGTTCTCTCCTCCTCCTCCTCCTCCTCCTCCTCCTCCTCCTCCTCCTCCTCCTCCTCCTCCTCCTCCTCCTCCTCCTCCTTCTCTTCCTCCTCCTCCTATTCCTCCTCCTCTTCCTCTCCCTGAAGTGTCACACAAGTGCTCTGCCACTGAGGCCCACCCCCAGCCCTGGTGTCTTCCTTCTTGGAATCAGAGAACCGGCCTCAGAGGGCTGAGCTCCACCCGCAGTGTCATCCTTGCCTACGGTTTCCCTCCAGATGTCTTTTTTTTTTTTTTATTTCTTTTTCATCTATTTCCAGTAGATCCTTATTCTGTAGGGAAATTAAAATCTGTTGTTTATTTTGGATTTCACATACATGGCAGGCTCAGTTTCCAGGCAAAAATACACAATTTAGTGATGAAAGATTTTTACATTTTCTGGCAACGCTGAAGGCAGCAGCATCTGTGACAGGGAACAAATCCCTCTGGAGCCCATGTGGCGCCCGCTGCCTGTGACTGTGTGGTTTGTACATGCCGCAAAATTGCTTGCTAAGAAGATGGGGGCCTAGGTCCAGCTTTCCAGGCTGCGCACACTGGCCAAGTCCTACTTAGCAGAAAAGTGCAACACCGAGTCACACAGATTGCTTTAGCCCAGAACAGCTCTTTTTCTGTTTTGGTACAAACCAACTTATCTGTTAATGGAGTTCCACCAAACTGGCCACTGCAGAAGAGTCTAAGAGATTAATTTGCTCTCAGACGTTCACAAAGGCTACCCAGAGTGTGAGCTTGTGTGTGTGTGTGTGTGTGTGTGTGTGTGTGTGTGTGTGTGTGGTAGTAGGTAGCCCTGAGAGGCTTCTTGCTGTGGAGACTGCCACGCTAAAGTCGGTTGTCCTGGCAAACCCCTCGGCCCTCACTCTACTCTGGGAGCTCCCTCGGCTCGGGGAACCTCCGATTGTCCTCAGGGCTGTCTCACCTTCCCCTGTGATTCCCTTACTCTTTGCTATCATGTGTAAACGGCATGGCATATGTCACGGGATGGAACGTTTCTCTCAGAGTGCACACCTAAAGGGAGGCTCCTGTGTCACCTGCTCACCTGGCTTATTCGAGCAGTCACTACTCTTCTCCCCACCTTGAACTTCCTGAAGAAGCGGGATTGCTGCTCTTTCGCCCCTCCCCTGTGCAGTGTTTGTTCTCTCTACCTCGCCTCTGCATCCCGCAGAATCCTTCCCCCATTCCTTGGGTCACCAGACAAACCCACTATTTTCCAAATCAGACCCCTGGTTCTGCCTCAGAATTCTGCTTGTTGCACAGAAAGCATTCATGTTTTTTGGTACCACACTTCTTACCAGTGTAGTTTTATGCATGTTTTATGTAGTTCAGAACACACAATATAACTTTGTCTCTAGCTTTTTGTACTTAGCATGAACATTTTATTAAAATGTTAAAAACATTTTTCCTAGACGTTCATGAGCTGTATTTTATCCCATTATAGGACTGTTCCTTAATTGGTTTAACTATTCCTCTGATTACTTAGACTAGGTTGACAAAATTGACCTGAAAGAGCCAGATTTGAGGGTTTATTATCTATAAAGTCTTTACTCTAGTAGTATAAAAGGAGCCATAAGTAATACATACACAAATTTGGCCTTGTTTCAATACAACTCTTGCAAAATAAAAGACTAGATTAACCTGTAGGCCATAGTTTGCTGACCCTGGTTTAGCCTATTTCTGAAGTTTGGTATTTTAAGTAACACTGTGATGGAACATCTTTATGAAGAAGGCCTTATAGGGCTGGAGATTTAGCTCAGTGGCATAAGCGCCTGCCTTGCAAGCAGGCAGTTGTGAGTTCGATCCCCGGTACCAATAAAAAAAGAAAAAGACAAAAAAAAAAAGAAGGCCTTGTATACATGTCAGATTATCTCTTAGTAGGGATAAATGGAGTTACCAGGGGGAAATGTGGCTGTCTTAAAAGTCCCTGATACATAGTCCGGCCTACAAATTCAAGTAGTTCTCTCTCAACATCCTTGGACTGTGCTGATGAGAATCCTTAGACCTAACCTCTTCCAGCATCCACCAACGAGTTCAGTTCCCTAGTTCTCCATGCCTCCAGATCCTTCAGTGCCTTTACCCTTGACAGTTACATCAATCTAGTTCCTTCTCACATCAGCCTCTAACCTCCAAGATCTACCTTTTCTTCTCTACCTTGGCTGGTGAATGATGGCAGGCTAAGCACATGGACTGATGTCTACTCTTTCTGGAAATCCCACAAAAATGACAACAAAAGAGATGATATAAGCAAAATGACTGACCAGAGGTCAGATTGGTGTTCACCCTGCAACAACACAGGGCCCAAACAGGAACAGCAGCTCTGTCACTGGAGGGCTGGAAGCAGCATGCTGGAACAGAGTGGGGACATGGCAAAGCAGGAAAATGCACAGTGGCCCCGCAGAGAAGAGAACTAAGTATACAGCACCTACCATTCAGTCTCTTGAGATCATCTCTGAACCGAGACTTCAATTGGCAGGGGAAGGATAAATGGGAGGCCTTGGCAGCCTCTGCTCGCGTCGTCTACACTTGAGGCCTTTACTGTTGAAGAACCCTGTGGTCCTTGCAGTCCCTGAGCCTGTCAGGACTGCCAGCTTGCCAGCCCACTGCGCTTGAGAAAGAGCCCAGCCTGTCTTGTACCTCTCCCCACCCAGGTTCTTGCTATGTGGAACCATCTTGAGCCCTCCTCACACACTAGGGTTCGGTGACAGCTCTCAGCAACTCTACCCACCAAGTTCCACAAACTAGGCAGAAGGTCCTGCCCACACTCCCAACACCCTAGGAAGTATGTGAGCACTCCACTTCGATCAGCTTGACTTGTAGAAGCCTCTGGAAATCAGTTGGGTGGCTGCTCCTCCGACCTCCTAAGGAAGCAGCTGAGCACCCCTTCCTGAGTCCCTTAGTCTACCAAGGTCCACGGGAAGCAACCAGGCACCCCAGGTGTCTTTCTGTAGTTTCAAGAAACACATGAACAGCCCATTCCCAGCAGTCAGCCCACGGAGACCCTGACCAGCAGATATGTGGCTATGTAAAACATGTGTGGTTCTGGGGAGCTGGGTCAGCACTCTACATACCCTTGAAATCACTCATACAGCCCCTGGACACTGACAAGTGTACTGTCTGGAACCACTGGGGTAGCCCAGGCCCTGTGTTGACCTCAGACACAGAAAGATAACATGCTTCACTCCCAGGAACACTGCCACATCCATCTGGTCTCATCAGGTAGCCCCACCCTCACACAGCCAGTGGCAGATGCCTCACATTTGCAGTTGCATGGGCTGTGCCCAGAGCTGCCAGCGAACTCATCCTGCCTAAGGGAGCTGCATGCCAGCTGGCATTACGACTGCACAACTCCTGCAGACCGGACTACTGAGATACCTACAGGCACCACCCTGCTGATTATAGCTGAGAAAGCTAGAGGAACAGCAAAAGTTAACGCAGCCTTCCCAACCCGCCCTCAGAACAGTGCCAGCAGTCTTCTGCCATAGGGGCAAGCAAGGGCTGAGAAAGCCGGGTAACAAGACACCTCCAAAGCAGTGCAATAACACCAGCTACCAAACACAAAGTAAAGGAAACCAAAGGCTGCCTGACAAAGAATTCAAAGGAATGATTTTAAGAAAACTTTACAGAATGTAGGAGAATATAGTCAATTCAGTGAAATTATTGGACCATTCACAATGAGAAATTTGGCAAAGAGCATTTGTAAAAAAGATCCAGTGAGGGGCTTCTGGGAAGACAGTGGAGCAGTAAACAGCAGTAAATCAGCCCCTATGACATTTGGAATACAGACGCTGAAATATAACAACTTGGGGGAGAAAAGAAGGAGGAAGGTGGATCCCTGGGACCCAGGAAGGTTCTGAAGAGGGAATTAGAGCCTGCAGGGGAGGTGAAAAACAGAGCCCAGTACACCAAGGGCACTTTCTCCTGACTCCAGATCACAGAGTGAGAGGAGCCTCCAAGTTACAGCGACACAGGGAGGCTGGGCGACTCTAGAGGCCTCCAGGAAAACATGCACCAAGGGAACAGAGCAGTGGCGGCTGTGAGCTACAACAGCTGCTGGAGTGACTCCAGTCCGAGCGTCTGCCATGTACCCTGGAGAGGGAGCTTGGTCCAGCGCTATTTTAGAGAGGGGCCATGGGTTGGCTTCATTTCAGGGCTCCCAGTAACTGGGTGAGGGACACCGTCCAGTATTAGGGAGCTGAGGTCAGGCTGGCAAGAGACCCCCAGAGTGCTGCAGGCTGAACAACTCAGACCCCAACTCCATAACCAGAGTCCAAGATCAGCCGGAACTTCTGCCCAGCTGAAAGCACCGGGATCAGCACCCGCCCTCTTCCCACTGCAGGCCGGCTGGGCCCTCCAGCACGGACCTGGGTTCCTTTCTGCCTCCTCTGTCCACCAGCAACAGTGGAGATACATGCTGAACTGGACACTACCACAAAGGTGTAGACCCCCAGCATAACCACAGGCTTGAAATCACAGAGACATTTCTTTTTTTCTTTACCTCTGATTTTTTTTTTATTATTTGCTTTTGGCTTTTCATGAATGTAAATATGGGTTTTAGTTCTTAGTCTGTTTTGTTTTGTATTTTTTTAAAAAATAGAAGGTGAGCTAAAAATAGTTATAATCCAGTGTAAAATCTACATCATGTCTCTGTGTCCCCCCTCTCTGGTCCTTGCAACAGAAGAGCCTTTCGCCTGTAAAAGGAGAGGTGGGAATTTGAGGCAAATGGGCCCCTCCTCTCCTCAGAGTTAGCTTTAAACAAATCCCTTTCCCTTTTCATTCAGAAGCACGGTCTCCCTTGGTCCAGTCTGCAGCCAACAGATTGATCTGAGCAGATGAGCCAGAGGCCATGACAGCAGCGAGGTGAAGGAGGCCAGGCTGGGCAGTGGCCTGGGGAGGTCAGATGTATGAGACGCTTCCTCGGCTTCTGTCTCCCACTCAGTTTTCAGTAGGTTCAGTGTGGACAGAACCCAGCTCTCGGGTGAGGAGCTGATGTGTGAAGAAACGGTCTGAGGAAGTGGCGTGAGGAGAGAGAAGTGAGACAGGAGAGAGGAAATCCACAAGGGAAGCAGAGATGAGCACTGAGGGCTGGGCCACAGCCCCCCTGGGGACCCCTGAGGCCCCAGGATCCCAGCTCAGCTCATCCTGCTGCACTGAGGAGGCCAGGACTCACTCAGCAGCTCTGACCTGGCTGTGGGCTGCCCTGGAGAGTCGCTTCCTCGCCCCTGGAGGGTCCAGAGCCCCACACCTGAGGGAGGGCCTGAGTGTGCTGGGACTGGTGTCCAAGTGCAGGTGGCCTGAAGGGCCTGACCCTGACAGGTCTGCTTCACGGGAGGCCTGAGGCAAACACGCCTGTTGCTAGTGGGCCTGAAACAGCATAGAAAACACAGAGAGATGAAGCACTTCGCTTTTTTATTTTATGAGAAAAAAAGACAAAATTTCATACTCAAATGATAAGAGAATAACACTAGCACTTACACTGGGCATCATTATCTCAAAGCAGTTACCCAGAGGCCAAGACTCATAAACTAAAAAGATTCTTAGGAAAGAGAAACACAACAGAAAACTTTCTTGTCAGTGAACTAGGATAAGCTAGGAGTACAAATGGAAATAATTAGCAAGTTTATACAAATATTTTTAAAACAATAGAATCTATAATTTGGGGACATATTTGACCTGCTCCCAATTTACTATTTAACCCTCTTCTAGTTTGCTCTTTGTGTGTGTGTGTGTATAACACATAATATAGTGTATATGCTCAGCATATTGTTTATCATATGAACAGAAACCACCCAATATTTGATCTCACGCCCCTGACTTATTTTGCCTAAAATGATGTCATCAAGCTGCATCCATTTACCCTTGATGCCGCAGGTTTCTCTCTTAATGGGAACATAGAATTCCATCGTGTACATTTTCCTTATGCATTCATCTGTTGAATGACATAGATGCAGGTCCAAGATCCAGCTATTAAACTGTGCTGCTTTAAGTACATATGCCCATAATATGAAGATTTTAGCTCTTTAAGAAGTACCTATAAGGGGCATTGCTAGGTCAAATGGAATTTCTAGCTTTGGTTTTTAGAGGCATCCCCAAATTGACTTCCATAGTGGTGGTACCATTTTAACTTTCCCACAAATGATGTAGTAGACTTCTTTTTCCTACAGCCTAGCCAGCATTTGTTATTATTGAGGGTTTTTTGATGAAGGCCATTCTTTCCGGGAAAAGATGGTATCTTGGTATAGTTTCAATTTGTGTTTCTGTGATAGCCAGTGATGATGAGCATTTCTCCATATATTTATTGGCCATTTGTACTTCTTATTCCGAGGACGATGGATTCACCAGGGTTGCTCATTTTAAATCAAAATGTTTTGTTTTGGGGGACAGATTTTGATATTCTTTATACAGTTTTCAAGTTAATCTCCTGACCACAGAATGGTTATTAGAAACCTCTTTTCCCAGTCTGTAGATCGCCTCTTTGTTCTGCTGGCTTTTTGCTTTGCAGAAGCTCTTTAATTTGCTAGGATCCCATGCTCTGATCCTCAGTATTATTTCTTGTGCCACTGGACCTCTGTTCAGGAAGGATTGGCAATGCCTGTGGCTTTAGGAGTTGTATACATGTTATCTTCCAGCAGATTGCTTCTGTTTTAATATTTAGATCTTTGATCCATTTTGATTTTGGTTTAGTGTATGGTGAGAGACGCGGGTCTGGACTGCTCTTCTGCATGTGGATGTTTAATTTTCTGACTCCATTTTATTAAAGAGCCTCTCGTTCTCCATGTATGTTTGTTGCTCCATTGTCAAAGATCAAATAATCCCTGTTTGCAAAAATAAACAAATAAATAAAATCGTTCTATGTGTTTAGGCTCTAGGCTTGTTTCCTCTTCTCCTCTTCTGTCCCATTACTCCACAGATCTGTTTTTGTGCCAGTGCTGTGCTGTTTCAGTCACTGTAGCTTTATAGTGTAACTTTGATTTCTGGGATTGTGATGCCACCCGCTTTGTGTTTGTTACCTGGGCTTGCTTTTCCTAGTCAAGATCTCATGTTTCCATATTGTTTTAAGGATGGTTTTCTCAAGCTGTGAGAAATGCTATTGGTATTTTGATTGGGATCATATTAAATCTGTATCTCCATTTTGGAAATGTAGCCATTCTGATTATGTCGGTTCTGCCTAATCAGGAACAGGGGCTCTTTTCCCATTGTCTGATGTCCTCCTCAATGTTGTTTGTCAGTTGTATAATTTCACTGCTGGGGCCTTTCACTAGCTTAGCTGACACCTAAGTATTTGCTTTTTTTTGATGCTATTGTGAATGGTATTGTTTTCCTAAATTTTTCAAAGAGTTCATTATTAGTGTGTAGGAATGCTACTGATTTTTATGTGCTCGTTTTGTATCTTGCTACACTGCTAAATTTGGTTATGAATTCTAGCAGTCTTTGGTAGAGTTCATTTTTGAGAGGGGGTCCTAAAGTCAAGGATCATGTAAATCTGGAAATAATGTTATTTTGACTTTGTCCTTTCCTGTTTTCTTTATTTCTCTTTTCTTTCTTTCTCTTGCCCGAATGCTTTGGATAATGTTTTAAGGACTCTGCTGAACATGAATGGTGATGTGAGCATCCTTGTCTTGTTCTTGACCTTAGAGGGCAGACTTTTAGCTTCTCCTCCCTTACTATGGTACTAGCAGGGAGCTGGCCATAAATGGCTTTTATCACATTGAGGTTAGCAAACTTCTCTACCCATTTTCTTTAGGGTTTCTGCCGTGAACTGATGTTTGATTTTGTCAAAGACATTTTGTGCATCTGCTGACATGAGCATGCGATTTTTCTACTCTTGCTTCCCTTTATGTGATGCATTTACTGATTTACACAGTTTAGCTTTTACTTTGATCAACCTATGACTGCGTGAGGTCTGACCCAGCCCGGGCCATGCGCCTTTCCTTCCTCCCCAGCCCAGGCCAACTTGTCACAGTCTGTGATTCCCGAAGGGGGTTCCCTGGGCAGAAGCTGTGTCACTTCATTTTTAAGGCTATGTTTTTCATAAATTCCAACCAGACACTCTATAAAGTCCCCACGTTATTATGGGGCGCTTTACAGTGGGAGGACGGGCAGTGGTCAGAAGCTATTCATTACTCTGGTATCTGTTCACCAGTGAGGAAAACTGATTTGCTGAAGTGTTTCAGAATGCTGAACTTTTCCTCAAACGAACAGAACATCACAGTAGAACCCATTAGTGTGTATAGTTTCTGAATTACAATATCATTTTTATAAAACGTAACAGGAAGTTATGATGCGTATAAAGTGATTAAGACTCATCAAACCATGGTTTCTTTCTCTCTTTCATTGTGTCTTCCTTCCTTGCTTCCTGCCATCCTTCCTTCATTCTTTCCCATGTAACTGGATATGGAACCTGGAGCCTTTGCACTGAGCTCTATCTCCACTCCTTTGTGCCTTTTTCTTTTTTTGAGGCAGGGTCTTACTGACCCAATAGAACCCGTTTAGGATTACACATTCAACCCTCTGTCCTGCCTCTGCCTCCCAGGGTGCTGGGATTACAAGTGTGCATTACCACACCAGGCTCAAATAGTGCATTTTATATTACACAATAAGGCCAGGAATGGTGGTTCATGCCTGTAATCCCAGTTACTCAGGAGACTGGGGCAAGAGGACCAGAGTTCATGTGCAGCCCGACCAATTTAGCCAGATTCTGGCTTAAAATACAAAGAGCTTGGGATCTAGCTCAGTGTTAGGCCATGGTTCAATCCCTAGTGTAAAAATTATAAAAGCTGGTGTAATGGCACACACATGTAGTTCCAGCATTAGGAAGGCCGAGGTAGGAGGATTGCAGCAAGCCAGAGACCACCCTGAGCTACACAGTGAGTTCAAGGCCAGCCTGAACTAGACAGTGAGATCTCAGATCAAATAAATAAATACATATACAGATACACTAAAATTGTTTAAAAATGAGCATTGAGAAGCCTTACTAGGAAAAAAATGTAAACAAACAAACAAACAAAAAGCAAGAAAATAAAGCACCATTCAGTAATTGCAGATTACCCAGACTCCTGGAGATTTGGTGACCTGGAAGGATGCTAGCTGCTCCCTTTGGAAGTGACCTCCAATAGAACCACAGAGCATAGACTCTAAGGGAAAGTGCCCTTCCTTTGTAAAGGGACTAGGAGACAAGCCTGAAGCCCCATCTTCCAATAGATTGTCTCCCTCGGCATGTAACACACAGACAAGCTATGCAGTTACAGCAGGCACCACACAGGTCCTTGTCAGCTGTGCATAACACTTCTTAAAAACAAAAACATGTGCATGGTGGCGTGTGCCTCTAATCCCAGCAGTGGGGAGGCTGAGGCAATAGAATTGCTGGGAGTCTGAGGTCACTCTGGGCAATATAGTAAGGTCAAAGCCAGCCTGAACCACAGAGCAAGACCCAGCCTCAAACAAAAAAACAAACACATAACAACAACCAGAAGCAACTTGTACAATTAAGTCTAACAATATATTCTCTTTAACCTAGTATGTCCAAAGTATTTTCAGAATGTAATCAACATAAAAATTATGAACGGGGCCCTGATGTGGCTCAGTGGGAGAGCATTTGTCTGGCATTTACAGAGCCCTGGGTCCAAACTGAATTAGGGAGAAGGTGTGGCTGAGACTGGCCAGAGAGAGAGGTGTGATCAGGTCCCAAAACCCCACATGTGGACGTTCCCTTGGCTTCCTATCATGTGTGGAGGAGATAAAGGGTCCCAGGTGCCAGGGGGTGCTCCCTCCCACGGCTTTCCCCACAGCAGCCCGCCCTGTGTTCCCCATGGTGAGGGCTTCTCTTTCCTTCTCTCTTCCCAGCCCCAAGTGCCCTCTGCAGAGCCAGTTTCTCCCTGTCTTCCACTGTTACTTTCTCAAACAAACTCTGTCACCATTCTTGCTTGTTGGGTACATTCTCTGAGATGAACTGAGCACCCCAAAACCTGGTAAGAACACCTCAGCATCACACAGAAAAATGTACTAAGGACACGTTTTACTTTCTTGTATTATATGGAGCCCTGAAACCTCACAGGGGCCAGTTCACAAGGAGCAGGGATTGTGGCAGGGTATGCTCTGTCGTGAAGAATGAATGACAGCCTTAGGAATAGATGCCTGGTCCTGTGACAGAGCAGATGGTGACCCAGTGAGTCTCTCCGCTTCTCCTTTTCTCCACGTATAAGTGACATGGGCAGTGACACCTGTCCTGCAGACTTACTCTATGGGAATCCAGCAGCTTCCTTAAGTTCCCCCACATAGCAGGCTGGCACAGGGTGTGCTGGCACCCGAAAGGCTGAGCAGGGCCCTAGGAAGGTAGGCTCCAGGAGTCAGCCAGCACTGGGTGGGTAGGTGGGAGGAGTCGAACCAGTGAGTGCTTTTGCAGACCTTGACTGTGGGAGCAACCTGCATCAGCCCCCATGTGTAGTCCTCACCTACTGCTGACCACACCCCGTGGAGTCCCTGCCATATTACGACAGGGTTAGTCCCGGGAGACAGAAGCCAGGGTACAGCACTTCCTAGTCTGGGCCGTGAAAGACCACAGCTCAGTTGTCATGCTCATGCTCATGGTGTCTCTCCTGGGTCCCTCCCACTGGCAGAAGGGAGCTGTTGTGTCAGGAAACACCAGAGCCTGTGGGGAGACCCCTGAGGGGAAGAGCTGAAGTCTCCAGCCATGGTCAGCAAGCAGCTGGGGCCTGGCCTCACCTGTACAAATGGGCTGAGAGATGACTGCTCTGTAGTCAGAGCTCCCCGAGCTGGGGCTTATGAGAGCCTGGCCAGAGCACGCAGCTGGGACAGCAGAACACAAGCCAGGCAAGCCCCTTCTCCCTCCTCCTCCTCCTCCTCGTCTCCCTCTTGCTCCTCTTCCTTTTCTTCTTCTTTGTCCTCCTCCTTCCCCTCCTCCTCCTTTCCTCGTCCCCCTCCTCCCTCTTCTCCCTGGATCTCAGCTCCTGATGCCTGCACAGCCCTGCAGGGGCTGCACACTCCCTGCCCTCCCTCAGGATGCAGAGGTGACCTTCCCCTCTCCTTTCTCCTCCAGCTCCACTAGGCCAGGCCTGCCAGTAGATTCACTGCAGCCTCCTTCTCTGGGGCAGACAGGGACCCAGGATGGGGCAGAGGGAAGTGTCCCAGGCCCTTCAGGACTCTAGGTGGCTTAAGGTGTCAGAGAAGCCTGTGACATTTCAGACTCTTGTCCTGTGTGTGGGACAGAGGCTGCTGGAACAGGCAGCCAGGCACACTGAAGCTGAGGTGTGCTGTCTGGCTCCTTTATCAAGCCTGCTAACCATACCCACACAATTCCTTGTTACCATAAAGCTCAGGCCCATGGAAGACTCAGGGATGGGTAGGTGGTGAGGATCTGGACCAGCAGGCCATGAGCAGGGCTGGGCAGGCAGGCTGTGCTGGGATGGTGAACCTGCACACTTGAGTGGGAGCTGGGAGCCTCTTCCTGCCCTGGTGCTCTAGGGCTTCCCCGCTGGGAGAAGGGGTCGGTGTGACTGGCAGGCTTGATGGCCATTCTCCTTGGGAGGTGAGCTGAGGGCTTAAGACCTGGGGCGAAGACAGCAGCACCTCATCTGCAGGCTTGGCTGGCATTGGAACTGGTACTGGCTTGTGGGCCTAGTGCTTCAGGAGCAAAGCTGTGGCCATCAGATGATCACACTTCCTAGCCTCGGGGCTTTGCAGTGATGGTTAGTCCTGGTCATGATGCTTAGGACTGTGGTCTTCCTGTGCTTGGGAATGGGCTCAGGAGGAGGATTAGGAGAAAGTGCACCCTGGTGGAGCCTTACGTGCTGCATGATATTTTAGAGTTGGCTGCTTTTTAGGGTTTTGGTTGAGGAGCTTGTGGATTCAGTTTTGTATTTCAAAGGACAGGAAGACGGACAGGAGTCTACCTGCCTGGGTCAGTGGCCCAGATGCGGGCCTTTTTGGTAGAAAGCAGTGTAACCCACAACTAACTCTTACCGGAGGCCCCAAACACCCACAGGCGAGCTAGGAATGGTATTTTTAAGACTCTTTCCAGGACAGTATACCAAGCTGCACCCTACACAAGGTCACTTTCTGGCTGGGAATCAACTTCCCATCCCAACATCGGTTATCTTGCTCTTTCCTAGGACTGCAATGTTCTCAGGTTCGAGGTCTTCGTGGACAAAACCCCGATCCTGCCAGGTGCTGCAGGGCCTCCTTCGTCAGTGCACCGGGGGGGGGCCCTCTGTGTGTGGCTTGAAGAGTCCCTCGCCTGTGTGAGAAAGGGAACTCCCCGGGCCTGCGCCCCAGCCTTGGTCTTCAAGACAACAGAGAGAAGCCACCCGGTCAGCCAGCGCCTTGACACCTGCTTCTGGCATCTGCCCACCACGTCGTTTTCCGCCATCTTCACTTAAAGGTCAAGGCCTCTTGACGAGAAGGCCGAGGTGACGGAGTTGCCGGAGAAAACAAACCTAAAACCAGCCTCAAAACCTGCCACTCGCGGACCGCTCCCGGACAGACCGACGGACAGACAGCAGATGGCTCTAAGTAACCGGGAGAACAGGGCGAGCCTTAAACCAGCGGCCTCGCCCTGAGGTGGGTCCATAAACATCCCTTTCCCAGTTCCTCTCTCTGCAGACACAGAGGGTCCAACAGTGAAGCCAGCCCCGGACACCTCTCGACCCTTTTCAAACTCCTTTACCTACACTTCCGCATCACGGAGATGGAATGGCGGAAGTAGCGCATGCGTGGGTGGAGGGGGCGGGGCTAAGCCCGGGAGGAAGGGGGCGTGGCACAAGTAGGGTTCGGATCTCTGCCCACTTAGTGGCAGTGTAAAGGCTGCTGAGTGGGCTGGAGGGACGAGTGCTCCCTGTCCTTATGGTAGGATGACTACTGGTTTCATAACCTTGTGGCTTTGTTCTCCATAAACCACAGTCATACTTAATTAAATTCATTTCAGAAGCATACTCTTTATTCTCACTTTATAGATGATCCCCAGCTTGCAAGCAAGAAATAAAGTACATTGTTGGACTCTGACCCTAATTCGAGCTCTGACCTTGTCTCCTACCTATCCTTGGCTCTTATGCACGACAGGGGTTGAGCTCTATCCCAGTGTAGTCCCTGGCTTTAGTCCCCAGTACTGCAATCAATTTAAAAAAAAAAAAAAAGTAAAAAAAATACCCAGCTATGCACACATACACAGACTAAAGCTGTTTAAAAATTGAGGATTGTGAAGCACCGGAGCCACATAGTGCTACAGTACCACACGGAAGGAAATGTAAACAAAAACTCCCAGTGACTGTGGATTAGCAAGGCTCATGGAGACTGGTGACTTCAAGCCCTTTGTGGGAACTCTACACTCTGCCCTCAATTTTACAGTGAACCTAAAACTGCTCTATAAAATAAAGTTTATTTACTTTTCAAAAATTGCTCTGTGGACCACTGTGTTTGCTTTTGCATGACGGCCCACTCTCACGCTGCAGGGTGTACCTGTTTTCCTCCTTTTACTTAGCTCAAACTTGCTCTGCAGTGCCTGTTTCTTTTCCTAACCTTAATAGCACTTTGCTGCCATTTGCACTTGTATGAACCAATTCTTTGCTCAGGACAGAAGGAACCATAAAGCCACCTCCAGAAAGAGACTCCAACTCCCAAAACCCAGTAACATAGTTGGTGAGCCAGCCAGGAGACCATTTAATCCATTGGTTAGATTAGGTGTTTTATTTTTCACTAAAATGGCCTCATGTTTCTGTTTTCCATAATGCTTTTGTCAGCTTTCTCACTCTTTGTGGTGGGGGGAAATAGTTATTGGTAATTTGGTAACTTCCCTAAGTAAGCTACCTACCCCAGTTTATTCCTTTTTGTGTTCAAAGGCCTATCTGTACTTTTCCTAGATGACCATTTATTTCTCAGGGTGATATCTTAGCCTAGGTCACATACTGGCCACCATCTTGTCTGACTGGTTCCTGTTGTGGATCAGCCATTTGGCTTTCACCATGTTTGTTTCCCTTCCTTGCTTCTTCTAACCAAATGCAGGTAACTTAGAGACATGTGCCTGATGGCCTGAGTGAGATAAAAGAATAGCCAGTGCAGTTTAAGTCAAGAAACTGGGAGTCAAAACACAGTCATCCTCATTCTTAGGATGTTTAAAGGTGTTTTTCTTAAAAAAGAAAAAAAGAACTTTCCATCTCTACCGCCTTAAGCAAAGCGCTGGTTTTCACTGTTGGAGTAAATGTAAAGCATAGCGTTTCTAGGTGACTCCACCCTATTAAGTATAGTGGTACCTCTGTCACAAACTTGATATTCTTTCCATAATTCTGGTTACAAACTCAGCTGGATGAGAACCAAATCAAATCTATTGGTTAGATTAAATTTTGACCTTATGGAGAAATTTGATTTGGGTTTCATCTATTTCAGTTTGCAAACAGAATTGCTGAGAGGATTGAGTTCATGAACTGAGGTGCCACTCTAGAACCACCAAGTGGCTTATAATGCCTCAGGGAATCCCAAAATGTTATTTCCCAAGGGCTCCAGCCTACATGAACCATCAAATGGTTCAATTTGGCAAATGGAGTCCTGGTGGGGAGGGACTTCACCCTAATGGGGGTATCAAAGGGCTATCCAGAGCCAGCCAACAAGTGGCTCAACCCACTCTCCCTAAGGATTCACTGGGGCTCTAGGACTTTCTTCTGTGCTTCTGTGAAAGACGCTAACATCACCCTACCTTTGGACAGAGATATCTATCTAGTGGCTACTAGAGTCTCACGAGGGATGCTTTGTGGGCTCATCAGGTCTCCTCCTCCTGCATGAGAGCACCTGAGACCTAGGTGTCTCTTTAGAGGCCCCAAGACAAATGAATCATGAGAAACCTCATGAACTATGTGGTGCTGATTCCACAGACTTTGCCACTAGGACGCACCCTTAATTAGTAGGAAAGGTATGACCCTGATAATTTGAAGGAATGGTTCATGCACTGTTGTGATAATGTTTCAGCTTACTATGAACTAGGAAATGCTGAAGATGGCTACAGGATGCCAGTTTAAACTATGAGACTATGTTTCAACTAAGTTGTTTCTGCTTAAAACATAGAAGGTAAAGGATTTCCCCTTATGTTCAGGCTTTTGTGACACTTATCTCAGGAAAAGCCCAGAAACTGGGATATTGAAAGTAGGCCCTGAGGAAGAGATAGATGTCTTTGATGATCCTGTCCTCAGATCCCCACCTGTCTCTGGGGCACAGTGTGGTCTCTCCCATCTTCTTTTTTTTTAAGAGAAACAAAAAGTAAAACATTTCAAAACAAGATAATAATAACAATGGTTAATACATTGCATATTGTTATCTTTAAATTAGTTACTCAGAGTACAAAATATAGGCATTTAATTGTCCAAACAATATTAGCACAAACTTTTCTTTTCACTGAGAACTAAGAGAAATTCATAGGATAACTACCTTGTGTGTGTGTGTATAAAATTTTTTCTTTTTCCTTCCTTCTTCTCTCCTTTGCCCCACCCCAGTTTCTCTTTCCTTTTGAACAATTTCTTCCCATTTTACAATATTTACTGTGCATTTTGGCTCTTATTTACTTTTTCACTTTCTCACACTTGCAAGACGATATGATGTCTGCATATGTGTATCTGATTTATTTCACTTACGAGTTTGGTCTTGAGTTGCATTCATTTACCTATAAAATTCTCCAGTTTATCCTTCTTTATGACTGAGTAGTACTCCATTGTGTAAAAAGACCACTTTTTTTTTTTTTTTTTTTTTTTGGTACCAGGGATTGAACTCACAACCTCACACTTATCAGGCAAGCGCCTGACCACATCTTTTTTTTATCCATTCATCAGTTGATAGGCATTTGGGTTGTTTCCAAGATCTAGCTATTACAAATTATGCTGCTATAAACACGGGTACACATATATCGCTTTGATATGGTTTTAATTTTTCTGGGAAGATACCCAGAAGAGGAATAGCTGGGTCAAATGGGACCTCTAATTCTAGTTTTTGAGGAATCTTCATACTGAATTCCACAGTGGTTGCACCAGTCTACATTCCCACCCACAGTGAAAAATGTTTCTTTTTCCCCACAGCCCCTCCAGCATTTGTTGTTGGTTGATTTCTTGATGATAACCATTCTTTACTCTGTGAGATGGAATCTCAGTGTTATTTTAATTTGTATCTCTCAAAGAACCAGTGATGTTGAACATTTTTTCATATGTTTATTTGCTGTTTGTATTTCTTCATCTGAAAAATGTATATTCAACTCAGAAGCCTATTTTTGGGTAAAGTCTTTATATTTGGGAGGTCTGATAGTTCTATATATGTTCTCGATAGTAATCTTTTGTCTGAGGTACAGCTGGCAAACATTTTCCCCCACATTGTGGGTTGTCTCTTCACTCTGTTGGTGGTTTCTCTTGCTGTGCAAAAGGTTTTTTTTATACAATGAGACTGCAGTTGTTCATTCTTTGCGATAGTTCCTGTGCAATAAGGGTTTTATTCATAAAGTCTTGCCTACACCAATGTCTTCAAGAGTTTTACCTATTTTGGGATGGGGATCTGGCTCAGTAGTTCAAGCACTTGCCTGCTAAATGCAAGGTCATGAGTTCGATTCCCTGATACAAAAAAAAGTTTTACCTATTCCATATTGAAATGGATTTAATGTTTTTATTTTAATGTTAATATCTTTGGGCTGGGAATTTAGCTCAGCAGCATAAGCACCTGCCTTGCAAGTGTGCAGTCATGAGTTCAATCCCTGGTACCTCCCCCCCCCCAAAAAAATATATATATATTAAGATCTTTGATCCATTTTAAATTTAGTTTAATGCATGGTGAAAGATGTTGGCCCAACTTTAATCTTCTGCACGTGCAAAGCCAGTTTATATAGCACCATTTATTAAAGAGGCTATCTTGCTTCCAGTGAATGTGTTTGGAACCTTTGTCAAAGATAAGGTGACTGTATATCTCAAGTTGTTTCTACATCTTCTAAAAGCTGTTTTGTTTTGTTTGCCAGTGCCACATTGTGGTTATCACATAGCTTTATAATATAATTTCATCAGGGATTGTGATGCCTCCTGCCTTGCCTTTGTTGCCAGAATTGCCTTTGCTTTTCTAGCTCTCTTCTGGCTCCAGATGAATTTTAGGATTGTTTTCTCTAATTCTGAGAGATATACCATTAGAATTTTGATCGCAATTGCATTAAATCTGCTAACAATTTTGGAAGTTTGGCCATTTTCACTATACTGGTTCTTCTTACCAAAGAATAAGAGATATCTTTCCATTTTCTTTTTTTTTTTTTTTTGTCTTTTTCCTTTTTATCAGTACCAGGGATCGAACTCACGACTGCCTGCTTGCGAGGCAGGCACTTATGCCGCTGAGCTAAATCCCTAGCCCCAATCTTTCCATTTTCTAACATCCTTTTCAATCTTCTTTTTCAGAGTACTATGGTTTTCAATGTAGAGGTCTTTCATATCCTTTGTTAGATTTGTGCCTAGGAATTTCTTTTCTTTTTTTTTTGGATGCTATTATGAAAGGTGTTGTTTCCCTGATTTCTCCCTCAGTGAGTTTGTTATTCCTGTACAGGAAGACTATTGATTTTTGAATGTTGTTTTTTTTATCCATCTATACTACTGAATTTATGTGTTAATCTAGCAGTTTCTTAGTTGAGTTTTTGCCTCCCATCTTTTTAATGAAGAAATTTCAGTTGGAACTCCAGACATCTACAACCCTGTAGGGAACCATTCAGACTTCTTCAAAGGTGGCATATAAGGACATCCAAGCATATGACCTCACTGCCTAGCACAAGTGCACTGTGGGATACAGTTATATAACCACGACTTAACAGTGGTCAACTAGGCATGTGTCAGTGAGGCTATCATGTAAGAACGTAAATAGCTGACAACAGCATGTATAAGAATGATACAGTAAAGACGCAGGTGGCTCTTGTGTGCTCTGTTCTGCTCCATGCAGCCTGGTGTTGTTGCTGATGTCTTACACATGTGTGTTCTTTAAACTGGGATCACACCTGTGAGAATCTCCCTTGGGCGCCTGGAACACCAACTGGCACATAGCTGCCAAGGACATCAAGGAATGTGATTCTGTGGCAGCTGTAGAAACAAGGCCCAGAAGCAAAGGACAGCCCCAGGGAATGGCTGATAAGTGATCCTTTATCTTTCCATGGCTACCTGTATTCACTTTCTCTGTAGCTTGGAAGGCCCTGAAGGACTGGAAATCAGTCCTAGTGGAGCCTTGGGAAGACTTGGAAGTGAAAGATAGACAGATTCCTCCCCCTCACCATGAAATGGCAGGGTGGGTGGCTTACCTGTTCTTCACTCTCTTCCACTGCACAAATCAAGCAGCAGGTGGCCTTGTCTGGCAAGTAGACCAGCTCCAGCAGATAGAGGAGGACCTTGAGCGATGGCTGGCTGCCGCAGAGCTCATGTTGCAAGGCTAGGATGCTTTGCCTCCTCCAAAAGCAGGACATCAGACTGTGATAAATTAGTTGATGGTAGCAGTCACCTAGTTTGGGAAAATAAGGATGACCTGTCAGAGCAAGTCACTAAGTATACAACCTATTTAGACTTGGTAACTGGGCTTCGTGACATAAACATGCAGCAAATGATGGTCCCCCTGCAGTACTGTAGCCCAGATGAGCAATTGCAGATAGCATGCATGAAGGATATGATCCTGTAAAAACTATTCTGTCAGGAAAAAAGAAATTAGGGGGACTCTAGCAAGCAGAATCATTCCCTCAAGGACACTGAGGTCAGTTGGCGCCAGAACTGTATCAACCTGCTGGCCGATGGCCCAGCTACAGTAAGTCAGATGAGCAAACTTTGGATGTGTTGCTGACCCTGTGGAGGCTGTTATGCCCTGAGCAGCAATACAAGCTGATGGCCCAGGGCTAGAAGCCCTGATGAAACAAGAAGAAGTGACACTGGCCAAGGCATCAAGATCGTAGGGGTCCCAGGAGACCAGAGGTCACATGTGGAATTAACATGTTTCCAAAAATATATGTTAGCATCGTTTAATACCAGAGCAGAGTTGGTGTTATTAATGTAGGGCAACCCAGGCCATTTTACAGGACATACTGCACACATGGAAGGGTATGGAGGTCACTACATCATGATCCAGAAGGCCTAGGTGACCTTGGGCATTGGGCACTTGCTCCAACACCTGTATGATGTTTATGTTTCTCCAGTTGCTAAGTGTACACTAGGCTGGACATACTGACTGGTGAATGGCTAGGTGCCACCCAGGGAGAATTCTGGTTGCAAATTTGTGTGGTAAGACCATAGTCTGAGGCCATCCACATCACACTCCGCTGACTGTCCCACAGATCACACAGGTGGCAGGAAGCTGTACCCGCTACTTGGAGGTCATGAGGAGACAGGACAGACTATCTTGAAGCTGAAAAGAGCAAGGTTGATATGCCCTACCCAGAACCATGCCAACTCCCCAGTATGGCCTGTGTGGAACCCAGGTGGGACGTGAGAAATGACTGTGGATTACCAGGAAACAAAGTGATCCTCTGCTGCATGTAATAGTGCATATTGTTGCAGACTTGATGGATTGGCTCACCCTGACACTGAGTTGGAATTATTATTTCATGGATTTGGCTAAGTCTTCTTACATGTTGGGGGAGTATCTTCAACAGCAAGCCTCTCTCTCAGCTACCCCATTGGCAACCAAAAGGACAATGGTTTGGGACCCATGACATATGCAACCCAAGAACCTGTCTAGGGGGACAGACTATAAGACTTGATCTCTAGTCCCTATACAGAAGGAAAAGAAGGACCTCTGGCTGATGCTGTGGCTTCTGGCTTGGGCAGCTGAGGACTGGCAGATAGGGCACTGTCCCTTGTGGAATCCAAATTATGGCAAGACTTACAGGAGTGTGGCCAAGACACTACCATGTAGGGCATCATGTTTCAGGACATAAACCTCTCCTCTAGCTGGGAAATGACTAAGCAGATGCCTTGACCAGGCATAGTAATGACTGCTAGGAATAGCATCTGATCAGGGGCAAGAACCAGAGACCTAGCCCCTCAGGTTGAATCCCTAGCTCAACATGTGGCCAAGGCTTTAAATGCTATGTGCTAGGCTTTGACGTTGCCTATGGATGAGACTGCTCAAACAAGGAAAGTGGTTTTGCAAAGCCACATAGCTCTTGCTTTGCTGACTGCAGCACAAAGATATTATTATGCCTTCTTACATATAAAATGTTACATTTTATATACTCCCAACCTTTGAGGGGGTGGGATGTGGGGAACCACTCAGACTTCTTCAAAGCTCAGAGGCATCTAAGGACATCTGAGCACATGAGCTCACTATCTAGCACAAGTGCTCAGTGGGACACAGTTATATAACCATGACTTAACAGTGGACAACTACACATGCACTGATGTGGCCAGCATGTAAGAATGTAAATAGGTGATACCAACCTGTATGAGAGCTAGATGAAGACACAGGTGACTCTTGCGCTCTGCTCTGTTCCATGCTGCCTGGTGGTATTGCTGATGTCTTGCACACATGCATTCTTTAACCTGGGGATCTTACCTGTAAAACTTTCCCTTAGGTCCCCTGGCAAGCTGGCAGACCCAATTACTATATGTGGCCTTTTCTATGTTTAACAATCGGGATCTGGAGGGGGGTCAAGAAAGAAAAAGTAGAATCATAGCTGTTGCAATTGGAAATGGTATAAACTTGCCCAAGTCATCCAGTGGATAACAAGGATGATGGAAGACAAGAAGTCTGGACACTGGCACACGACTGAACCAAGCTACCTCCTTGGCCTTGCTTTGAGTGTGAAGTAGCCAATGTGTCTGACTCATGACACTGGAGGGCTGACTGTGCTATGTCTCAGAAAGGGACTAGAGCAGCCAAAACCTTCGTTTTCCACTCTGGAGAGAAATGTCCATAGATATTACCATCCATTATAAGGAACCCTGGGTAATGCTGGCTGCCATGGTCAGCCAATTCAATTTGACTTCTTTTTCTGGAAAACTGTCCTCTAGATCTACAGCCATAGTTGGAGTCAAAGGGACTCCTATTTAGAGATTTCTTACTCCTTCTCTGACACATCACTTTGAAGGCCAAATGTTTAAAAATGGGTTTCTTTTTCTTTTCTCATTCTTCTCTTTCTCCTTCTCCCTCTCCCTTTCCTCCTCCTCCTTCTCCTCCTCCTCTTTCTTTTCTTCTTCTTCTTCTTCTTCTTCTTCTTCTTCTTCTTCTTCTTCTTCTTCTTCTTCTTCGACAGTCTTGCTTTGTAGCACACTCTGGCTTCAAACTGATGGTGATCCTATTTCTAAGTGCTGGGATTATAGGCATGCACCATCATGAGCAGCTAAAAATGAATTTCTAATAGTCCCATGACATCTTACTCCTTTACTTGCAAAACTGGGGACAAATTCTCAAATTTCAACTAAGGCCAAAAATCAATTTTACCTACTGGGACTATGCCAGGTCTCTCTGATCCAATTAGCCAACAGGTAGACCCTGCTGTCTGTTATAAATAAAATACTGGACATAAGAAAACCCTTCTTCCTCTACGTATCAGAAGAGAGGAATTGGTTTGGGTGTCTTGATGCAAAGGCTAAGAGAAGAACTCTGCCCAGTGGCATACTTTTCAAACAGTGAGATGAAGTGCCACTGGATGGCCACTGTACCTGAGGGCAGTAATAACTACAGCTATGTTAACAGAAGAAGACTTAAGGACAGACTAGAAATCCTGAATCCCCATCAGGGAGCCAACCCATCTTCCCAAGCAGGTAGCAGTCAAGCATTGTGAGGGATCCTAAAGAGACATGTCTACAAGTCTCCTTGGGAAATCAAAAAGCTGATAGGGAGAGAAGAAGGGCAGCCCTACAACCCCTGAAGACCCTAATCTTATTCTCAGTTCCTGAGGAACCATGTTGGTCCTTCAAGGGATGCAGTGACCCAATAGAAAATCCTACATGGGGAAAGGACTAAGATTCCTGAGAACCCCTCAGAAAGAGGCTGCCCTTCAGAAATCAAGACTTCAGTATTCCTCCAGATACAGATAAGTAAAGACATTATCGAACCTAATTCCACACAGCTTAAATGGGCACCTATATTGAGGCTCCTGTTTTTAATTGGATCCACTGTGTGGGCAATCTTGCTAAGGTTATGCTTTCAGGCTTTTAATAATTTATCAGACCTCCCTCTTTGCCACACTTTGTTCTCCATAGGAAGTGTGGAAACCAACCTGCTAAAGTTACTTTCTTTCTTCCATCAAACAGACAGCTCAATAATTCTTTCTTTTCTTATTGTTTTCTAGTAGTTTTTCTCTTCAACCCATTCCATGAGCCACAACATCCCGTGGTAGTTTGAGAGCATATAACAGGTACACACAGCCCCTTCCAGGGAGAAGAGGCTATAAAAGATAGGTGCCGTGGGGCTGGGCATTTAGCTCCGCGGCATAAGCACCTGCCTTGCAAGCAGGCGGTCGTGAGTTTGATCCCCAGTACCGTTAAAAAGTTAAAAGATAGGTGCCGCTCCCCCAGCACTCCATGAAGAATTACGGGGACATGTCTCTCAGACAGAAATGAGAATGGAGATTAGGGCCTGGCAAAGATGGCTGGGGAAGTAGGTGTGGTCTGCTAGTTACAAAACCCCAGGACACACACACAGAACAGTTCCCAACGCCCTGCACATGGACATTTTGTGAGAACTCAAGCAGATGTTCATTGGGATGACCTAGACCTGACATCAGTCTGAGGAGTGGTGACACGGAAAGGACAGGCCACCTTGAATTTTTGCCACTGTGTCTTGCTCTTATGTGATGGCCCACCCGCATGCTCGTGGGGTGTACTTCTCTTCCTCTCTTACTGGCTTAAACTTGCTCTGCAGCCCCTGTTTATTTTCCTACCTTTAATAAAACTTTGTCGCTTGCACTTGGAAAAATATTTAATCCCTCAGAAACACTATAACTACTTCTCCATGGACCCACACATAGAATAAAAGTAAAAATGAATCCATAAACAATGTTTAAAGATGAACTGTAAAGTCAGCAGGAAGGAAGGTAAGCATTTCTTGATTTCTTTGTTATTGCTTGTTCCTGGAAATTCCCCGTAGGTAGTGGTTTGCTTGTGTTTTACTCTTCCTTTCCCTGAGTAAAGGTCATGTCCTTGGATGTCCATGGGGCCCAGTTGCTTTTTTTCCCTGTCATGTTTTCATTTTATTATTTTCTCCCTCCAAAACAAACAAGTCAAGTCCCTGGGGGAAGCGTTATCAAACTGGGATTATTAGGGGCATTGGTCCGTGGCCAGCATCTCACGCAATTGTGGAAAAGGGCTGGCAACTTTACCTTGGCTTTCACCCCTGCTGTCTGAAATGAATCCTGCCCACGTGATGCTGAGGCCTTAGCCTCCTGGAGTGCTCGGGTTTCAGGCCTGGACCCTGTGCCCAGCTTGCTTTGAGCCTTTGTCTCCCTCTCAGCCCACAGGCTTTCCCCGTTCACACATCTCCCGCACCCCCTCCAGCCCGGCCAGCACCAGGACTGAGATAGGAAATGCCTGGGCTTCCAGAATCCCCCAGTCACCCAGGCGCCTCAGCTGCCTCTGCGGTCAGCCGGGAGGTTTAACTCTGTTGCGTGTGGTCAGAACTGAGTTTCCGTTTCCATTGGATGAACAACTCCCCTCAGCAGTGACAGGTTGCTTTTCTTTCTTGCTCAGCCAAGAAACAACTTTATATTTGGAAGTACAAAAAATAAAAAAAATTCCCATCGTGCTCATTGATGCATACCTCAGCTTATATTCTTCTAGAAAAAAAATATCACACAAAAAAGACTTGGTCTTGGGTTCAGAAAACATTTCCTGGAGGGAAACGTGGGAAGTAGGACCCAGGCAGAAAATGCCGGGTGCCACACACAAGGCTGTTGTGAGCAGCTGGTTCTTCCTTGCTGGGATCCTCTTGCTTTCTCTCTCACTCTCCTAAGTAACAGATGCATAATATTTTAAAGTAGCCTGACCGAAGAGCTCCTGCTGTTTCTTCACTCCAGGAGGATGAGAGATGCCAAGACCCTTTTCTACAGTCGGGGCGTGGCTGGGGCCCTCTCATCAGAGTTCCCCATCGGCTGGCTCCTGTGTGTTCTTGTGTTCAACCAGTTCTACCAGCTAGACTCAGATCAAAAAGGTGCCTGGCCCAGCCCTAGCGCCACTCCTCACCAGAGAGGCTTTTTAACATTAGATTTTATTGGTACATTTCAGACATACATAACGATCACATTCATCATAGAGAACTTATACCTGTACGCCTCTTCCCCTACCCATTAAAAAAAGTTTTGTTTCCATGTTTTCCTTTTTGTCTTTTCTTTTCTTTTTTCTTTCTTTCTTTCTTTTTTTTGGTGGGGGGTGTATTTGAAGCCAACTTGCAAATTGCTCCAAATTGGAGCTGCAGTTATTTCTGCAGAAGAGAAATTCTCATGGTGATGACTTCAAAGCCAGGGGAGGCAAGGGCAGAAGTCCTTCCTCTCTGGAAAGAAGTCACTGGAAAGAACTCAGGCAAACAGAACAAATCTATGTTATGCTGGGAACTTTGGGGCTGGACAGAGATCATGGAGACACTGGAGTGGCATTTCCAGGAGATACTTTGTGTCAACAGATGATCTTCTAAAACTCCTGACTCTTTGAGAAACTGCTTAAAATGTTGCTATCAACTGTAGAAGTCCCAGAGCAGAGAGATCATTCTTCAAACTTGAGATAAGATGACTTAGACCTGGAATTCTTCTTAATATTTGGGCATGAGGCTTGGCCTTTTCCATGAGAATTAGTGTCCTCATCGATGCTGTCGTGTGAGGTAACTGCCACCTACTGTACTCAGAGTATGCACACACACTTTTACCTCCACGGGCAATTTTTAACATACGACTGTGAAGTAGTGCTACTGTCACCAGTGGACAAATGAGGCCACTGTGGCTCACAGAGGTTAAGTGAGTTACTCAGGATTGCACAGCTTCACAAGGAGCACATCTGGGCTTCTGAACCAGTTCAGCAGCAAAGACAGAAACACGGCTGCTAGCTTGACGAAGTCTAACATTTTTATGGTCGCCGGAAGATAAGCACTCCGGTGGGTCAGCCCGAGTCTCTGTACAGGACAGACAATGGTTCAGAGTTCACACTCCAGGGTCAGAAAAAGTTGGGAGAAATTATGTAATGAAATTAGATATGAAAATGTCTCTATGTCTTTCTTATAGTCTTTGCTTAATTTTTTTCCAATACTGAGGTTAAATCTAGGACCTCATGTATGCAGGACTACTGAACTCAATCCTTTTAGTTTGTTTCATGTTTGAGACAAGGTCTCACCAAGTTCCCCTGGCTGCCCTTGACCTGTGGTCCTCCTGCTTCAGTCTCCCAACTGGCTAGAGTTCCGGCCGGACAACACCTTGCCTGGGTTAAATATTACTTTTCACGGCAATACTTTCTTTTATATAAAGAGTATTTCTTGTTCTGCAGGTTGCTCATGAGAAACCAAATGTATTCAAGAAACAAATAACAAAATATTGAAACAAACATGATGCTTTATATTCCATGAGATTTACTCATATCCTGGTTATAAAAATCTGCTTATTCTTTGGGTCACACATTTATATTTGGCATCAAATTTCAAAAGCTGGCATAAACAAGCTTCCTCAAGAAAGTGTGGAGGAAAGAGCTTGTGTGCTCACCCAGCAGAAATGAAACTGCTGGCTTTTTAGGTTTGCATTGTAGAGAAAACTCACTGGAAAAGTGTCCACCACTTACTTCACTGTGGCTGTAATCTTTCTCGTGTGTGTGTGTGTGTGTGTGTGTGTGTGTGTGTGTGTGTTTCCTTGACTCTATAGATACATGTTGGTTACATTTTATCCAGCTTTCTGATGAAGAAATTTTCATAAATAAGTAATGGGCTAGTGGTAACAAGTGCTTTCTATACTCAGTCTCTCCAGTTTTGAAAGGGACTTGAAAAACCAGAGTGGAATTTTGTGGCTTTGACCAGTTAATTTGCTAACAAAATTTCTCCAGTAAGTCTGTGTGTGAGTTTTCTGTCTTCATCTGCCCACATCCCCAGGCTTTCTCAAATCCTTCCTGTCAGTGTGTGGTCTGCTCCACTGAAATTGCCTGTGTCAAGGCGTTAGAGAGACCTCACAGTACTGGACTTGTCTATATTTTTGGTCTACCTGTTCTTCTGGGCAACGCTCGGCATTTAACACAGAGGATCGCTCCTTCCAACTTGACATAAACCCAGCCTTGCTGTTTTCTCCTGCTTTACCAGCCATTGCTTCCGAATGTCTGGGGCTGAACCCCCTCACAGTGATGGCCTGCAGTTTTCTTAGGCCCTGAGGTCTCTCCACATATTTCTCTGAAGTATCCCTTCCAGGCCTCTGGATTTAGCTACCGTTTACTGGGGTTTGGATGTGGGTTTTCCTTGAGTGTTCATGCGTTGAAAGGTTAGTCTCCACTGAGTGATGTCAGAGGCTGCTGTGACCTTTTTGGAGATCATACTTAGTAGGAAGCCACTGAAGATGCCTTCCGAGGAAGGAATTAATATAGCTCCTGTGGGAGACTGGTTAGTTTTTGGAAAGGATAGCAAAATTGGTTCTTCTCCACCTCTCTGGTTTCCTGTTTGGCCATGCAACCTCTTGCTCTGACCCGTGTTCCCACCATAAAGCCACCTGCCATGATGTGTTTGGACTTGCAGCTTCCAAAACTGTGAGCAGAATAAACTTCTTTTGAGTACCCAGCCTCAGGTATTTCATTATAGTAGCAGAAAACTGATCAATAGACCATCTATTTACTGATGATTCTTAGATTTATACTTCATGTTCAAATTCAAGTACTTACCAGCTCGCTTGACCTTGTCTCTCAGATGCCTGACAGGACTTCAATATCAGTATGTTCAAAACCAAACTCATGGTGATTTCTCTCAACATACTCCTCCTTGAATTGTTCTTTCCTCTGTTAATGTATCACCTTTCACATTTTCTCAAGCTTCTCTTGCTCTTAGCCTCATGTCCAGTGCCCCACCAAGTCCTAAAGGCCTCTTCTCAATACATGTATCAAAATTGTCCACTTCTCTCTCTTCCATTCTGTCACTTCTAACTTGGATTATTTCCATAGCCTGATGACTGGTATCCCTGTTTCCACATTTAACCCTCCTATAATCACTTCTCAGAGTGGATCTTTTGAAATGGAGGCCGTATGATGTGGCTCACTGGTTTAAAATCCTCCGATGGCTTTCTCATCACACTTAGAATAAAATGCAGAGCCTTTTACAAGACTTATGAGACATCCACGCCTTACCCAGGATGGGCAGACTTTTCTGCAGAGAATCAGATTGTATGTTAGGCCTCGTGAGCCCTCTGAGCTCTGTTGCTATCAACTATGGTCTTCAACTTAAGCCATGGACAGTGCACCACACAAAAAAATGTAGCTGTATTCCAATGAAATGTTGTCTCCTGAAACAGGAAGTGGACTGGAGTTTGTCCAGAGCCATAGTTTGCTTGCCCCGATCCAGTCCCTTCCTGCCTTTCCAGTTGGATCACACACCACTCTTCTTTCACTGTGGCCCAGCCTTAGTCTCCCCATGCTGAACAGATAGCCTCCCAGGATGGATAACACCATCTCTCCTGCGGGCCCCTTGATCATGCTGGCTCTGCGACTGATGGCTGGCTGATGGAATGTGGCAGAAGCGATACACTAGAACTTTTCCATGCTGAGGACTTACAAAGATTGGCACGTTCTTCTTGGGATCCAGCCCCTATGCTGCAAGAAAATCAGAAGCCACACAGGGGACCACGTGCATGAACTGAGGAGCTCTGGACCGAGCCCAGCTGAGCCCCCAGCCAGGAGCAGTGCCTGCCATTTGCCAAAGCTGTCTTGGATTCAGCAGCCAGATAGCATCACATGGAAGAGAAGAACTTTCTGGTTGAGTCTGGTAACCTCGTAGAGTTGGGGCAGAGAACATAGTCATTACTCTCAACCACTCAGGCCCAGTGCTTTGTTTACAGCAGCAGTTCATCGAAACCAGGTCCTCGTCCTGCTCCCCACACCCACCTAGCTCCTTCTCCTTCAGCTCCCGTGGTTCCTCCTGCTTGGAATGCTTTCCCTCAGACTCACTCGGCTGGTCCTTTCCATCAGTCCGTGGCAGGCAGCACCTCAGTTTTCCACTGGAAAGCTGCACTTCCTTCAGTGCAGCCCCCGGCTCAACCTCCCTCTCTTCCCTCCCACCCTCACATGGACTCCAGGCTTGTAAATGAGACCATGCTGGTTAGTAACTACATCCTCTTTCTGGCCTCAATTATTGAGTCAGAACTAGGTGCGCAGGCTAAGTCATTCACTAAGAGTCGGTCCTGGGAATTATTATTAGTGAGGAAAGACACTTGGATGAGTTGTTAAGTTGATTTAACACAAGCCTGGAGCTGCTGGTGCCCAACCAGAAGGGGCAAGACTGTCTGGGAATGGAGCCAACACAAAGGACAAAAGGACAGAGAAACAGAGAAAGAGAAAGAAGCTCCTAGATCTAGCCATAACTGAAGCTGTTATTTCTCCAAAATTTTCAGCCAGTATTTCTTATTCTGCTATCACCCCTTTCTTCCTCTGGATAAGCCAGTTTTAGATACACCTTCTGTCCCTGGCTCCTAAAATACCTCTGTTGCTTGGCTTCTCTTTGCCATTTCTGCCAAGTATTAGGGTTGAAATATGTGAAACTACCATTGTTTCTGGTCAGAAATGCCTAAATATCAGAAATACTATATGATACCTAACTGGAACAGCGCCTGAGAAATCATTACCTAACGAGGCAGTGCAATTAAAAATTAGAGATTTACCCAATAGAAAGCAAAACAAACAAACAAATAAAAAACCTACACCCATTCTAACTCCCTGTGTCCCTTTTGTTGTCTTCTCCTTATTCTAGTTGATTTTAAACTAAGCCTCACTGAACCTGACTGTGTTCAGCTCAGCCTGCCACCCTGTCCTTCTAAAGCCAGGATCCTGTTCTGCCCAGTGGGCCAGTCTTTTCCATGATTTTCTTATGGTTTCCAGGATACAGAAACATAATTCAGGTCAATGCGAAGATCTTCAGGAATCACGATGGCACAGCTCAGGGTACCAATTCCAGCATCTCGTCTTTTGAAAGTTCACAAAGCGTGCAATCTCTACATTCACCTAAGTCATCACTACTGACATAGAAGTGGACAGAACTGAGAGCCACACCAAGGGACTGTATCTGGTTGGACAGTGTGATTCATTCACTTTAAACTTGATTGTCCAGTGAGTCACTGGTTCTTTGACATGGGCCCTCATGGACCATCTGTGTGTGTCAGCATCATTCCAGCTAAGTGCTGTGCTGAAACAACTCAAGGGCAAAACTCATCACTAATCAGCTGACCATGTGCCCCTTCCTCTTAAGGCCAAGCTTCCACTGCTGCTCACTGGGTCAAAGTATTTGGCCGTTATTCTTTCTATGCTGCAGCTGTACGGCTGCAACAGCATAACCCAATGCAAATAATATAAACTTGATGGCACAGTGAAACCAGCAGTTTTGTCATATAAGCAGATTTCAAAAGGATTAAGAAACTGACTTTGGGGAACTGCCCTTATTTTTGCAATGCCATTGATGTGTAAGGAAATGCAGTGTCAGATGAGAGGAAAATCTATGAGGATAAGGACCAAAAAGAGGCTTCCAGTGAATGATCTGCATACCAAAGGAGTAAGAGATACATGAGAAAATTAACAGTGCCTCAAAGATTTTAACCAAAATTTTGCTGACTGCAGTTGTGCTGTGAAATCAAGTCTGAAGTGACAAATTACACATAATATGATCATATCATTTTACTAGAAAAATGCAAAAAAAAAGATGATTGATTCATTTTGTGGTTATGGGGTTTTTTTTGTTTGTTTGTTTTGGTTTTGGCATGGGGGATCGAACTCACAACTATGCACTTGCAAGGCAGGCGCTTGTGCCTGCTGAGCTAAATCCCCAGCCCATATTATTGCTATTTTAAGAGTTGGCCGGTTGTTGTTTTGTTGCTGCAGCTGGCCTCCAAGGCTCCGTCTCTAATGCTGCTCTGCCCAGGGCAGACCATGCTCTTCTCCCCGCTTTACCCCCTCTCCTGAGTGAGCTCATTCAGTCCCTGAATCTACATAGCATCAACACATTGGCGGCTCTTAAATACACAGCTGTAGTCTCAATCTTTTGCTTACCATCTCCCTGACATCTCCACTTGGGTGTTTAGTGGCCTCTCAGACTTAGGCCCCTGGAGCCAACTCTTGATTTCAAAAGGTTTGTTTTTCTCCAGCTCACTTATCAGATAGCTGCCTAAGTCAGCCACGTGCTAGGCCAAATTTCAAGAATCACCTGATGCCTCTGCCTGTACCCCCCTTGCATCTACTGGAGTAGCATTAATTTTGTTGGGTCTGACGCCAAAACATACCTGGAATTTGCTTCACTGCATTTCTCCTCTAGCCCATCTGACGCTACCCTGTTGGCTACATCCCTTACTTGGGCTGTGACAGTTTCTACGTGGTATTTGGACTCCTGTTCTCCCTTCACAGCCAGCTCCTATCTACACAGCAGACACAACAGTCATTTAAGCCTACAAAGCAGATTGTCACTCCTTCAATTAAATCCGACCAATGGCTTCACCACATTTCTAATAAAATCCACTCTCTGTGCCCCAGTCCCACACCACCTGACATCTCACACTGCATCCTTTCCAGTCTGCCCATCCTGGGGAGAGGGCTGCCTTATCTCTCCATCTTCCAAGCATGGCTGCCTAGCCCTTTGTATCATTTAAATGTCGCATCTATAGAGGTGTCCCCCATTCCCATTGGGAGCAGGCTTCTTTTATCAAATGACCCTTCTTTCCCATAGCAAATATCGTATTATCATTAGCTGAACTGTTTTATATATATGTAAATGTTTGTTTGCATTCCTTTAGACTACAGGTCCCATTAGGGGGAGACCATTTTCCTCACTACCATATTTTCATTTGCTGGAAGTTGTCATTTAATAGCTGCTCAGTAAATATTCGTCAAGTAGTTTTTACATACATAAAATATATATATTTTATATTTATAAAATAAATATAAAATAAACAACTTCCTAATCTTTTTTTGCTAGTTGAAAATAACAATAAAATCTTTTTTTTTTTTCATTACTTACTACGAAACATGGTTTCCTTTTATAGGGAGATTTACTCAAGTGGCCTTTACACCAGTGACCTTGAAACAGCGAAGACTTCCTGTCTTGTGCATTTCCATCCTTAGACCCCTACACTAGTGAACTGTGGAATTAGGAAGCAGAGACTGCTGACATGACCCATCCTTGGTGAGCCCCAGTCATTTCCTTCCAGGAGCCCAGAAGCATGCGCTCCCCTGCCCACCCATTCTAGAACACTGTCTGCCGTCCGTTATGCCCACTGGCTTTCAGGCTATGGAATCTTCTTGCTTCTTTTTAATGAAGCATGTTTTCCATCTCCAGAATTCTAGCAGCATCCTAAATGTCTGCAGGTCTTCTCAGAGGACAGATAACACTGAAGTTCTCTATTTGGGTTCTCTAAGTGCTCTGGCCTGTACCTCATCTGAGATGAAAGTCTTGAGTCTAACTCAATTTAGGACACAAAGGAAAGTTGTCATTAGTGGGGAGTGGCCACAGTGCCAGACAATTTGGCAACATGAGGATGTTACTGAGCTGCAGAGTGAAACAAATTCTCGTTTCAGGGAAAGACCCCAATCCCTTTCAAAGGACAGGTTCTTACTGCTGTTTGAGATTTCCTGAAAACCACACATTTGGGGTGAAAAAGGGTCTAAGGTCTTCTTTAAAAATTCTCTTCCACCTTGTCATGTGCCACAATCCTGGGGGCCGGTGGGAGAGAGGGGAAATGGGGGGCAGAGGCAGCCAGCTTCCTTTGCTGCAGAGGTCTCCAGAGCTGAGGGAACACTGGTGTTTACCCCTGTGGGGCTGTCAGGTGTCAGGACAGCCTACATGGCTTGGTGGCAACTCGAGGGCACCTTAGCATGCTAAAGGGACCAGCTTTACACCCTCTGCACTCTTGCAAGCAGAGACATAAAGTTTCATGTCATATCACTTGAATTTGAACTGCTAACTCTAATTTATAAAGCGCCAGGCCTGCTGGGCAGCACCTGCCGAAGGGCCTGATCCGGTCTATGGTTCCTGTTTGCAGACTCAGGCCTGAGACACCACAGGTAGGGTGGGAGAGGGTTGATGGCTGATTGTTGGTTCCTACAGGCATCAATTCTAGAGCACCGGTAGGAATGCAGAGTCCTTTTTTTTTTTAATTTAAGGAAAAAAAGGAAAAAAAAAAACAGAAAAGGGTACAAGTAATACAAAATTTAAAAAATAAACAGTAAGAAATCACTAGTTAATAGATTATATATTCTCATCTTAGAAATAATTGTTCAAGTTACATTATTGAAGCATATAAAGTGGACTTTAAAACAGTGAGAGTGCAAACAGTTTTGTTCAATGATCCAAAAAACACTCAGTAATATGGTTATCTATCTTATACACTTAAATATATATGCAGTTATAACCTTTAGAGCACTTTCTTTTCTTTTCTTTTGTACAATGACAATTACAAATTTTGGGTTTTATTACTCCCACACTTCTTATTACTTTTTCTGAAGAGAGTAAAACCAAATGCAACATATCAGAACAGAGTCAGTCAAATCAAAAGGATGGACATAATAGATAATGTTAAAAACAAAATATAAGGTGATCAACAATGGTTACCATACTGCCTCTTGCTATTTTAAGAAGAATTGGCAGTTATAATAAAATTGAACTAAACAGTAAAGAATAAAACCAAAGCATTGGAGACTTTACAGGATTTTAAAAGAAAATAATAGTCAACTGGAATGGGCATCATAATGATTCTTATTGTCTTCACAGTTGTGCCTATACTTTCGAACTTGGTACTATCAAGCAAAGCAGAATAGAGGAAAATCAGTCAAAACAAGATGGTGAGGGCAATACAGGATTTCAAATCAAGTTAATAGGAAATCAAAGTAGGTTTTATAATGTATCCTGCTATTTTTTATTTATTTTTCCCTTAATTAAAAAAATAAAAAAACAAAGTAAATAATTCTAAAAAAGGAGATTGAGATAAAAAAGGGCATAACAACAGAACAGCGCAGGTCAAATCATAACCATTTGAGCAAAATAGTGTTTCACCACAAGATATCCTGACATAAAAATAGTTATCATAGGGGCTGGGGATTTAGCTCAGCGGCATAAGCGCCTGCCTTGCAAGCAGGCAGTCGTGAGTTCGGTCCCTGGTACCTATAAAAAGGAAAAAGACAAAAAAAAAAAAAAAAAAAAAGTTACCATAGTGTCTCTTTCCTTGAAATCTTTGAGTATAACTTTGTATACTGTAGCACCAAACATATCAAGACACTATAAAACCATTCAAGAGAATGACATTATTACAGGGTATTTAGGACTAATTAACAGAAAATGAACAATGGTTTCTATATAAACTCCTTGTCTATAAAAGTTTTTGCTTATGTTATCATTTATAATAAAATCCAATAAGATACAACCTTTTAAGACTGATGGAAACAGAAGAATACAAGTTTGATGGGACTTCAAAACAAGATGATACTAAATCAGCACTAGCTATTATGATGTCTTGTTTTCTCCAAAATAGCTATTCCTACCTTCCGATCTTCTCTGCCTCATTTCTGTTCAGCTCTTTTTCTGTTGTTTGTTGTCAGTTTGTCTTCTTCATTTCTCTTTCTGCTCCATTCATTGTGGCCTCTCTGCCACTATTTCCGGAATCTTGGTATTTTCCTTTTTTAGACTATCCTGCAGTATTCTCTGTAAAGTTGAATTAGTGGTTGCAAATTCCCCTAGTTCCTCTTTATCCTGGAAGCACCTTGTTTTTCCATCAATTTTTAGGGACAGTTGTGCAGGATATATCAATCTTGGCTGGAGGTTATTATCTTTCAAAGCTTGAATTATTTCCCCCCACATTCTTCGTGATTTGATAGTTTGTGCCAAGAAGTCTGCTGTAATTCTGATGGGTGTCCCCTTGTAAGTGATCTGTTTCTTATCTCTGATGGCTTTTAATATTCTGTTCTTATATTGGATTTCTGGAATTTTGATTATTATATGCCTGGGTGTAGCTCTGTTTGGGTTGTAGGTGGCTGGGGTCCTGTATGCCTCATAACATCTGAGTATCTTTACCTTTTGCTAAATTAGGGAAATTCTCCTGGATTATTTCTGTGAATAGCTTTTGTAGTCCATTTGTTTGTGTCCCCACTTCTTTTCTTATGTTCTTAATTCTTAAGTTATAGATCCTCTTATCATCTTCTAGCTTTTGTATTGTTGCTGTTTGGTTTTTTTGTTATTTTTAAGAAGTTTTTCATTTCATGCTCCCAGATTACAAATCTGCCCTCCAGTTCAGATAATATATCCTTAGTTTCTTTCAAGCTGTTATGCCAGTTTTCGATAGAGTTTTTAGTTTCCTAGTAATCTCTTTGAACCTGCTTCACGTATTCTATGCTTTCTCTACTTTCTCCATCAAACAGTTCTCCCCTTTTTTTCTGTTCTTCCACTTCATCATCTGTTTTTTCTTGGGTGGTGCTTAGCCTTTCTCTAACTATTCTGCTTATGTCTAGCTTCAGATCATTAATAACTTCATTCCTGAACTCATCTATGAGGCTCTGGAGATAGCGCTTTATGTCTATTGATGCCGTGTCTGCTATTGCATGTTTCACATGATTGGGGACTGAGGACCCTTTCTTGTTGCTCCCTCTTCCCATATTCTTTGTTCCTTATATAAAAGCATATATAGGAGGTCCAGCTTCCTTCCCTGTCAGCCACAGTCTGTTTGAATTGCACCGGCTAGGGGTTCCCGCCCACCGCAGCGCACCAGGGAGACACAGACCTGAGCAGTCTATGCTGGGCCCGCCCCTCCAGGTCAACCTACTGCAGGCTTCACTGCTAGGGTGCACCTCCAGGCACTGGGACCTGGGCTGGGCTGGCCTACTGGGTCTTAGTCAGTGGCGTCTCGAAGGCCAGGCACTCCCCACCAATCCCGCTTGAGAGGGGGATATGTGACTGAAGTCACTGCAGCATCTCATTCCGGGAAGTCTGCCTGGTCTGAGTATGTCCTCCACTGAAGCCTCTTTCTCTATGGAAGGGTCCCGATTTGCTCACTCACCACAGGTCGATGCAGGGCACCCGGCCAGCCCCGCTCCCAACTCCATTCAATGCTTCCCACTCTCTGAGCTTTCACGCCTCTCTCCCTGCTGTGCCGACCGGGGACACAACAGCAGCTGCAAGAAATTCAAATTGCAGTTTCCAGTGGTGCGAGGTCCGGCTTCCATGCTGAGACCTTATCTGTGCCTGCTGTATCACCGGGATTATGTTTCTAGTTGGTTTCTCTTAGTTCCTTCCTGGGTCAGCAAAGAATATCCCCCTTTGCCTAGGACTTCCTGCCCAGCACAATTCCTGGATTTCAAGTGCGGTTTCTCAGAGAGCCTCCAAGGCTGCTGCTATCTATCCGCCATGTTCTTCCGGACTCCGCAGAGTCCTTTTTATTGGTTTAGTGAGCAGTCTCTCTTCTGTGAGAGCTAACAAGCAGATGTAGGGTTTTTTGGGGTTTTTTAAAGGCCATGAGTGGAAACTTTTGATTCATTGACTGATTGACTGATTGTGGTGCTGGAGATTGAACCCAGGGTCTCATGCATGCTAGGCAAGTGCTCTTCTATTGAGCTACCTGCTCAGGGGGAATCTGCATTTAAGTGGCACCAAAGTTTGACCACAACTAGGAACACACATGGCTGCTGCCTTAGGATACAATTCTGGTGGGACTCTGTCTTCAAATAGGAAGAAACTGCTACTTTGTGATCAATATGGTGGGGGGAGGAACAGTGCACATGTGTAGAAGTTGCTTAAAATGTTTTGAAACAATGTTGCTGATGACTTTCAGCTTGCAAATTTCACTCAAAAAACATTTTGCCTAACATAGTGGTACACACCTGTAATTCTAGTACTCAGGTGGCTAAAGCAGGAGGATCACCAAGAATCTGAGTTCACCCTAAAGTAGTATATCCTGTCTCAAAGCAATTTTTTTAAGTAAGATATTTTAAAACAGCCAAGCATGGTGGTGCACATTGTAATCCCATCACGCACAAGGCTGAGGCAGGAGTTTCCCATGAGTTTGAGGCCAGCCTTGGCTACATAGTAAGTTCAAGGCCAGCTTAGACTGCATAAAACAAACTAATTAATTAACTAATTAAAAAGATTAAGGCAAGTATGGTGGCACATGCCTGTAATTCCACCGCTCAGGAGGCTGAGACAGGAGGATGTTTGCCTATTTGAGGCTAGTCTGGGCTACAAAGTGAGTTCAAGTCCAGACTCAACTGCACGGCAAAGTCCTATCTCAAAGAGACAAAAAAAAAAAAAAGTTTTTAAATTTCATGGTTAGAACATGGTATTCCCAGCCAGATGTAGTGACATACACCTGTAATACCAGCACTTGAGAGGCTGAGGCAAGATGATCGCTGCAAGTTTGAGGCCAGCCGAGGCTACATAGAGAACTCAGGGCCAACCTGAACTGCACAGCAAGATCCTATTTCAAAACAAACAAACAAACAAAAAACAATGACCTTATTCCCTTAGATTTAATCCATGGGGCAGAGGAGGAAAAGGAAGACAAAGGAATCACCATGAACTCGTGTTGGGCGCCAGGATTTTTGTAAATACAGAATCTTCACAATGTCCCTGAGAGAGACACAGTGCAGCTCAATCCTGCTGCACAGGCATGTATGCCGAAGTTCAGAGTGAAGAAATAGTTCATTCAGTCAGCTCATAGATGGTACAACTGAAATTCAGACCCGGCTCAAATAGGTAAGTAGGTTGGCATATCCCTGTAATCCCAGTTACTTGCAAGACTGAGGCAAGCAGATCACAAGTTCAAGGCCAGTCCGGGCAACTTAGCAAGATATTGTCTCAAGATAAAAAATAAAAGTAGTAGAAAGCGCTGAGTTTGATCCCCAGTAATGCAAAAACAAAAACAATCTGTTCCGATAGAATTCATGCCACTATATGCTCTGTCTGCCTCACCAAAGGAAGACATCCCCAAGTGCCTCCTACTCCTGGAGTCCCCTAACCTCACCGTCCTACACTGCCCTCAGAGACTGACCAGCTGCGTAGTGCCTGCTAAGGCAGGGAAGTGCACGGAAGCATCAGGAGAGGCTTCCCAGGGCTTTGCCCATTAGGACGTTCTGGGTCTCTGTTTTCAAATACAACAGAGAGCAGAGCTTTTAGCAATTTCCCCTTAAAATCAGTTTACCCTAAAACAAATTTATCATCTCCCCAACCCAGACTTCCGAGGTCTATGACCTCCAAATGGTGTCACTTCGAATCAAACTCCAGAATCACCTTTGAGTCTTCCGCCGTCCTCTGGATTTGAGTAGGCACCAATTTATAACGTCTCAATTTAATTTTCATCTTTCTATGCCTTGAGTCTGAGGTTATTCAAGCAACCATTTAACAGCCCCTCACCCCTCCTACCTGCACTTCCCATGTGATCCAGCTGCGATTCCAGGGCTCGTAATTAAAATTACTTTCACCAAAAGGAACTCTCCTGCACTGCTGGTGGGAGTGTAGACTGGTACAGCCTTTGTGGAGATCTGTCTGGAGATTTCTCAAAAAGTTGGGACTGGAAATCCCATTTATTCCAGCTATTCCACTTCTAGGCATATTCCCAGAGGAACTGAAAGCATCATACCACAGTATTATATGTGCACCTATGTTTATAGCAGCACAATTTGTAATCGCCAGATCTTGGAAACAACCCAAGTGCCCATCAACTGAGGAATGGATAAAAAAGTTGTGGTATTTCTATACAATGGAGTATTATTCAGCTATAAAGAAGGATCACATTGAGATATTTATCAATAAATGGGCACAGCTTGAGACCATACTCATAAGTGAAATAAATCAATCTCGCATGTGTGAATACCGAATAGTTTCCCTAATGTAAGTAATGATTCAAATATATAAAAATATGTGGTAATCATGATTCCCCATTAGGTGGCCTTGAAGCCTTATAAAGTTTTCACTCATTAATTAGAAAGGCTTTATTCTGGGCTTCTTGATATGAAAATATTTGAAGCTAGAGTATATGAAGTTTTACCCAAATATTTCAAGGAAAAAGACACTATGGTAACTACTATTAAGTCAGGTTATAAGGTGGTGAAGTACTAGGTTATTGAAACAGTCATGCTGTGACCTCTATTGTTATATTGTTATGTCCTGTTTTATCTCAATCTCCCCCTTATTGTTTCAAAAAAAATTATTTAGTCATTTCTTATGTTTGTCTTAATTAAAGAAAAAATTCAAAAAAATTAGGATATATAAATAGTAACTCTTTTCGATTTCCTGTTAACTTGTTTTGAAGTCCTGTAGTACTCCCACGATCTTGTTTTGACTGATTAGACTCTGTTCCATTCTATATGATAGTATCAAGTTTGAAGACATAGGCAACTACTTTGAAGACAATAAGATTCACTAAGATACCCATTCTGGTTTGACTATTGTCTTCTTTGGAAGTCCTGTAATGTTTACAACGCCTAAGTTTTATTGGTCTTGTTCTCTACTGTTTTGTCCAACTTTATAATATCTAATAAGATAGACAATTCTTTTTAAGGAAACAAGGGACAACGTTGATAACCATTGTTGATAAACTTGTACTCTGTTCTACACCATGTGCTATGTCTATCCTTGGTATTGACTGACAGCTTTGTTTTGCCATATTTGACTGTATTCTCCCCCCCCCAAAGAAAGTAATAAGCACTAAGGAGTAATAAAATCCAAGATGTGTAAATTTTGTTGTAAAAAAGAGAGGGAAAAAAAAAAAAAGAAAAAGAGCTCTAACGGATATAACAGCAAGTGTGTTTGGGGGTGCTAAATAGCTGACTTTATCAATGTTTTTGGAACATTGAACACAGCTGTTTGCAGTCTCCCTGTTTGAATGTCCACCTTGTGTTCTTTGATACTGTGATTTGAGGAACTATTTTCAAGAAAATAGTGTGTAATCTACTAGCAGGTAATTTCTTACTGTTATGGTTTTTTGTTTTGTTTTGTTTTGTTTTGTTTTGTAGTTCTGTATTGCGTGTACCCTTACGCCACTTTGGTTTGTTTTGTGTTTTTCTCTTTTTCCTCTTAAATAAAAAAATAAAATAAAATAAAATAAAATTACTTTCACCCTCCACTCCCTCACCGTCGCTGCTACCCCATGGGTGGCTTTGGGGGCACAATGCCACCCCTCACTCCCCCATTCTTACTGCTTTCCATCTTCTCCCAGAGGCTGGCGCAGGCAGGAGCGGCCCTCATCCCTGACTGGTCTCCTCAGGTCTCTCCAGCCGGTCCTCAGAGCAGCCTGGTAATCACGGTGCATCGCTCTGGCAGATTTGCCACCTCTCCTGACAGCTCCATGGACGCCCCGCCCAGTGCCGCCCATTCTGCCCCTGCATCCCAGCTGGTGATCTTCCTCTCCTGTGCCTTTTTTCTCCTCCATCCCACCCATCCCGGGCAATTTCCTTCCCACCAGCTAGAGCTTCTCTGTGGAACCATCTTGGTCCTTTGAGGCTGAGCAATGAGTAATGTGGGACTCAACATAGAAAAGAGGGCACAAGGGACCTCATGGTTACTCGAGAGTTCTGAGGAAAACGTAAGTCTCTGTTGTTACAAAAAGACCTGGGGACATTTTAGACACAGTCTGTCATCACCTCTGCTGCCCTGAAGATGGAGAAGTGACACCGCCCAGCACAGCAGGACTTTTGAGTAAGTTTACTCAGTATCTCCAAATGTCTTTTCACACTCACAGACATAGGAACATCCCAAGAGCTGCCATTCCAGGAAGTGGGCTAAATAAGAAGCGGGCCCCTGAGAGCCAGGCCCAGATCACAAACCTGTGACAGTGTGTGAAGAGACGGGGTCACAGAGAAGAGGCTGGCAGGAAAGCAGTCACTAGAGCAAAGAGCCCACCAGAGAGGAATTCACCACCACAGCTTGGCCAGCCAGACACCCTCTTCGTCCTCCTTCCCAAAATTTTTTTTTTTTTTTTTTTTGTCTTTTTCCTTTTTATCAGTACCGGGGAATCGAACTCATGACTGCTTGCTTTACAAGGCAGGCGCTTATGCCGCTGAGCTAAATCCCCAGCCCCCTCCTTCCCAAATTTTAGCTCATAATTTTAAAGATAACTGAGACTGCCAGGTGTGGTGTATGTGCCTGTAATCCCAGCACTTGAGAGGCTGAGGCAGGAGGATCACCATGAGTTTAAGGCCTGCCTGAGCTGCATAGTGAGACCCTGTCTCAAAAATATTAAAATAAAAAAGGAAAGAAAAGAAAAGGAACAGCAAGAAAGAGAAAGGTAACTGTGACAGCTCAAAGGCTGTGCGTCTTGCCCAGAAGAGTTGCACCCTAAGGCATCAGTGGGGCAGTAAACAAGTGCACAGAGTGTGTAGTTCCCCTACTATCTGAACTTTCACAAACTGCAGAGAGGTACTAAGATAAATCGGACAGGGAATATAAGTTCCAACAAAGTAGTTCCCAAGGTGTTAGCCAAGGTTTTGGCCTCCCCGACTTTGCCCATCTGTGAACCAGGTGTTGGAGCCCCTGCCGAGCAGCTGCCGCCTTGATACAGACCCTGCCAAGCAGCTGCCGCCTTGATACAGATGTGCGACCTAAAGGCGTATCCTCGAGACCACACACACAGAGGGCTATACAGCTGATTGTTTGCTCCACCAGTTCAGTACCAGAACTGGGTGAGGGTTTTTTCTAGAAATGACAGAAAGTAGGCCTACAAAATAACCAGAGACAGGATATGTGCACACTGCCTTCCCTAGAGAGCTGCTCAGTCCTTCAAACTGTAAGCCTATATAAAGTCTACGGGGTGATGGACATGGACCTGGCCTGAAATATCCCGACAGTGGCCAAGGAAGGCCTGGGATAGAGTTAAGGATGTGGATCTTTTAAGTGAAGAGGTAAGTGAGATGCTTAACTGCGAATAAAAGTAGAGTAGTGTCAAACTAGAATACACTTTTCATCTAAATAAGTGGTTTCTAGCTTTTTTGGTGATGGGATCCTTTTATTTATTTTTAATTATTTTACTTATTGAGTGTATTTTTGTTGCACTAGGAATCAAATGTAGGGCCTGTGCACTGGGGTATATCCCCAGTCCTTTTTCTTTCTTTTTAAAATTAAAAAAGAAATTTTTTTTTAAAAATTATTTTGAGAGTCTCCCTAAGTTGCTATATTTCCCAGGCTGGGCTGGAACTTGCAATCCACCTGCCTTGGCCTCTCAGACTCCTGGGATTTCAGGCATGCACCAACATGCTAGGCCCCTTTCTATCCTCTATGATTGGCTATCCCAAAGAACTTTTGCAGGCAGGCATGGTGGTACTCACCTGTGATTCAAGAGTCTGGGAGACTGAAGCAAGAGGATCAAAATTTAGTTTGGATTGGGCAACTTAGCAAAACTGTCTCAAAATAAAGGCTCAGTGCAAAAGCTATGGGTTCAATCCCCAATACTTTAAAACAGACAAAGCATTTTTATATGATTGTATCTGCCAGTAATTTATTTATTTTTTTAATCAGGATCGAACTCATGACCTAGCACTTGCCTAGTGCTTGCCAGGCAGGTGCTTATGCTGCTAAGCTAAACCCCCAGCCCTGCAGGTAATTATTGCATAGAAAGTAAAACGTATTTTAAAACAATGTTAATTCACTTAACAGCAATAAATCTATCATGTTAACATACTTTTACAAAAATAACTAGAGTTTCCAAAATAAAAATAAAAGTCTCCAAAACAAAGAAGAGGGATATTGTTTCCTGTTTTGCAAATCTCTTTAATGCTCAGCTTTACAGCAGGCAGATGGGTCCTCACATCCTCCGCATTTGGTGGGTTGCTACCTTGTGTTGTGTGGCTTCTAGAAACTCCAACATGCATTCAAGAGTGGAAAAGGTAACTATCATTTTAGCATTACGGGGGAAGTAGTTTGATCTCATGGACACCCTGAAAGGACTTCCAAGGGTCTCTGTTTTATACTTCAGACCTGCCATCCGTATCCCATTAAAGTAAACATTTTATGTTTACTTGTATTATCAGCAATGTATGCAGCTTGCCTTCTGTTATGGACTCATGTTTTTGTTCTCCCCAAAATTCAGACACTGAGATCCTAAGCCCTAGTGTGAAATTAGGAGATAGGGCTTCTGGGACCCTGAGCAGGAAGGTGGAGCCTTCGTGAACAGGATCAATGTCCTTATAAAAGAACTCTCTGGGGCTCTTTCTGACACATGAGCGTACAATAAGTTAGTCTGCAACCCCAGATTGGGCCCTCACCATCCTTTGGCCGTGGTAGTACTCTGCTCCCTGACTTCCAGCCTCCAGAACTGAGTTTTGTATCAGTTTTCTGTTGTTTATAAGCCGCCCAGCCTATGGTACCTTATCTCACACAAAGGAACTCAGACACCTCTCAGTCTGTGTGGAACACTGAGAATTTCAAGATGGCCCTATTTCCTGTTTCCCAGCGTACATTTCTCCTGCTCCCTGGACTACGAAGGAATAGTTATGTTCATGATTAGGTATAGCTAGGACTCAGTAGACTTTAAGAATGGGAGATCATTGTGGTTGGACCTGACCTTGCTATGGCAAGCAGAAATACCAAAATTACACCCAGGATTTGGAGGACATTTATTTAATGTCAGACAAGCACTGACTGAGATCATTCCCAAATTATCTCAGCTGCCGATCTCTGGTAGTTGAGGGCTTATTTGGGGTAAGCAAACAGGAAGTACAAAGGCAGAATAGCTTGTCAAGTAGGGAACTGGTTCTTACAATATGCAGCATAATGACCAGCCGTTTCTAAGACACAGAAATAACAGGAACTGTAATCAGCACTACTACCTACCTGGGTATACTGGCTGGGAGACATTTTCTGTTATAACCTAACTAGCCTAACTAGGAGTCCCATTGGAAGGCACCACCCTCCTTCAGGAAGACAGAAGGATGCAGCACAGGAAGATTCCTGATGCCGGCTCTGAAGATGGAGGTGGCCCCACGGTATGGCTTGCAGGCAGCTTTCAGGAACCGTGATTGCTTTGGTCTGTCACAAGGAAATGGGGCCTCAGTCCTACGACCACAAGGAATTTGGTCAACAACCAAATGAATTTGCTAGTGGTTCTTCCTCAGTGGAAGGAATTCAGCCTGATTCAGCTGTGCTGAGGTGGAACTCTGGACTTACAGACCTGTGAGATGATAAACAGTGTTGTTTTAAGCCACTTTGTTACAACATCATGCATATTGTTTTAATTTTATACTTTGATTTTACAAATAATTATACATAACCATGCCTGTGAAAAATGGAAACTATCAAGAAGCCGTGCTTTTTCTAACCCCTTTTCCCCATCCCCGTCAATCCTGGGCCCTTCCCTGCTCCTGTCTATGGGTAGGCACTCTGCTGGGTAGGAATCCTTCCAGACCTTTTATTCTATGCATTTTTGTGCATGTAGTTTCCCTTATTTTAACTTTAGAAATGCATTGCAATGAACATGATAGCTGATCAGGTCTCCTAAAAACCAGGCAACAGTGATCTGTAGTACTGTTCTAGAGCAGGTTCATTATCACCCATGGAGGCATGCTGACCCACTCCAATGCTCTTCTTAGATCTCAATTTAACCTGGTTGGACGGTGGTTTAGAATGGTGAAGATTTCCACCAGCTGAGATGCATTTACAGTCAGGGCCAACCTCCCTCTCTTGCTTTAACCTCAGTTTAGAGAAAAGATAGACCTGTTTGGTTATAAGCTCAATTATTATGTCCCAAAGTGACCTTTAATGGCCACTTTGCTCCTGCCTCATTTACTCCTAGAAAAACAAAAGTAGCTATGTCTTTAACAGGAACTTCAAATCATCTCACAGACTTTGTAATTCATGCTTGAGTTGACAGCAATGAACATGTGTGACCCTTCCAGAAACAAACCTGTGGCATATACCCACACTATCTCCAGAGCCAGGACAGAGCTCCTTACCAGTGCCTCATGGGTACCAGCATGTGCGGGGAGGTAGGTACTTTGGTTAAAAAAGTAGCTCTCTAAATTTAGCCAGAATAAGCTTCTCCAAAGAGGTTTTAATGACAAACTCTCAGAAATAAGGTCCTTTGCCAAGCAAGCATGTCCTCCAGACTCACAGGGCAGTGGGCCACAAGCTTCTGTGTAGAAAATGCATATGTTGTGCGTTTCCATAGTGAAGGGATTATTGGCAGTGACCAGTGCCTATCGTACATCCCCATCTGCGTCTAGATGTCCCCCCAGAACCTCATGCAGTCGTAGGTGGGGCTTTTTCACAGGTGGCTGGATCCAAAGTGTTTGACACTGGGACTGAGTTACGATGCAAGGCTAGGATCCAGGGCACTAGGATTAAGGGTGTGTGTGACAGCGACCCATTCTAAGTAACCTGGCTAAGATAAAAGGGGCAGAAAGCTGTGGTCATCTCTTGCTATCTTGCTGCTTTCTGTCCACCGTGAACTATCTGCCATGTGCTACCCTGCCTTGAAGTCAGCTGCTTGTGGACTGAAACCTCTATACACTGTGAGCTAATTAAGCCTTTCCTCCCTTAACTTGTGGGTGTTGGGTATTTTGTCTCAGCGATGAAAAAAATAAGTCAGACACCACCCGACCTTGAGCTCGCTGACATTTCAGAATAATAGACAGGCCCTTTCATTGCTTGGCCTTTTGTGATGCAGACTCTGCCAGACAAACTCTGCCTGTTAGCCGAAGGTGAAGGAAGCCCTGTCCCCCACCCAGCTCATAGATCCCCGACCACAGTGCGCCCATTCATAGGCAGTACTTGCCACCTCCTTGAAAAGGCCATGCCCACCCACCTGACTCCCAGCGCATGCTTCCCGCCTATCCAGCTAGGGCTACCCCACACCTGTGAGAGCTGAGCTTGGGAGTGGAGTCCTGCACGGGGCGCCCCTGTCCTGGCACGTAACGCCGTGCAAGCAGCTCCAGCGGACTGTCCTTTCCTGTTCATGTGAGCAGACAGTCCAGTATCCTTTTCTGGAAAGTCTTCAAGTAGATGCAATTCCCAAAGTTTACCAAAGGGACAAACATCTTTGGGTACAGAGGTTTCCCTGGTGCCCGTCTAGTCCAGAGTCGCCGAGTTTGGCTTCTAAAGGTGACTCCAGGATATGGGCAAACCCCCAACTTCACCACCCGCCTCCGCCACAGGAGAGGAAGCGCGCTACCCCAACCGCGTCCGGAGGTTTGCGACTCTGGGCCTCCTCGGTACAGCTGAGTGGCCTCAGGTCCCCAGCGATTTTGAGGGAGTCGGGCTTTTTGTGACGAGCCTGAGCAACTGGGGCTGGCCGGGAACGGAGGGCGGGACGGGCTGGGGGCGGAGCGGGCAGCGCTGCGCTGAGCGCCGCGGCAGAAAGGGGGCGGCCGCGCCCATTTCCTCCGCTCCGCGCCGCCTCGGCCCGAGCGATCCGCAGCGGGAGCTGCGCCCCCGACCCTGCCGCGCCGGCCGTGACCCCGCCGGGCGCTCCGAGCCCGCCGCGCCGTGGGCGGGTCTGTCCCGGCTGCCCGCATGGACGCGGCGCTGAAGCGCAGCCGCTCGGAGGAGCCGGCCGAGCCCCTGCCGCCGGCCCGGGACCTGGATGGGGAGGAGGAGGAAGAGGAGGAAGAGAGGATGGAGCAGGGGCTGGAAGAGGAAGAAGAGGTGGACCCCCGCATCCAGGTAGGGCGCGCAGGGGGCGTCCAGGTCCCGGCTCCGCGAGGGCTGCCGCGGAGCTCGGATCTACGCGTAACTGGGCTTCGCAGTGTCCGCGGTCTGCGGGTGGGAGCCACGTCTGTCCTGGAACGAGAAGAAGGGGTCTGCACACCCCACTCCACGCCCCGCCCCACGGGGAGGCTGCGGTGCCCGCGTGGACACGGCGTGACTGGACCGCGCGGGTCCCCCGCAGACCCGCGGGACTGGGGGTCGCTGCTGCATGCCCAGCGGCTCGAGCTGGCGTGCAACAAAGAGAAAAGGGGGCGGGGGCCGGGCAGTGTCGGGGTGTCCCGGGGGCGGTGGGCGTCTTCATGCCCTGCAGCGCGGGCTGGCAGCAGGGCCGGGGGCTCCAGCGCGCACCTGGCGGAGGTGTCGGCCCGAGCCGCCTTGCTCCTCCGGCTCATTGTTAGCACGCGGAGGGCTTCATTGTCGCCGTGGGCTTCGGGTTCCGCACGGCCTGAAATGGTTTAAAATCCTGCATTTTTGTTTCTTGTGCGGTCGCATATGAACAGAAATCAGGGACAGCTGATGCGCAAAGCTGAGGCGTGGAGGCGGCCAGGGAACGGCCTGGCTTTCTGTGCCTCCATTTCCAAGACAGATGATTAAAAAACAATTTCCAGACCGAGCTCCGGGTGTGACAGCTTAACCTCTTCACCCCTTTATATAAAGAACGCAGCAAATTCCTTTCTAAGATCCATTTTTCTACTCCTTCCATAAATCATTTTTTAAAAATAATGCTTTGACGTATTCCCTGCGATTTCTGGAACCCTAATTGGTTTTCAGTGCACAGATCAATTAAAAGCACACTTAACTGCTGGTTGAGGTTTAAATGAATTGTTTTGGCAGATTAGCAACATGAAGATCAGGTGGGAAAATATTTGCATTAGAAATTATTCTGTTAATTAAAATCATTAGTTTGGACTATGAAATCTTATGCTCTTGGTCTGGAATCCTGCTAACAAGGTCCTTTGTTTGCAGAGTAAAGATGAGTTAACTTCATGTTGGGTCTTTCTTACAGAATGTCAGTTTCTAAATTAGGGGACTGGGTTTAAAACTAGCTTAAAAATTAAGGCAAGCCAGGTAATTTGAATAATTTGCAGTTGGAGAAAAAGATTTTCATCTCTTTATCGGAAAATATTCCATAACTGATGAATTATTACTAGAAATCTTTTTTAAATGATTTCACTGGCTTTATACCTTGGGCTTGGACTTGCTTATTTTGTTTTCTCTGTACACTTTTTGCTCCAAGGCAGATGGTAGTGTTTGATTTGGTCTCTGAAACTATTCATTTCAATTAAGTGTACCTGAAGGCACATATCTGGAATAGATATTTGACCTTCCAAGGAAGACAATTCCTTGAGAAACAGTGCAGGAAAAAGGAAGAAAAGGTGGGTTGGAGAGCATGTTATAAACAGATATTTAAGATATGTTGCCAATTTGCTCTTGCAACCAAGCTTCCCCTGTTTTTCTTGAGAGTTAGAACTCCTCCTGCAAATTGGGATGGATTGACTGTCTCGGTTACAGACTATGTTATACTGAAAACAAAAGTGATCCTTTAAATCTCCTTTCCCTTTTCTTCCTTAGGGTGAACTGGAGAAGTTAAATCAATCTACTGATGATATCAACAGACGGGAGACTGAACTTGAGGTACAGAGGGCCGGGTCCCTGTTCTTGGTGAAGTGACACACATCGGGCTGGTTAATTTTGTCCTAATAACTGGAGTGTTATTGCAGGAGCCTCTCCTTTGGAGTTGAGCAACAGCGCGCCTCTGATGGAATAGAATATACCATTGAGCCTAGCCTGTGGGCGGAACGCACAGAGATCCAATTTCACATGTTGTTTTTCCTTGTGGAAGCTCCCTGGGGCCAAACTGAGGGTTGTACACAATGCCTAAGCCCAAATTTTGGTGTATCTGTGCCCCACTGAAAGGGCTGAGGGGAAAATTAGCTGAACTCTTTAATGGAAAAGAATGAGCTCATGGACATGTTTAAATATTTTAGGGCAGCGCCTTCCATTCATACTCTGAATATTGGTGTTTTAGTTTCCTGTCCTAATAATTTCCACCCCCTTTCCACTTCCCTGCCCGCTTTCTTTATTGTCTGCTTTTGCTTGGAACATAATTATCTTAATGGTAACACCAAGATGTTTAGACTTGGAAAGAGCTTTCCTGCTGGGAAAAAGGTTGGGGTTGATGTGAATTTCAGGAGCATTTTCCAACCTGACTGTAAACAAGTCAGCATTCTTCACAGCTACCAATTAGTCTCCACCTCTTTTTAGTAGGGTTGGATTTATCATCCATCAGCAAATGTGAACAAACCCTGTTTACTCTGGGAAGGTGGGAATGGTTGTGAGGATGAGAAGTGGGAGAACTTGTTTCTGTGGCAGGAGGAGGGCAAGAAACAAGGGGAGGGTGGGAGGTAGGAAGTGGTCTGCTGGGAGCTGGCGGGTGGCTGTGGTCTCTGAGTGCATGTGTGGCCCTAAACATTTGGGATCAGTCCCCGGGCTAGTGGATCAAAAGGCTTGTTGCTCTGAACTGTGTGAAGGGTTAACCCCAACCTACATTCCCATATATCCTAGGAGCCCACGAACAGATTGTCCTCCTGTCTCCAAGAAAAGTAAAACTGTGTGTTTGTTTAATTTACTATATTTTCAGTTTTGATAATTTAAGCCTCGTATGTGTGTCTCTGTCTCTCTGTCTGTTTATGTTACTGAGGATTGAACTAAGAGCCTGTACACTGAGCTACCTCATCCACTTTTAAAAAAATATTTTTTTATTATGAGACAGGGACTTGCTAAGTTGCTGTATTGCCCAGTCTGGGTTCCAGTTTACAATCTTCCTGCCTCAGCCTCCTACAGGGATAGAGGCAAAAGTATGTACCACCACTCCTGATTTAAAGTAAGCTTCTGTAAAGCTGAGCAATTTAAACCTCTCAAAAGCTCCGATTTCTAACACTTGAAGCAACAAAACCCTAGTATTCCTCTATCACAAAAATATTTACAAAACAATTTGGTCCTTTTTTTCTTTTTAATACTGAGGATTGAACATATGGCCTTGGACATGCTAGGTAAGCACTGAATTAGTGAGCTATCTACCCAGCCCTCCAAAATACCTTTTACAAATCTTCTCTCTTTCCTTGCTGTCGTAGTCGTCCAGAGCTGTGCAGTCCAATAAGGTAACCATGTCAATACATAACATCTGAGTTAAAATTTTAAAAGTCTGCAAATTCAAGCACTGATGATTGAACCCAGGGTCTAGCATTGAGCTCCCCCTCAGCCCATCTTTTTACATTTTGAGACAAGGTCTTGATAAATTGCCCAAACTTGAAATCCTGCAGACATGTGTACTGCACTCAGGAGCTCAGTAACTACTGGACTGGGCAGAGTGGAGAAGGTCAGCACTGGGGCAGAAGGTTCTGTGGGCCTGGAGTAGCAGGAACTGCCCCTTTCCTGGGTGAAAAACTCAGAGCTGCGTCTCTGATCCCTGTCCCGGGCATTTTTCAGATCCCTTCCGCCCCATTCTCCTTTTCTACCATCCCAAATAGGAGCAGACAAGTTGGAAATGGTCTGAAAAAAAAAAAAAAAAAAAAAAAAAAAAACAAGTAATGCCTGCTGTGTGCTGGCTACTATTCTGGGGAAATGAACAAGATGGCTCCTCAGTGATCCTGACCTTTGGGGAATTAAACTGGTTCATTTAGTCAACTCTTATTAACCCATTTGTAAATACCCTGAGGTATTCATGTGTCACAGGAAGCCACCGGACAGGTGTTTCCTGTCTGGCTCTGCAGAGCATTTGGTGCTCCTTGTGGGGTGAGCTGGAAGCATGAGAAGGGTAGCTGGGACTGGCCTGTGTGCTGGCCGACCTCCTCGTGGTGTTATTCTAACCAAGATTGATTCAGAGAAATATAATACAAGCCATGAAGTAATTAAAGACACCATAGTAGACACATTAAATGTTTAAAAAGAAATAGCTGAAATTGATTGTAATAAATTTTATTTAACCCAGAATATCGGACATAGTATAATTTAGCATGGATTCTGTAGAAACAGTTATGAAGAAGAGGGCTAGGGGCATAGTCCCATGGCAAAGTGCTTGCCTAACATGATCCCCAACACCACCAAAAAAATAAAAAATAAGGGCCAGGAATTCAGCTCAGCAGCTTAAGTGCCTGCCTGGCAAGCACAAGGTCCTGAGTTTGAGTCCCAGAACCAAAAAATAAAAAAGGAAAAGATTCCACATGTTTTTGTAATGAATCGTCAAGGTTCATGCATATTTCATACTTAGAGCACATTTTCCATAGGACTCACATTGTGGGAGCCCAGTAGCCATATGTGGCCCTGAGCAGCCCGGGTCTAATGTGTCTCCAGTAAGCTCACCTTTGCTGGAGTCAGAGCAGAGGACCACATGTGTCTGGAGTGGTGGCCGTGACTCTTCAGTTATATACTGGCCACCAGCTTTGCGTCAGACACTGTGTTTACCACTGCATACACCTAAGTGAACCAGAGAGCCAGAGGCCTTGTCCTCAAGGAGTTTCCATTTAGTTGGGGCAGCAATGGAGAGGTGGATGGTAGCTACTTACTATAATGAGCAGAACCTGCAGGAGGGCAGCGTCCCTGTGAACAGAGTAGCGGGAGGAATGAACACCTGGCTGTGAGTAAAGGGAAAATGGGACAGGAAAACACGCCATTTTTGGGTACAACCCATGTATTTGCAGTACTGTATTTGCAGTAGTTGTGTTCTATGAAATTGCAACTACTGAATTCGTGAATGCTGAACTGTTGTGCTTGAAGAAATACAGAGTTTTTGCAAGCCTTTGATCATAACATTTTTATCAATCTGTAACCTCATTTTTTAATGTTTGTATGTAACCATACCTCTGTGTTACGTATTACTGACTCACATTGAAGTCATAGTCACTTACTACCTAACATAATTTCTCAGGTTCCATCACAGCCTCCACGTGCTCAGGAACAGTAGATGTGCCCCTCTATGGGCATGTTTAACAGCAAAAATCATCAAAACCCCCCAAAAGGCTGAAAAATGTGACTCTGAATAGACCATGAAAAGGAAACTTGTGTCCTAAATGAAATAGGGAAGCAGAACATGAGTTGGTGAACTGGTCTCATGACTGACTCAGAATTTTCACTGTTTGGAGTGAACTAGAAAGTGCCGTAGGTGTTTTGTCTGGGGTTATGTATAACTGTTACCAAGACGACAAATTCTCACATGTGGAATCTACAGATAGTGGGGGTTGACTATATTTTCAGGGCCCCTCTCTGCACTTTGCTGTCCTCACTTTCTTTCCCTTTGCCTTTTATTATGATCTGGGTGTTCAGCACCTCTCCTCTAAGAAAACCCCACTAGTGACCAGATTGTGGCAAATGCTAAGTTGTTCACAGAACAGGGCGTACCGTAGTTGTCTTTGTGGCCAATGGCCAGGAAGCTGCTCCTGGCTTTACCTTCAGCGTCCTATTCCTCGTCTTGGCTGTTTAAATTGGAGATGACAGGCCTCTGGGTTTGCCTCTGACCATATCTGAGGGCCCTTTTGCACTCTGGTTTCTGTCCAAGCCATCCTTGAGCTAGTGAAGGGAAGCACCTTTTAACCAGAGAGACCTTGCATATAAGCCTGATGTTTCAAATTAAGAAAATAAATGTACCTTCCGCAGGCATTGATTAGTTAGCTTTGATTTTTCTCCAAGTATTTACTGAGCATCTAATGTATGCCAGGGATGGTGTTAGGTGATAGGGAAACAATAGGCCACATACAGGGAAGAAACAATAGGGAAGAGAAAGGAATGAATTCCCTGCCCTTCTAAGGCTTAGACAGAGGGAGGAAACAATAAACGATTAATACATAGTAGGTTATATGGTCCTCTATGCTAAGGAGAAAAAGCCAGAGTAGGACTAGGTTGTAGGGATTTGTGTGCAGAGGGAGGAAAGGGGCAGAATGTTACATACTGTGGGTCTCAAACTGATGTCTGCAGAGAGCAACCTTGAGATCCTAAGTGGAAGGGCATTTGGGCCAGAAGGAAAAGTTGGTGTAAGGTGGGAGTGTGACCAGGGCCAGCAAGGGAGCCCCGATGTGTGAGTAGTGGCCAGAAGAGAAGAGAGAAAGTCAGAGATAAAAGGGCTGCTCGTGTGTGGGAACCCTGCCAGGTAAGATGATAATAAAGGCAGTGTGCTGATTAATTAAAAATGCACATTACGTAGAGCAGTCTTTTTTCAAATGTATGTTAAAACAGATGCCAGGCAGAGATGTCTTTCCAAATCTACTTAGAATCAAGACTTTCAGCATTTTACGCTGCTATTATATATTCTTTTTTTCATTAGTGCATGTTTGCATTTCACACAGTTTATGGTCATTTTGGAGAGTGGTTCCATGCACACTATTACAGCTTTTTTTGCCCTAACCCTCTTCCCCTCCCTCCCTCCTGTAATTCCCCTACCACGTTTTACATACTTGTTGATACTATTTGTCTAAGCTCATGTTATGGTATATACATTGATTGGAGTTACTAGGATCTTGTACCTAGCTTAGCTTGCTTGCTTGCTTTCTTTGAGACAGAGTCTTGCTGTGTAGTTCAGGCAGGGCTAGAACTTGCTACTTAGCCCAGGCTGGCCTTGAACACTTAGTGATCCTCCTGTCTCAGCCTCCCAGTGCTAGGATTACAGACGTGTGCCCCCACTCCTGGCCACACGGCATATCTTTATATGTCTCATTTCCTCTCCCCCTCCTCACCCCGTCTTTGTTTCCTTGGATCACTTCTGGACAACATCTGTCCCTTTGCTCTTTTCTAGCCATCCTTTATCATTTTCTTTGTACTTTACCTCATTCAAATGAGGAATACTGTATCTAAGCACATGTGTCTGATTTATTTCATTCAGTGTTACATTTTCCAGGTGCATCCATTTTCCTACAAAAGGCACAGGTCATTCTTTACAGCAGAGTTTTATTCTGTGATACATAAACGCTCATTTTTTAAATTCAGTCATCTGTTGGTGGGTATACAGGCTGCATCCAGGATTTAGCTATTATGAATTGTGCTGCTACAGACACTGGATGCATACATCGCTGTGGTACGGTGATATCAGCTCTGTGGGGAAGATACCTAGCAGAGGGATAGCGGGGTCATGTGGATTTCCAATTTCAGTTCCTTGAGAAATCTCCACACTGATTTCCATGATGGTCGTACTAGTTTGCCTTTCCACCAGCAGTGCAGGAGGATTCCTCTTTCGCCACAGCCATGCTGTCCTCTGTTATTGTTTGGTTTCCTATGCTCACCATTCTTTCTGGAGTAAGATGGAATCTCAGTGTCGGTTTTTCCCTTCTTTCATCCCCTTTCTCTCTCTCCTTTGCCTCCCCGCCCCTCCGCTTCTTGATCCCTTTCCCATTTGAGGAAGATCTGTCTCCCTACTTCCTGTTCTCTCTTTGATTTTGCTCTTTATGTAGAATATGTTTCTCATAAGACAAACTACGTGATGCTTAAACTTGTGTGTCTGATTCATGTTAGTTCTTTTCAGACCATCGTGCAGTGTTTGTATCATTTCCTTTGCTTGCTTGGAAGGTGGGTTATTCTGGGCTGATGAAAGCGAGGCCAGAGCCAGGAAGGAGGAGGGGTGCAGCTGGGTCTGGTTACCTTGTGCAGCCCTCCTGGCTCCCTGTAGTCTAAGCTGACTTTCTCAGTGTGTACTTCCCTGGAGGCCCAGGCCATGTTTGTGCTCTTCCCCCCAGAGGCTCAGGATGGATTGTTTCTGGACTGTCTTGTAAAGCAATATGAAAAATCATTGTTCCCAAGAGCCTGTGTCCCCCAAATTTGTATAAGGCTTGTTCCCAGGATCTGTCCTTTCCCCTCTTCAGAAACCAGCACACATTTTCTCTTAATGAAACAAAAATAAGACATGAAAATAATTGTTGTGAGCTTAGAACTCAAAGAGAGGCCAGGGAAGGAGGGTTTGAATTCAGAGCAGCGCCTGCCTGCTTACTGAATTATTAGTACAAGTCAGAAGAGAAAAATTCCAGTAGTAAATTCCAACAGTGTTCTCCTGCCCTAGCATTTTCTCCTTGAAGACCTTTCTGTGTGTGTGTGTGTGCACTGGGGAGGAGAAGCCTATGATTCAGCTGTGCTTTGGAGAAGGGACAGGAGACTGTTGAAAGTGATAAGTGAATGAGAGGGAAGGACGAGGACCAGAGCTGGGCGTGGGCAGGCTGCCGGTGTGGGCCAGGTGGCTTTATTCCTAGAGGTGCTCTGGTTTAACTGAACACAGTTCCTGAGACCTTCGTGTCGTAAGCACTGAGCTCCAACTGGAAACTGTGGTGACCCATAAAATATCTATCTCACCCTACTTTTGTGGATTTTTGTTTCCTAGATTTGAGCAATGCACTTAGCATGCAATGAGAAAGATGCCAGGAGACGGTCTCATGGGCCCTTTGGAAGGCAACTGAGGCTTTGTTGGGATGGGGGGTATCAGAGTCAAGACCTGGAGGACTCAAATGACCTCGAGTTAGCATAGGAGCAGCCCAGCAGCAGAGGAGGAAGAGGGATGATATGATACTGGCACCCTGTGCCCATGGCTGGAGGCACACTGGGAAGGGCATCATTGTTCTGGGACCCTGTGGCGGTTGGTTCCTTGGAAAGATAGCAGCCAGAGGTCTCCTCTGAGAACCTTCTGGGCCACCTGTCCCCTGCAGTTGTGACCTGACATTTGGCCAGCAGAGTGGTGGTGCTTAGTACCTGTGCCTTAACTTTGTGCCTCCTCTATTTGCCCAGCTTTGGGAAGTAGGTGTGTGAGGAATCATTTGCAGCTAATAGGGTGGCTTGGTTCTAGGACAGCTGGCAGGGCTTGGCCTCTGAAGCAGTACTGCCAATTCATCACTTAATAGCTGAGGGACCTTTATGGGTCCTATAATTTCTGTATCTCAGTTTCCTTACCTGTAAAATGGGATCACGTCTTAGCTTTTGCTGTGAGATAACCAAGTCCCGAAGCTGTGGGAAAGGGAAGGTGCAGGAAAGGTAGTAGCACTGGCATCAGATGATATGGGCTAATACAGAAGCTGTGCTGACCTCAAGGTACATAGAACCTTGAAACCCTGGACTCCTTACCTGTGAATGTGGAGGCTGTGATTTTAGGAGGGGATGGGAGAAGATGCCACAGGAGAGAGTCCCTTGAGAGCTTCCCAGCCTCGGTAGACAAGAGGGCCTGCTGTGTGCAAGGCTGGCAGGAGGGTGAAGGCCCACTAGACACAGATAAGACTCCACTGAGATGTCGGGGCCAGGCTGTCACGGAGTCTGGGGACAACCCTACTCTTGAGAGAGGGCCAGAGAGAGGGCTTGCACTGGCCAGGACTCCAGTGAGATTGATTCTGCAGTCACACATGGGTCAGCAAGGCTCATGCCATGCCCCAGATGTGAAAGTTAATTTGTCTTCCCAGATGGGTCCAGCCCTGTTGGGGTGAGTCATCTTCTGAGACTTGCCCTTACACACAGTCAGTGCTCAGTAGGTGATTGAGTGGATGAATAATAACAGATTGCCCCTCTGTGGCTTTGTGACCATGGACAAATGATGTGAAATCCAGGGACTCAGTTTCTTCATCCCAGTGGTGCCTGTAACACATCACTGCTTTCTGTCATCTTGGAGTTGAGTGCGGTGAGGTGTGGTAGTATTTGTGGGAAGGGTGTTTTGTCTAAGAATGCCTTTTCTGCCAGTTCTGGTCCTAAGTGTCCTCTGGTAATAACAAGAGCTAGTAATAGCGACTACTATGTACCAGGCTCCATCCTAAGCACCTTCGTGCAGGTGAATTGGTTGAGACCTTAGAACAACCCTGCAAGGTAGCTATTGTTGCTGTCATCTTGCAGATAATGAAACTAACATGGTGTCAAGAATACAAGTGTCTTGCTCTGAAGCAGGGCCTTGGAATTGCACTCATCCCCAGGGCAGATGCTGGAAAGGGGTGACCATGGGTACTGTTCTGACACTGGTAAAGTACAATCCTGTGCTCTTTTTGCCCTCCCCAAGCCTCTCCACTTAGAATAGTGTTGACTCATGAAAGAGTCTGATTCTGCCCTTCTGGAGGATGTTGGCATTTTCTGAGTGACCTTCCATGTTAAAGGAGGCGACATGGATATAGACAGAGGGCCACCCATGGTCTCTTTAGTAAGAACAAATAGGCAAACTGCATGTAAAAGAATGGATACATGTGAGAAGAGAATCTAGGGTGGAATTATTCTTAGTGTGGACTGAAAAGTTTGCTTATTACCAATTAAACACAGATGTCAACAATTTGACATTGCTGTGACATCCAAGTGGCATTTCACTTTCATAGTTTTTTTTTCCTTGTGATTCAACAGAGATGGTGGCTTACAGTGGGTGGGGGTTAAAAAATTGTGAAGTGTGGCTCTAGAAAATGTGCCCTGCACTGTTACCCAAAGTTATGACCCAAAGTTGCTGAGAATGCTGTTTTAGTTTTCACTTGGTGAAAACTCTTTCTCTTGGTGTTCTATGAATTATTTACAATGACCATGTTTTATAATTTTCCTTGGGGCTGTGGTGATGAATGATCTATTATAAAAAGATGCTTTGTGAACCAAAGAAATGACTTTCTGAGGAAGGAATTTTAGGAACTATGACAACTACTGGAGAAAGCTTCAGATTTAATAGCTCCTGACTTGAGGATAGATAAACCCTGATGTTGGAAGGTTTGCTTGGTGAATTACTGAGTTACTGAACTCTTGTTGCAGAAATTGATGGAGGGATGCAAAGTACTTTAGGGTGGTCTGCAGCCAAGACCTCATGTACATGCTTATTTATAAAGTACAAAAATCATCAAGATAACAATAGTAGGAAACATCTCAAGTATTTAAAATATTTAGACATTCAGACTTAGTTGCAAAATGTATTTGCATCGTTTCTAAATGGATAAAGACTTGTGAACACATTTTTAAGCCTTGCACAAGTCTTACCTGGAACATAGAAATAACTATCTAATATTGAAATTGACTCTATTGCCTTAAACTTGAACATCTTCTTTTTAAACTATAAAGGTCCAGGAAATGATACACAGAGGTTCCAGGATCCTGGCGAGGACTCAGTGTAGGCTCGCAGGTGCTGGCGACTGCAGTACATGCTGACTCTCACAATCATGTGACTGTATCTTGAGGTACCTGTTTTCCTGCTCTGAGATGCACATGGGTGTCCTTACCTAATGAAGACAAGGCTGTGAGGCTGACAGGCTGACATTGCTACCTGCATGGTTGGTGAGAGTCTGCAAACCCCAAGCTGACAGCTGTGGTCCCTGTGGGCTATAGCCTTTTAATATTGAGCTGTTATTTTTCTTTCTCAGCATTTATTGCAGGGAGTTTTAATGCAGGGCGGTGTGTGTGTGTGTGTGTGTGTGTGTTGGCTGGCTGAATTAAACATCTCTTCACCACCATTGGCAGACATCCCAGTTGCCTTTGCGCAACCCTCCCTTCCTGGGAGAGTTCCTCACCTGCTGATGGCCACATAGGTGTTTCCCGCGGAAAAGGCTGTGCAGCTTATTTTGCACTCAATATTAACCAGGAATATCATGGTAATATGCAAAGCAGCTCTTAAGTTGGCAAATCAGCCCCTTTCACTTCCTTAAAGGAAGATGGAAAACATTTTGTTCTATTCTTGCCTAAGTTGTCCTTTGCTGTGTTTTGCTGAATTATCTAAGAGATATTAATGTTCGCACGTACTGAAATTTACTGCTGTCTTGAGACAAAAGAAAATCCGCTGTGAATATCCGCTGTTTATTATCACACCGTCAAGCCCACTTAATATAAACACTTTTATTGTTCAGCATCAAACTCGGCCAAAGCACAAAGAATGGGACTTGGTTAACTTTTTTTTGTTTTTTAGAAAGGGTCTAGCTGTGTATTTCAGGCTGGCCTTGAATTCACTATGTTGTCCAAGCTGGCCTCGAACTTGTAACCATCCTCTTGCCTCAGCCTCCCAAGTGCTGGGATTACAGGCGTGTGCCACCTCACCCAGGTGGTTAACCTTTTCTACCCTGCCCTTTTGGTGACAGAATGCAGGAGGCCTCAGCTTTGTTTTGACAGATTTGAAAGCTACACATTGTTTCTCCCTCCTTGGCTTTGGGCTTTAATGGAACAAGAAATGAAATGGGGTGTTGGCTTTCCTCATTGTCCCAGTTACTAATGCTATGTCACAGATTACCCCAAGCCTTAGCTGCCTTACGCAGCAGTTTTATTTTGCCCATGACTGGTGGGGCAGGAATTGGGAGGTTTTAGGGGAAGGCCCAGCTGGGCCGTCCTTGCTCGGGGATTCTGGAGCAGTTGCCGTTAGGGGTCTGCTGGGGCTGTGGTTGTCTGGGCCTTGGCCGTCATCCACGATGGGCCATTCATATGTGTGCCCCTGGAAAGTGGCCCTTAGGTGGTGCTCAGCTGGCATTGCCAACCAGAGCACCTACAAGCGACCTGTCTGGTGTGATGGTATCAGGTCCTCTGACTTCCGTATGGTGTTTGCTTTGCCTGAAGAGGGTCCCAAAATGCCCATGTGGACAATCACAGCTTTTTCTGACTGATCCTTGAAACTTGCAAAGCAAAACTTCTGTCATATTCTGTTGGTCCAAGCATAAGACTACCCAAACTCACCTTCCTCCTGATCGGACCAGTCCCAAAAGAGTTCCAGGCCATATTTGAAAACTGTCATATTTGAAAACTACTGTAGTCATGGGAGCAGTGTAGACAGTGACTGGCCTTGAGTACTGAGGACACAGGCTTTCTTCCTTTCAACCTTTGTTTCCTGGGAAGATGTCATAAACCACCCAATATCACAGTGTCCTCTTAAGGGCTTTTTAATGGCTAACTAGCCAGGACTTTGGTCAGCATATCAAGTGACCTGAGCTAAGCCAGTCAGAGCACAAGGTAGTCGTTATTAATGACTGTGCTGTAGGTCTTGCATTGGGAATTCTTTGCTCTTCTGCTATTTCTTAAAAATTTTGTCTGGGGGAAACATCAGGCAAAGTCTCTGTTGCCCACGCAGCATAGTATTTGGGCAGACCTCCAGTAAGTTGGAGAGAAGGCTCTGAGGCTCCTCGGACAGCTGCAGTCATGTTGTTCTCATTCTTGTCACTGATTTGCTGAGTCTTCTCGGGAGAATTAGAATCCTGGTACCTGCTAGAAACTGGATCTGCTCCTTCAGTTGGGACTCATGAAAGAAATGCACACTTTAATGCTACGAAACTTGAAGTAAAAACAAAAAAACAACAACAAAAAAAAAACCCACAGGAAAACTAATTTTTGGAGCTGATAGAAATAACTTACTTGCACGTGATGGTGAAAGGCACTGGTTTCAGGTTCTGAGGCATAATAGGCTTCAATTCTGCCTAACAAGTTGTACTGTCTTGGTAAGGTAGTAGTGGTTTGTTTTTTGTCTTTTGGTTTTTTCCTTCTAAGCTTTTCTGGATTTTAATTTTCTTCTAAGATGCAAAAAGTAATACCTACCGGGATCTTGACAAAGCTGTTAAAGATTAAATAAGGTAGTGTTTGTAGAATACCTGTCATGGTCCTGGCATATAATATTCAACCATTATTGGTCCTTGCTTTCCCACCCTTTGCTATTTATTAACTAATGATACCAACATAAAATAACTATTTATTAGCTTACTGCATCCTAAGTGGCATATATAGTTGATATTCTTACTCCTGACAGCCCTTGAAGATATTGATGAGAAACAGAGGCACTGTGGGTGAAATCAATTCTGCCAGGTTACACAGCCAATGGAGGAGAGCTAGGATTTAAATCCAGGAATCTGAAACTGGAACCCATGCTCTTTAATAGTGTGTGTGTCTGTGTGTCTGTGTCCACTTGCGTGCAAGTGCTGGGGCATGGAGGAAGCATATCCTGAGATCCAGACTGAGATTGGTGAGATGAAAGAGCACTGATACAGGGTTCAGGGGACCAAGGTTCTGATCTGTCCTGATACTCAGGAGGAGACATCTTCAGAATAGGGATCTTACCACCTATGACACTAGTTACCTCATCTGTGAAATGGGAACATCTGAGCTACATTATGGGCAAAGGCTTTTCCAGTGCTGATATTATGTAGCCAAGGGATTTAGATTTTAATCTGACTATCTTTCTGGTCATGTATGTAAAGTTCCAGCAGTGGACGTTGATTTTGGCCCTTTCACACCCTTATGCCCATTTTTCTTTGCCACTGCAACCGGCCACAATTTGGTGGGAGACTATACAAAGCCAGCAGAAGTGACACAGCCGACTTGCTAGGGCTACTTGGAGGCGGATGCCTGCTTCTAGGGGAGGCTGCACCAAGTGGTCTCTAGAGCTTTCCAAGCTGAGGCCTGAACTCAGTGGGTTGCCCTGACCCTGAACCTTGTGCTAATTATAAAGTGGACTTTGGATGTCATAACAGCTTGGCTAGTGGTGGAATGTGCACATCAGTTGAATAATCCATTTGAAATCTAGTGGCTGCAAGTTTTGGGGGAAACAAAAGTGAGTCTTAAATTTGAGGAACTACATTAAGCCTCTCGGCATACATGTGGCAATGGTTCCCTTGTGGTTGGAAGTGGTAGAGTGCTGTGGTTGCGGCCATTCTGCTGCCTTACTCAGCTCACTTGAAGGACGCGTGTGTGAGGCAGAAATAGCCTCGGGCCCCCTCCCTCCTGCTAGCTGTGCCTGTGTTCACGTGCATGCGCAGGGTTATCCTGTGTCTCCTGTTTCTCCTCTGGGTCTTCATGGAGTGACCTCTGTGCTGGGGCTGGTGTCATGAAGGCTGCTGAATTTTGACGTTTGTGTGTGGTGTTTGGAGTTTAAGCTAGTTGAACATTCTTTTGTGATTCATTTTGGTGGCTTGTACCTTTGTAACATCAACAAAAAGGTGAATTGAAAGTGAGTCTTTTTCAAATTGACATTCTACAGTGTAACTGGGCCCATATTTTTTTTTAAAATATGGAGTGGGGCTTGGTGGCGCACACCTGTAATTCCAGCACTCGAGAAGCTGAAGCAGGAGGATCCCTGTGGATTTGGGGTTAGCCGGGGCTACATAGCGAGTTCAAGGCCAGCCTGAACTACATGGCAAGACCCTATCTCAGAAAAGCAAAGAAAGTATGGGGGCCATGAAAGAAAGACTGAAGAGTTGCATCAGGTGAAGAGCATCAAGCAGCTAGGACAACTAAAACAATGTGCAAATCCTCCATTGGAACCTGGACCGGGAAATTTTTTCCCTTTACTATAAAAGACATTCGTGGGATAATTGATGCAATTTAGCCATAGCCATGAATTACGTTAATGGCATTTTATCAATGTTAATTTTCTGATCTTAACGACTGTATTTTTATGTTAAGAGGATGACTTCATCTTTAGAAAACAGGCACTGCAGCATTCAAGGTAAAGGGGCTTCTGTCTTTATGTTACTTTCATTTTTTCTCAAGCATGAAATTATTTTACAATAGTTTTAAAAAGTCTTTTTCCCCTTCCCAGACCTACCATCTCTCCTAATACCCTCCAAAAGCAGAGCCCCCCTTGCTAAGAAACCTCAGTGTCAGTCAGAGACTCCAAGGCCGTTTGGTGGTGCCGGGTGATCCCGCTGGTTCGGAAACAGTCTGCAGTCCAGTCCGAATCTGGAGCCAGAGCCCTTCTGCATGGGCGGGAAGCAGCTCTGCTGAGGACTGAAAAGATTTCAAAACCTCGGTTGCCATGGGTGACTAAAAGTTACAGAAGTTTCCTTCTTTCCTCTTGTGAGTTCCGAACCAGGACAGGCCGTGTAATATTATGGCAAAAGTCCAAGTTAAGAACAGAATCTGGCCTTGTTTTCAAAGTTGTCTGGAGACCAGAGGCCTGCGTGGGGTCTGGACTGGGCAATGGTCAAGCTGAGGTTTTGTTCTCTAGGTCACTTGGCCATCACTGGGACAAAATATGCAATGCCCACAATGTGGAGAAGGGTTTTATCCGGCTCACATTTCTAGTGGGTTCAGTCCACGCATGGTGGACTGGCTCCAAGGCAGACACAACATGGTGGAAGCATGTGGCAGGGGACAAATGCTCATGCCGTGGCAGCCAGGAAACTGAGAGAGAAGGGAGGATCCAGGGATTTGAATACACTTTCCACAGCTTATGTGTCCAACAGATGAACGGATGAAGAAAATGTGGTATTTATACACAGTGGAGTCCTACTGTGCCATAAAGAATAAACCTGAGTCCTTTGCAGAAAAATTGATGCACCTTAAGATCATAATGTTAAGTCAGACATGCAAACTTAAATACCACACGGTTTGTCTTACATAGAAACTCAAAATATGAAGAATAAAATAAAAGGTAGTGATAATAATAGGAAGCAAGGAGGTAAATTGTGTTCAAATAGGGAGGAAGATCAAGAGATGGAGGATAGAGAGAAGAGAATTGAAGGAGGTGAAAACAATTAACATGTGTCCTGTATACGTACCAGCTCCCCACTAGGAATGTAACCATTGTGCAAGCATGTACCAATAAAAACTGAAAAATAATGCTGTCTAGAAAAAATACGCCTTTCCAGGTCACAGCTCCTCGTGGCCCACCCTCTCCAAGCATAAGACTTTTGAGGCACGTTTTAGATGTGAGCCATAATAGTTGCCCTGTATTTTATCCCACAGCTCACTCAAAAGGCTTAAATAAAAGGGAGTATTTTCTGAAAGGTGATAAGTGTCGTTTGTGGACCAAAGGAGGGACAAGGTTCCTGGTTTTATGTGTAGGAGGCCAAACACACACACACACACACACACACATCCCTGTAGTTAGCCCAACAGTCTTGCTGAGTCTGCTCTCGCCACAGCGCAGTCATTAATGGTGTCCCTCCTTACTCTCACAAGTGCCATTTGATTAATAGACTAGGTGACCATGTTGTTACAGTCACAACCAGGAACCTGGCTGATCTCCCACCATCCCTCCTCTTCTACCTCCCAATTTTTTCTACATTTGCTTTTTTTTTTTTAACCTCTCTTATCTCAGTTTCCCTCTCCCTCCTCTGGTGTCTGCTGTTTTGATCCCCAAGAAAAGAGCTCATATTAGAAACACGGTGTCAGGGATCCCTGATGCGTGGGGGCAGGCTCACAGAAGGAACTGGGGGTTGGCAGACCTTCAAGGGCCCTCTGCCACTGAAGTCAGTGGAGGTGGGAACAGTAGTCAGAACAGATGGGCACCAAGTCCCCGAGTTCCCAGTAGTGATCTTGTTTCCCCCAGCATTTCCTCCTCATTCCTTCCTTCCCATTTACGTTTGTGACTGACACTGGGGCTGATTTAATCAGCTTCTCATAGCAGGCTGATCCCTGCCGAGGTGGACCAGGGTCTTCACAGTGGTCAGCCCCCCGAACTGGGCTGACTGCAGCTACCTGGTGGTCTGCTCCCTCCTTGCTCGTCCCCACCTCTGCTTCTTCCTGTTCCTACACACTCAGGCCTTAAGCCTTTCTGATTTACCTCCCTCAGCTCCTGCTTTAGCCTAGTGTGGTTTTCGAGTCTCTGCCTCTGCTGCAGAATTCCTCAAGTAGCATCAGATTGTCTTGGCTGTCCTCAGAGCTGCGAGAGCACCAGTATGGGAGCCAGCACTGAGAGAAGAAAACGTGACAGGCAGGAGGGCCCAAGGAGCATGGCAGACCTATAGCAACATCTCTCAACACGGAAGCTCTAGAGCTAGGCCTGTGCTGCCCAGTGTGGCAGCCAACAGCCACAAACAGCTATTTTAGTTATAATTTATTGTTCTTTAAAAATTCAGGAGTTATGCTAGCTACAGCAAGTGTTCGTTTTACTACCTGTACTGATGGCTCCTACACTGGGCAGCAGGTAATGCCTATCTGGCCCTACAGGGAGTTAAGTCACACAGAGTGGAGAGCCCTTGTCCCTTTCCCCTCTAGCACTGCTGGAAGTGGTTTCTTTGTGCTATATATCTGAGTAGCTGCTGCAGGTTTCATGGATATATTGGATGTGATACAGGGGAATGAAACTCCCGACCTACTGTGTCTGGTATGCGTTCATGTTCTCTAACATCGAAGGGTGAATTTTAGGAAGAAGAGAGGTTAACAGCAGAATGTATTTACTGAGAGGAAGAAAGCTTCTGTATGAGAGAGACAGAAGGAGTCCCGAGCAGTTTGCTGAAGACTATCTTTTCTAGGGACTTTCGCAGAGTAAAATCATAGGGTGAGATGGATCCACTGGGAACTTGAAAGGCAGAGGGGCATAAGGTGGGACAGAATGATGGTTAGCCAAAAAGGTTCATAGTTCAGGTAAATTGATAAATTGGGGACAAATGGAGAAGTGAGTCAGGTAGTAGGCAGGCATGCTTAGGAAGCTGTGGGGGTTGGGATGGTGACTCCCAGCTTCCTCAGGGTAATAGGGAACTAATTAGAATATCAGTCCTTAGGATGTGGATGCATTTGTTTGATCTTTAGTCTTGAGGCCTGGCCCACAGCAGGAGGTGTCTGTCTCCCCCACAGTTGCAATATATCTGGGCTTCTGCACTCGCTCCTTTGAGGACCTGGCCCTGTCTTACTGCCTGTAATGTTTCTAAATAACTCAGCTCCCTGTAACAAGAGAATGTGGGGGAAAGAGCCAGATAAATTTTATTATGCTAGAAAGGCCTCCGGATACTCGCCAGCCCCGCAGTTCGCCTTGGCTGAGCAGTTGCTGCGGAGGACTATGGACCAGGATACCTGCCTTTAAGGCCCTGCAGCCTCCAGCAGAGAGCACATGCCAGGTCCTGGGGTGGTGATTCTTGCTGAGCCCATCTTCCGGGGTCACTGTGAGGCTCAGCTCATGTCTGTGAAATCCCCTGTCACACAGAACCATGTATTTATAAACAGAGCCTTTGAAGTGTGTGTCATCACTATTATGTAGGACAGTTATTTTTGAAAAGCTTGCAGCCCGTCTTTATTTCACTGGGTTCCAAGGACACCTCCGTGAAGGAAAGGCCGTCATTCTCAGCTTACAAGTGAGATGACCGAGGCTTAGGTAAGTGGGTTGGCCGGGAAACAGGCTCTTGCCCCCGTGTGGTGACACCATGCAGACTGTTTTCAAGGCACAAGGCTCCAGCTGCCTGGGGTTGGCTGGAGTTCTTCTCTCATCCCTGGCTGTATTTTTGACACACTGACACATTCAGACAGGGAGACTGCCATTGTCAGCCATTCTTTGCGTAACTAAATTATCCTCAGCCTGAGTCACTGAGTAGGTGAGACGGTTTCCAGCTGTGGAGATCAGAGGCCTCACCTGAGTTTCAGAACTTGGTGGAGTGCAGATTTTCCAGTCAGTCTGCTGGGAAACAGCGGGGGGGGGGGTGGCTAGCTTGTTTTCCTTTGCTGATAGAAGGTCTGCTGTTGTGGCAGATATGTTTGTCCTTTTGAACTGCTCTGTCCCGCAAGGAAAGCAGCGCTCTCTGCTCCCAGACATTCCTGAACCCTCCTCTCTGGTCTTGCAACCTGTAATTGTGGGAAGCCAAGAACTCTGATCATATTTTCTCTTGAAGTAGGAAATGGGATAAAAAGCACAAGTCTGATAGTTTCAAACAGGCTTTAAAATGTGGCAAGGTATGTCGTGTTGTGTGGTGTTTGGAGACAGGGTCTTGCTATGCTCTTCAGGCTAGACTGTCACGGCAACTCACCTGCCTCAGCCTCCCATGGGAATGCTGGGATGATAGGTGGGCGCGGCCATTCCCAGCTGTCGAGCTGTCATTAAAATGGATTTAAAGAAATCTTCACAAAATTAGGTTGAGTTAAAGTCTACCAGTTGTACCCCTTTAAACATGACTTCAGTGACAGAGACAGAAGCCCTCCAGCTTTTCACTGTAATTACAGCGCCGTGCCATGCTGTGGAAGGTAGGTCCCTGTCTACATTAATATGACTACCCAAAGGTATACTTTTCAGTATCATACTTTTTAAAGGCTTAGTCTGATTGCAGGTACTAGAAATCAACTCCAGTTGGCTTGAACAAAACAAAAAGCACAGGTGATGGGGAAGGAAGGGGACAGGTGTAGAATGTAGGGCTTTGCTGGGTCAAGAAGCTCAAAGCATCACTGGAACTCGGGCCTCCCTCCTCCGCTTCTCCCCCTTTTCTTCTCTGTCCCATTCTCCTCTTGAGGTGCCCAGATTTCTGCTTCCATCCCCACACCACAGCGGTGGAAAGAGTTCTTTGTCCGCAGTTTCAGAAAAGCTCCAGAATGCCTTCTCATTGACTCTGATGAGTTAGGTCTCTCCATCTCCCCCAAAATAATCACAGTGGCTAGGAGTTTGCATGACTGACTGTCCAGGCTGGGTCCCAAGACCACTTCTGCAACCAGAGTTGCTTTACCAGTGACTAAGAGAGAGGATGAGAGAACCAGGGGAAATCAGTACTGTTGGGTTGCTTAGGCAAGAAAAATTGGCTAGTGGGATCCGAGAGCCCGATACTTTTGGGGAGTTGCTGTGCCGACAGCTGTGATCCTCCAGAAAAGAAAAGGGCCTCCTCTTACTGGAGGAGGCGTGGCATTGTGTACAGCAGCCAGGCATGTATCCCCAGCGCACAGCCTCATTTACGGAGGGAAACGCTGTTGTCAAATCAGCTCTTGGGGTTAACACCCTCGGCCACACATTTAACCTAGGTAGGTACAGAAGCAGAAGGGTGCTAACCAGCCTGGTGGGCCCTAAAGAATCGCCTGAGGAGCCTTTTACCAAAGGTCTCTGCAGCCAGGTAACAATTTTTGTAACACCTCAATCTGATTATGTCATGTCCTGCTTATACAACCATCATGAGGGCTAGGGATATAGCTCAGTGGCATAAGCACTTGCCTGGCAAGCGTAAGGTCCTGGTTTGAGTGCCAGTACAAAAAAAAAAAAAAATCTGTCAGTTAAACTTTTAAGGAAGTCAGCCTAGTGGTGCATACCTGTAATCCCAGCAGCTCTGCAGGCTGACAGGAGGATCACAAGTTCAAGGCCACTCTTGGCATCTTAGTGAAACCCTGTTTCAAAACAACCCCAGAAAAGACAATATAACCCCAAAAGGTTCTTACCCTCCCCCGATTTCCATCCCTAGAGGCAGCTTACTCTAATCTGTTTAATATATTTTAGTTGATTATTGAGGTATTTACCTCTGTGATCCCAAGCAGTATGTTTTGTGTGGCTACATCTTGGTTTTTCTGTATGAGTTATTATCTGTTGGCATCCCACTAATGGAAGATCCGGCTTTTGTCTCTCTCCCTGTCTCTACCACATACCCGCTTCCTCATCCCCTGTCCTCCCAACAGTTATATTGCAGTCAGTGTCAGTGATGACCTGATTGCTGCTATGTCAGTGCTGTTCGCAGGTGAGTCACGTTAAGCTGTGACTCCTTTTCTGTTTTGTAGTAGAATGCACACTTCAGCCTTTCTGACAGAGAGTGTGTGGGACATCACATGAGATGGCCACTTGGGAAAAACCCAGTCACACAGACTCAGGTGATTCTCACCTTTGGTGTGAGATGATTGAAAGCCACTGGAAGAGGAGAAGTAGGAAGAATAGTAGAGGACAGGAGACAGAATCTCAGTGATAGACCAGAACATCTACAAAGGAAGAGTATAAGCAAAACAATCCCACCACACCCACCAGGGCTCCTGCTTACGCATAGGATGACATTCAGGTGGTTACTAGTGAGTGGCCTGCGTGCCGTCCGTGCTTCAGCCCACTGTGCTCCCACTGCCATTCTTGGCTCATGCTGGTCCCTGACCCTTGAATGCCCCACTCCTCTGTCTGGTGAAATCCCCCCACGTTCAAGACCTGGCATGGGTGACACGCCCGTGGATGGCCTTCCCCATCATGTGTCTGTCGCTGTGTGCGTGCTTGGGTCTCAGGACTTCGCACACTACCCTGTACTTACCATGTGTCCCATGAGTTTAACTCTTGGCTGTGCCATTTCCTAAGTCTGTGACTTTGGGCAAGTAACTGCACATCTCTGTGCCTCAGTTTCTCCCCCTGTAAAATAAGAACAGTGGTACCTACCGGATAAGGCAGTTGATGGGTTAAAGCTCTTCAGTAGCACCCACCCCGAGTGAGTTGTCTGGACATGCTGTGCATCCTTCATCCCCAGCAGAGTCAGAGGTGGCAGGCTAGGATCCCCAGTTCCCAGATAGCTCTTGGCCTATCAGGTGTCTCCAGAAGCTGGACAGGGAATCTGAATACATTTCCTGCTGCTACCGAGCATACAAGCCAAGGGCACCCACCAAGCCTTGTGGCCCACAGGCCACAGCTGAGGCCCAGTCTTCATTAGAGCAGAGATGCTTGGGGATACTGTAATTTTCTGTAGGCCAAATGCCAACTGATCTGGCCTAGGGGGTCTCGCTTTTAAAGTGACCTCAGGTAGTGCTGATGCCATCCACGGCTAGAGGTGACTGAGGAGCCGGCTATGTGTATCAGTGCATTTTTGCAAAGCAGATGCCTTCCCGGTGCAGCAGGTTATGTCCATCTTGTCACTGAGCCTTGCCTCAGAAAGACCCAGGTGGCTTCTAGTAGGATTGTAGGTTGCGTTATAGCAAGAGGAAAAATTGTGGAGGATTTTTTTTTTTCTTTTGAGATGCATCTTGCTATGTAGTTCCAACTGCCTTTGAACTCACTAGGTAGCCCATGGTGGCCTCTGATAGGCGATCTTCCTGCCTCAGAGTCCCAAGTGCTGGGATTCCAGGCATGCACCATCACAACTAGCAAAATTACACACATAAAATGAGTGTCTCACTGTGGTCCTGTGAGGTGTCTTACTTGTGTATTCTTCTTTAGTTTTCTGACAGCTTCTCTATCCAATGGGAAGTAATAATTTAGAAGGTAATAGGAACCGTTGGTGCAAAAGCCCCTACAAAAGACGCTAACTGGCTTTGAATCCATGTCTCTGATTAAAAACCTGAGTTTTGACCCCAAGCTGCCTCTCACTTACCAGAAGCCAAGGCTTGGGGAAGCTCCCTTCCCCGGGGCTGTCCTATGAGCAGAGTTGGTCTCTGTGTTCGAGACTGCACCTGGTGATTCCATGCCTTCTTGATAGACAGGTAGAGAGAAATCAGGATGGCAGAGAGAAATAGGACTGGGGACCTGGGGAGCAAAACCAGTGTCTTAAGTGGGATTGGGCTCAGAAACCACAAAGAGACAGACTCGCCAAGCTGGAATGTCGCAGCGTGAGATAAAAAGGAAATGAATTAGAACTGATCAGAGTTCACCCTCATGAGGCCCCTATAATATCACTTGGAGAAATATAATTATTTTTTAAAATATAATTTTAAAATGTAATTATATTTTAAAATTTATAATTTTAAAATATAATTTTTTTTTTTTTTTTCGAGACAGGGTCTCACTGTGTAGTTCAGGCTGGCCTTGAACTCATTCTGTAACCCAGGCTGGCCTCAAATTCATAGTGATCCTCCTGCCTCAGCCTCCTGAATGATGAGATTACAGGCACCATCCCCGCTATAGAAATATACTTTCTCAGGTAACTGTGAGGAAGGCTACTTCTCACTAATGGAACCCGTGCTGTACCGGAAGCACAGCTACTGAGTCTCGGGAAGCCCCTTGGCTCATGATCACACATTGTTCCCTATCTGAGGATCTGTTTCCCCTTTCTCAAACTTATGTCAGCACATGTACACACACACACCCCACCCGAGTATGGCTCTGTGATGTCAGGTGATGAAGGGGATAAGAGTTAGAGGGTTAGCTGGGTCTGTAAGCTCCCGACCTGATTCCCCAGGATCCTCCTAGACCTGGAACTAAACTACTTTTTTCCCACTTTCCCCCCTCATATCTTATGGTCTTGGTTTCTGGACTCTTACGATGCAAATAAACCTAATGCACACAGCTATAATCCCAGCACTCAGGAGGCTGAGGCAAGAGGATCCTTGCAAGTTCGAGACCAGCCTGAGCTGCAAAGTGAGCTCAAGGCCAACCTGAATTGCATAGTGAGACCCTGTCTCAAAAAGACAAAAAAGCCTAATGTGACTCACATCCCTGTCTTTCCAGACCACCGGAGAGGCTATCTCCTGGCTGGGTGCTAGGTTACCTTATCTCCTGTGGATCTTCACATTCCAGACTCTGGCTGCCCACCCCTTCCTGGCTGAGTGTCCTTGCTGCTTGCTTGGATCTCAGTACTTCTGTCCCTCCGAGGCTTCCACATGTGCCTCAGGCTTCTATGCCATCCTCCTCCTCCTCCTCAGGCTTCTGTGCCAATGATCCCCCTCCTCCTCCCTTCTCCCTCCCCGCTGTCCTTCTCCTTCTCCTCCTCCTCCTCCTCCTCCTCTGTGAGTCTCCCTGTAGTACCAGGTCTGTGGAGATCCTCAGCTGCAGCAGAGCAGGGTTCTGTCTGTATCATCCCCCTGGCATTGGGATTTCTACAGTGGGCTGCAAAACCTACCTTACCACCTGACGAACAGTGTCCTGAGGGCAGTAAAAAGCCCTGTGTACATTTGCACCCAGCGTCTAAGGCTGACTCGTAGGTCCTGTGGCCAACACTTTCCAGGGAGTGTGGGAAGCAGCACCATCATATGGACTGGGGCTGCCGGAGGCAATTGGATCATGGTTCTTTCCCTGAGGACCTGGTCAGAGCATGTAAATCTGCTCTGTGCTGTCCAATATAGTGTGGCTGGACACATTAATTTTTGAATTTCTTTTTGCTTTTGGTTTTAGAGGTAGGGTCTCACTAAGTTGCCTAGGCTGGCCTCATCTGCACAGTCCTCCTGTTTCAGCCTCCTAAGTGCTTGGAATACAGAAATGTGCCACCATGCCTGGTTTAACTTTTTAAATTTATTTATTTATTTATTTATTTTTGGTATTGGGGATCAAACTCACACCCTTGCACTTACCAGGCAAGCATTTGAGCCACTGAGCTAAATCCCTGGCTAACTTTTTAATGTTTAAATGTACTTGATTAAATTACAAACTCATATCCTCGGTTACACTAGGCAGTTTCAAGTGCTCAGTAGCTGCACATGGCTAACAGGGGCATCCCGGACAGGACGGATGCTTGGTCACTGTCACCATGGCAGAATGTTATTTGAGGATGCTAATCTGGGCAGTGCCTTAACACTGTTGTTGAGCGTTCCTGGAATGGGTGAAGTTCCTCCTGGTATATCTGGGTAGTTGAAGTGGGGATTTGCAAATTCCACCCTAAGGCTGACCTGAATTTCCTCCATCTCCCTCGGCTGCAGGATGCTCGCCAGAAGTTCCGTTCTGTTCTGGTTGAGGCCACAGTGAAACTGGATGAACTGGTGAAGAAAATTGGCAAAGCTGTAGAAGACTCAAAGCCTTACTGGGAGGCACGAAGGGTGGCAAGGCAGGTAAGGCACTGGCAGGTGACTCCCTTGCAGCCGGGCCTACTTACAGGGATGTGCAAGATGTGTTTCTCCTCTTCACCTATGAGGCCGTAGGAGGAACAGACCCTCACAATACTGGCTCTTTGTCTCAAAGATTCAAATAAGGGGCCAAGGAACTGAGACCAAGACGGGCAGCCAGGGGAGCGTTCTAGTCTGCCAGTTGCTGGGGTTGCGTGGAAATCGGTTTTGGTTTCAGTTGTTTCCTTTGACTGCCGTTGCTGTGATGTGATGCACTGTGCTGTTTATCACCTCCCAGCAGCCTCTGGGAACCAGAGCCCAGTGTGGGGAAGAAGGGAACCTACACATTACCAGTGTCTCCAGTACAAGGCCCTGGGCTGGGGGCTTTTCACACTTGGCCCCCTTGGGCTTCCAGCCTGCTGTCTCCCCAGCGTAGTCACCACCCTTGGGGTGTCTTGAGATAAGAGTGCAGATTTCTCTGAAGGTCTAAGCAAACAGTCCAAATTATAGTTCTGTAGTAAAAGACCAGGTGCCATCCTTGTGACACAGTTACGATGTAATGGAAGATACTGCCTCCAAAGTCTCCACCTCCAAGCAAACGCTTAGTGAGTAACAACAAAAATGCTTAGTGAGTAACCTGAGCAACTATTGTGAAGATTACAATGTGGAATATAACCCATTATTAAATTCCTGTTGTCTTGTTTTGAAAACCCATATAGTTATTGTTGTTGCTGCTGTCGTTTTGCTTTAGTAGTTGTTTTTTTTCTTTTGCTGTTTAATTTTTCTGTCTTTTCTTTTTTCTCTTTAAAATATTTTTTCTGAAAATTATTGGATGTGTGTACCATGTGTATTTTGGGCACCAGGGGGAGATTCCTCCATGAGATTCATGGACCTATAGTCAGACTCATAGAGGACGAGGGGCCAAGCTTCCTCTCCTTTTCCACATCTCCATGCACCTCTCAGATTCTTCATCAAGGGATCCCTCCTGCTCTGACAGTCCTGCTGAGTCCTGTCTTTGCCTTTGGGTTTTACACTCTGAACCCTGTGCTGAGGTTTCAGGGTGGACTTGGTCATGTGTGTTGCCTTTACCTTTATCCGCAGGCAGAATGACTGCCTGGTTTCCTCTTCCTTTCATGGTCTGCTGACTCAGGATGAATAACACAAAGGCCTGATTCCTTGTGGGTCTGCAATGAGCCCAGATCATCGTTCCATCTTTGCTCTAGGTCCCACTCAAGTCTCACCTGTTCCTGGGAGAGGAAACTCTTTCTACATAGTACTTTTTAGTCCCCACAAATTGCAAAAACCTGGGTACTATCCCTGCAAACTGTCCATAATCTAGCAATTTTACAGGCCTGAGGTTATAGTATCCTTGACCTAAAACTGAACAAAGGGTAAAGGTTAATCTTGAAAGATTTCTCATAATTCCATTTAAACATTACATAAATACAAAGAAATTATAAAATCCCCTTTCTGAAAGTCTTAAGCATTGGCATTTATTGTCCTCTAATTCTACTCAGTCCCATAACTATCTACAAATTGAACATTGCTAATCTAAAAATCTGAAATCCAAAATGCTCTGAAATTTGAAAAATTCTTTCTTAGTTACTCTTCTCATTGCTGGGACAAAGTTTAACCCAAAGTTAAAGGAGGAAAAGTTTATTTAGCTCACAGTTTGTGGAGGTTTCAGTCCAAGGCAGGGTGGCATGGCAGACAGGCACCACAGAGGACAAAGCACTTCATGACTTCGTGGCAGGCAGGAAGTAGTAAAGCCACAAGGGACACCACAGCTGTGTCCCTTACATCTCATCCAGGCTACGGAGGGCAGGCGGCACTCACACCCTTATTCCTAGTGCCCTTGATCCTAGCGTCACACACTCTAGATCCAGCCACTTCTGAAAAGCCCCATCTCCGACTGCATGAGGCTTTGGGGGAACATCTAGACACAAGCCATTACACTTTCTGAGTGCCAGTATACCAAAAATTGAGAATTTCACACCATGAAACTTAGTGTTATACACAAAATTAATAAAAATGTATGAAATTACTGTCAGACTATCATATAAAGTACGTGTGAAACATAAATGTCCTGTTTAGGGTTGGATCCTGTCCCCAACATATCTCATTATGTACATCAAAATATTTTCCCTCAACTAAAATCTGAGATGCTTCTAGTCTTGAGCATTTTGGATAAGGGATTCTAAAAACAGCCGCCATGCTATTTCAGAGGAGAAGAATCTGTGGAAAGTCTATGAAAGTATCTCACTGGGGTTGTGGCTGTGGCTTCCCCACTCCGTTTTTTTTCAGGTTTGGGGGAAATGACTTGGCCTTTTGTGTCTAGTGCTGCTTAAGGTTCACCCTTTGATTTGGGCAGTTGGCCCCAACTGATGGACAGATGCTTTGGTTGTGCTAATGTCAGACCTGCTCCCACTTCGAGATCATGGAACTGTTTCTCTGATTGGCATTGTCCCCATGCTATTTTGCCACCTACTGCTCTGACTCTGAAGTTTCTGCTCAGATGTCATTTTGTCAATGGAGATTTCTCATCATCAACATGAAGTCTTCTCTGTCTATTGACAGTGGAAGCTCCTGACTCCCCATCATGGTCACCCCAGGCCTTGTTCCTTGACTTGCTTTTTCTCTGTAGCATACTTCATTATCTGACTTGTTACAGTTTTCTTGCTTATGATAAGTGAAACTCCACGAGGATGGAGGATCCCATTTGGTCTGTCACTATGTTCACACTGCCAGCACACGGAAAGCTTCTAAATATTGAGCAAGTGAATGAATGAACAAACAGTGAATAAAGGCCTGAGTGACCAGAGCTCCACCTTTGCCTCTTGATGCCATGCTTCTCCTTCCTATGGAGCTTTGTTCCCAGCTTCTGGTGTTTTTTTTTTTTTTTTTTTTTTTTTTTGTCTTTTTCCTTTTTATCGGTACCGGGGATCGAACTCACGACTGCCTGCTTGCAAGGCAGGCGCTTATGCCGCTGAGCTAAATCCCCAGCCCCTGTTCCCAGCTTCTTAACTGCTGGGAAACTCAGCTTCATCTGGGCTAGCTCCCTTGGTGAGTGTGTCTCCAGCTGCCACAATACAGCCTGGAGTAGATTTCATACCACCCGCTTCTTGTCTGTACCTCAAATTATCTTTGGGAAGAGTGATGGGAGGAACTGGGTTTGGGAGGCTGTCAGTCTGCTGGGAAGCAGAGGAGAACAGCATCTCTCCTTCTGCTCATGCCTGCTGCCCAGAAGAACAGGAATCGAGACAACCACTGAGTCCCTTAAGGAAACCTCTCGGTCATCAGGTCTAACTGGACACTGCCCAGGTCCTGCTGGTGACTGACTCACCTCAGGATGTGGAGGCAATCGTGCCCCCTGTGCTTGCTAACCCTCCCCATGACTTCCTCCCCGCTTGCAGATGGGGAAGGAGGGTGGAGAATAGCTACAATCACCCCTTGTCCTCAACCCCAAGGGACTTTGTTGGCCTCTGCCTGAGGAACTGGAAGGATGTTCAGAGGCTGAGGCTGACACAGATGTCAGGCTTCATCTCTGTGGATGGCTGGTCACCTGGACTTGGACAGGATGCTGTGACTGTTCCTCTGACCTTGCTGGTGGAGAAATGGGTAGTGTCTGCCTCCAGCTGTGCCAAGCAGGGCTTCCTGTTTTCTGGTCCTGGACTTCTCCCCACCCCCTTCCTTTCTGATGCTTACAAACCCATCTGAGTATCGACTGCAAGGGTGACTGTCTCAGAGATTCCTGCAGAGCAGTTCCTCCCAGCATGTGTCACGAGCCACCGCGTACTGGTGAAACACTCATCGTCAAGGGACCAGCAAGGCTGTTAGGACTGATGCAGTCATGTGTCTGACAATGGACTCCTTATATGAACTTGGGCTTCAGCTTTGTTTAAAAGAAAAAATTAGGGTTTACTGAGGACATTTTAGAAAAAAAAAAATAAGTTATATGTGCTGGTACACCTCCTACTCTGTCTTTTACATCAGTGACTGCATTGTCGTAGTGGTTTCATATGTCTGGAATGCCCGTGTCACCCATTCATCCAACCCGTGTGTCTACCTAACATCAGGGGGAACTTAGAGGAAAACCTTTCTTCTTTTATTCAGAGAAAGGCTCTTTCCGAGGTGTCCAAGCTTTCAAAAACTTAATCCTTTTGCCTGAGCCTCTCAAGTTACTAGAGCTATAGGCATACAAACAACATCACAGCCAGCTCATTGATTGATTTCTGGATGTTGAACAACCTTGGATAGCTGAAATAAATATCGATCATAATGTGTCATTCTTTTTATACATTTAAGTTTGATTTGCTATTACTTCTGCTCACACTTTTTTTGTCTTTGAGATGAGGTCTTGCTATGTTGCCCACCCAGGCTGATCTCAAACTCTTGGGCTCCAATGGTCCTTCCACCTCAGCCTCTGGAATAGCTAGGACTATGGATATGTACCACTAAGGTTAGCACATTTTTTTAACTAATAGTTTGATTGGATCCCTTCATAGTATGCTAGCTGTTCAGTTTAAACTTTAAAACATAGCATATATATTAGATGATAGGACTGAAGCCTGAATTTTTCTTCTACAGGCTGGATTGGCTAAAGCTAGCAAGATGGTATTTAGTAAGTATATGTAAAGAAAGTTTTTGAGACAAGGTCTTGTTACATGGCTCAGGATGGCCTCAATTCTGTGTAGCCCAGGCTGACCTTTCTTCCTCAATTTTCTGTTAAGAGTTTATAAAGTTCTTGGGTCAGGAGAAATTGTTACGTGTTTATATTGACTTTGTTGTCCATGACATCAACTCATTTTTGTACCGATGAGTCACAGCTAATCCTATGATCCTGAAAACTGAATGCAGATTCTGCCGAGAGGAGGTGGCATAGCATTTCTTCTGTGCTGGTCCGGGGGCAGGGAACTGGCTTGGGTTTGCTTGATCTTTTTGTCCTTGAGCCCAGCTTGGTTTCAAGGCTGCTTTGCCATCTCTGCCCGCCCATCTGGCCATCAGTGAGTGGTAGGTTGTAGCCAGCAAGCGGTGGTGGGGGGAATCAGGAATGCTGGACATAAGTGTTTCTCATCTCTATTGCTCTCTGGAGTCCTTGCTGGTCTAGCAGTGGCCTTGACATCTTACTGTCAGTCTAAAGTGTCATTTATTTAACCTTTTTAAAGAAAAATTGTGATAAAACATAGCATTACCATTTTAGCTGTTTGAGTACGGTTCAGTTGAATGAAGTGTGCCACCCAGCTGTGCAACCCAGACCATTGTGCAGCTCCAGAACTTCTCATTGCAAACTGAAATTCAGTATCCATTAACAGAAGCGCCCATGTCTCCCTTCCCCCAGCCCCTGGCATCCTACCTTTTCTTTCTACAAATTTAATCTCATGCAAACCATTTAGGAATCACACAGTATTTGTCTTCCTGCAGTTGGATCGTTCTGGCATGCATCTTGCTTCCCTTTGAAGGCAGGATGCTTTCTATGCACCCCAGTTTGTCCGCTCACGCATCCACCCATTTATTCATAGGTGTTGGGCAATTTTATTATTTTTTAAACAGTTGGAAGGTATCAGAAAAGAGGAGAGCACTTTTGGCACTTGAGCATCATAAGCACCAAGTGGTGAGGGTCCGTTGGTGCTCAGAGTTGCCTGTTGGGCATCTGTGAGGCCACGTAGGGCCAAGCTCTGCATCTGACATCCTCTAGGAAAGTGGGTAAGTGGGCGGACATTTAAAATCTGTAGAGCAGCTTACCTCTAGAACAGCAGGCAAAGCTTGGCCTCCAGAGTTAGACTGCCCAGCTTCAGATCCCACATCACACTCAATAGATGTGGGACCTTGATGTCCATACCTCAGCTTCTTCATAAAATGGAATCATGTATCAACTTTGGCTACAGACCAGACCACCCCAAAATTTAGCAGCTTAAAACATTTATTTAAGTCGTGCTTCTATGCCGGGTAGAGTTTCAGCTGTGTCACACATGTCCCGTGTGCTGGTGGGTTGACTGGGGCCGGCTGGCCAGGGCTGGCCTTGTCTGTCAAGCAGCTGGTTGGTTCTCAGCAAGGCCAGCAGGAGTGACTGGGCCACATGGTCTCATCCAGCAGGCTGGCCTGGTCCTTTTCACGTGAAATCAGGGTTCCAGGAACCAAAGAGGCACACACCCTTCTCAAGTCTCTACTTGTTTCCCGTTTGTTAATATCCTTATAGCTGGAAGAAGCCACACTGCCAGTCCCAATTCAGAAGGTGAACAAAGAATACTCTCCACTTGCCAAATATTAATTTAATAAGCCATTTTTAATTTATCATAGCCATTAAATTAGTATATATAAATATAGATCAAAGAAGTATGTTATTCCAGTTTTATTTTTCTATTAATTTTCTGTTTATAGTAGGTCTGTTGACTATAACACAAATGAAAACTCCCTCCACCATAACAAAAAAATGTACACATAGATTAGGAGTGTGGGATTTAGCTCAGTGGTAGAGTGCTTGCCTAGTATGTACAAGACCCTGGGTTCAATCCCCAGTGTCACAATAAAATAAATAAAAAAAATTTAGAATAAGAACCAGACCTTCACTGGCTATAGCCCTAGAGACGGTGGGTAGAAGAATGATCCCAGGCATCTGGGAGCATACTCGGATGCTTGTGAGAGAGAAGTGTGTCTAGGACCACGAATGAGGAGGGAGGAGCTGACTTACCTTTTGCCCGATCCAAAACACCCTAAGCCTGAAGGGATACTGTGGCAGGTGGGAGTGACAGGGTTTAGATGGATGGAGAGTCTGTTTCCAGTGAAACAAGACTGGTTAAGGGTGTCACAAACCCTCTCAAGCTTTCTGTCAGTCCCAAAGGAATGGAGTACCATGGTCTTCTGGGAAACTAGACATTTTATCTTGTAAAAGATCCTCCTAGAGTAGAGGATGAAAGGCTGAGGTTTTACCAAGGTGGGATATATAGACTTAAAGGTATGTCAGATGTGGATTTTCACTTTCTTGTCCAGGGACTTTTTTTTCTTTCTAATTTGTTATTTTCTTTTCACTGTTTACTGGATACCTAGTAATGAGCAGGTGCTGTGTTACCCACTTTTGTGCAAAGCCAACAACAGAACAAAGATCTTCTCCTTACAGAGCTAACATTCCCATCTTGGAAAGCTCATAAAAGTTTGTGGGGGCTGGAGGTTTAGCTCAGCGGCATAAGCGCCTGCCTTGAAAGCAGGCAGTCGTGAGTTCGATCCCCGGTACCGATAAAAAGGAAAAAGACAAAAAAAAAAAAAAAAAAAAAGAAAAAAAGTTTGTGGGATGGGATGCTTTGATCAAAAATAAGATCTTTGAAGGATGGGGATTTAGCTCAGTGGCACAAGCACCTGCCTGGTAAGTGCAAGGTCATGAGTTCAATCCCTGGTACCAAGATCTTTATTACTGATCTAAAGTGTATGTGTGTGTGTAAGAGAGTGTGCGTGAACATACACACACGCATGTGCACATTCACCATCTGAGATGGAGTGAGACTGGGCAGGATGGCGTTGGGCAAGGGCACTTCCTGTGCATCTCCCCTCATTTAAGCTTACCTTTCTGGGTCTCAGGCTGTGGTCTGCATCCCCTAGAATCCCCATCCCCACATTGTCGATGTCGCTCCTGGCCGGCAGGAAGGACACACGACAAAGTCTGGCAGTGGACAACCTTTTCTTTTATTTTCCTTCTCCGTACAGCCTGCCCTGGGATCGCTCCCAGCCGAAGCCTCCTTTGGTCCGCTCCCCGCGGCTCCTTTTGGGCTTCTACTTCCGGGCTTCTTCTTCCCCCCCAGGGGTGGCACCAGTATATATACGGATACAGTGTCCAATCATGTTAAAGTGAGCAAGGCAAGCTGATTGGCTAACATCATCAGTTGCCAGGCAGACTATATTGTTGAGCGGGTTGCTTACGCGGTAAGCAGGAAACTAACGTGCTCGATGGGAGGGGTAATCTACCTCAGGCTTTACTCTTTACTACAGGCCTCACGTCCGCCAAGTGAGGCGACCGGGCTCGGGGCTGCGGCTCCCAACATCTCCCCCTTTTTTATTTTTTATGAATGTGCGCATCGTAGCCCTTTTTGGACTGGGTGCAGAGGCTTATGCCCTATGCGTAGGCCCACCGTAGGTCCTTGGCTTAGACCCTGGTCGGCCGTCCCATGGTCTGCCAAGGCCCTGAGGCCCTCGTCCTTTTTCTAGGGCCAGGCACAAACTGGACGGAACCTGGATGCACACAAGCTTGCACTCATTTCCTCTCTGTAAAGAAATCCCCTCGGAGAGAAATTTAGACCTGGGCAGCATCTAACAGTCCAGCGGCTTACGTGCAGGATGGGGTAGGGCCTGGCTTAGGTTGAGTCGCACCGGGGGAGTACGCTCTTACCCGTCATTGACTCTCCTACCCAGCTATGTCATAATTTTTTAGAGGAGGAGTGTGGGAAGCTCACCACCCCTAGACTCGGTCGTAGGCTAGGCGAGCGAGCCATGTATATGCCTGAGGATCTTCTTGTCCATTTCGGGCTACCGCTATTTCTATTCATCTTGTTGGTTGGTCTGTGATGGATCTCCGGTAGGGCAGGTCTGATCTTTAGTCGAGGGCTTTGTCGCCCGTGTCAGTCTCTCCGGTACCCACAGTGGTTCTCGTCCCGATTCCTGTGGGAAAACACAAACCGCACCTCGGTTCCAGCTGACCACTGGATCCGGGCCCATCCATTGTCCTGTCAGGACATCTTTCCACTTTACCCACCCTTTATGGTTGGGGGAAGGGTTGCAGTGCTCCACGGCTGGGGAGCAATTATCATTATTTAAATTTAAAAAATTGTGTGTGAATAGTGCCATGGATAATCGTGCCTTTGGGGCCAGGCCTTGGCCTACTCCCCCTTTTTGTTTTTGTAAAATTTTTTTGAGGCTTTTATGAGCCCTCTCAATGATTCTTTGACCTTGGGGATTGTATGGGATACCATGTTTTAATTGAACCTCCATCATTTTGCAGAACTCATTGAAGGCTTTGCCTATATAGGCTGGTCCATTATCAGTTTTTAATATTTTTGGTTTGCCCCATGTGGCCCAAGCCGCCAGGCAATGATTGATCACATTAGACACTTTTTTACCTGTTTCTGCTGTTGCAAATATGACGTGAGAACAGGTGTCTGTGGAAACATGAACATATTTAAGAGTCTCAAACTCCTGTATGTGTGTGATGTCCATCTGCCAAACATCACCAGGGATCAAACCTCGAGGGTTTACTCCCATCGGTATGGCAGGTTTGTATGTGGCACAGGAGTCACATAGTCGCACGATATCTCGTGCATCTGCTCTGGAAACATGGAAATGGTTTGCTAGTGTCCTGGCATTGACATGAAACTTATCATGGAAGGCACGGGCTCGCTCGATTGGTGTTAGTAAGGTAAAAATCCATAACGGGCGAGTGGCAGTATCAGCAGCCGCATTCCCCTGTGTCATGGGCCCCGGCAGGGATGTATGTGTTCTTATGTGGGTGGTGAAGACCTTATGGTGTCTGTTTTGAAGCAATGTCTGGATAGACAGGAACAGCCCAGCCACTGTGGAAGTGGATCTAATTAAACCGGCAGTCTCAAGCACTTGCATAGCATTGACCACATACCTAGAATCGGAGACAATGTTAATGGCTCCTGAGAACCGTTCAAGAATCATTTTAACGATCTGCAGTTCTACCACCTGAGGCTGATCAGGTTCAAATTGTATGGTAACCGGGGGCTTGCCTAGGATCACATAGGCGCCTATCCCCGTCTTGGAGCCATCTGTGTATATTGTAGTTGCTGGGACTAATGGCTCAGAGGCTGTAACCTTTGGAAAAATTATAGGGTGCTGAGTGACAAATGACAAGATAGGGTCTTTAGGGTATTGATTGTTTATATCTCCATGGAAAACACATCTCAGAATGGCCCATGTATCTATGCAGGCAGCCAGGGTCTTGATCTGGCTGGCGGTATAGGGTACTCGGATGGCTTGTGGTCCTGAGCCAAAATGTTGGACAGCTCTATCATGCGCTTCAAGGGCCAATGAAGCGACTGCCTCTGGGTAATGCTCTATGACTTTTGCAGGTGAGACCTTAGGGTGTATCCACAGTAATGGTCCTTTCTGCCAAATCACCGCTGTGGGCTGTAGACTAGTCTGTAGCAAACAGACATCAAAGGGTCGCCCTGGTTCAATTTTGTGTAAGGTAGCCCCACCTAAGGCTTTTTCCACTCTCTGTAAGGCAGCTCTTGCCTCAGGAGTGAGCCTCCTGTGGGAGGCTATATCTGGGTCTCCCTTCAGAAGGTCGAACAGGGGTTTGAGATCTGAATTTGGTATATGTAAATATGGCCTAATCCAATTAATGTCTCCTAATAGCTTTTGCATGTCATTTAGGGTCCTAACGCCATCCGTCCTAATGGTGACCTTCTGTATAAGTCTGGAGGCGACACTGAGGTCCACACCTGCTGACCCAGGGGTGGCCCTTGTTGAAGGCTGCCATCCTGAGCTGTCCTGTCTCTGGGGCAGGGGCCCGCCTGTGAAGGGGGCCCCCTCTGGCCGTTTTTTGGCCCTCTAACATCTCGTCCACAAATACGGTTGCCCTGAGCATCAAAGACCGACCTACACTCCTCAGCTTTGTGTGATCCCCTCTTGCATCGCCCACAAACATATGGTTCTTTATTCCTAGGGCGAGGCCTAGCATCTGTATTGTTTGGGCAATGACGTTTAATGTGTCCTGGCTCCCCGCAGGCAAAACACCCTTTAGCCTTACATTCCCCTTCTAACCCGCGAGGTCCCCTCTGCTGTACAGCCGCGGCCAGGAGAGCAGCCACTCCCGAGTTGGAGAGCGGCCCCCCTATCTCTCTGTATATCCTAATCCAGGCGTTGAGGTCCTTGTTCTTATGAGGAGCTATCGCTGTCTTGCACTCCTTTGTACATTGCTCAAAAATCAGCTGCCTTACCAGCGGTCGAGCCACTCCCGGATCAGAAAATATCTTATCGGCAGCATCTTGCATTCGGGCCACAAAGTCAACAAATGGCTCTGTGGTACCCTGAATTACTGGGAAAGAACCCTGCGACTCCTTATCGAGCGACTTAGGCTCCTGACAGCTGGTCTCTTTGGCCTCTTTGCCATTCAACTTTCCCTCGTCCTCGGAGTCAGACGACTCCGAGGCTAGAGCCCCGTCCTTCTCCTTAGCATCTTTGTTCCCCTTGACGGGCCCCTCTCGGGAGCTCCCTGACTGGGCCTGCTCAAATACCCTGCGTACTTTTGTAAGCTCTTGAGAGCTTTCTCCACAACCACCCTCGCTCTTAGTGTTGCTACCTAGCATGTTTCCCATCTTTTAATATGTTACTCACCGCGTGAGGCCCAAGGAATCCGCCACTTACGCGTGAGCCTGAGGGGAGTCTAAAAGCCCTGTAGGTGCGCGCCACCCAGAGCCCAGGCTTATCCCCAACTCACCTGTCTCGCAGCTCTGTACTGGAGCGTTGTCCGCTGTCACGTCTCGGGGGTGATCAGTCCCCGTACGGGCCACCAAATGTCGATGTCGCTCCTGGCCGGCAGGAAGGACACACGACAAAGTCTGGCAGTGGACAACCTTTTCTTTTATTTTCCTTCTCCGTACAGCCTGCCCTGGGATCGCTCCCAGCCGAAGCCTCCTTTGGTCCGCTCCCCGCGGCTCCTTTTGGGCTTCTACTTCCGGGCTTCTTCTTCCCCCCCAGGGGTGGCACCAGTATATATACGGATACAGTGTCCAATCATGTTAAAGTGAGCAAGGCAAGCTGATTGGCTAACATCATCAGTTGCCAGGCAGACTATATTGTTGAGCGGGTTGCTTACGCGGTAAGCAGGAAACTAACGTGCTCGATGGGAGGGGTAATCTACCTCAGGCTTTACTCTTTACTACAGGCCTCACGTCCGCCAAGTGAGGCGACCGGGCTCGGGGCTGCGGCTCCCAACACCACATGACGAGATGGCAGTGTGACAGAGCTACACTAGCTGGTGCTCTTGATTCCTGATAGTTGCACTGCTCTGAGTGCTGAGGCCCTGCTCCAGGGAGAGAGAGGTATAGGATCCTGAGATGTTCTCCTCTGAACATTATTGTCAACATACACATAACTTGGTGTTTCTGTTTAAAGACGCCTTATTTAATATATATGTATAGCGTATGAACCCAGTACTATTTCCATACTTAATGTCTCAGTGCTTAATATTTCTGTATTATAAAGCACTAGCCAAGGACTGACATTTTCCTGACCCTGAGATTCTCCGGCTTTCAGCCGCACAACCCTGCTGTCTGGTGGCTAATCTGTCATGATCTCTCAGACATGAGGCCCAGTGGAGCTCACAGATTTAGTCCCTTTTCCTCCTTTTCTGGTAGCTTTGTTCTCACCGCAGATGTTCCTTTAACCCTTAGCAGAACAGGCCCATGTTGGTATTGACCAACATCCGCTTCCTTTTCTGGACATTCTGTGTTACCTCATTAGCACTGAACTCATGGCCAGGAGCGCTGTACCTCATGCCTGGATGAAGCTCAGCTCACACACACACACACACACACACACACACACACACACACGTGTTCTCCACAAGGCGCAGCCTCCATGTGCTCGGCAACACTAGAAATCACTTCAGCACTATACCCAGGGCCAGTTTAAACAGCAAAAGCAACAGAAAGCACAAAAATATGACAGCCCGACACTGAGAAGGCTGTGGAAAGGAGCCTTGTTTGCAGGATCAGGGGAGAAACAGAGCCAAGTATCCAGGAACCTGGGTGTTAGGTAACAAGTTTCTCTGCCACCTTATAGGTCTGAGAAAGAGCCTGAAAGCACAAAAGCCCTGAGAGTTTTGTATTCACAAAAGAGAAACCCATCAGTACTGAGGGACAGAGCATTTGCCAAGCAGAAGGGCTGGCCCACATGGCATCAATGAGAGCCGAGCTCTGAAAAGGTGCCGTCCTCCAGGAAAGGGAGGAAGGCATGCTGTTGGCTGGAGGGAGGCTGGTATGAAGAACAGAAGATGGGAGATGGAGGAAGCAGGCAGTGGGGATGTGGACTTGGGTTGGCCCAAGAGCCTCCGGCAGGCATAGGGAGAGCAGGGGTAGTGGGCAGGTGAGAGGGCCGTACAGTGACAACTTGCCCTTCACACTTGGTGGAGAAGTGCAGAGCGGTTGCAGGTATCTGGGGTGAAGTGGCTTGGAGAGGTTGGTTAGTGTTGGTGCCAGATGTTGTGTCCCTGAATTCATGGTGGCACTGGTCTTTTATTCTTACAGTGTGCTAGGTACCATGCTGCTCTTCTGTGGAGGGGGTATAATTCATCTGCCCACTCTTCTCCCCATTGTATAGAGAAAACTAGTCTTGGAGCTAAGAGACTACTTTCTAGGCCTTTCCATGGACTTTTCTAGCTTCAGGGCCTCATCTGAAATGGGGAGACTCCAAAAGATAAGCCAAGGTGATGTTAGGGTCTGACTGGCCAGCAGAAGGGTGCCAGAGAGAGCAGTCAGGCTCCTGAGAGATCTGGGGTTCACTCTTCAGGGTGTTGACGTGGAAGCACGTTAACGTGGAAGCACGTGTGTCTGGTTCCCAGGAACACATCAGCTCGTTGGTGGGGAAGTGGGGAGGCAGTGACAGGGAGGCGATAGTTTGCTGGAAGTGTGCGTTTGAAAAATTGAGAGATTAAGGATTCAGGGAGGGGAAGAAGACAGTGATGGGATACTCTGTCCCCAGGCAGTTTGCCAAGTACTCTATGTATGTGACAGGTTACTTCTTTTTCTTTTCTGAAGGAGAAACTGAAGCCTGATAAGGCTGAATTATCCATGGGGCTTCTCACAGAGCTGAATTATAGGTCTAGGTCTGGGTCTGGGTCATTTGTACCAACATGACAAGTGGTGTTGTCTTTGTAACCCTGAGGCAGATCATAACAGTCTGGAGACGTAAGTAACATACCCGGTCCACAGACCCTGTGAGGGAAGCAGCCAAGATGGAACCCAGAGCTGCCTGGCCCTGGTTGCTGCCCGGCTCTTGGACCGTGGGCACCATGGCATGTGAGGGTCAGGCAGAGTGTGCTTGGCTGGCAGGCTAACTGTAGGCCTTGAGCTCACTTGGGCAGTCTTTTCAAGGGCCTTTTCTGGGTCAGGGACCTGCGAAGCTCTTGCCAGAGGGGTCTGCAGCCCTGCACTCCTTCCCCTCCTGGTACTCTGTCCTGCCCTCCTAGTGACTTTGTCAGGCCTCTCTTCCTGGTCACTTCCGTTTCTGTCTGGTCACCCTTCCCTGAGACTGTTCTCATCATGAGACTTGGGTGAGGAGGTCTGGCTCAGTGACGTCCATCCCTGTGGCCCTGGTCACATCCTTCAGGGTGGCCACAGGCCAGTTCCTGGGAAGTGCGTCACTCCTTCTGCCCAGAGTAAGGGCAGGGGGTGGAGCGATGGGCACCTGTGTCAACGCGGGGTAATTTATGGCCAGAAAGGAGCACGCACTGATGGTTAACTCTCCCTTGCCTGAGAGACTTGGTTGGAGATGCTGGGAAAGTTTGGGAGCCTCAGTTCTTGAATTAGGTGGAATCTAGAGTCAGACGAGTGGCTGAAGGTCCCTGCCACAGAGCTGGCTTGGGCCTGCATTCAGAAGCTGCCTCCCCTTGGAGTGGGCTGTGCCCCTGCTTGGCAGCCCTGCCCCAAGTCCTGTGCTGGGGCTGGAGCAGCTACAGGGCTGCTGATCTTGAAGTTTTTCCCTTCCAGTGGTAGCATGGGCCGCTTGGATTTGAGCTTTCCCTACCTAGCAGGTGACAGGTGGACGGACTGGCCTGGGAGGGTCTCAGGCAGTAACCCACCCATCCCTTTGTCAGTTGGAGCTTTGCAGGGGACAGGTCAAGTTTCATCACTGGCTCTTCACTGAGATGGGCTCGTTCCTAGCAAGAGCCACCGGGTAGGCAGTGTGATTTCTGATGCTCACAGAAGGTTTGTCACCACTGAGTAGTGGTTAAAGGAAATTAGGAAGTGGAGTTTATGCTGTCTGCATCCATGAAGCTCTTTGCACGTTTCCGTTAATCGCTATTTTTAATAAAATTACAACATTGACATAGATAAGTCCCTCCTTCCCTGTCTTCGAACCATCAGAGGTCCTGGAAAGAGTGGGGGGCGGTCACTTCTTCCGAGGAAGATAGGCAGGCTGTAGACATTTTCCGCTCCCTGTTTTGTCAGTGCAGGTGGGCCTTGCTGTGCTGTTAGGTGTCCAGGTTTGGGCCCTGGCCTCATGTGACGTTCCCCTTGAGCGCTCTGGTATACCTCTCTGTTCTCGTTCCTGATTCGGGGACACCCCTGCTTTCTCTTTCACTTCTCTTCCCCTCCCCCAGTTGTCACTTCAGTGTTGTCGCCTGGCCCTGCTGTGAAAATGGACCCTAAAGAGACCAAAGAGCTCATTCTCACGATGGGGAGAGTTCTGATGAGGGGTCCCCGGCTGCCTCCAGCCCTACAGGACTGCTGCCTCCCAGTCCAGCACCTGGCACAGGCCAGAGTTGCTTTAACAGGTGTGGGATGGACCCACGCAGACTGACCAGGAAATGCCCACAGGTCCTGCCCTGGGCAGTTTTCATCTTGTCTTTTCTTTCTGGCTGGCTGGTGTTCTCTCCCTGTGTCCCTCTGTCCCTCTGCCTGCCTGTGTCTGTCTGTCTCTCTCTCTCTCTTTCTCTCTCTCTCTCTCTTTGTCTCTCGTTCCTGGCATAAACACATGATATAACACTGAACTACAGCCCAGCTCCAGGCCAGGCTTTCCTTATGCACAGTGCAATGTCTTTGCTGAGTTTAGGCCGAAGTTAGAGTGAGCAAAATACTCACTTAAATATGAATTTATTTTCTGAGTCAGGATCTGAGTTTCAGCCAAAGTAAAGGTTAGTAAGACATCCACTTAAGTTGAATATTTTTTCTTTTTGAGACAAGGTCTCTGTAGCCCGGGCTGACTTGGGACTTGCTGTATAGTTCAGGGTGCCCTCAGACTCCCTAATTTCTTACCTCAGTTTCTTAAGTGCCAGGAGTGTAGTCATAAGCCACCATACCTAGTTTGAAGCACTTTTTTGAAAAATAATTTTAATTTTTTAAGTAATGTTTTAAAACTTATATGTGTGGTGGCGTGGTGGCCCGCATCTGTGATTTCAGCACTCAGGAGGCAGAGGCAGGAGAATTGCTGCAAGCTCGAGGCCAGCTTGGGCTACATAGTGGATTCAAGGGAAGCTTGAACTACATAGCAAGATCCTATCTCAAAAAAAAAAAAAAAAAAGAAAAAGAAAAAGAAAACTTGTATGTATCTGTGTACATATGTATGTTTGTATTTTTGTACTAGGTATTGAACCCGAGGCCTTCACTCTGAACTACATACCCCAACCCGTTTGTTTGTTGTTTGTTTTTATTTTTAGTTAAGACCTTGCCAAGTCACTATATTGCTCAGGCTAACCTTGCAATCCTCCTGCTTCAGCTGCACGGAGTGCTGGGATTACAGATCTATGCTACCACACCAGGCAAAAAGATTTTAAGTATGTATACATCATGCAGTATTTGAATGTACACTAAAAAGCTGATTTGTTTACCTGAAATTCCAGTTGTACTGGGAGTCCTATATTTTTATTTGGTAAATCGGGCAGCCCTCCCGAGCCTCCGAGGAAGCTGTGTCGTGGCATCAGCCAGATCTGAGCTGGTAGCCCTTGGAGCTGTGCAGGGCTCTGTCCGGACACTGGTGTTCTTGAGCAAGAGCCTGTGGTCTTGAGCAGGAGCATGAAGGGCCCTGGAAACCTCTCTAGCTGCTGAGAAAGAAATGGGATTCCTAAGATAAAGAGCTAGGACTAAGACTTCTTTCTATCCCCCCACAGCCCTTGCTAATTTGGTTATTCAGAGCTGATAACCCCTTGGCTGAATTTCAAAGGGCTGCATAGGAAGCCGTGAGTACTGAGTCTTTCCTGAGAATCTACTGAAGCCAGGCCCGATGGTGTACACTGTAACCCAGGACTCCAGAGACTGAGGCAGGAGGATCTCCTTGGGTTTGAGGCCAGCCTGGGCTACAGAATATGTAGTGAGTGGGGGTCAGCTTGAACTATTTGGTCAGACTTTTCTAATGTGGGTTCCTCGGCCGTTCCCCTCACCTCCCCAGCTACTTCCTGGTTTCGGCTCTTTCCAGCCGTCTCCCTTTGATGATTCTTGATGTCTTCATTAGTTTGTTTGTTTTTTTTCCCTTTAAGACTTTCTGGGCACTGGGGAGCCTGTGCTGTCTTAGAGGAAAGAGCACCTCTGCTTCGTCTCAGGCCATGATGAGCAGCTTAGGAAAACTCTTGTTTGAAGTGGCTCAAGTGGATATAAGAAAAAGATACTGTGGGTGTGGTGGCGCCTTCCTGTACTCTCAGCATTTGGGAGGCTGAGGCAGGAGGATCACTGAGTTCTAGGCCAGCCTGGGATGCACAGTGATTTTCAAGGCCAGCCTTGACTACATGGTGAGGAGACCCTGTCTCAAAAAAGTTTGTTTTTCTCGCTAATTATCAGCCCCAAGTGTAGGCCCAGTCCTTTGGCAAAGCACTGTATCTAGAGGAGATTCAGGGCTTTTTAAATTTCTTTTTGTTTCTGTTGTATTTGTTGGTTTTTGAGCAAAAAACAGTGGCAAAGTTTATTTGAAAAAGTAAAAGTGAAGAAATGGAGAGAAACATCTGCAGAGTGAGCTTAGGTTGGGTAAGAAAGGAAAACACAAGATAAGAGTGAGCCCCAGAGGAAGCAGTTTGGGCTGTTGTGAAGAAAGCCACGATAGCCAGGCTGTTGTTGTTTTTGAGATAGGGATTCACTAACATAGTTCAAACCGGTCTTGGTCTCACTGTGTAGCCCACACTGGCCTTTGACTCTCAGGGAACCACTTGCCTCAGCCTCCCAAGTGATGGGATTACAGGCAGGTGCCAGACACCCAATCCTTAGGTCTCCTGAGGTTCTCCCATCCTTTGAATTCAGCTCTCTTGACCTCAAGCCCAAACCACCCTAAAAAATTTTCTGTCCATAAAAAGTGTTGGAAGGAAATCACAGGATATAAGGCGCTACGTTACTTTATGTAGGCTCCTTTCCTCTACTCGAACAGCAAACTCACTGACAGAAATGAAGGAATCAACACCTTTCACAATAGCATCCAAGAGAAAGGAATACCTAGAACTCAGTTTAAAGGAAGTACGAGAGCTCTACATGGAAAACTGTAGTACTCGGAAAAAGAAAATTGAAGAGGACGTCAGAAAATGGAAGGATATCCCTTAATCTTAGGTAGGAAGAACCAATGCAGTGAAAATGGGCGTACTTCCAAAATTGTTATACAGATTCAATGCGATCCTGATCAAAATTCCAACAGCATATCTCACAGAATTAGAGAAATCATTCCTAAAATTCATCTGGAACCAGAGGAGACCTAGAATAGCAAAGGTAGTTCTGGACAACAAAAGAAGACAGGGGGCATTACAATTGTGATTTGAAATTTTACTACAAAGCTCCTGTGATAAAAACAGCATGGCACTGGCAGACCCACAACAATTAAAACAGACCCAAAGATCAGTACAACAAATTAGAAGATGGAGAAACAACTCCAGACACACTAAGCCGCCTTATCTTTGACAAAGGTGCCAAACACGTTTACTGGAACGTAAGAAGAAAAATCGCTTCTTTACTAAATGGTGCTGGAAAAACTGACTTTCCACATGCCAAAGATTACAATTAGACCCATGTCTTTCACCATGCACTAAAGTAAAATTGAAATGGATCACAGATCTAAGTGTTAAAACAAACATTAAATCTGCTGGAAGATAGAATAGCTGGAACTTTTGAAGACACTGGTACAGGCAAAGGCTTTATAAACAAAACCCTGATCACACAAGAACTATCACAAAGATTCGGGGGCTGGGGATTTAGCTCAGCAGCATAAGCACCTGCCTTGCAAGCAGGCCGTCGTGAATTCGATCCCCAGTACCGATAAAAAAAAAAAAAAAGAAACACAAAGATTCAACAGTTGGGATCTCATCTTATTAAAAAGCTTTTGCACTGCAAAAGAAACCACCAACAGAATGCAGAGAACCTGCAATGTGGGAAGAAAAATTTGCCAGCTGTTCCTCAGAGGCTTATATCTATAATATATAAAAGACTCAAAATATCAGACCTCTGCCCCAATTTAAAGACCCAATCCAAAAATGGACATCTGAGATGAATATACACTTCTCAGTAAGTATGAACAGCAGATGAACGTATGAAAAAATATTCAGCATCACTGGTTATTTGAAGAAGGCAAATTAAAACAATGCTGAGATTCCATGTGACTCCAGAAAGAACGGCTAACATCAAGAAATCAACCAATAACAAATGCCAACAGGGTTGTGGAGAAAAAAGAACCCTTCTCCACTGTTGGTGGAAGTGTAGCCCGGTGCCACCACTATGGAGATGCCTCAAAAAAATAAGACTAGCGATTCCATTTGACCCAGCCATTTCAGTTCCTTAGTATCTTCCTGAAAGAATTAATATCGGGGGCTGGGGATTTAGCTCAGCGGCATAAGTGCCTGCCTTGCAAGCAGGCAGTTGTGAGTTCGATCCCTAGTACCGATAAAAAGCAAAAAAACAAAAACAAAACAACAAAAAAAGAAATGATCCAAATACCATCAACTGGTGACTGGATGAAGAAGACACAGTGGAGTACTACTCTGCCATAAAGAAGGATATGCTTGAGACATTTCTAAATAGAGGCCAGACTATTAAGGAAACAGACACCAATATGCAAATACAACATTGTTTCTCCAGTGTGTGAAACTGAAAGTGTAAATAAGGACCAAAATGTACACTAGGTACTGGGAAACAGGAAGAAAATGTTCAAATGGGGAAGGAAATAAGGCAGGGGAGGGGGCAAAGGAAAGAAGGGAAAAGTAAAAGAAAAAAATGGAAACAAAGCTTTTGTACGTGGGAGGTCAGGAGGGGCTGAAGTGAGAGCAGGAGGATGGGAAAAAGAGTCATGCATGTATGGGTACAAATTCTTTATGATGAATGTGATCATTACGTATATCTAAAATGTGCCAATATGGCCAGGGATTTAGCTCAGCAGCATAAGTGCCTGCCTTGCAAGCGCATGGTCCTGAGTTCGATCCCTGGTATAAAAAAAAAACTTAAAAAAACCCCAAGAAAATGTAGGGGAAAAAAAGCAAGTTGGGGTCCAAAAAAAGAGTCTGTATAGGCTTCTTCCCATTCTTGCCCCATCCCAACACCCAAAGCCATAGAAAATTATACAGATGAAGTTCTGTAGCCTGAAAGTCTGAAATTTACATGGCCTGTGCTCAGAATCATGGTTTTATGTTACTTAGGATGTCAAGTAAAAGTTACATTTGGCTGTAGGTACAAATGACCGAAAGCAGCAGCCTCACTGGGTATGGAGGTGCACACCTCTAATCAGGGCCACTTGGGAAGCTGAGTCAGGGGAATCAGACGTTCAAGGCCAGGAGAATGTGTTCAAGCCAAGTGGGGCAGCTTAGCGAGACCCCGGGTGAAAAGATACTGATACAGAGGCAGGGCACCTAGCTGAATATCAGAGTGCCTGGCTGGCGTGCGCAAGAGTCTGCAGTACTCGGAAGTTCCAGGAGACACCTGCTTTGTGCCTAGTCCCATCGTCACAGGTAGCCACGGTGGGGATTGGTCTGGAGAGTCCTGGCTTGCTAGGAATAATTGTTTCTGAGGACAAATTGAGAATGCACATCAGGAGATAGCTCAGAGAGTCTGCCGCGTCTGTACTGTGGCTCATCTGCCTTCTAGCAAGGCTGTGGGTCAGGAAGGTGGGCTTGTGTGACTCTCAGAGCAGGCTGAGGGCTCCCGTGCACAGGCACGGAAGGTCCACACCACCTGCCTCACTCCACCATCTCACGTCCACCCTTTGTGATGTACAAACCTTGCTCTCCTGCATTGTGTTGCAGTCTTGTGAGGAAATGCTAGCTTCCTACAAAGGTGTAACTCTGTGTGTGTACGGTGAAGTCCAGAACCCAGATTTTCTTTCAAAACTAGTTAATTCCTGTTGGGCACATCTCAGTGCGAGGCCTCATTCGTGGCTTCCAGGACCGTTGAAATAACCTTTCCACCGTCTTCCCACCTCTCCGTGCCCCTCTGCCCCACTGCCTCCCAGCCAGGTTTTCATGTCAGGGTCAGTTCTATCTAGAGCCTTGCTCAAATGGTGAATTTAATGTGCTTCCTTAGTTGGGCTGTGGCCAAACATTACCATGAGTTTGTACATTGCCTCGGGTGTTTCTGCTAAGGTGTTTGTGCCAGGGTGTCTTTGGAAGGCACTGGTGTTTTGGTTGGTGGACCTTGTGTGATGTAGCTTGCCCTGCAGGGAGGGCTGTGTGATGCTGCAGAGAACAAAGGGGGACTTCCGGCGGTGAGAGGAAGTTCTGCGGCGGGTGCTCAGACTTGCATTGCATTGTGGGCTCTTTCTTGGGTCTACCCACCCTGCAGATTTAGGCCTTGCCAGCTTTTTGTTTTTCCTTTTTTAATGTCAGACAGGTAATGTGGTGATGTTGCATGGCTTGAGGATGGAGTCCTCAGGCTCGTGGAGCACAGAGTCTGGACTTGCCAGTTCTAATTATCACACAGTCAGCTCCTTAAAATCAGCTTCACCCTGCACCTACTTGTCGGGTTGGTCTGTTCCCCTCAGCGCCGTGGCCCGAATGGCACATTCTTCTGCCTGCAGCGCCAAGCCCAGCACTGGGCACAGGGCGTAGGAGTGTTGCAGCTGGCCGGCTCCGTCCTCTCCCCGCCCCTCTGCTGTGCGTCACTGGTGCCCTCTGCTCACAGTTGCCAGGGTCTGCGGGCTTCACGCACAGTGTGTGAGTAATCCCGGAAGATTTCACATCCCTGTGAAGTTGGAGTGTTTTCCTTCAGATTGACTCGCTCTGGGATGGTGGTACACGAGGTTACGGAGCTGGAAATTAACAAGAAGTGAAACTCTACACTTGGTGCTTCAGTCTCACGAGCCAAATGTGGCTGATGGCTGCTATTTTGGGACAGTACCACGAGGACATTTCCATCCTTGGCGGAAAGTCCTGGGGACACCACACTGCCTTATTCAAAAGAAGGCCCGGGGTCGGTGTAGCCTCCTGCAGCCCCTCCTCCTAAGCTTTCCTGCGCTCTGCTTCTTTGAGAACTTGATGAAAGTGACAGGTCTCTGACATTGGCCCCCTAATTCACATGGGGACCTCAGTGATAAGCAAGGTAGATGGCACACGCGTCCTGAGGGTTAACACCTGGACTTTTTGCTGTAGCATTCTGGGCTTGGGCACCAACCAGGGCTGTCACCTGGTCTAGCACATGTTGGGGGTCCCCGGGCTGGTGTTGTCCCATTTCTTGTCTTCCTCTCTTCTCACACCCACAGCCGAGGGGGGAAATGCTCTGAGCCTCCATGGTGCGGAGCAAGCTGGGAGTCACAGGGGTCCCCTCAGAAGCGAAGCCCAGGAGCCTCCCAGAAGCACGAGGCGCTGGCTGGCAGGAGGTGAGTGCCGGGCAGTACAGAGAAGTCCTCCAGGCCTGCGGCTGCCTATGGACCCCGACTGGGCAGCGCAGGGGCCACCTCAGTCACTTCCTTCTGTCTTATCTTTGGGTGTTGCTTGTCTACAGGCGTGAAGGATGTTAAGGAGTCCGGAGCCGTTGATTTTAGTTGTGCAAGGAAGCATTTCCAGGTTTGGCGCGTGGTGCATTCGGCCCAGGAGGCAGGTGGGAAGGGTGGATGGACAGTGCACTGGCCCGTTGTCATTACCGCTTTCCCCTGCATCTTCTCTATGACGTGCTTGGGGGCTGCTTATCTTTGTAACCTGGGACTTGTTTCTCAGCAGTCTGAGGGAGTTTGGGATTCTGATTGCTGTGGAACCGGTGGTGGCCGACGAACCAGACTGTGGTTGGTCTTCCTGGGTCAGCAGAGCCCGCTCGTGGTCTTCCTCAGCGCAACAGTTTATAAGTTGTTCCGTCTAGACCGAGCCGTGGGGGTCCGCTAGGGGCTACAGTGGAAGTACCTAACAGGATCTCGTGGAGGCCCTGGGTTCATGTGTGTGCTGGGCGTTGTGGAGTGTAAACCTCCCTTCTGCTTTCTGGAGGCCTTTGTTCTGGGCTCGGCTGCCGTTGGGCAGTGCAGGCTGCTTTCCAGTGAGTTGTCTGGTAAGTTCTAGGAAATGAAAGCTCAGTGAGAACTCAACAAAGAGAGTCGGTGAGTCTAGAACAGGGCTGTTTACGCTGAGGAAGAGGCTGAGAATGACAAGAACTTTTAAAAAATACCCAATAAAGAAATATAAAGGCAAACATAGGATTAATCAATGTATGAGTCTAACAGGTTGTAATAGAACAAGATTGACCAGAAGATGGGACACTGGAAATGGGTTTTAGAGGATGAGTAGGAGTCCCTAGGTGGGAGAGGAGGAGGAAATGGGTTTTAGAGAATGAGTAGGAGTCCCTAAGTGGAGAGGAGGAGGAAGAACTTGTGTAAGAGTAAGGGATAGGTGGTGGGAAAGTGGGAGTCTGTGAGTGGCCTGGCTTTGTTTGGAGTGTGCTTGTCAGAGGAATGATTAGAACTGCATTAGAAATGCAATCCATGACTCAGTGTATACCATATGTGTTTAAATTGGCCTCGTGAGATTGGAAGCGGGAGAACACTTAGAAAGCTTTAATAATAATCCAGGCAAGAACTGGAATCAGGTGTATCTGTAGGGTTATTTTGTTTTAATTTATTTAGGCTTTTCGAGACAGGGTCTTGATCAAGGCTGGCCTCAGACTTGCAGCAGTCCTCCTGCCTTGGCCTCCTGAGCTTACAGGAATGTGCACCACACCTGGTGTTCTGCAGAGGTTTCCAGAGTTCATTTGTTCTTGGGTACAGAGCAGGGGTGGGGAGGAACTGAGCAAGGCAGAGCCGTGAGCAGATGTGGCTAGGAGCTTACTGAACGGAGGGTGGCCCTCCGGGCCCCACGCTGGTTCCAGTTCGGTCAGCCTAGCAGCAGTGTGGCAGGCCTCGCTGCTGGAGGTGGAGCAGCACACGCCCCTGGCCGGGCACTTGTCCTGCAGGTCCTCAGAGCAACACCCAGGCCAGAGCTGAGGGTCCTTCCCTGTTCAGAGGGAAAGAGCTGCAGCAGCACTAGCCAGCAGGGGGCTGCAGGCTGCACTCGAGGTGAGCGCCAGGCAGGTGGGCAAATAGGGCCCCATCCTGCTGTCCCGCTGTCCCGCTGTCCCGCTGTCCTGCTGTCCTGCTGTCCCGCTGTCCTGCTGTCCCACCGTCCTGCGGCCTCATCCCCCACCCCACCCCAGGCTGTCCGCGCAGGGCATGACGGGAATGTTCACCCACTGCTCCGGCTCTCCTCACAAGTGCCCCTGTGGTCACTGGCTTTGACTCCCTATAATATTTGTTTCCTTCTGTCTCTGCCAGAGCCAGAGCAAGAGCTGAGGCAGAAGGGGCCGAGACTAGAGATGGGAACTGGAGAGCGGGGCTGGTTCTGCTCTTCACAGGCAGCTGGGGGCCACGTGGGCGCCTGCTTTCAGTGGGTCTTATTTAAGTCCACGAGGGGTGCGGTGGACTTTGAGGGACCAGGAGCAATTCCAGTCTTGTGAACCCATCTACTTGGGCAACATTTTGGCTCTTGAATGCCCCTCATTGTTTGTTTTACAGGTATTTTATTTTATGTGGTTTGCTTATTTATGTATCGAAAATCTCACCTTAATGAAGACAGCCTTTGACAAGTATTTCAATAGTGAGTAGCTTTAAAGGCAGGAGGCTTACCACGGAGCTATGTCTCCACCCCCTTTTATTATTTATTTTGACATAGGGTCTTATTAAGTTGCCCAGGCTGGGCTGGAATCTGTGATTCTCCTGCCTCGGCCTCCCAGAATGTATACACTGTCATACCGAGCTCTTAAGTTATTAATAGTTCTTGAATATCATCCAGTACCCAGTTCTTTTTCAGTTTCCTCAGTTTTAAAAGTGTTCTTATGATTGGTTTAACCTTGGAGCTCTTTAACATCTAGCATCATAGTTCGTAATAAAACTTTACTGAGAGACCCTAAATAACAAGATAGCTGAGTTAGGCATGCGTTGGTGGAAGATGGGGAGCTTCCTTCTGCACTGTCACCACACCCCTGCCTGCAGCATCTGACGGTTAACAGCTGTTACTGTGTGATTTGGTAAACAGTGTGAACCTCTTCCCAATTCCCTCGACTGATGCTCTTGCGTAACCCAGCAACAGCATTTTAAGTTTAAAGAAAGAGCTGTATGGTAAATAGCAAAGCGTAGCTGATGAAGTTTATCTAGAAGCAATTTTGTATAAATGTTTTTATGGAAAAAATGCAAATGTAAAATAAAGATGGCCGATGCAAAGTTGTTTGCTGGCTGCCAGCCTGGTGCCTCGTTGTGTGAACAGGTGTCACACAGACACTGCTGAGGGGCCTTCCTGGTGAACGCATCCTGTAGCGATGTGTGTAGTCCGTGCCATAATCTAGGCTTCCTGGGTGTTATCGGGACACTTGGCATTCCAGCCTGAGCAATGTAGTGACTTGTTCAAGGTTGTAGATCCAAGACAGTAGTTACCATTGGTGCAGAAATATGCCCTACTCTTGCCAACTCTCCGGACACAGGCCACTGCTTTATAGGGGCCCATTGTCCAGGCAGATCAAGGCCGGTTCTGTGCAGGGGGTTGGAATGTGTCTTTGTTTGCATGCTGATGCGGTAAGAGCTGGGCAGGGCTCACCCTGAGCATTGGGAAGCCATGGGGCTCTTTGTCTGTGTGGTCTGGTGGGAAACGTGGGCTTTTCTGCTTGCTGTCCCCAGGTGGGGCTGAGCCTGCGGAAGTTGAACCAGGGGAAGTGGGACAGCTGGCACCTGGTCCCTCCACTGGAGAGGAGGAGGAGCTGAAGCATCTGATACCTCCAGCCCCTGATTCCCAGCCCTGGGGAAGAGGCTGCTATTCCTGGTTCCACACCCCAGCTCCTTCTCCACCCACTTCTCTGCCTCCTTCTCATTCAAGACCAGCAGCTACTCATTAGGCTCAAGGGACTGGCGTGAGGCATAATTACAGCAGACAGGGATCTTCCCAACCACAGTCCTCCAGTTCTTTCCTGCCTGCTGTTGGTGATGACCAGGTCACCTGTCAGGGCCTACATCTGCATAGTGCATTCCAGTAGAAGGGGCTTCCACACTTGCGTGTGTGCATGTGTGTGTCTTTCAGACCTTAGACTAGGAGACATTTGATGCTTCTTGTATCCTGGCAGTGACAATGGGAGTGGATGCGCAAGGTGCAAACCCAGCACAGCAGAGCAGCTCTGAGTTGGCACACACTCGAGGGATGCAGAGGCGGGAGCCGTGGCGTGTGTGTCATGGGGCAGAGAAGGCGAGGGGTTATCTCTTAAGATTGGGTGTGTGGTTGCGTGCAAAAGGGAAGGTTGGATAAATACCCAGACTGCTGTCTCTGAACAGGCCATTCCACTTGTCAGACTCTTGAGTTTTAGTTTAAGATGAAACCATGTTCTTCATCATTTCTATCTCGTGAGTCTGAAGACCCCAGGGTGGTTCTGTAGGTTGCTCTGGTTGCTATTGGTTGGGTCTTGATCATGCGTGCTGCTCCTTGTCTCCTGGCTCAGGCCCGGGACTCCTGCCATCGGGTGGTTCTGTAGCAGTTGGAAGGATGCTGCAGTCTGACAGCGTGAGCTGGAGAACTGGAGGAAGCCCTGAGGGGGGCGTGGGCGCACCCTTCTGCTAGGGTGAGTGTGAAGAGGCTCAGCATCTGTTGTGTCCCTGCAACAACAGGAAGGATTTAATCTGGGATGTGCTGTTCCCAGAGGCTCTGCCATGTGTGGCTGGCAGGCCATGCAGGCTGCCAGGCCTTGCAGAGGGGCAGGAAGCGAGAGAAGGAAACACAGCAGTGGGCAGGCCATCCAACCTCAACCCCCTGATTTGAACTTCGTTGCACTCTGTGCTCTGGGGAGGCGTGACCCCACCTCTCCTGCCTGAAGCTTTTCAGTGAACTAGGGAGATTCTGAAGGGGACCGACGAGTGAGTGCTGCAGGTGTGGGGCGGTCGGCCCTTTGGCGTGGTCCAGCTGTGTGTGCCGTGTCCAGATCAGAGTTGCAGGCTCTTGTCAGGCACTGAAATTGATCCTGGAGGAACCTCCCCACTGTCCCCCGCTGCAACCTCTGAGTCAGGCTCAGCCTTGGTCAGGCTGATGCCCGCAGGATTGCGGGAACACAGATTATCCTGCCAGAAACTGGGTCCAGAATTGCTAATGTACACAGTTGAGATCCCATATGTTTAGCATCCTGCTTTTGTAGGGACCACCACTAGCCAGTCCTATTTCTTCTTTATACCACCCAGCTTACCCTTTTCATCTATAGCTGTGTTTTGAAGCGAGCAATAACTTTTTAAACTTAAATAGCTAATCTTTAACCTTAGAACAGAGCAAAACCGTTTGACCTTTGCTTTCCTAACTCCCCCGAGGCCCTTTGGACACTGATGTATCACAGTGTGCACAGGCCCAGGGCTCTTCAGCTACTCACAGCGTTCTGTTTCTCCAAGGATAAATACACTGCGTGGGTCTTACATATATATTGATGCATGAGCTGCATAATGTTAAACTGGTAGCAGCTCAAAGACTGGACGTGCTAACCTTTTGGACTAAGAAAATGGCCTTTGAGTCTATAAAAAGCCAGTGCAGAGTGGGTTATACCTCCACGGGAGACTGTTGGCCTCGCATACCCTGGGTTCAGTCCCCAGCATTGCCCCCAAAAAAGAAAACACTGTTCCAGGAAAATTGAGTTAGATGCAAATAGTGAAAAACCTGTGACAAGAGTTAGTAAAGCTTGATATGGATAAAACCGCTCTGTGGATCAAATTTGTCATTTTGAAGTAGAAATGGATTGATCCTAATGAAACATTAGGAGGAGGTAGAAGAGGAGGAGGAGGAGAGAGAGGAGGAGGAGGAGTTATTCTTGTAAGAATGAAGAGGTTTAGCCAGGCTGACAATGGCTGGCCCCTAGGATTTCCCAGAAGTAGGCCACCCTCACAGCTTTAGTAAAGCTGATAACAGACACCTTATCTCTTGTCCACTTTGATGCTAATCCCTGTCTCTTCCTCAGTGAGGCCTGCAGGGGACTAGGACCATGCTTTCAAATGCTTCTGATCTTCCTCTGGCAGGTTCTTGAGGAGCCTCTGAACTAGAGGAAGATTCTTCCCAGCCATGTGTACACCTTCCCCTCCAAAGAGACAGGGACAAAGTCACATCACAAAAAATCTATAGGAGGCCCCTGGCCTTGTCCTGGCCCTGTAATGGGCAAGAGAGTCCGTCCCAGCTGAGGCTTTGAGAGAAAGAGGAGCCAGGCTCCCCATCTTAGACCACTGCTCCCCGCCTAGTATTCACTGTCTCCTGCCTAGTGGGGTTGCTATCAAGGAGCTGGGGTTGCCCGCACTCCCCCTGGAGGTGCTTTCTAGGTTCCTGTTATCCTGAAAAAAGAATTGGGCAACACAAATAAAGAAAGTAGTGAGCTTTTATTTGTTAAAGGAGTCACTCTGTGGGGTGAGGGTGGCTGCCCCTCACCCAGGAGTGAAGAGAGCGCTCACAGTGGCCCCAGTGGCCCCGATTTAATGGCCACCATGGTGTTTATGTCCCCCTCCTCAGGCTGAGGTCAGGTGGAGACTGTCCTGTCAGAAAGCTGCTTGAGTTTATGCAAGCACCGAAGACAGCATTCTTTGGGTTCCCAGTGTGAAAGGCCGTTAGGGGGCGGTGGAAGCCTGACCCCTGAGCCAGAGTGTGATGACGTTTGAGTGCTCTATGTGTTACTTGTGCCTGTGTCAGTGGAGTCCAAGTTGAGACAATAGCAACAGCACTCATAAGCAGTGATGACGGGTATTGGGGCATAGAGAAGGCTGACCTCGGGGAGGGTTCCGGCCGCCCCAGCTGGCCCCTGGCTGGCTGATAGCACCACAGGTCCTCCCACTCCTCCTGCTGGCTTCTTGTGGCGCCCCTTCCCTGCTCCTCCCTGCCCACCCTGATCTGCATGGCAGGAGCCAGTGTGGCCTTGACTGGCGTGGAGAAGTCTGGCCAAGCTCAGCTTGATAGGAACTGTTTTGTCAGGGGTTTGGAGCCCAGCACGTGGTCCTTGATGGCAATTCAAAGTGAACCTGTGGGTCAGGATTTGAATCTCAACCCCACGCTTGATAGCACTTAAATCTGCAATTTACCCATTATGAGTCTTGAACCCTGTTATAAAGCGGGGATGAGAATTAACTGCCCTTTTGGGCTATTTTCGAGTTTGTTTGTGTATTGGTCTTTTTAAGCCAGGGTCTTGCTGTGTAATTCAGGCTGGACTTGAATCCGCTATGGAGCCCAGGCTGCCCCTTGAACTCCTAGCAATCTTCCTGCCTCGGCCTCCTCGGTGCTGGAATTATAGGCATGCACCACCATACTTGGTTATATTTTGAGATTTAAATGAAGCAGTATATTCAAAATGCCCTCTGTTTATCACTTGACACAGAATTAATGTTCAGGTAGTAACTTCTGTAATTATTTTCTTTTTCATAATTGTCAGTATCCAGACTTCTGAGTTTATCAGTAGCCAGATACTGCATCGGCCTGGGCTCCTGGGCACCCTGGCTGTGGGCAGCCTTCCCCTTCCAGCACTCGGAACTGGTGTGTGGGACCTCGGTGGGGCTGTAGGGTAGGAGGCAGCAGTGTCAGTGGGGTCTGCATGTGCATATCTCCTTGGCCTCTGGGCAGCTCTCCTTGCTATGTCTTGTTGACAGGCCCATCACCAGGTGCCCGGTGATGATGTCGGTACCCACTAGCAGACACTGTGTGGTACAGCAGAACTGGTGGCCTCAGACCAGGGGCCAGGGCTTCAGCAGATCACAGAGCAGCTGTGTGATGCTAGCAAATTGCCTCCCTAATCAGGACCCCCGCTCCCCCAGGAAAAATGAAGGCCTTGAGCTGGGCAGTCTCTTAGCGTCCTTTCATCTGGACTTGGATACACCTGGTGCAAATGTCTAGCACTCTCACTCCAGAGAGCATTTTCGAGCTAGAGTGATCACAGCATCACAGAGGCCGGACTCCTCCTAGAGCCTCAGCAGTAGTGACCTCTGCCCACCGCTGTCGGTGGCACTTTGCAAACGCCCACTTGTTTCTTTCTTTCTTGTCTTTTCTCTTTCTCTTTCCCTCTCTCCCTCCATCTTCCTCTCTGTCTCCCTTTCCCCTTCCCTTTCTTTTTTTTTCTTGCTATCATTGCATTAGGAATTGAAGCCAGGGCCCTCATGCTTATCTCCCCAACCCACTTTTATATTTTTATTTCAACACAGTGTTTCCCTAAGTTACCCAGCAGGGCTCAAACTGCCTGGGCCTCCCAGAGTGCCACCATCCCAGAGTTGCTGGGCCAACCGGCGCTGCTTTTCTGAGTGCCTCCCTGTCACACTTGACCTGGACCAGTGTGTGAGGAAGGGCACATTCCGGATCCCTTCACGAGCAGCCTTTGGGACTTCTCCACAAGCCACTTCTTGAAAGCCCTAGTGTCCATAAGTCATGGAGATGTTTACAGTCTTCCTGTGCAGCCCCTAGCTCAGATCGCATCCTGCTGGCCTTTCCTTTCTTGGAGTGTGGCACACAAGCTCACCCTGCCAGTGGGCTCACGGGGCCTCTCGGTGAGTGAACCAGTGTGTGACTAGTACATACCATGGAACTTGGGGCTCCAGGTGCCAGGGCCAGGCTCCCTTATGAAATTGCAAGTTGAGTATAGTGGCTGTGCCGAAGGTTTCAAGGTGTCAGTGGCAAGCTCTGTAAATGACCTCTCCAGTTTACCCTTTCCCTGCCTCCAAGGTGCTTTACACCTCTGTCTCTGTCACAGTCTTTCATGCCGTCGTCTAGATGTGGCCTCTCCCTTCCAGAGCTCAGTCTCCACAGTGCCAAGCAGACTCTGCCCTGCTGGTTCCCTCCTGCCCTGGGTTTCAGCCTGCTTCTTCCTCCCAGGTTTAATTTTAGAGTCTTAGAAGATGTATTCTCCAGTGTGCATCTCAGAATTTCCTAAGTCTGCCCCATGACTCTGTCCTGAAACTGCTTGGCTGTTCGTCAGAGCGATGCCCCTCCTGGTGCAGTTCTGGCCTTGCATATGCAGGCTGCCGTCACTGAGTACCCCGGATCACAGGGCTCAGGCTGGGCCACATTTCTCACGGCTGTGGAGCCTGCTGGCAGCTCTGTGCAGAGCAGGCTGTCCTGGGCTGGCGGGCAGCGCCTGTGTTTGGCACTAGTGAGTGGAGGGGTGAGAGGCCCGTCCCCCTCTTACCAGCACATCACGAGAACCTCATCAAACTCCACTTGCTTCCCGAAGGGCCTCCCTCCACATGCAGTCGTCCTGGGTGCTGCGGCTGCAGTATGTCACTTTCTTGGGTGACATAAACGTTTGGTCTGTGACAGTGGCCTCCCGGAAGCCTCCAGGACCCCTCGGCTCATCAGCTACAGCTTGCTCATGTAGCCCAGGGCTGAACCCTGACGATTCAGGGCTCTGTGCCCAAGGGCGGTGGAGAGGAAGGCCAGCGGGTATGGGACACACGCCCATGCTGACCTCAGTGATCAGAGCCTGCGTGGGGGACGATGGAGATGGGAACCTGAGACGTGAGCCTTGGTCACACGGAGACTTGACCTGCCTGTGAGCTGGACTGTGGCATATATTACGAGGCAGGCGTGCTCTCGAGCCATGGCACAGGACAGAAGGATCCTGTGGAAATGTTGCACGCTGGCCAGGAGCTGAGTGGAGAGCATGCTGGGAAGGCCACCGAAGCAGGCCCCGTCCTCCCTCTCTTCGTGGTCCCTGATTGTCCCTCCTCAGATACACAGCAAGGTGTTGAGAGGTTTGGCCACAGTCCAGCAGCGGGGTTTCAGAAGGAACCCCTTTTCCTGCCTGAAGAGGAGGTTCATAATTCCAGCCGGAGAGAGTTAACTCTTCAGTGTTGCTGAAGTGAAATTTGAGATTCCCTAAAAATCAAAACCAAAGGCAGACTGGCTTTGGCCTGCAGGGATCTGCTGTGGTTTGTGGGAGGGAGGTGGCAGGCCTGAGAGGACACAGCTGGCCAGCATATCCCAGGGCCACCACAGGTCCACAGCAGGAAGGCCCTGGACCACTTCGGTGGAGGATCAGCCTGGCGTTCATTCAAGGCCTCCACTCTTGATTCATTTTCAAAACATCCATTCCCCAGTTTTGCCAGATCTCCTACAGATTCTAGCACAGTTCATATTACGTCCTAGAGGCCCAGAACCCCTGTTCCCGCCCCAGGTCACCAGCAGCTGCCAGTGGTCCCTGACCACCTGTTCCAGCTCAGAATCGGCCTCCTTTCCGAAGGCTTTCATGGTTCCCTCTGTGGCAGGTTATTTCTCCTTCGCACTCTCTGACTGGGTCTCCCTCTTTCCTGGGGAGCTTGAATTTGCGCCCAGTCTTGGGCAGGCCTACTCCTCATGCCTGTGCAGGGGCGCCCATGGGCCGGAGCTGCCGCACCGGCAGGCTGTCTGCCTGGAGGGTCAGAAGCCAGGGGCCACCCCACTGTTTGGTGCCCCAGGGGCTGTTCTGCCTTCGGGCTCTTGGGCTTTTCCCCTTGACTTTCTTCACAGAGTGTCCTCAGTGTGTGGGTTTCTGAAAACTTCCTCTAAGTCATGTGAGGACCTCTCTGGGGAAAAGCAGGGGTCTCTGTGTTCCTCTTTCCTTCTGAGTCCCCGGGGCTGTCCCCTGGGTGCTCTGAAGGGGCTGGGGATCCGGCTAACAGGCAGGCGGGGGTGGGACCCTCAGGGAGTCTGTACTTGGTGGCATTTGGGGGGGTCTGTGTGTGTATATGCAGTGATGGTGACTTCAAGGTAAGCCCCCAGAGCAGGGTGGCCTTCGTGTCTTGTTGCCGATTTCCAATGCAGTCACAGTTGCAGGTCATCTGGCCCACACCTGAGAGGGGCCTACTGGCCAGAAGAATTGGACTGTTAGTCATCTGCATCATTTTAACTTTCTGGTCATTGCAGGAAAAAAGTAAAGAGGAACAGATAATTTGATTTTAATCTTTTATTTAACCTAATGTGTACATATTGTATTTCACTGGGCAGTCACCATAAAAATTACTGATGAAGCCGGGCAGGGGGTGCTTGTCTATAATCCTAACACTCTGGGAGGCTGACAGGAATGTCACAGGTTCAAGCCCAGCCTGGACAACTCAACAAGACCCTGTTTCAAAAAATGTGAAGAGGACTGGGGATTTAGCCCAGCGCAGAGGCCCTGGGTTCAGTCTCCCATATGAAAGAAAGGGAAAAAAGGAAGGAAATCTAATGGAATATTTAGCATTCTAAATATTTATTTTGCACTGAGTCCTTAAAATGAGGGGCATTTTGCAGTTTGGATTAATCCTATTTCAAATTCTCGTGGCTGGGGCAGCTCTGATTTATGTCTCCTCTCTCCGATGCCCCTAACAGTAGGAGCTGTACCCTTACATCGGGCACCATGGAGGAGGCACCGTGTTGGGCTGTGCTCACGCTGCCAGGGCCCGGTCAGGCTCTGCTGTAGACTGCTGTGGGATCCCGGGAAGTGTGTGCTCTCGGCCATGGGTCCCCATCCAGAGGAGAGGATAACACCCTTGGGCCATGGTCGTCAGACCTTTCTGGTCTGACAGGACACGAATTGTACCTTGGCTCTGGGCAGGGAAGGTGGTGAGACCGCTGCATCCCCACAGTGGTCTCCTTAAAGAGCCAGGGCATCTGAGAATGGCTGCCTCTGAAGCTGGCTGTACCTGGTGCTTTCTCGTAATGTGTGCAGCTGAGGGTTGAGTATCTAACCATCAGGTCCTAGACTGAAAATCATCAGCCTACCAGCTTGGTGCCGTTTCCTGGTGAGAACCTGTTTTCGAGTCCACACAAAGGGACTATAGGCAGCAGTCCATTTCCACAGTGGAGAGGCAGGCGACTCCGTGTTCCCAGCCTTGGAGGTGTGACAGGTGAGGAATCATTGCCTGGGCCTCACAGGGTTCTTTGTCACACAGGCTCAGCTGGAAGCTCAGAAAGCCACGCAGGACTTCCAGAGGGCCACAGAGGTGCTTCGTGCTGCCAAGGAGACCATCTCCCTGGCGGAGCAGAGGCTGCTGGAGGACGACAAGCGGCAGTTCGACTCAGCCTGGCAGGAGATGCTGAACCACGCCACGCAGAGGGTAGGAGGCAAAGCCACATGCACCCGTGGTGGTGTGTCGGGTCAGTGCTCCTGTGCGTGCAGAGGCCCCCAGGAGCGGGGGACAGGCTACAGTGCTGCTTTCCAGAAGTCATAGGCTTCTTCTCCATGTGGTCTCCTGGCTGGGCCGGCGCTGAGCCATGTTTGTGTCATGGTCACCCAGTACTGGGGAGCTGCTCCTTCCCTGTACTGCTCAAAGCCTCGGCAGTGGACTTGGGCGTTCACAGGCACTGGGCTGTGCTCCAGGGTCTGCCCGAGACGGGAATCCCGGGTGAAGCCCTGCCCAACAGTCTCAGCTGTGCTGGTGGGGAGTAGCGACCACACTACGTTACAGCAGAATCCAGGGGGTGCTCAGGCTGGCCAGCCAGGGTGAGGCTGGGATTCAGGGAATCAGTACGGAGTGGGCTTCGGATGATCTTTACCAAGAAGTAGACTTCCTGAGTTCTGTGCTACTTCTATTTCTCCTGGCCAGCACCCAGAACCTCTCTCGTCACATTGCTCAGAATCAGAAGTGATAGCTGGCTTACATTGCTCGACCTTTTAATAACAAAGTACCACAAACGCAGTGGCTTAGAAATGACAGAAATTTATTTCTCACAGTTCTAGCTGGGGAATTCAAGATCGAGGCCCTAGCAGAAGGTACTTGTGAGGACCTGTTTCCTGGTTCAGAGAGGGCCAGCTTTCTATGTCCCTGCCATAGGGTAGCAGGGGGTGGAGGGGAGGGGAAATAAACTTTCTGGCTTCTGTTGTAAGGGCACTAGTGCTACCCTCAGGACTTAATCTCTTCCCCAAGGCCCACTTCGTATTTGGCTTTGGTTTTTGTTGTTGTTTTGTTGTTGTTTTTTGGAGTCAGAGTCTTGGTATACAGTCTAGTCTGGCTTCTAATTCATGATGATCCTTTCAAGGTGCCCTTCCCAATACCATCCCCCAGGGGATTGCATTTCTCCTGGGATGGGGCGAGGGGGCAAACATTTGGCCCCTAGCAAGCAAGGACTGGTGCTTGGCTCCGTGGGACTTGGTTACCCCTGCCCAACACTACGAGGTTTGCTTAGGGTGATGCAAATGTTCCTGGACACCAGGCTTTCCCCCAGGTTTTTCCTGGAATGCCCAGCCTGTGCTCTTAGTATTCCTTGGCACTAGTGCGGGTCCACCATTCCTTCTCAGGAGTGAGACCCGAGGCCCACTGCACAGTGGCTGGGGTGAGGCCGCATGGCTGCAGCGGCTCCAACCAACCTGGCTGGAGCAGGGTGCAGAGAGGTGAGGGCTGAGGTTTGGGCTTGGGACTGCCTGAAAGCCTCCTTAGGCTGGAATAGAAAAGTCTGGAGCTGGCCTGGTGGCCTCTCCCTCTTGTTTCTTTCTTTTCTTCAGTTTATAAGTGCACGTTTATAGTTCACAATGAGTACATTTCTCGTGAGGAGTTGATTCATGTACCCATCTAGATTCTTATTCATCCTCTTCCCCTCCTCCCTCCATCTCTGTTATTTGTTTTTGAGGTTTTGTTTTGTTTCCTTTTTTTTTTTTTTGAGACAGGATCTCTATATGTGGTTCAGGCTGGTCTTGACCTCATTATGTAGCCCAGGCTGGCCCCAGCTCCTTGGAGTCCTCCTGCCTCAGCCTCCCAGAGATGAGATGACAGGTGTGCACTGCCACACCCAGCTTCCCTCGTCTCTTGATTTCCATTCCTTTTGTGAAAGTTCTGTCTTCTTTTTTGCTATTGTCAGTCTTTCATCTTACTCTTTATTTATATTTTGGATTTCTCTTGACCTTTCCCTTTTCTTTGTCACCTGCCACACAGCTCAAGTCCTGGGGAATCTGATCACTAGAGATGGCCTTGAGCATCTTTAAATAGAAATCCTGACACACAGATGACATGGAGTCAGTTCTGCCTTTGGACCACACCTCCCTGAAACCTGGCTCTGTTGGCCTGGCCAGGCTGTGTGTGGCCTTGAGCCTGCTGCTCCCTAGTGGCACAATGAGCTAAATGCAGTCTGGGAACAGTTTTGCAGGGTCAGCTCATGAGAAACCAGAGATTAAAAATCTTGGAAACACAAAAAACTCCTGCAGGTCTGCCTTTCCTTTTTGCATGCCACCCTGGCCAAAGATCCATATCAGCAAATTAAAAAAGTAATTTCAGGGGGCTGGGGATTTAGCTCAGTGGCATAAGCGCCTGCCTTGCAAGCAGGCAGTCATGAGTTCAATTCCCGGTACCAATTAAAAAAAAAAAAGTAATTTCAGAAATCACTGAATCTTTCCTTTAAAAGGAACAGGGCTGGGGATAGAGCTCCATGGCATAAGTGTCATCCTGATTTCCATTCCTGGTACCAAGGAAAAACAATGGGAAAAACATTGCTGCTTTTCCTTTTTTTATTTCAATTTTTTTATTAATGCATGTTTGCAGTTTATCACATGGAGTCGGCCTTCTGCTTTTCCCGAATCTTTAGCTAGCACCAACAAACTCCCAAGAGACAAAGCCTGTGGCGAACCCTCCCCCACCAGCTGGCTCACAGAGCATGTTCTTTGACCATGCAGAACCCAGTTCTTCCCCAAGGCCCGATGTTTGCATTTGGCTTTGAAATGGCATCAGGTGGCATGGATTCCGCCTGTCCCCAGATGGGGCCCATTTCACCCGTCTCCCACATCAGCCTCCCGGGCCCATGGGCTTCGCTGTGCTGAAAGCTGCTTGGTGAAGACGCCGCAGGGGCCGGAAAGTGTCTCTTGCTTGTGTGACTCCTGGGTCCTCTGGGAAGCCCGTTTCTCCAGGGGAAGGGAGCTGTGTATCACCCCTTCTGCATTTCCACCTGTTCCTAACCAGAGATTATCCATGTGCTCCTTCCTGGAATGCCACAAACAGGAGCAGTTCTTTGCTGGGGATGGCCACACTCGCAGTTGTAGCCTCCCTGGGGCACAGAGCTCCAGTCCCTGCTGCTCCCCAGGGGGTAATTTGGGCAGCAGGGCCCCTCCAGTGTTAGCAGTCTGTCCTCCATGGAAGGTGATGGCTCTTTGTCCTCTGAGATAGAGCTGGCAGCCCAGGAGGAAGGAGTTGGCTTTGGCGGTGTATACAGGAAGAGACCATATGGAGGAGAAGGGTGTGTGGCTTGGAAGTGGGAAGCAATCACCATGTATGACCCAGCGGCAGGCGGCCACTAGAGAAAAAAGGGCAAGACAAAGCTAGCTACTCCCACCGCAGTCCTGGAGCGGATGGAGGCCTAGGATGGCAGGACAGCTATCCTGACATGGTGGCTCTGTACCATCCTGCTCTCTTCTGGGCCCCTGATGAGGGATGCAGGAAGAATCAGGGCAATGGAAAGGCAGCAGCGAGCTTCAGGAGATGGTGAGGCAGCCTCCCGTTCGGGTGGAGGATCTGAACCGTGCTCTGAAGGGCTGGGAAGAGAGACAGGGAGAGGCTGGAGAGGCCCTGGGAGGCTGAGCAGCCGTGCTGTGTGGGGGTCCACGGCTCAGCATGGGATCCAGCACAGAAGCTGTGCCCTGTTGGGCTGGCACACTCATTCAGTGCCCATCAATGCCTAGGCTGGAAAGGTATCTTCTATGGGCTGCCACTGGGGGCAGGGTTGAGCAAAGACTCATAATAATCCCTGGGCCTTTGGTCCTAGTTGCTCTGGGTCTCCTGGGAAGGGGGCGCTTGTCATTCTTGGTGACACATCTCTCTGTCCTGATGGTCCAGGAGGGGCCAGGGTGGAGCCTTTCACAGCATCCTCAGCCCTGGTAGCTGTCAGCCTGTGCACTTTGCCAGGGCCCACTGCCACTTCCTGCTCTGACGTTGGCGCTGTGGCTGTCCTGACCAACCTTCCTAGCACCGTTCAGCCACTTAGTTCTACAGGGCCCCAATCTTCCTTCCCATTGGACAACAGTGGGTAATCAGTTCCTGGGCATTAGGAGCTGCTTCAGGGCAGGAATGTGTCGGCAGATTTTGGGAACCCTTAGTCTGTAGGCCGGGGAAACACCTGGAAGCTGACAGGCGAATCATCCCCAGGACCAGCCTGCTGTGGAGAGAAAGTTCTGATCATCTGGAAGGAGGCAGACACTTGCTTCCTTCAGCTAGGATCACTTGGAAGGCATCCCAGCTTTGGAGGAGGCGGCGGAAGGCTGAGCGTGGTGCTGTCTTCCCCGTATGTCCTGCATGTCACCCTATGGAAATGGCAGATGGGGCAGAGTCCTGTAGCTTGATGCATGGAGGAACACAGCCTGCACCAGAAGTGCTTCCTCCTTCCTGTCCATCACCTGAGATGTCACGTCCTCTCTCCAGTACCCCTCTGAGCTGCCACAACCATCGCAGCTCCCTGCCCCCCTTACTACCTTGTCAGTCACTGAAGCTGGGGGCACCCATACCCACCAGGCTGCCACCCAGCTTTAGTCTCCTTGCTCCCAGTGTGCTACATCGGGTGAGACTCCAGATTGAATGTCATGGTGGTAATGTGACAGCGCACCTTCCAGTGAGGAGAGCAGAGTTCTCAGAGTCCAAATACCCGGTTAGTGGGCTCCGGGGAGAGCAGGGCAGCCCGAGGGAGGCTTGGAGTGGAGCTTCATGGGCTGTGGGGCTGAGCCAGCCCACACTACCTCGAGAACTTGTTTTTTTCTGTGGCTTCAGCTCCCGTCCCTACGTGATCCCCTTCCTCTGTCACCTCCCCTACCTGCCCCTTGATAGGCCCAGCTCATGCCTGATTCTAGGCTGCAGGTGGAGGGGCTCCTTGGTTACCTAGGAGACATCTGTGGCCCCTGCCTAAGGCGGGAAGCTCCATATGCAGGGAGGCTCTGTGTTGGGGGTTACACGGGCAGGCAGAAATCCAGATAGGAGCGGGTAGCTGTGGCTTGGTAAAGGAAGGCGGAGGCAGTGGTGTGCATGCCACAAGTATTGTCACACAGAGAGCCCCAAGCATTTGACAATACTGATAAAATGAATTAAAACACGGGCTTCTGCTTACAGCCTGGGGCTGTGGTAGGATGAGGGTCTGTATGCTGCTGGTGAGAGCCTGCTTCTTGAAGGGGTTTCTTCTGGCTCAGTAGCTGTGCATGACAGCTTTTAAAACTCCATCTATGTAAAATGCTTTCAGGTGCTCTAAAAGTGTGCCCTTGCTTGTTTTTCCCTGTGGCTTCAGCCCAGAATCACAAGTCACACCCAGTGTGTTATTTTGATAATGTTGGGGTTGTGAGTTATCTTAAAGGTTACATCAGCAAATTCTTTCAGTTGTGACTGCAGAGTTACTGTGTTTCCCCCAAGTGTCAAGCATGACGGTTTTAGTGCGTTTTGTTTCCTTGTGAAATGTTTGAAGTTAGGTTGAGACCTTTGACCTCGGTGGAGAAGCCGAGGTCAGCATGTCCTCTCGTGTGCACAGAGATCACATGCCTCCTGTGTTCCAGCTCTATTTTCCTATTTTAAAAATTACTTCAAGCTTCTGTTAAAAGATAGGGTTTCAATAAGGTAAGAGCATAATTGTTTTACATAAATTAAGATGTTCTTATAGCAAAGATTTTATTTAACTGATGAAGGTGAAAGATGTTAGAACAGTTCTTGAATTTTTAAGTCAAAAAAGAATTTTTAACAATTCCTAGAAAATCACGCAGAAATGTATGTCCAGACAGATGCAGAACTGGTCATTTTCCCCAGGCAGTCAGTAACTCATCTTTGATCAGGACCCAGTCCATCTTCATTTCTCAGGGTAAGAACTCTTTAGGAAGTGTTAGTGTAGCTCAGTGGCTTAGCCGTTGTTTAGCAAGGATGAAGCAAAGCACTGCCCAGAAATATTATTCATAGCTTGGTGTGGAGGCAGCAGAATCGCAAGGCCAGCCTGGACAACTTAGTGAAACCTGTCCCAAAATTAAAAAGGCCAGGATGTGCTCAGCTGGCTGAGTGTTTGCCTGTGTGAGGCCCTGGGTTCAGACATCTGACTGACAAAGGACAAAGGGCCTCTTTTGTATTACTGTCAATTTTCAGACACTCACAGTTACTGAAATAGCTCCAAGACAAGGTCATAGATAACCTAGGAAGGTCTCTAAGATAGGACACTGTGTCATATTTTTGTGCTGAATCAGTATCTTCTAATTTAAATATGGAAAAGTGAGGCAATGTTGAAATTGACACATTTAAAGCTCCTTCTTACAAGGAAGTGAATAAATAAGCCACTCCAGCGCCAACTGGCTGTTGAGCAGAAAAGGTGGAACACAACAACCTCCCACTATGGGCTGCTTGAACTTTGAGCTGCAGGCACTGGTGGGGGTGGAGTGGGCAGGACTCCGGTGAGCCTGCTCTCGGGGTGCCCCCTGATACTCTCTAGGTAAAGGGAGATGGCCTGTTAGTCTGCCTGTGCTCCTGCTTTTCCACTTCACTTGGACACTGTGGGAGACCGGAAGATGTGGCCGGGGCTCACGCGCCCTTCCCGCCTCTCCCCTCCTGCAGGCCTGGTTCCTGTGTTTCGCTGTGGGAAAGTGAGGAAGGAAACATTGCTCCCGTGTCCAGAAATGTGCCTCTGAGCTGCCTTGATCTGGACTCTCAGGGACCCCTGCTCTCTTTTAACTCATTTTATCAACAGGCTTTACCAAACCTTCCCATCAGCATATCCCCACCACAACTCGGGTCTCTCTCTAGTTCTGGATTGTTACAAACCTCAATGTCTGATCTGAATAAACTGGTTGTAAATTTAAATGTAAAGTTGAACTTTTCTAGATCTTGGATTTTTCTGTGCCCAGCCAACAAACTGAAGACGTTTGTGGAAGGACCAGACAGCTGAAATCATGGTTGCTTTGTCACCCTGACTGCTTGGGTTTGCCCAAGCAGGTCTCACATTTGGCGTCTTCCAGTCCCCTGATGTCCCTCCAGTTTCACTGGTGGTAGTGGCTCTCTGCCCACCGCCCCTCTGCCCCTGCCCCGAAGGGGAGGGAAAAGGAGAGGCACTCAGGAAGGCTCCTCCGAGCAGGAGCCCAAGCAGAAGGCAGAAGGCACAATGCACGCTGTATACTTCAGTTGTCTCTGATTTTTACTTTTCCACCCTCCCACCCCACCCCTCACCACAGCCACAGCCAACTTAGCCTCTGAATCTTACAGACCTTTCCAGAATACCACAGCCACAGCCAACTTGGCCTCTGAATCTTATAGACCTTTCCAGAATACATCAGTGGGAAAGAATGTCCTGTTTTACTGGGAAGTCAGTTTAGTCTCGGTCTGCCTGCTACTCTCCTCAGAGAAGACGTCTGTAAAGTGATGTAATGCCTCACTCCAAGCTGCTCTGAGCTCAACCAGACTAGAGCTGACCTCTGCTTTCCTTCCAAGGTCATGGAGGCGGAGCAGACCAAGACACGGAGTGAGCTGGTGCATAAGGAGACAGCAGCCAGGTACAACGCTGCCATAGGCCGCATGCGACAGCTGGAGAAGAAACTCAAGAGAGCCATCAACAAATCCAAGTAAGCCAGGCGCAGCCCCGTGTACCCTGGAGCCCCCAGGAAGTGTGATTACCCTCTTCCCTACCTGCTCAGCCTTTATGTGCTTGTGCAGACCAGGCCAGGCCAGGCCTTTAACACAGGGCCTAGGGTCTCACCAAGGACCCGGCATGGGCTCTGTCCCCACCTGTTCACCCTCAGAGCCAGCTGACCCTGAGGAGCAGCTGCTCCACAACTGGGAGACATAGGAAAAAGTAATACAAAAGCAATAATTGTGTAGAGTGCAGTCTGGGCTTTGGGGGCATTTCAGTAGTACCTGTTGCTCTGTGGCTGACTGGACAGGGCCCTGACCCTCAGTTTACCTGTCGGCATAATGGGAATAATTTGTCTCTGAATATGTTCTCTGTGGATAAAATGCTGTAAGTCTGGTTTCAATGGAGCATTTCTCAAGCTCTTCTCACTGCAACCCCTCCTTTATTTTTATAAAAGAATGTTCCTGGTGGACAAATACAACTCTTGGAGACCAGTGCCTGCTCCCTTTGCAGTTGTGAGGTCTCTGAGCAAAAGGGCAGGACTTTCAGTGACCTGGACCCATCAGTCAAAGACTTACCTGGAGCAGAGCATGCATACTGAGACCCAAAGCCTCTGAGAAGGGGCCCTGGGCCTGCTGGGAGGGGCTAGGTAGCTGGACGCTTGGCATAGGCCCACAGCCTGCTCCCTGGTGAAGGAAAGGTGCCAACCCAGTGAGGCTGAGGGTCTGAAGGGAAAGTCTGGTCCTCCTCTGCCAGGTTCCACCCACACCGTCTCCCTTGTCTTTGATTTCCGCCCACACTCATTCAGGAGCCACGTGTACACACACACACTCGTGTACAAGAGCAGCCATTCACTGCTGCTTTCACAGGGCATGTGTGTATGTGTGTGTGTGTGCAGCGTTCTGTACAGTGGAGGAGCTGGAGAGGTGGCTGGAGGATGTGTGCCTGCCCTGGGAAGCATAGGCAGTGTCCATGTGGGAGCACCCCAAAAGCTGGGGGAGCAGCCCTCCCTGCTTCTTCATTCCATATAGTACGGTGGCTCTTTTCTCCAGAGCCCTCCACCCCCACTGCACACATCCCATGCACTTACCTGTTCACGCATCACTTACCTGCCACAAAGAGTTCTTGTGCCTTTACCTCTGCCAACCTTTCCAGAGTCACGGAGGAAGGTAAAGACTAATCCTTACACCCCGGCTGGCTCCCTTCTGACTGCAGGGCCAGAGGCCCATCTGTGCAGTCTGCAGAGTGGCTCCCAGCCCTCTCCATCCCCACTCTACCTCTCCAGCTCTAACTTTGGTTCCGTGTGTCTCCTGGACATCTTCCCTCTGCTGCTCATGCCTGTCCATGTGCTCTGCACACCCTGGGCCACCTGAGATGTGTCCCTGAGGTCACTTGGGAGTGCCCGTACGTTCCTCTTTCCAAGTTTCAGATTTTCTGTTCGTACTCACCAAGGCATCCTGTGTCACCCTTGGTAGCCTGTTTACAGCGAGCAGGGCAGTGGTGATGCTAGCTTGTCCAGCAAGAGGTTTGAGCAGTCCCTTCCCCACCTCAGCTGCCACTTCCCAGGGAGTAGCTCACTGCAGGGCACACCGAGATGGCCAAGAACAGCTTCCATAGAGAGGCTGAGAACAGGGCACAGGGCCCCGGTATGTGGAGCAGGGCCAAGAGTGAGATTGGTGGCTGGTGCCTGTCACTTGAGTCCTGGGAGATGTTCCCACCATCACTTTCACCTCATGACATTGGCAGTGTTGTCACAGGCCCTGGGAGAACTGGCCACCTCTGAGTGTCTCTCAGGCATCTTTCAGGCTCCCCTGGTCACTGCATCGAACTGCTCTTACAATTTTCCTTCCTGTTTTCACAGACCTTATTTTGAGCTCAAGGGAAAATACTACGTGCAACTTGAGGTACGTGTGGCCTTCAGCTGTGTCTCAGATGATATTTTTCTGCACTCAAAGCCCCACTTTTAATGTGGCAGCAGGCGCTCTCATGGCCCATTAATGGCATGGGGACAGTGGACACACACATTATTTTCTGCATTTTCAGACCTCAGAGAGATCTGGCCTGGATCTCCCCTAGTGTCTGAAGTTGTCCCTGTAGATTGTACCAGGCCTAGGAGTTTCCTCATGCATCAGCGGTGCTTGGAAATTTACTAGAAATGCAGATTTCAAGACCCCATCCTAACCCCAAAACCAGAACTTCTGGGGTGGGCGGCCAATGCATGGTTTGAGAACCATTGTCCTGGGATCCAGATAGCTAGACATTAGGACCTGTGTTTCTTCCCTGCTGGGCTGTAATCTGTGTTTGTGAATATAGTCCCACTTGTCACCACATGGGACTTGGGCTGGCGGTGGCTGATCTTTTGTCTGGTGAATGGACGGGGTGATGAGCGAGTAGCTCCTCCCTTAGTCACGTCTTAGGAAATTCTCTGAAATGGAATCACTTATGTGCATGCAAAAAGCACCTCACGGCCCACGAAGGCAACTTTCCCTTACGGAGCCTCCCATCTTCCTGACAGCAACTGAAGAAGACAGTAGATGACCTGCAGGCCAAACTGACCCTGGCAAAAGGAGAGTACAAGACGGCCCTGAAGAACCTGGAACGAATCTCGGATGAGATCCACGAGCGGCGGCGCTCCAGTGCCATGGGGCCCCGGGGCTGCGGCGTGGGTGCAGAGGGCAGCGGCACATCTGTAGAGGACCTGTCCGGAGGCAAACCCGAGCCAGACGCAGTTTCTGGTGAGTCAGGCAAGCCAGGACCATGTGACTGGGATTGCCCTGAGGTCCCTACCCTCTGTGCCCATCACCAGAGGATTTCAGAGTTGGGCAGGCCTGCCACTATTTCCAGTGGTTTCCCATGTTTTGTGGAACCCTGTGCTCGTCGAGATGCAGCTAAATGACGCACAAAGTCAGGATTCTGTGGTCCAGAAAGTTTGCGAAATGTTACACTTGCATCATAGAAGGTCCTAGGAAGTCCTGCAGCAAAGAGGACTTAAGAACACTCTGGAATCAGATTCGATTCAGATCCCGGCTTTCACATCATTACTAGTATTTAAACTTTGTTTCTTCACCTGCAAAACAGAGAGTGCGGTACTGTCTAGCTGTGTGGCAAAAGTGGTTAGGACCCTAAGAAAGGAGGCCTGGGACCCAGCACAGACTCAGCAGCAAACGGTGGTGCTCCCGGCTGTCTGACGGGAGACCTCGGACTGCCTTCAGCAACAGTCAGGGAGAAAAACCTCCTCCTCACTGGCTCTGAACATTTCATTGCTTTTGGTTTTTCTGCGGGATGATCCCTGGTTGGCTTTACTCCAGGTACCTTTCTTGGTAGTTCTTTAATTCCATCAGCAGTTGTTTGGGTGCCTACTCTAAAGAAAACCAAGCAATGACTATATAGGTTAATTTTACTTCTGGGTTTTTTTGTTTTTTGTGTTGTCTTGTCTTTTTTGAGACAAGGTCTTGCTATGTATTTCAGGCTGGCCTTGAGCTCACTTTGTAGCCAGGCTGGTCTCAAACACAATGATCCTCCCGCCTCCTGAGTGCTGTGATTAAAGTCTATATAGAAAAGGTCTTTAAATCAAGAGTTAGGTAACTTAAGGCCACACAGTTAACAGTGGAGTTAAGATTTGAATTCAGATCTCAGTCCATTTTCTGACCCCAGCATTATAACCCTTAACCTTGAAGTTTTCTGTGGATGCTACAAGGCTATTTTAAAGATACAGGAAAGAGGGGCTGGGGATTTAGCTCAGCAGCATAAGCACCTGCCTTGCAAGCAGGCGGTCGTGAGTTTGATCCCCAGTACCGATAAAAAAAAAAAAAAAACAGGAAAGTAAAGGAGAGAGTAGGAAAGACATAAGCAGAACTGTGTACAATGGAAAGCAAAACAACTAAAGGCCAAAGTAGCTCTGAAACTATAGGAGGAACCTATCTCTGGGCCTTGGTTACTCTGATCTACAAATGACAGCACAAACTACGGGGCATGGTAAAAGGATTTTGTTCTTTGTAGCAAATAGTGACCTAAGCAGGCTTTGAGTGGGTCTTTTGAAAGTTGAGGTTACCTGGAAGGAAACAGAAGACCACACAGGTGGATGTTTCATACAGGGCTGATTCTGCAGCAGCTCATGCTGCTTCTGGTTCCGATGGGAACCCTTAAATCACCTTTGAAAGACTGGCTTTGTTCGGGACACACTGTCCAGCATGTGTTCCAGGAACCTGGGGAACGGACGGGAGTCCTGATCTGTGGCTGAATCCATCTTCTTTTAGCAGTGTCTGAGATGACTGTGAGGATGACGCCTGTCCATGGAATCCTGCCCTTTGGCTCCATGCTGCCGTGGAGGCTGGACAGACAGGCTCAAGGCTCACACTGCTTCGTTGGGGGCAGAGACTCGGCAGCTGTGTGCTGGGTCTAGCTGCGGCCAGCAGACAGCACATTGGCAGGGGTTTAAGGAGCTAGGCTATCGTCTGCCATGCCCCGAAAGACTGGTATTCTTTGTCATGCCCTGTGTGACTGGTATTCTCTCTCATCTTAGTGGCCTCAGAGGCTTTTGAAGACGACAACTGTAGCAACTTTGTGTCTGAAGATGACTCAGAAACTCAGTCTGTGTCCAGTTTCAGTTCAGGACCAACAAGTCCATCTGAAGTGCTGGACCAGTTCCCTGCAGTCGCAAGGCCCGGCAGCCTGGATCTGCCCAGCCCCCTGTCCCTGTCAGAGTTCGGAATAATGTTCCCGGTGCTGGGCCCTCGGAGCGAGTGTAGTGGGGCCTCTTCTCCAGAATGTGAGGGAGAGCGAGGTGAGTAGCAGCCCCCTCACCCTTCCCGCCCAGGGCCATGCTGCCTGCCGGGTCTCTGCAGAGCTGCTGGTGGCCATCTCCCAGACTGCTCCGAGGGCTGCTGGATCTTTCTGACCAGCTTGATAAAGCAGAGCTTGGGTCCTCACCTACCAGAGGGAAGGGTTCCCAGCCAAGCAATGAGAATGACTAACCCAATCTAGTCATATGGAGTATATAAAATCTATGAAGAATAAAAGCAGTAGAGGGTTACATGGTGAAGAACCCTCTCTGAAGCTACTGTGACGCTGGGAATTTTGAAGGGCTGGGCCAGGCAGGGCAGGGCTGACTGGTTAGACTGTGACGCTGGGAATTTTGAAGGGCTGGGCCAGGCAGGGCAGGGCTGACTGGTTAGTCTGTGCCTAAGAAATTTATAACTGCTAGTACCCATAAGGTTACTTTTGTTTTTCCACAGGAGACAGGGCAGAAGGGGCAGAGAATAAAACCAGTGACAAAGCCAACAACAATCGAGGTCTCAACAACAGTGGTATTGGTGTCAGGGGTAAAAGCCAGAACACCATCTCCCCCGAGGGCCAGGCTGTGGAGACCCGGATGAAGCAGCTGTCCCTCCAGTGTTCAAAGGGAAGAGACGGGATTATTGCTGACATAAAAATGGTGCAGACTGGCTGACCCACTGAGCAATGGCCCATGTACAAAAGAAGATACGTGAAAACTGGAGAACATTGTGCCAAAAATTGTTTAACATATGCCAAATCTTTCGCATTTATTCTAAACTGCACTAATGAAGTTTCCGTGACCTTCAGGACTAAAGACTTTCCTTCTGGTAAGAGCTCATGGACTGGTTTGTTTTTCAGAGTGCAGTTATTACAACTGTGAACAGGTACACAGCCTTTGTGGAACATTCCCTGTAAGAGGGTTGTAGAAGCAATAACTAGTTCCTGTGAAAGGCAAGTGTGGAATTGGGCTGGAGGCCTAGCCAAACTAAGGCCGTAACTTGAATTTCTCCTCTCTCTGGCCCTCAGTTTGGGGAAAGTGAGGTATTCTCTCCATTATGTCCCAGGGCATTTAAACAGTTTAAAGACCCACAAAACAAATAAAGGTATTCAGAGCACCCTTTTGTGACCTAGTGAAGGCTTAAGTATTTCAAGGACATAATTCATTTCATCACCTCTAGGGTTGCAAGGGGGCTTTTTAAAAGCAGCATGTATGCTGGGACCCTCTTTAAAACTATTTCTTGGGAAGGCTCCTGTGAACTGCACTTTGGGGGTGGGAAAGGTGACTGTCAGCGTGGGGATGGGGGGTGAGGGTAGTAGGGACATAGCACAGAAGGGGGTCTGTGGCTGTGGGCAAGAAGGGGCCTGTAACATACCCTTGTCCTGCCAGCCGAGGGGGTTTATTCTAAGAGAAGTGCATGTGAAGAGTGGCTGCCAATGTTGCATCTAGATTGAAAAGATGTTCATTTCCACATAGGTTGTAACTTTAAAAATAAATGAAATTATTTAAGGGTTATGCTGCACTAGTTTTCCTTAGAGGAAATGTCCTTAAAGCTAGGAAAGGGAGTAGGCATGTGTTGGCAAAGGCTGTTAAATAGAAGTGATGGGAGTCTGTTATGCTACTGTTAGTGCTAAGACTGCTTTTTTTTCATATTTTTTTGGTTATGCATATTTAGAGTGCTGTATTTCATTTGTCTCGTTTTGTTAAGAAAATTGAGCATTTCTAAAAGAAAAACACAACCTGCCCATTTCCAGTTGTTAATCCTGTCCCATCCTGTACAGTCATCTATATATTTCTTCTTACTGTAGTAGTTCCTCCTTTTTGACTGATACAGTATCCTAATTACAAGGTTATTTTGTACTTAATACCTCGAGTGTAATAAAAACTGCTGAAGAAAAGTGTGTTGGTGTGACTTTAAATAAGAAATTTCAGCCTGACTCTTCTGTTCCAGGTAACCCTGTTACCACTAAGATCATGGAATGCAGTGGTCAGTTGTTCTCATTTTCAGTTAAGGCCCCGAATCCTAGTAATTTAAGCCCAAACACAAGGTTTGTGTTAGAACTACACCTGTGCTAAAAGAGAGCAGTAAAGGGACAGAGACAGGAAAATACCACTAAGGTGATTGTGTGAAGAGATTTTCAACCCTGGGAACCTAAACACTTGGGGTCTGGTCTCATCACCAAGCGCTTAATTGATCTGTGCTCCACTTGGATATTTGTTCTTATGTTCCCACAAGATTCTGAAGTGTCTGTTTCATGGTTAAGAGTCAGGTGGTTATCACGGATCCTTTCTCTAGTGGAAATGTTTAAGGTGCTGGTCTTTGTATTCGTGGTTTTTTTTTTTTTTCTCTTTTGGTACCGAGGATCGAACTCATGACCTAGTGCTTGCCAGGCAGGCAACTTATGCCACTGAGCTAAATCCCTGGCCCTGTATTCATGACTTTTAATGTGTGCATTTCTATTAAAATATGCTGTGGGGAAAAGTCACCAGGGTTATTTGAACTGCAGTGACCCTATTTTCAAGGTCCATTCAATTCTTATGTAAAATCTCCCTGTACGGTGGATTCTATCTCCAATAAAAGACCGTGAGACTTTTGTGATTACTACTAGCAAAAACTATTCCCTGAAAATGAGGCATTGTTCATTTTTCCACTTTCTAGCATAAACACTGCCATTTGGAAAAGCACTGGGTAGCCTAAAGTTCTGATAAGTATTTGTCAAGTTGTATGATCTAATATTCAGAATCTGACATGTGGTCAGTTTCTGGCTCAAATATGTTACCCTACGAATTAAACCTTATAATTGCCTTTCATAAACAAAAGCCACAGAACAGCATTTCACAAATGATTAGAAATTTCTAATAGTTTTTGCAGGGAATGGAAGTGGATAGCAGACTGGGGCTTTCCCTTATCTTTCAGAAGACAAGCCTGTGCCAATTGATATAAGATTCCTAGATTGTGGGGGCGCTATACTCACTAGTGTATTAATCTTCTGAATTTTCACAGCACAGTGTGCTGGGGGGCAGCTGGAGGCCCCTTTGGAGGGTCCCCCTTGCTGGCGGTCTTACCAGGACTGCTTTCTGGCCGCCATGGAGGGAGCAGCTACACTCACACCCTTCTGCCATGCTGTTTCTGCCATGGAGTAAACTGACCATGCAGTGAACCTCCACGATCACAAGCCAAATTAAACCTCTCCTCACAGAGATTTCAGGCACTGAGTATTTTGTCCCTGTGTTTCGGCTTATACCCAGATGTCCCCCCCAAGCCCACAGGTGGGGCTTTGGGAGGTGACTGGATCACGGGTGTGTGACACTAGGTTAGACCATTGGTGAGTTTACACTGTGTATGACGCTGGAAGGTAAAGCCTGGAGAGAGAACGTAGATCACTGTGGGTCAGGCCTGGAGCCAGATACATAAATTTTATATATATATATAATTTTTTTCCTAATCTGCCTTGAGTGCTGCTGTTTCTGCCTACCATCCCATGAACTGTTTCTCCTCTGCCATGCCGTTCTACCTTGGAGCCAGCCAAGGACTGAAACCTACAAACTGTAAGCTAAAATCAGGCTTTCCTCCTTTAATTTATGGATATCTGGTATTTTGTCCCCATACTGAAAGAGTAAGACAGATGCTGAGATTAAGGACAACAGGCTCACTAATCTGGCAGAAGAAATTGCAATGCAGTCTAATGTTAAGGACCTTTACCTTAGAGACCTTTACCTAAAGGTACATTAGACGTACCTTTAGAATTGAGAACAAACAGCCAGCAAAATGATTTAACACATTTATGATGGAGCTATAATTCATGCCTCCCTGCCAACCATTGGTGGTACATACACGACTGTCCCATTGGGCAGCTTTTTATTTTATCAGTAAAAAGACCAACAGAAGTGATTAGATCTGTTTGTACCACCAGTGGTTCAAGCTGGCAGGAACATGCTGGACAGTGCAATGGCACTGCTGCGTGCTGTTGTGTGAGCACTGCTGTCTGAAGGACAGGGACATGAAGATAAAGTGCTGTGAGGACCTAATGGATAAGCACTGAACTGAAAGCAAGAGAACAACCTTAAAATCTTCAAGATTTACAGATTGCGCTAAAGGAGGTGATCACAACTCATTACCAGCTTGATCCAAATTTATCACAAATAGTCTGCATGAGAACAATTAAAGTATATAAAAGACCTTTATACTGAAACCTACTGTAGTCTGAAAAAGGAGACTGAAGAGGATATTAGAAAATGGAAAGATATCCATGTTCTTGTGTAGGAAGAACCAATATAGTGAAAATGGCTGTGGTTTCCAAAACTGTTACACAGATTTAATGCAGTTCCATCAAAATTCTAAGAGCATACTCCAGAATTAGAGAAAACAATCTTAAAATTCATCTGGAACCAGATAAGACAGAATAGCAAAGGCAATCCTGAGTAATAAAGACAAGACAGGGCATCACAATACCTGACTTGAAATTATACTATAAAGCTAATGTGATTAAAACAAACAAACAAACATGGCATGGTACTGGAAAAAAAAAGACCCAAAGATCAGTGGGACAGATTAGAAGATGCAGAAACAATTGCAGATACACTAAGGCACCTTATCTTTGACAAAGGTGCCAAAGATACCCTCTTCAATAAATAGTGCTGGAAAAACTGGCTCTGTACATGCAGAAGATTAAAATTGGACCCCTATCTTTCACCATGCACTAAAATTTAAAATGGATCAAACATCTAAATATTAGAACACATTAAATCCACTAGAAGATAAAACAGGTAAAACTCTTGAAGACACTAGTTTAGGCAAAAACTTTACGATTAAAATCCTCATTGCACAGAAACAAAGAATCAACAATTGGGATCTTATTAAAAAGCTTTTGCACAGCAAGAGAAACCACCAAGAGTGAAGAGACAACCCACAATGTGGGGAAAAAATGTTTGCCAGCTCTTCCACAGAAAAAGGATTATTATCTAGAACACATGAAGTACTCAAAAACTCAGATCTCCCAAATTTAAAGACCCAATCCATAAATGGGCATCTGAAATAAATACACACTTCTCAGATGAAGAAATACAAACAGCAAATAAATATATGAAAAAATGTTCAACAGCACTGGTCATTCAAGAAATACAAGTTAACACTGAGATTCCACCTCACCCTGGAAAGAATGGCTGTCATCAATAAATCAACCAACAACAAATGGGTAATTAGCAAAAAAAAGATTCAGATTACAAATGCATTGAAATGGGACAAAATAACTGTTGAGTATTGCTCTGTTGTTTAACATCTTGCCTGTAATAAAGAAACCTGTACTCTACGCAGCTTGAAATCTACATTACCAACCTTAAAATCAGACTGTAAATATCTTATGCAGACCTAAAATAAGCCCAGAACTTGAATTGCGTAGTTAAAATACATGTGTGGTATTGAAGAGTGCATTAAATTTTCTTTCACAGCCGTGTGAAAGACACTGTCTCATTTGTGTTTGAAAGCTGCCTATTTGAGTCTTGCACATACAACTTTTTGTAGAAGTATAAAACATCTTTAAACTGAAAAAAAATTCAAATTCTAAATCCTGGTATTTGTCAAACTGAAATTTCATTAATAATCTTCCACTGAATTAAAAGATTTCAGAAGCATGTATTTTTATGCAAATAATTCTCTTTTCAATGAAACACACAAGTTGAAATATTTTAGTAAATCAAATTCTCTAACATTAAACTATGCATTTTCCAAAGTATAAACATTTTATTTCAATTAAAGGCAGCAGAAATATAAAATAAGACGTTTTTATAATTATAAAGTAGAGACAATGAAAAATCCCACCCCATTAATTTTCAGACCTTCAAAATCTCAAACATTGTTTGGATGGATTTCTATGTAAACAGCTAGGAATTTACACATCAGGTCTTGGCAACTCACTTTTTCTGAATGCTGTATAACCCTCTCACCACACAATAAATTCTGAATTTCTTCAAAGCGCTGTTACCACAAGAGCACTGAATTACAGAGTAATTCAAAAAGACTACAAACTAAATGGTAACATGTTTAACATCTTCAGACTACTACTTTCATTAACCTGATTTAAAAAAATTGCAACCATGAATATACCTCAATGGGAGACAGCTTCAAACATCAATGACTTTCATTCTTAAGCCTGAGCATCTTCATGCTAAGCTAATTAGTACTTCTTAAAGCTTTATTCTTTTATAACATCTGGGCAACAATAAACATTTAAAGTCATAAATAATGCTACATTAATTACAGTGATATGATTCATTTGGTAATCAGTTGCCGAGATATACGAAGGGACTCAACAAACAGATTTAACAACATGCTTTCTAAAACAAAGGAAAACCTAATTATTTGGGGACATTAAAATAGTCTGCCATTCTTTTCAGTGAGTCTGCATCCCTCCTCTGATCTCAGCCGTGTCCTCTGAGCAAAGGTATCTCACAGTGATGACTGAGTCTGATTTGTAATCAGCTGCATTTTTTATACAAAGTGGCCCCTAAATGCAAGCCGACTTTCTATGTACACAAGACTATGTAAACAGCACTTCTAGGTGATAAAGGGGACTCTTGACTGTACACAATTCTTACCAAACACCATGACAAGCACCGCATTCCACTGTAACACGTTTTGAAACTTAATCCTCTGCTGACTGTTGTATCTATTTTCCTGAATATTGTGTCCTCCTTGAAGAGTTGATGCTTGCTCAGTCTAACCTCCAGTTATCACAGTTCCTCTGTCACTGAAGCTGTGTTGTCTTGATGGGGATAACACTATTAAAGTCCAAGAAAAATGGTCCTTCTTGTTTAGGTAAAAAAGTACTGGGAATGATATTAAAGATCCCAGCTGGTATGTTTTCTAATTCCAGATAGCAAAATCCACACCTAAATTCAGAGAATGAGAAAAAGGTTTATGTAACATGCCAGAAAAAGTAAAGTATAAATCAGATGTCAAAATGCCAATATTACCTGTAATCACCACTAGATTTCCTCTGAAAGCCATGGGGAACAGGATCTCCTACCAAAGAAACCGTTACAACTTCAAATCCAACACTATATTGCCTAGAAAAATGAACGCCAATACTGTATTAGTAAGCAGCTGCAAATAAATATAGGACTTAAAATACATCTGCACTGCAAACGAACTAAAATATCAGATCAACACTTTCTGAAGCTTCAATAGAAACAGTACTCTAAAACCATGGCCCTACTTTTAACTATATAAAATATCATTTCTATTTCACTGAAGCCATTCAGTCTAATACTCTATTAAGCATCCTGTAGGGTGGGGATTTAGCTCAGTGGCACAAGCACCTGCCTGGCAAGCGTGAGGTCATGAGTTCAACTTCCTTTACCAGACAACAACAAGCTTCCTGTAAGAGACTACATTAACCAGTAAGTGGATAAAGAAGATGTGGGTTTTTTCATACAATGGAGGGAAGACTACTTAGCCATAAAAAGAAAGATAAACCTGAGATATTTCTAGGTAAATGGATGCACCTGAGACTTTTTTTTTTTTTTTTAATCTTTTTGAGGCAATTTTGCTATGCAGTTCAGGCTAGTCTTGAGCTCACTTTGTAGCCCAGGCTGGCCTCAAACTCACAACAATCCTCCTGCCTCAGCCTCCTCAGTGCTGAGATTACAGGTGTGCGTCACCACACTGGGCTAGGATCATACTTTTCAATGAAATAAATTGAACACACATGTATAAATATCACAGTTTCTGTGGTGTAAGAAATGAAATGTAAATGAAGACCAAAATATATAATAGATATTGTGAAATAGGAAGAAAATGTTCAAATGGGAAGGGGAACTAAGCAGAGGACAGGAGGGAAGGAAGAAAAAAGCAAAAAATGGAAACACAGGTTCTGTAATTGAGAAAGGGGGTTGAAGGAAAGGTAGGGGAGGAGGGGGGAAAAGAAGCGAGTTACTTCATGTACTACAGGTACAAATTCCCTATGATGAATGTGATCATTATGTGTACCTAAAATGCACTGATAAACAATTTAAAAAATTAAAGACTGCTTTTGCCATAGGTTCAAGGAATAATTTCCAAAATAAAACACTGTCATTTAAATTTAACAGACAAAATATTGTAATAGGGAAAAAAAATACCTATGGGTCAGGAAAAATGCCCCAGAATAAAATCTAAATTCAAAGAAATAGTATGTGACATACGGCATTCAGTATCAATAGTGAAATGCAAAATTCACTTAGAGGGTGATGTGGTGATAAAATTTTTGAAAACAAATTGTTGAACTATTTCATACCAAATACAGATCTGTATTCTAGAAGTTCAGTATTTTGCCTTCCACATACAAGTTTGTAACCCACCTTGAATTTTTAGACTGGCTGTGGGAAAGGTTTAATTATTTCTTAGACTTCAATGCTCAGTAATTCCATACTGTTTACTGAAGACTGCCCTTTCTTTGTTCTTATGTAAAGCCTTATTATCAAGAATCAGAAGTCCGTATCTGCATAGGACTGTTTCTAAACTGTGTTCCGCTAAGCTCATGTCTAATACAGCATTAGTGTCAGAAAGCTATGTATCACAAACCTTGGTCCTCTTAGCTCGATCAGTAGAGGCCCCATCTTTTCTATATGAAATTGGTAGATGGGGTTATTTTTGTGAGTCTCCTGGAAATTTCCACAGCCACCAGCACTCTGACCACTCCACTTTCCATTGATCTAATAAAAAAAGTTTTTGTGTTAACAAAACTTCCCATTTTCCAATTTTACTCCTTTCCACCTTTTAAAATAAGATAAAAAAATGACATTTAAAGCAGCTCTCTACCCCGTGGCTCGCCCCATCTCTGCAGTCTTTGTTTGCCACTGACAGTGAATCCTCCTTGGCAGCCAGGCTGCCTTGCCGCGTGCCATCTGTCAGCCTGTGACCAGGTGGTTTTCCCTGCCAGGATTTCTCCCTAGGATGTTCCTTTACACAGCTAGCCACACTGCAAAGTCATTCTCCAAGCTGACTTCAAAGGTTCACCCACATGGCATCCTTTAGCTACTAAGGTTTGTGCTCTTCTCTGACTAGCTCTTTTTCTCAGAAAAACCTACTGTTGCCAAATGAAGAACTCAAATTCCAGTTGAGATTGAAGGGTATTTTTCCCTTATATTCTTGTCAAATCCCAAAATGTTTTTATTAGCATAAAAAATAAAGTGATGGAAGGAAGGAAAGGGAATTTTAAAATTCTAAAAGAATGCTATTATCGCCCAGAGAAAAGAATTCCTTACCCGTTTTGATAAGGTGTATGGTGACGGAATCTTTGAAAAAGTAAAGCTGCATGCTGAATATACCTAGATTGAAAACAAAACAAACAAACAAAAAACCAAGCACGAGGGTCAGAAGGGAGCTTATGCTGAAAGACTTTATACGTATTAAAATAACAAAATGATGAAAGAATAGACCGTATATAATCTACATTTAAAAATTAAGCTGGCAAACTCAAGATCAACAGGCAATAGGTTAGGTCAGGTTTGAGATCTAGAGGTCTGTCTTGGTTTTTTTATGTGACTATGTTTGACTTGGGGTAAATCACAAAGGTTCCAGGTCTCAGTTTATGCATCTGAAGGACGAAGGAGTGGCAGCAACTCTCAATGTCTCAACTAAAAACCTATTCAAGGTGAATTTCACTTATATATGGCAAACAATTCTATGCAGAACAAAATTATAGTGGCCTTCCCAGCTACATGAGAACACCACCTTTATTAAGTGACTTAAAAATTCAAAGTCACCTTTTGGCTACAGAAGTTATTTTTTTAAGGGAGTTTTTATTTTCTCCTTAAAATTTAAAATTGTTTTAAAATCCTGTTTTAAAATTGGCCAGCCAGTTGTGGTGGTGCACACCTATAATCCCAACACTGCGGAGGCTAAGGCAATAGGGTCACTGGGATCCACAGTGAGTTCAAGGCCAGCCTGAACTACACAGTAAGACTCTGTCTCAAAATAAACAAACAAATAAATAAAATTGAATTTATTAGTCCAATATCATGTCTCAGGACTAAATTAGTTGGAAAATTAAAATGTCGATTTAAAATGTAGTTCACTGTGAATTACAATGTTTCAAAAACAATTTTATAGGAAGCATAATGTTCAATTGATAAATACAGAGAAATAGAAAACAATGAATTTTCAGAGATACAATCCACTTCCCAAAGCAAGCACACTATTTCCTTCATGTTACTGTGTTTTGTCACTGTCTGCTAGTCTCACTTACCCGGACCGTATAATGGATCGTGTTCTGTTTTTCGTATTGAGAAACCACTAATGTAAAGGTGTGGGTCCCAGGCGTGGTCAGCTTTATCTTAGTCAGATAATGTGGGCTATTAATTCGAATTCCATCAATGTATGGAGGCGGGTCAGCTGCAAACAGACAAGCCAATTTATAGAAAAGGAGGCTTTTCTTTTAGTTATTTCATTGATTGACATAAAAGTACATAAAAGTTTATAACAAGCAAAAGCAATCTTGTGGAATATATTCTATTATGTATAATAATCCTTGCTATCTGCTTGTTTTTTTCTCCAGCATAGGATTTTAAAGTCAGGATTAGCACCTTTTTCTCTTGAGTGAACAATCTGTGAAGACACAAAAATGTTTATAAGAATATATCTGTATTTCCTACCTCTCAGACTTCAGTGAATTAATTCTTGGTAGAATGTTAGCGTTTTATAAAACTAAGTCCCTTTCAATCATCACCCTTATTCCTTTTCACTTTTGGGTTCAGGATGCATCTTTTCAGACTTAATAAGCAAAACACACCATCCTAAAAATGGATGAATCTGTGTGAGTACAGCTTCAGCATTCCTAATCAGAAAATCCAGAATCTGATTTCAATGCATTTCAAATTAGGGATGTTCAACATATAAAATCTAGAAAATACTCTAATATCTGGAAAAAACCCAGAACCTCGAACACTTCTGAGCCAAAGCATTCTGGACAAAGGATATCATTTATGTATCTTTAAAAAGGACAGACTAGGGCCAGGGATACAGCTCAGTGGCACAGTGCCTGCCTGGCAAGCATGAAGTCCTGAGTTCAATTCCTGGTACAAGGAAAAAAAAAAACAGAGACAGCGCATGTCTTATTTTCTAGCCTCCATTTTTCACTCAACATGCTTTTATGATCTGTGTTGCCTTATGTATTTACTTTTAACTACCTGTCTACTGTCCCCTAATAGGAAGATGATATATCTTATCTATGTCTCCAGCTAATCATTCAGGATATCTGGATACTGAGTTGGTAATCCCATCAATCAAGCCCCATACAATGCAGTCATTTTAGGGATGTCAACTGCTGTATGTCATGTAAGATCCATGCCAAATCACTTAGTATGTCTAGAAACAATGAGTATTTACAATGTGACCTACTAAAAGAACATGTTAGTATCTCAAGTAGTAAGTCTCCAACATTTATTGCTGGTGTGCTTTAGGGCAAAGAAAGAAAAAATGGGCATTTTCTATGATCCTGGGCAATGTCTATGATCTTGTACCATGTCTGTTTACTCTAACGTCAATGGAGAAGGAGGCCGGGACTATTTAATAGTTGTGATGCTGTAAAATCTGAAAGTAATATGAAGAAGCAAAATTACATAAAGGTGAGAATTGTTTTAAAAGTATGTATCTTAAAAATAGCTGGGTCATGCATGCCTGGGATCCCAACACTCAGGAAGCTGAGGTAAAAGGACCTTAAGGCTACCTTGGAATGCATAACAAGAACCTTTCTCAAAAAAAATCTACAAAACAGTCTTTATTTTTAAAAGTAAACAGAATGAATATATTTGAAATTGAAAAGTCATGTAATATTTTTACCCTGGAAATACATGTATAGTCTAATTTGATATTTACCACTAAACCTACTATGCGCCATGCCCAGGCTGAAACCTAGTAATCGCAACTGATAAAAGTCGGTACCCATGCAGTGTAAAGGGAAGAATGCCTACTTTCCTATACACCAAATAAACACTTCAGTCTTTTGATCTCATCTCCCGCTCTGCTCACTACTCTCCATGGCTATGGCTGTGTGTGTGTGTGTGTGTGTGTGTATGTACGTGCACTTGAGTGGTGCTGGCAATCAAACCCAAGCTTAACTGATTCTTTACATCAGTCGTTCTCTTTTGGGACTGGGAACTGAACTTGAGGCTTTGCACTGAGGTACATCCCTGCCCCTTTTCATTTTTAATTTTGAGACAGGAACCCACTGAGTTACTGGATTTCCCCGTCTAGGTCTGAGCTTTCAATCCTCCTTCCTCAGCTTTCCAGAGGCTGGGATCCCACTTTTATGCCCACGACTCCTTAATTAACCTCCAGCCCTAACTTTACCTCAGAAGTTTACTCAAAACTGCAGCTTTTCACTAGCATCTTCATTTGGATACCAATGGGTATCTCAAACTTAACAAGCCAGAAGTCACCTTTTGTCTTACTCCACAACAAATTGGCTTACTCCCTTGACAAGAGTCTCACCCAACTTAGTACTATTGCTCATGCCAAAAACTTTGGAATCATCCTTAATTCTTGGCCTTCTAAGTCAACTCAAAGCCTGAAAATCCCACTGAAACCTAAACCTGCCCACTCCTTGCCTCTCCTCCTACCTGTCCAAATTCAAACCACCATTTCTCACATAAATAAAATCCCAACTGGTTTCTCTGCTGCCAGTTCTGGCTTTCTTCAATATAACATTTCAAATATTCTCTTTTAAAGGGTGATCATGTCACTTCTCTGCTTAAGACACTCCAAATGCTTTTTCTGTTGCTCACAAAATCTCATGGGATCTGACATCTGCATACCTAACGATTTCTCTGATACCGCACCCATCTGTCCATCCCAGTCTTGTTTCTGTTCCTGTACCATGCCAATCTTTTATCACACCAATCTCACCATGCTAGTCCTTGCACTTGCTGTCCCTCTGCCTGTAACGCTTTCCACTCTCCTACTCTGCATGACTCAATCATTTCTGTCAGAGTTCCTATGAGCCCTTCCCAAAGAGACCTCCATGCCCACCCGAGCAAATCACCAACCTGTTGCTGACACATGATCCTGTTTTATTTCTTACACACAGCTGTCACTACCTGAGTACGTGTGTAAGTGCACTTGTTACCTGCTTCCCCAACTAGACTATACACTCCATGAAAGCAAGGTCCTGGTTTGCTCATTACTGTTACCCATGGCCTTAAAACAATTTCTATCCCTTAGGTGGTAATTTTTATTTTTTATTTTTTGCTTGTGAAAGCAAAATGGTTTAATACCATATGTGCAAAGTCTCAGGAGCTCTATGTAAGGAAAAATCATTACCCAAGATGATACTGAAAACTGCAGAATATTTTTGGTCAAGAAGAAGACATGATTTTAAGCATGAGGAATAAGAATCTGACAGCAATGTGCAAGGAAACAGAAATCCCACCAGGCATGCCTGACACACACTCGTGGTCCCAGCTGTTTGGGAAGCTGAGGCAAAAAGAATGCCAGTGTAAGCAATTTAGTGAGCGCCTGTATGAAATTCAAACAAACAAAGGATGAGACTGGCTCAGTGGCAGAGCACATGCCTAACATGAGCAAGATCCTAGTTTTAATCCCTTGTATCACAAAAAACAAAGAAAAAAACCCCCAGGAATATAGAAATCCCAAATTCCTGGAGTCTAAATTAAAAATGAGCTAGGTGTGGTGGTACACACCTGTAACCCCAGTACTCGGGAGGCTGAGTTCACTGCAAGTTCAAAGTCAATCTAAATCACACAGTGAAACCCTGCGTCTCAAAACCACCAAGAAAAAAATATAAAAATAAAATGCATCAAAATACAACAACCCATCTGTCTGAATGGCTCACTAGCCATCTGAACAGAGTGCCTGGTTAGTGAGGTCTGACATAACCCAAAGGATTTCAAGAGGAAAGGCTGCACCTATTGCTGTCTGAGGGGTCACATAAGATCAGATTGGAGAGGAGGCTGAACATCTTTTTTTTTTGCCTTTTATGAACTCTTTTTTTTTTTTAATTTTTTTTAAAAGGAAAAAGAGAAAAAAAACAAAACAAAACAAAGCAGTGTAAGGGTGCAAGTAATACAGAACTACAAAAAAAAAAAAAAAAAACAGTAAGAAATCACCAGTTAATAGATTACACATTTTCGTCTTAAGAGATAGTTGCTCAAGTCACAGTATCAAAGCATACAAAGTGAACATTCAGACAGAGAGACTGCAAACAGTTGTGTTCAATGATCCAACCAAAAACATTAATATGGTCAGCTATTTAACACCCCTAAACACACTTGCAGTTGTATCCTTTAGAGCACTTTTTTTCCCCCTCTCTTTTTTACAACAAAATTTACACATTTTGGGTTTTATTACTCCTTAGTTCTTATTACTTTTTTTTTTTTTTGGAAGAGAATAAAGTCAAATATGGCAAAACAAAGCTGTCAGTCAAAACCAAAGATAGACATAGTACATGATGTAAGAACAGAGTACAAGGTTATCAACAATGGTTACCATAATGTCTCTCGTTTCCTTAAAAAGAATTGTCTACCTCATTAGGTATTATAAAGTTGAACAAAACAGTAGAGAACAAGACCAATAAAACTTAAGCATTGTAAACATTACAGGACTTCCAAAGGAGATAATAGTCAAACCAGAATGGGCATCTTAGTGAATCTTATTGCCTTCAAAGTAGTTGCCTATACCCCCAAATTTGATACTATCATACAGAATGGAACAGAGTCTAATCAGTCAAAACAAGATAGTGGGAGTATTACAGGACTTCAAGAGGCTGAGCATCTTGCCGGTCACCACTGACCACGGAAAGACGGTTAAGCTATCAGCGTAACTATTTAATTTCTGCATATCATCTATATACAATTGGTCATTTTTCATTTTAACTAGGTAAATAAAATGTTTTAATGTTCACCTGGCTAATAAGCATACCTGGGTAATAAACCTTTTTGCCATCAGTCTTGTATACAACCATTGTGATAAATTCTCGATTGTTTGCAAAATCATCCTAAAAACACAGAGAATCCAATGCAATTAGGAAAATGGGCTCAAAATGCTGTTAATATTTTTAAAAAAACTTTTATAGCCATTTCTTTCAGCAGCTTAGTGCTATAAAAGTATTGCTTTTAATTATAAAAATATTTTGATAGATGGCTCTATCATAAAATATTCTTTTTTCAGTATAAAAGAACGCATGTGAACTCTTGAACACTGAAATATTAAGGTTTTGAGGTATTAGGATTAAGTTAGCCTTTTTAGAATCAGATCTAATGAGTCAACATCTTTAACCCTCTGTTAGCATATTTTAACATTTATAAGGTTAACATTTATAAGATCTAACATATATACTATCACCCACTGAAAAGCATAAACTCCCTATTTTTCTTCAGATGATTTCTGAACACCATTTTAAGTATATGATTATAATGTGAAATATTAATTCATCTGAGGAGATGCTATTTTCTAGGAATATAAACAATGAAACAGGCTAGCAATCAAATTATGTATTTACTGATCCATATTTAAAAGAATTTTTCTAGAGTATGTCATTAGAAGGGTACCAGTACCTTGTCTGTTATATGTCTACTAAGCAAAACCCAAACTGCAGCACCCCCTTGTGGACACTGCACCTCAAGTTTGTACTGGGGGTTGTTGGCCAGGCTATAGGCATCTTTCACGGGTCCTTGCTTAGCATCCCAAGTACTAAAAGACACAGTCAACAAAGAAAGTGATGATTACATTTCTCATACAGCTAAAATATAACATTACTTTAGAGAGGGCTGAGTTTCAAGTATAATTAAGCTATCACTTTTTTTAGTTTGGTTTATTATTTTTAAAATGTTTGATATAACCAAGAAATAAAGAACAAAAATAACCATTACAAGATAGTCATTCGTGGCCAGCACAAGGGAATGGTAGTCCTAAATTAACCATTATGGTTCAAGTTTTTAAAGTAGAAATATTACAAAGCATAATGATATGTTTAAAAAGTTACCTGTGAATACATGTTGATTCTTTAAAAAGACCTGGATTCCAGCTCAAATAAATCACATCATAATACTGGCACAGATCATCCCAGGAAATCCAAAATATTCCTGAAAATCAATGTTTTTTGATAATCTAAGAAAACTTAATAAATTACTTAAGCCAGTTAAGTACCTTACACCTTGTTAAAACATGTTTATTTGATAAATGATACTAAAATTACAAAGACATATTTACCATTATCTATTTTCTGAGCTGTTCGGGGATCAAAGTTTAAATATTTTTGCAACTCTGGAGTCCAGTTTTTTACATCATTTTCACTGTATCTTCCTTTCCAACGTAAATGGCTCCAAGGATTTTTCAACTGGATAAATCTCAGCCCCTATATATTAAAAAAAAAAAAAAAAAAAAAAAAGGAAATAGCATTAAGTTATCTCACAGGTCCTAATGGCTCTCATCCAGACTTTTCTTTCACAATCCCTTAAATAATCTTTAGTTTTGCCCTAAAAGGATTAGCTCATGTTGTGTGAAATCTTTACAGCATCACAATGTGAATGTGAGCATTAACACTGTGAAGAACACTCTGATAAAATGTTCAATCTTTACAGAATCACTCCGGTAAAGAATTGATGTAACTAATGCTATTACTTTTTAACTAGAAAGGCTATTATTTGAAATTCTTAAGTCACTGGCATCCAGCAATTTTTTAATGTTTTATCTTCAAATCAGATCACAGGTTCCTATTACTGTCATAAATGTGTTAAGTTTCTTTCTTTGTTTTTTGGTTTTTGTTTTTAAGACAAAGTGTTGTGATACAGTTCAGACTGGCCTCAAACTATGTAGAGCAGGCTGACTTTAAACTCATGGTGATCCTTCTGCCTCAGCCTCCTGAGTACTGGGATTACAGGCATGCACCACCACACCTGGCCAGTTTCCTTTTGATCAGAACAATCTTAGAATAAATGATACAATCGTCATAAAAATTTTCTTCAAATTCAAGCCTGCTTTCCTGTTGCCTATTTCACTGAACTTAAATCACTTGCAGTTACCACACTACTGGTCACACTTACTGGTAACTACTTCACACAATGTTCTAACAACAAGCATGCGTAGTACTGAACAGTAACAACTTATTTATTACACACTGAGTGGTATAGGTGGTAAATTACAATTTGAAAACATAAATCTCTCACACTTAGTCTCTCATATACTTTTATATTCACTTTATATTCTTTGCTTTGGGTACCCAATTTTAATGCCACTTTTAAAGAAAACACAATTTTATTCAGTATGGCTGCAGCTCAACTGACTAGCTAACTGACAAACTGTCTTGAGAACATGAAGTTTTAAGTGTTGCAGCAGGCCTCTACCTACTGCCTTCACAGTTCACACGATGTCATGCGCCACATAAAAATGTTTATGACACACTGTGTATACAACAGCACCTGCATAAGACTACAGTGGAGCTGAAGATCCCTGTGGCCTAGGGCCCACGTGGCCAGCATAATGCTCAACAGGGCATGCTCCAGTGTCTATAACTACGCAGGGAGGCTGCTGTTCATTTTAAAATTGTAATTTGCCATAAGCAGCAGCCAAAATATTCTAACAGTCATTATTGTTCAGTTCTATGTATTTTTCTTTTATTCTGATGCTGTTGTAAATAAACCTACCATGCTGCCAACTGTATAAAATATAACAGATACAACATAATACCTGGCAAAACAAGTGACAGCTACTGATTCATGCATGCACTGTATCTTATTATTTGGTAGCATGCTCACTCTAATAAAGACAAGTTCATTATAAAACAATATGCCACATTAGGTCAGCTGCAGACGTACATATCTCGGCATCCCTCATCTCTTGGGTGCACCACTTTTCTCTTTTGGGTTAACCTCCTGCTGTTCTGTTCATCATGGCCCTAGAAGCAATGGTCTCTACCACGCACACGCATGCCTATGCATGTGGACAATATAGCCTGAGTGTATCACTGGCTGAATCATCTAGATTTGTGTAAAGTTGCTCTCGGATGTTTATACAAAAACTAAATCAGTAACTACAAATTTGTCAGATTGCATCATCCTTGTCAAATGAGCAATAACCACAGTTCTGTGTACCACATTAAAAATAAGTCTAATACCCAGGAGTACCATGACTGCTGACTGACACTGTTTCTTTCTATTATGAAGGACTCTTCATATTTGCAATTTTTCTAATCGACACAACTGACCAATTTTTCAGTCAAAGTAACAACCTATACACAACTACAGTCACACTCTGCTAGCACAGCCCACATATGGGCTGAGAAAGGATCTCAAAGGCCTCACCGCATGGCAAACACACACTCTCACACCCACTGGAATGTGTCTTATCCACAGCTGTCTTCCTACTTTTTCTCCTTTCACAAATGCTTACTCAGAACCTACTCTTCCACAGTGCTGACCACTGTGACCGACCCAAACACCAACCTGCAGTCTGAAAGCATGGGGGCACGTACTTAACTCAACCATGATACTTCTATAGAAGAGAGAAAGGGGTTTCTGGTGTCTCTGTTCTGTTGTAAATATCTGTGCTGTCACTGTCACTCTGTTCCCATCTTTTAATTTTATGATTCATAATAGTAAAGATCAAGTTGTGTAGTAGGGTAGGAAGACCTTAATTTGGCAGGGTTCATCTGATAGTCATTTGAAATTCTTGTGATGTCTTAACAAATAAAAGAAAAAAATTAAGGCAAAACCTTAAACTCTCTAATATCCAAAACGGCATATGCGTGTGTGGGAACCAGGCCCCACTTCTCTCCTTCAGCTTCAGTCATCATTCCAGTCGATGCAGTGATGAGGACATCCCCTTTGTGAAATCTGGAATGATCCCAAAGGTAAACAATTAAAGGAAAGTCTTTAAAAGCTCACATCATACCACCTTTCAGTCTAATGGCTTATATGAAAATTTTCACACATTGGACATTTCTTCAGAAATGACAGCACTCAAGAGGTTGAGGCAAGAGGATCGTTGCAAGTTCAAGGCCAGCCTAAGCTACAAAGTAAGTTCCAGGGTGGCCTGAACCACATAGTGAAACCCTGTCTCAGACAAAAAAAAAACTAATTAATTAATTAATTCTAAAAAGAGCTGTTCCTAACACCTCTAAAGAACTTTTAACAAGAAAACATTTTTAATTCACAGTGTATCTGATAAATTATCATACTCTCTTTTTAATCCCAAGAAAGTTATCAACGAAGAAACACAAATGCTGTATTTTTAATTTACAAATAAGGACAAAGATGTGAAATACCAATGTACTTTCTCAAATGAGATAATGATTTTATCAAATCATTAAGCTTTCTGGCTTGGCTACTGAATGTGTACTACTGTCTGGACGGCTTTCCAGTCCCTACACAGATTATCCATTTAAAGCTTACATTCTCAAATGTCTCTTTTCCCAACTCTCCTTAAACTGGTAAGTACTTAGTAAGTGCGAAATAATTTTCCCATATTACATATTCTAGATTTGAATGTTTTAGATTATCTGTAACCATCACTGAAAATAACTGAAAGCTGACTACCAAGCTTATAAAGTCTATTTTTAAAGTAATAACCCTAATAACTAAAAATGACCGCTTCTGTGATCTTTATCCTAAATAATGATTTTAAACAGCCTCTTTTACTACCGAAGAAAGAAAAAGAAAAACTTTACCGTTGATAAAGCATTCTGAAAGAATTATCCTTACTGAAAGTCTGGCTATCTGAATGCATAGCAATCCTTTCTGGTATCCACCCAGTCAGTGCATGAAGATCAATATTCTGAAACATAAACACATTTCAGGGCTATCAGATAAATCCTCAGGGTAGCTGTTAAAACACTGATTTGACAACAATTTTGACAGGAATAAATCAGAAGACAGTTAAGAGCTTTTTGTTCATTCTGAATATAAAAGAATTGCTTTGTGGGTAAATACAAAAAAACTCAAGATACTTAACAGAAAAAATCTTTTGATGGTAGCAGTTAACCAATCAATAAGTACTTATAGTATGATAATCACTTCTAATGTTTTACATATATTCCCAGTCTTTCAGTTGTACTGAATTAACAGGTAAATTAACAGACAATGAATCAGAAAACTAACCCAACAGTGTGCAGGCTAGGAAGAAAAGTAACTTCCCATTGCATTTAGCTAGGACCTTAATAATCTGGCCTCGCACTGTAAGCTCCTAAAGATTGGAAGAGGCCTGGTATTAGGCAGGGAAACTAGTCAGGTACGAGTGAGGGGTTATCTGCAGTTACTCGCTTACAAACTCTGGGAGGTGGCTTTATCCCATCTATTACAGACCTGTATTACAAACTGAGAATCGTAAAATACCTTTGTAAGACCTCAGGCTGGTCAATGCTAAATTTAAAGTCACGTTAAGTCAATAGTTCACTTCCTACAACTAAAGGACACTGGCTCCAGAGCTCAACTTTACAGGTTATTTTACTTAAAGCTGAAGAAAACAACTCCTTGAACCTAGATTTACAAATCAAAACATATTTAAGAGTATCAATATGTTACATCCTTTTGCTCTGAACAGGCTGCTCTGGAAAGGTACAGTGCAATTAATTGCCTCTGTATCTCAACATAATCACAGACACAAACATTTTAGAGGTTTCCTGTTCATAGAATTTATATAATATACTCCTCTTACAACCCAAGCAAAGAAGAACTCCCATAATAAGCAGACGAGTCAATATTTCTTAAGGGCTGATAATCTGCTTTCTTTACCCATAAACAAAACCAGTATAGCAGTATGTATCACAGCTTTTCAAGTCTAATATACTTTGTATTAGCATAAATGAGGGTGTGGGTCATACCACCTATTACTTACTGAGTTAGATCCTGGGAAATCATAGCCTCCCATAACTTTCATGTATGCTTTTTCTATGAGAGACACCCATAATTCACTTTTATTGTTGGAGTAAGAACACAGCAGTTCTCCCTTATGATCAACAGGTAACTGGTCATCAATTATCACCTGAAGAAAGAGAACATTAATTTCCTTAAAGGACTATTTTTAAATCTCATCAAGGAAAAAAAAATCACCTTTCATACCAATGAAAAGCATACTAGCCTGTTATTAAAATGACAATTCCATGCATCTAGAATCTGATCAATTATAAAATGTTCATCATTTTAATATAATGCCTGTGTTCAGTCTTACAAGCTCACCTGTCAGGTAAGCCACTGGTTACATGTAACTACCATCAAAATTATTAGAGATTCTAGAATGTACACTATATTTAATTACCAAATGGCCTCACTATTAAGATCAATATGTCATTTTAATCTCAACCTAAAGACTACAGTTGTAAAAGTAGAACATTATGGCTAAAAAAAAATACACTTAAATAGCAGTGGAACTGGGCATGGTGGTATACACCTATATCCCACGACAAAGGAGGCTGAGGCAGGAGTATTGCCATAAGTTCAAGGCCAACCTGTGCTACACAGTGAGATCAAGGTCAGGCTGAACTGCATAGCAAGACCCTACTTAAAAAAAATGAAACAACAGCAACAACTGAGGAAACAACCACCACAAATCTATAGTATATATATAATATTAGAAAATTATCTGAGACATACGAAGAAGAATTTTTGATCTAAGACTAACAAAGATTGTACAACTCTATATTGAAAGATTCTTCAAACGAGATTATTTAAGAACTATGGTTCAGGAAAAACATTCTCAAATTTTTTGTTTAGTTTTTAAGTAATCAGCTAGAGTGACGCTCAAAGGATGTTCCTAGACAATGGCATCAGCATTATCATGGAACCTGTTAGAAATGCAAATTGTGGTCTCTATCAGACATACAGAATCAGAAAGTCTGGTGTGGGCCCAGCAATTTACGCTTTTGTAAGCCCTCCTGATGGTTCTACATACCCTAAAACTGGAGTATTCCTGAGTGACACAACAGTAATTTTCAGACTGGAATCACCAAGACAGCTTGTTAAAATGAAGATTCTGATTCCATAGATCTCGGGTGAAGCCTGAAATTCTACAATGCTAACCAACTTTCATGAGGGTGACACAGGGACCTGGCTGACAGTGGACAGATGCTAAAGGATCCTAACAAGTAACACACCCTTAGAGTTCAGAGTGCTTGAAGAAATTAAAGCAGTATAACTTAAGATCATGTATACATTTCACAAAGGAAATAATTTTAAAGGCTTCTCACATCTCAGGATATAACTACATATAAACTCTTCTGACCTAATTGACTTAATGTGTCTGATTTCCTTTTAATCAAAAATATTAAGATCAGATTAAAATTTATTTTAAGCATTAGTGGTTCTTTTTTTTTTTATCTTTTTTTTTTTTTTTTTTTTTTGCATTAGTGGTTCTTAGTTCAACATTACTTATTGGAACTTGTCATGAATTCTATTTTTAATTATTAACACAAAACGATACTGATAGGAGAGTGCATAAGAGCACAGATTCAAAATCAACTAAACTGTAACACAGCTAATATTCAGTTCTACTCACAACTCAAAAGTGGAGATGGGAAGAGAAAAGGGTAGTGGTAAGGAGGAGACAATATTCACCTTTCTTGGGACTCCATTGAGGTGAAGTTTTACCATATACTTTCCACATGGATTGTACTCTGGTTCACCATCCTTGTTCTGAGGATAAATTATGCTTTTGTAAGGAAAATAAATATTGAAACACATTAATATCCAAAATCAACTATAATACAGAGATATTTAAACATGTTTAAATATCACTTAGACATATGCTGTTGTCTTTGTGATTTTTATAAAAATAACCAAGAATACTTTCCTATTGCAGACCTAGACAAAGATTTCACTTTCAAAGTACTTACTTACTATAACTAAGAAAGTATTCTGAGATCTTAAAGGGGGCATAAATTTTACAATATTCTGAAAAGTGCTCAATTTTTAATTATGTACATTAACAAATCTTCTAAGTGGATATATTTTAAGCTGGTTAAAATTTTCTTTTATCATTGACCCCAAGAAGCGAAGACCATTTAAACTAATCATAACGAAAGTACTAAGCACAACTGATTGTCATATAAAATCACATAATCAAATACAAAAACAATCAGTATCAATATTCCTTTAAATTAATTCGGACCACATCAAGCATCTTGAAAATTATGACTGAAATTAAAGACTAATTCACTTCGTACTTGCAGAAGTTAATACACAAAAACCAGTCAAGAAACGCTGAATGGGGGCTGGGGATTTAGCTCAGCGGCATAAGCACCTGCCTTGCAAACAGGCGATCATGAGTTTGATCCCCGGTACTGATAAAAATGAAAAAGACAAAAAAAAAAAACTGAATGATGCTGGGCATAGTGATGCACACCTGTAATCCCAGCACTCAGGAGGCTGAGGCAAGGGAATCACTGCGAGTTCAAGGCCAGCCTGAGCTACAAAGTGAGCCCAAGGCCAGCCCAAACTGCATGGTGAGACCCTGTCTCAAAAAGACAAAAACAAAAATTAAAAAAAAAAAGTTAAATGAAAAATTATGCTTAATTTCTACATTTAATGAGCTAAGCTAACATAACTGTTGAAAAGTATTTCAGACCTTTCAATATATTCTACAGCAATTCTAGCAAACAAATATATACCATTTTATATTTTCTAATAACTACATTAAACTTAAAAGTAATTTTAATGTATCAAAATTTAACTAATTTTAATAATTTGTTTTATCTACTATTTCAACATGTAATCAATATAAAAATTTGGGTTATTTCCTGAGCTGTTTTCAAAATCTCACATGCATTTTATGCTTGCAGCCCCTCTTAATTCAGACTCATTTCAACTCTCAACAGGCATATTACAAATGACAACTATGATGTGATTTTATTGGATTCATTTAAAAAATACATAGTTAATTACATATGCACATAGGCTTTCTGCCTTACTCTTTTACTGAAATAAATCATCTGCTTAACCTCTACAGATGAGCCATAATATCCATAATATCGCTACTTTCTACACAGCTAAAGCTTAAGTTTTAAAACTTCAATTAAGAGACAAGTACATGAAAAAGGCTAAAAGGACAAGTCAAAATTTTACCTGGTAATCAGCTTTTTATTAAACCGTCTCTCATAAGCCGCACTGATAGCCAGTGATGCCACAAAGGAACAATCTGATACTATTGTCTGCCAATAAAAACAAAGTGTTAATATATTCCTTTGTTCATAGAATTTAAACATGAGCCAACATTTATGCATTGTACCTGGTATTTTATATTAAATATCCTGATCATTGTTTAAGAATAATAAAAAGAAATGCCAGGCTGCTGACTCATATTTTATTCAACCCCTAGAAAAATCAAGAAGTATTTCAGTGACATTAACTTAAAATTGGGTATTTAACTCAGCAAGAAGACAAACCACGCCTTCCCATGGGTCAGTCGGTGTGTGGGCTGGGAAACCAGAAGAGCACCCCATCTTCCTGATGTGTTGTTTGACTGACTGCAGGCCTGGGCTGGCGATCTGGGCATCCATTTGGAGGATGGCAGTGTGCACTGTGGTGACTGTGGGGGTTTCTTCCTATGTTATTTTCAAAATCCAATGTTTTGTTCCATTTTACTGTTTTGTTTTATTCCTGTATCTGGTAACCAGAGCAACTATTTTGAAGATGATAACACGCAGAATAACAACCACTGTTAAATTCCTATCTTGTTTTGAAACCTATGTAGCTATTGGGTTTTGTTATTGTTGTTGTTTTTGGAGTTTGCTTAATTTTTCTTTTTTCTCTCTAACATAAAAGTAAATAAAATTGGATATTTACATAACTAAATCTTCTGTATCTAGTCCCATTATCAAACGTGAAATTCAGATTTTCAAGTTTTTCATCTACAAATATAAAATCTGTGACTGCTTGAAATAGTTACACAAGGCACTACCAAAAAGTAGTATTTAAATTTTAAAATTTAAAAATGTTTTACAGTAAAAAACATATCACCATTAATCTGTGAAATACTTGCACTTGCTTCAAACACATAAGCCCATCATTTTTGCCACTTTCTGAAGTTCTTGTGTGACAGAAGTGTTGAAATTTTAAAGCTAACCAGCAGGCTTTTGGGACAGGATACCTCACCCTGCCCCAGGGAGCTAGGCTGCTAAACCCCATCAGCCCGGACTGCCTGCACCCAGCTGCTGTCCAGAGGCTGACCCAGGCCAGCCTGACCACATGCAGTGGCAAAATGTCTGTTTTTTTTCACCTAAAAATACACTGTTTGTCTAATGTACCTCAAGGACTTTCTACCCAGTAACAGACAATGACTAACCCAACCAATGAAGTTAACCGTGCTCTCAAGCTTTTCTACTTCCTGCTTGCAAACCTATATAAACCTAACTGGGGACTGGTGATTTGGAACCATTCCACCAGCTGCCAGCATAATAAAGGTGTCTCCCTACTCCTTGGTGCAGAGCATCTTCTTTTTAGTTCCCTATGGGTTCTACCACACTTGAAGTCCTCTTTTGTGAGAGTCTTTACAAGGTCTGATTGAAACTCATATGCTGCCGATGGAAAAGCAGGCTCATAAAAATACTGTGCCCTGCAGTCTCATGCTCTTCCACTGAGTCAGTCACTGTTCATATGTGAGTAAGCTCCTGGGAGTAGACTGCTGGGGTCCTGTGAAGGTTTCTATCTTTAGCTTTTTCCCAGCTTCATCCCTACAGGAATGACCGTAAGGCTCTTGCTCACCTCTTGGAGGAGTCAGGCCCTAGGACAGTAGTGGGAAACCTATGGCAACCATGCCGCAGCAGACTGAAAGCTCTAAAAGGGTCACCATCACTGCTAAAGGTTTCAGGGTAGTTCTTAAAGTGGGCGTAGGGGTGGGAGCTGGACCTGCACACTGGCCACACTAGTTTTTGCAGCAGAACTGGAGAAACGGTTATTCACCAGAAAAGGAAATTCAGAATGAGAAACTCAAGCAAGGCTGGAAATTGACTGGATTCCAAACGGTTCTCACCTTTCATGCAATACCAGTTATACGTGGGAATGGAAAACCAACAGGCTGCCTATGCGCCTGTGATTCCTCCTTGGGTAGTGCCACTGAGTGCTATTCACTTCTTCCTCCAGTCAGGCCAGGACCAGCACTGGCACAGACACTAAGACAAGCCTGCCACTGCTTACGCTTTCTTCCTGGAACACCCTGAACTGCCCAATGGCCCTGACAAAAGCAACTTCATCGAAAACTGGCTATCTTAATTTTTGCAAAAGCTGAATGAACCTTGGGGCCTGGCGCCAAGGCTCTGGACACCACTCCTCCAGCGCTCCCCTTCTCTACTCAGCTCCAAGACCTCATCTCAAGGCTGGTGGTACCCTCTGTTGCAATGCATGGCAAAGGAGCCATGGCTCCCCAGCCAGCTCACTAGACTCTATGTCAGTACACTGCTAAGGAGAGCATAAGCACCCCTGGACTCCTAGGAACAGGAAATGAGCAAGGGCAGTACCTTGGAAGCTAGGGAGGCCAATTTCCAAGCATTCATGGACCATGGCAAGGGGCATATAAGGGGCCATGCCCACTTTTGGCCATAGTTCTTAACTCCTGTTAAGATAAGTGTTAGAGCCCATCTACTTGTTGTCTTGGCAGGCATCTGGAGACTCCACAGCACAATGGGTTTCGGATATTCTGCTTAGTACACTCCCAGATGGTGCCAGAGGCCAAACACACAGCTCACTGACACACGGGGATATCTCTCAGGCACAGTCCTGACGGATCCTGTGGAGCAGCAGCATCGGTTATTTCTGTCACAGACAGGGCACCAAGGTCTAAGTGCACAATGGCACTGGCTAGCTGCCTACCACATCCTCCCACACAAGGATAGCTCCTGAAAAGCCCAAGGACCCCATGGGCTTCTCACTCAGCTGCACCCAGCAGAGAAGTTCTGCACCTCCTCTTCAGTACATTTACTGAAGGGTCGGCTGAGAGACAGGTCACTCTCTAGCCTCAGAAGGATGGTGGGCAGATATGGAGGCATCTACACTCAGCAGTCCTTGTGGAAAGATGAACACAGTTGTGACCAGAAGGAAAGTGTGTTCACCCCCCCATCAGAGGAATCTCTGGCATCGGCCGGACCCACAGCACACTTGCTGGTAGCCTTGGTGAAGTGTGAGGAGGCAGGTGACTGCCACCCAGCTTCTGCCCCTGCAGATCAGCTGAAGGACTCTGCCAGCTGCTTAATGGAGGGATCTTTCAAAAGGAACAGATTAAAAAGCCTTTATGTAAAATGTTTCAAAAACATAAAGCAAAACAGAAAAGTCATTATGATATGTCCTCCTCTACCTTATTCATGAGGTTTGCTTCCATGTACTTCTGGCTCTTCCTCAGAGTCAAAATGAAGTTTTAGAAAAGGTAAGTGTTTTCAAGAATCAAAGTAGCCCTGACAGTGCAACTAAAGACACTAAAGACTTCAGAAAGTGGCAAAAAAGCTGGGCTAAGTGTGTTCAAAGAGAGAATATTTTCACTAACAGCAATATTTCTTTTACTGTAAACACATTTCTAAAAATTTAAACATTCCCAGTCATTTTTTTTATTATCAGGCATTTCTGTTTACAGCATATACATAATTATTTCAATGTTTAAGTCACAGTGTGCAGAATAATTTTTTTATTACTCTCATGTACTTGACTATATAAAAGCCTAAGAAAAAACACAAATTCCTATTCAAATTTGCTTAAAATGCTAATTTTCATATAAGTAAAAAAATAAAAGTTTACCTGCTTTATGCTAAAACTGGACACAGTATATATCATTGTAGGATTGCTGGTGAGGTCTTCTGGTCGTATCCACTTAGAAAACGTTGCTTTTTGTTTAGGTGATAATGGTAGCTTGCCCCATCTATCACTGAGGTAATAATAAAAATTAAAATAAGATTAATTTCAGTAGATGACTCAAAATCATAATTAATTTTCCTAAGGAATTGTTTTTAATATACAGTAATCATTTCACTATACTTAATCTTTCTAAAGTAATTATCTGGTCAAATCTGATTCTTTACACCTAGACCTGAATCCATTCAACCTAACTATCCTCCCCAATTAAAATATGCATAAATAAACAAATGAACACAGAGCACAACCCAAACCCACTTATTTTTACTTTAAGAATATATACAACTTTTTTTTTGGGGGGGGGGTACCGGGGATCAAACTCATGACCTTGTACTTGCTAGGCAGATGCTTATGCCACTGAGCTAAATCCCCAGCCTCAAGAATATACATAAAACTTAAATGTTTAATTTAGCATGTTTATGTTTTTAAAATTCAGCAATAAAGCTGAGCATGGTAGTGCATGCAGAAGACTGACAGGAGGATCACTGAGCGTTTGAGGCTAGCCTAGACTATACACAGTGAGTTCAAGGCTGGCATGAACTACATAATGAGATCTTGTCTCCAAGAGAGGGGAGAGTGAAGGGGGATTAGGGGAGAAAGGAGAAGGAAGGAGGGAGAAGGGAGGGGATAGAGGGAAGGAGATGAGAATGGGCAGAAGGGAGAAGGGAAGGAGGAGAGGGGAGCAAGCAGTTATGAGAGAGAGAGAGAGAGAGAAAGAGGGAGAGAGAGAGAAAAAAAGAAATTCAATAATCCAACACAGCCATTAAAGTGCAGGCTGACTCATTCAAAGGGCCCAGGAAGCTATAGATTCTTACTTTGGCCCTCAAATGCTCTCCAAGGATAGAGTAGCTAATTCACTAAATACTGTGTGTCTGGCTGGCATCATGTTCAAGTGCTTTACATACACTATCCATTTAAATGCTCAAAACAATTCTATTGAATATAGTTTAGAAAAGTTTCAAAGTGATTAAATAACTCATGAATGTCATGCAGCTAAGGAGGAGGACTGGCCTGTGTATCTAGACTTTTGGTTTCAAACTCACTCTGTGCTGTAATATTTCTCTAAAACTGATAGACAATACCAAATTAAGAAACATCTGCCTTTCTTCAAAACTTTTCTAGAGCAGGAAAAGCAAATCCTTGGATTTCAAGAAATTTAGAGATAATATGATATACAAAATGCAAATTTTTTAAAAGTATTTTTTCTTTTTTCAAAAAAAATGCTGGTAAGTATTAGGAGAAAGAAGACTTGTGATCACATTCCTGGCTGAAGTATCAGTTTCTTCACTGCAGGAGCATCTAAACTTTTATTAGTCAATGTTGGTGGTAAATGTGAATACAGTATGATATACATCATTTCTCAAACTATTTCTGACAACCACCTCACAGAAGCTCAAATGTTCCAGATAGTATTTGGACACCCTGTAAGACCAAGCTGATCATAAACAGAATTAACTGGAATTGGAAGAGTTTAACCTGGCACATGAACCACAAATTCAAGATTCCTTTTTCCTCATTCTCCCACCCCAAGATTCCTTAACTTGCAAGTTGCCAATGAATCAATTCAATGTGTTTCCTCAGAACTTTAAAAATACTCAAAATATCTTATAAATGTATTTGTGGTTTAAAAAAATACAAGAACAGAAAAATTCTTAAAAGTCAATCTCTCTAACCAAAGATAACTTTCAAATATTTTGAATCCTTTTCCTGTCAATCAGTTACCTACATTTAAGAAAAATATTGTTCTCATTGCAATATAACATAAATAAGACATGATACTCTTGCTACTGGCAGAGTGATTTTAAATGTATTTTTTATGAATTTTTTTCCAAATTTAATTAGTTCAGTAGGTATTTATTAAGTACTTACTATACATCAGGTAACTGGTACACATGGGGTCAATTTAGTTAATCAGACATGGGCTCTGCCCTTATAAATTTTATAATCCTCTAGAAGGTAGGCATTAAGCAAATAATTACAACACAAAATAAAAACAAAAAATATGAAAAACTTCGCTTCTGAAGGAGTTTGTACAGCTCTATAGTTTCTTTTTAGAATTTTATTTATGAGCATTTTCCAATGTTATATTCTCCAAGAACTTATTTTTCATGAATATATATTTTTCTTGTGGACATTCTGTTATGTATGGTATGTATCAGAAACACAAATCTGATTTGTTACACAATAATTAAAACTATGAAGTTTTCATACGTACTTGGATATATGTTCATTCAAGGACATACTAGAAGAACTGATCTAAGCTGGATTCATGGTGGCATCTGTCTGTGACCTCAGCACTCAAAGGAGACTGAGGCAAGAGGAGCCCCGTGAGTTCAAGGCCAGCCTATGATACACAGTGAGATCCTGTCTCAAAAAAAAAAAAAAAAAAAAAAAAGGAAAAAAATCCTGTTCATCTTCACTATAACACTGACGAATATCTTTGACTATATCTCTAAATACCTTGGTCTCTTGAAGTCTAATGGTTAGAAGTATAAAAATTTATTAAACATTGGAATATGTAGCTAAATGGTGTAACACAATTTAGTATTTAACAAAATATTTATGTTTCTAGCAGTGAACCTGTATTATATAGTATTTACTATATAACAAGTACCATGCTAAGTGCTTCACAATTTATTCATTTAATGATGATAGTAACACTATGAAGTAGGTTCTAATACTATCTTCACTTTTATAGGTCAGGAACCTAAGACATATTTAACAATTTTCCAGAATCATACAGGATTTCAATCTGGAATATTTGCCTCTAAAATCTGCACCCTTAATACCAAAGCTATAAAACTTCTAAAACGTAAGAATTTAAACCGAGTGTGGTGGTGCACACCTGTAATACCAACACTTAGGAGGCTGAGGCAGAAGGATCTTTGCAAGTCAAAACCAGTCTGGGCTACAAAGTGAGCTCAAGGCTAGCCTGAACTGCACAGTGAGACCTTGTCTCAAAAAGACCAAAAACAAACAAACAAACAAGAATTTCTTAGATCTTAATCAGTTGCTAGCCTTACAGGGTTGCTGGAGTGAAAAGATCTGGGCGATAACTACTGGCTTTCAGACACCTACTTCTTAGCCATCCAAGAAGGCAAAGCCAGCACCTGTGTGCCTACCGCCATCAGGAAGACTTGCCTACTGTGGGCAGACAGCCTGAGCAGGGAGAACAGCCAGACCCCTGCACGCTTGCCATCATCTGGACACTTGCTTTCCTCAGGTAACCAGTGTGGACAGGGAGAAACAGCCAGATACGCCTGTGCGCCCACGGGCCATCAGAGACACCTGCTTCCTGTAGGCAGCCAGGGTAGGCAGAGAGAATCATACAGACATGCCCCTGTGCGCCTGCACCAGCAGACCTGTGGTGTAACAGCACAGGTGTGGAGAAGCTCGCCCCACACCCCACTGCCTCCCTGGGAACCCGGGTTCGGAGAAACCCAGGTGCCTGGGCTATTCCTACACTGCAGAGGCGCAGCCAATGTGGGAAGCAGCTGGGACCCCACAACCAGTTTGTTGGGAGGAACCTAGGAAAATGTCAAGATGAAGGAGCAAAAGGCAATCTCTGGCCTCCAGCCCACACAAAACAAGTCTAGGAGATACAGACATGGAAGAAAATGTAAGGCATACACCTGAAATCTCTCAAAGGATAAAAGTGAAGAAACAACTTCATGAGACTGTAAAGGTAATCAAATCAGAAACAGGATCTCAGGTAAAAGAAAAAAATCACAAACATAATGAAAGAATTGCCGAGCATACTAAAGAAGATATAGGTTAAAAAAAAAAAAAAAGCGTAGGAAAATGATGGAAACATTGAATGAACAATATAGGAAGGAATTACAATGTATGAAACAGATTCAAAGAGATATCCAGGAAATTAAAAACTCCATCGAAAGCTGGCAAAACCGTTTGAAAGAGACTGAAGATAAACTCTCAGACCTTGAAGACAGGATGGCAGCTAGCAGTCATGAAAAAAAGATCTCTTAAAAGTAACAAGGAACCAGAAAATAACAATTCAATGGCTGCAACACAACTCAAAGAAAATAATTAAAGAGTGACAGGTGTCAGCAAAAAAGCAGAGGCCAACACAAACGACATAAAAGACTATTTACAGAAGTCATACCAGAAAACTTTCCAAACAAGAAAATGACCTGGCATACAGATATGCAAGGCATACAGAACTCCAACTAACCATAACCAAAATAAATCTATATCAAATAATCAAGATCCCAGAAATTTAGCACAAAAACAGAATATTAAAGGCTTTTAGAGAAAAGAAACATCACCTACAAAGGAAAATCATGGCAAAATCATGGCAGACTTTTCAACACAAACCATCAAGTCAAAAAGAGCTTGGAGTGAAGTGTTTCAAGTCCTGAAAGAAAACAGATTGACATACCCTGCAAGATTACCTTTCAAAACTGATGGAAAAATAAGATATTTGCACAATAAAGAACTGAAGGAATTCTTGATCACCAAACCAACCCTACAAAGATATTGTAGAGAGATAAAGATGACCATGGTTCCAGGAATAGTGGCAGAGGGGGACTGCCAAACGGACAGGCAATTTAAAGAAAGGGCAAGATAGGGGGCCAACAGCAGAAGTACAGCATTACAGAGACAAACTAATGCATGCCACTTATGACCATTAATGTAGGTGGTCTCAATTACCAATGAAAAGAAACACAGGCAGAGTAGGTCAAGAAACAATATCCATCAATATGATATACAAGAGAAACACATTTAACTCAAAAGGAAATTCACAGACCAAAAGTCAAAGGAGAGAAAACAATGTTCCAAGTGACAGGAAACCAGAAAAAAGCAGGGGTAGCCTGTCCATCCACTGCAGAATAGATAATAGGGCATTTTGATACAATAGAAAGCTACTGGGCTATAAAGAAGGACAATCGCAAAGCTCTCATATGTAAATGGATGCAACCTGAGATCACACTCATGGGTGAAATGGTTTGGATTCGTAGGAGTGAACATCATGTTATCTCCTAGCGTAAAAAACTGAAGAGTTGGTGGAAACCAAAATGTACAATAGCTATTGTGAAAGTGATAGAGGAGGAAACATCTAAAAAGAGAAGGTGTTAACCACTGTTAATTTCCTATTATCTTGTTTCGAATTCCTGTATTGTTTTCATAGTTTTGTTAGGTTTGGTTTTATTCTGTCTTGTTTAATTTTACTGTGTCTGATGGTATGGGCAGCTATTTGAAGACAATGAGATATATTATGGTAGTCATTGTTATTTCATATTATCTTGTTCTGAAGTCCTGTAACACTTTCATTCTTTTGTTTTGATTGGTTTTATTTTGTTTTGTTTAATTTTATTATGTTTGGTGGAATGGACTACTATTTTGAAGAAAACAAGAGATATTATGATATCTATTACTGATGTCCTATTATCTTGTTTTGAAGTCCTGTATCACTTTTATTGTCTGTTCTGATTAGCTTTATTCTGTTTGGTTTGGTTTTATTCTCTTTAAAATTAAAAAAAGAAACAAGAAAAAATAAAGAAAGCAAAACTAACTCAGCATGGTGGTACACACCTATAATCCCAGCACTCTAGGAGGCTGACCCATGAGGATCTCAAGTCCAAGACCAAGTTGGACAACTTAGTGAGACCCTGCCTCAAATAAAAAGCAAAAAACCAAACAAACAATAAAAGGCTGAGGATGGATAACACAGCTCAGCGCAAAGGCCCTCAATTCAATCCCCAGTGAAAGACAGTAACAAGAGGATATTGGGGGCCAGGAAGAGAAGGGTGGGTAGAGAGGGAAGAGCGTATGAGTGAGAGGCAGAAACACAGCCAGACACTAGAAAATGAAAAGGAGCACTCTTATTTACAGAGGCTTTTATATTCTCCATGTAAGACTACGAAACTTTCCCTGTAATTGGGGCTGAACTCAGGAAAGGATCTTTCTGATGCTATATCCCCAGCCCTTTCTATTTTGACATAGGGTCACACCAAGTTACACAGGCCACTCTCAAACTTAGGATCTTCCTGTCCCAGCCACCCAGGTAGCAGGGATTACATCACATGCCACTAAGCCCAACACTGCTGTATTACTTAACACCATTTTTTCTATGCCTGCATAAGTACATTAAAAGTTTAAAAACTGGGACCGGGGATTTAGCTCAGCGGCATAAGCACTTGCCTGGCAAGTGTGAGGTTTTGAGTTCAATATACAGTACCAAAAAAAAAGTTTAAAAACTGGTATTACAATATTATATACATGACTTTATATTTTTTGAAATGAACATCTTTTCCAAAGACATTTTATCTACACAGTACAGTACTTGACTGCATGGATGTACCTTTTCCCCTAGTAATTTGAGACAAGGGTTTGCTATGCAGTCCAGGTTGACCTGAACTCACCATGTAGGCCATGCTGGCCCTGAATTCATAATCCTCACACCTTACCTCTCAAGAGCTAGGATTACCAGCATAAGCTGCCACACACAGCTGGACACACCATTACTGAATCATTACCATACCTCTGATATTTAATCTCAGTAACTCTTAGTTATAAAAGATGCCTTCATGAATTCTCTTATTACACACATCTCTGAACCAAACAGTATTTTTACAGCTCTTGACATAAACTGCCACTGTCCTGGAAGGCTGTTCTAACACTTTTATAAACAACTCTCCTGAACTGGACCTCAATAAACACAGTTACTGCCACTCTATTCTTCCACTCCATTCCTGTACAGGCTTGTAGTTCTGCTGTAATTGAAACACCAACTGGACAGACATCTGCTGAGTACTTTCTTTGTGCCAGACACCGTATCAGCCATTGTGAGGATAATGTGAGGAAAGGAGATTTACACGAGCCCAGTCATGATCTGGCCATCACAGTGTTCTTGCTATGTTATCCCATCTCTTTACCATAATTATACTTCCCTTCCAGTTTTTTATTCAATTTTAACTTCAAAGCTATGAATTGAACTCAACTGAAAAATCAGATCTTGAAAGTAAAAAAATCACAATTAATGCTTACTTACCAGAAAGGCATTGGATAAGCAAAACGTTCCCTCAGATCAACACTCATGAAAGGAACATATTCTATACCATTTATTTTTGATGTTGTCCTATAAAATATGAGAAAAAAATTCTAAGGTAAATATTCAAGTCTATCTTAATACCCAATCTTAAAACTCTCCAAAATTTAAATGACAAGGCATAGTACTGTACTAAATTGACAACTTCATGTCATTAAATGTATTTGGATAAAATTTTCATAAAATTGAGTATCAGAAAATAACTGATGTACTTCAATTCAATAAAAATTATTCTTTTTAATTCTAACATCCATAACAACAAAACTCTAGTCTCAAGACAAGCCTATTCCAGAGGTAACAAAAGTGCCCTTTGTGTCCCTTACCAGGACACAAAATCAATTCCATCTGAAGTCCAAAGGGACAATCAATTTAGTTATTTTAGAATTTTAAAAACATAAAATTTACAATTCTGAAAAATAAGTTCTTCATATTTTCCAATATATGGGAATATGAAACAGATAATAAAGGAGGAAGTAACACATATCTCAGCTACGGTCTGTTGATAAATTTAAGAAATAAAAAGTTTGTGGTAGCTCTGCAATGTTTTCTCCCTATTTTGTGTATGTCCACTGATTTGCAGTAGCTACAGAATATCTGCATGATTTAGTCTTCAGGCAATGATGAACAGTGAATTTGAGAATTAAAAGTCAACAGATACAATGACTTTAGAATAACATACAGCCATATTTTGAAAAGATGAGAACTTTTCACTTGTGTGAAAGGTAGGTGTGTTGTTGTAGTACTGAATTCCAAATGTATGTAGAGCAGAGAAATGATGAAGTGTACTCTTAGTTAGTGTCACTTAGCTCCAAAACTATCCTTTTTTATCTTATTTTGTGTTGTACTGGTTCATAGCCAATTTTTCCTAGACAAAGGAAACCAGATTAGTAGGAATAGAATTAAAATCTTCAACAGGAAAGAAAGATGCTGTCTGTCCCAAGGTTTTGAACTAGAAATCCTTTCGGGTCAATTGTCAGGAAGATTAAAAATGAGTACCTACAAGACTTGCACAGTTCTAAGCAAGTCATGTTCATAGTTCTAAGTAAGTTCTTGCATAGTTCTAATTTTGTCTACACTGGCTCAAGAGCCAGAAGTATTTCTACATTAGTACGCTTCACATTTTCAACATCTCCTGAACCTTCTTTCACATATGTTGAGATGTATGCCAGAAAAGTCTTTGAGCACTTTTTGTAAAAAGTCGCATGGTACATAGTTTGTTTTGCAGTAAGGTTTCTGTCACATATTCTTTTGTGTTCATTTTCTTTTCAAAAATTCATTAAAGAAATGAAAAATTATTCATAACTCACAATTTTAGTTTTGTTTGCTGGTTTAGACTGCTATTTCAAAGTGATGAGTATTTTCCCATTAGGGATCTGGTGACAAAGTTGCACTGATTACTAGTGGTGTCTCACAGTTCTGTTACACTCCTTAATATCCAGGGCTCAACTTTGCCAGATTTTACAGAAAACACATTATGTCTAATAAAAACTGCCAACACTAAAACACATTAGAAAGCAATTCTAACTTCATTTCAAAATGACTACATGATATTATTACTTATAACTACCAAATAACACTTTTATTAATAAAGATCTGATTACAATTCAGCAAATCTAATGAGAATACAATTACCTGCAATGACTCACAAAATTCATTATAATTAATCACAAATGGATTTACCTGAGTACTTCTATTTCTTCTGCTGTATATCTCTGTCCCTGTGCATCACATGACTGTGGACTTACGAAGGGCTGAGGTTTTTCAGAGAAGGCATTAGCTCCTAATGGAAAATGTGTTTTCACTGGAGGTGGCTTTGGTTTAATATTTGACTTAACTTTGTAGAATGGCTTTGTCAAAGGCTCACTCAACGCTTCTGCTCTATAACATAGGCACAGAAAAACAGTTCTAGTTTTTCTTTTCGCATTTAAGGTTTTTTTGTTTTTTGTTTTTTCCTTTTGGAAGCACTGGAGATTGAACCCAGGACCTCTGCACTGAGCTACATCCTCCAGATCTTTTATTTGCCCAGACTTGGCTTGAACTTGTAATCTTCTTGCCCTAGCCTCCCACAGGTATGCACCACGCCCAGCTATCTTAAATTTTTAAGAAATGAAGTTTATTTCAAGAACTCGTCAGTCATCCCTCATGGAAAATCAGTATATAAAATTCTTACACACTAGTCTATCATTACTTTAGCTACTCCCAAAAGTAAGGTAAATATTTTTGCAAATAGTAACTTTATTGACATTACTTGAACACTTCTTGTACGTCAGATACTACGCAAAGTAAGCAATGTGCAAGAATGTATAAAACAATTTCTAGTCACAAGGTGCTCATGATTTTGCAGAGAAATATGACTGCATCAAAATGACACATGCCAGGATACATGTGAGTAAACACATGAAAAACTACAGACTTAAATGACTAGAAAAAGGGAGCAAGGGAAAGTTGCTTTCAACCAGTACAAAAGCCACAAAGTTCACCTGGGAAACAAAGAAGCATTCTTAAATACAGACAAGAACATGTATGTCAGTTAACCTCTATGGAATGGATATACACCCTGTGAAAAGTACAACTGAGAGGCAGTAGATGAAAGGACAGGAAGGCAAGGGTGGACTATGGAAGGCCTCACATGCTATGCAAGTGAACTGGGGCTTTGTTCTGTGGAAGAACAAGCTTGAAAGTAGGAATTCTTAACCTAAGGTCCACATATGAGCTCCAGTTTTGTGAACACTGAAATTATATGCAAAAGTTACATGAGCACATTTTTCTAAAAAGTAGTTTTCACAGATCCTCAAAGGTACTCATTCCTGACAACTCGCCTCCTCTGCTTAGAATGAACTCAGAAATCCTAGAAAGGTTAGCTACATGGGCAATAAAAGTCAGCTATGATTCTAATGAGAAAGTCAAGTGCCACATGTTCATATCTTCATGAATCTGGGGAAACAAACCAAAAGTTAGTTAACAATGGTGATGAAAAGGAAGAATGACATGCCACAATAAATAAGAAAAGCTGAGGACTGCACAGCCATCTAGGTAGAGCCTCAAAGGGAGATAATTCATGCTACAGATACAAATGTGATTTCCACCCTTTTCCTTATCTACCAAACTCCTTCAAGAGGTATGACACTCTTATACAAACCCATTCAATCTTTCAACAATACCTACAAGCATATACTACACATGAAGAGCTTTGAGACGTGACTATAGCACTAAACAAATGGACAAAGTTCCAGTTTCAAAGAGCTTACATCTAAGGGACGAGGGCTGAAAAGGACACAAAGAGCAAATACAAATCGTATGCCAGTGGTACGAGCTACAGGAAAGAATATCAGAAGACAGTAAGCAGGACAAAAGTGCTAGAGAAGAGTCTGTTCTAAACAGAATAGGCAGGGCCAGCCTCAATGCAAAGTTGACACCAACTTGAGGTGAGAGAGCTACACATACTGTGTAACTCGGGGAATGAATATGCCTGGAGACAGGACAATTCTCAATCTATTTTCTATAGCAACCCTGGAAGCATTTCCAGACGTTCTCCTCTTTGAATTCTGATATGATACAACATAAGAAAAGTCATCCATGTCAAATACCAGAATCATTTCAGCTCTAACAGCAAAAACTAAAAACACTTCTTGGTTGATTGGCTATTTCTTGAGGCTAAAGCAAGAAACTAAAAAAAGGTAAGTCCACTCCTTTGAAGAAGACAGACTTACAGATCTCAGTTTAAAAATATGAAAGTTTGTTATCACGACCTGTCCCACACGTAAGACAAATCTGTTATGTAACAAGTAACAACACATCCCCTCCATCATTTAGTACGTGAGTGACAAAAACTCACCTATCTAGTGCCTGTCGAGCCAACTGTTTCAGTTTATTTTGCAGGGTTTTATCAGCAGTTTCAGAAGACTTAAGAGAAAGAAAGAGATAGACATCCTAAAGCATATTTTTTTAATTTTCTTGATCCATGGTATTTCTATGCAAAAAAATTTACAATGCACATTATACTTGTTGAAATTATGAATGAACTGAATGACTGAACAGGACATTTTGTTTTTGTCTTTAAAGATTATCATTTAAAACAGTGTCAAAAGCTTGTCATTGAGTGAACTTAAAAGATCACTGAATGAGGCTGAGGCAGGAGGACTGCAAGTTCAAGGCCAGTCTGGGTGACCTAGCAAGACCGAATCTTAAAAGAAAAAACAAAATTCAAAAGTGCTAGGAATGTAGCTCGGTTTTCCTTGGGTTCAATTCCTATATCTGGGGTGGAGGGTAAGGGTGGGCAGTGGACACCGTGAATGACCTGGGAACACCAGGCTCTACCATTGTAGCCGGTCTTGCTGCTAAGTGCTGCTCTTAGACTTTACAAAATAATAAAGCTCTCCCAAACTAAGGTACCTTACTTTTTACTATATGAAATTGAAAGTTTATTCTAAATTCATAATTTGTGGTGATAAATTCTTTCTGTAGTAATTAGTTATTAGGTTACACGTAGGTTAAAAATTAGTACCTATAACTGAAAACTCAATTGCTTACTTATTCAATAGATACAAAATTTTAATAAGCTGCAAAAACCTATTATCTGTGATCCTACTTTGGAGGGAGGATTTACTAAAAATTGAACCAGGACCTTGCTAATGCTATGTAAGGGCTCTAGCCCTAAGGTATACCCCTAACCCTTTCTTAAAATTAGTAAGAATCTCCATAAATTGCCTGTGCTAGTCTGGGACTTGAAATACCACTGCCTCGGCCTCCCAAGTAGCTGAACTTGCAAGCACGTACCACAATACTTGGCTTCACCGTCTTTTGATAAGGATTAACTTAAGTTACATTTATTACAACAGAACTTATTTTCTTCAAAGAGTCAAGTAAAATTCATTAGTAAAGTAAGTTTCCTAACATAATTCCACCAAATTTAACCTACAGATATACATACAGTTTTCAGACAGAGATCCACAGCCTCCGTATACAATTCTATAGCTTCTTCAACATTCTGTTTTTCATCTTCATCAAAAGCTTGTGTAACAAGGAAATGAGCACGCTCCAGGTCTAACTGATGTTTTGATTTCAAAGGACCAGCACTCTTTGACTGAACTAGGAAAAGAAAGCAAGCATATACAGAAAGATTACTCAAATACAAAAAGAAACAGTAAATAAACAGTATATTTAAAACATTCTTTACCAAACTCTATAACCCTATATTAAAGAGTTTAGTAAAGTATATGTACATTTTTAAAAACTTAAAAATAACTCCCCTTGTGGCTTGTATCTAGATATTCCTCCAAAGCCTCAGGAGGTCATTATGGAGTTTTCAGAGGTGGCTGGATCTAGAGTATGTGATGCTGGGATTAAGGACGTGTTGCCGGGATTGACCCATACTACAGTGCCAGGATTACGGGTGCTTTACCGGGGGTATATGCCACTTTAAGGGCGAGTAGCCTGGATAGAATATAAAGGACAAAAAGAGGGCTGCTGTTGTCCCTGCTTGTTGCTTGCTATTTTTTTTGATACTTGGATGTTTTGCTGCCTTCTGCCTGCCATGAACTGTTTCTCCTCTGCAATGCCCCTCTGCCATGCCACCTTGCCTTAGAGCCAGCCAGCTATGCACTGAAACCTCTACAAACTGAGAGCCAAATAAACCTTTCCTGCCTTAACTTTCCCAGCAATAAGTGTTGGTGAGGCTAGGAACTAGAATGTTGCTATATTGCTGGCAGAGTAGTACAATGGTGTAGCACCTTTCGAAACAGAGTGACAGTTCTTTATAGAGTTATTCTATGACCCAGCTGGATATATATTCAAGAAAACTGAAAGCATATTTTCACATGAAAACTTGTAAATTAATGTTTATAACAGTATTGTTCAAAACAGCCAAAAGGTGGGAAAAAAACCAAATACCTACTAACACATGGAAAAAAATATGGCATACATAAATATTATTTAGTCATTAAAAAAAAAATCAAGAGGACTGGGATTTAGCTCAGCAGTGAAAGTGCCTAGCAAACACAAGGTTGTGAGTTTGAGCTTTGGTACCAAAAAAAAAAAAAAAAGAATGAATGAATGAACAGACACTTCCTGCAACATAGGTAACCCTTAAAAACATTAAAATTCAGTGAAAGCCAGACGACAAAACAGCTGGATGATCCCATTTACTGTATATGAACCATCTAGAATGTCTACCTACACATACAGAAAGTAGATTAGTTTGTGTTTTCCTTTGGAACGAGTGCAGCAACAACACTCATGAGTTTCACTGTGGAATCTTGGCATAACTTGTCTCCCCAAGCAGCAGAACTTCATGAATCCTGGTCAGTCTGGCTTCGTACTGTACCTGTCACCTTTGAACTTTATCCAAGTGGCTTCACTGAGATCCTGACCTTTCTGGAATCTTCCTTGGCACTGGGTTTCACCTCAGCAGATGTCCTGCTTAATCCTTGGTCCACTTTACACACCTCCCAGCCCTCAGCCAGGCTCACTGAGGATCCTCTCCAAGAGAAAGGCTCCTCCTTCAGAAACACGCCTAGAGCTGAACACGTCACTCACTCCTGTGGGGTGCTTGGCTTGCCCAGATGATCCTCCCCAGAGCCACAGCTGCCCAGGAAGCAGCTCTCAGGCGCACTCCAGCCCCAGAAAGCCCTGGCAAGCATGGAGCTGGGCTCACCCTCCCCAGGAGCCAGCCTGTGTCACCCAGTTCAAACATAATTTTGAAACAGTTTATGAAACAAAGCTGGGAAAATGAAGTTTCCCTGAACCACAAAATAACGTTTTTTATCTTTTAACTTTTTTATTTTTATTTGTAATCGCATGCAGTACATAATGATTACACTCACTGTGGAGAGTCAGCACATGTACAAAACACATCTTTCTGCAGTGTTGGGAACTGAACCCAGGGCCGTGGGCATGCCAGGCAAGCACTCTACCACAGAGCTACACCCTCTAAATACATGAGTCAAAATAACTTCACATCAAGTAAGGACAGATACGTGCAATTTCTGGACATTTTCCTAAAGTAACCTACTTTTTTAAAAAGAGGATTACTGTAACAGAGAAGTCAACCAAACCTACTTTATCCTAACTACATGCTTTACTTATGATCATGTTTAGAATTAGTGGTAGCAACTAGCACAAAGTCTATGAGAGTAAAGATTCCTCTTAAGATGCCTCTGCTTGTGGCTGTTTTACTCAGCAACACAAAAAGGTGTTAAGAATCATCCCTAGGCTATGAGGTGGCACATTTATAATCCTAGCACACTGGGAGACTGAGGCAGAAGGATGGCAAGTCTGAATATAGCCTGGGCAACTTACCAAGACCTATCTCAAAATAAAAAAGGGTTGGCAATGTAACCCAATGTGAAAGTTCTGGGTTCAATTCCTAGTGCTACCCTTCTCCCCAAGGGGGGGAAAATCATACCAGCACTGCCCCCTTTTTCTCCACCTCCTTCTTCCTGCTTCTTCTTCTTTCCTCCTCCTTCTTCCTCCTCTTCCTCCGCTTTCCCTTCTCCTCTTCCTTCTTCCTCCTTTGAGACCTAGTCTTAGTAAATTACTAAACTGACCAGGCTGGGCTCAAACCTGTGCTCCTTCTGCCTGCTCAGCCTTTCAGAGTGCTGAGACTACAGGGATGTGCCACCACACCCAGCAAGCCTATGCACACCGCTATTGCAGCATTTGCCACACTGTTTACAGAAATAAAGAAAAGCTGTTCTAGGCCTCTGCTTACATGTTGCTTTTCCAAGGTACTGTCTTAGAAGACTTGAGCAAAGGTCTTGAGGTAGAGCACACTGCCAGAGAAGAGACTAAACCTATCACTGAAGTCTTTCAACACTGAAGAGAATTAGTCAATTTTAATATCAAAAGAGGGCATATGTTAGATATCTAAAAAGCAGACTCTACCAGGGCTCTAATCCTAACTTTGTCACAGATAAATTACACCTCTGGGAAATTAGGTAATTGGACTCTTGTTATCTGTAAGACTTCTCTCATACATCTATGTCACATTTCCATATTATGATTTTTTAAAGAGGAATGAGCAGGAAATGAAGATCAAGAGCCACAAATCAAGAGACAGTAACACAGGGAAAAGATGTGATGGAAGAGAGGTTAAAAAAAAACCATAGTGACAACCTCAGAGCCTTACTGACCTGCAGAATGCAGAGCTTCAACTCTTTCCAGATACTCATTTATTTTTTCTTGAATACATTCTAGGCTTGATCCTGCCATCTCAGCATAAATTAAGGCTTGTGCTGCTTCCTAAAAATAAAAATAACTCAAAAGAATCAAACAGATACATTACAATTTGAGAATGACAAAACATTTTCATTAGTGTATGTCTGTGATACATAATAACTATAATCATCTTGGTGAATTAATACATATACGTATCACATCTGGATTGTTTTTACCCCCCCTTTCCTTCCAAAGAACATTTTTAGGATATTTTTTCCTAAGATAGTAAGTTATGTAACCTTCCAATACCCATCCTTCAGTTTTCAATGTTCTCCATTTTCATATACTGTTAAAAACTTAGGAACAAGTATGTATGTATAAGGAACTGATTACAAACACTTCTTTAGAAGAGCTATAATATGCATGTTTTCTGTTTTATTCATCCACAGATCAGATGTTAAATTATATATTCTGAAAAGATAAACTGAGCTGTAAAAGCATTAAAATGGGCTGGGTTGTGGCTTTGATAGAGCACTTCCCCAGGATGTTTAAAGCTGTGGGCTCAATCCTCAGCACCTCCAAAAGCAAAAAAAAAAAAAAAAAAAAAAAAAAAAAGCATTAAATGAATAATCATCAAAATAAAATTAAGTATCGAGAGTGTAAGAAATTAAAAAGCCAGACATAAGCACATTCCTGTAACCCCAGCACTGAGGCTGAGGTAAGAGGATCTCAAGTTCAAACCCAGCCTAAGCAACTTGGCAAGATTTCAAAATAAAAAATTTAAAAAGGGCTAGAGGGGTAGCTCAGGATGAAGGCCTTAGGTTCAATCTCTAGTAGTATAAAAGGATAGTAAATTATAAAAATAAAATATCTCACAAAGTACTCTTTCGCACAGAAAATACTCTAAGGATAACACATATTAAAGCAGACTTAATTTGTATGACACAAATTTATTTTCATTAAGAAAACCTTGCTTCTTCCAGTTATTCTGTAACTTTCACAGCAAGTTGTTATCAATAGTGAAGAAGTGCTTCCATTCTCCCCATCACTGTTCAAGGAAAATCATCAATGCTACCACCTAGAAAGAGCAGAAGTTTCTCCAAGTAACAGTACTTCCTCTGCAGTGTCCTAAGCATGTACAACACTTTATAGGGGTATGCCTGTCAGTCTCCAAGGGGGCCATCTACTGAGCATCACTTCTGAATCTAGTTATTTCAGCAAGAGCTCTGCACCTAACAAAATCAGTAAGAAAAATAGTTTTGACATTAGTGGAAATTCAACGGAAAGGCCAAGGTGTAGAAGAGTATGAGTTTCTGAGATTACAATAACTCAGATATTCCAAGACAGAAAATCGTATCTCTAAATTCCATATTTTAGCTGGGGTAGGAAGTACAAGCCTATAACCCCAGCATTCAGGAGGCTGAGCTAGGAAGATCGAATTGCGTTTCATGCCAATTTAGAGTTCCAGCCAATTTAGGCTTCATATTGAGTTCAAGGCCAGCCTGAACTATACAGAGAAAATTTGTCTCAGGAAAACCTAATAATAATAATAATAAACACTGTTATCACATGTACCATCATTATCTAAATACATTCTAGTTATACTTTGATCAACTGAGTATCTTATAATTTTGTCTTGCCCATAAATACTGATTTTCAAATAATTTTCTTGCTTTTAAAATTTTAAATTTTAAAATTGTTCACATCAGTTTTATTTTACTTATTTTATACAAAAATGACAGCACGGTGGTACATGCCTACAATCTCAGTACTTGGGAGACTGTGCAGGAGGGTCACAAACTGGAACCCAGTTGGGGCAACTTAGTCACTCAGCAAGACGAGGGTTATGGCTTATATCTAGATGTCACCCCAAAGCTTCACACACTCATATATGGGGCTTTTGGAGCTCGATGGATCTAGGGTGTGTGACACTAGGATTAAGGGGTGTGTGGTACTAGATTAGTCTACTAATTGGTTTATCATAGCACAGATGTAGTTTCGGGAAGCCCACCCCTGGTGTGGTGTCACCACCCAGAACCCTGAATAGTATAAAACGGAAAAGGAAGTTGCTTTGCTGCTGCTGCTACTCACTGCCCTGCTTGTAATGCCACACTATTTCTCGTTTGTGATGCCTGTCTACCATGCACCCTGCCTATAACCAGTCAACTATGGACTGAAACCTCTATAAAACGTGAGCTGAAATAAATCTGTCCTATGTTTTAACTTTGGGTATCAGGTATTTTGCCTCAGCAAAGAGAAAAGTAACTAAGACAACCCCTATCTTCAAAATAAGGGGGGGGATGGGTATGGAATGCGCTTGGGATATAGATCATGTCCAAGGCCCTGGGTTCAACACCCAGTAAGACTACCAATTAAGGAATTGCCTATGAAACAGCATCAAGGTAAACAATGCTAAAAAAAAAAACTGATAATACTTATGGAAAGAGTTTCTAGAAGCTTCTGGGGGTTTTTTGTTTAGGTTTTTTTTGATGGTGCTGGGGATATAACTCCAGAGCCTTGTGCATATAACGCAAAAGCTCTACCACTGAGCCACACACATGCCCATATTCTTAATTTCTTAAAGATGAGATAATCTTCCTAAATTATAATGTATGTAACCCCGTAGGAAAAGAAGAAACACTGTGTTCTTTGCTTTAGAAGTTGTTTTTATATGGCACTATTTTAACCTATTAATGTGTCAAAGTTACTTTACAAAACCAAAATATAAACCAGGAATGGTGGCAAATGACTGTAATTCCAGCATTTGGGAGGCTGAGGCAGGAGGATCATTACTGGTTCCAAGCCAGCCTGGACCACATGTTGAGTCCAAGTCAGCCTGAACTACACAGCAAGCTCCTCTCTCAAAAAAAATTTTTTTAAATTTTTATTTCCAAAAGTCTCACATGAAACCAATAAAATACTAGTCTAGAGGAAACCACACTTTACCGGTAGTACTTGGGCTTATGAAATAATTTACTTAAACGTGGCATTCTTTCTTAAAGAAAACGTATCATGAGGCTTCCAACTAGAAAATGGAGAGGTGGGTTCACAATTCCTTAGGGCTGGAAAGCAAAGAATGGATTATGGAAGCTTAGTCTTTGATTTAGCAATTGTGTGCCCTGTAATTCATCCAAAAAAAAACTTTCAAAAAAGTCTGTCAAGCATTACTTACAGGAATATTAATTGCACAGTTACTTAGGATGCTGAAAAATCAGAATGACACTACATGCCTAATGGATTGTAAATTTTGGTACATGCCCATAATGAAATACTATGCAACTGTTATTGTATCGTTAAACTTAATGATTTGGGGAAATGTTCAAATGAAAAGAACAAACTTACAAAACAGTATAAACAGTATGTAAATAGATACTATAAAGATATACATCAAATCCAAGGATAAGAGATGCGTTTATGTTTAATTTACTTTTGTTTCCAACAAACGGGCGTAATTCTGGTGTGTATCCCAGCCCACTTCCCGCTGTATAGAAATCAGAGCCAAAGGACAGCAAGGAATTGACAGCTCCTCGACTTTGCTGCCGCCATGAGCAGCTCCTCAGGGGACACCTGCCAGCCGAGCCTGCAGCCTAGGGAGCAGCCTCTCCCTCCGAGACCCGGGGTCCCACGGTGGCTACACCAAGGGGGCGTGGGAAAAGCGAAACCGCGGGTCGGGTCGCCCCGGCATTGGACCCCGCCCCTCGCCTCGGGCCCCGCCGCGCTCCTATGGACTCCGGGAACTCCGCCGAAGCGGACGTCAGCCCCACCTTATAGTAAAACACCGCCTCGGAGTAGCGGCCTTCGTGGTCGCGCTGCACCGCCAACCGGGCGAACTGCACGGCGTCCCGCTCCAGCGCCGTCGCGTCCATGGCGTCTAGATCGCGCGCCGGCGGTGGAAGACAGGGCCTGACGTGGCCCCAGGCGCGGCAGAATGGTTCCGGAGCTCCGAGAGCAGCCAGGAAAGTTTACGTTCTTCGATGGAGGGAAAAAAGCCGGCCCCCCCGAATTTTGCCAGCTTCGACTCCGCGCATCTTGCACACACCCCAGCCTCACAAACCCCAAGCGCCCCACTTTCGTGTCCCTTGCCCCGCCTACCGGGCATACTGCGCAGGCTCACGCCTCGCAGGTTCCCCCCCCTTCTTGTCCCTTACCCCGCCCACCAGGCGCACTGCGCAGGCGCAGCCTGGCCCTCTGGAGTACTAGAGCCGAGTGGGCTGGGCCCGCGGGAGTTGGGCGAGCGATAGGCGCGGTTGAGCACGGAGCACGCGCTACTCTGTTGTTGAGCACGTGACCGCCGCCTCACGTGGAGTTAGCAGACGTGGGTAGGTGTCAAGTCCGAGCAATGGGCGTCTCCGAGCAGTGGACTGGAGGGTTGGCAGTGCCAGAGCAACTGTGCTGTTGACTTTTGACTTGCAAAGGAGCGTGCGCCTTACGTAGTGTAGGTGCAGAAAAAGCCAAGGGAGATTACCTTGCGACTGTACTGATTAGAAATAAACGCAAGGATGCAGAAATAAACTTGAGAAAGTAAGATTCTTTTAAGAAACTGATTTATGTTTATTTTCTACAAACTCAGTCATAAATGTATGTAGCTCCCCAGTGCATACCTAAGTATGGTATTAAATTGTTCAATCAGATTACATATTTTTAGTTAGCCTTAGGTAAGGTTAACTAAATGTTGTAACTGCATAGGTCATTTTTTGTTCAATGTCTTCTCATCCTTGAAAGTCTGATTCTAGCAAGAATAAGAATGAACTATGTTGCATGTGGTGGCACACGCCTGTAATCCCAGCAGTTGGGAGGCTGAAGTAGAAAAATCACTGCAAATTTGAAGCCAGCCTGGACTACATATATAGTGAGTTCAAGGTCGGCCAGAATTATATAGCAAGACCCTGTCTCAAAAAAAAAAAAAAAAAAAAAAAAAAAAAACTAGTGATAAATACCACCACTTGGATGAAACACAAGATTTTGTTGAGTTGAGGAAGCAAACTTTGCCAAGAGTACATGCTGTTTGAGATCATTTATAAGAAACATCAGAAAAAACTGATTTGTAATTAATGTAATTAATGCTTTCATCGGGCTATACAGGAATATTTGGGATGATGGAAGTGCTGTGTGTGTGTGTTTGTGTGTGTGTATTTATCAAAACTTAACAAACTATTGGGGAAAGGGGTTGGGACAGGGACTTGATATGTGGTCCAGGCTGACTTTAAACTCTTGGTGATACTCTTTGCTCAACCTCCTGAGTGCTGGGATTACTCAAACTACATTTTAAATGTGTGATTTTTTTGTTCATTGTATTGCGATAAAAAATGTAAGTCATTTAGCCTGAGTTTAAAATGGGATCCCCATTTTCTTAATTTGTTTCTTCACATTTAGTAAAGTTAATAATAACTAAACCAGTTGTCTCTTTGGACTGTTGTTAAAAAACACAGGTAAAAAAATGTGAGTCTTGCCTGGCACCCAGATGGCTCAGAGCTACCATAGTTTTTTCTTTTAAGAGAATAAAACCAAAATAAAACAATAAAGTCAATTAAAACAAAACAGTGCGGGGCCGGGGATTTAGCTCAGCAGCATAAGCGCCTGCCTTGCAAGCAGGCAGTCGTGAGTTCGATCCCTGGTACCGATAAAAAACGAAAAAGACAAAAAAAACCAAAACAGTGCAGCTGATACAGGACATCAAAACAAGATAATAGCATGGGCTGCTACTAGAATGGGGACAGCCACACCCAAGCCTCTCTCTGTGAGTCAGCGCCAATCTCAGACTACAGAAGGAGACAACCAGGCATCAGCAAGAGGTGATCCCCACCTGGAAACCATATCATCTTCATTGTTTTCTTGGGTTGCATTTTATTCTCTTTTGTTTTGTTTATGTTAAATCTGAGGGCATGAGCAGCTATTTGAAAGATAGCAAGACATGTTATGGTAGCCACTTTGGCCTTACTATTAATTTATTTTGAAGTCCTTTCTTGTATTCATTCATTGTTTTGTTTTTATTGTTTCTATTCTATTCTGGTCTATTTTTAGTATGCCCAAAGGTATCTGCAGCTATTTTGAAGACAACAAAAAGCATTGCTTTTCGTTGGTAATTTTGTTGGTAATATGGTAATTATTGCTGATTTTGTAAATCCTGGAGCGCTTATACTGGTATTTTTTTTATTATAGGGGTGTGGGCTTTTTTATTTTTTATTTTTTGGGGGTTTTTGTACCAGGGATCAAACTCACAACCTTGCACTTGCCAGGTAGGTGTTTATGCCACTGAGCTTTTTTCATTGATTTTATTCTGTTTTATTTTCCTTGGTTTTATCCTCTTTAAAATAAAAAAAATAAACAGGATAATAGGAAATCAACAATGGCTACCATAATGCCTCTTGTTATCCTCAAAATTGCTGCCCATACTATCAGACATAATAAAATCAAACAAAAAAGAACAGAATAAAGCCAATCAAAACAATATTGAATGAAAACAAAACAATAAAATGGAACAAAACAAAACAATCAGAACAATATTGGATTTCAAAAACAAGACAAAAGGAAATCCCCCATATTTGCTATAATGCATACTGTTATCCTCCTAATAGATGCTCAGACTACTGGCTTTAGGCCTGCAAAGTCAATCGAACAATATAAGAATTAAGTTGTTTTTGTACCTCAGTTGCTAACAACTCAACCTGTGTTCCTCCAGATCAGCCAGTCGCTTACAGAGAAAGGGGGTGTTCTTGTCTCCCAGTTCACACACTGGTTGACTCACAGAAAAGGCGAACTGGCTTCTTGCTTCTCCTCCCAGGACTCACATCAAGCTACCACAGTTTTATAGCAGAAGTGTTGATAGTTTCTGTCTTAACAGTTTTGTCCCACATTCAGAATGAGCCTGGTCTAGAGCAGGTGTTCGACACACAGTGTAAAATATTGATTGAATGAATTCCTTGACATATATTCTTGTGTTGTAGTGCGGGGGTGTGAGGAGAACAATTAGAATAAGGACACAGAATTCATAATGTTATTTTATGATGGTCATCCAGAGTTAAACACAAGAAAGTGCAGGAAATCTGTCCACAACACTGAAGACCCAGAATATTCAACCAAGGGCCTGGGTCCCACAGCAATGTCCTGCATGAGCCCAGATGAAGACCTAGAGCCCATGGCAATGCCTCCCATGAGTCCAGCTGGAAGTCCAGAGCCCACAAGAAAAACTCACACCAGTCTGTTTTACGGATCATACTGGGAAGGCCCAAAGGTCGGGTGGAAGCTAGAAAGTCTATGCCAGCAGGGTGAAGGAGCTGTGCTGGTAGGTTGAAGGTTTCATGCTGGAGCCAAGAAGTCACACTCAAAACAAAGAATCAGGGCTGTCCGGTAAAACACCACAGCCATCCTCAGTGACACAGAGGCCCTGAGCTCCTCTGACAATAAGAACAGTCAAGTACATGCCAGAAAGCCAGCATGACAGTTTGTCCTGCAGATTAAGCGGCACATATTTTCCCCTCTGGAGCTAGGAAGCAAAGCTCAATATAAGGACCAGAGCTCCCCCAAAGTAAACCACAGCCACTCTCACCAACAAGGTCCCAATCTTCTCCAATGACAATGGTCAAACTCACACTACGGAAGCCAGCATAACAAGCTCCTCCAGGAGAACCAAGGGCTCAAACAGCAACAATTAGAGAAACCCACAAAGCCTCACTTCTCCTTCTCCACATTGATATTTATGTTGGCAACTTTCCATAGGTGAAATATCTATGCTCAGCACCATGCTGATTTAATTCAACTGGTGCTGACATCAGCTTTTAATCTATTACATCTTGATTTTGAAGAATAAGACCTAAATTCCTTAGCATAGACTTGGGCCTCAGTACATAAGCTCAGGCTGTATTCCCAAGGTGTTTCATTCAATGCCTTGTACGAACTAAGCTCCAGATTTGTATTAAGCAGACAAATGGGATGCTCCTAACTGCAGGACTTGGGTGTCTATGGCTCCTCCTTCCTCACAGCTTGTAGAATTCCTAATCCATCTTGAAAGAAGACTTTTATGGCTCTCACAAGTAGTGGTGACCCCTCTCCCCTTGTTCATGTATGATTCATATTCCCTCTAAAGGGCTCGTTGTTGACTTCTTATTTGGTAAGAGCTGCACATCCTCTCAGAGCCAGGCACAGAGATAACCACTGAAGGTACAAAGGTGAAAGATGCACTTTGAGAACTGCTGCTCTAGACTTGGGGAAGAGGCATGGGAAACACAAGATCATTCCCAGCCAGGAATCTTTTAAGAAAATAGTTCAAACAGACACATAGAAATTGTACATATTTATGGGTTATAGTTTGATATTTGAATGCACATATACAAGTGTATGATCAGATTAGGGTAAATATATATATGTATGTATATATATATTCAAATGTATGTAGAAAAGTATGCATGGATACTCATTCAGATTTGGATTATAATTTGTCACCTTTCAGCTCCAAATCTATTCTTTCTTCTCCTTTGTGGCACTGGAGCTAAACCGTGCAGATATGCTGGCTGAGTGCTAGTTTTTTCCAATAGAAGGCATGGGAAGACACCACAAGCCTGAGCCTGTGGCGGGATTTTCCTTCCTGCTTTCAGGACACTGTATTTATTTACAGCAGCCATCCTGGTCACCTTACATGTGGGCCTGATAGCTGTGCCTCAGTCCTGCTTACTGTACTGGCTACTTGTTGGCTGCCTGGCAAGGTTTTCTCCCAACCAGTGGCAATGCTTCCAGCAAAATTCTCTTCCAGTTAGTGATTCACTGGAGTAGCCATGACCTTAGGCTGAGAGAACCAACTTGTAACCATACCCTCCAGCAATCTCTGCCCGCCAAGGCTGGGCTCTCTTTTCATCACATTGCTCCAGTGGGGGCCACATGCTTGGGGCAACCAGACTCTACTGTATTCCTCAGTTCCTTCTTTGTATACCTGCTCTCAGTGGGAGAAGCTGTAGCTGCTGTTTACACTTGCTACCTCTGAAAGACTGAGAGTACTTTTTCTTAACTTTTTATTTTAAATCAGTACCAGGGATCAAACTCACGACCACCTGCTTGCAAGGCAGGTGCTTAGGCCGCTGAGCTAAATCCCCAGCCCCTCTGAGAGTACTTTTTACAAATCCCACTTAGCAGTTAATCATTATCTTTCAGGGTTCTTCAGGTTACACTTTCTTATTCAAATTACTTACATGATCTCTATCTCCTCATAATTTTAATCTCATAATTAAAATATGCTTTTATAAACACAAGTGAAGACTTCCAGGAGAACATGGCAGATAGATAACAGCAGCTACAGAGGCTCTCTGAGATAGCCAGCTTAGAATCCAGGAATGGTGTGGTGTGAGGAGTCATAAGCAAGGGGAGATATAGCCTGCTGACCCAGGAACAAACTAAGCTAAGAGAAACCAACTGGAAATGCAATCCTGATGCTATGACTGGAACAGATAAAATCTCAGTGCCAAAGCTGGAACCCACATCTCTGGAAACCGTGATTTGAATTTCTTGTCGCTGCTGCTGTGTCTGAATCAGCACAGCAGGGAGAGAGATGTGCAAAAGCTCTGAGAGCGGGAATCAGCAAACGGAGTTGAGAGCAGGACTGGCATGGACCCTGCATCGACCTGCGGTGAGTGAGTAGAACAGGGACCCTTCCATAGACTAGGAGGCTCCAACAGAGGACATTCTGGGACCAGGCAGACTAGCCGGAACAGGACACTGCAGTGACTTTAGTCGCATATTCCTCTCTCAGGCGGGATTGGTAGGGAGCACTTGGCCTGGGTGATGCTGCAGAATAAGACCCAGTAGGCTAGCCCAAACCAGGTCCCAGCACCTGGAGGTGGACCCTAGCAGTGAAGCCTTCAGTAGATAGACCTGGAGGGGCAGGCCCAGCAGAGGCTGCCCAGGTCTGTGTCTCCCTAATACACTGCAGTGGACGGGAACACCTAGCTGGCAGATTCAAACAAACTGTAACTGACAAAGAAAGAAACTGGGCCTCCTATATATGCTTGTATGGAAGGAACAAAAAGTATGGGAAGAGGGAGCAACAAGAAAGGGTCCTCAGGCCCCAATCCTGAGAACACTGATCCAGGAAAGGTAAATGCAAAGGAGAATGAGGACCAATAGGCATAAAGCGATATCTCCAGAGCCTCATAGACGAGTTCAAAAATGAAGTATTTTACAAAATAAAGCAAGATATAAGTACAATAGTTAGAAAAATGCTAAGTGCTTCCCAAGAAAAAACAGATGGTGGAATGGAAGAACAGAAAAAAGGGGGAGAATTGTTTGATGGAGAAAATAGAGAAAACATAGAATACATGAAGAGGTTCAAAGAGATTACCAGGAAACTAAAAACTGTATTGAAAGCTGGCATAACAGCTTGAAAGAAACTAAGGATAGATTATCTGAACTGGAGGACAGATTTGTAATGTGGGAGCATCAAATGAAAAACTTCTTAAAAATAACAAGGAAACAAACAGCAATAATACAAAGGCTAGAAGATAATAGGATCTATAACTTAAGAATTAAGAATGTAAAAGAAGAAGTAGGGACACAAACAAATGAACTACAAAAGCTATTCACAGAAATAATCCAGGAGAATTTCCCTAATTTAGCAAAAGGTAAAGATACTCAGATGTATGAGGCATATAGGACCCCAGCCACCTACAACCCAAACAAAACTACACCCAGGCATATAATAATCAAGATTCCAGAAATCCAATATAAGAACAGAATATTAAAAGCCATCAGAGACAAGAAACGGATCACTTACAAGGGAACACCCATCAGAATTACAGCAGACTTCTCGGCACAAACCATCAAATCACAAAGAGTGTGGGGGGAAATAATTCAAGCTTTGAAAGATAATAACCTCTAGCCAAGATTGATATATTCTGCACAACTGTCCCTAGAAATTGATGGAAAAACGAGGTGCTTCCAGGATAAAGAGGAACTAGGGGAATTTGCAACCACAAATTCAACTCTACAGAGAATACTGCAATACATTCTAAAAAAGAAAAATACCAAGATTCCAGAAACAGTGGCAGAGAGGCCACAATGAATGGAGCAGAAAGCGAAATGAAGAAGACAAACTGACAACTAATGACAGAAAAAGAGCTCAACAGAAATGAGGCAGAGAAGGTTGGATGGTAGGAACAGCTATTTTGGAGAAAACAAGACGTCATAATAGCTAGTGCTGATTTAATATCTTGTTTTGAAGTCCCATCAAGCTTTTGTTCTTAGTCTTAACATGTTGTATCTTATTGGATTTTATTATATGTGATAATATAAACAAAAACTTTTATAGACAAGGAGATTATACAAAAACCATTGTTCATTTTCTGTTAGTTGATTCTAAATACCCTGTAATACTGTCATTCTCTTGAATGGTTTTACATTGTCCTGACATGTTTGATGCTACAGTATACAAAGTTATACTCAAAGATTTCAAGGAAAGAGACACTATGGTAACTACTTTTATGTCGGGATATCTTATAGTGAAACACTATTTTGTTTAAATGGTTATGTTTTGACCTGCGCTATTTTGTTGTTATGCCCTCTTTTATCTCAATCTCCTTTTTTATTATTTACTTTTTAATTAAGGGGAAAAAAATAAAAATAGCAGGATATATTATAGTAACCCGCTTTGCTTTCCTACTAACTTGATTTGAAACCCTGTATTGCTCTCACCATCTTGTTTTGACTGATTTTCCTCTATTCTGTTTTGCTTGATAGTACCAAGTTCAAAAGTATAGGCAACAGCTGTGAAGACAATAAGATTCACTATGACGCCCATTCTGGTTGACTATTATCTTCTTTTGAAGTCCTGTAATGTCTCCAAAGTTTTGGTTTTATTGGTTTTGTTCTTTACTGTTTTGTTCAATTTTATTATAACTAATGATATAGGCAGTTCTTTTTAAGGTAGCAAGAGACATTATGGTAACCATTGTTGATTACTTTGTATTCTGTTTTTACATCATGTACTATGTTCATCCTTTTTTCGACTGACTGCTTTGTTTTGTCATATTTGGTTTTATTCTCTTCCAAAAAAAAAGTAATAAGAACTATAGGAGTAATAAAACCCAAAATTTCTGTTATTGTAAGAAAGAGAGGGAAAAAAGTGCTCAAAAGGATACAACTGCAAGTGTGTTTAGGTGTGTTACCACCTACCACATATTACCAAGCTTTTGTTAGATCATTGAACACAACTGTTTGCAATCTCACTGTTTGAATGTCCACTTTGTTTTTTTTTTTTTTTTTTGTCTTTTTCATTTTTATCAGTACCAGGGATCGAACTCATGACTGCCTGCTTGCAAGGCAGGCGCTTATACCACTGAGCTAAATCCCCAGCCCCTGAATGTCCACTTTGTATGCTTTAATCCTATAACTTGAACAACTATTTCTAAGATGACAATATGTAATCTATTAACTAGTGATTTCTTACTGTTTTTTTTTTTGAAATTCTGTATTACTTATACCCTTATACTATTTTGGGTTTTTTTCTCCTTTAAATAAAATTAAAAAAAAAAGAAAATACAACTTTCCCCTTGAAAAGAAATCACGCGGTAGATGTAGTGTTCCTATTACCAATAAGAAGTTGTGTTGGTTGTATACAATTTTTCTTGTGTATGAGAACTCTGTTAGTAGAAGTTAAAACATGAGCAGAAAATGAGAGAGAAACCTATCAAATGACTTCCGCCAAAGCACGAAAGGGTAGGCTCCCACTTAACCTGGTCCCCTGGTAGTGGCATCTCTTCCTGTGCCTGCCTTACAGTGGCTCTGAATTTGAGAACACTGCTCCATCTATGTTGTCTCAGAATACAATTCAGGATTTCTAAGTTTCCCTATGCCTTTAAAAGATCTTCTCAGGGAGCCTCCAGACATTTTCAGAGGTCTGGCTAAATTCTTTTTTTTTTTTTTTTTTATCGGTACCAGGGATTGAACTCATGACCACACGCTTGCTGCTGAGCTAAATCCCCAGCCCCAGGTCTGGCTAAATTCTTACTAAGGTAATCTTTTATTACTTTGTGAGGATTCTGGTTACAAGGTTGAATAAGTTATGAGGGTCTTTTCATAATCCCATTTTTCTCCATACATCTTCAGTGCTCAATTTTGGAGAATACTAGATTTGCTAGAAACATTTATCATATTTTGAAAGAATATATACTAAAAAGTATTGGAAGTAAAAAATTTTAAGTTTATTTCAAGTTTTGACTGTCAGATGATATAATTTATAATTATTTAGTAGCAATGCTATATACTATGATAAAAATCTAACTATAGTACAACCAACCTAATGAGACTAAACAATTCATTCATTTCAATACTTGTTGTGGTGGTACATGCCTATAATGTCAGCACTCAGGAGGCTGAGGCAGGAGGATCACCTGAGTTTAAGGCCAACCTAGGCTACATAGTAGTGAGTTTAAGGCCAGCCTGAACTGCATAGCAAATACTGTCTCAAAAAAAAAAAAACAACTTGTAAGCTATTTTCTGAACTGAGCTGATTCTATCTGATGACAAAAATAGAAATGGAAAGGACAATCATGTGTCAAGGTCTGTATCTTCACGAATCTAAAGAAGCAAACTGAAGTTTATTATATGATGGTGATGAGGAGGGGTATTATATATCAATAAAAGCCTAAAAAAGAAGAGGTAAGAGTGATACAGCTTCCCATCCAGAACAGAACTGTGTCCAAAGGACACGATTATATTAATTCATGTTATAGTTATGAATGCAATCTTCACTCTTTTCCTTTATAATTAACATACTTCAAGTCCTCTACATTTATCAGAATGTTCTTCCTGGAAGCACTTGGAACATGGCCAGTATAAATTGAGATGCACTGTAAATACAAAATGTATGCCAGACCTCAAAAATGTAATACAAAAGAAAACATAAAGTGTCTCATTAATCATTTTGTATTGACTAAAGTAATAATACTTTAAATATATCATACGTCAAATAAAATATATTTAAAATAATTTTCTCCCTTTCGTTTCATTTTTCAAATATGTCCAATAGAAAATTTTAAATGATACACACAGCTAATATATTTCTGCAGGCAGCATGACTTTAGGACAGTCCATTCGTGCATTGTAGATGATAATATTTGCTTTTCGAGAAACATCTTGATGACATTGTGCAGTTGTCTGTCCCACGTTGGAAGCCATAAAACAAAATGGAGTCAGGAATCCCAGCAGGAGTCTTACTGGGACTCACACCTGCTCAGCCCTCTCTCTGAAACCCCCTCATCTGTGCTTCGCTGTCTCTTGGCTGCAGATCCAGCCCCAGTCCTCAAAACACAGATGAAGGTCCTGGGGGCCCAGCAGACAGTCTAGGGGCAGGTGGGGAGTATGGAGATCCTGCCACTCCCTCAGGTGACGGTCAGTCGCCTTGTGTTTTACCCAGCTCACCACATGCAAAGGCCTACTCCGCCGCTCATTCACGTGGGCTCTCATCCCTACAGCCAGTGAAGCACTGCTCCCACCTCAGACTGCCAGCAGGGAGACAGGAGAGGCAAGGCCAAGCCTGCTAGGCCCTAGGCCCCAAAAGGCACGGGCCTGGCCAGGGCATCCTAAGCAGCCCCAATCCCCCGGCTTCCAGGCCACCAGAGTCCTGCACAGCAAGGGGGCTCTGAGCAAGACATGGGCAGAGACTGCCACAATTTGTAGAAACCCAGTCCCCCTTTTTCAACAAAAGCAAGCCTGTGAGTCATGGCTCAGCCCACTGCTCCTTGCTCATAAAGCCTGGTGAGTATGGCACCTCCAGGGCAGGGGAAGTGCCCAGTCACTGGAGGAGATAGAGGAAGGTGTGTGTTATGGGGTGGCATGTCCTGTCCTGAGAGCCAGGAGAGCAAGGGCTGAATCACCGTCCCCTGCCAGGGAGGAGGCAGCCTCATTCAAAGCTCACCACCAAGAAGGGCCAAGTGAAACTGGCAGCCCTGCTGATAATGTCAGGTCTGGGAAGGCAGACTTTATTCATCTGGGATTTGTCAACTTTATACCAGTGAAGAAGTGGATAAGATAGGAGGAGAAACAAAATCACTTGATTGGAAAGAGGAGAGAAATGAAAAGAGAGACAGCTTCCTGGAGTGAGGGAGGGAGCAAGCCAGTGCTCTGGAGGGGGGGGGGGAGTTTGTTCTTAGCCCTTCTTTGTGCCCCACACCTTCCTGGCCTCCTTTTCAATGATCACTGAGTAACTATGAGAATGTCAGTTTAAAAAAAAATTAAATCAGGCTTTGGTCTAAGGAAGGGTTGCCTCTGTGTCTGATCTGGACAGATGAATAGAAGTTGGCAAGGAGTGAGAGTCGTGGAGAAAGTTCTGGAGAAGCAGCAGAAGGCGGTGCAAAGGCCCAATCCTGTCCCCAGACCCACTGCCTTCAGTTCCTCTCACCTGGTCTTTCCGGCTTTCCCACTCAACAAACATTTGCCAGGAAGGACAGAGTCTGGTTTAGTTCCCAGTGAGCACAGGCCTGGCACCCATCCAGCACTACTCACATTGAATAAAATGAGACATGTGTGAACTAAGCAGCAGGTCCTGCAGCCTCCCCCAACACCAGCCAGTCTCCCTGAGCCTCAGTTTCCCCAAGCAGCCAATTCTAAGACTGCCCTGCACAGGAGTTCCAAGGCTGAGGTGAGGTGATTATTTTTCCCTCCTTTTCTTTTGCTTTGTAACCCTTATTGGTGCAAGAGTCACCTGTAAGCTTCAGATTCGGAGTCTTCACAAGCAGCCTCTTTTGCTCTGTCTCCTCTTTCTCTTTGTGTCTATCTATGCTTGTTTATATGTAAATTTTACTGAACCATCTGAAAGGGAATCGCAGCAGAGAGCCCGGTGTTTCTCCTAAACTAACATTAACTGAGACAACGACCGGTCCTGTACCATTATCACATCGAAGAAAATTCACAGTAATTCAACATCTATAACAGGGCGGAGGGACGAAGCCTAAGCCGGCTCCAAGTCTTTGGAGCAGGTGGAGCGCAGTTGCAGAAAGGCGACTCGAGCGAGCTGGGCCGGTTGGTCCCGCCCCTGACAACGGTCCGCGTCCTTTCCTAGAAACGGCGCCCTGGACGCTGCGCTGCACAGCGCGGTGGTGGAGCCGGTAGGTCCCAAGGCCCGGGGATTGCGGGCCAAGGTACTACGGTGAGATGCCAGGGATCCCCATCACCTCCTACCGATCCGGATAGCTCGACCTCCCCTGGGCAGGGTGGAGACTGGGGTAGGAGAGTGATTACTTCCTGAAACAGACTCCTAGTTAAGTTCCATTCTAATTAGATGGGTTTGGAGGGGGAGGCACCACCTGGATGCTGAGACTCTAGGGAACAACTGAGATTCTGGTCCTGGTCAGATAACAGAATAGTCACAGAGGTCAACTTTATTCTTCCCCTTAGCCACCTCGTTCATTCATTTATTGGTTCAAACAACCCTTCAGCAAATACTTTTAGTATGTGCCAAATCTGTGCCAGTTCCTCTCTAGCAGCCAGTTCCCCCCAAATCAGTGTTACTTGAAAAGTCCTGTACAGCTAGCCTGGGAAAGAGATGTGCATGGGTGACTCCAGAGGTTCACTGGAGCCCGCAGCCTCAGACAGCCATGAGAACAGAGATATCAGGGAAATTCTTCAAAGGGTGTCAAGAACCCCAAACTGTAAGAGTAATTACCACCCCATGGCACTGATTGTCCATATCACCACTAGGGCTGAGACTTCCAAAAATCCTGGAAGGGGATACAGCTCAGTGGCACCACATCTACCTCGCAGGCAACAAGGTCTTGAGTTTGATTCCCAGTACCAAAAAGAAAAAAGAAATCCTAAAAGTCCCAGATGCATTCATCAAATAGGGTTCATACATGGACTCCTGGGATGTGAAACAAAGGTTTGGGGTCCTGTCTGAGTCAGAGATGGGTCACTTAGAGGCCCTGCTGGGTAGGTTCCCCTCCTGGCAAGCACCCTCTCAGCAGATTTTCCAGGCTTCTTGGCTCACAGTTTGAAAACCACTACTGTGGTTTTAAGAGTATGAGCATGGGGGCTGGGGGTTTAGCTCAGCGGCATAAGCGCCTGCCTTGCAAGCAGGCAGTCGTGATTTTGATCCCCGGTACCAATAAAAAGGAAAAAGACAAAAAAAAAAAAAGAGTATAAGCATTAGGGGTCAACCAGAGGTGAAGACTTCAAATTCTGTTCTGATTCTGCTAGTGTTTGTTATTGTTTGCAAGTTTCTTGACTTCTCTAGACCTGACTTTCTTTGTCTCTTAAATTGGTGATGATAACATCAGCTCCGAGGCTCGGATGAATTTCCCTGCTCACCCCTGTGCGTTCACCCACGTGCTGGGGCAGGTGGTTACATGGGGTCGGATATCTACAAAATCCAACCTGAAGCATCATCCTGCTCAAGCCAGTAGGGTTCCCAAGTCATCTGAGTCAAGAATGAGATCTTAGTATCCTATTCAACTAGGCCTCTTATTGGCTGTGTGACTTTGGGCAGGTCACTTAACCTTTTCAAGTTTTGTTTTTGTCCTCTGAGAAAAGAGGGTAGTCTTAGTTTGTCCCTCAGAAGTCTAAATGAGATGACATTATGTCAGATAAGTCTAAGCCCAAATAGCATTCACCATCCCCTGCTGGTGCCACCCTGCCATCTTGATTCCATCTAGTTCCATTCACACTGGGGAAGAGGAGTGTGCCCAGGGTTACCAGCAGCAGAGTCCTTGCTGGGAACCATGTCCTCCCACTGTGAGCCACAGTAATTACCAAGCAGAGGCTCCTGGCATCCAGGGACTGTGGATGAAATCACACTGGCCCTCTGGGTACAGGTGCCCAGAGTTGAGGCAGGGCTGGAACGGGGCTGTTGTGAAGGGCAGGGAGGTGGAAGCAAAACACGATGCCTGGTTTGCAACTCACTCTCCTGTCCTTTTGGAGATGTGTCTCAGTGCATTCCCCCACTGCAAACCCTCTTGGAGTGGCAGACAAATACCTACCTGTCACAGGCTCCTGGACACTTATGGATATGCTGTCTCTGAACACCAACAGGCCAGGCATTTTAAAGCCCATGTGTAAGCTGGGGAAAGAATGCTTTGCATGCATGATTGGGCCTGGGCTTCAAGGGGTTCTCTGATCCTCAGGTGCACTGGAAAGGTCTGGGGTGTGGACCAGGTTCAGCATTATCTTCAGCCCCTACCCTGGAAGGGAGCTGGCCAGGGAGGGAGCTCAGGGAACAGTTTCCAGTGGGGGGACCTGGCACAGCTGACTAGAGGTTGCCCTTCTCCATCCTCAAGGGGCCTGCCAACTCACTGTCCTTTTCTAGAAGTGGACTCAGCTGCTCCAGGCTGCTTCCCTGCTTACAGGTAGCCCTGCTTCACACTGCCCTGGCCACAACCCCCACTTCGCAGGGCAGTGTAGGCAGAGTGCATCAGGAGGCCAAGGTGAGCCAGTCCCACTGGGTGGATAACAGTGCAGCAAAGTAGGGACCTATGCTGTAAGATCCTGCTGCCTGGCCCCAGTGTGCACAGAGGGTGGGGAAATGAGACACAGATGGAAAAGGAGAGCATGCTGGGGTGGACACCTATTACCATTTGTTGAAATGTTTTTTGTTTGTTTTGGGACAGGGTGTGTCATTATGCAGTTCAGGCTGGCCTTGAACTCACTTCATAGCCCACACTGGCCTTGAACTCATAGCAATCTTCCTGCCTCAGCCTCCCAAATGCTGGAATTACAGGCATGCACCACAATGCCTGGCTCTTTTTTTTAAATCGAAATTGTTATTGAGATAGTTGTGTTTTGCACTAGCCTTAGATAAAAATACTCCTCCCTATATCTTTGCCCAATTTCTTGTAATGTTCTCCTGCCCCAGGGTTTGCCCTAGTGACACATTCATTCTGAGGTAGCCAAAAGCAACAGTTGTCAATGAGTTGGCAAGAAAAACTCTGCAAACCCTTGTCCTCCAGGGAGTAGATTTGTGTGCAACCCACTAGCATCTCACTCCCTTCACAAAGACAAGAGAGAGTGGGTTCCCTGAGATAGGTGACTCCCAGAGCCAGAGTGAATGCCATTTTATTGCTAGCGGGGAGGACCTATAGGCCAATGGAGGTCAGGATTGGCGTCTCACCGGGGAGACCATTTGGTGTTCCGGCTCCCATATGGTGGAAGATAGGGTAGACAGTGATGAGGGAGGTTAAGTGTGCCCAGTGCTTACCAATGCTGAAGAGCCACACTAAGGCGGTGCAGGCCAGTACAGCAGGGCTGGGCTAGGCGTCCTGAGGCTACTACTTCTGTCAGAAAGTCATTTTGGGAAATTCATGAGTGCATGAGCTCTGGGCTCTCTCTCCTCTTCTCCTCCCTGCTGAGAAGCCAGGCCTTGCCCTGTAAAATGAAGGGAAATGGTGGGCAGGTGGGGTGCACTGGGGTGAAGGTATCTGCAGAGTTTTACCTCACGCAGGCTTTAATTCTGTGAAGGCTTATTCTCCACATGCAGTACCCAGCATGGACCACCGGGTTTCCTCATCGGGGACTCTCCTGGCACTGTGTGTCTGTCTACTCCGTCCCTCCTTTCTCCTTTCTCTATCTGTATGCCATGGACTGGGGCTTGGTGTGGGAGACATCTAGGCACCTGTGTATCGTGGTGCCCATGGGGACTGAGACAGAGGCTATTAAGAACTGAGTGATGCGACTGGGGATTTAGCTCAGCGGCATAAGCGCCTGCCTTGCAAGCAGGCAGTCGTGAGTTTGATCCCTGGTACCGATAAAAAGGAAAAAGACAAAAAAAAAAGAACTGAGTGACACTGGTATCTTGTCCTAGGAGCTGTGGCTGGGGCATCTCCCTGAGAAGCAGCATGGATGAGCAGAACACAGAAGCCTGCAGCCCAGGGAGGACCCCTCACCCCCCAAAGTGCAATGGTGCTCCTCCTGCAGGTCAATGGTGCCACCCAGGAAGAAGTCTTAGAGGCCTAGACTACAGCCTGGAGAAGCCTCCTCAGGGACCAGACCGTAGACTGAGCAATCCCCCTCCAGGGTCTGACTTCAAGCTCCCACATTTTCCCTCACCCCTGTCCCCATCCATGCCCACAGAGGAGGGGCACTCCAGGAAGTCATCCACAGCAGGCACTGATAAGAAGTACCCGGTGCTGAAGCAGCGTGGGTTCTACTCTGACATTCTCAGTCCTGGAACCTTGGATCAACTTGGGGTAAGTCTGGCAGCTGTTCCCTGGGACCAAGGTTGAGCCTTCCCCATGGGTTCCAGTTACCTATTTTTCTACCTGTTATTTCATCTGTACATTTAGCTCGCTAATTATCCACCTGTCCCAGTGTCTATTAATTTGTCACACTGCCCACAAGCCCACCTCAAATTTTGCCATCCATCCCTATGTTTGACCACCCATCTAGTAAGACATTCATCTGTCCATTCATTTACCACTCAGTACTGAGGTCCTGCTGTATGTCAGGCTCTGAACTGACACTGGAGCCACAGCAAGAATGACATAGACATCACTGTCATGGTGGGGCAATGGCTCCGTTTAGGTGGTGCACTATGGATGAGATGGCAATCTGCAGAAGTCCAGGAGATGAGCATGCATTTGCTGGGTAAGATGGAGGCCAAGAGTGTCCCTAGTCAGGAGAGCTGCAGATATGGACCGGTATGGCCCATGTGAGGAGGAAGGGTAGCATATGAGGGGAGAGATCAAGAGATGAGGTTTGGGGCTAGGGAAAGATGGAGAAGAAATGACTAGGAGAGAGTTCACAGAGCCTTTTTGGTCCCAGGCAGGCTAAGGAAAGTCTTAAGGCAGAAGAGGGGTCAAGAAAGACAGGACAAGGATCCACAGATACCCAGCCTATTGGTAGTACCGTGGCCCTTGGGAGAAGAGCTACACACAGAGAGACAGCTGCTGGCCTTACAGTACATGACATGGCTCATCCCCTGGACACACGTCGGGAGTATTGTCATTGAGGAGGGAATACACAGGGCCAGATGTGTCCCAGGTGGCTGTGGCTTGTCACCTACAGTGGTCCTTGAACACAGTGTGTAGGATCACTAGTTCTGCCTCACTCCAGGCTTCTGGGATGCTGCTTGGTGGGCCTAAGGAGACATCTGGCCTTGCATTCCCTCGTAGGCCCTGACTATCCCAAGGATGTGTTCGTATAGTTAGGGACCTGGGGTTTCCTTTCAGAATGTATGCTGTGGCCCCAGCATGAACCAGAACCTCTTGTGTCAGGCTGACCTCAACAAGTTCACTCCAAAAGGTGAGTGCCCACAAGGGGAGGCATGTGGGTCTTGGGGGGCATTTAGAAGAAGCAGAGCCTCTGTTTCTAAAGAGATGGTTTCCTTCTTGGTGAGAGTCCTACTTCTACAAGGGTAAAAAGAGGCTAAGAAGAGAGAAGTTGCTTCACAAAGGTGGGGTTAAGGAAAGGGCTTGGGCATCACCCTTCTCAGAGCTGCCTGCCACAAGGGCCCCGTGCTGGCTTGGGCACTCAGGGCCAGAGCCAGAGTTCTGTCTGTCCATCTGGAATTTGCAGGACATTTTTTCTGCCTCCCTTGGAATGTAGGTTTGAGGGAGACCAACACTGTCTGAGCTGCTCACTGCTGGGGCCTAAGACCTGAAACAGTGGGGCACACAAGACTTTTGCTGAAGGAAAGAAAGACTGTCCTCTCAGACTCTATGGCGAGTCTTGAAGGAGGACTGGGAGTCAGGAGTAGGACAGGTCTGCAGAGTGTAGGGAAGACCCTGTGGCGGAGAGGTTGGGGTACCCTGCCAAGGCCATACGTAGTGAGGAGGAATCAGGCAGACCCCTCCCTCTAGACTGCCTTTAATCTCCTCCTCCAGCAGGTAGGGCACCCTTCCCTCAGGCACAGCGGCCTTCAGGCCTCAGCTGTCTACTTTAATGTCCACTCCAGGAAAGGCCCAGCTCCTTGTAGACATTGCTCAGATTAGTTTCATCGGAGCCTCTAAGCCTTAGGGGTCTGTGACACCCTCAGCCGGCATAGATAACATCCCAAGTGTGGCCATTTGTGCACTTATCTCAACAGTCTCCTAAGTATCTGTGCCCTGGGAAAAGGTTGTGAACCGTAGATCTCAGGCCTGTGGGTGTTGTAATGATGTACCTTCCATGTCAGGAGGGGGAGGTGGTAGTCAGTAGCTCAGTGTCCGCACCACCATGCGAAAGGCAGCCCCAGCAGGGCACAGGTTAGTGTTGGGGGACCATGGAAGCCAGTGAAAGAGTCTACTGTGCTGCCCAAGGGCTAACTGGAGGGCTGGAGAAGGCTGCAGGTCAGACACATAGCAGGGGTTAGAGGCCAGGCTCAGCCCTCTTCGTCGTAGCTCCTTCCTGGGTCCTTCTGAATGGGGTTCTGGAAGTGAAATGATGTTGTCGACCCACAGGCTGAAGAGCAAGTGATTAGCAGGCCAAAAGCTGCCTTTGTGGCCTGGGTGTTTGGTGCTCTGGTGTATCATGGGTGCTGGGAGCCCTTCCATGACAGCGAATTTTACTAAGGGCAAGAAACCTCTGCCAAGCCTCAGGCATCAACCTAGGCCGGGAATCTGGAGGCTTCTGTGGGATCCCAGAGGGTATCCTCAAGGTGGGCCTCCCTGCAGTGTGACAGCTCTTGATCCCAAAGAGGCAATGAGGCTCAAAGAGGAGGTCACAGGGCCCTTGGACTCTTTGAATGCCTTTGTGCACGAGGAGAATAGATGGAGGGCATCCAGAACTCCACCAGGCATCAGGGAAGATGGCCCACCTCCTTCTGAGGCAGATTCCCACCTATGTGGGCTCTGTCCACCTGGGACTTTCCTCCACTGTGCACCCCGTGTCCCGGAAACCTTCAGTCCCAACTACCTGGGATGGTTTATCACACTACCTGTGGCTCTTTCCCTACCACCTCCCTTGCCCCAGATCTTGAATGGAAGCCTTTGTCTGTCACTGAGTAGGGACAGCTTTTGGGTGACTTGAGGGTCCCTCAGAACAGCCCAGAAATGGTCCCAGAGAATGAATGGTATCCCAGCCCTCACATGCCAGAGGTGGGGCTGGGAGGAGGGTGGCAGGGACCCACCCCACTTTACCTTCCTGTCTAGTTGTAAGCCTCACCCATGGTTTAATCTAGCACCTGGCTTGAGCAGAGACCCTGGTATGGGGATTTTGAGTGACTCATAAGGAATGGTCAAGCACTGGCCCCAGACAGGAAGAGTGGGGCCTAAACAGACCTGGAGGTGCTGACCCTTCATAGCTGGCACCCCGTGGACAGCTGTTGCCTCATCTGTCTTCTCCCCTACAGTACCCCATCACAGGTCAACTCTAAGCTCCTCAAGCCCCAGAGTTTGTCTGTTGGCTCCCACCTAGTGATTTGTCTTACTGGATAATTGGGATAGGGGAGTCATTAGGCCGAGGCCTGAGTCCCCCAATGCCTGCCTCTGCCCCTGACCCTGCCTCTGCTTCCACCTGCAGTTGGAGGCTTTGTGATTCCAGAGGACTTCGAGGAGCGCATGGAGCAGCAAACCATTGGGTCCACCACGCAGCTGCTCTCCCAGACAGACTTCCCACTGCAGTCCTATGAGCCAAAGGTGCAGGTGCCCTTCCAGGTGCTTCCTGGCAAGTGTCCCCGCAAGGTCGAGATTGAGAGGTACAGTTGATAGGGCTGAAAAAGGGCTTGTCCTGCCTCCATGGGATGAGGGATACCAGACCACCAGGAGACAGTCCTCACAACAGTCTGTGCACAAGCATTGAGATCAAATATTCTATCTATCTTTATAGAGAAAAAACTGTTAAGATTAAGATTTCTTATTGGGGAAAAATTATTTCCTTGCTGTGGAATTGGGGAGGGTAATATTTAGGTCAGTGAAGGAGAGAAGGGGTTTGGAGCCCAGGATTCTAACCATTTCCCTGAGAAATCCCAGAATGGTCCGTGAGCTACATTCCTGACATAGCCCCTGGGCCCTTGCTGAGACACCTCCCTTGCATGGAGCTGCTCTGAGAACCCACCCCTGCCTTGGCCAGGAGAAAGAGGCAGTACCTGAGCCTGGACATCGAGCAGCTGCTGGCCAGTGAAGGCATCGACTCCAACAAGCTCATGCCCAGACACCCAGACCCCCAGAATCCTCAAACCATTGAACAGGGCCATGACCCACTCTTCCCCATCTACCTCCCCTTGAAGGTGAGCTGTCCTCCACAGGTTCCCCTTGGACAAAGCGGGGTGCAGGATCCTGGCTGAGGCTCGGGAATAAGACCCCATAGGGGATCCCCGTGGCAGTCACAAGCATCCACTTGTCAAGTAGGGCAACTGAATAATCAGAACCAGGTCCTGAAGCATCCTAGACTGGTGTGGGAGAGGCCCCCACAACCCCAAGGACGCTGCTCTCTGCTTCTTTGGGAGCCTGGCAGCCTCCAGGCACTGAGAAGCAGCCCGGCTGGCCTGTGGAGCAGTGCACAGGACTCCCTGACCAGGGAACTGTTTATGGGCTCACCGAAATAGACAACCAAGAGATAGAGGAGGTCATCAGTGCTGCCCCTCAGGGCACAAATGGGAAGACAGTCTGAGGAGGAGCTGTAGCTCTGGCTTTTACTCCCTTCCCACCTCCCTTTCTCACTGTGGCCCCTACTATTTGGCTTGTTGGTTTCTGGGGAGGCAAAAACAAATCCAAATCACATTACCCTGCCAAGGGCTCCCTCCTGGTAGGGTGCTCAGGAACCCCCAGAGCTGCCTGTTTCTTGAGCAGGAGCTTGCTGCTCGGGCACAGTGGGAAAGAGAGCTCACATTCTGCTCTGAGTTTTCAAACCTCTCCGCCTGAGCCTTGGGAAACTTAGAGATAGGGACCCAGGGTTTCCTCTCAGCATGCCCCTGGCAGTGGCGGGAAGGGTTCGGTGTGACACCCCTCCCCCATCCTTGGGCATACTCAGTTCTACCAGACACTAGAGGAGCTGCTTCCTCTGGCCCATCTCTTTCACAGGTTTTTGACAACGAGGAATTTGACTGCCGTACTCCCAATGAGTGGATCAACATGGGCTTGGAGCCAGGGTCTCAGAATAGGAAACCTGTTCCAGGAAAAGCCCTCCTGCCTACTGATGACTTCCTGGGGCATGGTAAGCAGGGAGCCATGGGAGGTCAAGAGCCCTTTGAGGCCTCTCAGCTGGATACAGGCCAAGGAACTGGCCTGACAGAAGTAGGAAATGCAGGGATCAAGGATGGCATATGGAGTATAACTGGGCACTGTGAGAGTCACAAAAGTTTGTAAGGCAGAGCTGCTATTTTAGGCAAAGATACTTCAAGAAGAAGCCACTTGAACACAGAACAAACCAGGAATGAAGTTTTCTGAGGGAAGAGTATTCAGGGCCAATGCATAAGCCTTGAAGCAAGAGCAAGCCAAGAGCCACAGGGACAGGCAGACTTGCAGAATGGCTGGTGGGGAGAGTACAAGGAAGCAATAGCCAAGGAGAGCCAAAGAAGAGGGCCAAGGCATTCTGCCTGGGGAGTGGCTAGGGGCCCTTCCTGGCCTAACAGGCCTGAGGCCCACACTGAGCCTATTGGCAGAACAGTGGTCTCCAACCCTATCATGCTTTGCCTTCTTCTAGTACAAAGAATCTGGTGCTTAATAGCCAGAGGGCTGCCCCTTGGTTTTGGTCACCTTGAAGGTGCCCAGCTCTTCCACAATACCATTCATAACAAGTCTCAACAACTTTTTTGTTTATGTGGGGCTTTTGACTTATATCTCTATCTAAATTGGGTCCTGCAGAGAGGCCTGGTCCTTTTGAGTCCTCCTGAGGCCAGATGTTCCTCAGAGTCCAGCTCAACTAGAAGGCAGCAGAGCCAGAGAGGATATCCTCTCTGGTGGGAGAGAAGCCAGTCAAGTGACTTTTGAGATCCATCCCAATATCAGCTCCCACACTCAGAGGTCCCTCCCTACTCCTACAGCTGGGAGCACTGGTGGGTGTCTCCTTTTATTTCAGAGGACCCCAAGAGTCCGAAGCTGAATTACAAATGGTGTGAGGTTGGTGTCCTAGATTATGACAAAGAGAAGAAGCTATACCTGGTACACAAGACAGACAGCAGAGGTCTTGTGCGAGACGAGACGGGGAAGCCCATCCTAAATGGAGGGGTCACCTCCGAAGGTATGAGGTCTGCCTCAGCCCCAGGAAGACCCCCAGTTTGAGTCTGGCCTGGCCTGTAACTGAGGACAGCCCCACCAAGGACTCTACAGCTGAATTCTGCTTTGCTCAGTTTGATCTGTGGCTGTTTGTCCATTGACTGGTGAAAATCAGAGCACTAGTGACTCAGAGACCCCAGGAAGGACAAGTGGCCCTTATTTGGCATGTCCACTATGAGCCACTGGCAGTGCTGCTTTTAACATGATGTTGAAAAGGGGCCCAAGGCCCATGAGTTAGTGGCATCTGCCCTGGATATAATCTTGAGTGGGCACCCAAATGGCCACCTCTGACACTCTGTTGGGTGGGCAGGGCAGGAAGTGTTCTCTTTCCCACTCTATACCTTTGACTGGGGGCCAGACAAGGGAAACCACTTGCTCAGGGCCACCATGCATCAGTAGCCCAGCTGACTAGAACCCCCGGCTCTGCCCCAGAGAACCTTACTGCCTGTCCTCTTCTTCCTCCCACCATCCCCTAGGAAGGCCACCCCTCCTGGTTTGTCAGTACTGGGTACCGCGAATACAGCTTCTCTTCTGTGCAGAGGACCCTCATGTGTTCACACAGCGTGTGGTCCAGGCCAACACTCTGCGCAAGAACACAGAGGCACTGCTACGGTACAACCTGTATGTGGACTGCATGCCCTCCCGGAACCAGCAGCTCATCAGTGAGCAGACCCTGAACAAGATCAAGCAGTGGGCCATGAACACACCCGGGATGCGCAAGGGTCCCACGTGAGTTTGTGGAAAGGTGGGGGTACCTGTGGGGCCAAGCACCCTCAGAGATCATCAGTGTTGGGGAGTGTCTTGCTTCTGCAATTGTGGATTCGTGTGGGCCCCATCTTAGTTACTTTTGTTGTTGCTGAGTCAAAATACCCAACACCCACATGGTAAAGGAGGAAAAGATTGATTTTGGCTCGCAGTTCCTAGAGGTTTCAGTCTGTAATTGGCTGGCTCCAAGGGTAATTGGCATGCCAGAGGGGCACTGCAGAAGAGAAACAGTCCATATCAGAGCAGGCAAGAGGCAGCAGCGAGCCCACCTTCCCTCTGCTCCTTTATATTCCACCCAAACCATGAGCCTATTTGTCGGTGCTACCCAGGCCCAGGGTGAGGTTTCCCTCTTCTATAAATCCATTCAGCCACACCCAGAACTATGTTTATCCAATAAGGGGACTAATCCAGATACTACATAGCCCTAATCCATATTCACATACCCTAGAGCCCAGCACCACTGAAAAGCTCCTCCTATGGGCACCTGGGGCTTTGAGGGTATATCTAGATACAAGCCATTATAGGCCCCAAACAAATTTGTGTTCATCTCTAGATTCCTCATGATCAAGATGGATTCCTGGATTCCTTTATTGAAGGTGTTATAAAATCCATTACTGCCATTTTTCAATTCAACCTCTGGGAGCCTTTTCAAGCTAATTCCTGTGTCCTTTGGATGTGTTCCCATCATTCTCTGAGCATGTCCTTACTTTCTAGCACAGCAAGAAATTCTAGATTAATCTTGTACTGGCCAAGATCCAGCCCAAAAGTCAAATTTTTCTACAGTGAGCCTTGGTTCCTTTTAGTGGGGAGTTTGGAAGCCAAGATGTAGGCATTAGATATGTTTATTGCTATTGCAAAACTGTCGTCTCAAGTGTTCTTAGAACAGACAGATCTGGGAAATTCTATGTATATACAGTAACCTCCAGACTAATCTAATTTTTTTCTATACTCACTGGTGTGTTAAAAACTGTGAGTACTTACTGACACCTTCAAATTGGGTCTAATGCCACAGGGCTCGTTCTCACTATTAAGTATTTGTTACTCCTTTCTTCAAAAGAGAACTGGATTCCATTGTTCAGCATACTTTGGCTTATTTGCTCAATCCTAGGACACACAGAAGGTGGCCTCAAATTGCTAATCCATATGTTTTAGAAGAAAAATTCTAAGTAGATTTTTAATGTCTTTGCTTAATATTCTTTTTCTCTTTGACCTTGGGGCACATAACACAAACACTACAGTGAATGGTTACTTGACTTGGTTATTCCCATGCCTTTCAGTGGTGCATGCGCTTCATTTTATAAAACACAGCTTTGTTCATTTGTTTCCCATATATAAAATATATTAAATATATGTATATGCATTCAATATATATGCATTATACATATTATATAGACAATTACATAGAAAAGCATCATTGTGTAGTATTCTTCCTTTTTGTATATATACACTGTCAAAATATGTATTATTTAAATATGGACACTCAGTGATCTCTCACTCTATACTCCATTCACTTTATTCTGTTCACATTTTCCATCTTTTCTATACTGTTCTGTCACGAGCCTGTAAGTTACCAACAGCACGAGTTTCTGGTTTATCCTCTCTGCATTTCCTATTGCACAGATGAATAGGCACATATATTATACATTTTTTATTTTCTTATAATTCTCTTTTTACATGAAGTGCCACATATCACTATGTAGAAAGTTTTGTGCATTCCCATTCTGCTCATATATCCTGGGAATCAATCATTACCAGTTGTCTTAGTTACTTTTCTCATTGCCATGACAAAAAACCCAACACCCACAAGTTAAGGGAGAAAAGGTTTATTTAGCTCACTGTTTATAGAAACTTTAGTCCATAATCAGCTGACTCCAAGAGTGGCTTGGCAAAGGGAAATCACAGAGGAGAACCAGTTCATGTCAAGAAGAAGACAGCAAAAGAAAGCAAGGAAGAAAACAAGCCCCTTTCTGTCCCTAATTTTGTATCCAGGTGTTGTAATGAGGGATTGCAAAGAGAACAGTTATATGCAGGACACATAATTTACAGTATTTTTTTGTTTGTTTTGTTTTTTTTAATTTATTTTTTATTTAAGGAGAAAAAAAAAACAGTGAAGGGGTACAAGTTATACAGATTTACAGAAGAAAAAATGCGCAGTAGGAAATCACTAGTTAATGGATTACATATTGCCATCTTAGAAATAATTGTTCAAGTCACAAAATTAAAGCTTGTAGAGTGGACATTCCAACAATGATACTGCAAACAGTTCTGTTCAATGATCCAATAAAACTCTGTGATATCATTTTCTATCTTATACACTTAAATATACATGCAGTTATATAGTTTAGAGCACTTTCTTTTCCTCTCTTTTGTACAATGACTATTACACATTTTGGGTTTCATTGCTCTCACGGTTCTTATTGCTTTTTTGGAAGAGAGTAAAACCAAATGTGACATAACAGAACAGAATCGGTCAAGTCAAAAGGGTGGACATAATAGATAATATAAAAACATAATACAAGGTCATCAACAATGGTTACCATAATGCCTCCCACTATCTCTAATAGAATTGCCTATATCATTAGTTGTAATACAATTGAACAAAACAGTAAAGAACAAAACCGACAAAACCAAAACATTGGAGACATTGTAGGTCTTCAAAAGTAGATAAAAGTCAACGAGAATGGGCGTTATAATGAATCTCATTATCTTCTCAGCTGATGCCTAAACTTTCGAACCTGATACTAGCCAGCAAAACAGAATAGAGGAACCTCAGTCAAAAACAAGATTGTGAGAGTAATACAGGGCTTCAAATCGAGATAATAGAAAGTCAAAGTGGGTTACTATATTATATCCTGCTATTTTTTTCCCTTTAATTAAACGGATAAAAATAAAAAAGTAAATAATGGAGTGGAGATTGAGAAAAAAGAGGGCATAACAGCGAAACAGCGCAGATCAAAACATAACCATTTAAGCAGAATAGTGTTTCACCACCAGATAATTCCGACCCAAAAGTAGTTACCATATGGACTCTTTCCTTGAAGTCCTTGAGTACAACTTCGTATACTGTAGCATTAAGTATATCAAAACAATGTAAAGCCATTTAAGAGAATGACAGCATTATAGAGTATTTAGAATCGACTAACAGAAAATGAACAATGGTTTCTGTATATTCTCCTTGTCTTTAAAAGGTTTTTGCTTATACTATCATACATAATAAAATCCAATAAGATACAACCTGTTTAGACCATTGGAGACAGAAGAACAAAAGCTAGATGAGACTTCAAAACAAGATGGTACTAAATCAGTATTACCTATTAAGATGTCATTTTCTCCAAAATAGCTGTTCCTATCATCCAATCTTCTCTGTCTCATTTCTGTTGAGCTCTTTTTCTGTCAGTAGCTGTCAGTTTGTCTTCTTCATTTTGTTCTCTGCTCCATTCGTTGTGGCCTCCCCGCCACTATTTCTGGGTTCTTTGTATTTTTCTTTTTTTAGAATATCCTGCAATACTTTCTGTAGGGTTGAATTGGTGGTTGCAAATTCCCCCAGTTCCTCTTTATCCTGGAAGCACCTCGTTTTTCCATCAATTTCCAGGGACAGTTGTGCAGGATATCTCAATCTTGGCTGGAGATTATTATCTTTCAAAGCTTGAATTATTTCCCCCCACGCTCTTCGTGATTTGATGGTTTGTGCAGAGAAATCTGCTGTAATTCTGATGGGTGTTCCCTTGTAAGTGGTCTGTTTCTTGTCTCTTACAGCTTTTAATATTCTGTTCTTGTATTGAATTTCTGGAATTTTTATTATTATATACCTGGGTGTTTCTCTGTTAGGGTTGTAGGTAGCTGGGGTCCTGTATGCCTCATACATTTGAGTATCTTTACCTTTTTCTAAATTAGGAAAATTCTCCTGGATTATTTCTGTGAGTAGCTTTTGTAGTTCACTTGTTTGTGTCCCTACTTCTTCTTTTATGTTCTTAATCCTTAAGTTATGGCTCCTCTTATCATCTTCTTGTCTTTGTATTATTGCTGTTTGTTTCTTTGTTATTTTTAAGAAGTTTTTCATTTCATTCTCCCATATTACAATTCTGCCCTCCAGTTCAGATAGTCTGTCCTTAGTTTCTTTCAAGCTGTTATGCCAGTCTTGGATAGACTTATTAATTTCTTGATAGTCTCTTTGAACCTGCTTCACATACTCAATGCTTTCTCTGTTTTCTCCATCAAGCAATTCTCCCCTCTTTTTCTGTTCTTCCATTCCACCATCTGTTTTTTCCTGGGTGGTGCTTAGCATTTCTCTAACTATTCTGCATACTTCTAGCTTCAGGTCGTTGATAACTTCATTCCTGAATTGGTCTATGAGGCTCTCTATATGGCGCTTAATGTATATTGGTGCGGTGTCCACTATTGCCTGTTTCTCAGAATTGGGGGCCGAGGAGCCTTTCTTGTTGCTTCCCTTCCCCATATTTTCTGTTCCTTATAAAATGCAAGCTTACATAGGAGGCCCGGCTTCCCTGCCTGTCAGCCACAGCCTGATCAAATTGCGCTGGCTAGGTGTTCCCGCCCACCGCTGCGCACCAGGGAGTTGCGGAGGAGGCAGCCTACACGGGAGTCAGTTGCTCCTCCGGGCCACTGTCAGGCTCTGGGATCTGGGTTAGGTCAGCCTAGGGAGTCCACCAGCAGCGTCACTCAGGCCAGGCACTTTTCACCAATCCCGTCCGAGAGGGGAATGTGTGGCTGGAGTCGCCACCGCGCCCTGCTCTTACAGGACTGCCCGAGCCCAGAAAGTCTCCGCTGGAGTCAAACTGTGGTAGGGGGTCAGTTTCTCTCACTCACCTCGCCACCAGTCAGTTTTCGTGTACACCTCCTTGTCCGTCCTGTTTTCGACTCCGTTCGCAGACTCCCGTTCCCAGAGCTTCTGCGTGTCTCTCCTTGCCGAGCCGCTTGTGGAGGCAGCCAGCCGCCGGGCGGCGAGAAACCCAAATCGCGGTTTCCAATGGCGTGGGGTCGAGCCTCCACACCGAGTCTTTTCTGTTCCTATTTTAGCGCCAGGACTGTATTCTAAGTTGGTTTCTCTCAGCCCAGTTCGTTCCTGATTCAGCAGAGCATATCTCTACCGGTTCATGTCTCCTTAGTCCACATCATTCCTGGCCTCTGAGCCGAGCCTTTCAGAGAACCTCCGGTAGCTGCTGTTGTCTGTCCGCCATGTTCTCCCGGAAGTCCTACAGTATTATTTTTAATGGTCACCCAAGGAGTCAAATACAGAGAAGGTACAGGAAATCTGACCACAAGACTAAAGACCTAGAAAATCTAGCCAAGGACCTGGATCCCATGGCAAAACCTGCATGAGTTCAGCTGAAGACCTAGAGCCCATGACAATGACTCACGCAAGTCTATTTCATTTATCTGCACTGTGAAGACCCAAAGGTCAGCAGTGGAAGCTAGAAAGTCTATGCTAGCCGCGTGAAGGAGCTGTGCCAGCAAGCTGAGGGTTCTGTACTAGAACCAAGAAGTGACACTCAAATTAAGTACCAGGGTTCCCCTGAAAAGTACCACAACCATCCTCAGCGACAGTGAGGTCCTGAGCTCCTCTGACAATGAAAACAACCAAGTACATAAGAGGAAGCCAGCGTGACAAACTTCTGGAGATTAAATAGCATATATCATCCCCTCCGGAACCAATAAGTGATGCTCACAGTAAGTACCAGAGCTTCCTCAAAGTGAACCACAGCCATCCTCAGCAACAAAGTCCTGAGTTCCTCTGATAATAGCCAAGTTTACTGCAAGGGAGTCCACATGACAAGCTCCTCCACAAGAACCAATGGATCCAGACAACAACACTCAGGAGAACCCACAATGCTTTTTTCTCCCATGTCTCATTTTTATGCTGGCAACAGTCCTCAGGTGGGCCATCCATGTTCAGCATCATGCTGATTCAGTTCAGCTGGTGTTTAAATTGACCACCAGTTAACAGTCCACTACACCAGGCTACCTGGATTAGGGTGGTGCAAGCCAAATCAGTGAAGTGATTTAGTAATCACATATCTTTAATCCCAGGATCATATACTCTAGATTCAGCAACTTCTAAAAAAACATTCCTGTGACTGACTGAGGATTTAGGGGTACATCTAGACCTAAACATTATCATTGGTTCATTGAAATTTCATTCATTCCCTTTTACAACTGCATTGCGTGGGTTGCCATAGTCCAACATTTTAGAGACTGGGCGCCCCAAACTGCCACCTCAAACCCACTTATTTCAAAACACCAATACCACAATTAAACGACGGTTTTACTTTAAAAAAATAACTCATACATTAACATCTTTTATCACACAATGAAAACACAACAGAGAGCTTTCAGTGATACGAACACCTGGTGCTTTCCAAGCACCTTTCTAAGCACATGGCCCCTATATACGCTGATGCATGGCTGCTGAGGTGATATTGAGCCAGCTTTGCTTATGCATCAGGCAGGGCTCTGCATGTTCCACCGCACCATACGTGCCATAGGTTTGCCACCACTGCCATAGTCTGTTTGACCATTGTCCAATAAACAGACAGGTCATTCCCAGTGTTTTGAAATTATAAACAGTGCAGTGAATGCTTCATAATAGCCCTGTGCATTTTATGCTCAAATTGAGGTGGAGATTTCAAGTAGATTCCTACAAGTGGTGTTGCTAAATACAAAGACAGGTACATATGTAGTTTTCAAGGTATCAGCAAATTTACCTCCACAAGCATTGTTCGCTTTTGCACGTCCAACCAGCATGTGGGAGAGTGCCTGTTTCCCCACTGCCTTAGCAAGAGTGTGTTGGCATACTCTATTACCATTTGTCAGTCTGAAAGGTTAGTAAGAAATTATATCTCAGCATAGTTTGAATTTGATGTTATTGTAAGTGTGGCTGAATATCGTTCCTAATCTTTCATATGATCAAGGATGATTTTTTTTACATGTTGCCTTTTGCTCACTTTTTCCTCTCTTGTGGTTTTTGGACTTTTTCTGTCCAGTTTCAAAAGTTCTTTATATATTAGGGCTCTTTACTTGTGATCTATGTCCTAAATATCTTCTCCCAGTGTGTCAGCTGTGTTCTGAAATTTTATGGTGATCTGGCAATACAATACAAATATGTAGTTGGTTTTATTAATCTTTTCTCCAATTGCATTTGAGTTTTGAGTCATAATTGAGAAGTCTTTCCTCATATGGAGGTTTTCTTCAATTATGTACTTGGCTCCAGTTTTTTACATATATTTCCTTGGTTGATCCTATGTGTGGTAGGAGTCTAATTTTGTCCAAATGCCAACCAGTTGTTTCTGCAGCATTTATTTTAAAACTTCTATCTGTCCTGGAGACCTTGAGAATCCGAAATGTCTCCTAGGGCCTGTGTGTGAAAGGGTCAGTGCCTAGCCCATGGCAGGACTGGAAAGTTGTAGTCTGTGTGAGGTGGGGCCTGGTAGAAGGAAGTGAGACAGCTGGGGATAAGTCCCTGGAAGAGATTATTGGGAGCCCAGCCTCTTCTTGTCTCTCCCTTTGCTTCCTGGCCACTGTGATGTGAGCAGTTTGGTCCTGCCCTGTGCCCCTGCCATGAAATTCTGCCTTAACGCAGGTTCAAAGCCAACAGGGCCACGTGACCATGGGTCCGATTTTTCTAAGTACCCAATGGACCTTGTACAAACACACAGAAAATTAAGCATTCTTATTTCAGGAATTTTCTCTTGAATCGTAATCTTTAAATGTTAGTTCTCTTCCATTTGTTTTGTCTTTATCAGGAATTCCATTACATACTTATACCTATACATCTAAACATATTGCTTCTTCTTTGCTTGTCTTATAATTCACCCTGTCTTGTATTTCATTTCTGGCTTCTGTTAGTTTTTCTGTTTCTCATTTTCATGCTTTTAGCTCTATTCCTGCATTTCTTTAATGTACTTTATCACATTTTGATTAGACTCTTTTCTCTCGGGCACTTGCAATTTAGCCTTCTTCCCTGAGAAAATTTCATATCTTGCATTTTTCACCATAAGTTCAATTAAATCTTTTTTCTTCCTATTTTCCTGTTTTGAATTTTGTTTTACTTTTGAATTTCTAAGTCAGGGTGTTTTTTTATTCATATTCCCAAACACTTGTTTAAGGGTATTTAGTTATGTTTGAAATGTTGTGTTACCATTTTGTTCTGCTTTGTCCTTGTTTGATTTATTGATTTGTTTGTTTATTTTGAGAAGTGCGTGGAAATATTCATCTATTTAAATGCCCCTTCTTTTACTTATAAATGTCATCTACTTTCATCTATGATTTTATGGATTTGGGGTGATTTGCAAGGTTCTAGCTTAAGAGAGCCCTCTTCTGTCAGTATAGCAAATTAGAGAGAGAGAGAGAGAGAGAGAGAGAGAGAGAGAGTGTGTGTGTGTGTGTGTGTGCATAGACAGCAAGAGCAAGAGGAAGAGATTGTGTGAGTTCTCTTATATCTCACAGACATAGATGGTTACCAGCTTTTCCCCCTAACCCGCTGGTCTTCAAAGGACTCCTCTTTGTAATACAGTAAACAGTACCTTGAGTTGCTCACACTTCTTTTTTTTTTTCTTCATTTTTTATTTTAAAGAGGATAAAACAGAATAAAACCAATTAACACAAACCAGTGTAAAAGATATAGGACTTTAAAACATTACAAAATCAATAATAGTTACCATAAAACCTTTGAACTCTTAAAAATAGCTGCCGATAACTTCAGATATAATGAAAATCAAACAGAACAGAACAGAATAGAAACAATAAAAACAAAACAATAAATGCAATAAAGGACTTCAAAAATGAGCCTATAGTAAATCCAAAATTGCTACCATAATAGATCTTGCCATCATTGAAATAGCTATAACCAAACAAAAGAGAATAAAACCCAATTCAGCAAAACAATGGAAACAATATAGGACTTCAAAACACGACCATAGGGAATCAATAATGGCTAACACCCTTAGAAGGAGACCCCCATAGATGCCACACTGTGTACTACTATCCTCTGAACCCATGATCAGACCACTGACTCTAGACCTGCAATGTTACTGAAACAGCAAAGCACCACAGGCATCCAATGGCATTTCACCTCCATAGCTATCATCACAGCCTGTGTTTCTCCAGATCAGCCATCGCTTATGTTAGGGGTGGGAACTGGTACTTCTTGTTTGCCATCCCACACGCCAGAAGGGGCTGGTGTCTGTCTGTTCTAGTCCAGCAGCAGCCTGTGTGTGGTGCTGGTTCCCACACTGGGCTTGCTTGCTGGTCAAGCTGCTCACACTTATTTCTTTTCCCTGAAAGTGCTAAGCAGGAGTGTGGGAAGCAGATCCCTGTAGGTTAATGATTGTTTTTCTACTTAAAGAGAACTTAAAGTTTAGATTCTTTATTCCAATAGTGTTAAAAGCATAGGTGTATTATTGATTTTTCCCTTTATTTTCTTTTTCCTTTTCTCGCTTCTTTTCCTTCTTCCTTCCTTTCCTCTTCTTTCTTTCTTTCTTTCTTTTCTTGTGCTAGGAAATTTGAATTGATGTAATCATCTTACCCTTACCATCCATAATCCCATTTCTTGCATTCTCTATCATTTGGAATGTTTTTTTGCTGTGAGAATGGAAGATTCTAGGCTCTGATTGGCTTAGACAGCAGGGGAATACATGGCTTTGCCTGCAACAAGAAATCCGAAACATTCAGATATTCCAAGCATGATCCTTCCAAGCTCTGACCCAGCCTGTTCTGGCTTCATTTTTCCAAAAGATGGCAGCAGCAGTTTCAGGAATGCACCAGTGGCCACCACATTCTGTCTTAGACTTTGATTCTTGTGCAAGTGATTTAGGAATGACATCCTCTCCAAAGCAGAGAGAGAAGGAAATAGGCTATGATAGAGGAAGCAGCAGGCAAAGACATGATTAGGAGAAGGCTAGCCACAGCCTGACCCACGGGGACTCAGGAAGAGGAGCAGCACCATGAGATTGATCTGAGAGGCAGAACAAGGGCACTTACCCTTTCTATCCCCATACCAGTACTGGTCACAGCAGGGACAGATGTGAGCTCCTAAGCCCATCTGGGAAGACTTCACCCTATGGGCTCCATCTGACTCACTGAGATGCCCAGGGGGAAGTAGTCATTCTCCCCCGAGTCAAGTGAGAAATCACTGGATCCTAGATAAAAACTGAGGAAGAAAGATGGAGGATTCTGTCTTGTGCCAGGCACCAGGTCAGAGCAGCAAACATGTCCAAGAAAGGATCTGCTCCCCAGGAGCTCACAGTCTGGACAAGAAGACATCAACAGTAGAGGAGGAGAGGAGAAGTAAAAAGGGTTAAGATGCCGTATGTAATGTACCAAATTCCCACCATGCTTATACTCACTGTGTGTTACAAACATATACTAATAAAACAATACAGAAGACAGACAATGAAAATCAAGTACTGTGAAGACACAGGAAGAGAAAGGAGACTTTTGAGAGGCAGGCTACTTTATGTTTGGTGGTCAGGGAAAGCCTCACAGAAGTGATAACAGCTGAGTTGAGATTCCCCCCAAAAATGACGGAAGAGTCTAGCAGAGGGAGCAGTAGTGCAGACCTGAGAGGGACATGTCTGAGGTATATGAAGGGCAGGATGGGGTTAGCATGGCTGGAGCAGAATGAGACTGCAGTGAGAGCGGGGAGGTGAGAGACTGGGCCACATCCCACATGCTGCGTGGGACTGGCCTGCCATTTATAAGAAGCCTCAGGAACTCCAAGCAGAGGAGTCTGATCATTTACATGTTTAAAGTCTCTCTCCCCGCCCTTGTCCAAGTGGAGAATGGGTCATAAGGGGCAGGGTGGAGGAGAGAAGAGACTGATACCATCATCTAGGCTAGAGGTTGGAGCCGCTGAGGAGCAGGGGAAGCAGGAGCAGGGGAGCAACGGAGGCCATGGACTGACTGACTGTCCCGAGGGCACATCCAGCCAAGGATTGGTTGAGTCCACCACAGTGTTGCTCAGGAACCAAAGAGTAGGGTGGGAGATGGACAAAACTGAAACATTTACTTTTACCCCACCAAGTTTGACACCCAATGACACACACCAGGTGGTAAGGCTGAGGGGCAGGTAAATAAGTGAGGGGAGAAGTTGCGGCCACAGATGGATTTATGAATACCAGATGTTCAGACTCCAAGGCTGCGTGTGGCATCTGAGTGGACAGCATAGGAACAGAGGCTTCTCTGATTGCTCACAGCTGCCTCCTAGCCCTGAGCCCCATGTCTTTCAGGATCAGCCCCCCACACCTCCAGGCAGGTGCTGTCACCTCCCCATTTCCCAAAGAGGAGCCCAAGGCACAGAGGGTGGAACTGTTTGCTCATCTTCCCTGTGTCTGTCACTCTCATGGTCAGGCTACCATAACCTTCTCTCATGTCCCATGCCACCGCCTTCCAAATCCTGCCTGGGGTGTGGTAATCAGGGATGGGAGAGTAAAGATCATCTAAGCCCAGGGCCACGGGATGTAAGTCAGGAGTGGCTTTGTGGGGGAATAGCACTTGAGCTGAACCTGCTGGGCAGGGAAATAGAGAAGTCTGGGAAGTCTGGGTAGAGAGACCAACACGAGCAAGGGATTGAGTAAAGGGTTCTCTGGGAGGAGCCATTGAACAGTGTCAGGAGTGTCAGCATAGGAGAGGCACTTTGGGACCATAAACAGGGCTGCCCTCGTCCAAAAGGAGGTGAAATGTGCCCAGGATAAAAACTCCCAGGATGGATCTGGCAGAAGTGAGGCTGAGGTGGATGAGATTGTGGCCACCATTGGAAAGAGCACATCCAAAGGCTCCAGGGTGGATGAGGCCTGGTGTTCCAGGTGGGAGTGAGGGAGAGATGGAGAGAATGGCCTGCGAGGGGGCAGGGAGGACTCCTTGATCACAGGAAGGGCTTTGGCCCTGCCTTAAGATCCAGGAGATCAGGGATGGTTTTAAGCACAGCGATGTGATCAGTTTGGAGTTATATGGGGGGTGGATTTGAGTTGGAAGAGGAGAGATGAGGATGTCTGGGATGACTGAGAAGTGGGAACCCAATCAGCTAGCCCAATCTGATCCAGAAAGTCCTAGGCTTGTGTCCCCAAGTCCGTGTCAGAGCAGCTCTCTGACTGGCCCACAGCAGAGGGCCATTAGAGTACGTCGCATCCTGACTTCCCTGATACTCTCTCCATGGCAGGGTCCTCGAGCACCTCAGCAAACTCAGCAGAGAGGTGATCCTGGACTATGAGCGCAGCATGAACAAGATGAGCTTTGACAAGATTGTCTCTGCCAAGCCTGACACATTTTCCTATGTGACCCTGCCCGAGAGCGAGGAGGAGAAGGTGCCCGAGAAGGGTAAGGGTCACAGAACCCCACTGCCATCCACCTGGCCAGGGCTCCCTCCCTGCCCTCCCACAAGGGTGGTCTGTCCTGCCGCTGAGAGCCTCCCCTGCCCACTGTCTGTCCCCCGCATTTATATGCTTCTTTCACCAGCTTCCTGGAGAGCTCTGGTCAGGGAAATAGTAAAGGGATGTTTTAAAAATGTTCATCAGAATAATGCAGCTGGGCATGGTGGCACATGCCTGTAAACCCAGCATTCAGAATGCTGAGGTGAGAGGATTGCCACAGATTCAAGGCCACTCTGGGATACATGCTGAGTTCAAGGCTAGCCTGAACTGCATAGCAAAACCCTGTCTCAAAAACAAAACAAAACAAGAATAAGGCAAAAGCCACAAAATAATTATGCACCCAGAAAGCTATGATACACAAGTAGAGGATAAGCTGGGTGTGGTGGCACACACTTGTAATCCCATCACTCCTGGGAGGCTGAGGCAGGAAGATTGAAAATGTGAGTGCAACTGGGCAACTTAGTGATTTAATAAGACCCTGTCTCAAAAAAATTTTTTAAGTATTTTAAAAGGCTGGGGGTGTAGCTCAGTGCAATGGTCTTGAATTCAATCCCAAGTGTGGGGGGAAAAAGTACATAACAGAGGCTCTGCTGGGCAAGGCCTCAAGGAGCCTCTCCACGTGTAGTCACCTGAAGGAGTTCCGGAAGTAGCGAGAGTAGGGTTGGCCTTGCTGCAGGCTCACAGATGAGAATCTCGGAGCAGGTCCGCAATCTCCAGGAGCCCTCTTGGATTTGAGCTCCCCCAACCCTGCTACCTTCATTTCTTGGATCTGGTTTCCGGTGTGTGCTAAGCCCAGCACACAGGCTGCTGTGTGGACAGCAAGCGTGCTGAGGGGTCCTGGTGTCCACAGCTGCTCTCCCTGGTGGCCAGGGAAGGCTCCAGGTAGCCTGAAGGTTGTGTGCCACAAGGGTGGGAGAAGACAAGCAGAGGAAGTGCCACCCACTTGTAAAAGGGACCTGTGACCCAGGCATCCTGGAAGGAATTTCTTTTCCTGTCCCAGAGCAGCCGATTCACTGACAGACTGCAGGAAAAAGAAGGTTCCTGAAATATGGCGCACTCTCCTGGAGAGGAGGCAGGAATGGTGTCCCTCATCAAGAATCCTATAGATGTGTCCTGACCCCTGCCATGTCCTAGGCAGTCTGACACTGGCCCTTGGCTTCTACTCTCTAGGGCTGGTGAGTGTTCCCAAGTATCCCTTCCGAGAACAGAAGGAGGATTTCACCTTTGTATCCCTGCTTACACGGCCAGAGGTCATCACAGCCCTGAGCAAGGTCCGGGCCAAATGCAACAAGGTGACCTCTATGTCACTGTTCCACTCAACCCTCTCCAAGTACAGCCGCCTGGAGGAGTTCGAGCAGATCCAGCTGCAGACCTTATCCCAGGTGCCTGGGCACTGGGGCGTGGAGGGTGGACAGGGCCAAGCCCTGGAGCTGACAGCCCAGGGCCACCAGGAAGCCCAGGGTCATCAGCCACTTCTAACCAGGCCCTGGTCTCTTTGAAGGCCTTGTTGGAGCCCAGAGTGGGGCCAAGGGTGTGACTGGCCTCTCAGAGGCAAGGAGAGGCCCTCATGCTGTCTCCACCTTGGTCGCCTCCACCTAGTATGGGGAAGGGGGTAACAGCCTCTGGTCTCTGGTCTTTCTCCTCTGGCTGCAGGGAAAGCCCTGCTTTCCAGGGACTCACAGCCGGAGCAGTGGGGTCACAGGAGGGTGTCAACTGGCAGAGCTTAGCAGTAAATTTGTGGGGGAGGACCTTCCACAGTCAGATGAGTCCTAAGGCCGCTACCAGAACCCTGGCATGGAGAATCCTCAAGTGCAGTGGCTGTGGGCAATGGGTACCCTGGGGCAGCTTCGCGATTATGCTGTGGCCACTCCAGGTGCAGATGTTCCTCAAGGACAGCTGGATCAGCGGTCTGAAGGTGGCTATGCGTAGCAGCCTGAGAGACATGAGCAAGGGCTGGTACAACCTCTACGAGACTAACTGGGAAGTGTACCTCATGTCGAAGCTGCGCAAGCTGATGGAGATGATCAAGTACATGCTGCAGGATGCCCTGCGCTTCCTGGTACAAGACTCACTCACCAGCTTCACACAGTTCATCAGCGATGCCTGTGGCAGTGTGCTGGACTGTCCCGAGGACATGGTCTGGGGTGAAGACTTAATGAACAGCCCCTACAGGTAGGGCCCAACAGAGCAGAGACAGACAGCTTCCTTACCAAACCACGGTGGCAGAGCCACAGCACCCAGCACCATCAGGTTCTGGACACCAGGAAGAGCCTGACTGCTCCCAAGGTGGCCCCAAGGCTGTCAAGACAATGCCCCAGGAGCTCTGCCTGGTATTTTGGTTACGTTCATTCACTAACTTAGCTTCTGAGATATGTGGCTGACAGATACTCATTGAAAACTTGCCATGAGCCAGGCATGGTTCTAGGGGAACCAGAGATACAGCTCCTGCTGTCAGAGAGAGACAGATAGCCTGCCTTTAATTAGAGGGTCTACTGAGGGATGGATTTATTCTGAGTGTGTCAGATGCCATCAGGAGGGCCAGGTTTGGGATCCAGGCTTGGGAGCTATTGGTGTGTGGTGGACATCTGAAGGGCACAGGGCCCACAAGTACCTAGGGCCTCGCTGACCTGTCCTGATGACTTTAGGATCTGGTAGTATGTGTGCGTGTGTGTGCATGTATGTTGGGAGGGGATCCTCCCTCTGTGGTACCCAAGAAAGAACTTGGCTGAATTGTCCAGGTCTTTCTTCTGTTGACTTTGGAGGATTCTGGGAGAAAGGAGGAGGGATGCAGCATGAATGGAAAACCTTAAGAGGTGCAAGGCTGGCAGGAAGGGCAGAGGGTCCTCCTCAGGCCCATGCCTGTGTTAAGCCCAGCTGTGACTCCCTAGGCCCAAGAAGAATCCTCTGTTCATTATGGACTTGGTGCTGGACAGCTCAGGGGTACATTACAGCACCCCACTGGAGCAGTTTGAGACGTCCTTGCTCAATATCTTCGACAAGGGCATCCTGGCCACCCATTCGGTGCCCCAGTTGGAGAAGGTACCTACTGCAGCTGTTGTGGGGCATAGAGCATCTTCTGCCATGACTGCTAGTGCCTCTCTGAGCCACAGGGTCCTACCACAAGTATCAGCGATTAAACTTTATCATGGGTGCAGCCCCATTTAATCCTCATCACCAGCGGAACTGTGGGAATCATTAGCAACCCAGCTTTGCAGGCCTGGGGAAGTTTAATCATTAACTTCCATCATAAAACTGCTAAGTACCACAGTGGCAACTGGGGTCCTGCTCTTGCTGAACCTATTCTGTCACATCCACATCTGCCCAGGATCCCACCCCTCCTGCCCCACTCCTAGCTCTCTTCATCTCAAGGGCAGACATAGGTTGACTTCTACCTATGGGACCAGTGCCAAAGGTTCCCACTAGTCACCACTGCTGTGCCCACACCCAGCTTCACCCAGCCCACTCCCCAGACACAAGAGTCCACAACTTAAAAGCCCCTCATCTTCCCTGTCGTTCAGTCAGAGCCACCAGCAACCTGGCTGCCCCTTCGCTCCTTCCCTAGGCACTGGGCTGAGGAGGACCGTCTCTCTCAGTGGGCCTCCAGGGCTTCCAGCCTCATTTTAGTCCACAGCCCCCTCTAAGACATGCCACTGCAACCCTTCCCCACTCCACCCCACTCTCTGTGCCTGCCCACACTGCCCACTGGGATCCTGCTAATTCACCACAGCCAGGTCTACTGTCCCCTTTCTTGCAGCTGGTGATGGAGGACCTCTTTATCAGTGGGGACCCCTTGCTGGAGTCAGTGGGCCTTCATGAGCCCCTGGTGGAGGAGCTGCGGGCCATCATAGTTAATGCCATGCATAAGGCTATGATCCCGCTGCAGGCTTATGCCAAGGAGTACAGAAAGTACCTGGAGCTGAACAATAGCGACGTTGCCACCTTCCTCAAGTGCGTGCTCACACGTGTGGACAGGCATTCAAGTCTGAGTGTGTCTGGGTACCCCCTGCCCCTCACATTGCCCTCTGCCTTTCCACATGTGTACTGTTCTCAGAGATTACCAGACACAGTGCCCATCGGCCCAGGAGGTGCGAGAAGTGGTGCTCACACACCTGAAGGAGAAAGAGATCCTGGACAACTCACTGCCCAGCAGCATCATCATCGGACCCTTCTACATCAATGTCGACAATGTCAAGCAGAGCCTGTCCAAAAAGCGCAAGACGCTGGCCATTTCCATGATGGACATCCTGGCCAAGAGTCTTCACAAGGAAGTGGACAGTGTAAGAGCCCATCTGCCTTGCCCCAGTGACCACAGCAATATGCAAACCTCCTCACCTACATCGTGTATTCCCCTAGCAAGATGTCTCCGGGCAGGGGAATGCCTGTAGACATCCAGCCTAATGAAGGGAAAGGGAGTCATCCTAGCCTGTTAGTGGGGAGCTGTCCCCTGTGGGAGGTGTTACCGCCTATCCTAGACTTCTAGAGACGTGGGAAGTCTGCCCACAGGACCTCCTGCTTGTTTTGAAGAGCTGAGTTTATGCAAGTTCAGGCTTGCGTGTGTTGGTAGGGCCAGAGGAGGCTGGGAACTGTACTGGGTGACATTCTCACCCCTTGGGAGACAGGAGCAACCCCAGGAACCTCTTGGAAACACCACAGGAGGTGCTTGTGGCAGGACAACTACTTGTTGGGAGGCACTGGGGACCTAGCAGGACGAATGGGCCCCAGGGAAGGTAGGGAAGGGGCACACAGCCCCCACTAGTGCCTTCCTCCCCACCGCCAGATCTGCGAAGAGTTCCGCAGCATCAGCCGAAAGATCTACGAGAAGCCCAACAGCATTGAAGAGCTTGCAGAGCTGAGAGACTGGATGAAGGGCATCCCTGAGAAGCTGGCGGGGTTGGAGGTAAGGCTGGGGACAGGAGCTGAGTGGGGAGCTTAGCTGTAAGTCAGGGGGGCATATGAAGTTTAGGATGTTGGAGGTTTGGGGCTGGCTTTCAAGGACCGGGGGCCAGGGCAAGCAGGGCCTGAGAGTTCAGGAGCCAAGAAGTAGATACCCAGAGGGGTAAGTGGGGCCCAGGAGGCTATGAGGTGGCAGGCCCAGGCAGAAGAGGACTTCCTCCCTCAATGGACCTCCAGAAGCTTCCAGCCTTGTTTTAGCCCATGGCCCCCTCTAAAACATACCACTGTACCCCCTTCCCCACCTCCACCCCACTCTTTGTGCCTGACCACACTGCCACCTACATGGTCTTTAGCCCACACCCTGCCCCTGCTTGTGCTGGTCTTTGGGAAGACACCCCATCCTCAGCTCCTCTCCCTGCCCACCTCACGGTCCATCCAGCTCTGATAATATTTGGGAGCTGTGCTATCTGGGAGGTCAGGAGGGCTGATGGTGCAGGTCAGGACATTGGAAAGTGGAGGTGTGGTGGTTACAGCCATTGGAGCCCCCGCACCTCCTGCTCTGCCCCTGGCCATCCTCTCCTAATACCTGGCCACTTTGGAGAGCCCCATCCCAAGAAGACACTGCCATAGCACAGTTTCCTTCACCACCTGTCCATTCAGGAGCGGATTGTAAAGGTCATGGAAGACTACCAGGTCATGGATGAGTTCTTTTACAACCTCAACTCAGATGACTTCAATGACAAGTGAGTAGGGTGACCAGAGAGATGGGTGGGCAGCTGGAAGTGGGTTAAGATTGCTGAGCTATAGTGGCCCAGGTTGGAGACCATTGTTTTGCCTCTTTCTGGCATAAGGCTCTGGTAGTCTTGGTGACTTTTATTTCCCCTGTATCCTTGTCATTGAATCAGATACACTGGATCTATGTGTCACTGGATGGTGATCGTAATTTCCAGAGGGTAGGGCCAGGGTTGCCTCCTCAGTGGTGGACAACTACTCAGTGACTTTCTCCCAGTCCACGTGGATTTCCCAGTCACCCACTCCCAGCTGCCTGCTGCCTGAATCCCTGTCCCACTGTTTGCTTTGCAAACAGTGGATGCCCACTGGATGCCAGACCTGGGTGCCTGATAGGGTGCCCCTGCGAGCCTGTCCACTTCATCATCTCAGATGTGGCATTTCCCCCAATCCCAACCCCCCTTCTGTCCAGATGGGCTGCCAGCTTCTGGCCATCTAAGATTCTCGGGCAGATAGAAACAGTGCGGCATCAGCACATCGAGGATGAGGAGAAGTTCCGCAAAATCCAGCTCATGGATCAGAACAACTTCCAGGAAAAGCTGGAAGGGCTGCAGGTGGGGCTTGGCTGAGGGCTCTGGGCCTGGACTGCTCCCCACCCCACATACACTCAGTGCTGCAGGTCAGCCTTGCTCCCTGTGTGGGGGACACGCTGTGTCAAGCGTGATGGATGAATGGGTAGATGAGTGAATAAATGGCTGAAACACTGAACTGAGAGACCAGGATATGCTTGGGCAGCAGTTTCCAGAAAAATTCAGACTAGTGGGGTCCAACTCTTCTTCTATGGACATCAAAAAGTATTTAGGGCACTGGATCCCCCTGCTAACCCTTACCATGTCATCATGGGTCACCAGCCTGCCTGACATGGGATAGCGACCTTCACAGTCCAGAGCTGGGAGGAGTCGATGCCTGGGGAGCTTGGGGTCACTGGGTGTGTGCATATGAATGCATGGGCATGGGATGGGACTTTGGGGTTGTCTGATCCTTGCCTTTGGCCTTTAGCTGGTGGTAGCTGGCTTCTCTGTCCATGTGGAGGTTTCGCGAGCACATGAAATTGCCAATGAGGTGCGACGAGTCAAGAAGCAGCTGAAGGACTGCCAGCAGCTGGCAACGCTCTACAACAACCGGGAGCGGATCTTCGGGCTGCCCATCACTAATGTAGGCCTCCCATGAGCACTTAGCTCCTCCTACCCCCAAGGGCTTGAGGAAACTGCTTGTGTCTGCACCCACATCAAAGCGCAGCTCCTGGGTGGCAGGGCTCTGGCATGACAGGGGTAGGACTGGACAGACGGCAGTGTAGAGGTACCACCACCTTGGCTCTTAGGACAAAGGGACCTGGGAACCATACAGGAGGCCCCAGAGGTTCAGCCTGGGCATTACTTTACAGCTCAAAGCCCAGAGCCAGGGTTGGGGAATGGAGGCAGTGCAGAAACAGCAACCAGGGGCAGGGGAGAGAAGTGCTGTAACTGTCCTAAGTAGGAACAGCATGGTGAAAGCCTGTGGAACATTCCATGACAGCCCCAGCCTTGTCCTCTGCTCCTGTAGTATGATAAACTCTCCAGGATGGTGAAGGAATTCCAGCCCTACCTGGACCTCTGGACCACAGCTTCTGACTGGCTACGCTGGTCTGAGAGCTGGATGAATGACCCCCTGTCAGCCATCGATGCTGAGCAGCTAGAGAAGAACGTCATCGAATCTTTCAAGACCATGCACAAATGTGTGAAGCAGTTCAAGGACATCCCAGGTGAGTGGCCAAACCAATCTTCCTTTTCTGCCCTGCCTGTGCCAGCTGCCTCTCATGCCCATCTGCTCTGCCTGGCAGCCTGCCAAGAAGTGGCCTTAGACATCCGCACCCGAATCGAGGAGTTCAAGCCTTACATTCCACTGATCCAGGGGCTACGCAACCCTGGCATGCGGAACCGGCACTGGGATATACTATCCAATGAGATCAACATCAACGTCAGGCCCAAAGCCAACCTGACCTTCGCCCGCTGCCTTGAGATGAACCTGCAGGACCACATCGAGAGTATCAGCAAGGTGGCTGAGGTGGCCGGGAAGGAGTATTCCATCGAACAGGTGGGCAGTTCCCTGCAGGCTCACCCTGACCTTCAGCCCTTGCAATGGTAGCCACTTGAAAAGATGACAGTAATGGGCCCCATCCCTTTGGCCATCATGCCCAGGGAGCATTCTGTTAAGTGAGTTCATGTACATGAAGAGCTTGGCATGGTGCCCACCGCTGCTATTATTCCTCAGTTATCCCTTCAGTATCTTGGGAGTGAAATGACAATATTATCCTCATTTGATAGATGAGTATAGGGATGCTAGGAGTGCAGCTTGGGGGTAGAGTGCCTGCCTGGCTTCAAAGCCTGGGGTTCCATCCCTGTCACCACAATCTACCCATCCATCCATCAGTAACGGATCAGTACCTTAAGGCTTGGGGAAGTTAGCAATTGGCCAAGGTGACACAGCCAGTAAGTGTCAGAGCTAAGACCAAAGCCTGCACTCCTACCTGGCACCTTTGCTGTCTCCCAACATGCATGTGTAAGTGTGTTGTGTACACACAACACACATTGTGTACATGCAACACATGTGAGAGTTGGACCTGGATCCAGACGAGAGCCCACAGGCAAATTGTTGACTTGGTACAGTACTGAGAGTACTTTCCAGGGGATCCATGCAAAGGTCATAGCCGGCCAGGGTCTCTTCTTCCCTGCCCAGAGCTGGCTGGACAGCATGATAACCAGCCCCTTCCTGGGACCCAGCCTTGATTCTTCCCACACCCCAGGCACTGGACAAGATGGAGAAGGAATGGTCAACCATCCTGTTCAATGTACTGCCCTACAAGGAGACTGATACCTACATCCTCAAGAGCCCAGATGAGGCTTCCCAGCTGCTCGATGACCACATCATCATGACCCAGAGCATGTCCTTCTCCCCCTACAAGAAGCCCTTTGAGCAGCGTATCAGCTCCTGGGAGACCAAACTGAAGTTGACCCAGGTGTGCCCTCCTTTCTCTTCTTCCCTCACTCCTCTCCACCCTCAGCCAAGTGACTCTTAGAGGCATCTGGGTAAGGCTGTGCTCACCAAGCTTCTGGATCTCTCTCAGATCTTCCTTTCAGAAGAGGATGATTTGGGTGGGTGAGTCTGTCTGTCTATGGCCCTTAGCTACTGACAAACAATTAGGGCTGTGGAGAAGGCAGCATTTAGTTTTTTGGTTTCATTTTGCTTTGCTTTAGAGACAGGGTTTCACTGTGTAGTTTAGGCTGTCCTTGAACTCACTATGTAATCAAGACTGGCCTCGAACTCATGGCGATCCTCCTGCCTCAGCCTCCTGAGTACGGGGATTACAGGTATGGGCCACCACACCCAGCAGCATTTAGTTTTAAAATGTGCCTGCCATCAGACCTCTAAAGGGATCTCTTGGCTCGGGATGTCAGGACCCCAGTATTGGAATTTGGGGGCCAGACATCATAAAGCTCCGGACTTCCACAACCTTTCTCACCCTGCACAGAGCCTCCTACTCCCGTCTCATTTGGAGCTACCTTGGTGGCACAAGCAGGGCACTGGGGACTGCCCCATCTGAAGCTTTCAGGGGCAGAAGCAGAGGCTGCACAGATCCCTAGACGACAGTCCTGAAGTTTGACAGTCTCCCTTGGATTCTTCCTGGGAGCTGTTCAGAGACCTCGGGGAGGCCAGAAACTGAGTGAAATAGTTTATCCGTAAGCCCCTGCCCCCACCTACCTAGAGATCCCTGAGCCAGGCAGCACGGTCCCTCAGTCTCCATCCTTTGCTCTTGGTGTCGTTTCCACTGGGAGTTCTGCCCCACCTCCATCTCCTCCAGGACTCAGCAAAAACATCTGGCCAAATTCTTCCTCACCTGCCTGCACCATGCTCCCACTGAGGCCCTCACTCGGTGCCTCTTACCCCAGCCCTGTGGTGAGTCAGGAAGAACTGACTGCTGAGCACACTGTGGGCTCCTCAAAGGCAGGATGTGTAGCCTCCTGCAGTTCCCCCCTGTACCCATGTGGGCCTGGCACAGGCCTGATGCAGAGCTGCTGTTGGCCAGACATCTCCAGAAGAAGAAATTTGAATGAATGGGTTTGTATAGAGGGGAGAAGACAGCCTGAGTGGGGAAGTGGCAGGCTGAGGGGTTCATGTGGCTGAGTTTGAGGACTGAGCTTCAGAGACTATTTAGGGATCTCTTGCTCAAGTCTCAATTAACCTCGGAGAATCCTGAGGGGGTCACAGACCTGAGTTCTGTCTGGGGACTTTCCTTGGCCACCTCAGGGTTTGCAGGCTTGAGCATGGCCTCTCATGCTCAAGCCAGGGAAATGTGGCAACCCTGGGTCCTGTAGAGGTATGGGTGCCTCTGGAGGGCAGGCATCCCAACCAGTCTGTTCCCTGGAGTTCCATGCTGACCACACCATCTGGAAGTGTCTCCGGAGACCAGTACCTTTCCAGCACTCCTATGAGGTAGAACATCTTGGTCACGGGTGCCAGCACATCCTGAACCTTGGGGCCCTGATGGTGCCTTTCTTGCCTCCCTACTCTACCTGGTCAGGAGGTGCTGGAGGAGTGGCTGAACTGTCAGCGCTCCTGGCTCTACCTGGAGCCCATCTTCAGCTCCGAGGACATCAACCGGCAGCTGCCCGTGGAGAGCAAGCGCTACCAGACCATGGAGCGGATCTGGAGGAAGATCATGAGGAACGCCTATGAGAACCGGGAGGCAAGCTGCAACCCCAACGATCCTGGCCACATGGTTGGGAGCCTACTTAAACAAGGACTGGAGGACAAGTCCGAGGCTTTGGTCATAGCCCAAGGTTCCCCATGACCAGAAGTGCTCCTCACTAGGCATGGTGGCACATGCCTAATAATCCCAGTACTCTGGGAGGCTGAGGTGGGAAGTTTGCAAGTTTAAGGCCAGTCTGGTAATTAAGCAGCTTAAAATAAAAAATAAATTAAAAAAAAAACAATAGTAGTGACTTATCTGGGAGCTCATTAGCATTTAGCATTTTAGAGGTCCTGGAAAATCCTGCAAAAAAGCACACTCTTTAGCTTTGTTGAATCCTCAATTTTTGACCTTGGAATTGTGGGGGGTGGGGGGGCTGGCAGGGCTAATGCAGGCAGCCTTTGGTCTGGGGATAGCTTTCATGCATCTTCCTCCCTTAGCTGGGCTAGGCACTCTGGCCAACCTGCCTTGCTGCCTCTCAGCTGCATCCCGCTCATGTCCCCTTCCTGCCCTGGCCCGGGCCTGCAGGTGATCAATGTGTGTTCCGACCAGAGGCTGCTTGACAGCCTCCGGGACTGCAACAAGCTGCTGGACCAGGTGCAAAAGGGCCTCAGCGAGTACCTGGAAACCAAGCGCAGCGCTTTCCCCAGGTGGGCATAGCACCCCTCACACCAGGTGGGTGCCACAGCCCGTATCACTTTGTCAGTAGCCACCCGCGAGGCTGGGGTCTCAAGTGCCCTTATAGGAAAGGATGCAAAGACATCAGTGGTGCTGGGGCTTTCAGGCCTAGAAAGCCCACCTGGCCTCTCACCCCTTCCCTGGCAGATTCTACTTCCTGTCAGATGATGAACTACTGGAGATCTTATCCCAAACAAAGGACCCCACGGCTGTGCAGCCTCACCTGCGCAAGTGCTTCGAGAACATTGCCCGGGTGGGTAGCTGGGTCAGGGGCAATCCCCAGGGAGAACATCTCTCCTCTTGGGCCACGCCCTCTAGTGTAGTTAAGGTATCAAGTGAGATCTCTGGGCTCCAGAGACACACCGTGGCAGGTGGAAAGGTCAGCTGCCGAAGGCCCCTCTGCACAGGGCTGGGAGCCCTTGGCTTCTAATTCACCCAAGTGTTCCCTGTTTCCTAACACTTTGGGGTGCTGTGACCCTCTTCATCTTCAGAGGAGTCTACACAGGCCTGGGCAGGACAGGGAAAAACACAACAGGCCTGGCTTCCTTCCAGACCAGGCCTGGCTGGGACCAGGACACAGCTGGGGAGCTGCAGTCAGGGAAGCCCACACATGCCCAGGTCCCCTAAGCTGTTAACTTTCTAAAGTCAAGGGCATCTGGGCCTGGGGGTCAGCCTGGGACTGGTCTAGGGTCTCTGACACTACTGGGTGACTATGCTCACGTCACTGTCTCCCACAGCTGCTGTTCCAGGAGGACCTGGAGATCACACACATGTACTCAGCCGAAGGGGAGGAGGTGGAGCTGTCCTTCTCCATCTACCCATCCAGCAACGTGGAGGACTGGCTTCGGGAGGTGGAGCACAGCATGAAGGCCAGCGTGAGAAGCATTATCGAGAGGGCCATCCAGGCCTACCCCAAAGTGAGCACCGCCCTGCACCCACCTGGACCCCACTCAGTGCCTCTGTCGCTACTGCCTGCCTCCTCCTCAGGCTTCAGACCTACCACTTCGGGCCCAGGCAGGAATCTGAAAACTTTCCTTTCCATGCACACCCAGAAAGTGAGAGTTGCTCCTATTCATTATAAACCCCATTAGGTTTATGCACTTAATGTGCTCCAGACCCTCAGCTCCTCCAGCAGCAACCAAGCTGCAGGGGGAGCCCTATCTCTGAGGCCATTCAGAGAGGTCTTCTGCTTAAGAGCACATGACTTGCAGGGGACCAAGCCAGGACTTGAACTCAGACTGTGCTCCAGGATCACAGTCTCCCACCCTTCTGCTCCAAAGTCTCATCTGCTGAGTAAATGATGATTATGTTTTCCCTTTTGGGGGGGGGCAGGACTTATGGGCTCCTCAACTTTTGAAGGACTGATGGGATTAACAATTCGAACCCAGAGTCTGAAAGACCAAAGCACAGACAACATTTACAAGAAGAAGACAGGAAGAGTCAGGCCTGGCAGCTGCCTGAGTCAGCCTGCCCTTGTTGTCTTCCCAGATGCCCAGGACCCAGTGGGTTCTGAGTTGGCCTGGCCAGGTGACCATCGCCGGCTGCCAGACCTACTGGACCATGGAGGTGTCACAGGCTCTGGAGACCATCAGCCTTAGCACTCAACTGTTCCCCCAGCTCACCCAGCAGGTAGGAGTGCAGAGGGTCACAGCTACCCATACCCCTGACACCCCTAGGTGATTCCTTTTGCTCCAGTAACTCTCGTACAATGAGCCTAAAAGAAGCCTGAGGTTATGTCTAAAGGACAGAAAGTCAGACATCCCTAAAATAAGTGTCTCACAGTAGTAGATGGGACCAGAGGCCAGGCACTGCTGATGGTCAGTGCGGAGCCACACACCCAGGTCCCTCCCATGCCATCCTCCAGACTATCCTTGTCCCATGCACAGGCTCCTCATGACACTCCAACTCCTCACCAGGATGCACCACCCACCTTGAAGGCTCATGCCCTCATGGCACCTCATGCACCGAGACAGATGGCATGCATGTGCTTCTGTTTTTATTAACCTCCTACCCCATGCCTAATCCCTATTCCCCTCTCGTCTGGGTCAGAAGCTCTCACGAAAGAGAAGCTATTCACGGCCGAATCTCACCATCTCTGCAAGGGAGGGAAGCCCCCATGGATCCTGGACCTCTGACAGTGCTCCCATTCCCACAGCTCAGTGATCTGGTGGCCCTGGTACGGGGAAAGCTCTCCCGCATGCAGCGGGCAGTGCTGTCGGCTCTAATTGTCATCGAGGTCCATGCCAAGGATGTGGTGAACAAGCTGATACAGGAGGATGTGATCAGCGTGAATGACTTCGAGTGGATCTCACAGCTCAGGTGAGGGCATGGGGGCCACCTCAAGGCCACAGTGGCTGCTAGAAGAGAGTCAAGGGAGAGGTGGGGGGTCATTTAACAAGAGACCTGTCCCTGCCTTCCAGGATCTAGGACAAGCTGGGCTAGGAGAATTTCAATGCCTCATTCCCCAAAAGAACTCCCTTTCCTTGACTAAATCCCCAACAGGGGCCTGCGGCCCCATGGCCAGGAACCCATCTCCCCATCCTCCCAGGTATTACTGGACAAATAACGACCTGTACATCCGGGCTGTGAATGCTGAGTTCATCTATGGCTATGAGTACCTCGGCAACAGCGGGAGGCTGGTGATCACACCCCTCACTGACAGGTGAGGGTCACCCTCACTGGGTGGGTCTTGAGGAAGAGAAGTAAGTTGGCCCAGGTGGGTCCTGGGACCAAACAAATCTCTGCAGGGTCCTGGGGTGGCAGGGAGGATACTGAGCAGATTGCCTCAACTCCAACCTGATCTCAGGAGCTGGGGCTGGGCACACCTGGGACCTGAGAGGAGAGGCCCCCAGGGCTGTGGGAATCCACAGAAAGAAGGTGTACCCACTGGGTGCACGAAGGACACATGCAGCCCTAACCCACCTCCTCTCACTCCTGCAGGTGCTATCTCACTCTGACTGGAGCCCTGCACCTCAAGTTTGGGGGTGCCCCGGCTGGCCCGGCTGGCACAGGGAAGACAGAGACCACCAAAGACTTGGGCAAGGCTTTGGCCATACAGACGGTTGTGTTCAACTGCTCTGACCAGCTCGACTTCATGGCCATGGGCAAGTTCTTCAAGGGCTTAGCCAGGTAAGGCTGGGTGTGAAGGTGGACAGGACGGAACGAGAAGGCTAAGCTCTCCCCCACAGGAAGGCAGGATGAGGACCCTGCCCGAGAGGATCCTTGTAGGATTCTGGGGGGCAGCAGTCAAGGCTTAGCCTTAGAGGGCACTGGAGTGGGGGGCAGGCGGTGGGACTGCAGCTGAGCTGCTAAGGAAAGTGGAGCCAGAGGGAGCCCTCGGAGGGAGGTGACGCCTGGCTCTGAACACGTGCTCCCACTCTGCATCCTGGCCTCAGTGCGGGGGCCTGGGCCTGCTTCGATGAGTTCAACCGCATCGACATCGAGGTGCTATCTGTGGTGGCACAGCAGATCACTACCATCCAGAAGGCACAGCAACAGCGGGTGAGCCTCAGGCCACTATGCCCCCACCACCACCACACCATCCCGCCATCCCTACCATCAGGCAGCTCCCACACCACAGAGTGAGAAGCCCACCCAGGGCCAGCCTCTGTCCTCTCACTTCCCCTCACTGTCACCCTTGCAGGGCAGGATCTAGAGGGCTCTTGTAACCAGACAGGAAGACCCAAGTCATTATTGCAGTCTTCGGGCAGTTTCCAAGCCAACCTAGGGCAGATAAAGGGATTCTATCCTCTGTCCTGACCTTCAGGGAAAGCCCCAGGCATTGGTCCTGTCTTCAAGCTTGTTTGGCATAGCCAAGGGTCTTGCCCTGGGGTCAATAGTTGAGAGGCTGGCAGACAACCCTGCCTAATCAGGCCTGAGCTTGCCTAAATCTAGGGAGATCAATGTCAGGAATTAGGGTGGAGTGAGTGGGAAAAGAGTAGAACTAGCACCTGAGGACCCGAGGTCTTAGGCCAATCACCCCATGATCAGGATCCTAGTCAACAGGCTGCTGCCAGAACAGCGGTACCTGCAGAGCATGTGGGGGTTCATCCAGAGGAAGCAACAGCGAGGGTACCACTTACCCTAGTGAGATGGCATCCCTTGCCCACAGGTGGAACGCTTCATGTTTGAGGGGGTTGAGATCCCACTTGTACCATCCTGCGCAGTGTTTATCACCATGAACCCGGGATATGCTGGCCGCACTGAACTGCCTGACAATCTTAAGGTAAGTTCAGGTCCAGGTGGCCAGGAAGACCAGAGCTCTGCCCTGCAGAGATACTTGGACATCAGGGACTGCAGCTCTGTATGGGGAGCACCCCTGCTTCACCCGCACAGGAAAATCCCTAGGCTTGACCTCAGGATGTGAGAGAAGTCCTGCCTGCCCATGTCTGGGAGAGCAGCCATCTGATACAGCTGCTGCTAGGCTGGGCCTACAGGAAAAACAGGGAGCCAGGAGACAAGAAGGGCCCCCTCCTGGGAGCTACGGGAAGGCACGTTCAGTTTCACACAAAGGACCTGCTTCTGATGGCCAGGGTTATCCAGCTGCAGGACAGTGGAAGACCCAGCCATGGCAGATATGGTACATAAGGAAATCCCAGTGTTAGCTGGGACAAGTGTGGTAAAGCTGCCTTCTGAGGGCTACACAGTCCAAAGGGTAGGTAGTGCCCAGGGGTGGGGCCACGGCCTGCCCACCGTTCACACATGTGCCTCGTGCACAGGCACTCTTCCGACCCGTAGCCATGATGGTCCCGGATTATGCCATGATTGCCGAGATCTCTCTCTACTCCTTTGGCTTCAATGAGGCCAGTGTGCTGGCTAAGAAGATCACCACCACCTTCAAGCTGTCCTCTGAGCAGCTGAGTTCCCAGGTAAGGTCCAGACTCTGTTTTCTGATCGTCCACTTTGAAAACTGCATGCACACACACTCCACTGAAGTGACTGTCCCCAATGGCTCTGAAAATGCACTTGGTCCTTCCCAAGTGGTAATGACCCACGATCAAGCCCAGTCTTTCTTCACACAGCTGTAAAATCAGGATTCCTAGGACATGTGCTGGGCTGTGGGTCAGGTCTAGGGGTAGCTCTGATGGTTTGGCACCATGAGCCAAAATGAAGCATGTAACAGCCTACTACATGAGGAGAAACAGCCTGCAGGAAAAGCCACAGTGATGTGGCCCAAGAGTTGGGGCTGAAGAGACTAAAAGGTCATCAAAGCCAACCCACTTGTTACACAGATGGGAAACTTACTTGTGTACATTTTCAACACAACTGAATCCCTCCCTGCCCTTGGCACCATTCTGGGACTACAGTGACAAGGCAGGGACCAAAACAGAGTAAATCAGAGGGTGCAGGATAGGTGACCAAGAGTGCTGAGGTGGTAAAGTGGGTTCTAGATGAGCCCGAAGGAAGGGCACCTGGTCAGGCTGGGACATGCAGTCAGAAAGAGTGGCAGAGGGTGTGCAGAGGAAGTGCACTTCAGCTGCGAGCTGGCTGACAAGGCAAGACCAGTCAGCAGATGGGAGCAGACTATTTCAGACAAAGAGAGAAAGACACCCGTGCCCTTCCCATGTGGTGTCAACAGGACCACTACGACTTTGGAATGAGAGCTGTGAAGACCGTGATATCCGCTGCTGGAAACCTCAAGCGAGAAAACCCCAGCATGAATGAGGTCAGTTCCGTCCAGTAGGGGTCCCAGGAAGAGGCTCCAGGCGGGCTGGCGGGTGGTCCTGAAGGGGTATCTGCCCTGCAGTCCTGAAGCCTGTGCTGGCACCTGCTGCAGGAACTGATCTGCCTGCGGGCCATCCGGGATGTGAACGTGCCCAAGTTCCTGCAGGAGGACCTCAAGCTCTTCTCGGGGATTGTGTCAGACCTGTTCCCCACCATCAAGGAGGAGGAGACTGACTACGGTATCCTGGACAAGGCCATACGCAAGGCCTGTGAGAAGAGCAACCTGAAGGATGTGGATGGTGAGCCACTGGCCCATGGGTGCCTGAGACAAGGCTGGTTCCAGCCACCTTGGAATCGTGGGTGAAAGACAGGACAGAGCAGTGCAGTGTCACACCTGGACATCTGTGTATGTACTTGGGCTCTTGGCTAAGCAGTCCAGCTACCTGCTGGGCAACAGGAAATAAGTGCTGTTCCCTTCCTCAGACCTCACGATGCAGGAGCTTCTGCCCATGTGAAGAGCAGCACCCTCTTTGTGTTGTTCATCACAGCCTTGCTATCAGGGCCTTCCTCTGCCCATCCTGCCCTGCTCGGGTGCTGGCCACTGCAGCACCATGCACACTAGCTCTCATCCCTGTTGTTCCCTCCATGGCTGCCCCCTCCTGTCCTCCAGTCCTTCTGCAGGTCTTTATGGGGAGGGAGCTCTCCTCAGGAGGGCATGCCCAGCCCTCAGGCCTACAAACCTGATGTGTCCACACCCATCCCTGTAAGGCCCCTCTCCTATGTTCTCCACTGTTCCTCAGCTCTAATGCTTCTTTCTCAGGCCACCTGTACCCAGGCCCCCACAGACTTGATGAATAATGAGACTCCTCTCCCTCACAGCTTTGGATTAGCTTTGCCACCTGTGGCTGATTGGCCACTCCTAGCCACCTCTGTCCCTTTAGCAGAGACAGCATCCACCCATCCACCCAATCTGCAATGCCAAAGGCACCATCCTGCTGGGCCAAAGCAGTGTGTTCATTTCTCATCCACGTTCCTGGCCCTGTGTAGGTTGCTCCCCAACCCTACAGTTTTGTTCCTAGATTTGTGGCTCCTTTGGCTAACACCTCCTTACTCCTGGTGGTGCTCCAAGCAAGCTTGGGACAGGAAGCAGCTTTGGGACAGAAGTTGGCTGTGGGGTCTACAATAGCTGACCCTGAGCAGGCCTGTGACCACTGACCAACCCACCCAAGGGTGTCAGGGAATAGTAGTAGCAATGGCTTAGTGGCTGGCATCTGGGGAGCTCCTACTCTGTACCAGGCTTTGTGCTTAGGGCTTCATCCACCCCTACCTGTGAGATAGGTGCTACCACCATCCTTGTTTTACAGAGGAGGAAACAGACCCAAGGGGTAAAGTGACTCATCTGAGGTCTCACAAGCCAATGGTGGAGTGAGGACCCAGGCCCATGTCCTGACTCCTCGATCCTCTGCCATGCTTCCCAGGCTTCCTGACCAAGTGCATCCAGCTCTATGAGACCACAGTGGTGCGGCACGGCCTCATGCTTGTTGGACCCACAGGCTCTGGCAAGAGTACTGTAAGTAGCAAGCAGAGCGGCCTACTGCCTGGACAGTGAGGGAGGGATGGTGTTGGCCTTCATTTGGCTGCTAGAACATCCCTTCTATTTCCTGTGCTCCCCAGACCACTCCAGCCCTGCTCTCTGAGGAGTCAGCAGGGTCACCCTTATACGTCCATCTCTCTAGTGTTACAGAGTTCTGGCAGCTGCCCTGACATCACTGAAAGGGCAGCCCTCCATCAGTGGCGGTGTGTATGAAGCCGTCAACTACTACGTGCTCAACCCAAAGTCCATCACAATGGGCCAGCTGTATGGGGAGTTTGACCTGCTCACCCATGAATGGTGAGTGACCCCAGCTCCTGTCCTGTGATCCTTCTGCTCCCAGACTCTATAGAGGCGGGGTATGGGGCCTCCTCTCCCCACTTACCCCAAAGGCAAATCAGGAGCTCAGGCTGTGGTAGCCAAAGACTGAGACTCTATCCACAGCCCACTTCCTGGCTGTATGACTTTTCTTCACCCTTTCCCTTGGCTCCCTCCTCTATGTAGTGAGGACAATGGCACTATGTTATGGTGAGGCAGGGATGTGCTTAATGCCCTCTGCCTTCGGAGCCTTGCTCACTGTGGCAGGGCCCAATCCTTCTCCAGCTCTTTCCTCCTTCCAGAACCCTGTGGTCCTCCATCTCAGCTACTGCCCACTCCCCAATTCACCTTTTCCGGTCAGGATACCACCCTTATCCTCCCTTAGTATGATCTCATAGAGATTGGGCAGGGAGGAGATATAAGAATATTTTCACTACACCCACATTACAGCAAAAAATCCCATTTTCCCTCTTGAAATTTGCTTTTTTTGTTTGTTTGTTTGTCTTTTTCCTTTTTATCGGTACCGGGGATCGAACTCACGACTGCCTGCTTGCAAGGCAGGCGCTTATGCCGCTGGGCTAAATCTCCAGCCCCGAAATTTGCTTTTTAAAAAAAATTTTAAATGAAGATACTGAAGGAGAAAAAAATTGCAGATGGGTCCCAGTCAGTCAGCCAGGCTTCCCTTGGGGGCCAGCGGTGCCTGCACCTCTCTCCCCAGTGCCCACAGCCCTCTCCCCCTGGTGGCTGCAGGACAGATGGGATTTTCCCTTCCCTCATCCGGGTGGGGGCCGTCGCCACTGACACCAACAAGAAGTGGTACATGTTCGACGGCCCCGTGGATGCTGTCTGGATTGAGAACATGAACACGGTGCTGGATGACAACAAGAAACTGTGCCTCAGCTCTGGGGAGATCATCAAGCTCACAGAGGTGCACCACTCTCCCACAACGGGGTGCCCTCAGAGGCCAAGCTCTTCCAGCCAAGCCTTCACCCCTGTCTTCCTGCGTCCCAAGGGCCACCACTGCACCTCACACTATCACCCAATAGGCTCAGATCCCAACACTCCTACCCAACCCTGAAGGCCCTCACCTCAACCATGTCCTGTATCTGCTCAACACTGTCCCTTCTGCGGACTCACTTCCTGTAATATTCCAAGGATGTCCACTTCAGCCATGTTAACCCAGTCTGGACCATGTGTCTACCCAGGTCTGATACCCAGTGTCTGGGGTAGGAGGGTACAAGTCTTCCCACAAGTATGTGCATGGTATATGAGGAGCAGTTCTTGAAAAAGAGGGCTAAGGCCTGGGCATGAATACCATGGTGTGTACACTGAGCTGAGCTCTGCGTTGTTCCGAGCATCCCTGGCACTTAGTGTATACCTGTGTGCATGATGGGGGTGCCTGCAGCAGAATATACAGTTCCCATCAGATTTCCCAGGTCTCCAGGCACCTCAATCTGACCCAAGAATCCCAGGAATCTGCCAACCCTGACTCCTCCTCAGGAATCCAAGGAAGACCACATTACCAGACACATGACCACATTACATCTCAGCCCAGGGAGGGTTCCTGTACCCCCACTTCAGGCTTGCCCACAGATCCCTCTGCCAGAATGGTCAGCCCCTCCCTAGGGCTCCCACCTTTTCTCTGGTACTGAATGCTGACAGCTGGCCCATTCACACGGTTCACTTTGGTATCAGGCAATGACCATGATGTTCGAGGTGCAGGACCTCGCAGTGGCCTCCCCAGCCACCGTGTCCCGCTGTGGCATGGTATACCTGGAGCCCAGCATCCTGGGGCTCATGCCCTTCATTGAGTGCTGGCTAAGGAAGCTCCCTTCCTTGATTAAGCCCTACGAGGAGCATTTCAGGACACTCTTTGTCAACTTCCTGGAGGTAAGCAAAGCCACAGGTACAGCCAGCTGGGTAGGCAGCAGGGCACTGTGCCCGCCAGCTATGACAGCCCGGTACTCATTCCCCATAGGAGTCCATCTCCTTTGTTCGTTCCTCGGTGAAAGAGGTGATTGCCTCAACCAACAGTAACCTGACCATGAGCCTCCTCAAGCTGCTTGACTGTTTCTTCAAGCCCTTTCTGCCCAAAGAGGTACAGCCTCAAGGGGTGGAGCTGCATCCTTCCTCTATTTGCAGAGAGCCCCAAATCCCAAGTCTGGCTTCCTGGAACAGAAATCAGATTGGCTAACATAGGCCATGAGTCCACTCAATCCAATGTGCCATGGAGAAACAAAGCCATGACACGTCCCTACACAGTTCTGTAGGCTGCCCAGTGCTGTCCCCGTTTTATTCCAGTGCTCCTCCTTGTGTCCCCAGGGCCTCAAGAAGATGTCCCCTGAAAAGCTGAGTCGCATCCCAGAGCTAATAGAGCCCTGGTTCATCTTCTCCCTGGTCTGGAGTGTGGGTGCCACAGGAGACAGCCACAGTCGCGTGAACTTCAGCAACTGGCTCAGGATAAAGATGGTGAAGGAAAATGTGAGAGGCAGCACCCCCAGGTCAGGCGACCGGCCCATAGTAGGCAACTTTGCTGGGCCTCATGAGCTGTGTTCCCTCCTGGTCCCCACAGTTGACCCTGCACTTCCCAGCAGAGGGACTGGTGTTCGACTACAGGTTGGAGGACACAGGGATCAGCAACATCAATGACGATGATGAAGAAGAGGAGGAGGGCAAGCAGGTGGCCACAGGCCTGCCCAGGGTCCAGGGTGGGGAGGGCCCTGCCAGGAAGTGGTTATTCTTCGTGAGGAATAAAGACCATAAAAAGCCACATCAGCAGCCCAGGTCTTAGGCGAGAGGTATTTGTGTCACCTCCTGGGTCCTCACAGTGCTGATTTATTGTGCCTGGTTTCCAGACAGGAAATTAAGGTTCACAATAACTGTATCCATCTAGTCAGTGGCAGAGCTGGACTTGAACTAAGGATGGGAGACAACAAAGTGCATCCATTCCCAACCATCCACACTTCCTCTGTGTCTACACTAAGCCCCAAGATGGCTGCCTCCATCCTTAGTCCCCATTTTCCCAGGGACTGAGCTCCCTAAGGAACCAGGAGCAAGCTCTGTGCTGTACGTCACACTCCCCATTCCTACTCAGCCATAAGGGCTCCAGGTACCCCCTGTCTTCCAAATTTCAGGACCCCAGCCCAGGGGGAAGACAACAGTGGGGATCTATAGAGGTCTGAAAGCCACTGTGCAGAATCCTGCCAAGCGTTCACATGGCACATCAGAACTATCCCTGTGGGACAATTAAGTCCCTCCTTCCACTGAGTTCAGCCAGGGACCAGAGATTTAGCTCAGGGGCACATGTGCCTGCCTGGCAAGTGCAAGGTCATGAGTTCAATCCCTGATACCAAAAATAAATAAATAAGAGTTCAGCCAGCTGGGTCAGGATTGTGGGTAAAGGGAGTCATGTGGGCACTGGGGTGGGAAGATCCAGCCAGGTAGACTCTCAGCCACTATCTGACACAGGCACCCTTGACTCTGGCCCCCACACTCTTTTAGCTTGACACTAAACAGCAAGCACCTTTGCGATCTGGGTAGTCCAGTTCCCAAACATCTTCTCCTTGCAGAGGCCCAGACACGGACAGTCCCTAGGATGCCACTTCTCACCTGTACAGCTGTGGTCTGAGAGCCCCTATTTCTGGTGGTTTGTGCTGGGAGCAGGAATCACTCCGTGCAGAGAGCAGGAATAGGTGTTCCTGTTTCTTTCAGAAGTAGTACCTCACCCGAACCTCATGCCAAGACCCAGCAGTGCAGTTTCTTGCCCTCCCACTACCAAGTACAGGAAATGCGGTGGGAAGAGACTCTGGGCCCATTCTGAGTCTGTATGGTTTCAGGTTTCCTGGGTGAAGTGGATGGACCCCTCGGCTTCATTCACCATGGTTCCAGAAACCAACTACTGCAACATCATCGTGCCCACCGTGGACACAGTGCAGATGTCCTACCTGCTAGGCATGCTGCTCACCAACCATAAGCCCGTGAGTGACCCCACACACCCGGCCTTGGCCTGCCCGGAGGGATGGCTGGCCTGGGACGCTGACATGGCAGCAGCCCCTCTGTGCACCAGCTCTGTGTGCCCTCAGCCTGCCCCAGCCCCGCTCTCCCAGGTGCTGTGTATTGGGCCAACCGGCACGGGGAAGACTCTCACCATCTCTGACAAGCTGCTCAAGAACCTGCCGCTGGAGTATGTCAGCCACTTCCTCACCTTCTCAGCCCGCACTTCAGCCAACCAGACCCAGGACCTCATCGACAGCAAGCTGGACAAGAGGCAGGGCCCCTCTTACTCCTTCCTCAGCCAGGGACCCGGGCCTGGCTGAACCAGCTCCTGTCTCATCTCATTACGTTATACTCCTGGGTTGACCAGAGGCCTCTCAGAAAGAGGCCAGGGCTCCCAAGGGGCCCTGAGTTCCCTTAAAGACTGTTCCAAGGCATTTCCCCAAGGTTTTTCAAAGCTTATCTTGGTCTGGGCACTGGGCAGATGCCCATTGCTATTATCTACCTGCCTGGAAGGCAAAACTCTTTTAAGAGCGGTCACATGCTGGTTAGCCAGTCCATAATGTCTCAGTATACTTGGAACAAGACAGAGGGCTGGTTATGAGATCTAGCAATGTTGAGGAGGCCAAAATTTTGTGAGGTACCACCTTGTTGTCTCTGGTATCTTAGAGGACCTGGTGCCCACAAGCATTGGGCTCACACACACACACCCCATATAGGCGAAAAGGTGTGTTTGGGCCACCCCTGGGGCGCAACTTCATCTTCTTCATCGATGACCTGAACATGCCAGCCCTGGAGACATATGGCGCACAACCACCCATTGAGCTGCTGCGCCAATGGATGGACCATGGCGGCTGGTACGACCGCAAGATCATTGGTATGTGCTGGGCTGGACCTGGGACTCAGCAGGGGTATGAGAGGCATGGGATGAAGGTCTTGCAGGACTTTTAGGGGCCCATAAAACTGTTTCAATTTCTCTGAAGATCAGAGGAGATGAACTTTTAGGTCTAAGAAAAAATTAGAAGTCTATTGTCTTTATACCAATACTATTATAAGTTATAATTTTAACATATATCCTTTATGAGAAGGAAAAAAACAAACAGAAAATCACAATTCAGTTCTGGCCAAGGCCCTTCCTGACATCCCATCCCCACTCAGGAGCCTTCAAGAACCTGGTGGACATCAACTTTGTCTGTGCCATGGGTCCTCCAGGTGGTGGCAGGAATGCCATCACCCCAAGGCTGACACGTCACTTCAACTACCTATCCTTTGCTGAGATGGATGAGGGCAGCAAGAAACACATCTTCTCCACCATCCTGGGCGCTTGGATAGGTGAGTACAGCACAGGCAAGGGAGGCCATGGGTAAAAGCAGAAGCCCAAGTCACACCAAGGACAACTGGGTGGCCGCTGGGAGACCCCAGCGTCACCCGTACTCAGCTGTCACCTTGAGCAAGCTCATGAGCCACTCTGAGTCTCAATTTCTTTATCAGGTTAAGGAAGATGTGACACACACAGCATCACATGGCAACTGTTAAGTAGATGATTGATACATGTGTACCTATGTGCATTCAAAACATATGTATTAGGATTTGCCCTGAAACTCAGGTGGAAAGATGTTACTCTTATAAATCATGAAAGACATCAAGACAGAAGCGGGTAAAGTGGTCCTGATCCTTCCTAGGACGTGAGGCAAAGTCCACCATAAGATACTGTCTCCCACAGCCCACCTCCTTCCCAGCACCATCACACTTCACTTGGCCCTGAGCCAGGTGCTGAGTGATGAAAGTCAAGCCTTTCATCTGGCCTGGCCCATCCTGCTCTCGGGAGCTCCTGTCCAACTAGGGAGTGAAAGGGGTCTTTGCTCGTAGGAGGGATAGGGGCCGGTCTATGACTGCTTCAGGGGCTTCCCATCTGGGCACGTCTCACCAAGGTGGACAGCAACAGGCCAACCTAACTCTGAGTCCTGCATCTCTCCCTCTAGATGGACTCCTTGGAGAAAGAAGTTACCGAGATCCTGTGCGTAAGTGCAGCTGAGCAGGTTCTGCTGGCCTGCAGGGAAGGGGGTGAACCCTGAGCTCTGCTTAGGCACTCTGTGGCTAGGACCAGGGGCCGCAGGAAGCCATCCTGAGGCTCACAATGGGCAAAGCAACTGCCCTGATAGCCTCATTCACTTTGCTTTTACAGCCTTCAGTGCCTGGTATAGTGTCTGATGACAGTGGGTACAAAATTAACACAAGACAAAAGAATGAGCAGGGCAAGATGTCACATGTCTGTAATCCTAGCACTTGAGAGGTTGAGGCAGGAGGATCACTGTAAAAGTTCCAGGCCAGACTGAACTACAGAGTGAGACCTTGTCTCAAAAAAAAAAAAAAATACACACACACATACATATAAAAGAATTTATAAAGATGAATAAAGGAACTCAACAAACTCCTGCCTCACAGGAAGAGCCAGAACTCAAAAGAAAGTTGGCCGGCTCCCAGGAGCAGGTGTAAGTGGGAGATCCAGGGCAGTGTGCAGCTGGGGAACAGGCATTTCTGATGTGGTGGCCTCATGCACCTCTGCTGTGTTGATCATCACTACGGAGCAACCCACCCTCATGTACACCTCCCTCCCTCCCATTCTCTCAGCTGCAAGAAGCCATCTCACTCCCTCTTTGGGCCTCCCTCATGGCCATATCCTCTTGTCTTTACGGGTGGACGTCCTGTTCCAATGCAGACCAAGTCCTCCTTTGAGCTTCCTGGACAATGGGATCCAACCCTTTCAACAGCAGTATTCCCTGCTCCACTGGGCCATCTCTTCACCAGACAAACATGTCCTAGTCCTCCCATCTAACCCAAAACATAAAATGTTTTTGGGCCAGCCTCCTTCCCACTTACCTGGGACCACTACCCTGCTTGTCTGCTCACTTTGATAACAAAACTCCTCAAAATGCTCTTCCTACTGGCACCAGCTCTCTTGGACCCTTTGTTTTCAGCAGCCTAGTGTGGCCATACCGGTGGTCAGTTCCAGGTCCTCTTCTGCCCCAAAGTATCATCCCAGAGACAGGCCCTCCTGTCTCCCTGGGCACCCCTTCTTGGATGGACTGGACTTTGATCTCCAGCCTCTTCTCCCTCTACACTCTACTCAGTCTCATCTGGGCTTTAGTGATAAAAATTATCTTTGTGCCAACAATATCCAAATTCTTTTCCTTAGCCCAGATCTCTCCCAGACTCTTTATGTCTCAGACATCCACTGAGCATCTCAGACTGGATTTGTCCAAACTCCAGACTCCTGATGCCCTTCCCTAGTCCCCTTCTCTCCTCATGGGATGGCAGCTCCAGGTACTCAAAAAAGAACCTTGGACCGGACGTGGTGACACATGCCTGTGATCCCAGCACTCAGGAGGCTGAGAGGCAGGGGGATCACTGTGAGTTTAAGGCCAGCCTTGAGTTCGAGGCCAGCCTGAACTACACAGTGAAACTCTCTCTAAAAAAAAAAGTGACCCGCACTTCAACCCACTGCCACAGAAACTCCTGCCCTGATCTCCTTTTTTCTGCACTCACCTATTCTCTACCCTCCAGCTAGAGGGACCATAAAACATTAAATTAGACCAAGATCTTAAGAGCTCAGGTCCCAGTGGTGGCAAGCAAAGCTGGCCTCAGGTCACCTCTCATCCACTCTCTGACTTCATTTCCTCTGACTCAACTCCTCCTCAACACCCTAGACATGCACCTACCCCAGGCATCTGCCCTTGCCCCTTTACTTGTTGATCTGTTCATTGTCCACCTGTCCAGCAGGAATGTCAACTTGTTGAGAGTGTGTATTCTGTATTCATTGATAAGCCCCTCTCCTACCCTCTTCTGTCCTTTTTCCACTTCTGGGGCTATCCCAAGTTCCCACTGACAGAATCTTGGTTCACAACAAAGAATTGGATAATTTTCAAAGAACAAGTAACTAGGTGAGATGCAGATTGGAAGTTGCAGCAGCTCCAAAGAGGGTAGTGAGCCCCAAAGGTCAGAACTGAGCTCCAGGTCATCCCATGCCTACCATTAAGCACTCTTGACACCTGTGTGGACCAGCTGACTCCTCCTGATATTTGGCTCCAGGGTGGCACGTTCAGGTCATGGCACAAGCTCACAGAGCAGGGCAGTGAACACATGCAACACTGTATGTGCATCTCAGTGCCCCAGTACACAGCAGGCTATGTCAGGTTCAGTCTGAGGTAGGGCACTGGGAGGTCCCTGTGGAGCATGGGGCAGCTGAGATGGGGAGTAGAACTCAAACTTTCAGGCTGAGGAGGAGCAGCTGGAGAAAGAGCCCAGCACTAGCAAAAGCAAGGAAGTTAGGATCTGCAGAGGTTGCACTGAGAGCTCCCGCCTTTGTGACCCAGGACACTCTCCTGTCCCCACAGCTGGAGCCCCTCACATTGCCCACTGTGTGGATCCACTCGTAGAAGCCACTGTCATGGTGTATGCCACCATCACCTCCCAGTTGCTGCCCACTCCGGCTAAGTCTCACTATACCTTCAACCTGAGGGACCTCTCCAAGGTCTTCCAGGGCATGCTCATGGCTGACCCAGCCAAGGTAGAGGTGAGGATCTGGCAAGCCCTCTCCTCAGTCCCCACCCTGTCCTTACCACCTTTGCTGGCTGTCTACCACCACCACAACTTTCCTGCCCAAGTATTCCTCAGCCCTGATCCTAGCATGCCCTGTGGGGGCTGGAATGGGCAGGTGCCAGGCCTCCAAAAGACTGGGCTTTGTGCAACTAATCCCTATTTGGGGGGCCAACCTATCCCTGGAATGGTGACCCAGGCAGGAATCACACAAAAGGAGGAGCCACGGTAAGTAACACAAGTTACCTACCAGGGTAAGTTGAACAAGGTGCCTTCAGAAATCAAAGACACCCAGGAGAATGAGCAGAAAATATAGCAGACAGAGAGGTATCAGATGCCATGGAAAGCAAAGGGACCAGACTCTGGAGGTTGTGAAGGTCCAGTCGGGAGCTCGCTTTGTCCTGAGGGTTACAGGAAGCCATGTGGATCCACCGATCAGACAACTACTGTGTGCAGCCCAGAGCTGGGGAGGTAGGGCAGACAGGACAGAGGCCGACCCTGGCCTTGTCCAGATTACCAGTCAAAGAAGTCAAATGACAAGCTTGGGAGCTTCCTGAGGGTGGTCCAGTCACCCTGGAAGAGACGAGAAACTGAGCCGGAGCTGGAAAGGAGAGGGATCAGATTCAGAGATTTTCAGGGCTTGGTGAGTAGTTATATATGGGTGTCAGGGAAGGTGTGAGGAGAATCAGGCCTCCTTCCTGGGTTTGGACTTGGACAGCTAAAGGAGGGGAAAGAATGGCTTTGAGGTGTTCATGCTCAGCTACTGGGGCTGTGTAGCCAATGGACTGGAGCTGGGGGTGGGGAAACCCAGGCAGTGCTGTGCAGCTCACTCAGTCACCTCCCAACAGCCCCTGCGTGGGACCCCGGCTGGGAGAGGCAGACCCAGGTCCAGGGCCTGGTCCCTGGCTCATACTCCTCCCCTTTCACTTTGGTGCCTGATCATGGGTCCCTGCAGGACAAGGTGCAGCTGCTTCGACTGTGGTACCATGAGAACTGCCGCGTGTTCCGGGACCGGCTGGTGAACGAGGAGGACCGCAGCTGGTTTGACCAGCTCCTCAAGAGCCACATGGAGCAGTGGGATGTGGCCTTTGATGAGGTCTGCATCTTCCAGCCTATTCTTTATGGGGACTTCATGTCACCAGGCTCAGATGTGAAGTCCTATGAGCTCATCACCAATGAGAAAAAGGTAAGTGGGTTCAGGCTGGTGTCTTAATCCTGCTGGATCCTCTTCAGTCTGTCCCTTAGAAGGCAGGCCCTCTGCAGACACTGCGAACAAAGCACTATCCTAGGCCAGGGAGTCAGGACAGTCAGGCAAGCGCTTGGCCTCTCTGAGGTGCCCTTTCCTGACCTGTTAAGTGAGTGCACCCAGCAGGCCCTGCTGGGCCCGTCTCTGGCAAGATTGTGGTTCACCTGAGACAGATCCTTAAAACAGGGACATACTAGGCCCATTTGAGAGATTATCATTATCACCTCTACAGGGACAGCAGAGCCTCTTGAACCACAGCTCTCGGCTGGGACCTAGGGAAGCAGGTTTGAGGCCTTCATCACAGGCCTCAGGGCTACTTGTTGAAGTGGGCCTCCCAGTGGTTTCTGCACACACATCCTCCCTTAGTCCCCAGCTGTTCTCATCGGGGTCCCAGGGTCAGTATAGCCTGATAAGACCCAGAGGAAGTAACTAGGACTCTGACCTCAGACCTAGCCATATCTAGAGGATTAGGCCTCTTTCAGGAAGATCTGGTTTGGGGTAGAGAGTGGGGGAAGCCCAGAACTACATCCCCAGTCCTTATTTTTTATTTTGAGACAAGGTCTCTCTAAGTCACCAAGTTGCCCAGGCTGGGCTCAAGCTTTTGATCCTCCTATTTCAGCCTCTCAAGGAACTGGGGTTACAAGTGTATGCCACCACACCCAATTAGACTTGGCTTCTCAAAGCCAGCATTGCTTCATGCAAGGGAAGAGCAGGAGGGGTGCATATCTCGGCAGGGAGGGCCTTGGTACACAGGGTCCCAACCATCCAAATGATAGCTGGAGCTGCATATGCAATAGCAAGGAGATTCCCGCAAGAGACTGCTCCAAATTATTCCAACATGGCTGGTTGGAATTCCAAAGACAAGAGCGCTAGGTCCTAGGGAGATCAGTCTAAAGCATTTATCAGGGAACCTTACACGCAAAGGAGTCTACAGATTCCTCCTGAAGCGCCATGAAACTAGAAATATTCTAGTTCGTCCACTAATGGGACGGAGGTGAGTGAACGAGTTTATGTAACAGTATAAGGGACTTGGCAGGGGCAGAGCTAGCTTCTATATGGGGAGCAACGGTGGGGCGGGGCTTCAGCATTTCAAATAAGAACCTAAAGCAGTTCATCAGTGCCTGGGAATGTTCAAGGCTCCAGTTTGGATTCAAGCCTGCAGGGGAATACATGCAGCTGACCACAATGGTCAATCACTCTGCGTTACCCAAACAGGACAGAGAAGGGGGTGGAGAGGCAGGGAGACCCCACAGTGATGAGCCAGCCACCCCCACCCTCCATTCTCAGATGATGCAAGTGATCCAGGAGTACATGGAGGACTACAACCAGATCAACACAGCCAAGCTGAAACTGGTCCTCTTCATGGATGCCATGAGCCACATTTGTCGAATCAGCCGAACTCTGCGCCAGGCACTAGGCAATGCCCTCCTGCTGGGTGTGGGTGGCAGTGGCCGCAGCTCCCTCACACGGCTTGCCTCACACATGTGAGGACCCTCAGGCATGGTGGGCAGTGGGCAGCTGGTGGTAGATTGGCAGTTTGATTGATGCTTTTCCACTGTGAAAGCCTGGTGTAGCTCTGAGGCAGATACACTTAGCTTATGGGTTTCAGAAGGACTGGGAAGAAGACGAGAATTCTCAGGAAAGGCAGCCACAGTAGCCTGCTGTGCTGGTGGAAGGGAGGATGCAGCATTCTAGAGGGCCTCCTGGAGGGGCTATCTGTCTGCTTGCAGAATCAGAGCTGGAAGGATAGAAGGAAAAGCTACTCCAGACTGAGGGAATAGGTCGAGCAAAGGTCTAGAGGCAAGAGCGCAGATTCAGGTCTGGAGGGTTGGTAAGTCTGCCCAGAGTGAAAGTGAGATTCCAGATGACTGGATGGAGTATGGGCACCCATCTCTCATCATGGCCTGGAATGGCTTGACTTGAATTCCTGCTTCCAGGGCTGAGTATGAGTGCTTCCAGATTGAGCTCTCCAAGAACTATGGCATGTCTGAGTGGCGTGAGGATGTCAAGAAGATCCTGCTCAAAGCCGGCCTGCAGAATCTGTCCATCACCTTCTTGTTCTCAGACACCCAGGTGCTTCCATGATGGCAGGGGGAGGTCTGGGGTGCCATCCTGAGATGGCTGGGATGCCATCCCAGCATGATGTCCTGCAAGGGCTCAATCCTTCTCACCCAGCACATGCAGTGAAGGCAGATCTGAGGAGAACTGGCAGGACCAGATGGGACCACAGAGCTAAGGGGGCATTCCTCATGCTCCAAGAGTAAAAAGGCCTCCCAGTACCATGACATACCACTCAACTAGTCAACATCTTCCCACCTTAAGGACAAAGGGATTATGCCCAAAGTACTAGGGACTCATGGCTTCTCTCATTGGGGCTGTTCCCTCTGGGACTTCCTGGGTATATGCTCTCTCCCCAGGTCTCTGAATAAAGGCAAGGTTGATCCTAAGGCCACAAAACAAACAGTGCAGCTCTTAATTTTGGCTAATAGTCAGGGTTGGGCTTTGGCCACTCTGCTCCGGGCCCTGCCCCAGCCCCAAGGTCTCTTCAGGAGGTTACTGAGTTGGTCAGGAAAGTGAGGGTACCCTTTGACTCAAGCTACGTGTCCCTGCCTGTAGCCATGGTTTCCACTTGTGGGTAAACTGAGGCCTTGAGGAAGGCCAGCAAGTGAGCAGGAAGACATCATACCACCCACCTGGACTTGGGGCTCTGCCATGGCCCAGGTGTTACGTTCAGAACCTCTGGAAGTAGGGCAGGCCTAGGCATAAATCCTGGACTACTTATGAAGTCCCCTGAGTGAGCCTAGGCTTCTCTGAGCCCTTAGGGGCTCTCAATAGGGCTGTTGTGAAGGTCCAGTGAGATGGTCTTATGAAGCCCAGCACACAGGGGCTAACCTAAAAGCTTAGCACCCCACTCTTTGTCTTTCCCTAGATCAAAAACGAGTCCTTCCTGGAGGACATCAACAATGTCCTGAACTCAGGCGACATTCCCAACCTCTATAACCTGGATGAGCAGGACCAGATTGTCAACGCTATGCGGGGCTATGTTCAGGAGCAGGGCCTGCAGCCCACCAAGGCCAACCTCATGGCTGCCTACACCGGGCGCGTGCGCAGCAATATCCACATGGTGCTATGCATGAGGTAGACACAGCCACGCCAGGGCCACAAGGTTGGGCAGGGCCCAGCCTCCCTCTGTGATTCAGGGGCCTGGGTATTTGGGCAGAGATGAGGAGAGGCTCTGGGCCTGGCCATCATGCCCCTGGGACCAGGCTGCTGGTATGTCCTGATGGCTGAGCCACAGGCTGAGGAAGGGCCCTGAGTCTTGGGTTCTTGGGAGCCTAAGTCGGTGTCCTTGGCCTCACCTGGGTGCCCGGCTCCCCTAGCCCCATCGGAGAGGTCTTCCGAGCTCGCCTGAGACAGTTCCCCTCCCTCGTCAACTGCTGTACCATTGACTGGTTTAATGAATGGCCAGCAGAGGCCCTGGAGTCTGTAGCTACCACATTCCTGAATGAGATCCCAGAACTGGAATCTTCCTCCGAAATAATTGAAGGACTGGTAGGTGTCTTGGAGAGAAGCAACCTCTGAGAAAAAAAACCTCTGTTTTATTTGGGGCATGGACTTGGGGTCACCTAGGCCTGATGAGAGTCCCAGGCCCACTACCAATAGTTAGCCTGTCCATCAGACAGCCTTACCTATCTGAGGCTCAGTTTCTACATCTGTAAAGTGAAGAGTGTCACAGTTCATTACAGAGATGCTGATACTCAGCACAGAGCTACACGGTTACGGCTTCTTTTAGTCACTGTTTCATGGCATCTCTCTTCCGAGAGTCTCCTGTCACAACTCCAGAGATGACAGATGGGGTGAACTAGATATGTCTGATCTGACCTCAGAGAGTAATGCCCCCCTGGGCCAAGTGCTAAGATAAAGCCAACAGGTCTCTGCCCATCTTTGCTCGGGCCTTGCCTGTTCCCTCCCTCTGGATCCAGCCTCTGAGGGATACCATCTTGGGGCTCTCAGAGAGAGCCAGGCTGTGGGAGCCATAACATGTAGGTCTATGTTCAATGCCAGCTCTACCCTTGACTTATGCAAGTCTAGGGTTTTTCATGTGCATACAAGGTAAGTTTGTAAGAATCTTAGGAAACAGTGAGTGGAAGCAGGGAGGTTACTTCCATGAGTCCTTCCTCAGGACTAGATTACAGTGACTTTGTGGGCACCAAGTGCTCTGTCTGTGCTGGGATTGCCACAAAACCAGCATCAATGGTCTCCCCTCACAGATTCAGATTTGTGTGTATATACACCAGTCAGTGTCTAAGAAGTGCGTTGAATACCTAGCAGAGCTGGCCCGCCACAACTATGTGACCCCCAAGAGCTATCTAGAACTGCTCAATATTTTCTCCATCCTCATTGGACAGAAGAAACTGGAGCTGAAAACTGCCAAAAACCGCATGAAGAGTGGCCTTGACAAGGTAGGCTTGGGAGAAGCCTCATGGATGGGAGCCAACTGCCAGTGGTGCTACCCTGGCACCAGAGTGACCGGGCATTTCCAATTGGAACCCACAGTGTTTAAAGAGGTGGCTTTTTCCCTCAGTGAAAAAATAAAATTTATCAGCTAAAGACAAGTCATTAATTACCCCGAAAGATTCTCAGGGGAATGTATGGGCCCCTATCTCTGATGGCCACTGAAGATGCCATGGCCTCCCTCTCACGAATGGGGGTGGCACAGCAGGAGACTCTCCCCAGCATACCAGGCCTGACTCTCCCTATAGACCCTGTCTGGGCATGCTGGTCAGTTTTACTTTCCCCTACCCCAATCCACCCCACCCCCAGTTACTACGCACTTCTGAGGACGTGGCCAAGATGCAAGAGGATCTGGAGATTATGCGTCCCCTGCTAGAAGAGGCTGCCAAGGACACCATATCCACTATGGACCAAATCAAGGTTGGGGGTGCTCCTAGACTCTCCTCCAGTTAGATGTCTGACCCCATCTGAAGACAGCAACTCTAAACAAGCACAGCCTGCCTCCTCCCTAAGCTATGCAAGCCAGTCAGCTTTCACAGACCTCAGTTTCCTCATTCAGTAGCTGTTCGAGTTTGACAGATGCTTGGTCAGAATTATTTGATGCTAGGTACTTGCTGAGATTGGTGAAGAGCCAGGCAAATAAATCCACACAGCCCCAAATAATGCTAATGACCATAGCGCAGACTGGATAGGAGTCTGGATAGGAGGGTTGCCAACAGGCAGATGTGCAGATTCTGCATAACACAAGGGCACCACGGAGGATCCCGTCCTCTCAGTAAAAATCACAGATTGTGATTTTTCATTAAGACAGTTTTCTAGCAGAAGTACACAAGTGTTTTCAAAGTCAGGGTCTTTCAAATTTTTCCAGGAAGAAAGTGTGCCTTTCTCTGGCATGTATGAAGGGGCTTTGTGGCTTTGGGAGCTTCCCTATGGGGCAGGTGTCTTCAGACCTGGAAGACCATGAGCTCCACAGCAGGCCCATAATGAGGGCTCAGCATGTGGAAAATGTTTCTGGCCTTCCCAATCTCTACAACTGGGAGATGCCTTGAGAATGGACTCCTCCTCAACCTTATCTTCTTTCCTTCTGAGAGTCTGAGATGCAAAAAAGAGAGAAAAGGCATGCTTGATGCTACCACTGGGCTCTTCTGTCTTCCCACCCTCAAGGTCGATACAGCCATTGCTGAGGAGACCCGGAATTCTGTGCAGGCTGAGGAGATCAAAGCCAACGAGAAGGCCAGGAAGGCACAAGCTATTGCTGATGATGCTCAGAAGGATCTGGATGAAGCTCTTCCAGCCTTGGATGCAGCCCTGGCCAGCCTGCGCAATCTCAACAAAAATGATGTAACCGAGGTGGGTAACTGGTTTCTCTTGGCCATCATGCTTACATCTTTCTCCATTGTCTTCTTAGGTCCTAGTGGTGTTTTTGAGCCCTCTCTCTGCACGTTTTGGTGGTCACATGCCAGGAAATGAAGGCAGAACTATGGCTTCTAGATCTTAGCTGCATGCCCTGCCCTCCCCATGCCAGTCCCCAGGAGCCACATGCTGAAGCCAACCTCAGATAATCTCTGGGCAAGCTCTTGGTTATGTAGCAGTAGCAGATTGATTAGTGGCCCTACCCTGTCTGGCAGTGTTCCTGCCTAGATGGAGCTACTCATCACTGACCCCACAGGTACGTGCCATGCAGCGGCCACCTCCAGGCGTGAAGCTAGTCATAGAAGCTGTGTGCATCATGAAGGGTATCAAGCCAAAGAAGGTGGCTGGAGACAAGCCAGGCTCCAAAGTAGATGACTACTGGGAGCCAGGCAAAGGGCTGCTGCAGGACCCAGGTCGCTTCCTTGAGGGCCTCTTCAAGTTTGACAAGGTAAGCATCTAGCCAGCAGGGAAGGCTGGGACCAAGCAGGGCAGGGAAGCTGGAGAGGCGCCTCCTGCCCGTAGGGTCTGCATGCACCGTGGTCTCTATCCCCTCTGCCTGCCCCACCCCTACCAGCAGCACACACAGCCTAGAGCCACATAACTGACCAGGACTGTGAAGCACAGAGGTAGTGTTATAGGATAGGTTTTTTAAGAAATCAATCAAAAATATTCCTGCTTGCCTCCAACAAAGAATTGAACTAGACAAGCCAAAACTAGTGCCTCAGGTTTATTTGAAAAATGCAGGGTGAATGGGTGTGGAAGAACCAGCTCTGCAGGGTGAGCTTGGGCCTAACAAACAAACAAAAAAAAGAGGGTAAAAACAAAAATAAAATTATGCTTTCACATCTGAGAAACACAGCACAGACTATCGTGGGAACTCATGACAATGACTTTCCATGTTGTCTGGTCTTCTTTTATGCCATCTACATCTCATGGCAGCTCAAAAGAAATTCTACATACAGGGTCCTGGTGTTGTCCAGGGACCTTGTGATTGACAGGTCCTGCTCATTTCCCCCAGTCTGCTTTGCCATGCCCTATCTCCTGTGTATCAGTAGGGCAACAGGTAGACCCACCAACAGATAGGTATTGAGAAAATCAGAACCAAAGCAGGCTCCTGTGCTCCACAGGATGTCACCCCTAGTCACTCCAAAACACCACAGCTGGGAATTCTTTTGTGCTTTTTTCACTCTGGACCCCTATAGTCACTCCAAAACACCACAGCTGGGAATTCTTTTGTGCTTTTTTCACTCTGGACCCCTATGGCCTTGCCCAAGACCTTTGCCAATCATCTTTGTCCCTCAATCTCAGCACCTGAGATTCAGGTTCCTCTGTGTCCCTCTGGGTTTCTCTGTCCATCTGGACATGGGCTCTGTCAGGGGCTAACACATGGTCAGGTCAGCTTGGAGCCCACAGTTACCTGCAATGGGCCCCTCTCCATCCTGGAAATTGCCTGAGGAGCAGCTGCCTGACCCATGTGGGCCACCACCATTTGTCAGTGCAAGGGCTGGGCACTTCTATGCTGAGCCTGGAGACTAGGGACAGTGGCTCGTCTCAGGGCTCAAGCAGCAGCTAGACCTTTGAGCTTCACTATTCCTCCTCTGCTCCCATTAGGCAGGAAACAAGGGGCCCCACAGGTCTAATCAAGCCATTCTGAGAGGAGCAGGCAGGCTAGGCATGCCCAGACTCAGTGTTCAGGCCCCCAGGCTCAGCCCCAGCTCTGGCTCTGGCTCTGGCTCTGGAAACTTGTGAACAGTGCAGCACCCTATGCTCATCAGAACCCCTCACTCTCCATACCCACTGAAGCATCGCTCTCAGAAAACAGACCTTGTCTTTAAATGAGCTTTTCAATGTGGCCTTGTGTATTGTCAGATCTTGAGGCGTCTGAGAAACTATGTGAAATCCCAGGGACACAGAGGTTTCTTGTCTGGTCAGCCTTTCTAGATTGTGTTTGCTTTTTAAGGAAACTGAGCTGAGGCCTGCACAGGACACAGGGCAGAGAAGTAGGACCTGGTGTCAGAGGGGTGGGGGGCATCCCTCAGAGGCCCCACCTTCCAGCAGAGCCCCTCTCCCGCCAGGTGTGGGAAGCAGCCTCTTGAGGCCCATGATTCCCACACCAGGACAATATTGGGGAGGCTGTGATCAAGGCCATCCAGCCGTACATTGACAACGAGGAGTTCCAACCAGCCGCCATCGCCAAGGTGTCCAAGGCCTGTACCTCCATCTGCCAGTGGGTGCGGGCCATGCACAAGTACCACTTCGTGGCCAAGGCTGTGGAGCCCAAGCGGGTGAGGACCAGGTAGAGCTGGTGGTGGCTGGTTCCCCTCCCCACGCACTCAGAGGCAAGTTGGCCCTGTACCCTCTGTCTGTAGCAAGCCTTAAGGGAGGCCCAGGAAGACCTGGAGGTGACACAGAAGATCCTGGAGGAGGCAAAGCAGCGCCTACGTGAGGTGGAGGATGGCATCGCCACCATGCAGGCCAAGTACCGAGAATGCATTGCCAAGAAGGAAGAGCTGGAAATGAAGTGTGAGCAGTGTGAGCAGCGGCTGGGTCGCGCTGACAAGGTGGGTGCTGCTCCCCCGGAAGGCCCACGAGCATGCCCACCTGAAGGGCCCCGAAGGGTCCAGGGAGGGGCTTCTGTGGAGCTGCCCTCTACTTAGCAATCACAGCAGCTGCAGCAGGGAGTCCACCACAGCCCCCAGCACAGCTTCCCAGAGTCCACCCCATGGGGCCATCTCCACAGCTCATCAACGGGCTGTCAGATGAGAAGGTGCGCTGGCGGGAGACAGTGGAGAATCTGGAGAACATGCTTGACAACATCTCAGGCAACGTGCTGGTGGCTGCCGGCTTTGTGGCCTACCTGGGCCCCTTCACTGTAAGTAGCCCCAGCTTTGCCTCTGACCAGTCTCCTCTCCCGGAGGAGCCCAGCAGCCTGTAGGTGGCCTCTCCCTTCCTATCTCATTCAACAAGCCCTCAGCAGGCCACTTCTGTGAGCCAAGTGCTAGGACACAGCAGTGCAAAAAAGGGCTGGAAGAGCCATTCTCATGGAGCCAGCCTTCGAGGGGAACTTGTGAAAGCTCACACGGATACCTGTAGGTGCCACACACTGCTCCAACACTTAAACACTTCATGATGACTCCCCTTTAATCTCGCAGTCACCACGCAGGTGGACGTTGTTGTTGCCTCCTCAAACCTGAGGAGTAGCAAAGGGTAGGGAAGGCCATGGTGTCTGGTGTGACAGCCCAGCGTCTGGTATCTCCCCAGGGTCAGTATCGCACAGCACTCTATGACCAGTGGGTCAAGCAGCTTACAGTCCATCAAGTACCTCATACTTCTGAGCCCACGCTCATCGGAACACTGGGGAATCCTGTGAAGATCCGCTCGTGGCAGGTGCCCACCCTGGGGGGAAGAGAGACCAGGCTGGGCTACAGTGTGGTCCAGCTAGGCCAGGAGCCTCCTGCCTCCTTCCCACCCTCCCCCTGGGGCCAGACTTGAAGGCGCCTCTCCTGAATACTCCTGGCCCCTGCAAGAGAGTGGTGGATAGGAGAGACAGAAAGCTGGATCAAAGAAGGCACAAATGCTAGCTAAGAGTGTGGGGAGTGTGGTGTGGTACAGAACTGTCCAGGTAAAGGTTAGGAGAGATTTCCTAGAAGTAGTCATACTCCAAGTTAGTCCCCAAAGGGCAGTGTGAGTTAGCAAAGGGGAAAAATAAAGAAGCCATAAGCACAGGCAAAAGCCAGGAGGGAAACGGGATGTGGGCTCCATGAAGGTGGTCACAGAATGAGGACTCAGTAAGCATCAGGACACAAATGCCCAGCAAAAGAGGACATCAGGAGCATAAATGAGGTGGGGATCTTGGGGAACAAGACTTTGCCCACATCGTCATTTGCCCACCTCCCCACCTACACACACATCCAAAGGGTGGAATAAAAAGAATCACGTTCACAGCCAAAGCATGGGGTTGGGAGTAATTTATACTTGTATGAGAGCTCTGATCCAGTCTGACAGTTGGCCTTCCACAGATTGCTGGCCTCCCCAATGACACTTTGTCAGTGGAGAACGGGGTCATCAACCAGTTCTCCCAGCGCTGGACCCATTTCATCGACCCCCAGAGCCAGGCCAACAAATGGATCAAGAACATGGTGAGACCACCTGCCAACACTGCCACCACCACCCAACCACAGTTAGCCTCAGCATGGCTCTCAGCCTTCCTGTCCCCACAGGAAAAGGACAACGGGCTGGATGTATTTAAGCTGAGTGACCGTGACTTCCTGCGCAGCATGGAAAATGCCATCCGTTTTGGCAAGCCGTGCCTTCTGGAGAATGTGGGCGAGGAGCTTGATCCGGCCCTGGAGCCTGTGCTGCTTAAGCAGGTAGGCCTTTGCGGGGCAGGACAGGGCTGCAGGCCTGAGCAGGGAGCTGTCCCCACCACACTGGTGCAGCTCAGACCCCAGCACCTGCCTGTTCTACCCATGCCCACCACAGACATATAAGCAGCAGGGGAACACAGTGCTGAAGCTGGGGGATACAGTGATCCCCTACCACGAGGACTTCAGGATGTACATCACCACCAAGCTGCCCAACCCACACTACACACCTGAGATCTCCACCAAACTCACTCTCATCAACTTTACCCTGTCACCCAGGTAAGTCTCCATCTTAGAGGACCCCCACACATTTGCTCTACCTCCTTTTGCTGGCTGCTGCTTAGCTATTCCAGGCTGGGTAGCCACTCAGTGGCTCCATCAGCTTCTTTCCAGGCACTGGCATTCCCTCCACTAGCTCCTCTGACTTGCCACTGTTTCTGCCTAAGAATGCTCCCCCTCCCCCGCAGGCCTGCTCTGTGCCAGCACTGACATTTCCATGGTCACTAGGAGCCTCTCCACAAGTCAATGGGTACAAAGGCCCTTGAGGCCTATCATCTGTAGCACCCTCCTTTGAGGAAGAACTGTTCAGAGACTCGAGGTCCAACTGGCCAGTACCAGGTTACTGGGTTCTGGGCTGCCATGAGGTCTCACTGAGAACCACTCTGTGAAAGCAGGCTGTGAATGAGCCCATAGCCTGTAACAGAGCCCAGGCCTTCTGGGTGGACAGAGGGCCTGTAGCATGCTCTTGGAGCCCCAGGTAGATAAATGAGCAGCTCAAAGCTGGCCCTCTAGGGTACACCAACATGGTACCTCCTGACCCTGGCAGTGGCCTGGAGGACCAGCTGCTAGGCCAGGTAGTGGCTGAAGAGCGACCAGACCTGGAGGAAGCCAAGAACCAGCTGATTATCAGTAATGCCAAGATGCGTCAGGAACTAAAGGACATTGAAGACCAGATCCTATACCGGCTTAGCTCCTCTGAGGGCAACCCTGTGGATGACATGGAGCTCATCAAAGTGCTTGAGGCCTCCAAGATGAAGGCTGCTGAGATCCAGGTGGGCACCTGCCTCTTCCTGCCTGTCTCGGGCCTGCTCCCTATCTCCTCCACATCTCCAGGCCTGACCACTGCCTCCATCCACCTGTCCGCTGCTCTTTGCCTAATGTCCTCTTACTGCATGCCCCGCAGGCCAAAGTCAAGATTGCAGAGCAGACCGAGAAGGACATCGACCTCACACGCATGGAATACATACCTGTGGCTGTCCGGACCCAGATCCTCTTCTTCTGTGTGTCTGACCTGGCGAATGTGGACCCCATGTACCAGTACTCCCTCGAGTGGTTCCTCAACATCTTCCTCTCGGGCATCGCCAACTCAGAGAGGGCAGGTAACACACAGGCACATGCCCATTCTGACAGACAGGACACACATGGACACATTTCTACTATGGGGCACACACGTAAATTCACGTTCACTGGCACACCCTCTCACATCACCTAAGAACATGCCCGCTGATTCCTATCCTCCTTGGGATCCCTTTACTGAGAAAACTCACTGCCCAAGGTGATGCCCACACTGCTGGGATGGCTACAGGGAAGTTAGCTAGGCACCCTGGGCTCTTCCTTCCTCTCTCCTCTCCCAACACTCTGGTATCACCTCTCTGCCCTGCAGACAACCTGAAAAAGCGTATTACCAACATCAATCGCTACCTGACCTACAGCCTCTACAGCAATGTCTGTCGCAGCCTCTTTGAGAAGCACAAGCTGATGTTTGCCTTTCTGTTGTGTGTCCGCATCATGATGAACGAGGGCAAGATCAACCAGGTGCAGAGGCAGGGAGATGGCCAGGTGGCCTGACTGCTTGAATGGTGGCCCTGTTGTGGGCCAGGGAGAACAGGGTGAATAGAAAGGGACAATAAGGCACCAGGGCACAGCATGACAAATGGGCAGAGGTCTAAAGAAGCTCAATTCCTTGGTTAAACACATCAGGAAACCTGGGTTTTTTATGGCCCATCAATGCTATGAGCACGGGCCTTCTTAGAGCCCTGAACGTGCTGAGCACAGAGACTGTTCTTAGAGATGGACCATCCTAAGCCTTCCACACGTGTTAACGGGGAGCCCTGTGGAGCACACATCCAGGAAACGGCAAAGCGGAGACACTAAATCAGACCATTTGACCAACACCTCCAAAGGCAGCTCAGTTTCTCTGGACAGGGTGTCTGGAAGTAAGGGGGAGCTGGCTACAACCTGCCTGTCCCCTGCCAGGGTGAGTGGCGCTACCTCCTCTCTGGGGGCTCCATCCAGACCATGACCGAGAACCCTGCACCAGACTGGCTGTCAGAACGGGCCTGGCGAGACATCCTGGCGCTGTCAAACCTGCCAACCTTTTCTTCCTTCTCCTCTGACTTTGTAAAGCACCATAAAGTGTTCCGGGCCATCTTCGACAGCCCTGAGCCCCACCGGTGAGCTGGGTCCCAGGATGTAGTAGGGTAGCACCTCAAGCAGCCAAGACCCCAGGGACAAGTCTGTACAGACCTCTAGAAATCTACCCTGGATTACTCTGCAGCTGTAGCCCAATCTCTCCTAGGCCTTCAAACTTGTACTCTTGGGACAGCCCGTGCTCCCCTACTACTTAGTGAGATGGCAGAATCCCTGGGGCCAGTGGCTTCCCATGGGCTGGCTTTCAGGGAAATTTGTTTTAGGGAACCTTTACCTGGCATCTGGGACCAGTACCTGGACCAGTTCCAGAAGCTGCTGGTCCTCCGCTGCCTGCGTGGGGACAAGGTTACCAATGCCATGCAGGACTTTGTGGCCAGCAACCTGGAGCCACGCTTCATTGAACCCCAGGTAAGTATTGGTACCCAGGCAGAGCTGGCATCTGGAATATCAGGGATGAGCCTCTTTGCAGCCTTCGCCAAGACAGGACTTGACTCCTAGCCAGCCCCTGAAGGAACTCAGAAGCCCCACTGGGATGTCTGTGGGAGCCCTAAGTCACCTCTCCCCTGCCTGGTCCCTGGCTTCTCTGGGACAGGTCCCAGCATCTCTCCATATCCTTACAGACAGCCAATCTATCAGCGGTGTTTAAAGACTCCAATTCCACGACGCCCCTCATCTTTGTGCTGTCACCTGGCACAGACCCTGCTGCGGATCTCTATAAATTTGCTGAAGAGATGAAGTTCTCCAAGAAACTCTCTGCCATCTCCCTGGGCCAGGGACAGGTAAGGGGTAGGCAGGGAGGAAGGCAGTGGGCTGGGATGATGGCCCCCACTCCATTCAGTGCTCCTGCTTGCACAGGGCCCTCGGGCAGAAGCCATGATGCGCAGCTCCATAGAGAGGGGCAAGTGGGTCTTTTTCCAGAACTGCCACCTAGCACCAAGCTGGATGCCAGCCCTGGAGCGCCTCATAGAGCACATCAACCCTGACAAGGTGTGTTATGTTGCCTGTCACAGACCCAGTTGGGCCCCTTCCGCTGAAAGGGAGCAGTGATCCAGCCATGGAAGATGACTGAGGTTTAAGTGAGATAATCCTACAGGGCACTCAGCCCAGCCCTGGGCACATAGCAAGTGTTGTGTAACTGACAAACTTATCATGCATCAACTGTATTTACCTTCTCAATGGTACCCCCCACCAAGTTTCTGGGGGTTTGGAACCTGATAACTTGCCCAGGGCTACCCAGCACAGACTGACTGATGACCCTAGGACTTGTCAAAGCCCACATTATTAACTATTTGTCTGTGCAGCCTTTCCTGGCCCATTCTAGGGATATAGTCAGGCAGAGTGAGCTCAGGATCCCTGGGTAGGAGGAAGCTCAATGTTGCTGTGGGGCTTTGGCCACCAGGTACACCGGGACTTCCGCCTGTGGCTCACCAGCCTGCCTAGTAACAAGTTTCCAGTGTCCATCCTGCAGAATGGCTCCAAGATGACCATTGAGCCACCACGTGGTGTCAAGGCCAACCTGCTAAAGTCCTACAACAGCCTCAGCGATGACTTCCTCAACTCCTGTCGCAAGGTGAGGCACACTTGGTACATGCCTGACTACCGTTCCCCATCTGTACCCCTCATACCCCCTGTCCCAACTTCCACAGGTGTTGGAATTCAAGTCCCTGCTGCTGTCTTTGTGCCTATTCCATGGGAATGCACTGGAGCGTCGTAAATTTGGGGCTCTGGGCTTCAATATCCCCTATGAGTTCACAGATGGAGACCTACGCATCTGCATCAGCCAGCTCAAGATGTTTCTAGACGAATATGAGGACATCCCTTACAAGGTGGGCCAAGGACAGACTGGGGACCAGTGACTGTGGAATCTGGGGCTCTAACTCACCATCCCATAGGTCCTCAAGTACACAGCAGGGGAAATCAACTATGGGGGCCGTGTCACTGATGACTGGGACCGCCGCTGCGTTATGAACATTCTGGAGGACTTCTACAAGCCTGCTGTGCTCTCCCCGGACCACAGCTACAGTGACTCAGGCATCTACCACCAGATCCAGCCCACCTATGACCTCAATGTGAGACCACACCCAAGGACTGAGCAGGAGGGGACCTACCAGGCCGGGGCTCCAGGGTGCCATGAACACCTTGATGGTGACAGGAAGAAAAGCCCCTGCCCTTCAGGGGCTCCTTTTCATTTCATGGGTACAGAGGTAGAATAGTACCCCCTGGAGAGCAGGCTCTGTGGGGAGAGGTGAACCCTACCTCAGCCACTCCATGTGTAGTTATTCTGTGGTAGACTGGGACAGCTCCTCCAACATGGTATTGGACCCAGGCTCTGCAGGCCGGGGAAGCTCTCTGAAGACATACTTCCACTGAACCATGTCGGGAGAAGTTAAGAGCCAAGGCGGGATTGGGTGGGCACCATGAAGAGGACCTATGGTAGGTCTGAGTAGCTGCTTGGAGGAGGAGGGAGCTGAATGAAAACATGAAGGGGATGGAAGGAATGTAAGCACATCTTCCTGTGCCTCAGAGGCCATGCAATCCCAGAACTGCCAGGGGTGATAAGTGGGAGACATGACAAGTGATATGTACCCACTGATAGGGTGACTCTGAAGGCTGGGGTAGAGCAAGGCAGAGCCTTCACTTTGACACCTCCTGCTTCCCAGGGCTACCTCTCCTACATCAAAAGTCTCCCACTCAATGATATGCCTGAGATCTTTGGCCTGCATGACAACGCCAACATCACCTTTGCCCAGAATGAGACTTTTGCCCTGCTAGGTGCCATTGTCCAGCTGCAGCCCAAATCTTCCTCTGTGGGCAGCCAAGGTCGGGAGGAGGTGAGTGGCAGCAGGGCGAAGGGGGCAAGGACAGACTGCACCATGCTGCTTGCTCCCGTGGGAAAGCCTTTGCCTGTGGAACCCCGAAGGAGTTAGCCAGCCTTTCCCCCTAATGTCTCTTTACTCCTGCAGATAGTGGAGGATGTGGCCCAGAACATTCTGCTCCAGGTACCTGAGCCCATCAACTTGCAGTCTGTGATGGCCAAGTACCCTGTGCTATATGAAGAGTCAATGAACACTGTACTGGTACAAGAGGTCATTAGGTAATTGCCCCTGTCACCCCAACCCAAGTCAGCAGCCACAGTACTGTAGAGAATAGGAGTGCCATGCCAAGTGCAATACATTCCCATGTTATAGATGATTGAACTGAGGCACAAGATGGGCTAAATTACTTCCCAGCTCATGTATCTTCTAAGGGCCAGACTGGGATTTGTACCCAGCTATCTGACACAGCTCTATACTCTTCGGGTTTATGTTCTACCATTGCTTTCTCTATGGCCCCTAATTAGGAAGGACACTGCCACACAACCCTAGCCCACTGTCTGCCTCCTTGCCACTGGCCTCATAGGTACAACCGGCTGCTGCAAGTGATCACACAGACACTGCGAGACTTGCTCAAGGCACTCAAGGGGCTGGTGGTGATGTCCTCGCAGCTGGAGCTGATGGCTGCCAGCCTTTACAACAACACTGTGCCTGAGCTCTGGAATGCCAAGGCATACCCATCACTCAAGCCACTGGCCTCATGGGTCATGGACCTGCTGCAGCGCCTGAACTTCCTGCAGACCTGGATCCAAGGTGGCATCCCTGCTGTGTTCTGGATTAGTGGCTTCTTCTTCCCACAGGCTTTTCTGACAGGCACTCTACAGAACTTCGCCCGCAAGTTCATCATCTCCATCGACATTATCTCTTTCGATTTCAAGGTGTGGGCACAGCCAGGACCAGGTCATGTGACAGGCTGGAGCACAGCTTAGGCAAAAGGGGCATTGAGGTCACAGCTGCCTGGTATTCGGGGTATCCCTGAACAGGAGGGTGGGAAGACCCAGTGAGAACAGGCCATGAGACCCAGGAAAATTCGCATGTTAAAATGGCAGGTAAGTGATGGGCAGGCAGGTAGACAGGAGCTCTCAGGAGGGAGTGTAAAACCCTAACCCAAATTTTGGGTATTGGTATGTGTATGGGTATGTCTGTGTGCCTGCCACAGGTGATGGCCCAGTCACCATCAGAACTCAAGGAAAGGCCCCAAGTGGGGTGCTACATCCACGGACTATTCCTAGAAGGTGCCCGCTGGGACATGGAGGACTTCCAGTTGGCGGAGTCTCGGCCCAAGGAGCTATATACAGACATGGCTGTTATCTGGCTCATGCCAGTACCCCACCGCAAGGCTCAGAACCAGGACACCTACCTGTGTCCCATCTACAAGACACTGACCCGTGCCGGTACAGGGCAAAGCAGGGAGCCTACACTATAGTGGGGACCCAAGGACTGAGCCAGCTCAGCCCAAGCCAGTTAGCCAGCTTAGCTAGTGGAGCAGCTGACAGAGATTTTGCACAACACACAGCTACCAGTGGGCAAGTTAGCATCCACCATCAATGTAGGAGCCCCAGACTGCCACTACGTGTTGAGGAGAACAGTGGAGGCACAAACAGGGATGAGTCTGGGCTGGGCCCATCAAGGATTGAAACAGTGGCCTCAACTTCCCTGTCCTCACCTTTGATTTCCAGTGTAGTAAGCTAGGCAGGCCATAACCTTGGCCAGACCCATTTATCACAGGATTCCCCTTGCCCCTAACCCATCCTTGTCCCTGACCCTGTCTGCTGTCCCAGGCTCTAGCAGTGACAGGGAATAATCTAACCCTTGTTGCTCTTGCCTGCCAGGAACACTGTCAACCACAGGCCACTCCACCAACTATGTCATTGCTGTGGAGATCCCCACCGACCAGCCTCAGCGACACTGGATAAAGCGTGGTGTGGCCCTCATCTGTGCCCTGGACTACTAGACTCAAAGCCATTAAAGTTGAGTTTTCCAGTTAGTCTAGCTGTGCCTTGGCTGCTTGCACGAGGCTCCTTCTGTGGGAGCCACTGCTATGCGGTGAGATGAGGACTGCAGCAGCCTCAGTGAAGAATGGGGGTCAGCAGGTGGCAGAGGGCACAGAGGTGGCTTTGACCTGTGGTCCCTGTCCAAACGCAATAAGGAAAAAGGAGACTTGTGCCCTCCCAGGTCCCAGTGCCCTCCAGGGAAAACACAGCAGAACACAACTAGAGAAACCTCCTTGACCTAGAGCCCAGCTCATTTTCCTTGGTGCACCTTGTCCACAGCTCTTCTTCGACTCAGGTCCTAACTCCCAAGGTGCAGTGTCCCAGAAGGCTAGACATCCCAGGAATGCATCCTTCTCACCTCACTGCTCACAAAGCCTTAGTCTACGAGGTCCCTCCCTCCCACCACAGCCCAGTCTACTGACCTCAGGCCAGCAACCACAGGAAGGGTCATTTCTTAGCAGTTTTATTCATTCAGTGATCCAGTATTTACAGGAGCTGAAGGAGTCAGATGGTGCTCAGCCCCTGTAGTCCTTATGTACATAGATAAGGGGCCTGTTTGCCTGCTGTGTGTGTAGGGCTTGAGCTCCAGAGATAATGCTGACCCCATTACCCCTTGGCATCAACCCTCTGGGAACAAAGGCTCCAACTGGTTATCTTGATCCTGCTGTCTCCCACCCTGAGTACTTTGCAGAGGCCAAAGAAGCTGGCTTAGCAGGGAGAGCTGAGTGGTGCCAGCTTCCTGCAAGCAGCCCCATTTCTGTTATCCCTAAGGGGAGGAAGACATGATAATACTGAGGGGCTGAACAGAGGCTCTTCTGAGTCCCAACTCCAGGGACAGAAACTGGGAGCCCAGGGAAGGCCCATAGCCAGGGCCACAACACTGAAGGCAAGAGACCCAATGCCCTGCTATGGACAGTAGTCTCAACATGTCCAGGTAGAACTGGGACAGTTTTACAGGCCATCAAACACTTCTCTGCACGCAGGCCACAGGACCCCAACCGGCTATTCATCCTACCCTCACTGGAAAACTCCACCCCCAGGCTTGCCTAGCAGTCAGGTCCGAGTTTGGCACTCTCCCAAGAGGAATGGAGTGACTTCCTCATGACTAGAGCAGCAGGGTCCAATGTTCAACAAGACCCCCAGCTGGTACCCTACAGTTATGACCCTGGCATGATACAGGAATCTGGGCCCACCAGGATAACAGCTACCAAGCAAAAAAGCAGAGTTAGGAAGCTGGCTATGTTAACATGATGGCAAGACGGGTTGGAGGCCAGAAAAATAGACATCTCTGATAGGTAAAATATATATTCTGCTTCCTTGGCAGAAGGGCCAGGTCCTGCTGCTCCACAGCCAGCTGTGGAGGAAGCCACAGCACCCTGCTGTGGCCCAACTCCAGCTGCTGCTTCCTGAGCATGATGGGGTTGACCTGTCTCCCCACCCCCAGCCAGACCCCAGGGTTTGATGCAGGGAGCAAAGGCTGGATCCTGCTCCCAAGGCCTTAGCTCTCCAGCTAGAACTATTCAGTAATACTGGAAAAAGAAAGCAGGGCAAGGAAGGCCCCTGCTGAGGGCATCACGGCAAGAGCGGGCTGTGGCCAGGGCCAGAAGTCCTTACTGGCGCTTGGCCTTGTAGGGGCGAGAGCGTTTCCGCCGGTCAGGCTTCCGCTGCTTGTGAAGCCGGCCAATGCTGACCCCTTGGCGCCGCCGCACTGAGATGTTCTGCTCCACCAGGTTGGCCAGCATGCCTGCAGAAGGCAGAGACCCTGCAGCAGGTGGCCAGGTGCCCAGCAGCCACCCTCTCAATCGCAACAGTCTCCAGCCAAAAGCTGAGGCTCTCATGGCCATCCCTGTGGCCCAGAGCCCGCTCAAGCCTCAGATGAGTCTAAGGGAAGGGACCTGATGGATATGCACCTCCAGCTAAGACACCAGAATAAGCCCCTCACCTTCTTGAGCCAGCATGGAGATGAAGGTACAGATGAATTCATCGTAGTTGTGGGTCCTTCTCTGGTCATCAATCTGTGGAAAACAGAAGTATGAGGGTTCTACAGCCCATCTCCCCAAGCAACTGACCTCAAAGGAGGCAGAGGACCAGGTTCTTTGAAGGGGAAGAGATCACCCACCTTGAACTTCTTCCTCTTCTCCACCTCCTCTTTGAGGCAAGCCTCATAGTTTGCAATCTCAGCCTCCACACACTTTAATAGCGCCAGCAGCTCCTGTCAAAATCCAGTACTGTATCTGAGGAGGCTGGCCAGCACCAAGCTCTCCTATCAAGAGGCAGCAAGAGACAAGGGTGAGCAACCAGCGTCCACAGGACCTATTATGGCCTCTGCCACCACCCAACTCAGGTTTTCTGGCACCTGGTTGTAACTACCAAACCTCATACCAAAATTCTAGTCAAGAACCCACTATCTGCACAGCAGCTGCCTAGGCCCTTCTCTCTGGCCAGGATAAAGCCACTAAGGAGGTTTACCTTGGGTGAGTACTTCTCTCCACTCAGGGGCTCACCAGGCCTGACCAACCCAGTCTTCTCTCTGCAGTCCGTGGCTTCGACCACCTCCTTCTCCTCTGGACTGTTGAACTCCTGGTTGCCTTGGTTTGGTCTTATGGAGGGTGAGGAACCTTTTCCACTCTCTGAGAAGCAGATATGAGAAGATACATGAGTGTAGGACACTTTGAGGTCACTTGCTCCACCTCCCTTCTGGTTCCTGGGTACACCAAGTGGCCAATGAGCCAGCCCAAGACCTACCTGTCAATGCCAGGGGACTCAACACACCATCCTCAGCAAGGTGTAGCAGACCTGTGCTGATGACAGGACCTAGGTCACGGACAGCACGGTTGTAACGTATACAGTCAACACGCAGAAGGCTGTCATCCTCTCCAAAAAGCACCTTAGAGATGTGGGAGGTGACAGGGCTAGAGGGACGCGTCGGATTGGCTGAGCGGATAGGCGAGCGCAGAGGTGAGTTGAAAGCACTGCCAATCTCAGAAGCTGTGTCCGTGCTCTCATTGCTGGGAGTAGGTGAGGGCTGCGAATGTGTGGGCACTGCCACAGCTGGACTTCCAGCCCCACTACTAGTCTTGATGGACAGAGGAATCGAGAGGTCTTTCTGGGACTCTTTGAGCTTCTCAGTCAAGACGTTGATGGTATTGGGCTGCAGCACTGATAGCTGCCCGTCTGCAGAACTGCTCAATGACCCTGACTTCCCTGGTCCTTTCCGCTTGTATCTGTGGGGCCCAAAAAAAGGTGAGCTGAGGGGACAGGCCAGGTTACCACAACTAGCAGCATCCAGAATGGCTTCCTTCCAGGGGCTGACCCCACAGCACCTCACACTTGTTCCAAACAGCTTCACCCAATCACACCAGTTATAACAACCTAAGCTCCACCAACTGCAGCCTGGTGTTCTCAAAGAACACCTCTATCCCAGTGGCCTCACCCCAGCCAATGCTGTATCCTCTCCTCCATCCCTCCTGCCACTTTTTTCCTCAATCAATCCTTCAAGGCCCAACTGAAAAACTACAAGAAACAGGACATACCTTGATACATGCCTTATGTGCTCAGTTCTCCCTCAAGCCCACCATAAACTTCCTGAGGACCTGGGGTCAGCCTTTCCGGCCAGCCTCCCCCAGGGCCCTGCATTCTGCAGCATCCTCAGACACTGGGCTGGGATACTCAGAGCAGGATCCAAGGCACCCAGAGTCTGCTACCCTCCTAGAGAGAGCTGAGGCTGACCTGATGGCAGAGTTGGTGTTTTGCACGTCATCCTCCTCATCATCCTCATAGTCATCCTCATCATCTGAGTATTGCTGGGGTGGACGGACTGGAACACGGTTGCGGCCCACACCTGCTGCCAGGTCTTCCTCCTCCTGAGCCAGAGATCAGGACAGTCAGGAACACAGGCTGCCCATCTGGCTGGGCATAGCAGTCAGGAAGAAAGGCAACACTCTCCAGGTTGAGTCCACTGAGCTCTTCCTGGTGTTTCCCTTGACTCTGGAGAGGCTGCCACCCACTGACACTGCACAGAAGCCTATGGAAGGTTTCTAAGAGAACATACCTAAACATTTACCCCCAAAACCACGTGATTACATTTAAAATCAGAGAAGCTCTCTTTGCCTCTCTAAACCCCTCCTGTTGTGGAGCCTTTGAGTATCAGAGGAACCTGGCAATTCTGGGCCCCACCGAGATGGCCAAGGGACCACACCACGAAACTGCTACTGTGGCCTCTAAAGAGCTCAGAGGAAATCCTACAAGAGTGCTTCCCACTTACCTGCATGGGAGACTTCGCATAATTGTGATTGTCTAGAAAGGCCGGTAGCCGCTGCACAATGGGGGTTGGGTTGGTGGGAACACCATTGAGGCTGTTCCCTGGGGGCTTCACCACCAGCTTGGGTTTGCTGGGAGGACTATGGGTCGGAGCCTGTGGGCATGAACCAGCCACCTCCTCTGCACCATCTGAGATAGAGCAAGGAATATAAGTAGAGGACTCTTAGTTGGATCCTCAAGCAAAGCCCACAGTCTCCCCAATCCTGTTACACAGCACTGTTCCCCCACCCTCCGGAGAAGGATGCTTAAGCCAGTTGGCAGAAAAGGAGAAGCAAGTTCTAAATCCTGGACAGAAGAATGAGACATAGATCAAAAAAAAACATGGAGGAGGCAGGAAAAAAGGTACAGAAAACAAGAAAGGGAGGGTACCCTACAGAGGACTCAGGGGGCTGGGGTGATGGCAACCCTATACAGGTGTCTTTTAGGGAAGGAAAATTCTCTTATGTTCTTAAGCGAGACAGGCACAGGCATGGGCTTTCAGACCTCCCATAGGAGTTGTGAACCTCCGTGCCACCTTGCAAGTACGCACATACAAAAACACTAGTTCTTGCTTGGACCTCCCAAGACAAGCTGTGAGGGATGGCTCCAAAGCCCATGAGAGGCCCCTACCACTCCCCCAACCAAGTACCTGCATGGGTGCCCTCAGAGGCCGATGGGGCCCTGCCTGCCTCCAGCACAAGGGGAGACTTGCCGCTGGCTGGCTTCGAGTCCTCAGACAGCTGTGACTCTTGAGACTTGTGAGTCTGAATCAGCTCCGGCTGTGTTACTCTAATCAGCTGAAAACAGAATCTAAGGCTCAGAGAGAGGGAAGGTAGAGGTAGGCCTCCACATTAGACAGCTAAGATACAACACAATGGCCATGACTCTACTCATCCACCATTCACAGAGAAATAAGCAGCCAAACCACAACCTTTCTTTAGAAGCTATTCTCCCTTTGCACCCCAAGTTCTACCTTTCCCACAAAGAAGTACTTTGTGGGAAGTAAAGGAAAAGCCTGTGATTTGGGAATCAGAAAGAGATGCTACAGTGGAGGGAAGGCTGGCCAAGGGCCAAGCAGGAAGAAAACCTACCTGCTGCAGGGCCTCCAGTACTGTCTGACGGTTCACCTTCAGCACATGCAGCCTGGCTTCATACTTGATTCTGCGGTCGGGCACCACTGCCATCAGGTTGAAGCGGATGTCGTGGTAGGGCTCCCTGCAGTCACAGCCGCAGCCGTGAGCGCAGCTCCCACCCCAGCCCCACCACCAGATTGAGGCAGATATCCTGACAGGGCTCCATGTAGTTACACCTGCAGCTGTAAGGGTAGGCCCCACCCCAAAAGGTGGGCAGCAGCTGGCCAGGTACACCAGGCACCTGAGCTGGTACATTCCAATGAGTTGTGTGAGGAGTCTCTTAGAAGTGAACCAGCATACGTGGGCCACCTAGGGACTCAGCAAGTCCTACCTCTCCCCTTCAGCTCATTCGGGGTCAGCCACAGTCCATCCAGCCCAGAAACAAGGCAAGAAGATAGAAGCTCAATATCTAAGCCTCTTCTTGCCAGATTAGCCACCTGGCCTTGCAATTTACAAATCACTGAGCCCTTCTGTATCCCCTTCAAAGGAAGCATGCCTCTACAAAGATAGGATAGGCTCACGTCCTTACCCTGCGGTAGCGAGGCCAATACGCTCCATGATGACCCGCCGGGCTTTGTCTGTCCATTCCTCATCCTCCCCCCAGGGCCCTAGGAGAAACCAAGATGACCAATCAGCAGGTGGAAAACTGTAAGTCTGACCAGGTCCAGGGTAAAAGGATAGAGAAGTGTGGTTGAGCTAGTCATGAGCTGGTCACACAATGTAAAGTGCTAGTCAGAGTTAAGATGTTCTCAGTATAAACCCCACGTTCTGCCACTGGGTCCTACATACCTGAAGACCTTAAGCTACCAGAACCCAGAAAGTAAACAAGAAACCCAACAGGCCCCTGACTCAGGTGCCTACCATGGTCAATAGGGTAGACCTTCAGTCCATCCAGCTCAAAGAGCCGACCTGTGATAGGCACGTAACTGACAAAGTGGAACGCCTCCATGGTCCGCACTGCACTAAGGCCATTTTGCTTCTCAGGGAGGTGACGTGGCTCAGGCCTAGAGAAATACAAAATCAGGGCCCACAGACATGACATTTTCAGGCTGGAGATTTAGTTCAGCAGCATAAGCGCCTGTCTGGCAAGCGTGAAGTCAGGCATTCAATCCCCCCCGCCAAAAAAGACATCCCTACCCCACCCCACATTTGCCACCATGCTCTTACATACCTGGCATGGCTATTGTGTGCCTTGGCCAACTCTGGGGCATTGCCAATTGCATATCCTTTGCTCTAAGAGAAAGAAGATCACATTGTGGGTCTCTGGGGGAAGTAGCGGGCAAAGTTCTAAGCAAGCCTGGAAGCACTCCAGGAATTTGAAGCAGCACAGACCAACTTTCCTAAGAGGTTCTATGAGTAGAGAAAAGAAGTCTGGTGCTCCCAGAGAGATGGTCTGTTCTGGCCTTGTAGTTATCAGTGGAAAATAGTGAGCAACAAGGCCCAATAAAAAAAGTCCCAACGATTCTGACACTGCAATGTAAGTCTCTTCCTTCCTGAGGTCTCTCTCCTCTCCTGACAACTGAGCTAAAACCAACTGCCTTACACAATTAATTACAAGTCAAACATAATATTTATGATCATCTGAAAAAAGAAGCCAAATAGTATCAAATATCATGTGGCAGGATTACCAGTGCCCCTAAGGATCAGATCTGTCCAGCCAGCTGTGAGCCAAGATTAAGGTCCTGCAGCCTACCTCAGGGCTGAAGCCTTTGGTGAAATCCTTCATGCGACTCAGTGTAGGTCCGAGGTCCACATTGCTGCAGTTCAGGAGTACGCTCAACAAGGCATGAGTGGCACAGGAATTGGGGATCAGCTGTAAAACCAAGACTAGTAACCCATACACAGAATCCTTCCTCCAAGGCTCCCCAAGCCCATATTCACTGGGAATGGGTTCTGAGATAGGGACTCGTATTTGGAGAGGAACCCTCCTTAGCTTTTATCATCCTTACCCAACATTTGTTCATTTAACATATACCAACTAAACACTCAGCAAGTGTCTGGGAATGTGGAGCGTGAACTGAAATGCCACACTACTCTCAAGATGTTTCCTTTAGTGAGTAAGAGCTCGGTTCCTTCTGCCAAGAAGTTTCTATACATCACCTTTAGTATGTGCCTATCTCCTCCTCCTGCCTTCCTTACTTCCACTTTCTTTTTTTTTTTTTTTTTTTTTTTTTCTTTTTATTGGTCCCGGGGATCGAACTTACAACCGCCTGCTTGCAAGGCAGGTGCTTATGCTGCTGAGCTAAATCCCCAGTCCCCTTACTTCCACTTTCTAAGCAATAAATAAATAAGCAGCATACCACCCTCCAACAAGCACAGAGCTCAACACACCTGGTGGGCAAAGAACATATTATTCACAATATCATCATCAATCACAGATGTATCATCCACTAAGGTAGAGACCTTGCGACGAGACCTGCGTTCTTCTATCCATTTGAACAGGAAGATGAATCCATATACAGGGCTGGGGAAGAAAAAGCAAAAGGCAATCAGCATCCTTTTCTTTCTTCCCTTATTGCTCATCATTCAGAGGCTCCTGTCATCATGATCCCCCCCCCCTTCTTTCCAATACTGTATCCACTGTGGCCCTAAGCCTGCATGCCCCATAGGGATGCCATAGGCTGAGTCAAGCATCAGTTCTGGCCAACTGTGGTGCTCCAGGAATCCACTCTCTCTCCCTATGAAGTCTATGGTTCTGAATGAGATTTTAAAAAAAAAAAAAAAAAAAAAAGCTGGAAAGGCTCAGGACAGAAACACAAAATAAGACAAGAACAAAAACCCCAATAAGGAAGTTTAGTACTAACTCTCACTTGTGGACCCCAAGGCCTGAATTCCAATAAAGCTGCAGGAACAAATGAACACCCATACCCATCCCTTTTTCAAAAAAATGAGAAGTCAATTACTTAGTTCAGGCACTGTAGCAGTCACTCCACAGTTGTATTCTGCAGTTTGCTAGAACAAGAACCTGAGTTTGGGCACCAAGAGGGGTCTTGTCACACCAATCAAAAAATACAGGACAACTTTTGAGTGGGAATTAAGGCCACAACACGCATGGGCACATAATTAATGAATTAACCAGTTGCACAAAAGGCACCGTGTGACCTAGGGCTTCTTGCTGCAAAACTAGAAAAGGAGCTAAAATGAACCCAAGGATGGTTGAGGGGAGGGCTACTCCCGAAAGGGAAGCGCTGAGGAAAAACTGTGAGAAAACAAAAAATAGCCGATTAGGATGGCACTCAGGAAGAGTATGTGACATATCATAACATGGGTTTTCAGATACTGGCTCCCTTGAAGGGTTTTTTTTCCTGGCCGATCCCTGTTCTTCTGGTGTGAAGGGGAGACTCAGCCACTTACCCCTGGCATTTGCTCTGGAGGTCATAGATCTCCTCCACCTGCACACCTTTAACACCTGCGATCGGGAAACGAAAGCAGTCGGGAAGGGCAGCCCCTGGCCCTGCCGCCAGGACACAGGCTCGAACTCCCACAGCCCCATTTCAACAGTCAGGTGGCTCTTACCGAAATCTTCTACCAGGAGGGTGAAGAGGCCTGGGTGAGGCGACAAGAGGGAATGGTAGTCAATCAGACGCGTCCCAGGCCCATCCGGCCCCCCCAACCCCTGGCCCACGCAGCCCTCTCCTCACCCGGGTCGCTCTCCAGCTCCAGCCAGCCTTTATTCATCTTCCCGCGGGGCGGCCCCTCAGCGCCATGTCCAGGCCCCTCGGATTCACCGCCGCCCCCGCTGGGAGCCCCCACCGCCCCCGGGGCCCCTCAGCCCCACGCAAAGACAACGGGCCCCGTCGCGTCACTCGCGCGCGACGGCAGTGTTACGTCACCACTACGCGACAACCCTGCCCCTGGGCTTGTCTTCCGCGGTCCCGACTGCAAATGCGGTCGCGCGCAGAAAGCAGGCGCGCATGCGTAAGGGAGCGCGGGGAGGGGGGGAGTGGGCAGGCGCGTGACCGTTAGCGGTCTCCCTTAGCCAACGGTTGTTACTGTGGTGCGCGTGCCCAAGTCCCCGTTTGCGCGCTCCCCACCTTGGCCAGCGCAGTCACCGCGCGGGGCGGCCGCCGGAGAGCTAGCTCTCACGGCTTGTCACAACGAATAAAACTCCCGGACAGCAGTGCCCTCAGGGACAGCTGGGTAGGCAGCCCCAGCCAAGAGCTGCAGCCCCGGGTGCGACCGCGCAGAGCGAGCGGCGGAGGCATCTCCGACCTGGTTCCGCAGGCGCGACATGAGCCTGGTCTGTCCTGCGCGGGATGCGCCTTGAGCCCGTTTTCCAGCTCTCACCTCAGGGGACGGCTGCGGCGAGAGCCACACGTATTTTCCAAGTGTATCATTATTTATTCGCGGCGGCGGCGGGGCCGAACATCTTTATTTTTAATATTCCCAGCAAGCATCTACCCAGCATTTATCCAGCGAAACAACTTGGTAAGCGTTTGGAGGGAGCAGGCACCAGGTTAGGAATCCATAGATTTGAGCAGCGTGCGGAACTCATTCCTCCTCAAATGTGTTCGTAGATGGTTGCATCTTGTAACTACTCGGGTACACGGAATCCTACTCGAGGAAAGTCGCGATCCTGCGATGAAAAGTTAAAAATGTGAAGGTTTATTTCTATTACCGGATGGTCAGGAGCCCCCGCAAATGTCAGCAGTCACCTGCAGTGGGTCCCACGCGTCCTTCTCTCCCCTTTTCCAGCCTGTCCAAGCACTTTTTTTAGGATGGCAACACAGGTCAGCTCTGCAAATACAACTCACAAATTGGAAGAGGAGATGAAGCAAGCATCGCCCAAGAAAGGGAAGGCTGGCTAACCTTGGTTTCTGAGCAGCTAACTGCCTTAATTAGTGGTCACAGTCATGCAGGATAGTTGAAAGTTCCTAAAGAGACTCACAATCCCCAACCTAAATCCAAGGCTGTGGGTACAGGAGTACACATCTCTGAGGTGACCTAACTCACCCAGTTCTCCTCAAGGAATGTTATCTTCCTTCCCTCCACTGACCAGAGACAGAGGTCCTTTCATAGGAGTGAACTCCATCTCTTTTGCCCTTTATCACTTTTTCAAGGATTTACTTGTGACCAATGAAAATTGTTAACTGTAATCTGCTAATATTTATGGCTGGAAGACTGGCAAAGTGTCTTGTCCACTTTGGGGTATTTTACTCATCTCAGATGTTGGGGACAGGCAAACTTCAGTGACCATCTGAGCCTGGGAAAAGGAAAAATAGAAGCTAAACGGGTCAGTTCATCAGTATAATTTCTTATCTTTCACTAGAGAAACTTGTTTTTAGCCAGGCAAAATCTCAGGCTCCTTTTCCTAGGTAAGAACTACCTTTTCTAGCTTTTACTGTGTAGAACACTTATACTTGGGTGCAAAAGATGGCTTTTTCAAGAGGATTATCTCATGCATCTAGTAGAAACAACCATTTAGGTCAAGCAATGGTTGCAAGTTCTTGTGCTGCTGTATGAGCAGTATAAAATGCAGGATTTAATATGGGCATCTGTACAAAGCTACGGGGGTTCACATAGCACCTGTAGCTTTGTACAGATGCCCATATTAAATCCTGCATTTTATACTGCTCATAGCCTGGGCTTAGGTAAAATATTTATTCCTTGAAGCTTCAGTGTCCTCATCCTAAAAATAGAGTTAATAATGGTAGCTAATGTGGCAGTTTTGCAGGTAAACACATATGAAGTACCTCAAACTGTTCTTGGCACAATCCAAGAGCTATTGGCTGTTACTAACGCTGATTCTGGGTGTTCCCTTTTATTCCATCACAGGGGCCGGAAAGTGAGCTGCACTGTTGCCTTGATCCTATGGAAGCTGATAACCACATGCAGAATTAAATTGCTGACCAAGCCCTGTTTATGTTTATAGCTAGAAGAACCTGTACTGTCATCATAATATAGAAGAATTCAATATAGGAAAGAGAAACAGCAGCGAATGAAGACTATAAAAGAAAAGAAGAAAGAATGCCAAAGATTAAGGTAGAATAGGTGTCAGAAGAGAGTTGGGAGAAATTGACCAATGACTTGTGATATATGCTGTGCTTTTTTGCTCCATTTGGCCTGGTTTTTACGGGGTAGGGTTCAACACTGAAAGCATGCACTGGTGGTCACTGAAAGCTGCCTTTCCTGTCTTGCCAGTGCTGTCTGTAGTGGCAAGGTGGTGGCTCTAGAACTATGCAAATTAATATCCTGGCTATACCACTTGCTAAGTGACCTGGGATAAATCACTTTCTTATGCCTCAACTCCTCTCCTGGAGATTGTGCATAATAGTAGTATCCATCTTTTAAGCTTATTCTGTAGATTGATTAGCACTTTGCAAAGTGCTAAGGATAGTACTAGCAGTAAGAAATGCTCACTCGGGCTGGGGATTTAGCTCAGTAGCATAAGCGCCTTCCTTGCAAGTGTGCGGTCATGAGTTCGATCCCTGGTACTGATAAAAACGAAAAAGACAAAAAAAAAAAAAATGCTCACTCACCCAACTTCAGTATCACATTAGCATTGTAGGGGTGGTAGCACCTTAAATTCAGAGTACTTGGCACAAGAAAGCAAAAGGATTGAAAGGGGGTTTGCTCATGCATTGTTAGTCAATACAGGCAGCTGGCATCAGAAAGATTGTTATAATCTGGTCCATATCCTCAGATAATTTAGTGGATATGTTTTGTCTTTTCAAATGAAAAAATGAAGCTGGGAGTAGTGGCATACACCTGTAATCCCAAGTACTTGAGAGGTTGAGGATGGCAAATTCAAGCCAGTGTGGACAACTTGGGAACAGCCTATCTCAGAATAAGGACTGGGTTGTAGCTCAGTGGTGAAGTATCTCAGGATTCAATCCCCAATACTGTAAAATAATAAAGTTTTTTAAAAGAGACTCATATTTTGGTCCTCATCAGATATGTGAAGTTTTTTTTTTTTTTTTTTCTCTTTGGTACCTGGGTTTGAACTCACAACCATGTGCTTGCCAGGCAGGCACTTACACCACTGAGCTAAATCCCTGGCATGAGTGATGTTTTAACGAAAATGTTTCTAGGATTTTCAATAGGGTACTCAAAGACCATCTTTCACTTCTTTTTCTTATGTAGAAAATCTGCCAGGACTAGGAGGGTTAAGCAGAGGAAACCGTCTTCAGGGCCAGGTAAGAAAGATGAGGTGTGGTCTCTTCAGACCTCTACAAAGAAGGCCACCTGTGTGGGACAGTAAATTTGCTTCTCTCACTGCCAGCCCTACTGCCTTCCTAGATTCTGAAAGATCCTGAAGACCTCAGGTTCTGTAATGTTAAATTTTCATGACCAAAGTTCAAGAGACAAAACTCCTTCAGTGTGACCAAAATTATATCAAATCCTAACTGATGCCAAGTAAGACCTCATCCTAACCTTCCTGCTTGCCAAAATGACCTTTTTCCCAATATAGATGTTCCTAACTTACAAGTTTTGACTTAGAAATCTTTGACTTTACATCAGTGCAAAAGTGCTATGCATTCATGGTGGAAACTGTATTTTGAGTTTTGGTCTTTTCTCAAGCTAGTGATCTGTGTTATGGTATTATCTCACAGTGCTAAGAGCCACAGCTCCCAGTCAGCCACACAGTCCTGAAGAAAGTGACTGATACTATACAGTGAGCTGTGTGGTAAGCTATAATGTTTGGTAGGTTAAGTGTATTTGGGTTGGTTTTGTTTGTTGGTTTGCTGTTTTGAGACAGGGTCTTAGTTACTATGTAGTGCAAGCTGGCCTTGAACTCACTGTGTAGCCTGGGCTGGCTTTGACTTCTTGGTGAATCTCCTGCCTCAGCTTCCCAAGTGCCAGGATTATGGGTATGTGCCACCATGCCCAGCTTAAATGCATTTTTTACTTGATATTTTCCACTTGTAAAGGGACATAACCCCAGGGGCTGGGGATTTAGCTCAGCGGCATAAGCACCTGCCTTGCAAGCAAGCGGTTGTGAGTTTGATCCCTGGTACTGATAAAAATGAAAAAATGAAAAAAAAAAAAAAAGGAACATAACCCCTTCATAAACTGAAGTACATCTTGTACTCGATGGTTAGTTCATACTCCTCTTCCATTCCTAAAGGTCAACTTGAGCCAAGCCTGTAATTAATTCTTAATATTCACCTTCCTAGTTTGCCGACTATGCCTCCAAGAACCTGGGGATCCTGAAAAATTAGGAGAATTTCTGCAGAAAGACAATATTAGTGTGCATTATTTCTGTCTTGTGAGTATAAGGCCTCTGGCTTTGATTATCTTAAGTTTTTAGTATACAGACTATTTCTAGTCTCAGATTTATATAGCCCTATTTGTTTTCATAATAGCTTTTTGTTTTTGTTTTTTGTTTTGTTTTCATTTTGATCTTGAGACAGGATTTCACTGTGCAGTTCAGGCTGGCCTTGAATTCACTTTGTAGTCCAGACTGGCCTTGAACAATATAGTGATCCTCCTGTCTCAGCTTCCCAAGTGCTGGGATTATAGATGTGTAATCCCAGCACTTGGCTTATAACAGTTGGTTTATAATAGCTTTTTTTAAGTTTACTTTTAAAAATATATACCTAGTGTAAAATCCCAACAGTGTACAATATGTACAATAAAAAGCCTCTTTCTAAAGCAGTATTCTGAATCTTTCGCCTCTTCCCCAGAGACAAATACTGTCAAAACTTGGAATATCCTTCTAATTATTTTTTCTCAGTATTTATTAGGTATAGTCTGCGTACCATAAAATGTATTAACTTTAACTTCCATTTGTTGAGTCATAATAAATGTACACGTACCACCACATAACCACCCTCCTGATCAATAAGATTGCCATTATCCCAGAAAGTTGACCTGCCTCTTTCTAGTCAGTAACATCTGATAGAATCACTTTTATGATTTATAGATTATTTTTGCCTATTTTTTTTCATAAAGTTGAATTTACTCTTTATACTCTTCTATCTGGCTTTTTCTTCCCAAAACAGTGTTTTGGAGATTAGAAGTACATTACATTTTGCTTATCTCTCCATCTGTCGATGGACATATAAATTGTTTCCCATTTGGGGACCATTGTGAATAAAACTGCTCTGAACACGCACATGCAAGTCTTTTGGGAACATGTGTTTTCACTTCTCTTGGATGGATGCATAAGAGTAGCATTACTAGTTGTATGCTAGATGTTTAACTGTGTGAAGTTGCCAGGTCATTTTCCAAGACAGTTTGTACCAGTTTACATTTCCACAAGTGACTTACGAGAGTGCTGCTAGTCACACAGTTTTCTTGCCAAAGCTCGGTGTTGTCAGTCCTTACCATTTGTCATTCTGGTGGATGCATGGGGGTATCTTGTTTTAACTTGTACTTCTCTGATGAATAAAAATGCTGAGCTTCTCTTCATGTGCTTTTTGGCCACTGACATAGTTTCTTTGGTGAATAATCTGAACAAGTACTTTTGTCCTGTTAAAAAATTGGTTGTTTTGTCTAATTATGAAGTTATTAGAATTTATTCTTAATACAAATTCTTATCTGTGGCCATACTATCCTGAATGCAGCTGCTCATGTCTAAATATAAATTCTTTTTCAGGTATATGTATTATAAATATGTGTCCTAGTCTGTGGCTTTTTCATGTTCTTCATCCTGTAGGGACAACTTCATAATTTTGACAAAGTTCTGTTTATTAATTTTGTTCTTTTATGGTTAGTACTTTTTGTATGTCCTAAGAAATCTTCACCTGTCCATTGAATTATCTAAATGCCTTTATTAAAGTCAATTGACCACAAATCTGTAGATCTGGATAACCACTGAACTGTATGTGTTTGGCAATAGGCCATATGTCTTAACTGTTGTGGCTTTATCATGTTTCAACAGTAAGTACATAAGTTTGGAGTGTTATCCAAGATTGCTTTGGCATTTGGGTTCTTTCTTTTACTTTATAAATTTTATGAATTTTTCTTTTTAGAAATATCTATTGAAATTATAATCAGGACTGCCTTGAATTTATAGATCAATTTGGAGTAAATTGATAGATAATACTGAATGTTGGACATGGTAAATTTTCTTATTTACTTGGGTTTTTAAAATTTTTAAATTTAATTTAATTTTATTATTTTTTTGGTACTGGAGATCGAACTCACAATCTCACAGGCAGGCACTTGTGCCACTGAGGTATATCCCCAGCTCTGGTTTTTTAAAATCTACTTCAGCAGTGCTTTTACAGTTTTAATGAATTCTTATACATCTCTTGTTAAAGGAACTGCTAAATACTTTGTGGCTATGCTATTGTAAATAATTTTTTTATTTTAATTTTCAGATTTATTGCTGGAATAGAGAAATGGAAGTTTAGTTTTGTATGTTGGCTTTACCTCCTGCATCTTATTAAATTCTGTAGTTGTTTTTATGTATTTGTTTTGTTGTAAATGCATTAGGATTCCGTATGTTTACAGTCACGTTGTGTAAATGCAGTTCTGCTTTTTCTTTTCCAATATTTGTCTTTCATTGTCTTCTTGCTTCCTTGTACAGGCTAGGACCTTAACACACAGTGTTCAATGGAAATGGCGTGATGCAACATTAGGGGACAGCATGTGTTTTTTCATCCCTATAGTATGTTGGCTGAAGGGTTTTTTTTTCCTCTGAAATTTTTTTATCAAAGTGAAGCTGCCTTTTATTTTTATTTTGCTAACGGTATCATGAACATATACTGAGTTTTGTCAGATTCATTTTCCTGGTCCTATATAGATCTTGATTTTTCTGCATCATTTTGTTGTTAATGTGCTTTGTTATATCAACTGCATTCTTTAATATTAATGTTAAACTAATGTTGAATTCCTGGTATGTGAAGCTGAATTCACTTTGTGAATATTTTGTTTGATTTTTATATCCGTGCTCATGGAAAAGACTAATCTATGATTTTTCTGTTGTCTAGTAAATTCTGGTATACTTACAAGCAAACACATTTTTAACCTAAAAATAAACATACTATACATAATATTTTATATCTTGTTTTCTTTTTATTTCACATATTTTGGAGATCTTTTCATATAGAATATATAGCTGTAGTTTTTTATTTTTAACAACTAATTGGTATTTGATGTGAATATGCCAAACAAACTTCTATTAAATGACACTTAGATTATTTAATATTTATTGATTTCTTTCTGTTTATAACAATAACATGCTCATTTTAGAAAGTGTGAATAATAATTAGAAGTATAAATAAAACAGAACCGTGAGATACTAGTGTGAAAATATATAGTATATGTTTTAATTGTAATTGAGAATATAACAGCTGTAATCCAAGTGTCCTCAAGTATCTAACACAATAGCACCATCTAACACAATAGCACCATCTTTTCTATGACTTTAAATAGATAACCTGAGCTCCCATTCTACATTTTATGTAACTACTGCAAGAAGTCCACCACCCTCTCCAGCATCTTTAGGAGCCTTCCCTAATCTTGAGGGTGGGGAGGAGGTACTGACATTCTTGCCATGTATGTAATAGAACAATTTTTTTCCTTGATTTCCCATTCTAGACTCTGCTAAAGTCTTTTTAAAGTGTGTTATTAAAAGAAAAGTGTATTTCCTTTTCCTCTGTAATGCAGAATGATTATAGTCAGAACATTTTAAAATTCTCTTTCCCTTCTTGTGTTTACTCTGAAGGGCAATATTCCAGGAGGGGTAAAAGTTGGGTTCTGTGGACCCAGATGTGAATGCCAGCTCTTTTCTTGCCATGAGACCCCTGCCATATCCCTTACCACCTCATGCTTCTCCTCTGTACAGTAAGAATCACGATACCATCTGTATTGTAGGGCTAAAGTGAATATAAGATGAGTACGGAGGAAGTGCTTCCCCCAAGTATTCAGCCTACAATAGCAAAGCAGCCATTAGTAAATGGGAGGCAGATCTAGCACAAAGGTGTATCAAATACAGGTTTTGGAGCTCAGCAGACTTGAGCAAGTCATGTGTCTCCTGTAGAGAAGGGGACTTGGGGCTTCCAGTGATATAATATTTGAAAAGTGCTTAGAGTACCCGATACATTGCGCTATGAAATATGAAAGCCTTCATAAAACACACCATCCTACAAATGTATATATATTCCACTAATCCTTACTTCTTAGCTCTCTTGCCCTATCATCCTTACCCCACTACAGTGTTTCACTGATTATCAACATTGACAGCATGGTTTTTTCTGCTTACCCAGATCCTGTCTAGCAAATTGCTTCAGAGGGGCCAGTCCAACAGAGGTTTCCATGGCTTCCTGCCTGAAGACATCAAAAAGGAGGCAGCCCGGGCTTCTAGGAAGGTTAGAATCCCAGAAATGGATACTTCAGGATAAGCTTTTCTTAGATCTCTATCAGAATCCCTGTTTCTAGTCTATCCCTTGTTGCTGGTTCAGAAGTCAAATAACTCTGACTCTGACTGTTTGTTCAGTGCTAGGGAAACTGAAGCCAGGACCTCTCACATGTTATACAAGTACTCTACCACTGAACTACCCCATCAGCCCCAGTCTTTCTCTTACGTCCCAGTTTTCTTTTGGGTTAAGAAAACAAAAAAAGAATTCGATGCTGCTTAAAGCTCAGTTTTAGAGTGCCCTGGCACTTTCCAGTCGACTGAGGAAAGGGAATGGCTACTACTTCACAGAATTTTCATTCCATAAAAGCTGTATCACAGTGTGTCTTGTTTGTCTTACTTGGGGCACTGAGACTGTGTGGGATCTTATTTACAGATCTGCTTTGTGTGCAAGAAAAAGGGAGCTGCTATCGAGTGCCAGAAGGATCAGTGCACTAGAAATTTCCATCTGCCTTGTGGCCAAGAAAGGGGTTGCCTTTCGCAATTTTTTGGAGAGTACAAGTGAGTGAGGAAGGGGAAAGTCAGTTGGCCTTTTGCAACTTGTTATTTAGCTGCCAGTGAAATCAGAATCCTGTTCTCATGGGCCTGTTTTGATTCACCAGTGAATCCTTTCAATAATGGGAAACAGTGTCTTGACTTGAAGATTTCACAAGGGTTTCTTCTTGCTTCCTAATCCCTTCTTAAATTACAAACAGCCGGGTTCTTAGACAGCTGCTCAGAACTAAATGGGGTTTTCAGGAATGGGAGGATGTAGGGACAGTCCCAGGAGCTTGCTTAGTGGGAGAGCAGCCATGGAAGGCATGTGGCTGTTCTTCACCCTGTTCCTCCTTACGAGTGTAGAGGTTCACTGAACACAGGCTGGATGGCTGATTGCCCCTTGTAGGACTGGGAATCTACAGCAGTGGCAAGCCAGAAACCAAGCCTTTACCCTGCAACAGGTCATTCTGTGGAAAACATCGCCCAACCCAGGACATCCAACGGCGGAAAGTGGAAGAGGAAAGCTGCGTCTTGTGTTGTGAAGACCTATCCCAATCAAGTGTTGAGAACATACAGAGCCCTTGTTGCAGTCAAACTACCTACCACCGCAAGTGTATTCAGGTGGAGCTTTCTCTGCCCTGGGGGGACCTTCCACAGTGCCTCATTCTCTGCCTGCATTCAGGGTACTGTGGGAATGCTCTAGCATAGCTTAGCTTTTATATTCATCCTGGAGGTCTATATGGAGGGCTTCTTCTGATCACCATCCTTGTGGCCATCCTTGGCCTATCAGACTTCATTGATGGTAAGATTTATACTTAGCAAAATCTTCAGGATTGCTAGAGTAAACGGACTCATCCCCAAATGAGTCCGGCACCCTTACAACCAACCTTATTACTGGGAAGAAAGAAAAGGGTATGTGTCCAGGTACCTGACCCCTACCGCCAAGCTCCATAACCATAGATGACAGCTGAGTCACTCTTGAGAATTCTTTCATGTGTATTTGGGGCCAGGCCTAAATCCTGTATTTTCATTCCACATCCTAGCCTACCCAGCTCCTTTGGTTGTGCCCCATGGGTAGAAAGAAAGTGGTCAGAACGTCTTTTCCAAATACAGTGCTTTTCTGCATTTCTCTTACAGAAATATGCCCACACATCAGCAAAGCATTTCTTCAAATGTCCCCAGTGTAACAATCGAGAAGAATTTCCTCAAGAAATGCTAAGAATGGGAATTCATATTCCAGACAGGTAGTGAAATTGTAAAGCAGGAATTGAAACAGAGTGGGTTGCCTGGATTTCAAAGAGGAGGTTGAGTGGGAGGATAGTTTGGAAAATGAGAAGAGCCAGAACACTGATGTGCAGTGAAAAAAAGAAGCAGCAAAGGAAGTGCTTTTTACCAAAAGAAAAGAAATCCGCTGGAAGCATTTCTGAAAATGGCACTTGGGGACTCAGCGTTCCATGGGAGGCAGGGTTCTTGAATTCCAAGGAAGAAGCACAGAATCCCCATGTTCCAGGCACCAAGCTTCCACACACTCACACAACGAGGCTGCTCTCAAGGTCAGACCTGGAAGTGCTCAGGCAGACCGTGTAACTCTTTCTGTGCTTTTATCTGGTGGATAAAAGCTTCACCAGCTAATTGTGTCCCTTATTCATTGTTTCTTCTCCCACTGTAGAGATGCTGCCTGGGAACTCGAGCCAGGGGCTTTCTCAGAGTTGTACCAGCGCTATCAGCATTGTGATGCCCCCACCTGTTTGTACGAGCAAGGCAGAGACAACTTTGAGGATGAAGGGTAGGGAAAAGTTTCTGGATAGAAAGAGCTCTTCATGGTATTGAGAGTTAGGCTTTGGCACAGTTATTAGGAGAAAGAAGTTCATTCTTGTTTGCAGACCTCTGGGTGAACACAAGTTCTAAATTCCTTTCATTTATGGGGCGCGGGGAGTGGTATTTGGGCTTGAACCCAGGGCCTTGTGTGTGCCAAGCAAAGTGTTCTGCCACTAAACTATATCTCCAGCCCTTTGTAAAAATTTTGTATTTTTTTTAAATTTTATTTTGAAAGTAGTAAAAATGCAACAGCACAAGAAAGAACAAAGCCAATTGAGACAATGCAGTGAAACTGGTATAGGATTTCACAGTAGGATACTGGGATAGTAGTAATAGGTACTATAGTACATCTCTTTAACTTCACAATAGTTGTCCAGTCAGTTAGGTATAGCAAAATCAAACCAAAAATAAAAACATTATAAAACCAATTGAGAATACTGAATAGAGCAAAAGAAACAAAACAGTGAAAACAACCTTTGCCTTCAAACAGAAGATAGAAGGAAATCCCCCATATTTGCAATACTGCATATGGTCATCCTCCCAAAAGATGCTGAGACATCTATCCCCAGTAGCTGGGGCGGGGGGGGGGGCCTGTTTGATTTTCTGCCCTCGTGGCAGTAGGCTCACAGGTAATAGTTCTCCTCCTGGCCCTTGCCACAGGCACTTACCAAGAGGATGGGTGAATAAGCTGCCTGAGTCCCACCATGACCAGATCTCCAAAAATTTGTATTTTGAAACAGGGTGTTACTAAGTTGCCCAGGCTGCTCTCAAATTTGCAATGCACTTGTCTCAGTCTCCTGAGTAGCTGGGATTATAGCCATGCACTACCATACCCAGTGCTAAGTTCCATTCTTGACCAACCCTTACTTGTCCATTTGCAAGTGGACAGATCTCCACGGTGTGCTGCTTCTTGTACACAGTGGAGAGATACTTAGGGTTGATTCCTTTCCAGATTCACCTTGTGCCGGGGATATGGCTCAGTGGCATAAGTACCTGTCTGTGCAAGCTCCCTAGTACAAAACAAAATCACATCCACTTTGTGAGGGGCTGTACCTGCCTGCAGGCTCCTGGGATCAGCAGTCAGTCTCTGTAAACTACATATCCGTGATGGGTAAAATATATAGTAAAAACTGCCTGGGAAGCCCTCACCATAGATGAGACTGGCCCATAGCAGACACCTCAGAGAGACAGTTTGTTCTGTTTGTACCTATGTCCTTCTTTGGATCTTCTGTAGGAGGTGGCGCCTCATTCTGTGTGCTACATGTGGATCCCACGGAACCCACAGGGACTGCTCCTTTCTTAGATCCAACAGCAAGAGATGGGAGTGTGAAGAGTGTTCATCTTCTGCTTCACCCACAGGTGGGACTGGAAGAACGGCCTGGTCTACGAACTAGGGTGGGGTTAGGGCCTGTGGTGCCTAAGAATGGAAGAAGACATGCCACCAAAAGGGAACTTGTAGCGAAGACTATCTTTGGAAGGAAAGTGGTGAGGGAGGGGCTACAGACCTGCACCTGAACCAAACAAAGGGTTGTGTTTCCTTCCCCACCTTTTTTCACCAGACTACATATCTGAAAATTCAAGTGACATCCCCTCCTGCAGCAGCACCTTAAACCCCCAGGAGCATTTCTGCAGAGACACCAACCTGGTAGAGAATCCAGGCCCTTCTTGGACCAGATGGTCAAGAACTTCTTATTAGAAAAGCCAGAGTCCTCTGGTAGCAGAAGTGGCCATTCCTGATAGTCTTAAGTGTGTCAGAATCACTAACAGCTGCAAAAAGTCCAATTAACAGCTTCTAAATAATTTCTACCAAGCATGTATTGGGTGTAATGCAGCACTTCTCCATCAGGTTTGAGGGGAGGAGCACTTTGGGCCAGTGAGACCAGGAAAAGGGGCCAGCACTGAGATAGCCAAGAAAAAGAAGTCCCAGGGGAGCGTGAAGAGCTCGCAGAGTCCAGATGCCAGCTGTCGAGCATGTTCGTGGCTATGAGAGTGCCTCTGCTCTTTCTCCCCAATGTGTTCTTCTCCCCTTCTTCCACCCAGATTTTTCCACCTTAATCTAGTTCTCACATTCCTCTTCTTACTTCACTCATGTTTATTATTACCAAATAAAGGTTTTCTCTCCACTAATGTCTCCGTATAAATTCACTCTGGAATTTGTCGACCCATACTAAGGAATCTGGAGGGCAAGATGAGGTAATAAGAGAACTCATGCTTCTAATTCACAAATGCAGTAAATTAATCTATTCACGGAGAACAGAGACGTTATTTCTCCATCTCTGTAGAGGAATTCAGTTTGCAGGAAACCTGACATCCCAGGGACAGTAAGTGCACAGGTTTTCTTCTGGGAGGTGAGCCAGTACAGCTGCTACAGCAGCCTGAGCAAGGCCTGTGTTGCCAGGTCCTACCCCTGTGAAGCAGAAGGGACCGTCCCACACACTCTAGGCCTTTGTAACTAACACCTCTTTAGCATGAGTAAACCACTCAAACTTTGGTTGCCTGGTAGCCTGAGCATTTCTGTTCAGAGTAGAATTACAGATTTGCATGCCAGAGCATTCACATTAGGCAGCTAGGATGAGAATCTGGCAGGAAGTCTAGAGAGAAATTGAATAGGCTGTATCTTATATCTGTATGTTTTTAATGATTTCATGGGATTTGGATGCGTGGAGAAAACTCAGAAGTATTACCAGATACTTCTCAGCATGTTACTGAGATTGTTTTTTGAGGCAGGCTCTTGGTACATAATTGAGGTTGGCCTTGATTTTTTTTTTTTTCTTGAGACAGGGTCTCTCTATGCAGTTCAGCTGGCCTTGACCTCACTTTGTCGCCCAGGCTAGTCTCAAACTTGCAATGATCCTCCTGCCTCAGCCTCCCCTGAGTGCTGGGATTACAGGAGTACGCCACCTTTCCTGGGTTTGAACTGTGTGTAGCCCAGGATAGTCTCAAACTCTGGAGAACCTTCTACCTCAACCTCCTGAGTGCTGGGATTTCGGGTCTATGTCATCATACCCAGCTCTGGCTGGCTTTTCTGAGTCAGGGTTTTCTGAATAATCTAATGGTTAGATCATTCTCATTCCAAGTACTGCTCAATTCCCTGGACTTACATCCAAGTTGTATACAGTGATTGCCTTCAAATTTGACCAGATTCACTTGCACTCAGATGGATAGTGGAAGTCTGCTTCTATCAAAGTAATACAGACTTTTGTATGTTTTTGTGGTACTGGGGATCGAACTTGGGGCCTGTACATGCTAGCCTAGGACTCCATCACTGAGCTGCATGGCCAGCCCAAACTAATATAAACTCAAAAACTCTAATATGGACAATTCAGTCTAATATGGGACTCAATGGCAGAGCACATGCTTAACATGTAGGGCTCTGCTAACTGTTCACACCAAAGGAAACATGTTTAAAATCGAATAGTACTGGGGCTTGTTTAGCTCAGCAGCATAAGCGCCTGCTTGGCAAGCAGGCAGTTGTGAGTTCGATCCGTGGTACCGATAAAAACAAAAAGACAAAAAAAATAAAGTCTAATAGTACTAACAGGATTATAATGAAAAGCAGTCTCAACTTGCCTCTATTTCTAGTCCTATTCCCCAAGGCAACTATTCTCCATAATTTCAGTGGTTTCTTGATTTATTAGTCTTACTGTGTTACATAAAAGATTTAGCATCTTTAGAACCTTCCCACTTTCATTCTCATCTTAAATAGTTGCATTACATTTTTTGTTAACTTGCATCATTTACATTATTATGTGTTTGCCATTAAGCCAGATAGTACATTATCTTTACTTTTCTATTGTTGTAAGATGTTTTTCCCCCTGAAATTAGTAACTGTGTCTTACCTGCTGTGTTTTGCTAATTTCTCACGGGCTAGAAAATAGAGCACTGTCCCCTGGACTTATTTGGAAGACCTGCCTGCCTCCTGGAGCCTACCCTGACCTGGCTGCACCTGCAGCTCCTGCATAGCTGCCATTTTCGGTCGGCTTTATTTTTCTTTCTGGTTTGTTTGTTTGTTTGTTTGGTTGTTTTGGTTTGATTTTGGCTTTTTTGGGGGAGGTAGTTTTGTTTCATTTTTTGAAGCAGAGCCATACTACATAATTAAGGCTGGCCTTGAACTCTTTATGTAGCCCAGGCTAGTCTCAAACTCCAGCGATCCTCCTGCCTCAGCCTCTTGAGTGCTGGGTTACAGACATACGCCATCATACCTGGCTCTGGCTGGTTTGTTTGGTTTGCTTTTCTTTCTTTCTCCTTTTCTTCTCTCTTTTTATCTTTCTTCTCTCTTTGTCTTTTTTTTACATGTGTGTATTGGACCTAGGGCCTTTGCACTAAGCAACACCCCATATTCCTATTCCTTTTTTTTTTGAGTCAGGGTTTCATGATGCAACCCTGCCCAGGCTGGGCTCAAACTTGTAATCATCCTGCTTCAGCCTCTCAGTGCTGGGATCCCAAGTATGTTTCACCACAACTGTCTTATACTCCCTTTCTTCATGTTCTGCCTCATAGATTTGATCATTTAATGTTATGGTTCCTACCTGAGCATCCAAGATTTTGTCAGAGGCCCACAAGTGACGAGAAGTTTTTAATTCTGAATTTTCATTTCAAAAACACTATTTTACCCATTCTATAGATGTAACTCCTATAGTTGTCATTCACAACTTAAAACTCTTCCTAGGTTAACACAGACTAGTTTCTTAACCTACAGTTGCTATAATTGGAGTGACCAGGCACAGTCTTAGAGATCTGTGGTAGTATCTTCCTCTTTATAGGAGCTCATTTGTATATTTTCAATTGCGAGAAACACTCTTGCTCAAAAATAATGGCCCCTAGAAGTGTCCTCTCATCTCCAGGTCCTGTGGCGGGAGGCAGAGCTGTGGCAGGCATGAGGAAGGCTTTCCTCACCCAGACGCTCAGCTGCTCTACCCTGTGTGCAGCTGGCTCTGTGTGCAGTCAGCATTGTGCTGGTGTGTACACACTCAGACCCATTAACCATCTCTTCTTTATAATTTCACTTTCTATTTATACCATATCCAGCCCCATTTTTGTCAGAAAGTCCAACTTTGAAATATTCTGTTCTTCCTGTGGGTCTAATCAACTATTTCACATTAAATAACTGAATTTTTCCTAAATACACTTTTAATTTCAGGATAGTTATACAGAAAAAATTGTGAAGATAGAGTCTGCATTTACCCTAAGCCCAGTTTCCCCTATTATTAATATCCTACATTACTGGACAAATTTGTCATAACTAATGAATGGTGATATATAACTAAATGAATGGTGATATATTAACTAAAGTTCATACTTTATTCAGATTTTTGGTTTTTGCCTAGGTTTTTTCTGTTCCAGGATCCCAAAAAGGATACTACTTGCACTGAATCATACTATCTCTTTAGGTTCTTCTTGGTTGTGAGAGTTTATCAGACTTTCCTATAGTTACCATGTATCTTACAGAGTGATCCTGGGGTGGGATTTGTCTGATGGCTTCCTCCTGATTAGCCTGGGATTATGGGTTTTGGAGAGGAAGACCGCAGAAGCACAGCACTATTTTTATCACGTCCAAGTTACATACTATGAACGTGACTTAAGACTACTTATATTAGCTTTGGTAACCTGGCTGCAGGAGTTTTTCAGGTCTCTCCACCGTAAAGTTATTGTTTCTCCCCTTTGCACTTTTTGGAACGATTGACTATCTGTGTCCCACAGTTACAGAATGAGGCACTCTGTACCCTCTGCACTGAGGATGGGTTGTTAACCTCAATTACTTGGAATTCTTCCGTATGGGATGTTTACCTGTTCCTTGCCACTTATTTATTCAATAATTTGTTCATATTAGTATGGAGATATATATATATATCACATATATATAATACACACGAATGTTTATCACATGTATAGAACACACCACATACATATGGCATATATGTAACACTTTGAGTTTCAGTTCAACACCAAATATATCAAAATGTTTACTTTGTTGTTCAGATTGTTCTAGCTGTGTGATCCTCTTTCTTTCTCACACATTCCTGTAATTTTGTGGGGTTATTTTTTAGCACTTCCTCATTTTCTGGCCCCAAGCTCATCTTATGTGTTTTAAACACCTGTTTTCATAATGGATGTGTCTATTAAGATGAATATTTCATAGCTTAGGACCCAGAATAGCTCACTTGGGCAAGATAGAAATAAATGTTAAATAAAAATTTCCCAGAGCAGCTGCTTCCCTTCCTCTAAATTTTTACCTTTGATGGAACAATACACTAAAGCCAGAGCCTCAGAGCTCCCTTCTGCTTTCTTCTCTGCTCAGTCCCCCTCTTTCTTGTCAGCGTGGCCATGTGCCTCCCTCTCCTTCCTCCTGACAGCACCCATCTTAGACTCTTGTGCCTTATGGGACTGCTGCAAAAGTACTCATTCTGTGTGGTTTCCTGTGTCCATTTCGCCGACACATCCACCTTTTCCTATGGGCCACAAAATGCACTAACCCTTTTCTCAGGATGGCCTTGCTGAGATTGGCACCCGTGGCCTTCTGGGGCCTTGCACAGCTGTACCTCCCACAGCACCCCCCCTGTGGGCATTCTGCCCTGAATCCCCTGAAATACCAGGCCCTTGGCCTGGCATTCTTGGCCTGAAGAATGCTCACTTCCTCCCTTGCCTGTGGAACCCTGCATAATGGCCACTTCATCTCTGGCACTCCCTGGTCTCTGCTTATTCTGGCTAGTCTGAGTCATTCTCTGGCAATCATACCATTGTAGGTTTGTCTTCCCTGCTAGATTGAAGTCCCTTACAGGGAAGGACCTATCTGTCTTGCCATTCTTTCTTCCTCTCATTGTTGCCCGACCCAGAATTTACCATATTCAAAGACAGTTTGACAGCTGCTCATCCAACAGATGCGTTGAAACTCTGTACTCACTAGCCTGTTGTTCCAATACCAAACACTAGAGGGCACTGTTAGCAAGTCGGCAAAGAGGCTTGTAAACCCTTAGGTCTGGAAGGGTGAGAATGACCTGTGAAAACTTTACTTCTGTTCTGGGATTGTGTAGCGCTTATTGCTCCTCACCTGTTCTAAACACATTCAGTTGAGTTTATTCATGAGGTACATTTCTTTTGGGTTTAGAGATGAGGATCAAATCTACTAATGCCATTCCATCACAGGTCAAATCTTCCAATAAGACTGCCCTAATACTTTCCCCAGACCCCAAAGGGCTCTCTTAGCGTCACCTGCACCCCCACCAAAACTAGTGACTGCCAGAACTAAAGGAGGCATACAATATAGTTCTGTTTCTCTTAGAGCCCTCCTATAATGTGCACAACACACACACTGACCCCAGGTTCCAGGGGAGATTTCTAAGACAAATAGCTCTTCTATTGGCCATTGTCCCTGGTGTACAGTGTTAGGGCCCTGTGAGCTCCTAGGCTGCTTGGAAGTGCAACCCAGCACCACGAGGGTCCCCAGATGTGAAGAATATACCTAGTGACTAAAAGAGGGAATCCCATCCAAAAGGGATACAATGATTTGCAAAAGGCTCAAGCTTTGTACATTTTTCCCAAAAAGTAACATGGCAATTGGAGTTGGTGACTTTTCACACACTCACGTGCACACACACACATACACACACAAAAAGTGCCCTTACTAAAAAAAAAAAAGTGCCCTTACTTTCCCCTTGCAAGCTCCCCTAATCCTGGGTCTCTAAGCAGTGAGTCAGCATGAGGCCCAGACAAAAGGCGTGAGACCTGGGAACCTTCCCCCTTTGTCTTTGGTGTAACTGATTTCTTGACCCTGTCCTGAACACATCCCTGATAAACAGGAAGGCATCTGCAGGATCCATGATCATCCTTCTCAGAGTAGCTAGGGCATCAAAGCCAGACAGAACCATACTGGAGGAGACACTAGACTCACCAAAACAATTCCCCATTGTGTTCCACTGTTGGAAATCATGGATTTGTAAACAGAAACTTACATTTAGACAAGTCCTGCCCTGGCTTTGTGCTGGGTGTTTTTTCTTCCCTAAACAATGTCCTTTCCAGTGGGGCCAGCCGGTCACACCATTGTCTGAGACCCTTGGACTACAGGAAATAGCACCAGATTCTTATCAACTGGGGCAGCCAGGCGGAGGTGGTGTGGAGTGACTGGGTGAGATCATGTCCATAAAGCAAGCTGCTAGTCTGAGACATCATTCTTACATACCTTTATCTGTGAGAGGAAAGCCTACCTTGCCCTCCCAACCGGCCAACATGGGCAGCACATGTCCACAGTATGTTCCAGGAATCTGTTCCAGGCCACTGTTGATTCAGGGATCCTATCATCCCATAGCTGTCTGCCTAGCTGCCCTTCTCCTCCCAGTGGGATACTCAGAGCAATGAAACAGGCACCTTTGGTGGATTAGGGTACACTCTGGGCATCTTCTTCCCTGGAGGAAAGATTGGTCACCTGAATCTTCACATCAGCAAAATCTGTGAATGCAAGCTCTTACCTGATTGCAGAAGGCCTGACAAGGGGATGATAGTCCAGCGTCTATTACAAGGCCACCCTGCACCCTTTGTAGTAGTTCCTATCCCAGAGTAGAAAAACTTTTTCAAAGGTTCAACTAAGAAGCCAAGAGAAAGTGAAAGGCCTCACTAGGATGTAGCCTCTAAGAAACAGGGTCCTTGCATGGCAAAGATGAGTGGGGGCTGGGCAGTGGAAAGTGGGCACGGGGCCACAACTGCCTTCCTCATCTCCCGTATGCGTAGGGTGTGGGTAAGTCCGGAAGAGAAACCAGGGTGGAGGCCCAACAGACCTAAGCCCCTTATCCAACACTGTGTCCAAATCTAGCCCTGCCTACTTGGAGTTTCTCTCCAAGTTTATAATCTGACACAACCCTAGGAATTTGTTCTTTGTCTGTGTTGAACTTTCTCCTTATGGAATCCTCTGCAGCTCAGGACTGGGATGAAGTCAGGTTGGGTTTTTAACCCAGAAATTGGACTATTTCTGAGCAACTAGTCCTAAAAAGATGTGGTGGCCAGAGAAGTCTCCATTTGCTGGGCTGGCAGAGGCATGGGAGCTGGTCCTCTGGAGCCCAGCTGGCTGGAGCCACAGCCAGTACCTCTGCTGGGTAAAGAGAACAGCTTGACTGGAGACAGGCCAGGCTCCTGGAGGCTGCTATATGCCCACTCCCCCCAGTGAATGCAGTGACTTAACCCAAGCCTAGCTAAATGAAAGAAGCAGAAAAGCCATTTGAGGAAGTATAAAGGCAGTTTTCTTCCCTTACCCTTCTGGAGAAATCCCCCTTTTGGACTGCAGGACAGCCACTAGCTTGGGATGTTTCCTAGCTCCCATAAAGGACCATGCCAAACACAAGAGGGACCAAAGAGGAGGTTGAGCAGGCAAGCTGGATGTAAGAGGACGGGAGCCAGAGGCCAGGCAGTGTCTAGGGCCACATGTCAGCAGACTGGTGGGTTGGCAGTCCAGGCCCTGGGGTAGCAGGATCTACACTGGTGAAGGCCATAGGAAACCAAGATGTGAGCACATGGGAGGCTGCAGAATCCAGAGTTTACAGGCTTAGGAGGCAGAGATTAACAAAGGAACTTCACGTGTGAAGAAAGAGACTCTAGACAGCATTTTTCCAAAGTACCATTCAAAACATTAGAAATACAAGGTGCTAGCTTCTCCATGGAAAAAAGGAGAGAACTAAATGTTTTTGGAGACTCACAGAGCACACAGCAGTCTTATAGATGAGAGAGACCATCACAGGACTTCTCAGGACCTTCATAGGGCAGGCAAGCAGGCCACAGACAGCTCTGTGGGGGCCAAGTGGACAAAAATTCTCTAATTTGATACAGAAACCATGAGAGTGTGATGGATCTCCAGGGATTACCATTTCATACATTCCATTTTGAAAACATTCAAATTGTCTTTTAAACTCTAAACCCTTTCCAGCTCTAAACCTGTTTTGGAACCAAGGCCCATGAAACCCAGGCCCAGAAACCAGGGGAAGTGTGAGACTTATGGGGAAAAGCTGTGAGAGGAAGATAGCGGGGGAGACTGCTGGAGCAGGAAATAGTCAAGAAGGGAAGTGAGAGGGGTGGGGGGCCACGGAGACATCTGGGCTGGAGGGGTTTTTAGAGCATGGTAAGACAATGACAACTGGAAACAGAGGCACTGGACTGCCCTAGGGAAAAGGGGGTCTTGGGGGCCATATTTGCATACTCTGCCAGATCAGTGCCCAGTAGGTGTTCTGATGACATCTCAGTGAGAGGCGACAATGGCTCGGAGTAAAGCCAACAGGGCTCTAGGTTTTATCAGGCCTAGATGTCTATGAAGAAGGTAGGATACAAAAGCAGATGTCCAGCTCCAGAGCCAGGCTATAAGATGGGACCAGTGACAGAACTATTAAGTCCCGTAGGCTGCAGTGTGGATGAAGATGCCCATCGGAGCAAGAGGCCCAGGGCAGCCTCCCTGGAGGCAAGTGGTATCTGTCCCTCTCGTCTATGGCGTCTCCATCTCCCTTTAGCTCTGTGGAGCCTGCTCCTTGAGCAGGAGGCATTGTCAAAGAAAGCAGCAGCATGCCGAATAGGTCAGATTCTTAAGGCTGCCTCTCCTCTCCTCTCCAGAATACGCAGCCCCCACAGCACAGCACAGCCCAGATATGAAGTCGGCGGCCTTAATATACATTGGTATGTGGCTTGGGATGCAGACTGCACCAGGCTAAGTGTCTCTATTACAAATGTCAAGTGTTGTGAAAAGGAACACAGCTGCTTATGTGGCTAGCTGCCCTCTGCCAGGGCTTTTTTTTTTCCTTCTTCAAGATCCTCTTGAAGTTCCAAAAAGGTCAGCTTTACAAGCCCTCAGGACAGGGTTTTTCTATTTTAATGAGCAATCTCAGCTTCATAGCCAAAGCCCTCTGACTCCCCCCCCCATACCCATTTCCCTCCCTGATGGAAAGTACCATCCAGTGTGACACCCCTCCCAGAAGAAACAAGGTGGGCACTCCCTTTCCAGATCATGGAAACAGTCAATTTAGTCCAGAAATACAAAGATACAATAATGATATAATTATGTGATATAAATATTAACTTCCTTTCCTTGTAGTTGCCAGAGCTCAAGGACAGTTATCACAATAAAAAATAGCAATAGCAATTACAAGAAGTATACTCTGAAGACAGAGAAATCACAAGGCCCATCTTGACATATAAACACAAACATAAAAGTCACACATAGAGAACATTTCCAAGTTAAGGACACACAGTACCGTGAGAAGCACAGCAGTTAATAGAAGTTGTCCATATTTTTCCAAGAGCAGGTGTGTGTCCTTCAGGATCTTGTGCTCCTTCTCTCTGTCTCCAGGGTCATCTCCCCAAACGACTCGGCCTGAAGCCTGTCAAGCCTGTGCTCTGCTCAAAGGTCACCAAGGCCTCAGTTGTGTTTTTCTAGATTTCCCAGGGTAGAGGGGCCGAGCAGGCTACAGCTCCAACACCCTTTTCTGGGGTTCTGTACTTTGTCCTCCACCTCTCGAATCAGCCCTGTCTCCCCTTCCCTTCCTTCCTCCAGTCACACACCCCCTTCCTGTTCATTTCTTCTGCGTTCACCAGCTAATATCCCAATAGACAGCACTTCCAGGAGGGAGAAGCCTCCAGTTGTGGATAGTTCATTTCAGTGCATCAGTTCACTTGCCTCCCAGTAAAGGGGAGAAGCAGACACTGTTTCAGATGCCAGCACACTGGCAGTGTCAGGATGGGAGTCGGAGTCTCAGTGGGACAGGAAACCCACATTTGATCCCTATCCCTTTCTTTATTTTGGTTTTTTTAAAGGAGGCACTCTTGAGCTCTTGCCCAATCAGTTTTGTGGGTCACTAACTTGTTCATGTACAGACTGGAAACACATTTTAATTTAGTTGTCCTCCTCCTGCCCTGTGCTTCCTAGCCTGAGAAACTGTTGTTGACAAAAAGAGACCTTCTCATGTGAGCCTTGTTACCACAAACCAGCATGTTTTTCTCTACATTTCCCCCCTTAAAAAAAGAAAGTGGGGGGGCTGAGGGTGAAGATCAGAGGTTGAATGCTTGTTTAGCATGCACAAGGCCCTGGGTTCCTTCTCCAGCACCAGAAAAGGAACGAAGGAAGGCAGGCAAGCAAGACTTCAAAATACACTATCCATGCCTTGTTTAGCAGGAAATACAGACTCTGGGGAACATCTGGCTTTCCTAATAGCCCCTGAATTAAATAATATCATCTTAAGTTCTTGAACACATTTGCTTCTAGATTTTTAGTCCATTCTGAGGGCCTTTCACCCTCCCTCCGTGTCCACAGCTTCTCAATTCTCTGTGGTCCTGGAAAAAGTCCTGATTCCAGTATTGATCATCAGCTGCAGCTCGCAGAGTCTCCACATTCCTACCCTCCCAAGTCTGGCGTGCCTGCGTAGCCCTGGAAAGATAGCCCTCTCCTCCCACTCCTAACTTCTCCAGCTCCCTTCTCCCCATCTCCCCGTCACAAAGACAAGGGCTGATATTTCCTAGATCAGTGGTGGTGAGCCTATGGCATGGGTGCTGTAGCGGGCTGTTGTTATCATTGAAAGCTCTGAAAGGTTCCACATCACTGCCCTACATGCTATTCCTCTCCCTCCTCCTCAGCATGGGAACCTAATGGCAAGGGGGTTGGGGGTGAATCCGTCAGGAGGTATGGGCATCCCAACAAACCTGGCCTGACAGTTTGTGGCCTGAGGAAGGTGGCTTAGGCCGTGAGACGCCTCTCTCTGGTTTATAAAGTAAGATCGGAGGCCCTGGCCACTCCCAGATAACCAGCAGCCCCTTCTGCAATGCTGAGATGCTGAAGCTGTATTAGGCTGCGGCAGGGACCCACCAACACATCACGGCATGATGGGGACGGGCAGGGTACCACTGCGCTACTTTCTCAGCACCTCCCTAACTCTTTTCTTAATAGGTTCTACCTTAAGAGGCTACTTTGACATTCCTCAGATTGCCTGAGTCCCCTTGCCCAGACACTTCCTTTGAGCTACTCACATACCCACTCTGAGGGTTACTTAGAATGCCCATTGTTCTGCAGGCTGGAAAAGAACCACCCTACCCTCTTGCCTTGGGCACCACTAGAAATGCGCTCCGGAAGCCAGGCCAACTCTGAGAACAAATGGCAGCTCCCTCGGGGCTGCCAGGGGCCTGAGTGTACCAGCTTCAGTCTGAGACTGAGAACACAAAGAGGGGCAGGAAACAGGCCTCAGGCATAGGGCCCTTCACTTGGGCCACCAGTCTTTCCTGTGAGTCCCTAAGAGGCAATCAGGCAACCTGGTTCCCTCTGCCATAGATGGAGGGGTGAGAGATACTGGAGGTTACTGCTGGGTTTCCCAGCCCATCCGGACCACCCCCCTCTCCATGGCCCTCCTCTATGTGGCCTCCACCTCCCGAGGTGTCCGATTGCGCTCAGCCTGGCCCCGACTCTTTACCTTCTTGCCCAGCACCAGCCCTGCCCAATTTTTGCCCTTGGCCTGTTTCCCCTGGCTTTGGAAAGAGCCTGAACGCTCCCCAATGCCTCTGCACCATACACGCTCACAGTACTCATCCACCTGCGGCAGATGGGCAAAGCCAGTGAGCTGCAGGACGTCTTTATACCACCCCTTGGGGAGGGCAGAGGTCAGGCCTCTCTGGGCTGGGCGTTCCTCCAGTCTCGGCTTTCCCGGGAACAGACGATCCAGCTGTGCAGCCCCAATCACCTCCAGAGCCAGGCGGAGCACAGTCTGGGAGAAGCCGTGCTCCAGTGTCGTGCAGGTGTAGGTTCCAGCATCGAGGCGGCTGAGTCTGCGGAACAGCAGCCCCTGCTCTGTTTGCAAGACTCGCTCATCAGTCTTCACCTGATAAGTGGGCAGAAGGCACAGGGGATGCGAGGAGGGACAGGACCTCTGCCAATCAGCTCCTTCGCCCCTACTTTTCCAAACTTGCTATCTTCAGGACTCAGTGCTTGGGTACTTTCCCTTGCCTTTCTCCCCTTCCCAGGGCGCCCAGACCCCAACAGTGAGCTAACTACAGGCAGGACTTCACCTTCCATAACCTGGGAAAGGGGCTGCAAATGCATCTCAAAAATTTAAATGACTAAGGGGCAAGGGATTCAGCTCAATGGCACAACACCTGCCTGGCAAGCACAAGGTCCTGAGTTTGATTTCTGGTCCCTCCCCAAAAAATTTTTTAAATGACTAATGTGCCCCTGGTTAGAACCCTGACGAGCAAATCTTGGCTTCAGAGAGCCCAGCACACATTTCTAGGAAGCAGAGGGGTCACAAGGTATCTGCAGGCTTTTACACATCCATGACCAGATGGATTCCCTGTCTTCTCCAGGGTATGGCCTACAGTCCCATCTCAGGTTGGTAAGTGCCCACTTCAGTGGAGGAGGGAGGGTGGATCGGACCCAGTCTGTGTCTCTGAACCCTGTCTGAGCTTTAGTTTGCCTGTGTGTTGAAGGAGATTGCTTGGGCTGTTAGCGTTGCGCAATTTCATGTTGTTACTCACTTCTATCCCTGGGAGTCTCCTTAGTGCCCAGCCCAACAGCTGGCCCAAGGCTGGCCTTCCCAAGTTCCCAAGCTGCTGGGGAGCCCCTCCTGTAATCAACACCCCCTCCCCTTCCCGCTCTGCTTCCCTGTGGGAGAATGGTTCTTCACCCTGTCGAGCCCATACCCAGCCTCAAGTCCCAGACTGAAGCCATCTGGGGGATGAGAGGATGGGGGAGGGATGTCAGATTCTTCTGGATGGGAGGACAGGGCCTGGGCAAATAGCTGCTCTCCAAGAAGAAATTACAGAGCTGAGAGAAGTATGGAGGTGGGACAAGATCCAGCAATCAGAGACTCAGGCCTGGGACAAAAAAGGACCAAGAAGCCCTGGGGAAGAGACCCTTCCAAGGTGACCACAAGTGTAAGCATGAGGGACTTCTGGACTCTCTTCCATCTCTGTTACCACTTCTTAAACTGGGAAAGTCCCAGTCAACTGTAACATACCCAGAGACAGAAATAGAGACACCTCTTCCTAGGCACTCCAGGAACCTTATACCCAACTTTCTTAGACTGATTTTAGCAGATTTATCTTTCCTCAGAGCCCTTCCTCAGGTTGAGGGCTTGAGGTTCGGGGTAGGAGGTGAGGGTTGGAGGTAGGATCCTCCCTTACCTGGTCAGGCCCCTCATCCTCTGACCTCTGCAAGAACCAGCGCACGACAGCCCGGGGAGATTTGGGCAGGCACTCCAGGAAGGTGCTGTTGTGCTCCGTGCCATAGACCGTGTTGGCCACCAATCCTGGAGTCTCCTCTGCAGAGAGGCCCAGATTGGATCAACATGGGAATTATTGACTCCCATAGCTCACTAGTAGGATGAGGACCTACGTATCTGTCCATCCCCGAGCCCACACTGCATCCCGGGACCCTGAACATGTACTGATCGTAGGTGCGCAGCTAAAACGTTACACAGGATCAGTCTGAGGCAGTGCTTCACAGGGAGGGTGCCCAGGCCACAGGATAAGCAGAGACCCACTCACCATCCTGCCTCTCACCCAGGCACTGTACAGCAGGGTTGCCATGCCGGATGTCCTGCCGACGGAACCGGCGCTTGCCCAGGCTGGGGCGGTATCGGGTGCAGGAGACACCATCCCAGGCACAGTAAGGGTCCCGAGCCAGACAGCACTCGGCACAGGCACTGCCATAGGCCTCACACTGGTGCAGCCGCATCTGGGCCACACCCAGCAGAGAACCCACATACAGCATTTGCTGGGGAGGAACACAAGCATTGGGATCCTGGCCTTTACTGAGGAGCAGTTAGGTGCTCAGACCCACGGGTTTCCTGGGACTCTGCCATGTCCAAGAAGCCTTCCAGAGTTTCCTGGGTTTATTCACAAAGATGTTCATCGCCCACCTATAGCAGATCCTGTGGTAGGATGTGGATGGGCTAGGGTGGTCCAGGATCTTCTGTCTAAGACACGTTTCCAGGCCTCCCTGCTGATGGCCTTTGCCCTCTGCCCTACTAGCCTACTGGACTGACCTCTAACTCTAGAGATATATGTTACTTTAAGCAATCCGAGATGTGTGAGAAAGTTGGAATTTACCATCAGGAACAGGTACGATATTTGCAAGTTGCAAAATGGCACACAGCAGACTTCTAAAAGTGGCTCTCTTGTTTGACCTAAAATCTGGATTTTAGTTTCCAAGCACATCTTACCTCCCTCAAGAACTAGACTTGGTTTTGGTTAGTTCATCAAACAGAATGGTTCGTACTGTCATTGTTTGATTGTCTACTTTTTATGCTTTGATTTTGTGACTTGAGCAACTACTTCTAAGATAATAATATGTAAGTTATCAACTAGTGATTTCTTACTTTTTTTGAAATTCTGTATTATTTCTACATTTTGTTTTGTTTTCTCTAAAAAAAAGAAAAGAACTAAACTCTGCAGCTCTGTCCTTATCTTGCTTACTCAGCATGCTCACACTGCCCACTGTTTCACACAATGTGAATCCTAGCTCTCAGCCGGTTAGGCCCTTGTTGCAAGACCTCACCAGGCTGCCCACACAGTTCTCCAGCACACTATAGCAGTGCTCAAGGGGCTGCAGGTGGGGCAAGAAGATGGAGACATTGGAGAGGGGGCAGCCACCCTTACCCTTTTGACAGAGATCTCCATCTCAGTGATGGGCGTTGGCACCTGGGGAAGAGGTAGGCTCTTAGGATGTGTGGGGTGGGGTAAGAGTCCCCCCTGCATCATTGCTTTCGGTCTCCTTCCCGGCCTGGGTGGGGGTCACCTATTTCCTATCCTGTCCAGCCCACGTTTTTGTCACTAAGGCAAAATGGTCTTTCTTAAACATCAGGTTACAAAAAGAGCCCCCTCTTTCTGGCTGGCTTCTTAGTGGGAGGCTTAGCACAAAGCACAGAACTCATGTCCCCTCCCACAGTTGTGTTCCCCAGAAAGGGGGTGCTGTCCCAAATCATCATCTCATGTCCAGCAGAGCCAACATCCCCCAAATATGCATGGCCCACTGCCTGAATCTACAGAGGGGCTAACAGAACCCTTGGGGACCTGGGGATCTCAGCCACCTCCTCACTGTGACTTAAGCCCTGCAGGACTTTGTCAAGGTGCTCCTTTTGGTCATCTCTCCCTGGGAGCCACTCTCAGCCCACAGGCTGGCTCTAGGCCTCTCACTCCTCCTGAAGCATCGGTAAGACCTCGATAGCAGCATATGCACCAGCACTTTCAGCCCTCCCCAGGCTTACCCGGGCTTCTCTCTCTCCAGCCTCAACCCCAGAGACAGGATTCCCTTCCATCAGCCCACTCACCTTGAACACCTGGAGCTCCTCCAGAAGTAACTCTTCAGGCTCAGCTGAGCCTGCAGCCTGGAGAGCCATGACCTTGAGCACAGAGCCTGAGTCTGGAGCAGCAGTGGAGAGGTCAGCAGAAGAGGTAGAGGGAGCCCACACACCTCCCTAGCCTGGCCACCTGCTTTCAGCCCTCCTACCAGTCCCCAGGAAAATGACATCATAGGTCCCATCTTCTGCCTCCACGCGGTCTACCACGATCTGCCGCGGCATCTGGGCCAGGTTAGTGTTGATGAGGACAGGCCGGCCACGCCGAGGCCGTACAGGCTGGAACATGAGGGGGTGAGCCCTGACAAACCGCAGCACCTCATCTGGGTAGTCCTTGGTGCTGCCAAAAGGTCGTCCTGGCTTCGCGGTCATTTTGCTGGGGCACTGTAGGCAGTAGCAAAGAGAGCACCTGAAGAACCCTGAGATGGCATGCCCCCCACAGTTTCTGCTCCCACCAGGAACTTCTCCCATCTCCCAACATGCACCATCCCACCCAGCCCACCAGAGCCCCAGCCATTCCTGCCACAGGGCTGCATGTGGACCTGGCCTTCCCAAGGAGTCCCTCCTGGCATCTGCTCAGCCTTCCCTTGCCAAGCAGATACTCACCACACCAGGGCGGGGGAAGGGTACCTTGCCCCCATAGGGTCCCCACTGGTGCTGAGGACCATCTCGGTGGGCAAAGGGCCCATTGAAGACCTCCCAGATGTCCACCATGTGGTATACACAGACGGCGAAGCCCTGGAACACAGCACTGCCCAGGACAGGAACAGTCAGGCCAGGGCTCTTGTCACAGAAGGGGAACAGACTGCATTCATTCACAGTGGAACACAGGTGACAGTACGTGCTGCAGACAGAGACTGAAAAGCAAAGACACTGAGGCAAAGGTAAAGAGAGGCAGTCAGAGAATACAGTCATGGAACCACCAAGTCAGGGACAAAGAAAAGGACCCACAGCAAGAATGGGATAGAAGGCAGAGGCTCAACAGAGGGACCAGAAGTGCAGAGAGGGTGCCCAAGATGGTGGGGTACAAGGAGGCCGTATGCACCCACCTGACAGTGCTGAACAGCGCGTACACTTCAACATTCTTTCCTGCCTTGGGCCACAGCAAGAACACATCCTCTGGGACACAGAAGGGACACAGGATCACTCGCTGCCAAGATGTTCCTTCACCAGGTCTGCATCCTCCCACTCCCAGCACACAGGCCTGCCCAGCCGTGCCCTTACCCAGCTGGTCAAAGTGGGTCTCGGCACCTCCAGGGCCAGGCACAGAGCAGACCAGCCTGGCCTTGAGGAAGGTGCTCCATTTGTTCACCAGCACCCGCTGGCCACCAGCATCATTCTATGGTGGGAGCCAGAGTCAGCATGGCTCCACACGACGGTCCCCACCTCCTTCTACTCCACCCTTGGCCATTGTGGGGAAACATGAATGCCAGCTTTGAAGCCTCAGTTTCCCTGGGGGGTGCAGGTCTGGGGAAAGGGGCTGCAACAGGGGTCTGGAACCTCACCACCCCTTCACAGCTCTTACCACACAGACGCGGCCCACACGGCTGACAGTGACATGGCCTGGGCCACCATCAGGTGATGGGACAGTTTCCGAGAAAAAGAAGTACACTTTGTCATTGTCCTGGTCAGGGTTGTCAGGGATCCGTGTGGCCATCACAAACCTAGGGTCTGGGAGAATGACAGGGTGCTGCTGGAGAGAGGGGCTCACAGAGGAAGATAAGGCCCTGAATCCGTAAAGGAGAGAAAGCCGCAGGGGCACCCCACTGGAGCAGAAGCCCCAGGAAGTACGGAGGCCTCCATTCCCCGCTCAGCACCTCCTCTCTTGCCAAGAGCAGACTGCAGCCAGCCTTGCCTCACCATGCAGGACACTTTGATCAGAGTCTGAACGCAGAGCTGGTCGGGAAGCCCCACTTCGGAAGATCATAGCCTCACGCCCCAAGAAGTCAGCAGTGAGGCCCGTGTACAGCTCCCCACCTGGAGTTGGGAGGGGCAGAGTCAGCAGAGTAGGCCAGGCTGCCCTTCCTACCCTCCCTGTGCTCACTCTGGCCTGCATCACCCACCTACAAAGGTACTGGCGAAGGGACGGCTGGGCTCGTGCGGGCACCGTCCCCGTCCACTTTGCACACTGCCGGGCTCCAGGTGGAGCACATGCTGGGGGAAAGGGGAGGCATCACCTGGGGAAGCAGCTCTAGCTCCCACCCAGGCAGCAGTCCTTGCTCGCGTGTGGCTGGACAGTGGGGGTGCACAGAAGGTGCCCTCATTCCAGGCCCCTTTGTTGGGGTCAGCACCCAGCACAAAGGCGCCTTTCAGATCTGTGCTGCCCCCCCTCCCCCCCGCCCCGAGCTCAAAAGGAACCATCTTGGTGGCAGGGAGGAAATGTCGCAGCTTCTCAGTCCTTTGTGGGGCTGGCCCAGGCTCACCTCCCCACGATGCCCAACGGCGATGAGGGCACAGATGGGCTGGAAGGCCCCAGTGCCACATGCCAGCAGGTGAGTCCGGTTGTGGGGTTGCAGCACCCGTACAAAGTTGGCACACTCCATCTAGCAGAGAGGCAGGTGCGTGGAGCCTGGGGCCGAGGGAAACCTTCCATCTCCCCACCCCAAGTCTCAGCCCTGCCTGGCTGATAAGCTCAGGAAGTGGGTAGAAGTGACATTTTTCACCAACTTCAGAATCCCTCAGACCTTGCTCCAAAGGCCCCCCGTAGATATGAGGGAGCAGCTGCAGATGCCCATGGGGTCAGAGCCTAGGGCTGGCTGGTGGGGAACAGACCCCCCCATAACACTCACCAAAGGATCTCTTCCCTTTCGAATGCATTCCTCCCTCTGTCCTGGCTGCGGTGGCCACAGGACCTATAACACAGCCTAGTGATCCAGGTATTCCTCTAACCTCCCACCCTCATTTCCCCACTTTTCCCCATCTGTCCAGCTCACCTCCCGAGGGTCAGGCCATGCCTGGTCCAGCCGCAGAGAGTAGAGAGCATTGCGGCCCCCCAGAAAGAGGCGGTCCCGATACTCATCCAGGTACATGGCCTGGAGGTCCAGGGAACCTCGGGGGCCCAGAAAGATCGAAGAGCGATTGGCAGACAGAAGGTCTAGGAAACAGGAGAGGGTGGTGGATCAGCCTACTTCCCCAGCCCAGGGGTGGAAGTGGCGCACTGCTGGCTGTGCATTTACACACACACACACACACACACACACACACACACACACACACATGCTGGAAAACATTCCATCCATAGGGCTGCTGGAAGGCAATGGGCACATGGTTCCTGGGGGCAGATGGGACAGGAGGTGCTGAGCCTCCACCCAGTCCCACGACCCAGCCACCTGCCTTCTACTTCTCCATCCTTTGGCCCCCTGTTCCATCTGGGCCCTGCCCAGTCCAGGAAAGATGGCCCTACTGACAGAACTTGCAGCAGCAAGCTGGGCAGAAGGCTAGGGGACCTAGAGGAAGGGCAGGTGGGTCCCAGAAGCAAGCAAGGCTGACTGTGGCAGAGGTGGACGGACAGGCAGGAGTGCATCCCCAGCATGGGGACACCTGGCGAGAATATAAGCATGGGGTAAGCCAGGCCTGGCTGGGCAGAGTTCCAGTCTGCAACTCAGGGGTGTGGATGCTGCCTATTTGGGCTCCAGTGCTGGGAGGGGAACTGTCTGAAAACAGGAGTCCCAGGATATAGGATCCTGAAATAGGTCTTAGGGTTTGACAGCCAAGGCAGAGGTGATGTGACAGAAGGACTGTCAGTGGGACAGGGCAAGAGAAAGCTATAGGCTACCCATAGGCTGGGTAGGCTCACCAAAGGATGCCTTTCCCTAAAGGAGCACCTCAGCCCTGACCTCACTTCATACCCAAACTCATCAATAGCCTCTTCCAGGAAGCCCTTCACGATTTGTCTATACTCTGGGGAACTTTTCCTATTGGGGTGTGTGTGTGTGTGTGATACTAGGGCTTGAACTGAGGTGACATCTTCTATTATTTCTTTTTTTTTATTATTTTTATTTTATTTATTTTTTGGGTGCCGGGGATTGAACTCATGACCTTGAATTGCCAGGTAGGCACTTATGCCACTGAGCTAAATCCCTAGCCCCTATTTTTTATTTTTGAAACGGGATCTTATTCAGTCACTAAGTTGCCCAGGCTGGCCTCTAATTTGCAGTCCTCCTGCTTCATCCTCCCAGAATACTGGGATGGCAGGAGTGTGCCACCACAACCAACTCCAGGGCTTTTTCTAGTAGTCTGACCACCCCTAAACCACAGCTTCACGGCTGTTCCCCTAACCCCCTCTGGGGTGGAGCAGCACATCCCCTCAGAGCTTCACAGCATGCCTGTGTCTCGGGTCTCTGTCCTGGGTTCCTAGGGGAAGGTGATTACCACTGCTTTCCCCAAGAGAAATCTGCCACAAGCCTGTGTCTTGGGGACCTGTAGAGGAGGCTGAGCCCTCGGCAGCACCACAGCAGGGTGAGGACAGAGGAGGCCCCCCTAACCCCCACCCCCAGCAGGTGGCAAAGGAAGAATTGCTCTCTGGGGTCCCAGTGGAGAGAGATAAGAAAACCAATTTGGGGAGTGAGCTGCAAAAGGTGGGGGAGGTTCCTCCCTTCCCTGTGGGATGGGCTGCTGTTCTGTCCCTGCTGTCCACCCAGACCCTCCGACCTTCTCCTTCTGTCCCCTCTCTCCTGCCAGTCTGCCCGCGTCTCTCAGGCTCCACGTGTCTCTCTCCCCTCAGGATAGCCCTGCCCTGGCAGTGGCTCCCAGGACCTCCCTGCCTCCCCAGCCCTCCCTAAGTCATCCCCAGCACCATCGTGGAAGCCTTTGCCAAGGGTTGGGGCGAGGCTGGGTGTCCCCTTCCAGGGCTGGCTGGGAGGACCTAGAGCCTGGGGCACTCATTCAACATGCACAAGGAAAGGACAGCTCAGGCCAAGTACCTCGGTAGGAGAGCCGCAGGCGGGGCACACTGGCACTGGGGACGGGGCTGGGGCTGCCCTCTCGGAGCAGGAGGGCCCCCACGAGGCAGCAGACGGCCCAGGCCAAGGGGGCCATGCTGAGGAAGGAACTGCCCTCTGGTGCTGCTGCTGGCTGTAGTTTGCTCGGTTGCCACCAGGCCAGCCACTTATAAGGCATCAGCTCCACCCAGCCCTGGGCGGGAGGCGGGGAGGAGGAAGGGAGGCGGGAAGAACCCTCATCCACCTGCCTCTCCCCTTTGCCTCAGCTGGCTGATGCTTTTGAGCCAGACTGACCGGTACGCCTGTGAGGAGACTTTCCCAGCTGAAGTATGGACAGCTTTCACAGAGAGACGTCCACACACACAGGTCCCCAGGCTCCAGCAAAGTGACAGAGAAGATAGCACAAACAACAGGCCAGAGATCAGGGGTCAGAGTTTGAAAGGCTGGTTGGGGTTCAGCTGGGTTCCTCTTTGCTCTCTGCCTCTCCAGTACCCATAAGCAGAGACCCCCCCCCCACAAACTAACCCTGTGCCCCAGTCCGGGGTATTATGGCCCAGCCTGCAAGGGATTACCAGGCTCCCCAGCTCCATAGCCCCTCCTTACATCTTCCAGGCTCCATCTCTGTTCACTGGGCTTATTTCAGGGCAAGGGACAGGGAAACCCCAGTTCTTCAGCAACCCAGGGTACAGATCCTGGCAGTGTGCTCTTTCCAGAGCCCCATGGGCCACACACGCGGTGATCCTGTTGCCCTACTCTGATTGGGCAGGGGACGGAGATGGAATAGGGTTGGGGGAGATGAGACAAAGGGGATGAATCTTTCTCTGTCTGAGAGCAACTTCTGCCCCCGCCCCCCACTTACCTCCATTCCACCACCACCCCTAGACCCAGATTCTGAGGTTTGGGCACAAAGAAAATTTCACACAGGAGCTGAAGTTGCAGCTCCCAGGGTCTAAAAACTCCCTCAGGTTGGGCATCACAGAGAGAATGGCTCTGGCTCTCAAATGGTGGTCAGGAAACATGAGGGTGCTAAGGGAAGGAAGGACCTAGCCCATATTACACAGCAGGCTGAGGGCAGGACAACTCAGCCCCGCCCCTTCCTGGGGCCCTCTTTGTTTCTGGGGCTCCTGGGACCCACCTACTCTCCCCACTCAGCCCTGGAAGGAAGCAGATTGCCCATGGACCAGGGGTACACAAACTTGTCTCCTTGTCCCATTCCCACCCTCCCCCCAGCACGTATGCAACTTGAGCTGCTCAGAGACTCAGGCTGGACTCAGCCTGGCCCTGCCTCTGGCTGCACAGGCCTTGGCCCAGACCCCAGATCGATTGTCTCCCAGGGTCAGGGACCAGCCAGCTCGGGTATAACAGGACTTATAAACTGTGAGCAGTGCTTATGCAAGGCTGCTAAGGGGTGATGCTATGTTGGGACCTCAAAGGTTCCCCCCCCCCTCTATTTCCCCAGGAGACGTTTTGGTACAGAGCCCAGGCTGGAGGCCACCATCTAGCTGGAGACTGGGCCAAGTAGTCCTTCTGCCATCATGTGGTCACCATCTGTGGGCAGGAAGCCCAAGCACTCCTCAGCCTGCCAGCCCACCCTGGAGGTCTCTGCCCAGCCAAGGCCCTGTTGAAGCTGCAGGAAGGGCTGGAGCTTCCTGGAGCAGGGTATGAGGGCCAGCTCACTCCTCAGGGGCTGGGACCTCAAACTCTGTTGATTTGCATGGCGTTGGTCAAGTGCTTCTGTTCTCCGGATTTCATTTCCCAGTCTAGAGGGGCAATGGGATCCCTGCTGGCTACCAGGTGGGGCTAAATTCCTGGATCAGTGGACCCAGCCACAAGTATTGGGTGTCACCTAGTGGACAGAGATGGAACTGCCAGATTACAAAGCCACCGGCTCCCAGCCGGGTAGGAGTACTACCTCCCAAAAACCTTGGGTTCTTCAGGAGTTAGGCAGTAACCAGGCAACTACAATGGAGCCATCAAGAGGAGCTTCACAGAGAAAGCATTGTCCAGGCCAAGGATACACAGCTCAGAAGTGAAGAGGAGGCCCAGCAAAATAGACAGAGCTAGGTGTGCATACAGGAGATAACAGACCACGAGCAGATTGGAACTTGTGAGCCACGGGCCACTGTGTGTGTATGATGTGTGCATGTTCATGAAGCAGGTGCCTCAATGGGTGGTAGAGGGTAGCAGCCCAGCATACCTGGCAGAATTCTGGAATGGGCATACCTGAAAGAATGGGTGCTCCAGCCACCCACCCCACACAGCTCCTACCTCACCCAAATTCTCTGATGCATCCCCTGGAGCTCCCACCACAGCTGGGACCACCTCTCCCCTCTCTCCCAGGACTTGAGCCCCTCCGAAGGGACATCCAGGAGGTGGTTGGGGCCACCTTTTCTCAACGTGGAACACGTGGCTTTTTATGGCACCATGTTACTGGACAGGCTGTGGCTCTGGGGAGACCCCGACATCCTCCTCCTTCCACTGCAGAGGGACGTCCCTCCCCCTCACCCATCTCATGAACATCCCACATGCCTCAGTGCCACCTCAGCTGGCTTGGCCTCCTGAGTCCTTGTCCTGCTCATCACCAATGACCTCAGCTTCCCCCTACATCAGCAACTGCCCTTCAAGTAGCCATCAAAAGGGATGTGATCTTCCGCACAGCCCTTTAGAACATCCCTTCTCTTGGATACCACCATCTGCACCTCAGTTCCTCTAGTGCCAGTGTGACCTGTCTGCCTGCTCCCCTGCCTCAAGCACCCCTTTCCAGCTCAGATCCAGGGCCCAGCACAATGAGGAGGCCCTGACGTGGCCTGCTGCAGGCACACAGCTGCATACCTGGGCAGCTCTGCCCTGCACAAGTATCATCCCCTGTGCTGCCTCATGGGCTCGTTCACATCAGCAGCCCCCCCCCCCGCGGGCCTCTCTGTCCTGGGGCACTGTCCACACTCATTGTGCCTCCTGGACTTGGTTCATGCCTCACGCTCCACTGAAACCCTCCTATCCAGGCGCTCAGGGCCTGAGGACCTCTGTTCCCCAAACCCCAGGGCCAGCAGCTGACACTCATGCCTTGGTTCTTCCCTCCCATAGCCCAGTACTCTCTTTCAGCCAGCATCTCCCTCTCACTCCACTAGCTACATGTCCTTCCCAGCTGCCCATAAGGAGTGCCCAGCACCCAGCCCTCTGCCACCTCTCTACAGAATCTTCCCAAGGTCCTCATTTGTGCCAAAGCCAGGAAAGGCTTCCACACTGATGACGCCGACATTCACAGCTCTTACTCTGCACCCTCCCTTACCTCTGACCTGGCTTTACCTTCCCACTGTACCATATCAAACGCATCTCTACTTTAATACGGACAAAAACTCTCCATCTGTCTTGTGATCAACCCATCAAAAATGCCTGACTAGAGCCAGTTGTGGGGTTGCACACCTATAATCCCAACACTCTCTGAGGCTGAGACAAGAAGATCCCAATTTCAAGTCCAGCCTAGACAATTTAGCAAGTTAGGGAAATCCTGTTTCAAAAAGGGCTAAAGGCACTGGGTTCAATCTTCAGGACTGGAGGACAAGAAAAAAAAAGAAAGAAAAAAGCCTTGCCTGGACCCAATCCTAAGGAAACACAACAAATCATGCCTCCCCTACAACCTGTTCCCCCTTCTGCAGCCCCATGAGCTGCTCAGCCCTCACACAAGCTGAACCCAGCCACCAGGTTCCTCCCGGAGGCTGTTGGAGCTTGGCTGCCAGCCCAGCACTGCCTTCCTGCTTCTGAGGCCTTCTCAGTCTTTCCTACGACTGGTTCCCTGTGGTTCTTTAGGCCTTGCTCAGTGTCACCTCCTCCAGGAAGCCTTTCTGGACCACTCTTTCCCATAGGCCCACCATGTCATTCTAGCCCTGCACATTCTTCTCCTGCTGCATCCTCAATTGACTAGAAATTCCAGAACTTCAGGACCAGGCCATGCTCTTATTTGTCCCAGAATCCAGGGTCAGTTGGCACATGCTCAGTAACCTCTGGATGGTATGCTGGTAGGCCGGGCTGTTCACTGTGGCCCTTCTTTATCTCCGAAGCATCATCCTTCCGGGGTCTTTCTGGGTGTCTGTATAGTTCCCTGAGTTCTCCAGCTTCTGAGGGCAGGCCTGAGGGGATCCTTCTCCACTCCTCCCAGATCTCTCCAGGGACCAGGCAGCTCCTGCCAGAGGCATCCCTAGAATGCCAAGACTGTCTCTGGAATGCGAGGCCTGTCTGGAGAATGCCAAGGCTGGGACACAGGTGCAGAGGCTGCGGGCTGGCTGGGTGGAGCCAGGACAGCTGATGACATTCTGGTTAAGCCTGGGTGCCAATGGCAGCTGTCCTTCCTACAAGTGCCACTCCTGACACCTCCACTTCCTTACAACCTCCGACTGCTGCTCTGGCCTGGATGTTCCTACTAAGCTGGAAGCCACCACGGCTTAGGCCCCTATTCCCTGTCAGAGAGGGAAGTTGGATCGCTGAGGCCAGCCCCACAGACATGGCCGTGGCCTGGGAGTCAGGTGACCTAGACTCTGTACCTGCAAATGGGTGATGGGATACTGAGCAACCACATGCCTCTCAGGGTCTGAAAGTCAACATTCCTGAGTGGGTAGACAGGTTAGATCCAGCAGTCCCCACAAGGTACAGCTTTACCTCAGCCGGAGCTGAGAGCTCCAGGTGGATGTGTCAAGGGGCAAGCAAGCCCCATGCAGCTAACTCAGCCCTCCCAGCAGAGGGATCCTCAAGGCTACCAAACTAGCTGACCAAGGCAATGCTCCACATGCTTGTTAAATCTCCACATGCAGATTCTGGAGCTGCAGAAGCTGACTGCTGCAGATAGGGCTGGGGTCAGCACCTGGGAAAGGCAGTCAGCAGGGCATGGTGCAGGGCATCTGGGGTCTAACCTGCAGAAGGTAGGTGGGCAGCAGTCAGAGCACAGTTCTGCCGGCAGCCTGCTGGGATGGGATTGTCAGGCAGGAGAGACTCCGGGCAGAGCCAGGCCAGGGAACATCAGAGTCAGACACCAGGACTCCCGGGAGCAAGGTTTTATTTATACATCCCAGGACAAGGGCAAGAGAAGGAATCAGAGAGGATCATGGATCAAGGACACATCCATGCTCAGACCCTGGGAACCCTAGCCCCTGTGCCCATCCCTGGGCCTGGCTGGAATGGAAGCTTGGGCTTGGGCAGCTCTGGGAAAAGGCCAGTGTCTACTCCACACCCTTCATGAACTCCAGGAACTCTGCAGAGAGACAGGCAGGTGTGGGTAAGTGGTAGGCCACCCAGGGTGTGAACAGCAGGAAACTGGGCCCAGTCACCCACTCACCATCATAGTCGATGCGGCCATCATTATTCTTGTCTCCGTCCTTCATAAGCTCCTCGATATCATCCTCTGTGATGGTCTCACCCGTAGCCTGCAGCATCATCTTCAGCTCCTCCAAGTCGATGTAGCCATCAGCATTCCTAAAGAGAGGGCAAGGGAGCCTCAGAGCCCAGAACGGCATGGGGAGAAGCAGAAGAGGCAGCCCACAGGTCAGCAGGTGGGGAAAGGGGCACCGGAGACAAGCATGCAGAATGGGAGACTGAAGCTGGAACATTCCCAGGCTTGGATCTGGGGCTACTCTCCTTCCCTGGCCTGCTTGAGTTGAGGTCAGAATCGCAGCGTCTGCTCACTTGTCAAACATGCGAAAGAGGTCTGACAGCTCCTCCTCAGACTTCCCTTTGCTGTCGTCCTTCATGCACCGAACCATCATGACCAGAAACTCATCAAAGTCCACTGTGCCGCTGCCTAGGGATTGGCAAGGTAGCTGTTTTAAGGCCAGCACCTGCCCTACAAACCCTGTCCTTCCCACACTGTCACACCAACTCTGTGAGGCACTGCGGGCATTGTACCTATTTTATAACTGAGATGTCAGAGGCCCAGAGAGGTGAAAAAGCTTCTGGCTAAACAGAGAAAGGATCTGAGTCCCAAAACCAAGCTGTTTCTGGAAGTTGGGGGGTGTGGGGTGCTCACCATCCTCATCCACTTCGTCAATCATTTCCTGCAGCTCCTCGGGTGTGGGGTTCTGGCCCAGCATCCTCATCACTTTGCCCAGCTCCTTGGTGCTGATGCAGCCATCCTCAGCACCCAGCACAAAGATGTCAAAGGCTGCCTTGAATTCTGTGTCCAATGGCGGGCATTGAGGGGACAAAGCAGCCAGGGCTCAGCAGCTAGGACCCTGGAAAGCCAGGTCTCTGGTGCCATTTGCCAACCTGCCTGGCTCCCTCTGAGACCTCTCTGAGGTCACAGTGAGAAGGACCCCCAGCTGGGTGGCTTCCAGTATGGTGTTCACTCTTAGCAAGAGGTCCCCATGCTCCCCCAGCCTGGCTCACTGTCCCCCCACATGTGAGACAGGAGGTACTCACCATTTTTTTGCTCTTCTGTCAGCTGCTCTACCTAGAGAGAAAAAGGGGTCTCAGGACTCAGATTCAGGCTTTAGCTGCCACAGAGGAAACCAAGTCACTCCACAGGCAGGAAGACTAAAGCAGGTCCTAGGCCATAGAGCAGTGGCCTTCATCTTCCCTTCCTGTCCCAAAGACCTGAGGTAACACAGCCTGCCTCAGAGAGGCTGGGCTCAGGGTCAGGGTGACAGGTGGGCATCCCTCATCCCAGAATCAAGGTGACCCTGAATGACAATACTCAGTGACCATTCCATGCCCTTTCAGCTACCCTAATGAAACCTAAGCTGCATAGTTGAGGGACAGCTGTCCCTCAGGTTGGACAATAAAACCAATGTGGGTGTGAGCAAAGCCACCCACTGTAACCTGACCTGGATGGCCACTGGGCTATTTTTAACAGGGGACAAAGTTAAACCTGGTGATTGTTCTGGGGACTCTGGCATGCAGGGGGTGGGGCAGCCTTATCTGGCCCCCTGGCCTTCTGGTGCTGCCTCGGGAGCCAAAATTAGTCCCCAGCCCCACCGGACCTTGTATGGGCACTAGGCGGACCTTGTATGGGCACTAGGCGGAGTGCTGTTCCCCTCCCAGATCCATGGGCTCCTACAAGACAGGCAGGGACACCACGGAGCCAGCTATAACTCTTCCCTCCCCAGGAGTGGGGCCATTTTCTGGGGGTGAAGGGGGTTCTTCTGGGAATAGCCATCTGGGTCAGGATGTCCTTGCCTCCAGGGTCGGGGAAGATTGCCTCCTCCCTGACAGAATAGGATCTGTAGTCCTTTAATGACCCTAGCAAGCTGCAGAGCCTTGGGGTGACCACTCTCCAGCCCTTACTCCCTTACCCTTCCCTCCCCCTCCCCTCACTGCCCCTCCCTAAGCACTGGGTATGGAGCCTGTCAGATCCCATGGGAGCCACAGCCTCCATTCTCAGTTCCCTTCTTCCCTGACTCTTCCAAGCCCTGTTCTTCCTGGCCTCAAATTTCAAAGCCCCTTTTCTTAGCCCAGGATTCAGGTCCTCTTCCTGCCCACTAAAGCATCTTCAGCTATCTAAGGAGCTGGAGGAGGTGACAGATCAAGATGGGGCAACAAGTTCGATCCCTGGTACTGATAAAAATGAAAAAGACAAAACAAACAAAAATGGGGCAACAAGAAACAGAATGTGAGGGGTAGATATAGGGGGTGGGGATAGGGAGACAGCAGCAGGGACACAGAACTCAGCAGAAACAGAGGCAGGAAGAGATTGAGAAAGACAAAAAGACCCAGAAAAGAGAGAGAGGAATGTAGAAGAGGTGGGTGAAAGACAGTAACAGACTGAAGACACTCAGAAACACAGGGAAGACAGAACACTAAGAGTTCCCTTCCATTTCTTGTGAAAGCCCCTCCCATACCCTCACACTCCCCTCCCTCCTGCACCTTCAAATAAATGCCAGCTCCACCATCCCCTTGAGGGTCTGTGCTGAAGGTATGCTGAGCTTTCTTGGGGCCCCATCACTTCTCTGGGTGACCTTGATCCCCCCATTCTGAACCGAGTAATCTGCCAGTTTGCCCACCCACCCGAATCCTTCCCAGACCCTTCCCTTACTGCAGCCTTGTAGATGTCATCCATGGCAGCGGCTCACAGGACAGACTGCTGGGGTTGCCAGCCAGCCTTCAGGACTCAGCTTAAATAGCCCTGCCTCCTGCATTCCCAGCCCAGCCCACCACTGGGCTTCGAGCAGTAGCCTCCACCCGCCTCCACCCCCTACCCTATTGGGGAGATCCCTGGCTGGCCTGAGTCCCTGTATCCTCTGCCCAGGGCAGAGAGCAATGAGAGCTGCAAGGACCAGGTCTCTCACCCTTTGTCTTGGTCACCCCACTGAGAAGTCTCAGGAAAAGTTTCTTGAATGGGTAAAAACATTAGCCTTGGCACAAAGAGGCAAAGTAGTGGTCCCAGGCCAGGCCCCTGTACATAGTGCCTCAACCTTCTAGCCAGTCAAGGAAATGGGTGCTATTGCCCCCCCTCCCCCCACTTTCTGGATAAAGGCACTGAAGCTTCAGGAAGGGTACTGATTTGTCCAAAATCTGACTCATAGTACCTCCTGCCCAGGGTACCTCTCTCTGAAGTGATTGTGAGGAGCATGCAAATAAAAACTGAGTGCATAAGACCATGTCAAGAGGAGCCAAGTTCGGAGTACAGTGATATGGGACTGAGGCAGGAATCGCTGACCCTCTTTTGGACAAGGTCTAGAGTTCTTTAGCCAGAGGTACTGAGAAGCCATGCCCCAGCCCTTCCAACCTCCCCAGGAAGAGCCACACTCACTTTGGGCTTGAGTCAGCTGCAAGCATGTCTTTCAGCAAATATGGCTGGCAGAGGGCCAGCCACTTGTCCCAGGTCGTCTCCCCATTCCCTTTAGGGGTTGCCTCTCAGGCTGCCACTGGGCCAGGGCTGTTTCCCTAAGCCAGCACCGCAGTTCCCAGGTCCCGGGTCAGTGTACCTCTCATGGGTTTGAGCTCCAGCAGGTCATCCTAGCGCACCTGGGCTGAACGGCCAGCACAGATCCTTTTGTCCACCTACCCACCATTTCATGCAGCCTCCCCCGCCCCTTCATAAACACAGCCTGCCCTCTGCCTCGGTCTGCATGACTGCAGCTGAGAACAGGCTGAATTAGCCCACGGTATTCTCCAGGAACCAGGCGTGACACAGGAGACACCTGCGCGTTAAGCACTGGTCAAGTCTCCACACAGGGAAAGAACTCCAGAGCCGGGCACGCCACTGTTACTGCCCCCCCTTTTCCACAGCGGGAAACAGACGAGGCGAGGCAGTAACTTGCTTCAAGTAGCTTAAGGAGTCCGAGACCTCAGTTCTTCCTTTCAGAAGACAGAGGGTTTATAGGGGATCAAGTTCTTGCGGCGGAGGCACGCAGGTACACAGCACAGTAGTACCAGCCGGTCCACAAGAGCTGCGCACGCGCGCTGCCGGCGGACCTGTCAATTACGGGTGAGGGGCGGGGCGAGGACTGAGAAGGCGGCGGGACCAAGATGGCGGCGCGGGCGGGGGTCTGCGGGGACCGGGGGGCGGTGGGACGCTGACCCCGCCTCCCGCTGCCGCCAGTCGGAGTCAGGAACTGCGGAGCCGGAACATGGCGGCAGCGACGGCGCGCGGCTTCGGGCCGGAGCGGGAAGCAGAGCCCGCTAAGGAGGCGCGCGTCGTGGGCTCCGAGCTCGTCGACACGTATACGGTGTGCTGGGGGCGCGGTACCTGAGGTGGGGCGGGTCCCGGAGACCAGAGACCCAGGTGGCGGGTCAGGGAGGCGTCTGGGCCCGGCAGCCCGGAGTTGGAGTAGAGGGGTCTGCCATTGCCGAAAGCCGAGCCCTGGGTGAGGGGTTAGGGGAGAGTGTAATCCCGCATGTCCGGAGGAGGGCTCTGGGGCGGGGTCTCGGGGGATGGAAGAGGAGATTTGGTTGGAAGGGGTCTGGGGCTGATGGAGGCCTGGGCTGCAGGGATGTCTAATTGAGGCGGAGTCCTAGATCCTCCAGGCCTGCCAGGGACGCGAGCCTGCGTGAACATGACAGGGGTTCCAGGAGGAAGGCCTGGGACCGGAGCGCTGGGAGGATGCGCTGCGGGAAGGAGTAATCCCATACAAGACGTGTGGGAGAGGAGGCAGGATTCTGATCTAGGTGCCCAGGATCACCGTGGAGATCTGCTGTGACAAATGAAGGAGGAATCTAGGAGGTTCATGGCTTTGATGGGGCAGCAAGCGCCCTCACAAATCCTCGGCTATGGAGGAGACAGAAGACCGAAAAGAGCGATATTTCCAGACTGCGATGGGGTTGAGACTCTCTTGGGTCTGGGTAGAGTTGAGTACCAGGCCTGAGTCTGGGGGTGCTGCCTGGTAAAACTTGTTTTTGGGTGGGGGCTCATTGAACACCTCCCAGTCTCCTGGCCATTGTTCCCAAGAGGATAGGGAGTGGGTGGGAGCCTTGCCTCTGAGTGTGTTGTACCCCCTTAACCTCCTTCCTAACCCCCCTTGAGATCCATTCCTGTACTCTTTTTCTTTTCCTGGGAGCCGGAGGAGGGAGCTGCTAGGATGGAAGAGAGGCTGGGGGCGGATCCTGGAGCAAATGGCCTGCCCTGGAGACATGGCTGCTCCTCGGAGGATAGAGGATTAGCTGTTGATTATTTCCTCGTCCCCCTTCCCTGCTGCAGAGAGGGGCATGAAGTTACCATCTGGGGTCCAAAATCAGCTGGAGGGTCATCTCTAAAACGCATCTCCAAAAAGCTACCTGTTTGGTGCCCTGCCTTTCCTGTGAATATGTGGATGGAAGGTAGTAATCCAGATTGATCCTAATGATATAGGACCTCCAAGTGATATAAAGGAAATATAATTCCCAACCTGCTAGATGTCCAGTACACCAAATTTGTGTTCCCCAAAATCAAAGAATGAAGCTCAAGGAACAACAGAGATTAAGATTAGGAAATTTTACTGAGGGAGAGGCATCTACTGAGAGACAGAAGAGGGGGCCCAGGTGGGTTGCCTTGGACCCCACTTTTAAGAGGGAGTTTTATAGACCAAAATCATGAGATAGATACAAGGTGGAATGAAGCTGTGATCAACCAATAAGATTACAAGTATAGCTGCTTATGTAATATTGGTCCAATGGGAAAGCAGATCATGTAGAAAGTGTACATTGAAAGAATAAGGACCTTCTTTGGAAGAGATAAGTCAGGAGGTCCTGGTTACCCACTTGAGTGACTGATATATGTCTAGACAGGAGATACTGGTTGTCTTAGTTACTTTTCTCTTTGCTGAGACAAAATACCCAGTACCCAAAGTTAAAGGGGGAAAGGTGTATTTAACTCACAGTTTGTAGAGATTTTAGTCCATAATCAGCTGGCTCCAAGGTGGAGTGGCTTGTCAGAGAGATTTTGCAGAGAACTGTTCATGGCACCGAAGGTACCAAAAGCAACAAAGAACCTTAACCACATCTTTCTGCCCCTTACATAGTATCCAGGCTACTGGGCCCTAGTGCCAAACCAATCAGTGGACTGATTTAGTAGTCACCTACCCTTTATCCTAACATTGCACTATGAATCAGTCACACACATTAGATTCAGCTGCCTGTGGAGAATCCCCACCTGTGACCACATAAAGCTTGGGGGGGGGGGCATCTAGGTATAAGCCATAACACAAGTCATAGTATATTGGGTATCCCTTGGGAGATATGTAGACCTGGTCATTCTGTCTTTGTCTTGAAGCCAGGCTTTCAATGGATGCACCTCCGTAGTTGTAATATATTCTCATCTTCTGCATTGACTCCCTCAAGGGGCTAGACTATAATATTTTACCTTAAAAAAAAAATAGCTGTCTATAATATTCCTTTCTCTGAAGAGATACACCTGACTGCCACAGGGGCAAGGGACCAAGATTATTCTGGCTGCTTCTGGCTGATGGGGGTCATAGTTGTGATTGGCAGCCAAAGATACTACACAGAAGGTCTGTCTAAAGGCCTCATCTTGGGTAGGCATATAGCTTTGGGAGGAGGCAAGGCCAGAGAAGCAGTTAAGTATGCATGGGCTAAATAAGATCAACAATGCTATTACAAATAAGACTAACAAATGTTTCCACCAGGAAGAGTTGGTAATAGCTCCCCACAAAGAGTTGGGAGAAGGTCCTGGGAATTTCAGAATCCGATGTGACATTAACGTGTCATTTCTTGAACAGCCATTGAGATATAAGCAGAAGAATCAGGAATGTTCCTGCAATACTCAGCTTTTACAACTGTACAAGTATTCTCTTGTTAGAATGTCTAGTACCATCCAATTTTGGAAGACAGCTTGTTTTATTAATTTCACTTCATCTGGGAGAGAGAGATCAGTTGAGGTGTTGTTTAAGACCCAATGAGTATAGTCAGTCAAGGTCTTGATGTATTACAAGGTATCTTCTAATCCTAGGGAAGCAATAAAGATAGAAAGCAAATGATCATGCCAGTGAAACACACTTCTAGTTTCACTGTTTCATCAGTGTCATAGATAGGGTAAGTCTGCAGGTTGGTTGATATTTTTGACATTCCTCCTTTGTAACCATGCAAATCTCAGCATGCATCTCCTTATCCATGCAGGGGGCAGCTAGGGACACAATTTAGTTCCACAGGATCAGCAAGTGCCATTGGAGGCTTCCCATCTAATTCAAGGGTGTTTAAACCAGTCTGTTACAAAGCAGTCTTCAACCTATAAAGTTGTGGTGTATATAAACTGCTTGGGGAGTGTCCCTCCCAAGTAGACCAATGAGAATAAGAGTGATTTCTTTGTTCGCAACAGAAGGGAACTTTTCTACTAAGTTGTCTTATAGTTAACCACATACAGTCATCTCACGTCTGAAAGTAACCATCTTTATATATATAATTGTTGGCTCTGATGACAGATCCCTTATTCCTACTTCATAGGGATTTTGCCAGAGTCTATAGCAAGGATTCAGTGGCATTTTTAGGCAAAAATTTGATTATGTCCAGGATTACTAAGGGTGTCATTTATGGGCTACTCAGTTGCTTTACTGTGGGGTGAACTATGAACCACTGAACTTTTTCATACCTCATCAGTGTTATATTGTAGCTTATTCTAGTCATCTCTTTGAAGTGAGGATACCCTCCAAGGAAGTCCTGATGCCCTTAATGAGGGGAACCATATGTCCAATGAGATGTTTATTGTAGTGACTCTGCATATTCCTGGGCCCACACCAGGAAGGACTTGCTGGAAAAGTAATTACTAGAAGGGCTAAGAGTAACACCTTAGACTACATATCTGAAGACTTTGCTTTCTTTTTGAAGAATTTTAAGTCTTCTGTGAGTTCACGTGGTTATTCGGATGGTTGCTCACACTCAGTGACAGTTTGTGGTTCCCTGGGTTTGAGTCAGGTAGTGAATACAAGAGTCCAGGTGTGCTATCTGGACAGTTGATGGAGTTGATAGGATCACCATGTATGGTGACCTAGGGAAGGAGATAATGAGGGCAGAGACTTCACCAGTCCTAAATCTCTTGAATAGAATATGGAATTTCCCTTTGCTTTAGGCTGAATTTCCATTACTTGTTGAAAAGTGCTACAAGTTAGCCAGTGAGGTGACATCTTTTAGTAAGACATCTGTTTGATGATTTGTAAGAAAAAGGTATCCATTAAGCATTTCAAATGGATCACGGCCTTAAATTTGAGGTGTATTTCTTACTTTGATTAGAGCTAAAAGTGGTAAGTGAGACCACTGTAGTTAGGTCTCCTGAGCCATTTTGCAAAGATGTCTCTTTAGGGTCTCATTTTCTGTACCTTTCCTGATGATTATGATCTCTCTGCACAGTGAAAGGGATGGAGAATGCCCAGTGCCTGAAAGACAGCCTGTGTGACTGTTCCTTTAAAAGAAGGCCCATTATCACTCTGTAAGCTCTTGGGAAGCTCAAACCTGGGGATGATTTCTAAGACAAAAACCTTTACTACTACTTGTGCCTTTTGTGTTCTGCAAGGAGAAGCCTTAGCCCAGTTTGTGAAAGCATCTACCCAGACCAATAGGCATTGGGCCCCTTACTTTGGCATACAAGTGAAATAAGCTGTCAGTCTTCTCCAGGGTGTTTACTATGTGTCTGTACACAGAGGAGGGGCTGTAGTCCAGTTAGGAGGACTGTCTTTTGGCAGGGCTCATGTATTTTAACTATATGTTGTGTTGTCTGGGAGAGTCCCTTTCCTTTGAATCACTTTGAGGCCATCTGCTAGGTCTTGTCTCTCCCCAAGTAGAAGATTTGATGTAAAGTCTTAATGCTTTTCCATTGGCCAGAACCAGGAAGGAACAGTTTACCATCATCTGACTGTAACCATTCTGATGGAAAGAACTGACATCTAAGGGAGAGAGCCCGTTTGATTTCTGACTGAGAGTACTTAGCTTGAGTGTGATCAAGGGGCCCTTCCCAGATTGCAGGGGGGGAGTTTCTGAAGGGGACACCCTTGAGCGGCATCTTGTACAGCTGTATCAGCCAGTTTATTACCTTGAGATACTTTGTCAACTCCTGTTTGGTGTCCTCTGCAGTGAATAACCACTACTTTGGAGGGCATATAAGCAGCTGATAAAAGTTTTGCCTGTCAGACAATTTTGTTTCTTTCCATATGGCTGCATAGGCATGTAATACAAGAAAAGCATACTTTGAATCAGTATAAATGCTGACTTTTTGTCCTTCACTGAGATGAAAAGCCCTGGTTAGAGCTATGAGTCCTGCTAGCTGAGCACTAGGGGCAAATGAGAAACTTTCAGGCACCTGAAAAAGTTACTGCACACCCTGTCTTTCTTGGCCCATTTTCCACAAAGGAACTGCCATCACAGAAGAGAATAAAATCAGGGTCAGTCAGGAATGTGTCAAATGAGTCTTTTTTTGGCAGTGTGTATAGGGAGAATTACCTGTTTATAGTCATGCTTTCAGCTTTTCAGCAATTTCCTCCTTTTCAGTAGAAAGGTAGCAGAATTTAAAGAAGGATATGTCTTTATTCGAATAGCTGATCCTTCTGGGAGTAAAACGTGGTATTCTAAGAAATTTGATTGAATGGGGCTCGGGTTTTAGCTCAGCGGTATAAGCACCTGCCTTGCAAGCAGGCAGTCGTGAGTTCAATCTCCGGTACCAATTAAAAAAAAAACGAATTTGATTGTCTGGCTCTTTTCAAAAGAAAGAAGTCCTGCCACATGGTGAGATGTATATATAAGGAGATCTTTGCCTAAAGTCTTAGATGCCTCCAAGTCACTGTGACCACAGCTGTAAGACACAAAGGCCATCCCTTTGCTATAGTGTATTAAATCATGACTCAGGTACCCAAGCTGTTGAGCAGCTCCTCAATCATGTATAACTCCCAAAGCCTTGCCCCACCTTTCATCAGCATACAGACCCAAAGGGTGTCCTGTTGGCAGGCTTTTAGAAGTGCTTGTTTAAGTTTCTGCAATGCAGTTTGGGATCAGGTTCCCAGGTTAAAATATGGGTATCTGCCTTTTGGGCTTCCTTTATAAGCTGTTGCAATCTCACCATACCCTGCTATCTAAAGGTGACAAAAACCTGTAATTCCTAGGAATCCACTTAGCTGTTTTAGGGTCTTGGGCTGCAGGAAAGAAAGTATTGATTTAATTTTCTCTTCCCCTAGCCTTTGGGTTCCCTTAGATATGGTAAAGCCTAAGTATTTTATATCAAAGCTGCAAAGTTATGCCTTAGGCCTAAAGAGTTTATAATTTCTGTCTACTAGAAAATTCAGCAGAGCATGGGTACCTTGGCTAGAGAGCTCTTTTTAGTGAGTACATAATAATATATAATCTACATATTGCGAGATTATTCAAAATACACCGTCATGGGAAAGCACTTACTTACCCAACGAGATGAGGACGGACTGCCTCCAAAATGATTGAGAAAGCACAGTCCAAGTCAGTTGAGAAGCCTGGTCATGAGGATTTTCAGAGGCAATAAGCCAGGGATTTAGCTCTGTGGTTCAAGCACCTGCCCAGTAAGCGTGAGGTTGTGAGTTCGATCCCTGGTACCAAAAAAAAAAGCCAAAAAGAAATTGGGAATCTGTAAAGAAATACAAAAGAAGGCATCTTTTAAATCTAGCACTGAAAACCAATGGACATCTTGTAGATCTGTGAACAGACAGTATACAAGTTAGGTACCACCAGGTGGGTTGGCACTGCTGTGTCATTTATCAATCTGATGACCTGTACCAATCTCCATTCCCCGGAGTTTTTGAGCCTCCAAGAGTGGAGTGAGCACAAGATATTACAATGTTTGAGTAGACCTTATGCCCTTAATTTACTGATTATGGGCAATAATTGTTAGAGGGCATTATCTCTGATGAGGGAAAAATAGAGGGATCTTTTTTTTTTTTTTTTTTTTTTTTCCTTCTTTTTCCTTTTTCCGGGGATTGAACTCAACGACTGCCTGCTTGCAAGGCAGGCGCTTATGCCGCTGAGCTAAATCCCCAGCCCCAAAATAGAGGGATCTTTGAAATGTATTTGCACTAGGGCAGCTCTTACTGCTTTACCTATTCTACCTTTAGTTCCTGTGCCCATGGTGGGGAGGCAGCCCTCCTGACCGTGTGTATTACAGGATTGAAGTAAAATAAGGTATCTCTCCCCAAGAGGGGAACTGGAATTTTGGCATAATTTAAAAAGAGTGAAGAGAAAGCTGTCCCAGTTACAACCTAAGGGTTGTGAGAAATGGTAAGAGTCACCTCCTCTCCAGTGACTCCTTTCACTGAAGTAGATGGCTGGAAGGAAGGCCAGGGTTGAAAAGAGGGCCTAGAGGCATGCATCATTGTCTAGCAGTAGGCTGCTTTCTTTCCCCTCAATAGTCGTATTTCCCAGAGCTCCTATGGAGGTGACTGTCTAGCCAGAGGGAGAAGGCAGAGAGTGCCCAGATACTTTCAGAATGCTGGAACTGCTGGCAAGATGGTCTGATTTCTGGGGCCTTCACCTCAGGGCTCAGTCTGACTGCCAGTGGTCACCTTTGTGATCAGGGAATGACTTGGGGGGCCTCTTGTTGTGAGGGCTTTTATCACTGTCTCCTATGGTGGCCTGGCTTTTAGCAGTGGTAGCAGGTAAGTTTAATTGTCAAGCTCATCTTGGAGCCCCAAGAATGAGACTTATAGAGTCTACTCCTTTTAAGGCAGCCATTTTTTCTTGGTTTCTTTGTTTTCTATCGTTGGCTTCCTCCTGGTCTCAGTTGTAAACTACTAAGGAGGCAGTTTTCACTAAAGTATCTAGAACAAAAGTGATGTTCTGTAGCTTTTTTCTGATATCTGAGGGCAACTGGGTAATAAACTTATCATTAAGAATAATCTATCAGGGCTGGGGATTTAGCTCAGTGGCATAAGCGCCTGCCTTGCAAGCAGGCAGTTGTGAGTTTGATCCCTGGTACCGATAAAAAGGAAAAAAAGAATAATCTATCCTATCAGATTCAGAGCCAAGAATGTATATTTTATCAATGATTTTTGTAAACAGTTTAAGAAGGCAGAGGGTTTCTCATCTTTCTTCTGGTAAATGGTTAATAATTTAAATAATCAAAAGTCTTAGCTTTCATCCTTCTTACACCTCCAAGAATGCATGTTTGAAGATGTCTCCTATAGTTCTAGTCTCCCATCTGGTTAGTAGGCCAGTGAGGATGTTGTATAGAGTATGCTTGGGCTCCAGTAGGAACCAGCTATTCCCCTGGCTGCTTGTCTTCTGGCCTTCTAAGATTATCAATGTGATAGTCATCTCCAAATGTAATAACAACTTGTAATGCTACTTGTCTCTCATTAGAAATCAACAGTTGATTTAAGAGTGATATTACATCTTTCCAATCTAGTTCATAGGTCTAAGTAAGTTCCCTCAGTGTACTTACCAGGATCATCTGAAAACTCTCCCAGATCTTGTTTGATTTGTTTGAGGTCCCTGAGAGAAAAGAACACATGAACATGGGTAGTACCATATTTACCATTTACTTCCAGTAAGGAACTGAACTTGAGGGGCTTGAACAAAATCGCCTAAGGATGGATATAGCCTTACTCTTAAGATCCAAACAGCAACTGGGGGAAGTTATAGTAAAGGAGGGTTTGAGTAAAGTTGGAAACCTCTGCAGGGTCCAAACCTCATTCTCAGAATCCAAAGGGCAAGTCGGGGGGAACCTCAGGCTGGGTGATCGTGGATGTATCCAGCTGTGTCAGCTGGGCCAAAGGTGTCTGATTTTCCTGGCTTACATTTATATTTTGAGCACAAGTAAGGATTATCTTTTAATGCAAAGAAAGCCTGAACATAAGGTAATTCTGGCCATTTTCCCTTTCTCATAGGACAATTCTAATTATGAATTAGTGTCATAATCAGTACTTCCTTCTGCATTCTATTTTGCCTCTAGAGGGTAGGCAGGCCATATGCAGGCAAAGAAAAATATTAAATAGCTCTTTCTCAATATGTGATGATCGAACAATTTCTAGTGCTTAAGAATACATTCCAGGGCCGGGGATTTATCTCAGCTGCACAAGCACTTGCCTGGCAAGTAGGAGGTCATGAGTTCAATCCATGGTTCAACCATGGAGTTCAAACCAAGAAAAAAAAATACATTCTAAAGGAATAAATGAATTCAACATCGAGTTTCCCCTGTGCCACACAAGAGGAAACTAGGTATCCCTTTTAATCCCTATATACCCTTTTAAGGTGTCCCCTGAGGTGACCTTCTTTGGAACAGATAGCTGTAGGATGACCAGAAGATAGATTAGGCTGGACTGGCTATCCTTACTGACTGATACCCTTACTTTGCCTAGAAACTCACATACCTAACTCTTAGCATGTGTTTCCAAAAGTACAAGCTACAGTTGATTCCAGCTGTAACAGTCATGTTTTAAAAAGGAAGGATTGCTAGCAAAATTAAACCAATAATCAAGAGATCTTTCCAGTTTTTGAAAGAGAGTGAGGAAAATATCAGAGGGTAAACTGGAAGTGGTTGGAGTACTTCCCGGCCTACAAAAGAGATCCTTCTAGAGATAGAGTCAAATAATGGCTTGGAGAAATCCTGCCCTGGGACCTAGGGCAAAGAAGTCCATAAGACATGTGTTGTCTATGTAATCACCTTGGGAATATTCCTTAGGAGCAGACTAAGTGTTACTCAGATTCCACGCAAAAATTTCTGTCTCCGCAACACACTATTGAAGCTCACAGGTTAAAACTTAACACTCATTGTTCAGCAAGCACCATTTATTAGCAAAAGTGTTTCCTTCCCTTACACACATAAATGATGAGAGCCACACCTAGGAAGGGAGAGTGAGCCAGGATGTTGAGGATTCTCCATTAAACTAAATGTTTTAGTCCCCTTAAATATTGTGCTTGAGGAGACAGCTCCTTCTGGTCTCACCCAGAAGTCAGTTCTTTCCATAGGGTCTTAGGTTTAGACTCTCAAGGCAGACCGTTGCCCAGAACACTTAAGCTGGGACATGAGTTCACATGCATTCTCCTGGATGGCCTAAATTCTATTATTTCATCTGATCCAGAGCAGCCATTTTGATGGAGACAGGGGACTTCTGCTTGCTGGCTGTCTCCTTTTTCCATAAAGAACATCATTTTCTCCTTTTAGGTTTACATCATCCGGGTCACTGATGGCAACCATGAGTGGACAGTCAAGCACCGTTACAGTGACTTCCATGACCTGCATGAAAAGGTAACTCTTAGGATTTGTGGCTTAGGGCTTGGGAGTGTGAAGGCCAAGTTTAAGGGCAAAAGCAATTTCATGGGTGTAGTTTACTGTAATAAACCAGTGTATCAATATAATTGGGAAAAAACTGGTAGATACTAGGAGTTTAACACTAGTTCAGGGGGTTCTCCGAGGAACATGCTTGAATTTTGATTTTCACATTTGAGTTTTGAATTCTGATTGCCAGTCCCATATTAGACAGTTTCCCAGTCTGGGACAGGTTTGAACTTTTTTTACCTAATATAGGTGTCTAGAACCTGTTCTTTAGTATCTGGGTGTGACTCCATTTCTTTCTTTGCTTTTGGAGAGAGCAGCCTTTCTCTAGGTCATTGGCAGTGAAAATGTTTTTAAAACGCTCTTGCAGCCTTCATTGGTTTTCATTTTGGTTTGGAAGGATGGTTGTTTTTTAGAGCTCAAAGTTTTGCTTTTCTCTCCAAAGTCTCCAGATGAAATTCCTCATCTGGTATTGCATTGGTATTTGTAAAACTAATTGGATTTGAAGAAGCCTATCCCAGGTGCCCTAGCTGGGTCACCAATACTCCTGGATTTCTGCTATGGAATTTGTAACAAGTGCCTGCTTTCTCACTTTGATTTGCCCAAGCACGGAGCTTCTTAATCTGTGATTGATAATGCTCATGTTTTCTCACAGCTTGTTGCAGAGAAAAAGATTGATAAAAATCTACTTCCACCCAAAAAGATAATTGGGAAGAACTCCAGAAGCTTGGTGGAAAAGAGAGAGAAAGACCTAGAAGTGTACCTTCAGACCCTCCTGACTTCCTTCCCTGGCGTGGCCCCTAGAGTGCTGGCCCACTTCTTGCATTTTCACTTCTATGTAAGTTCCTCTTGGGGTTCTCACCTTTGCCTGCACCTCCACCACTGCTAGACTAGAGGCAGCAAACCAGTATAGACTTCAGCTTTGAAGAGAGGTGCTTTGGAGTTTGACCTTGAGGCTAGAAGACAAAGGAACATCACCCTGGGTTTTGAGCAGAAGCACATTCATTGGCAAATTGCCTTAAATAAACTGACTAGCGATAGAGAGGTTTTCCTCCATCACAATACAGTTTGTTCAGAAAAAATGGCCTGTGGGTGTTTGGAATTCCATTTTCTTCAAAATGGGTGAAGATGGATTAGGGACAGCTGACAGCTGGCTTACACTGTCTTTGAGCTGTTAGTTCACAGCTTAAGACTAATTAAAGGATGGGGTGGTATCTTGGGGTATAAGATCCAGGCTTGCATGGTCGGGTCCTGAGGATGATAATAGATACCTTCCTGGGATGGACTGTGTCCTAGAGCACCTCTGCCCTCCCTTTGGGTAGGAGCAGTCATGGACTGCTGGTGACAGAATAAGTCCCAGATCTCATGAGGAGCCTTTGATACTCAAAGAACCATCCAGCCATTGTATAGTGGGCATCTTCTATAATGTCTTCACCCTTTTTTAGGTTTGTGAATCCATTAAATATGCTTTCTCAGAATGTCCAACAGTATTTCTTTAAAGGCTTCTCCTTTAGATGGCTTGGCCTGCCATCCAGGAGTTTGGATGTGTAATTTGTGATGCCTTAGAAAAATAAGCACAAAATAAACTTTTCGAAATACTTAACTAGCACTGAAATAAAGAAAGGGCATCTCAGCACACACCTGTAATCCCAGCTAGGCTGAGGGAGGAAGTCTCAAGTTCAAGGCCAGCATGGGCAGTTTAGTGAGACTCTCAAAATAAACTTTTAAAAAATGGCTAGGGATGCAAAATAAAAGGCAGTTAGCCTTTAAAAGCAGCTAGCAGTTCCACTTCTGAGAATTATTCCAAGGAAGTGGCAAAAAGAATATATGAACAAAGGTAGTCATGCCAGGATTTGTAGCAAGATACTGAAAATCCAAAAATCCAGTGGGACGAGGTTAAGAAAAATAAAGGGTGCAGCCATGCAGTTGGCTATTAGGCTGTTGCAAAAATGCTGGCAAATGTACATTTGTTAGCATGAGAAAATAGTTAAAGGAAATGAACAGGTCATGAAACAGTTCATAGACTCTGGGATCTCTTTTATAAGAAAAGATTTATGTGAATATATTTAGGACAATTCTAGAAGGTTATACATTAAAATACTAGGAACAGTTTTCTATGGATAGATTTTCAGATAATTTACATTTAATAATTTTTTTCTTTATGTGATGAGGATAGGAAAGACTCCCCTCTCTGTCTTGTCTTACAAGAACGGAAATACAGGTGACGGTTATAAAGGCTCAGACATATTTAAAGTATAGCTTTCTAGAAGTGATTGCAGAGTAAGACAGCTGAACGTTTCTTGGAGCACAAAATACAGTCTAGAGATTTGGGATTTGGTGATAGTGCTAGCTCAGGTCACCAAGCTAGTAGAGGCCATGTGGGAAAACAGTGATATTACAACTGGATGTGTTATGTGCTTTGGATTTTATTTAGTTTATACTGGTAGCATATGTGGTAAACAACACTTTAGTGTTGCAAGTTATTCTGTTTTGTTTTGATACAGGGCCTTACTCTGTAGTTTAGGCTGGAGTTGGACTCACTGTGTAGCCCATGCTGGCCTCGAACTTGCAGCAGTCCTTCTGCCTCTGCCTCCTGAGTGCTAAAATTAGATATGCACTACCATGCCTGGTTGCAAGTTTTTTTTGTGGGGAGGAATACTGAAATTTGAACTCGGGACCTTGCATTTGCCAAGCAGGCACTGTGCCACTGAGCTAAATCCCCAGCACTGCAAACTATTTTCCTTTTTTTTTTTTCTTTTTCTTTTTAGTACTGGGAATCAAATTCAGGACCTCATCCTTGCCAGGCAGGTGCTGTGCCATAAGTCTTGCAGATAAACTTCACTGATTAGTGTTTTAAAAAACTTTGTCCACTTAAGGATGAAACCTGATGAGCAGCCCTTTGAAAGAATAATTCTTATTTATTTATTTTTAAAGCACTGGGGATTGAACACAGATCCTTTATACTGAGCTGCATCCTCAGCCTTTTAAAGTTTTATTGTTATTATAGTATATTTTATAATTGTTCTATCTTAGTATTAGTTGTGGTTAATCTCTTACTCAGCCTAATTTGTAGATTAAACTTTATTGTGAGTCTGTATATATGGGAAAAAACATAGTATATATCACTCGGTCCTATCTGCAGTTTTATACATCTACTAGAGGTCTTGAAACATATCCCCCAATGGGTAAGAGGGACTTCTGTACCACTTTGTGTTTATCTGTGTGTCAACTATTGGACATTTGGGTTGTTTTCACTTTGGGGCTATAGGCAGTGCAGCTGTGAACCCTGATGCACAGTAGTCCCTGTATACCCACAGGAGGATACTTCCTAACACCGGGGACAGTACCCAGCCCTCTGTGTGCTATGACTTTTCTATACACACACAAGGTCATTGCCTTCTCTGTCTTAACTAAGTACTTACACACTGCTGGTAACTTTTGCAGTTTGAGGTACGATAATAGAATTAGCAAAAATTTCTTTTTCCTTCTTCATAATTTCACAGATAGAAGATTCATTTTTACTGTGTATCTCAGCAATTTTAGCCTCTCAATTTTTTCTCATAAAGTGGAAAACCTTCATCTTTTCACTTAAGCAAACACTTTTAAGACTTCTCTTTGGTGGGGTTGGGGATTTAGCTCAGCGGCATAAGCGCCTGCCTTGCAAGCAGGCAGTCGTGAGTTCAATCCCTGGTACCAATAAAAACGAAAAAGACCAAAAAAAAAAAAATTAAAAAAAAAAAAAAGACTTCTCTTTGGTTTATCCAAATTGACACCATCAGTCCTGCACTTCGAGATTGTCTGTTGAGTAAAATAAGTGTTAGTTAAATGCAAACACTTCAAGATTGCGATAAGGCGGGTAGTACGTAAGCTGTGTGTAGTGTAGCTACACTGAACAAAGCCCAGTTGATGGCTCAGGAGTGATGGCAGGTGGCCTTAGATTTTATTATCGTACTCAGAAGCGAATGGCACACAGTTTAAATTTATGACCTATTTATTGTTAGAATTTTCTGTTTAATAATTTCAGGCTGTTTCAGGTATCTATAGGTGGATGAAACCTAGAAAATGAAACTAGACAAGGGGGGAGTATAAAGTTACAGTTTTATATATATTGGAAGCTGGGTCATATAGTAATTTTTGACTTTTTGAGAAACTGCCAAATTGCTTTTCTTTTTTTTTAAATTTTATTTTAAAGAGAAAAAAACCAATGATACAGAATTTCAAAACAAGATAATAGGAAATTAACAAAGGTTTATATATTGCGTATTGTTACCTTCAGAGTAATTGCTCAGATTATAAGACATGGGCCTGCAAATTGATCAAATAGTATAAGCACAAACCGTTCTTTACAATGCACTAAAAGAAATTAGTAGTATAATTATCTTAGCTATCGTGTGTGTGTCTGTGTGTGTGTGTGTGTGTGTGTGTACACATTTGTGTATTCCTGCCCTTCTTTCCTCCTTTCCTCATCCCAATTGTTCTTTCCTTTTGAGCAGTTTCTTTCCCTTTCACAATAGCTATTGCACATTTTGGGTATTACTAACTCTTTGAGTTTCTTACCGTAGAGAGACAATACAATGTTTACACACGCAGGACTAATTTATTTCACTTCTGGGTATGGTCTCTAGTTGCCGCCATTTGCCTATAAAAGCCTCAAGTTTATCCTTCTTTATAGCTGAGGAGTACTCAATTGTATAAAACACCACATCTTTTTTATCCATTCCTCAGTTGATGGGCATTTGAGTAATGGGACCTCCAATCCTAGTTTTTTGAGAAATCTACACACTGATTTCCACAGTGATTGCACAGTCTACACTCCGACTGATAGTGAAGCAAGGTTCCTTTTTCCCTGTGCAGCCCCACTAGTGTTTATTACAGGTTGATTTCTTAATGATAACCATTCTTTCGGGAATCATAGTGTTTTAATTTGCATTTCTCTAATGACCAATATCTTTTTTTTTTTTAAAGAGATTAAGACAAAACAGGACGTAAGAGAGCAGATCAGAACAGAGCAATGTAAGCAATGCAGTATTTCACCAGAAGACAACCCATAATTAACAGTAACTACCACGATGTCTCTTTCTTTGAAATAGTTGAGTATAACTTCATATACAATACTATCAAACAGAACAAAATAGTATAAAAACATTCAAGAGAATGAGAGTATTACGGGGCTTTCAGAACCAAATAACAGAAAACAAATAATGGCTACTATATTATCTCATTTTCCACAGGAAATTTGTTTATACTTTCACATGTAATACAATCTAATGACCAATATCATTGAACATTTTTTCATGTTTATTTGCTTTTCATATTTCTTCATCTGAGAAATGTGTATTCATGTCAGATGCCCCTTTTTGGATTGAGTCTTTGAATTGAGGGGCCCCTGATTTTTTTCAGTTGTTTATACATTCTAGATAGAAGTCCTTTGAGAGACAGTTGACTAAAATTTTTTCCCACTCTATGGGTTATCTTTTCACTCTGTTGGTGATTTCTTTTGATGTGCAAAAACTTTTTAATAAGATGAGATCTTAGTCGTTGATTCTTTGAAGTACTTCCCTTGCAGTTTGGTTTTTTGTTCATAAACGCTGCCGACACCTACAATATTCCTACGTACTTTTTCCTTCAGTAGACTTCTGGCTCCAAATTGTTTTTCAAGTTGCTATGCTTTTCCTACCCACGTACATAGGTTCTGATTTGTGCACATCCTCATATCCTTACTAATTTTTGTTCTTTTTCTTTTTCTTTCATTAAATCCTAGACAACCCATAAGTGTGAAGTGGCACAGTATCTCATTGTGGGTTTTAATTTGCATTTTCACAATGACTAATGATGTTGAGCCTCCTTTTGTGTGCTTATTGTCTTCTTTGTTTTTTTTTTTTTGTTTTGTTTTGTTTTGTTTTGGTTTTTTTTGCTTATTGTCTTCTTTGGAGAAATGTATTCAAATCAGTTCAATGTATTTAAACATCTTTGTAAACATCAGGTTGGTTTTTTATTGTTGTTGTTGTTGTTGCTTGTCTTTTTGAGACAGGGTCTCGCTATGCAGTTCAGGCTGGCCTTGAACTCACTTTGTAGCCCAGGCTGGTCTCGAATTTGCAAGGATCCTCCTGCCTCAGCCTCCCAAGTGCTGGGGTTACAGGAATGTGCCACCACACCTGGTTTAGGTTGTTTTTCTTTTTTGTGGCTAAGAGTTCTTTCTATATTCTGAATGCTAAAGCTTTACCAGAAAGATGATACGCAAATAAAATGATCTCTCCCATTCATGTTTTTTTTGAGATGGAATCCTGCTGTGTCACTCAACCCACCCTTAAACTCAAAGTCCTCCCACGTCATGCCTCCTCAGGTGCTAGAATTACAGGTGTGTGTGTCACCATGCCTGGCCTTACACATACCTTCTTTTAGGAGTTTGAGTTGTAGCTTTTTGGGTGTGAGGGCGTGGGTGTGTGTGTGTGTGATGTGGAGACTGAACCAAGGGCCTTTTTTCTGAATGACATACCCACCGTTTTTATTTTTTGCTTTGGGAGAGTCCCATAGAGTCACTGAATTGCTCAAACTGGACTGGAAGTTGTGATTCTCCTGCCTCAGCATTTCAGAACACTGAGATTACAGGTGCCACCACACCTAGCTAGCTTTTGTATTTAGATCTTTGAGTTAATTTTTTTATATATGGATCAAAATAGGGGTCTAACTTGGTTCTTTTGTGGTATGGATTTTTTGTTGTTGTTGTCTTTTTTGAGATGGGGTCTCACTATGCAGTTCAAGCTGGCCTTGAGCTCACTTTGTAACCCACGCTGGTCTCGAACTCACAATGATCCTCCCACCTCAGCCTCCCGAGTGCTGGGATTACAGGCGTGAGCCACCACTCCTGGCTGTGGTATGGGTTTTAAGGCGAGGAAAGACAGTACCACTTCTCTCCCTAGCCAGCTCTGAGGTGGGAAATTAGAGGAAAGAACAACCTGTGTTTGCTATCTCTGGATACCTGTACCCTGCTCTTGGGCCTGTGGCAATAGACTCCACCCACAAACTGTAGAGTAGAAGTTTTTACTTTCAGTGGAATAGAATACAATAGAGAATTCTAGCACGTCATTTTAGGACAGGACAGCGGTCTTGGAATCAGGCAGAACTGAGTATTTTTCTGGGTCCCAGTCTCTCTTCTTGGTATACTGAGGGGCCTTTTGAGGCTTGCCAAAGACCATGTAGTGAAGGTCTAGGGCAGCAGTGGCAAACCTAAGGCACGCATGCCACAGCAACTGTTGGTACCATTGAAAACTCTTAAGAGATTCGCCATCAGGGGTCTGGCGTTAGAAGAGAGGGTTTAGGTTCAGAGCTTTCCACATGCCTGCCAGCCATGCCTAGCTGTCCTAGTAAGGGAAGACACTTTGATCTCTTGAAAAATGGTTTTTGTGTCATTCTCTGTATTTTGTTTTGTTTTTTCCCAAATCCATTTTATTTCAAGAATAAAAAGAAAGTAAAAAAGGAAAGAATAAAAAGCTACAATAAAATTTCAAAACACATAAACCAGGGGCAACAGTGGTACATACACTGCACGTTGTCATCCCCAAATCATTCACCCAGAGCACAGGACCTCTGCATTCAATTGTCCAAACAATACCAACACAAATCTTTCTTTTCAGTGAACTCAGATAAATAGTAGTATAACTGTCTTAACTATTGTTTTTATATGCAATATGCATACATTTTTTTCTTTCAGCTTCTCATACTAACTAATCAATATGCTGTTTACACATGTCTTATTCATTTCACTAATTAGTATGGTCTCACGTTGCATCCATTTACCTATAAAAGTCTCCAGTGTATCCTTCTTTATGGCAGAGTAGTATTCCATTGTACAAAAAGACCACATCTTTTTTTTTTTTTTTTTTTTTTTTGTCTTTTTTATTTTTATCGGTACCAGGGATCGAACTCACGACTGCCTGCTTGCAAGGCAGGCACTTATGCCGCTGAGCTAAATCCCCAGCCCCAACCACATCTTTTTTATCCATTCCTCAGTTGATGGGCATTTAGGTTGTTTCCAAGATCTGGCTATTATAAAACTGCTGCTATAAACATGGGTGCACATATATCACTGTGGTATGATATTTTTAATTCTTTTGGGAAGATAACCAGAAGAGGTATAGCTGGGTCAAATGGGACCTCCAATGCCAGTTTCTTGAAAAATCTCCACACTGATTGCACAGTCTGCATTACTAACTGTGGAGAAGGATTCCTTTTTCCCCACAGCCCCTCATTCATTATTTCTTGATTTCTTTATAGTAGCCATTATGTTCTCAATAATAATACTTTGCGGTACAGCTGGCAAACATTTTCTCTCATGTTGTGGGTTGCCTCTTTACTCTGTTGTGGTTTCTCTTGCTGTGCAAAAAGCTTTTCAGCAGAGTAAGATCCCATTTGTTGATTCTTTGTGATAGTTCCTGTGCACTCTGAGTTTTATTCATAAAGTCTTTGCCTACTCCAGTGTCTTCAAGAGTTTTACCTACTCTTATCTTCTAGCAGATTTAATATTTTTGTTCTAATATTTAGATCTTTGGTCCATTCTGATTTTAGCTTAGTACATGGTGAAAGATATGGGTCCAGTTTTACTCTTCAGCACGTGTAAAGCCAGTTTTTCCATTTATTACAGAGGCTATCTTTCTTCTAGTGAATGTTTGGCACCTTTGTCAAAGATAAAGTGGCATAGTGGGTCTGGAGTTGTTTCTGCATCTTCTAATCTGTTCCATTGATCTTCAAGTCTTTTTTTTTTTGCCAGTACCACACTGTTTTTAATCACAGTAGCTTTATAGTATAATTTCAAGTCAGGGATTTTGATGCTCCCCCCACCTTATTTTTGTTGCCTTTGTTATTCTAGGTTTCTTCTGGTTCCAGATGAATCTTAAGATTGTTTTCTTGAATTCTGTGAGAATTCTGTTAGAATTTTGATTGGGATTGAATTGAGTCTGTATAATAGTTTGGGAAATATGGCCATTTTCACTGTACCCAAGAGCATGGGCTATCTTTCCATTTTCTAATATCCTCTTCAATCTCCTTTTTCAGAGTATATAGTTTTCAGTATAGAAGTCTTTTACCTGCTTTGTTAGATTGATTCCTAGGTATTTCATTTTTTGGGATGCTATTGTAAAAGGTAATGTTTTCCTGATTTTTCTCTCAGCAAATTTGTTATTCACATACAAGAAGACTATTGTTTTTTGAGTGTTGACTTTGTAACCAGCTACATTATCAAATTTGCATGTTAAAACTAAAAGTCTTAGAGCCAGGGATTTAGCTCAATGGCATAAGCGCCTGACTGGCAAGCGCAAGGTCATGAGTTCGATCTCTGGTACTGCAAAGAAAGAAAACTATAAGTCTTTTGGTGGAGTTTTTGGGGTCTTCTAAGTAGAGTATCCTGTCATCTGCAAATAATGATAGTTTAACTTCTTCCTTTCCTATTTTTATTCCTTTTATTTCTTTTATTTCTTTCTCTTGTCTAATTGCTTCTGCTAAAGTTTCCAGGACTATGTTGAATAAGACTGGAGACAGTGAACATCCTTGTCTTGTTCCTGATTTTAGAGAGAAAGCTTCAGTTTTTGTCCTTTTAGCATGATGTTGGCTGTTGGTTTGTCATAATGGCTTTTTTATCACATTGAGATAGAGACTTATCTATTCCAGTTTCCTGTAGTTTTTTTTTTTTTTTTATCATGAATGGGTGCTGGACTTTGTCAAAAGCTTTTTCTGTATCTGAAATGATCATGATTTTTGTCCTTGACTCTGTTAATATGGTGTATTACATGTATGGATTTACATATGTTGCACCATCCATGCATGCCTAGAATGAATTCCACTTGATCGTGATGTATAATCTTCTTGACGATTTTCTGCAGTGTTTGCCAGTATCTTATTGAGGACTTTTGCATCGATGCTTATTAGAGAAATTGACCTGTAATTCTCTTTCTCAGTTGAGACTTTCTCTGGTTTTAGAATCAGGGTAATGCTTGCTTCGAGGAATGAGTTTGGAAGTATTATCTCCCTTTCAATTTCATTAAAGTGTTTTTACTTTTTTTTTTTTTGGTACCAGGGATCAAACTCACGACCACGTTGTTGCAAGGCACGCACTTATGCCGCTGAGCTAAATCCCCAAATAAGTGTTTTTACTTTTTCCACTAGGATATTTCTATATAGCTGAGACTTGCCTTGACCTTGTTATAAAGCCAAAAGTGTCCTCAAACTTGAGATCTTCCTGCCTCAACCTCCTGAGTGCTGGAATTGTGGGCATGTGCCATCATGCCCAACTTCTTTTTCCCGTTTTAGAGCCATTTGACTAGAACAAAGAGGCTTTTCAAAATTTGGAGCTATGACAGAATTGTTACCATCTCAATGTTGGCTGTAGCATCCAGTTTATTTTCATAACTTATTTTACTTGCAAAGGACCAAGGTCATGAATAAGAACAGATTTCTTTTCAGCTTGCAATCTTAACACTCTGTTTAGGTTTGAATTCCTTAGTGGGGAATCTGCTTACAGCTGAATCACACGTTATGTGCCTGATGTCAGTCAGCCTGCTTTATCACCAAAATAAAAGAAATTAGACAGGATCCCTAATCCTTAACATGTGTGTCCAGCCACATTTGGTGATGGCCTTAGGAATATCTAAGTGATTTCCTAGTTAATGCCCACTGACAAGCACCATCCTAGCATAAGCTGAGCAAAAGCATTAGGATTTCATTGAGCATAGGCACATATATTTGGGGATTCTTAGTTACTTTTCTCTAGTTGCTAGTTTTCTCTAGTTCCCAGTACCCAAAATTAAGGAAGGAAAAGTTTATCTAGCTCTCAATTTGTGGAGATTTCAGTGCATAATCAGCTGGTTGCAAGGTAGGGTGGCATGGCACAGAAGCAACAGCTTATGGCAGCGTAAGGCAGCAAAAGGAACAAGAGCAAAAAGTGGGAGAACAGCCTCATTTCCTCCCGCAGGTGGTAAGTATGCGGCCCCAGCCCCTTCAGCCCCACCCCTGAAGGTGTAGCGCTCTCCATCTCTATGCCCCCTCCTGTACAGGATGAAGGGGTTTGCAAAGTGCGGGCCCTGGCTCCCTGCTGAGTCCCTTAAATTTATAGTTATAAGCTTCTCATGTTGGGGATATACTTGGTTCTGGGGTTCTCTGCACAGACATGCTCAGTTAGAATGTAAGTCACAGCCATAGCCTGTGTGTTCTTATAAAAGACAACCTTCTTCCCAACTCAGGGTGTAGTGCAGTGATGAAGTACTTTCCTAGACTGCACAAAGCCCTGGACAGGGGAAGAAGGAAAAGAAACTACCTTCGCCCAAGCTGCAGTATAAAATGCTGGTAGGCAAGAAGTGTGACAGATCAGTAGGTCCCATAGGGCATTTAGGGGAGTGAGTGTTTTAAATATATACAGCTAATGTTATTTGTTTTTCTCTCAGCGCTGGAATTTGAACCCATGGTCTCACATGTGCTAGACAAATACTCTACCACTGAGCTGCATGCTTAACCTTTTTAAAAAAAATATTTTTTTTGTCTTTTTTGAGACAGGGTCTCGCTATGCAATTCAGGCTGGCCTTGAGCTCACTTTGTATCTCAGGCTGGTCTTGAACTCGCAACGATCCTCCCACCTCAGCCTCCCAAGTGCTGGGATTATAGGGGTGAGCCACCATGCCTAAAATTTTATTTTGAAACAGGTCTCCATTGCTCAGATTGGGCTTGAATTTGCAGTCTTCCTACCTCGGCCTCCTGAACAGCAGGGAGACATCTGTCACCATCCTCAGTTTTAATTTAAAATTGTGCTTGTTTTCTCCGTAGTGAGTTCAAGAACAGTTTGAACTATATAGCAAGACACTCTCCCCCCAAAATTTTTGCCTTGTGTTAATTTAAAATTTTATTGAGGGTTTTTTTGGTTTTTGTTTTTATTTATTTATTTATTTATTTATTTTTTTTTTTTTTTGAGACAGAGTCGTACCATGTAGCATGGACTGGTCTTAAACTCATAGCAATCCTCCTGTCCCAGCCTCCCAAGTACTAATTACTGGCATGTGCCACCATGCCTGGCCAGTAGTGTTTTGTTTTGTTTTGTTTCATTCTATTTAATTAGCTTTGACTCAGACATTTGTGTCACCCAAATCACTTCAGATCCTTTTAGCACCCATGGAGTAGAGCATGAAACTTACTGTTCTCACAGGAGATTTTCCTGGGAGTATCAGCAACAGCTGAGGACAAAGGGCCACAAGGCCCCCTCTTCCATTCTGGTCTAGAGAGGTGTGATTCTGCCCAGCCTCCCCCACAGGCGCACAGTGCTCTGGGTCAGCAGGCTGAGGCATGTGTGCATTCCTCTGTTTCAGGCATCCTCCAAAGGTGAAGGTCAGCCTGGGAAACCAAGTAGAAACCAAGTAGAAAGTGCAGCAACAGTGTGCACTTCCTGTGCCCCTACAGCAGGGAGGAAAAATAGTTTGCTTTTGAGATGCCTCAGAAGTGAAAGCACGCTCCTTCCCTTTGCACAGTGAGGAACAAAACGAGACCCTGGCTCAACAGGCTTTTGTGACAGCAACAAGACAGACAGTTTAATACCTGGGTGTAGGCAGACAGAGGGTGGAAAGGCAGTATGGGGGAAAACACAAGCGGCCTTTTTTTAGGGATTGGAAAAAATAAAGGATATAAGTCAGGAAGGTCTTAGTAGACATCAGTGGTCAGAGTTCTCTGGCAGTCTTGCACCTCAGTGGGCAAAGTCACTAAGGCCTCTGGTATGAATTTGGGGTGTCTCCAAATGTCCTGAGACCTGCAAGATCCCATGTCCTATCTTATCTCTTACTCAGAGAACAATGTCTGCTGGCAAACAGGTCAAAAGCTCGGAAGCTCATGTCCTATTCCAGCCTTAGAGGCACAAGCCCCTTGGCTTTCACTGTCTCAGCTTTCTGTGTCTTCTGGAAATCCTGTGCTGTCTGTTTTACAAAGCCAGCATGCAGGGTGATTCTTATTTCTGAGCTGACACCAGTTGCTATAGGACATAAAGGTTGTTCATGCTGATGGTGAAGCAGGAGGCCTGTTCCTGTGGGAGGCTTTGAAGAGCCCTGTGTATTGACAGTGCTGAGAGGCCTCGCAGCTACTGTTGGGGAAGTGATGTGGGTGCATTTAGGCTGCCCCTGGGGCATCTCAGAGCCACCCCAGGTTGACTTCAGGGAGAATTTGTAGACAGAGTTTGGTTCCCAAAACTATTTGCATTGTTCATGTGCTCTTCCCAATCTTGAGGTCTTCACAGTTGCCAGGATAAACAAATTAACAGGTTCGATGGTACTGATGTTAAACTTCAGAGTGAGCCCATAACCTTTCACATTTAATTGGACCCCAATTATTCTGCTGGCCCTTGCACATTTGAGCCTGCACCCTGCCAGAAAGGAGCAGAAGGAAATTAGGAGAATACTTTTGCAATCTTAGGATAGAGGAAGAGGCCCTGCAAGTCACAAAGGAAAAGAACTACAGATTAAACAATGTAAAAATAACCTCAGTATGTGAAGAAAACCACCTGGAACAAAAAAGTAAAACGCAGGCTGATGGGGACATTAACCACCATTAAAGTAGCCATGTTGTATAAAAGAGATGAGAAACTGAAAAACAGGTTAAAGGATACCTGTGGCCTTTAAGTCCCATAAACATGTGAATTGCAGTCCTGGTGACAGTGATGTTCCTGTGAGTTATGAGGGTGATTGTACAGCCTCCTTCTGGACCTGATTACAAAGGCCTTTTGGCTACCGTCTGTCAGTTAAAATCTCACCTGTGGGATGTGGGGCTGTGGGGCTGTGGGCTTTGTGGAGCCCTGGCTGCTCCATGGTTGCCCACTGCAGTTCCAGGCCAGTTTGGTCATATACAGAAAGGCTCAAGGCCCAGTACTTGGATATAGCTGTGCTGGATTCTACTGTGTAAAATGGAAGGGTCATGGCACCTCCGTACCTGTGGTCACTTGGCTGTGTAACAAGGCTCAAAGAGCAGCTTCCTCCTATAGGGTGTTGGGAGGGGTCAGTGAGCCAGCACTCACAAGTGCTCAGGCATTGCCCAACATGGTTAGGGCCCAGCGTGTTAGTGGCCCTGTGACTGGAGGCTTAACCTTGTCATGCCCCCTTCATCACATCGCTAAAAAAAGAAATCCTCGGGGCTGGGGATTTAGCTCAGCGGCATAAGCGCCTGCCTTGCAAGCATGTGGTCATGAGTTCGATTCCTGGTATGTCGTGAGTGTCTTAGAGCACTCTGAACTCCGGGAAAGGTAAACACGCACACACGCCTTATCGGGACACGGGGGGTACAGTGCTCGGAAAGGAAGACAGGACACGGCACCTTTACTGTCTGCACCGCGTTACACTGCACTGCACGCACAATCTTTATTTTAGGATTCATATATAGTAAACCCGATCAGTTCACAGAGCCCAGATAATTAAGTAGTGAAAAGGCATTCTTTGTGGCAAGCTACAACGTGACAGACTACAATGTTTATTCTAAAGCTATCTAAGTGAAGTAAATAATCACAACCAGTTCTCATAACTTCTCTAGCCCAGGAAGAAATTCATTAGCTCAAGAATGTTGTTAATTTGTCTGCTGTTAGTGTCACAAAGGGTGGCCAGCCACTTCCTCAAGACTTCTGCAAAACAAAGCCAGCTCACAGTATGGATTCCAGAGGGTGAGGGGTCTTACTGAGAACAGGCATTCCTATTCTACCTCCTTTTCACATACCAGGGCGGCTATTGTAAATTGTAGGTTAGAGGGGGTTGGGCCTACAAAGTGACACCTCATCCCCCACACTGGTACCCGTAAAAATACAAAAAAAAAAAAAAGGAAATCCTCTCTACCTCTTGCTAGTGATTCTGGGTACCGTCGTGTGTGTGTGTGTGTGTGTGTGTGTGTGTGTGTGTGTGTGTGTGTGTGTGTGGTACTACTGGGAAATGGTGATTTCCAGGGAGATTTGGCACTTCAGCCCAATAAGGTAATGGGAACCTCTTTTCCAAAAGAAAAAAATATATATATAGGGTTTTTCTAACCCTAACCCTAATGCTAACCCATCCAGCCTTCATCTGGTTTCCCTGCTGTTGAGATCTTTCAGGTAGCCTCATAACTGGAATTACTTAGTTTGCCTTTTTACGTTCCTTGCTTTTTTATAAGTTTACACTCTCCTTTAGTCTGTTTGCTCTATAGAGCAGGAGTCCTGGAATGCATCCTGGATAGCTAATAACATAGCCCGACAAAATTGTACACTCATGGGAGCTGAGGTGACACATGCCCATAATCTCAGCACTGGGAGGACTGAGGCAGGAAGATCACTGTGAGTTCAAGGCCAGCTGGAGCAACATGGGGAAACCCTGTCTCAAAAAAACAGAAAACAAAACAAAAAATGTTTGGTAAACATAACGTAATTATGATCTTTGAGTAGTGTTTTTCATATCTGATTAGATGGTGCTCGAGAGTGCACTGTGGGTGACAGCAGACACTGTGCCTCAGAGGGCACACTGAGTGCAGGCTCCACCTGCACCACTGAGACAAGTCCCTCCGTTCAAACCCGTGCATACCAGGTGCTCCTTGTGTTTATGGGACCTGGCAAGTAAAACACAAGTGATTACCAGTAATGATAGTTCAGCCCACCTGAATTAAACAGGCATGTAAGTTTTCTTATTTACTTACTAAACTTGGACCTGCTGTATTTCATAAAATAGTTTAATAGCTGGATGTGGTGGCTCACACCTATAATTCCACTACTTGGGGGGCTGAGACAGAAGGACTGCTGTGAGGTCAAGGCCAGCCTAGACTGCACAGCAAGACCCTGTCTCAAAAAAACAAAAAATAATTTTATAAATTAAACTATTGTTTTAGCAGCTGTGGTATAGGAAATACACAAATATATCAAATAGTTTTTTGCTCATGATATTTGATAATGTTCTAATTACATGTGCAACATCACTAGTGGCTGGAAATGTTGCTGGGCATAGTGGTGCCTATGGGAGGTTGACACAGGAAGATTGCAGAGTTCAAGGCCATTCTGGCCTAGTGAGTTCAAGACCAGCAGGAACTAATTAGCAAATTTGGTGGTGGTGGGGTGATGCTCTAATACAAATAAGTCAAATGTTTAGCTATATTGGCTACAGTGTATCTTTATATGCACCCAAGACAGTCTGTCTTTGCTCAGTGCATCCCAGGCAAGCCAAAAGGTCAGAGCCCCATGGACTAGATAGCCCTACAGCAACACAGGGTACATAATAGGGAATGCACGAACTCCTGTGACGGAAGGCACAAGGACTTTCCAACCATTGGTTTTGTTTTCCCTGCAGGAGGTAAATGGGATCACTGCTGCACTGGCTGAAGAACTCTATGAAAAAGGTACAAATGGCCACTGGCCCTTGAGATGCCGGGCACAGCTTGTCTGGGCCTACCAGGCAGTCATAGTACTGAATCAATTGAAGTCCTGGCCAAGACCCACCTCCCTGAGTACTCAAACCCAAGTCTGCCCACCTGCATGCACTGCAGATGCGTAGTGGTCCTTCACCTTAGGGCTCTGAGTCCTGCGCTGGGAACTTAGCCTGCTATCAGGGTCTCTTCTGAGGCCCATGGCTGGTTGCTGGGAGAGCAGTGGTGTACTGCCCTCTTACATCTGGTTTGTCCTTACCTGAAAGGATTCAGAGGACAAATAACCAACCTGGGAGCACAGCCCTCCTAGAGAGCATAGGAAGTGTAGAGAATATATGAAGTACGAGCCTTACCATTGAGCCCTGTGTTTACCATCCTACTGCCTTCTGCCAGGAGCCATAGGTACTGGTGAGGACAGTAGTGGTCAGAAATCCAGTAACTGCTTGAGATTGCGTAGGTGAAAGGAGCAGAGGCCCCTATGCCAGTCAGTCCAGCTGAGAAGCCATCTTGCTCTCAGGTGCTACATTGTCCTGGCATCTAAGCCTGCACCTAACCTCAGCGTCTTCATTTGGAGGTTGTAACAGATCTGTTACCTAAATGCTGCCTCTCATTAGCCTTATCCGGGCTCCGTGCCTTCGCACTGACTCAGCCTCAGGGTGGACCCCTAGTGGCACAGTCCCTGTGGCCTTGTCCTCTGCTGTTACGTGTCCAGGGTTGTTCCGTGTTGGGTGTGAGCTCGGGAGGACAGCTGCTCTTGCATGCCTAGGTCATGGCCTCATTTCGATGCAGAGGGTGCGCCTGTTAATAGGTGCTTGCTCTGTGCTTATTGATTGGCTGGCTGGTGAGCTGGGGCCAGGGCCGAAAGCTCATCCCTCAGCATATGGCTATTGCAGGAGAGCAGCTCCTGGGGGCCGGTGAAGTCTTTGCCATTGGGCCCCTGCAGCTGTATGCAGTCACGGAGCAGCTGCAGCAGGGAAAGCCCACATGTGCCAGCGGGGACGCCAAGACTGACCTTGGGCACATCCTGGACTTCACCTGTCGTCTTAAATACCTGAAGGTAAAACTGTGCAGCTCAGTGGCATGGAGGTTGCAGGGTGGGGAGAGGGTGTGACAGAAGGTCCCTTTGTATTCTCAGCTGTGTTTCTGCCTGTGAGCACCAGGGGCATTTCACACACACACACACACACACACACACACACACACACACACACACGGGAATTGAAACCCAAGGCCTTTGTACTGAGTTGCATCCTCCCCCCACCCTCCACTTTTGAGGCAGGGTCTAACTAAATAACCAGGCAGTGTTCAAATTTGTAATCTTGCCTCAGCTTCCCAAAGTGCTGGAATTACAGGCATGTGACACCTGTCTGGTTTCATTACTTCAGACTTAAGCCTTGGCATGCTTTATTGAATGTAGAAGTGGTCAAAGCTTTAGAGGTGGCAGCTGCTGTTACCCCAGTCCAAAAGTGTGGATGGGGAGTGGTGGTAGCAGCAACCTTAATTTAAGCCATGTCTTTGGCTTTAGGTTTCTGGCACAGAAGGAGCTTTTGGAACCAGTAACATTCAAGAGCAGCTCCTGCCATTTGATCTGTCAATATTTAAGTCTCTTCATCAGGTAGAGGTAAGTCCCAGGGGAGCTGGATTGGTGGGCACCATTTTGCTCCCAGCTATCTGGCTAGGAAACAGTATTAATGTCAGTGTCCAGATGTAATTACAAGGCTCTGTTGCTTTTGTATGTGGCAATATGTGACAGATTCTGTCCGGGGAAGTCCTCTTCTGGCTTTGGCTGGCCCTTTCTCTATCCCTGGCATGGATGGCAGGGACAAGGGGTATAGCCCCAATTCCCACCTCATGGGTCTGTCAAGTCATGGGAAGAGTATTGTTTAAGTAGACATCCTAAGAAATCATCCTTAGGATTAAAGAGACCTAATTCCAAGTCTTTTATTTCCCCAGGCAAGAAACTTGGAAAGTTCCCTGCCCTCTGGGGTACCCATAAGAAATGGTTTATATTACTTGCTAATGAGCTCCTTGTTTCTCAAAACAATTTTGTCACCCATTTTAAAAGGAAAGTGAAAGTAGTAATAGTAAAAGTTGTTTTAAATGTGTTAATTGTGCAGTGTGGGTTGCTGGGAATTAAATCCTGGACCCTCACATTGCACAAGTCTCGTACCCCGGTTGGGCTCGAATTCATGATTCTGCTAACCAGCCTCCCAGAGTGTAGGGAAACAGATGTACTCCACCATGCTGGCTAAGCGTGTACTTCCTGAACTTGGATTTTGTGTTTAGCCCTGTGCTCTGTGTCCGATGTATACTCCTTGATCCAAACTTCCCTTGAAAATGGGCACTTTGATTCCTCGTTTATAACTGAGGAAACAGACTTAGGGAGACAAAAGAATTTGGCCAGAATAACACAGTTAAGGGGGGAAAGCCAGGATTTTAATTTGGCTGAGTTTGACTCCAGAGCCTCTGCTGCCCATTGACCACTTCTGACTGTAGCATCCTAGGCTCGCCTTGGAGACCTTAAGGGCCTCTCTGCTTGATGGAGATGGGGTATGTGCCTGGACCACTGGGAAATGAGAAAAAGGCCAGCCCACCCTCCTTAGCAGCGGGGTCTCTCTCTATCTGATCTGAAGAACTGGGCAGTGTGCTTGGCCTGAGTCCCTCCCCTTGTTGCTGCAGGACCATCAAGAGCAGAGGAGCCAGACTGGGTGAGCAGGAGGGCACCACACTCACTGTGCTGTAGGAGTCTCATGTCTCCTAGCACTGGTTTCTATGACTTACCATTTCTGCCTGCCTGCCAAGCCCGCGACGGCCCTTACAGAGAAAATGGAACTTATGGCTCATTGTTAATCTGGAATTTCTCTTCACAAACTATTTAGTCCTAAATAGCTTTGGGAAAAGGGAGGCTTATAGGTTACATTCTGTTGCTGAGGATTTAGACTTGCTCATAGTTGGACTGCTTTTGTCTTTATACCTATTCCCTGAGACTTCTGATGGGGCTACAGTGCCATTCCTGGGGCATAACTGTTCTTTGTTCCAGATAAGTCACTGTGATGCTAAGAACATCCGGGGACTGGTTGCTTCAAAGCCCACCTTAGCTACCCTGAGCATCCGCTTCTCAGCAACCTCAATGAAGGTAAGCTTTGCCTGTTTCCTGCCTGGGGCCCTCTCTGTGGAGCAGAGTCCTGACTGTGGTCCGCAGTACTGAAGACAGTTGTCTGTCAGTAGCCAGAAGTGCTGTCTTCCCCTAGGTTGCCACACACTCATATAGGGGACCACTTCCCCCAGACTTGAAAGCTTTAGGGGCACTTTAGTCCGCATCTTCATCAGAAGGCCATGGTCTGTACAAGCATACTGCTTATCGCTGTCTGGGACCCTGGCCTGAGCCCTGATCACCGGCCAGAGGTTACGGTGCAGGAATGAAACAGAGACAGAAATAATCATGCAAAATGGGGAACCAAGACAGACAAAGTCCAGTGAAGACAGAGCAAGAGGCTTGGTGCCATGTATATTTATTGGAATTTCAACATAAGTAGTGAGTTTCCGATGGGAAAAAAGGAGAACTGAAAGGCTAATCTGCTGACACAGGCAGGGCTCATGAACTGAGGAGCAAAGCATTCCAGCAGAGCTGTTATGACAGTAGCTTTTAAGTTAATCAGTAGCTGCTTAGCAATTACTAAGGCTCTTGGACTAGAAAAGTAATTTAGGCGAGAACTGCAGCACTTACCATGGTTTGAGGCACCAGGGCCGTTTGCTGACCTCCACTCTACCGGCAGTAGGATGGGTTTCACCCAAGACACCAGAGGGAGCCTCTCTCTCGCCCACTTAGCCATGGACTTCCTGTCTCATATTCATACATGCCAGTTATAAATCACCCCTCCTGTTCAGCCTCACGGTGTTCTCCCACATATACAACACATTTATAATAGCTAAATCTTGGAAATAACCTGTATGCCTTACCCATTTATTGTGGCATTTGTCTACAGTAGAGTACTACTGTACCGTAAAGAAGGGTAAGCTTAGGGTGTTTGTAGGTAAAAGAATATAGCTTGAGACTATGTTGTTAAGTGAAATAAATCAGACACACAAGCTTAAATATCACCTGGTTTCTCTTTTATGGGGAACCCCAAGCATAACTAATGAGGAAAACAAAAGATCATGAGAAGGAGGAATTGGCAAGTGGGAGGTCCTGAGTTTAAGTCCCTGTACCAAAAAAAAAAAAGTAGGGAAATCTTTTTCAAATGAAGAAAACAAAAGATAAAGGGAAGGGGGAGAGAAGGAAGAGTAAAGAGGTTTTTAAAAGAGATGAAGAAAAAGTGGAAGTAGAGCTTTTGCAAAGAAAAAGGGAACAAGGGTTGGAGGAAGTGGGGAAAGAAAGGGGGCCTCTTACGTACATGCACATATGTATCTTATGTACATGGGCAAACTCAGCACAACAAATTAACCATCATGGGGCTGGGGATTTAGCTCAGCCGCATAAGCGCCTGCCTTGCAAGCAGGCAGTCGTGAGTTCAATCCCTGGTACCGATAAAAATAAAAAAGACAAAAAAAAAAATTAACCATCATGTACTCCAAGCATGTACATTATTTCAGTGTCAGTGTAGTTAGCAAGCCATTTTAAGGAACTGGGGATTTTTTTCCTCCAGAAAGAAGGGGAATGGTCACTTTTTAATGAGTAAACTGTGGCTGGGATGGAACCTTCAGTTGCCTTACAAGCCCTGGCTGAGCACTTACAGTAGACGGTAAGGTTATGAAGGTGCTGGCCTATTTGTACAGGAGCAAGAGTAACGTTCCAGTTGGGAACATAGGATATTTCTTTTTCCTTTCTCTGTGTCTTTCTATGTGTCTTAGTAATACTAAAATTTTCCATGCATATATAAAAATCATCTAATGGCTAAGTTTATGACTTTGGGGATGTGATCAAGAATTGGATTTGGGAAAAACACTTTCTCGTGAGGCTGCCGTGTGAAAGGAGAACGCTGCAGAGAAAGCAGGCATGTTGGGCTGGCTTGTCTCTGTCTGAGGCACTCGTTGCTGCTGATAGGGGAGCCCTGAAGGGACACACTGCAGGAGGAGCAGTCTTGAGGGGCTGATGTCAGCCAGGGAGGCCCGACTTCTTCCTTATGGGATTCTCAGGGTGCCATGCTGCCCTACTTAGCACTGATTTTATCCCTGTGAAGTAATAATTTAAAAAGCCCGCTGTCTGCAGTAGGGGTCACTCTGAAAACACAGTTGCTTGGCCACGCTATGAATTCAGACCTCCAAGCTCTGAAAGAGCCAGAAAAGGCATCACCATGTAGCAGATGCCCTTAGGGGCTTGAAGGACATTTGTTTCTGAAATAGGGCCAGAGCATGTTGTAAGTGGCTGTTATGTTGCTAAGCCTTTTGGTTATTTCACAATTGTTTAAAGACACATACACAGAAACCCCATTTTAATGCAAGCTCACTTCCACATGCTAAATATGATCCAGCCTTTCCTTAAATTTTGCAGCGGTAGTGTTTCAGTTAGTGTTGCGTGAGGGCCCGAGCTGCTGCCTAACAGATGTTCTTAATACAGGAAGTCCTTGTTCCTGAAGCGTCAGAATTTGATGGATGGGAGCCCGAAGGCACAGCCCTCGAAGGCTCTGTGACTGCCATCATCCCCACATGGCAAGCATTGACCACCCTCGACCTAAGCCACAACAGCATCTCTGAGATCGACGAGTCTGTGGTATGCTCATGACAGCCAACCAGCTTCAGCCCTGGGTGTTTCATTTGGCTGTTTTTGGAAGAACCGCACAGAACCTATATCCAGTGCTCTGTATGTTGCCTGCAATTATAAAGCTAAATTTCAAAAGGAGAATATTTAAGATAGGCAAGGAAATACCTGGAACCAAGCGAAGCATGTTGACTGCAGGTGCATTGGCTCTGCAGCAAGTCCCTGATTCACGAACAGCCAAGTCATGAACTTCACAGGTGTATTGTGTAGGCTCACTTTGTCATCTTACACATGAGTCTGACTTAGCAACGTTTCTCTTGGAATGAATGGAACTTGTTCATAAATCAAGTGACACATTTACTCCCAAGGAGTAAAGCAGAAAATTCTTCTGAGGTCACAGATGTGACCATATTAGAGTGGCATCCAGATAGCCTTAGAAAAATGATGTGATTCTGTGTTTGTCAGATGGGACAGGCAGGGATGAAGTAGGGCAAACTCCCTCTCTGGAGTGTTGCCGTGTGTTGTTGTTATAAGCCAAGTATTCTGTAAAAACAGTAGGTGGTGCTCAGCCCTGGAGCCCTGTGTGTTCCTTCCGCTGGGTGGGAAACAGGAGGCGTCCCTTCAGTGGTCCTGCAGGGAAGTCAGGAAGGTATCCAGCTGTCACCTGCTGGGACAATGGAGGCTACATCCTCTAGAGTAACATTGGATGGTTTTTTCTTTCACAAGAAACTGATCCCAAAGATTGAATTCCTGGACCTGAGTCACAATGGAGTGCTGCTCATGGACAACCTGCAGGTAATGTCTGGGGACTAGGCATAGGCTCTGCCATGTCCTCATTCTCCCAGGTTAGCAGGCAGGTGCAGCATGTGGATCTGGCCTCACTCACAGGTTGATGAGGGGAGGGAGGCTGCACCTTCCCATCCAAGCTCCAGCAGTATGCTTACTGTTGCTCTCCTCCTGAAGACCCATAAGGACATACAAAACCTAGTGTGGTAAAGATGTGCAGACTCGTTCTCAGTGCTCACCCCTACCACTCTGCAGGGCCTGCTCCTGGGCTATGGTGCAGTAGGGGAGGGGCAGCTCCCATTCCCAGTAGCTGTCAGACCACCGGAGCTGGCAAAGCAGGTGGGCAGGAAGGCCCCAGCCCCATCTCTGGAGGCATGCCCTGAGCTGCTCCCCTGTTCTCAATGCCGCTGCAGCACCTGTACAACCTCGTGCACCTTGACCTGTCCTACAATAAGCTTTCCTCCTTGGAAGGCGTTCACACTAAACTGGGCAATATCAAGACCCTGAACCTGGCAGGCAACCTCCTGGAGAACCTGAGTGGCCTGCACAAGCTCTATTCCCTGGTCAACCTGGACCTCAGCAACAACAGAATCGAACAAGTAAGCACCCCTAAGAGGGATTCAGGGCTCTGGGGTTTCTGGGCCCTTTTCATTTAAAAAGGGCCATCCAGCATGTTGCCCGGTTGCTGAGATGCTAAGAGAAGGGGCCAAAGCGGGTAGCATTCATATCTTACAGATGGAGGAGGTCCGGAGCATAGGTGGCCTGCCATGTCTGGAGCACGTTTCCCTGCTAAACAACCCGCTAAGCATTATCCCAGACTACCGGACCAAGGTGCTCGCACAGTTTGGAGAGCGGGCCTCAGAGGTAGGTGCCAGCTCCACCCAGGCAGCCCAGCACACTGGTGGATGGAGTCACAGTCAGCATGGGCAGGAGATGGGGGTCCACCATCCTTGCCTCTTCACAAGGGCATCTCTAGGGATCTTGAATGTTGGAAGTTTACTACCCCCTTGGAAGAGGTTCTCAGTTCCTCCTGCCCCTCTCCTGTTGTGGATTGTCAGCGGCAGGAGTTCCCCAACAGGCTTTATGCCACTTGTGTCAGAGATTCAGACCAGGAGGAGCAGAGCCACAGGCTTGGTATGGGGAACTATCTTTAACTTTAAACTCAGGGCCTGCACACTAACTTACATCCTCAGATTTTGGGGTCGGGGGGATAGCCTTGCTAAGTTACCCAGACTGGCCTAGATTGTGAGATCCTCAGCCTCCCAGAGTGCTGGGGTTATAGAGATGTGCTGCCATACCTGGCTTGTCTTCAACTTTTGAAAAATAACGTTGGGACTGGGCATAAAGCTCAGCAGCACAGTGTCTACCTCACAAGCACAAGGTTATGAATTCAATCCCTGGTACCAAAAAAAATAACAGTAGCATTGTTTATTCTAGTCAAGGGGCAGAAATTCTTAAAATAGTCATGTTTCCCGGCCAGTGTCTGGCTATATATACTGTCTGATTACAAGCCCAGAGTGTTTGCCCACCTCTGCCACTGGAGCCCAGCACAGTGTCTGCTGCCTGCTGGCCGTAGCCATCTACCTGCCACTATGCAGGTCCTTCCCTGGGTTCACTCCATTGCATCAGCCTCAGGTAGGCCCTGCCCTGTTCTTCTGCTGATCCATGGTGCCTCTATTCTAGCCATATCCCACACCTGAAGATATATGAGGCTGCTTGCGTCCCAACTCTGCTCCTTTTTTCCCCAAGTGCCACTGTGTCTACACTGACATTACATCAGTCTTCCCAGGATGCCACCTCCTCCCCTTTCAGGTTCCAGGCTAGGAAGACTTCCCAACAAATGGTGTTGGTTCCTGTACAGGCCCTTGGGACTTTTATTCAATGATGCCACTCGTTCCCTGAGTGCCTGCCAACCGGCATCACCCCCTGCATTTCTGGACTGGGGTCCCTGCCTTTTCCATACGGTTTATGTGTCTCTGCTCTCCTGGTTCCACTGTCCAGAAAGGCCCTCTGCTTGCTCTTGGGCAATCTGAGCTCCACTTGTGTGTGGGAGCTTAGTGCCAATCCTCCCTTCCCTCATCGCAGCCTCCAGGAAGCTGCTGGAGAGATCCCAGGGGAAGATGGGGCAGTCGGGACTTCCTTAGCCTCTAGTGTCCTTACGGGGCCTGGCCCATGGCAGCTACTCGTGTTCCCTCAGCAGTGCCTCACCATCTTCCTCCTGCATGCTTGACAGTCCCCGTGCTGAGATAACACTGTCTGGCCACTGTATAGGTCTGTCTGGATAACACAGTGACCACAGAGAAGGAGCTAGACACTGTGGAAGTGCTGAAAGCAATCCAGAAAGCCAAGGATGTCAAGTCCAAACTGAGCCACCCAGAGAAGAAGGTGGGCATTCATGTGAGAGGTGGAAGGGAGGTTCTCGGAGAGACTGGGCTATGGAATTGCTTGGAGCCACTGAGTGCTGGCTGTACTTCACTGGTGCTCAGGTGTGAGATGGGGCAGTGATGGTGACAGAACTCACCCCTCAGGATTTCTGTGGGGCCATCTTGGCCATCACCTGTGTCAGGCAGCCATTGAGCTCCTTCCCCCTCAGCCCCGTCATTTCTGTTGTTCCTGCGCCTCCTGCTTTCCCCTGGGCTGACTCAAGTGCTGTTCCTCAGGTTGGTGATGATTCCCGGCTCTCGGCTGTTCCCTGCACCAGGCCCAGTGGCTCACCCCCGCTTTCGGCTCCCACCTCTGCCTCCCTGCCCCAGCCCATCTTTTCCAACCAAGGTAATCGAGTGTGGATCATGCTCCTAACAGCTGCACAGCCCTGCCTGGGCCCCCTGGCTGAACGGGGGCTGGAACTGGGGCTGGGGCTGGGGAGAGATGCTGTCACCTGCTTCCTACAGGGTCAGGCACAGGAGGGCGGGCCGTCTGCAGGCTGGCTCCTTGGGTGGCTTGTGGCGGGGGACACCGAGCCTGATTTCAGATTTGTTACTTGCTGAGTGAGGACCCCCATTGCTCTGGACACCCATAGCTAGTTCTGCTAAGATACCACAAGGTGTCTAACAGGCCCTGAGGCTGCGCTTTGAGTAAACTTGGAGCTGTTGGCTCATGAGGACCAGAGGTGGTCAGCTTCTCTAATGGGATACCAGGCCTCATTAGGTTAAGAGGCTGGAGCCCTAATCCCTGTACGAGGAGCTTTCTTTTATCATTGCCTCATCCATGGCTCTCATGGTATTGCCTCATCCCAAAGCACTGTATTTGTGGGACCAGGATGGGCTGTCTGGGTCCCTGTGGACCCCTGGAGGATCAATCCCTTTCACCTGCCCACTGTCTTAGAGTTTTCAAAGGGCTTTCACCTCTGAACCCAGGCATCCTCGGAGATGAGTGAGTGAAGCAGGTCCTATGAGCGAGTGAAGCAGGCCCTGAGAGAAGAGGGGCAGGTGTGCCATCCCCGAGTGGAGCTGAGGCTCAGGACGCGCAGGGAAGAACACCACCTATCCAGGCTCCTGAAGACACAGAACTTGGCGTGAGGTCTCGGGAAACCAGTTTGCCCCCCTGTTTCAAGAGCCAGAAAAGAATCCCATCCCTTGGTGATCCCACTGGTGGAGATCTCCTAGAGAGAGATAAGATAACTGGGCAGGGAAAGTGAAGTCCACCCTGCAGACGGCCCAGGCTGTGGCATGCACACTGAGGAGGGAAAGGAGAGGCGGCGTGGTCCAGCAGCCTCTTCGGCAGGCCCAGCAGGGAGAGAAGACTGGGTAGCAAGAAGGGAGTCACGCATTTATATTAGGGGAAGCCCGAAGCAGAGCAGTGCCCTGAGACCATGCCAGTGACATGCAGAGGAGAACACGGGAGCGCAGAACTGTGGGCCTTGGTGCCAGCGCGTTTGCTCGATGGCGCTTGTCAAAACCTTGACTGAGAGTTTTTGGTTGGTTTTTTTCAAGTTTTTTGTTTTTGTTTTTTAAACATGAAATGGGTGGGGGATTTGCATCCCTGTGAGGAAACCCCTGACCCTGCCACCTGCATCGAGTCCAGACTCCCCTGTGGGCCCCACAGCCCTGACCACAGCGCCGATGAAGCACGCACACTCAGGGAGGTTCCCAAGGGCAGCGAGGTAGGGGCTGGGGATTTAGCTCAGCGGCATAAGCACCTGCCTTGCAAGCACGCAGTCGTGAGTTTGATCCCTGGTACCGATAAAAAGGAAAAAAAACAAAAACAAAAAAAATCCTTGAACCAAGGGCAGCGAGGTATGCCTGGCCCCAAGGCCAAGGACCCAGCCTGATTCCATGGGCATTTGTTGAGTCAGAGAGATTGAGTGTGTGCCCGGCAAGTGGAGAAGTGGGCAGGCAGGAGGAATGAAGTGTCCCTCAGGGCGGCAGCTGCACCCGGGCCTGCTCGTCTGCCCCTTTCTGCCTGCTCACTTAGGACACTGGAGTGGCTCTGTAGTCTGCCTTCTCCTCCTGGTCACTGGACATTGAGACACTATTCCAGACTTGCACCTTTATAAATAAAACTACAGTGGATGTCTTTGTGTGCACATCTCTTTCCTTTGGGTAAGACATGACCAAAGTCAAATTCCCTTTCTGAGGACTTTTCTGATGTCCCTATTCCATGAGCTGAGTGGCCTTTTTGGACCACTTATTTGTGCAGGCCGCAGTCCAGGAAGGAAGTGGACAGACTGTCCCTGTCTGCATTTCCTCATGTCCAAATGGCTAGGCAGAATGGGGGTAGTGGCAAAAAAAGTTGCTTTTTTTTTTTTCTCTCATGAATATGGAAGAATCCACTTAAGTGTGTATCCGCCTGTGTGTGACTGGGGCTGGTCTGGATAAACAGGAGCTCTTCCTGTGGGAGAGCAGCTTTGCTAACTGCCACTGTTGCTCCAGCCTGATCTCTAGAGGAGAGCATTACTGTCTATTAACTGGACCCTCAGGGGCCTGCCTGAAGAGGGTGCTTTCCAGAAAACACCAGACCTCTGGTCATCACAGGAGCTGTTAACCAACTGTTGAAGCCCCGAAGGATTGTGACTACTAAGAACGAGTGTGCAAAATGCCAGTTGTGGTGTGTGCCTGTAATCCCAGCCCTCGGGAGGCTGAGGCAGGAGGATCGCTGCACGTTTGAGGCCAGCCTGGACTACAAAATGAGTTCAAGGCCAGTCTGAACCCCGTAGTGAAACCTGTCTCAAAAGAAAAAGTGCCCGTTGGTTCTCCAACCAGGTGTGGGGCTGAGAGACAACTGTAGAGAGGAGGTTAAGAGCACGCACTTGAGCTCAGGTTCCCTTTACCTGGCTGTGTGATTTCAAGCAACTTGTAGCTCACTGAAGCTGTTTTCTCAACCATAAAGAGGATACATCTTCGTGGATTCTAAGAGGCACGTTTCCTCCCATGACTGCTCTGAATGTGAGATGCGTCTTTCAGTCAGTGGCATCCCCTAGTTGCTGTCAGCCAGCTGGTATTCGTGATGGAGTCGAGGGAAACCTTCCTTCCGTGGACACCTGCTATGATCAAGATGGCACTTCATCCAAGCGTCTTAGATTTGATAAAATGTGGTAAATAACAAGAGGCACGCATGAGCTAATGCTGGGGAGGCGCTTAGCATTGCTCTTGGCTCAACCACAGTGGTCAATGAGGGCTCCCCTTTTCCATATTCATGGGGGACTCAGACAGTGCCCATGAGGGAATGGGGAGCTGCCTGGGAGATGAGCTGCATCCCTGAGGGAAGCAGGGAGGCACAGTTGGAAGTACTCACCAAAGGTCTGAAATAGTGGTTTGAGCGGAAGTGGTGTCTGAGGTGAACCTTGAAGAGTGGGTGACATCTATAGGAGAAGACAAATTCCTGGGGAAAGGGCAATATAGGGAGAGCCCAGAGGAGGCCCCAGGATGCTTCGTGCATGGCTGTATGCTTGCTGTCATTCCTGCCTTGCAGAGCCCTGCTGCTTCGCTTCGTGAGGGTACTGGGCTTGGGCCACCTGCCTGCCTGACTTTTGGGCAGAGGATTTGAGTCATGTGAGCTGTCCTGTCCTGGGCAGCAACCAGACCTGACAAGGATCTCCTGCCCTGTGCAAATCAGGGTTCCGAGTCACTGCACTGGGCTGTGAGGACTGGTGGCAGCTAGGCTGGGGAAGTAGCCTCCAGCCCCGCTGGACCAGCTTCCTACGGTTAGGAACACGTTAAGCCTTCCCCTCAGCCATTCTGCCCACTCTGGAGTGAAGTAATGGGTCCAGACAAGCCATATTTGTCAAACAGCTTCAATAGAGTATGTGAGTCAGTGCCACTGTCATAGAAGGCGGCCCTGGGGCAGTCAGTGGGGTTCCTGCAGGAACAGGAAGTTGTACTCCCCAGTCCTGGAGGACCTTGAAGCCTTCCAGTGAGGTACATCCTGCTGTATGGATCTGTGAACCCTGCAGAGATGTCAGATCTGGGAATAGGGTCATGTCTGGTCATTTCCTGGGACATTGCTCCAGAAGTGGACACACATAAGGCTCTTGATGGACATCACACCCAGCTGCTCCCAGGAGGTGAGCTGGCTCACACCTGGTGTCCAGTTAAGGTATGGCTAGGCTGCATGGGCAGTTTGAGCTTTGCCAAAGTGAGAGGCAAACCGGTCTCCTGTTTCAACTTACCTTTCTTTGTGCACTAGAGAAGATAAGCATCTTTTCTTGCCACTCTTCTGTGGAATGCCTCTTCGTGTACTTTACAGTCTTTCAATAGAGAGTCTGACACCTCACACTCATTTTTTTAAATCTCTAAGAGTTCTTTTAAAAGATAGACACTTGGTTAAATATTGCCAGCACATTTTTCTGTTTGATTTTGCCTTATCTTTGTTTTTAAAATCCATGTACTTGGGGCTGAGGATCATGAGTTTGATCCCCGGTACCGATAAAAAGAAAAAAGAAAAGAAAAAAAAAATCCATGTACTCAAGTTTGATTTTTTTCATAGTCACAATTAGTGTTTCTTCTTTGGTATGTATTCTCAGAAAGCCTCTCTCTGTGCCCTGAGATTAAAGAAGCAGTCATTGGTTCATTCTTGAGTTGTTGGGGATTTCAGCTTGGCCAGTTTCCTCTCTTACCATGTGTTGGCTTTGGGGTCTGACTGGCCCCTGGCCAGGCTAGTAGCCTGAGGCCAGCCCCTTGTTGAAGGGCTGCTCTCCCCGCCCGCCTGCCCCCTCCCACTTCATCTCTGCAGGAGTCATGTTCGTGCAGGAGGAGGCTCTGGCCAGCAGCCTCTCATCTACGGACAGTCTGGTTCCCGAAGACCGGCCCATTGCCCAGGGCTACTCTGATTCCCTGGAGTCCATCCCTGCGGGACAGGTAATGCCTCTGTCTGCTTCTGGGCTTAGTGTACTCTGCTTGGCCACTGTCTTTTGGAGGTGTCTGGTTGAGTTCTTGACAAAGCAAGCAGTTAAGGGTCTGTATTCACGTACTTCTCTCCGTGTATGTTTGTGTCTCTTCCCCTCTGCCTCTTCCCTGCCTCCTCTGTATCTGTTTGTCACATGGGAACAGGCACTGCTCTCTCATTGGGCCCTGGAGGCAGGGGAAGGGCAAGCACCTTGATGCTGCGAGAGGAAACTGCCTTGGGGAAGCCAGATCCAAAGGAGAGCTTCCCTCCCGCATGGCATGTAGGAGCCACTCTGCCCCTTCTCTCATGTCACCCAATATGACCTTGGGACTCCCTCTATAGTGACTTCTCAGTCTTCTGGAGCATATCCCTGTGCCCTGGAAAAGGGGGTGGGGGGAGTGAGAGTGGCTGCTGGTGTCCCTGCAGGCCAGTACCTGCACATTCCTGCAAGACACTGGGGTGGTTTGCAGAGTTTTTGTCTATTCCCAGCTGTCCCTCCCCGGGGTCACACAGCAAGAAATTCCTAGGCCAGGGATTTGCCAGGGCTACACCTCCACTCTTTCCAGGAGGCCAGACCAAATCGGTGATCCAGAGAGCCCTGGATTCCAGCCCTCACTGAGAGTGGTGTCAGGCTTTGGCCTTGGGTTGGGGGTGTGGACTCAGGTCAGATGGATTGGGGTGGGAATCAGTCGCAGCCCTGCTGTCTATTGGCAGGTAACTGGAAGCACGAGCCCCAGGCCCTAAGTGGAGTGTGGGAGCAGTGAGGGTCCTCCACAGACAGCCCAGTGCCTAGCGCAGGCCCACACCCGGTTAATGCATGGGAGTGGCCACAGCAGGTCAGGCTGATTGCATTTTCTTTTCTATCAGGCAGCTTCCAGTGATTTGAGGGACGTACCAGGAGCCATTGGTGGTGCAAGGTAAGGAGGAAGTTGAGTACACTTTCTAAGCCTGGTGGCTACACTGTATTCAAGCTCTCGGCTGCAGGTGAGGGGTAATAAGTTGGTGGGAGTCCTGCAGAACTATCTCTCTCTTTAATGACAGGTGAGATGGACTCTTGTCTATTTCCGTAAACTGCCTTATTCATGTTATCTTACACAAGGGGTTGCAAGATCAAGAGTGGTTTGGTCAGCAGTCTCTTATAGTCTACGAACTAAGGATGATAGTTACTTTGGTTGGTTGGTTGGTTTGTTGGGTTTTTGCAGTATTGGGAATTGAACCCAAGGCCTTCACACTGAACTGCATCCTCAGTCCTTTTATTTTTTATCTTGAGAAGGGTTTTGCTTAGTGACTAAATTATCCAGCTGGGCTCAAAATTGCAGTCCTCCTGCCTCAGCCTCACAGAATGCAGTGTACAGGTATATACACTGTGCCCAAAATGATTGTTCTTTGTTTTATTTTTTTTAGACACGGTGTTACTGTACAGTTCAGGCTGGCCCTGATCTTTGTAGCCCAGGCTGGCCTCAAACTCACAGCAATCCTCTTGCCTTGGCCTCCCAAGGGTTGGTATTATAGGCATGCACCACCATACCTGGCCTCATTTCTTAAGAAGATTCTTGGATTAAGGGTCCCTGGAGTCATGAAATACTAACTGGCCTTTTACAGCAGTTTTCCATTTCTTGTTATACATGCAAGGGCTGTAGTGGCCAGAAGGAGGTGGTATTTAAACTTGAAGGCCCTAAGACATCACCCAGCCCACTTCTCTGTCCCTAGAGGCCACTGGAGCCCCTAGAAGAGAGCTCTTATAATATAATAAGTGGGTTCTTATTATATTAAGAGCTCTTGGAGTGCTCACTGTCTCTAGAGCCCATCGTAGCATCCACACAGGGAGCAGTCTTTGGGGTGCTCCAGAGGAGCCAGTGTGGTCTGGCAGGGCTGTGCTGATTGGCTGCAGTCTGCCCATGAAATCTTGCTTTCTTGACTAAAGCAGGCCATCCCAACCCTGTGGCTGTCAGCACCATGCCCTCCTTCTGAGAACAGGCTCAACTGTGTAAGAGGATTAGGGGACCCATCAGTTGGTCTCTTGGGACCAGGGTGCAGCAGTAGGCTCAGGGACAGGTGGGCAGCGGAGCGTTGCTGACGCAGCTTCTCCCTGCACAGCCCAGAGCACATGGAGCCGGAGGTGCAGGTGGTGCCTGGGTCCGGCCAGATCATCTTCCTACCCTTCACCTGCATAGGCTACACGGCCACCAACCAGGACTTCATCCAGCGCCTGAGCACACTGATCCGCCAGGCCATCGAGCGGCAGCTGCCTGCCTGGATCGAGGCAGCAAACCAGCAAGAGGAGGGGCAGGGTGAGCAGGGTGAGGAGGACGACGACGAGGACGAGGAGGATGTTGCTGAGAACCGCTACTTTGAAATGGGGCCTCCAGACACAGAGGAAGAGGAGGGCGGCCAGGGGGAGGAGGATGAGGATGAGGACGAGGAGGCCGAGGAGGAGCGCCTGGCCCTAGAGTGGGCGCTGGGTACAGATGAGGACTTCTTGCTGGAGCACATCCGCATCCTCAAAGTGCTGTGGTGCTTCCTGATTCATGTGCAGGGCAGCATCCGCCAGTTTGCCGCCTGCCTCGTGCTCACAGACTTTGGTATTGCCGTCTTTGAGATCCCACACCAGGAGTCACGCGGCAGCAGCCAGCACATTCTCTCGTCGCTGCGCTTTGTCTTCTGCTTCCCCCATGGCGACCTCACTGAGTTTGGGTTCCTCATGCCAGAGCTGTGTCTGGTGCTCAAAGTGCGGCATAGTGAAAACACACTCTTCATCATCTCTGATGCCACCAACCTGCACGAGTTCCATTCTGACCTGCGCTCCTGCTTCGCCCCCCAGCACATGGCCATGCTGTGCAGCCCCATCCTCTATGGCAGCCACACCAGTCTGCAGGAGTTCCTGTGCCAGCTGCTGACCTTCTATAAGGTGGCTGGTGGCTGCCAGGAGCGCAGCCAGGGCTGCTTCCCAGTCTACCTGGTCTACAGTGACAAACGAATGGTGCAGACGGCCGCTGGGGACTACTCGGGCAACATTGAGTGGGCCAGCTGCACACTCTGCTCAGCCGTGCGGCGCTCCTGCTGTGCACCCTCCGAAGCCGTCAAGTCTGCTGCCATCCCCTACTGGCTGCTGCTTACACCCCAGCACCTCAATGTCATCAAGGCTGATTTCAACCCCATGCCCAACCGAGGTACCCACAACTGCCGCAACCGCAACAGCTTCAAACTCAGCCGTGTGCCGCTCTCCACTGTCCTGCTGGACCCCACACGCAGCTGCACACAGCCCAGGGGCGCCTTTGCTGATGGCCATGTGCTCGAGCTGCTTGTTGGTTACCGCTTTGTCACTGCCATCTTCGTGTTGCCGCATGAGAAGTTCCACTTCCTGCGCATATACAACCAGCTGCGAGCCTCACTGCAGGACTTGAAGACTGTGGTCATTGCCAAGAGCTCCACAAATGGGGCCAGACCCCAGAGCCCTCCAGTGGATGGCCAGCCTGCTGAAGGCAAGGCCAGGTGAGACCAAGTACAGGTTCCTGGGCCTGGGGAGAGCCGGGGTGTGTGTGTGTGTGTGTGTGTGTGTGTGTGTGTGTGTGTGTGTGTGCGCACGCGTGCGCGTGTACCTCCACTCTGGCTTCACTCCAGCTCTTGAGTGCCCCTGGAATCGCCCTTACTCCTATAGACTTGGTACTCAGCTGCCGCTTAGCTTCCAGTACTTCAGAAGAGCCTCGAGAAGGCTGTTCTTTCACGAGAACAGGTAGACCCAGGCTTCTTCCACCCACACAGTACTGGGCAGCATGTGACTTTGGAGGTTCCTCCCCAAAGAAACTTAGGTGCTAAAAGGAGCAGATCATGGCTGGGCGTGGTGGCTCACGCCTGTAATCCCAGCACTCTGGAGGCTGAGGCAGGAGGATCCTTGCAAGTTCGAGACCAGCCTGGGCTACAAAGTGAGCTCAAGACCAGCCTGAACTGCATAGCAAGACCCTGTCTCAAAAAAGACAAAAAAAAAAAAAAAGGCAGATCAGCGTGAATTGGGTGGGTCCTCTAGTCCAAAGCCCCATTCTTCTGGAAAGATGCGGGTATTGACAGGGAAGGAGTTGGCAGCCCAGTCCTCCTGCTCCCTCCTTGTCCCCCATTTCCTGCTCCTATTCCACAGAGCCTGGCTATTCCTGGACTCCGTCCTGGGTTTCCCTCTGGAAACCTGGGGGTGAGGGTAAAAGAGGGCCCATGTTAGGACCCAGACAGCTTGAGCCCACCTGGATCATAAGAAGGACCTTGTGCCCAAGTAGGTAGCCCTGCATCCTGTTGCTGAGTTTCCTCGGCCACTCCCACTTGAGTAAAAAGCCTTTTATTTGTCTACCTCCCTGTCCCCTGAGACACAGTCTAGCTTATGTTCTCCCATCCTGGTAGACAGCATCCCCTTAGCGTCTCATGGGCTGTGCCACCCCTCTCTGAGCCCATCTTGGTCTGATGCTCTTCAAGAGCTCTCTACCTGTTCCCAGCTGAATTTGGTGACCCCAGTGATTGACTCATTTCCCCACCCCTGGGGAGGCTTCAGCAGTGGGCACCTTGTCTTCACTTCCCCGTCACCCCAGTCTGGCTGGCTCCTGCCTACACAGAACACATGCAGAGCCCTATAGCAGATGCCTGGGTATCTAGCCAAATGCAGGATACAGCCCCAGGGATCTCAGCAGCCAAACTAGGGCCAGTTGAGAAGATGACACCTAAGGAGCTCCCTCTGCAGCAGCTGGCTTCAGAGAGGACCCTCTCAGCTTCCTTGGTATACAGGTTCTGACCATTATTTAGTCTAGTGTCTGGAACCAAGCAGTTCATGTGTAATGGTGGCAGTGTCTAATAGCTTGGGCCACCTGAGGACCCCCCCAGAGGCAAACAGCAGTTTTGAGAGTTTGGTTCTTAACTCTGCCAGCACCCATGCACATTACTCTAGTCGGCACTCAAGACCCTGGAATTTTTCTGCCACTTTGTCAAAAGTTCCCGATCTATGGGCCACAGTGTCTATTACATGCATTTGGCTGGCCCAGTAAGACCCATTCTGTCCCTGTGTGCCCATCTCCTCCCCAAGAGGAAAGGCTTTTCTCTGCTGTTTGTCCTAAAGAAGCTGGTGACCAAGTCTCCGGTAACCCATGGAGTGGTATGTGATGCACACCATGATCCTCACCTTCCGAGGTGCACAGTGTGTACGTGGTATGATTCTGCAGGCCCACACATTAATGTGATGTTTCTTGGGGGATTGGGAGATACAGGGATGACCAGCGTCCCCAGGAAGGCCCTGCAAAGGCTACAGCCCTAGCCCCAGCCCCAGCTCCAGCTTCAACCTCAGCAGAGGCCCAGGCACCACCTCCAGCCCCAGCAGAGGCTTCAGCTCCAGCTCTGGTCCCCGAGGAGGCTCCAGTAGAGACCCCACCTCCAGCCCAGTACCCAAGCGAGCAGCTGATCCAGTCCACCTCAGAGGAGAACCAGATCCCCTTGCACCTGCCTGTCTGCCCATCTCTTCAGCACATTGCCAGCCTGCAGGGCAAGGCTGTCATCGAGCTCTTCCACAGCAGCATTGCCGAGGTAGCAGTCCACACCTGGTCACACCTGGATAGGAAGGTGTCTGTCCCGGGTGAGGCAGGACTTCCCTTGAGTTTCTGTGACATGATTTGAGGATGTGGGTTGGAGGTCCTGAGCTGCCCTCTCTGTTACTCCCTTTAGCTGAGAGGAGCTTCCCACCTTGCTCCATCTGAGGCCTTGGGCATGTGCAGGTCACCCGGGCAGTGTGGGTGGTGGTGCCTAACCTGCCCCGCTCTCGTTCAGGCCCACACCCCACCCCTCTTTGTCCAGGTTGAAAATGAGGAGCTGAGGCACCTCCTGTGGTCATCAGTAGTGTTCTACCAGACCCCAGGGCTGGAGGTGACCGCCTGTGTGCTGCTGTCTACCAAGGCTGTGTACTTCGTGCTGCACGATGGCCTCCGCCGCTACTTCTCAGAGCCACTGCAGGGTAGGACCAGGCTCGCTGTCATGCAGGGGCTCGTGGCATGCATGCAGAGGGGCTGCTCTGGCCTGGGAGTCTGTCTAAGGAAAAGGGGATGACAGCAGCGCTTGCAGCACTTCCTTCCTGGAGCTGTCGTGAGGACTGAAGGCGCACACTGTGCTGGGACCCAGCGAATACTGGGACCTGGCTATGAGAGGGACTGGGCAGCCTCTGCCCCTCGGGGCCTCTGTAGGAGCCTTATTCACTTCTCGGCTCTTCAGAGCCAAGAGAGGCTCAGACCTCAGACCGAGCTGCATTTGAAGCCTTGCATGTGTGCAGGTGGTGGCAGCTCCTCACCAGGTGACCCAATCCTGTCGGACATGCTGCACATCTGGGACCCTTGTGCTCGCCTGCCATAGCCACTGTCACCCTCAGTCCCTTTCTCTCCATGGCAGATTTCTGGCATCAGAAAAACACTGACTACAACAACAGTCCCTTCCACATCTCCCAGTGCTTTGTGCTTAAACTCAGTGACCTGCAGTCAGTCAATGTTGGCCTTTTTGACCAGCACTTCCGGCTGACGGGTGAGTGACCCCCCTGTGCCTTGTGTGATCTTGGATGAAGGCCAGTGGGCTTCCACTTCCATGTGTGGATACATTTATCATAGACAGAGTTATCTCCCTGTTTCCAGGCCAGTCAGCTGAGTGGGAGGAAGCAGCTTCAGGAACTGCTGAGATTGCAGGACTTGCGCCCCAGGGCTCTAGACAGGAGGTGGGGTATGCAGCCAGCACCAGAACTGAGGTCTAGTAGGCACTGGGCTGGGGCAGGATGTTTCTGACTCACACTTCCTGAAGAGAGATAGCTGAGCTCTTTCCCTAATGCCTGTGGATCCCCTTCCAGAAAAATGTCTCATCCCTTCCTGTCTGAGGAATGACAGCCTCTCCAGACCCCATGATGCTCTCCCACATGGGTTCTCCCATGGCTGGCTTTCGGGGGCGGATACCTGCCAGAGAGGTGGTGGTCTGTGGCTGTGACACACCCCTTCTTGCGCAGGCTCCTCCCCAGCACAGGTGGTCACATGTCTGACTCGGGACAGCTACCTGACGCACTGCTTTCTGCAGCATCTCATGCTCGTGCTTTCCTCCCTGGAGCGCACACCCTCACCTGAGCCTGTAGACAAAGACTTCTACTCGGAGTTTGGGAACAAGACCACAGGTACTCTGTCCAGTTCAGACCTCAGACCAGAATCTCTCTGCCCTAGATCCCTCTCTGCCTCTGCTTTTTTCTCTTGCCTCACTTAGCTGACCAGGATGTGGTGTGGGCCTTTCTGTTTTCATCCTAACCATCCTTCAGCCATCCAGGCATATAGTGTCAGCCCTTGGCTGCTGGCTTGGGGCCCTCACAGGATCGACAGCGTGGAGTGCCCGCCATTGCTGGCTTACGGCTGCTGGCACTCCTGGCCCCACCACAGGCCAGTCCGAGGCTGCAGCCCTGGTAGCATCTTTCTCTGCAGGGAAGATGGAGAACTATGAGCTGATCCACTCGAGTCGTGTCAAGTTCACTTACCCCAGCGAGGAGGAGGTTGGGGACCTAACATACATTGTGGCCCAGAAGACAGCTGATCCAGACAAGGCCCCAACCCCCAGCATTCTCCTGTACGTGCAGGCCTTCCTGGTGGGCCCACTGCCACCAGGGCGCTGCCGGAGCCCCCTGCGCCCCAAGACACTCCTGCTCACCAGCACGGAGCTCTTTCTTTTGGATGAGGACTATATCCACTACCCTCTGCCTGAGTTTGCCAAAGAGCCACCACAGAGGGACAGGTACCGGCTAGATGATGGCCGCCGTGTCCGAGATTTGGACCGCATCCTCATGGGCTACCAGCCCTACCCACAGGCTCTCACCCTTGTCTTTGATGATATGCAGGGCCATGACCTCATGGGTTGTGTCACCCTGGACCATTTCGGAGAGGTGCCGTGTGGTTCCGCCAGAGCAGGCCAGGGCCATGAGATCCAGTGGCAGGTGTTTGTCCCCAGCGCTGAGAGCCGAGAGAAGCTCATCTCACTGTTGGCCCGCCAGTGGGAGGCCCTGTGTGGCCGGGAGCTGCCCGTGGAGCTTACTGGCTAGCTCTTCTGCCAAGTCTAGCCCAGTGCCTACAAAGAACAGGGAAGCAGGCTCTCTTTGTTCTCTTAGAAGTATTTTCTCTGCTCCCTTTTGGTATCTTAATTTGACAGTCCCTGTGAGAATGTGAACATGTGTGTTCAGTTAATTCTGTCCAGGGCTGGAAATGAGAATGCCGTTACCCCCCCCCAGGCCTGTGACTCAGCCTTCCATGTGCTGCCCACCCCAGAGTGACACAACAGGCACATCAGCATTGTGTCACTGTGTGCCATTGTTAACGTGTGCAGCTGTGGATCTGACCAACTCCCCTGTCCTTTGTCACTGTTGCTATCATTGTGGGCATTTTGCTGCTAATCATGAAGCTGGTAGCAGAGAGTATGTTGGAAGCTCCCGCCCCATGCAGCCATGGTGGACACCTGTAATCCTAGCATTTGGGAAGCTAAGGCAAGAGGATCACCCAGCGTTTGAGGCCAGCCTCAGCAACATAGTGAGTTCAAGGCTGGCCTAGATTACATAGTGAGTCTCTGTTTTAAAAAAAAAAAGAAAAGAAAAGAAAAAAAGTGAAGGCCTCCTGTGGTCCAAACAAGAGGAAGATCCTGATAGGCCAGTCCAGCAGCCTTGGGGCTGCCGTGGGTTGTGGGGTTCCTAGAGCTACTGGCACCAAGAGTGATTCCTGTTGTCTATTTTCTCTATTCCAATAAAGCAGTTTGACATGGTCTGGGTCTTCCAAGCCAAGGTTCCAGAAGGACCTCAGCCAGGATGTGTTCAGCACAGGGCGGGGGATGGTACGCTGTGGACACGAGGGCAAGGAGTCGGGTGGGAGGGGCAGAGAGCATCCCTCCTTGAGCCTGAGGGTGGGGACTTCTCTGGATGGGCTATGTGGACCTGTGGCCTGGGACAAACCGAGAGAGTGCATTGAACCCCTCGGGGTACCCCCAACACACCAGCCCTCTGACCCTCTGCCAGCTCCTCAGCTCGTCCTGCACCTGGGCCCAAAACCCCTGAAGCCATAGCCCATTGTGAGGAGCATCGTGGGTCTGGGATCACTTTTGGGAGGTGTCTCACTGAGAAGGTTCTGGCCCTTGAATGGCACTGAGGGAGGCAGGTCCCTTGCCTGTGCCTCACTTCCTGTCCCAGACTGGTTGAGTTCAGAGCACTCTCTAGAAGCAGGGCAGGGTCCCCACTCACCTCGCCTGCTTGCTCAGCAGCTTCAGCCCCTGGGGTTGAGCTACAGAAGAGCTGAGCTACTTTGGACAAGCTGCCTGGCCCCTCTGAGCCTTGATTTCCTACCCTCACCCTCCCAAAGGTGGCCAATAAAAGTAACCAACTCCCTTTACCTAGTCATTTCGCACATCTGTACCAAGGCAGTGCCACCCGAACTCCCACAGCTGGCATTCCAGGATTGAGGAGACAAATTCAGCGCTGCACAGTAGCCTGTCCTGTGCAGCTATATGAAGTGGGCGGATTGAAAGCTTGAGAACAGGGGCTGGGGATTTAGCTCAGCGGCATAAGCGCCTGCCTTGCAAGCAGGCGGTCGTGAGTTCGATCCCTGGTACCAATAAAAACGAAAAAGACAAAAAAAAAAAAAAAAAGAAAGCTTGAGAACAGCCTGGGCAATTTAGCAAAACCCTCTCTCAATATATATATATACTATACATTAATCTGTCATAAAGATAAACTGGAAACTGGGCATGGTGGTGCATACTTGTGACCCCAGGACTCTGCAGGCTGTGGCAAGAGGATTGTCACACATTCAAGGCCAGCCAAAACTATAGCTTTCTCAACCAAACAAATGAAAGAAGTTATCTGTCGGAACACAAATGCACCTGGAAACCATGTTTCGATGAATCAAACACAAGCTCAAATATGTTTTCTCTTATATGAGAAACCCAAATTTTCAATAGCCAAATGAAAGATAATAGGAAGTAGGAAGATAGAACTTTCTCAAAAGAAAGGGGATCAAGGTGAAGAGAAAGGATGGAAAGGAAATAAGGGGGGGCTGGGGATTTAGCTCAGCAGCATAAGTGCCTGCCTTGCAAACAGGCAGTCGTGAGTTCCATCCCTCATACCGATAAAAACGAAAAAGACAAAAGGAAGAAAGGAAATAAGGGAATCAATATGTAAACATTTTTTAAATATATATATATATATATATATATATATATATATTTGAGGGGTGTGTACTGGAGATCAAACCCAGGGCCTTCACATCCCCAGGCTTTTTTTAAATTTTGAGAGAGGTTCTTGCCCATGCTGACCTTCAACTTGGGAACTTTATGCCTCAGCCTCCCAAGTGCTGGGGTTACAGGGCAGGGATGCAGCTCAGCGGTAGAGCGCCCTAGGTTCAGCCTTTGGTGTCTGGGGGGTGGGATAAATGAGCCAGCCCCAGCTTATGGCCAGTGCTGATGAAGGTGGAGCCAGGTGACCCTCCCTGCAGCCTGGGAGCTGAACCAGTTTCTTTCATTAAAAAAAAAAAAAAACCTGGGCTGGGGGTGTGGCTCGGTAATGGCACCATTTAAAAAAAAATCCTTCTTGAGTTTAGCCAAGTTTATTTTAATGAAGAAAATGATTATCAAATTGGCCCACCCTCAGAACCAAAGAGGTTCTGAGAGCTCCAGGCAATGAGTTAGGCAGCACCACAATGAGGGGCAGATAAGGTATGAGCTGGTTAACAGCCCACAGGTGCCTGCTGCTCCAGGCTGGGATTGAACTCCTTATTGATCTGACCTGTGGGGCAGGCGTGGAACTTGATGCAAACCCACGCGGCTGCCTGTGCCTTCCTGTAACACCCACCCTGAAGCTGCATCTGCACAGAGGAGGCTGTGTAGGACTGGGGTGACAGCTGGGACCGCAGGAACTACAGTTAGAAAAGCCTAGGCAGCTGGAGCAGAGTGGGGGGCATCGGAGAGGCTTGCTGCTGGGTGCTGTCTTGGAGGGCAGCTACAGGGGCAGCTGCTGAGTGCAGGAGGAATGGCGGTGTGGCTGTCATGGAGGGCGCAGGCCAACCGGTGGAGCACTGAGGGTCAAAAGATTGCCTAGCCAACAGTCTGTAGGCACACACACGCTTAGCTAGAAGGCTGAGGAAAGAGCAGATGCCAGTCTGAAGGCTGCCCAACCACCACCGAAACCCCAAAATCTCTGAGTGAGAAATGTGGGCTCTGAAGATGGGGCAGGTTGTAAAATCTGAGTGAAAAATGTGGGCTCTGCAGGTGGGGCAGGTTGTTACATTTGCATCTGAATTCACTTCAGAATCTCTGATGGAGCCAAGCAGGTGACTGACAGTGGGCTTGGGCTTCCAGGTGGGAATTCTTCTGGAGGGTCTTGGGCCAGGAAGCCCTGAGCAAGGTCCCTGACCATCCATGCAGGGGTCAGTGGCCAGCGCCTTCCCTTCCGCCTGCAGACTGCTGATATGCAGGAGGAAATCCTGGCAGGTTCCTGTCGGGGTGGGTCGGAGGGGGCAGCTTTTAAAGGCAACTGCCCGCCCTGTCCTGCTTGCCTGTGCTGTGCCTGCATCTCAAGAGTTCACTGCCGAGCGACTGCTATAGCCACTTCTGACTTCTGTCCTGGACAGTGAGCTCACCAGCCACAGCCAGCCATGGCAGAGCCCTGGGGCCGCCTCCTGCTCTGCTTCCTGGTCTTCTGGCTGTCAGGCTCCAGCTTTACCAGGGGACAGAAGGTGAGTGTGAGCCCAGAGGGTGGGAGTGGGGAGAGGGAGCATGGGTGTGGGGAGATAAGGAGCCACCAGTGCCTGCCTGAGGTGTGCAGACCCAGATAACTGGGCTGGTGTGCCCACTTGCAGGAGTTAAGCACTGTCAATAGGGCGCAGGTACGAAAGTGTCAGCCTGCCTGCCGTCCGGTAACCAGGCCTGGCCCAGCCAGCCATACGGTATGAGCGGCTGTCCTGGGCTTCCCAGCCTGTGAGAGGAGGGACACAGAACCAGGCCTGTCTGCCTGTCCAGACTCATGTGGACCCTGGGTTTGTCTGCCTGGAGATGGAAGAGCTGCTGGGGACAGCCCAAGATAATGATTTCCAGCTGCCAAGCTGCTGCTTACCAAGCCACAGGCCAAGCCGTCTGTATCCTCACAGCCTCTGGGCAGCCTGTCTTGTTCTTCCAGTGAGGCAGCCAAGGCCCAAGGGTGAGAGAGGCCAGCTATTCCCTCGCTGGAGCCTGCTCCAGACCTTTCCCTTCGAGTCCCCACAAGGGCATGCTGGTGGCAGATGAAGCCACATGTGCAGCTTCCCTTGGTAGGGACATGGCTTTTGTTCAAGCTTTGGGTAGACCCTTGCACCCCGAGTGAATATGGAGACACAATCCCCCAGCTGAGACCTGCTACCGAGCAAGGGAACGTGCCCTGTGAGGCCAAGATCGCGTTTGCGTGATATAACACAGCTTGGTTCTTCTTTTGCCCCTTCCCCTCCACCTCCATTTAAAAAATGGTTTTTCTTTTTCTTTTTTTGTGTCAGATTTATGTCTTTATCAAGTTAATTGTCATTAAAAACAGATTAATATCCAAACTAATAGGCAAAAATATATAAAACAAGACAATTCTGCTAAATCAAAGTCCACTTTAGATACAGTGGCTGTGGTGAATTACAATAACATTTTCTCCTCTTTTTTCTATTGTCTTTTCTATTATTTTTTATTTGTATATTGTATTTTTCATATAAGAAAAGCCATGTAATATTTAAGCTTATGTGTCTGATTCCCTTCACTTAGCATTATGGTCTCTAGACACATTCATTTGCCTTCATACCTTTTATGGCAAAGTAGTCCATTCTGTGTAAATAGCATGCCTGCCTTAGCCATTCATCTGCAATGGACACAGAAGCAAGATTTAGCTTAGAATTGTTCTGCCGTAAACATGGGCCTGCATGTATCCCTGTAACATGCCTTTATAACCCAGAAGGGGAAGAGCCGGGCTGACTGGACTCCCTAGTGTTAGTTTTGAGGGACCCCGTACTGACTGCCGCGCTGGTTGTACCTGTGCACACTCCAGCGACAGCACAGGACTCCTGCTGCACCACACGCTAGCAATGGAGACCGAGTCGGTTCAGCTCCTTGCCTAGCCACAGACTGGTAGCTTGGGCACCACTTGGTCCATTCTGGGACTGGAAAAGAAGGTCTGGGGACCCTGTGGATCCGTGGGATGCAGCCATGCCACCTTCAGTCACTCAACCCTCCTGGTAGCCTGAGTAGCATGAGAACCCTGAGGATGGCTAGGACCAGTGCCTTGCAGCTTCGCCGGGAACAGCCCTGGCCTTTCCTGCTCTGACCCAAGGAAAGGAAGGCAGCTTGGGATCCCTTCCTCTTGGAAGGGGGTTGGGTGCTGGGCTGTCAGCCCCAGAAAGTCTCTAGAAGCCTGGTCCCAGCTTGAGGAAATTTCTTCTCCCTTCTCCCCCACACAGGCTTCCTATTTTATTGTCTCTTCAGCGTCCCCAGCAGGATCTCTGTGAGAGCAGACAGCCCAGTGGGCTCTGAAATGCGGATGGGAGGTGGGGGCAGGGGTACGCTCCGTGGCTCTGGCTTGGGAGGGCCCTGAGGTGCCCAGGAAGAAGGGAATCTGATTCAGCACTCTGGTTGTGCTCCAGCCTCTGTCTACCTGGCAACACCAACAGCAGCACTTGGACTCCAGCCACTGCTGCTGCTTCCAGGTGACTGGGTGGACAGAGGCCTGGGTGCCAGCTTTGGGTGTGGTCCCCAGAGAGTTGGCAGCAGGCTTATCCATCCATCACCACTTCACACACACAGACAAAGCTCCTGCTTCCTCCCAGCCCCTGGCCCAATTCATCACCCGGCCCTTGCTGGCCCTAAGAAGAATCAGCGCACTCCTCTCCACCCTGAGCCAGGCCTGACAAGCATTCCCTCCAGTGCTGGTCCCCAGCCATTACAACCCAGGTCTCTCAGGTGGCTTTGCGGGGAGCCCACCAAGGCTTTACCCTGAACCAGAAACTACTTGGCCCTGGAGCTACTCAATTTTCTAGTAGCTCCCTGGCTCACCAAAGATGAGCCTTAGGGTGAGTTTGAGACCACAATAATCCAGCCCCTCAGCAGGCCACTGCGCGGCTCCCAGCAACTTCCCTTTTGTAGACCGCAGAGGCATGTGCAGAAAAGGCCAAATCACAGCAGTGGAGAGGTCCTGGGACAAGCATGCTCATGGAAGAAAGCACTGTTTCTCCTTTTCTTCAGCTTTGAGAGCCGCACATCTGTAATTTGTTCCAAGACGGAAATTCTGGGCTCACTTCTTTTGGACTACAGTGTGTTCAGCATTTTTCAAGAGGGAAACAGCTTGGCTCCTTCAAGCCATGCTCCAAACACACTTATCAAACACGCCTTCCTTCTGCCCCTTTTGCTCACAGCCAGGAGTTTAGGTTCTCCCCTCCAGGGTAAGTTCTGCTCTGTAGCTTTCTGACATTTTGTCCCCATAAAGGGAGCCCTAAAAGCAGTGTTTTAAAAGCAGTGGCAAAGCCGGGCGTGGTGGCTCACGCCTGTAATCCCAGCACTCGGGAGGCTGAGGCAGGAGGATCCTTGTGAGTTTGAGACCAACCTGGACTACAAAGTGAGCTCAAGGCCAGCCTGAACTGCATAGTGCGACCCCCATCTCAAAAAAGACAAAAAAAAAAAAAAAAAAAAAGCGGCTAAAAAGATAAGGGGCACACAGGGCTAGGCAAGACCTTTCCACATCTCCCACCCCCAAACTCATTCTATGGCCCACCTCAGCCTAGGCACCTTCAGGTGGTGAGGTGCCCTCCTCCCCTGCCCCATCTCACCCTGCTTCCTTGGCTGATGGTTTAAAGCATAAACCAAGTTCTGGGCCTGCCCCTAACCTGGTCTCACTCAGGTGGGGGTTTTGGGGTTTTGTTTGTTTGTCTTTTTGAGACAGGGTCTGCCTATGCAGTTCAGGCTGGCCTTGAACTCACTCTGCAGCCCAAGGTGGCCTCAACTTTGTAGCAATCTTTCTGCCTTAGCCTTCGAGTGCTGGATTACAGGCATGCACCACCATACCAGGGACCACTCACCCGGGTTTATGAAGCTGCTGGTAGCCTGGCCACCAGCCCTACTCTGACCTCTGCTCAGACCACTCTGCCTGTCACATGTGGGCACAAGCTCCTTCCCGCTTCCAGCCTTTGCCTTTGTGCCTGTGACTGACTACTGTGCAACCTTGAGATCCTAAGTCAATCGTCACCTGCTCTGGGAAGCCCCCTATTCTGTCCTCCCAAGTCCCTTGGCAGCTTGTGTTGCCACCGTCATGTGGATGGGTCCCTGCCTATGTCAGGGCTTGGTGACCATGCTGCAGGCCCAAACAGACATGGATCAGATCCCTTGCATACTGCTGCCCATCTCTTAGATCCACAGCTCTTAGTCTCTGGACTAAGTGGAGAGAGCCCATGGGTCCATGCAGTAGAGCAGGGGAGCAGAGCCCATTCAGCACCCACCGTGACAGCCAAAAGCTTGGGTCCTCCTCCCTAGTACAGTAGCCATGACTTAAGAGTGAGGTCACTAGGGGCTGGGGATTTAGTTCAGCGGCATAAGCACCTGCCTTGCAAGCAGGCAGTTGTGAGTTCGATCCCCGGTATCGGATAAATAGAAAAAGAAAGAAAAAAAAGAGGTAAGAGTGAGGTCACTGAGCCAGGGATTTAGCTCAGCAGCGAAGCAAGCACAAAGGTCCTGAGTTTGACCCTCAGTATCAAGGAAAAATATCCTGGGGCTACTATATTCCAAGCGGGGTCAGCTGTGATATATTTCTTTTTAAATGAAAGACAAAGAGGAACATTAGGCTGGGAATCCAAATTCCAATCCCTGATTCCCACTCCATCCCTGAGTGACTTTGTGCAAAGGCCACCAGCCTGTGCTTTGGTTTCATTACCTGGAGTGGGTTGAGAGACAACATGGAGCAAGTTCTCCTGAGGTCACAAGGTACAGACTCAGGCTTCTGGGCTGCAGACAGGAGGCCATGCCGTGGCATCTGCAGCTCCTGACAGTGTTTCTCAGGGGCCTCCCCATCTTTGCATCCCCACTGAGCAGATGGGAGACTGAGGCCTGGAACGGTGCAAGGCCTGTCTTGGGCAGAGGCAAGACCGAATACCGGCCCAGGCCCCTTACTCGCACCCCGCCTGTGGTCCAGGTGCGGTCCAAGCACTGCGATGTGAAGACCAAGTTCATCACGCACACACCCTGTACCTCGTGCGCTGTTAAGAAGTGGATGTGTCCCTCGGGCTGGCTGCTTCAGCGTTTCCCAGACAGGGCATCCCAGAACTGCCGGTATAGATCCCACCCCATCCTGCTTGCTTCCAGAAATATTCTGTAGGGTGGCAAGTACAGGACCTCAGAATGGGGGAAAGGGCTCACCCATGGGTTTCTGTGCCCTGCAGGGAGGTAGAGGGGCAGACAGTGTTACCTGGGCAATGATTGTGTGCTAGGCCCTGTGCTCAGCTCTGGGCCACGGAGAACGAAGAGGTAGTGTAAGAAACAGGAACCCAGTGGGGGAGGTAGAGCGGGCTGCAGGTGCGAGCCCTCCCCTTTCTGTTCCCTCTGTCCCCAGCTATGAGGTGCAGCTAGGGGACTCGCTGATGTCCATGAATGGCTGCAGCATGGAGTGCTGGAAGGATGTGGTACAGAAGGCCTGCTGTCCTGGCTACTGGGGCTCCCAGTGCTATGGTATGAGAGCCCCACACCAGCTCCCTAGGCTTGGCTCTGGGCCCCCACCTGGGGAGCTGCCTATGTTCTTCCAGTTTGTTCATTTCAAGGCCACCTTCTGAAAGCCTTCCTGGCTCAGCCTCCCAGCCCTAGGTGCCCTGGAGGGGGAGGGGCAGGGGAAGTGAAGAGTTCAAGGGCCAGAGCTAAGTTCTTGGCATCCACAGAGTGCCCCGGGGGTGCTGAGACCCCATGCAATGGTCACGGGACCTGCCTGGATGGCATGGCTGGGAACGGGACCTGTGTGTGCCAGGTAAGGCCTGGACAGGGTTGTGGCAGGGGCACTAGGAGAGCTGACACTGACTGGGTATGTCCCCCAGGAAAACTTCAGGGGCTCAGCCTGCCAGGAATGCCAGGACCCCCGCCGGTTTGGGACCGACTGCCAATCTGGTAAGGCCAGCTGGGTCCTCCCTGCCCCTCTCCTCCCCAGCACTCAGCCCTGCAGTTCCCCTTCAGGGAAGTGTGCCTTGCTTCCTCACCCCGTGCGCCAGGTCCTTGCCACTCTCAGAGGCTCCTTCAGGAGCACTCCCTCAGCCCCAGGCTGGGCCATGCTCCTCCCAGGACCTCTCCATGTCATCCTGCATCAGGCTCTGGACTCCTGGGTTATACCTGTAATGCAGAGGGCAGGAAGCCCATGGCTGAGGTCTCACCCACCCTGCGTGTCCCTTCCAGAGTGCAGCTGTGTGCACGGGGTGTGCAGCAGTGGGCCTCAGGGGAACGGAAGCTGTCTGTGCTTTGCTGGGTACACGGGCCCCCGCTGCAACCAAGGTGAGTGTGCTGCTGCGGCAGCCTGGGACAGCGGGTTCTCTGGCCAGGGCAAGGGAGGGTGACTGCTTAAGGACAGGCCTGAGTTTCTGCAGGAGTTATACCTGTAGCCTCTCAGGGGATGGGGCTGTCATCTGGGACTGCCACCGTCTGGAGACTCAGAATCCCACAGCATTGGCAGAAGACCTTTAACCAGGGGTCTCGGGCCCTCACACTTCTCCTTTCTGCCTCCTCAGAGCTGCCTGCCTGCCAGAACCTGAACTGCCCCCCAAACTCCCAGTGCTCCCCAGAGGCTCCTGCCTGCAGGTGCCTGCCTGGCTACACCTTGAAGGACAGCAGATGCGTAGGTGAGCCTGTGACCTGAGGGCTGAGCCTGGGAAGGCACTCTTTTACCTCAGGGGATACAGCGGGGTAGGGGTCCAGCCTTCAGGGCCTGGCTCACCACACACACCCCAGCTTCAGGTCACATGATGGAGCTGTGAAGGAGACCGGGCTGCCGGTGCTCTACTTACGCAGGCTCTCTTTGTGCTGGCAGCTCCTAACCCCTGCCACCCATCACCTTGTTCCTCGATCGCCCATTGCTCTGTGAGTCCTGAGGGACATGCTCAGTGTCGCTGCCCCGAGAACTACCATGGTGACGGCAAAGTGTGTCTGCCCTACGACCCATGCACTGCCAACTTTGGTGGCTGCCCCCGCAACTCTACTGTGTGTGTATACCAGAAGCCAGGCAAGGTGAGCCAAGGGCTCGGTGGGACTTGCCCCCAGTCTGCCTGCTGGCTCTGGCTGTGGGACCCTGGGCAAGTCACAGGCCTCTGGGAACCACAGCCAGTCCGTTGGATGGCGAGAGATGGGGCACGGGTGACACTCCCATTCCTGGAGGCGCATGCCAATAGTTCTCCCAGGTTCTCATAGATGGATGCCTCTTTCCCTCCTGCCCTACAACTTGGCCAGGCCACTTGCTCGTGTCAACCAGGCCTGGTCAGCGCTAACCACAATGCCTCTGCGGGCTGCTTTGCCTACTGCTTCCCCCACTCCTGTGACAAGTCAGCCACTTGCCAAGTGACCCCCGAAGGGAGGACCAGGTGGGCACAGGAGTGGAGCAGAGAGGGTGGGGTGGGCAGCACATACACGCAGGTCCAGGGGCCTCGCAGGCCAGGAGAAGCCCCTGTCCTTACCCTGACCTATCCTCCTCGGGCTCCCAGGTGTCAGTGCAAGGCGGGCGAGGTGGGGGATGGGCGCGCCTGCTATGGACACCTGCTCCATGAGGTCCAGAAGGCCAACGAGATGGGCACGCTGTTCCAACGGCTAAAGGTCACTGTCACCATGCTAGGTGAGTGTCCCCTGGGCCTGCCATTGACTCGTGCAGGAGAAGGTGGGCCACAGTCTGCAGAGATCCTGTTTTCTCTAGCTGAGAGCTCGGAAGCAAAGAATGAACTGTCGCAGGGTATACATGAAAGTGGGAGCTGGAACCCAGCCCCGAGGCCCCCACTTCCCCTGTAGCTAGATGCAAAGCCCCCCACCAACCCCTAACCTGGGATGGGTGCCTGAGGTCTTCCCAGACCCACTCCCTTCCCCCAGGCTCTCCCCAAATCTATTCTGATGCTCTCTCCCTGGCCTTCCAGAGCAGGGCTGCCAGGAGATTGTCACCACATCGGGCCCATTCACAGTGCTGGTGCCATCTACCATCTCCTCCATCTCCTCCCGAAACATGAACGTGAGGCCCCCTACTTTGCCTGGGTGCGGGCCCGTCTTCAGGTCCTGAGAGAGGATCTCTCTGACCCTGGGGACGAGCTGGGAGGTGTGGGCCCTCCTGTGCTGGGTGGCGATCTGAGGTGTGGCTCACAGGACCGTCCGCTCCTGTGGCACACAGGTGACACTGGCCCAGCAGCTCTGCCGACAGCACATCATCGCGGGACAGCACATCCTGGAGGATGGGGGGCTGCCAAGCACACAGAGGTGGTGGACGCTGGCTGGCCAGGAAATAACCGTCACCTTCAGCCGCACGGTAAGGCAGGGACTGCAGCCTGGGGGCCATAGGAGCTACAGGCAGAGGGTGCAGCCCAGGCAAAAACATGGAGGTGGGAAGAAAACTTGGAGCAGGGAGTTGGCACGTGAGGTCTACAGAGACGGGGTCTTGCATCTTCTCAGAGGTACACCTACCAGTACAAGGACCAGCCCCAGCAGACATTCATTATCCTCAAGGCCAACAACATCGCTGCCAATGGTGTCTTCCATGTGGTCACTGCTCTGCGGTGGCAGCCTCCGCCTGCACTCCCTGGGGACCTCAAGGTGTTGCCTGGGCTCCCTGGGGACCCTAAGGTGAGCCAGCACACTTCTCTCCCCACTGTGTGCTGCTAGCTGACCTCTGAGACCTGCAGAGCTCAAGGAGAAGGTGGCAATTATTCCTGGCAGGCAGGCAGGAGGGAGCCAAGTTGCTTTTCCCTCAATCTGGAGCAGACTCACCCTGTCTCTGAAGGTCTCACATGTGTCCCTTTCAACAGCACACCATTGCCCAGATCCTTTCCTCTAATGAGGCCTTCAGCCGGTTTGAGACCATTCTGGAGGTGAGCTGGGGGTGGGATCTAGCTGGCCTGGCCAGGAGTGCTCATTGCCCTAGATGGCCTCGCGGTGTTCTGGGGTTCTGGAATAGCCTGCTCAGCCTGATCCTGTGGTCTCTGTCTCACTTGGTGGGAGTTCTCTGTGGGCTGAAGGTGGCAGAGGCTGACCACGGGTCCCCTAGCTTTCCTCTCCCTGCTGCAGAACTGTGGCCTACCCTCCATCCTGGATGGGCCTGGGCCTTTCACAGTCTTTGTGCCAAGCAATGAGGCTGTGGACAGCTTGCGTGACGGCCGTCTGATCTACCTTTTCACGGAGGTGAGCTTGGTGGGGAGCAGGGCCTACGGGTGTGGGGGCACCAGGACTTCTACCATTCCCAGTGGGGCCTCCAGGAACCAAAACCTTTCCCCTGCCAGGGTCTCTCCAAACTGCAGGAACTGGTGAGGTACCACATCTTCAGCCGTGGCCAGGTGAGAGGTGCTGTGATGGGAGGCCCCACAGCCATGCACTGGGGGTGCTGCTGTGGGTCCGGCCTGCCCAGGGCCCCCACTATAGCATAGAGGAAATCCTGGGACCTAGGGGGTGACTGGATCATCTGGGAAACTTGTGGCCAGTGCCTAGTCTTTGTTTTTTTTTTTTTTTTTTTTTTTTTTCTTGTCCTTTTGAGACAAGGTCTCACTATGCAGTTCAGGCCAGCCTTGAGTTCACTTTGTAGCCCAGAGTAGTCTTGAACTTGCAACGATCCTCCTGCCTCAGCCTCCCAAGTGCTGGGTTTATAGGCATGCACCACTATACCAGGCAATAAAGAAGTCAGTTCATTTCTTTCTTTCTTTTGGTGCCAGGAATTGAACTCATGACCTCACGCTTGCCAAGGAGGGACTTGTGCTGCTGAGCTAAACCCCGGCTCAGTGCTCAGACTTAAGGCACCCTTTCTTCATCCTAGATGACTGTTGACAAGCTCATTGCCAAGAGGCGGATTCTCACTATGGCAAACCAGGTCCTGGCTGTGAATATCTCCAATGAGGTGAGGTGAGACCCAGAGTATCCAAATAAAGGGCCCAGCAGTGGCGCTGGAGATGACCAGACAGTCACCCAGCCTCTTTCTGACCTGTCTGCTGCAGGACCTGTGGGGATCAGGACACTGTGCTGTCCCCAAGTAAAGCAGCCATCAGTCAAATTTCTCTCTTGGGGCCCAGTGGGTGGGAGGGCTCCGAGGAGAAGGGCTGAGCCCAGCCCGTGCAGGGATGCTAACCCCCACCACAGCGAGACCAGGCTGGCACACAAGGTCTGTGATGCAGGGGCGCATCCTGCTGGGACCTGAAGGCATCCCTCTGCGGCGTGTGGACATGCTGGCTGCCAACGGTGTCATTCACATGCTGGAGGGTGTCCTGCTGCCCCCAACCATCCTGCCCATCCTGCCTAAGCACTGTGATGAGGAGCAGCACGAGATCGTGATGGTGAGCCCCTCCAGAGGCCAGCCACTCACTCCCATGGCAGCGGGAGCAAGACCGTCATCTGTCTGAGTCCATGTTCCCCATCACCACAATACCCCAGACCGGGTTGTGCACAGAGGAGGAGGTTATTGTAATAAGGTTCTGAAAGTGGCAGGGCACAGCACTGGCATCTGCTTGGCTTCCGCTGAGGGTCTTGTATGTCCATGGCCAGGGAAGATGCCGAGGCGGGCAGCTCACAGCTCACCCTCAGCGCCTCCTGTGTCGGGGGAGCCCCACAACTGTAAACACCTCCTCTCAGAACTCTTACACTGGGGAACTCAGCATAAGTTCTGGTAGAGACAAACCACATTCAAACTGCAGCAGGCACCAAGTCAGTGGGTGGGCTGATGGTGACACTGAGACCCCACCGCGGACTCCCAGAGACCCGCTCGTACCCTCTGCCTTTGGGCCTGACGATTCGCCCTTTGGGATTGCTCACATGGTCCTCTCCTCGGCCCAGGAGGCCTGAGGGTCTCCTTCCCTCACCCTACTCACTCCGTACCTCCCTGCCCACCCTGCTGCTTTCCCCAAGATGCTACATTCTCCCCCTCTCGGGCCTCCACCGTCTTCCTTCCCTCAGCTTGGGACACCCTCCCCATGACCTCCGTTGCTCACTCTACACCCTTCATTCCTGCCCTGCCCCACCTGTCCCACCCTTTCCAGGGCTCCTGTGTGGACTGTCAAGCCCTAAATACCAGTGTGTGTCCCCCAAACAGCGTGAAGCTGGTGAGTATCCCTCAGCCCAGCCCCCAGGGCTCCCTGAATCCCAACCACTGGATTCTGCTCCAAGTCACAGTGGGAAGCGTGGGGGTGGGAGGCCAGGCCAGACCTGGAGGCCTGGGCTCCACAGAGGCTCTGAAGGTGGGCGTGTTGGAGCCAGGGATGGCTCAAGACCTCCCTCTTGACTAGCTCCACATGGCCTGCACAGGACATCTTCCCCAAGGAGTGTGTCTACACCCACAGTGCTCTCGGGTTCAGCGTGCTGAAGAAGGGCTGTGCACACAACTGCAACCAGACTATCACGGTGAGCCTGAGCAAGGTGCAAGTACTGTGCCCTGGGGAACCGAGGCGCACACTTCTCTCCTGGGGCCCTGAGCTGGGCCAAGTCGCCTGCCTTCCCTAGAGCCACACTGCATCTCTGTGGCAGAAAAGGGGCCATCGAGGGACCTCATCTGGAGTCAAACCAGGAGCAGAAGTATCCTGGGTAGGGTCGGGCATGGCCTGGACCCACGCATGCCCTGTCTCTTACAGAAGCGTGGCTGTTGCAAAGGGTTTTTTGGGCCTGACTGCACCCAGTGTCCCGGAGGATTCTCCAGCCCCTGCTACGGCAAAGGCAACGTGAGTCCTCCTCCCTCCCTGGGCTGGCAGTGACCGGCTATGTGTCAGAGCTGAGCCTGCCTTTCTGGCTTAGGGTTCTTTGCAGGTAGGCAAAGGCAGTGGGCCAATTTTCATTATTTGAATTAGAAATAATTAAATTCATAGATTGTTGCTTCTGTTTTTTAAGGGGTTACTGGTCAATAGTGTTCGTTTTCCTGTTTTTGCCATTTTGTGACATCAGGGCCACTGTTGCATCAGCAGTGGGAGAACGCAGGACTTAGGTTCCCTAGAGAATGCAGGACCTGCCAGACCAGGTGCCTTTTTGAGGCTTAAGAGAAGCATCTGTGATTCTGAAGGTTAAGGTCTTGGAGGAGCAGGAGCTCAAAGCCCCAAGGGAACGAGGAGCTGGCACTGTGGAACAGGACGGGCTAAGTCCCCTCCCAGGACCGACCCTGTCTCCTGCCCACTTTCCAGTGCAGCGATGGGATCCGGGGCAGTGGCGCCTGCCTCTGCTTCCCAGACTACAAAGGCATCGCCTGCCACGTCTGCTCCAACCCAAACAAGCATGGAGACCACTGCCAGGAAGGTGAGTGGCTCTGGCCCAGTCTAGGACCCTGGGATTCCCAGAAGGGAACAGAAATCATCTTCACCTATGTCAGAAAGGCAACTGTAATTCAATCTAAAGCAAACAGGATTTAGGTCAGATACATTGGAGAGCTTCCCACGGGCGGCATCAGGAGCAGAGCAGCTGGAACAGGGCAATGGAAACGCAGATGTCCCTGCCACATTTCATCTGCTTGTCCATCAAATCGGGGCTGACCTATGATTTTGTGACCTTGAAGTGAAATTTCGGCTGGCTGCCCCACCACCACCCCGCTAACCCAGTCCTGGCTCCCAATTAGCACTGCCTCCTGCCTCAGTTTCTCTGCTCCCATCTTCTCCCTACAGACTGTGGCTGTGTCCATGGTCTGTGTGACAACCGTCCGGGCAGTGGAGGGGTATGTCAACATGGCACATGTGCCCCTGGCTTCAGTGGCCACTTCTGTAACGAGACAGTGAGGGACTGTGGCCCCCCAGGGCTGGCTCAGCGCTGCCACCCACACGCCCGCTGCATCAGCCAGGATGGGGTCTCCAGGTGAGGACTCGGACTTCCTTCCATCCCTTTAGTAATCTTGGTGCTGGTTTGCTTGGTGTCCAGCATCCCCCTTCCGCCCATGCCAGGTGTGTCTGTCTAGATGACTTCGAGGGCGATGGCTACTCCTGCACCCGCCGGCACCCCTGCTCCCAGCCAGACCGTGGTGGCTGCTCAGAGAACGTCAGTTCCCTCATGTTCTGAACAGGAGGAGGAGGGGGCTCCCGAGACCCCTGCCCTTGGCCCTGCATCCCTGAGTCATTTATCTGTGCTGTCATAGGCTGAGTGTGTCCCTGGTGACCTGGGCAACCACAACTGCACATGCCACAGAGGCTGGAGCGGGGACGGCCGTGTCTGTGTGCCCATTGATGAATGTGGACTGGACACTCGAGGTGGCTGCCATGCAGATGCCCTCTGCAGCTATGTGGGCCCGGGGCAGGTGCGTAACAGTGTAGTGACCGAGGCCCTGATCCCAGCACAACCTTGGACTCAGGGAGCTGAGGTACAGATGCCAGCCATGCTCTCTGGGATTGGTTCCTGGGCGCTCATGTGCCATCAGGTCCCTGGCAGCCCCTGGTCTTGACTCAGACACTGTCGACCAAAGTAGGAAGAGATCCATCCCTGTGGGACCCGGAAATGTAGCTCTGGAACTTTGCAGCCTCATGTGCTATTCAGTCTCTTAGGGCCTGGAGCCTTCCCCAGGAGGGTTACAGGCCTAGTGGACATGAGTCTTGACGGGTGTGAGAATGTCTACTGCATTGGAGGACAAACCTGGCTGTTTTGCAGTCAGCCTCCACATGGCTTAGGTATGAGCGAGGACCTGTAGGGCTCCCTGTCCTCCCAATTGCACGGTGGCCTTGGGGTCCTGGCCCATGGGATCCTGGCAATAAGAACTTGCATGGCATAAGGCTGGATCAGGAATCTTAAAGTTCCTAACTGCAGTTTTGAATGAGCAAGCTGAGATGTCCCATTTGCCAGTGTGTGGACAAGCCGAAGGGAAGGGGCTAAAGGAGCTATACAGCATGGCAGGGGTGCAAATGAAGCCCCTCCTGCCATCCCTGAGCTGGCCTCAACAGATCCCTACCCATTTGTCACAGCCATGGGCCCGAGTGCCCTGGCAGGGGTCCGACTATAGTGGGCACCAAGGCTCCACAGATGCTTCCTTGCCAGTGCCTTCATTTCCTTAGTCTCACCCTGGGAGCTGGGGGCTTCTGGACACAGAACTCCAGGGAAGCATGGGGAAGGTCCTGTGGGGTCCAGGCCAGGCTCGGTGGGGACAGTCCCCAGGAGGGCCCAGGAGTAGAGGAGGAAAGGACTGGGTGTTCATGGTGAGATGAGGTCCTTTGCTCCCTGACTCCCCAGAGCCGATGCACCTGCAAGCTGGGCTTCGCCGGGGATGGCTACCAGTGTAGTCCTATTGACCCCTGCAGGGCAGGCAACGGAGGCTGCCACGACCTGGTGAGAGGGGTGGGGTGAGCCCTGGGAGGCTCTCTGGTCAGCCTGGCTGTGTCCCCTGACAACTTTGAGACCTTTCTAAATCCCAAATCCAACCATGTCACTCTCTTGTCCTGTCACAGGCTAAAACCCCACAGGTCCTGCAAGAGCCAGCCGAGCCTCCTCTCTCTGCCCCATCCCACCCCATTCCTTGCTGTCACTGAACCTCACTCCCTTTCCCCAAGTCGCCCCTCTGGCCTGGCTATCTCCTGCTCTTAGCTCAAGCTCCTAAAGGCACAGGGCTACCTGGGTGAATCCTGTAATTTGCACGTCAGATGCTCTGGTGCTGCTGAAAGTCAGCAGGGTTGGGGAGTGAGAACCGGTGGCTGGGCAGGTGGAAAGCAGAGATGGATGGGAAAGGGGAACAGAGACAACAGATGACCAGTGTCCAGCTTGCCATATAGCTGATTCATATAGGTGCTGAGTGGAGGGCCATGTCTGTCTGTCTTCCACCCCACCAGGCCACCTGCAAGGCAGTAGGGGGCGGTCAGCGAGTCTGTACATGTCCCCCTCATTTTGGGGGCGATGGTTTCAGTTGCTATGGAGACATCATCCGGGTAAGTAATGGTAGCTTGTCCTTTCTTCCCTGGGCTTGAGCAGGAGTCCTCCTGTGCACCTCAGGTGGAAAGGTGGTAGTGCCCAGGTCGCTGATTGGCCTTCAGTTGCAGGACTAGCTCTTCCCCTCCCTGTAGGAACTGGAGGCAAATGCTCACTTCTCCACCTTCTACCAGTGGTTCAAGGTAGGACAGGGTAGGACCCTTGGGTGGGGGGATCAAACTCCAGCAGGCCTTTCTGGAAGCAGGGGTGTCATCTAACATTGCCAAAAACCGGAGGCTGTCTTATCACTCTTGCCCTGTTCATGGTGTTTAGAGTGCCGGCATCACCCTTTCTGCTGACAGCCGAGTCACAGCCCTGGTGCCCTCTGACTTTGCCATCCGTAGGCTGAGCCCTGAGAACAAATCCTTCTGGCTGCAGCCGAAGATGCTGCCATACCTGGTCAGGTGGGGCAGCTGTGAGCGGGCCAGGCCATGGGAGGGGGAAGCTCCTGGGGGCCCAGGCACTCCCCAAAGAGGCAGAGAATTGGGTCCTCTCCTGGCATGTGTCCACCTGTTGCGTGAAGTGTCCAGTCCCAAAGGTCTCTGTATCTTACAGTAATCTGCTTCTATCCCCCCTAAACTGTTGTCCCTCAGGGCCCATTTTCTCCAGGGTACCCTCTCTGAGGAGGACCTGGCCCGGCTAGGTGGACAGGACGTGGCCACACTGAACCCTACCATGCGCTGGGAGATTCGCAACATCAGTGGGGTATGAGATGAACTCTGGGCAGAGGAGGGACCAGACAGGGGATAGGAGGGAGCTCAAGTGGTTAGAGACTCCCCCCGACCAGTGTTCCCAGAGGATGAGGTTGGGGTCTCCTCAGTCGAGTTCAGAACACAGTTGCTATGTCCTGATGACCATGTCTTTGGGCCAGCAGTGATTTCCCCCCGGGGCTGTCTACACGTATCTACCTGTCCTCCTCGTTGTGGACCCTAGCAGATGTCTGTGTAACCTACTTGGCAGAGCCTGAGTCTGAGCTTTGCCAGCCAGGCTGGGCCACACTGCTCTGCTTGCTGTCTTCCAGAGGGTCTGGGTGCAGAATGCCAGTGTGGACGTGGCTGACCTCCTTGCCACCAATGGTGTCCTACACATCATCAACCAGGTATTGCAGGAGGAGGGTGTACGCCGGACATTGCCTGGGCAGGCCAACAGGCAATGACAGTCCCTTGTGTCCACGTCCATGCCAGGTCTTGCTGCCTCTGCGAGGGGACGTGCAGGTTGGGCAGGGGGTTCTGGAGCGGCTGGGTCAGGTGCCCACTTTCCGCCTCTTCAGGGAGCTACTGCAGGTAAAGCAGGACAACAAGAGCCAATGCCTGCTTGCAGGCACCTTGCCCAGTCTGGGTAAGGCTGGCCGGTAGCTGGTGTCAGGACTGGGATTAACACGCCCATTCCAGGGGCTGAGGATTTAGCTCAGCAGCATAAGCACCCGTCTTGCAAGCAGGCGGACGTGAGTTCGATCCCCAGTACCGATAAAAATGAAAAAGACAAAAAAAAAAAAAAAAAAAAAAATCCACGCCCATTTCTAACCCCTGTTCCTAGCACCACAGCCTGGTGCCCCAGCTTGAGGCTGCCACTGCCTATACCATCTTTGTGCCCACAAACCAATCTCTGGAGGCCCAAGGGAACAGCAGCAGCCTGGTGAGTCCATGTTTCTGGGGGCGGAGGCTAAACACAGAATGAACCTCCTGTGCCGAGGCAGTGATGACCAGAGGGCTTGGGAGTCCCAGATCCCCCTGAGCTGAGCCCCCATCCCCCAGGATGCAGACACAGTGCTACACCACGTGATCTTGGGGGAGGCGCTCTCCATGGAAGCCCTGCAGAAGGGGGGACACCGCAACTCCATGCTGGGTCCAACCCACTGGCTTGTCTTCTACAACCACAGTGGCCAGGTTTGAGAGATGGGCATGTGGAAACCCCTTCCCAGGGACCTGCTCTGGAAGACTCTTTTTGGAGTTTCTCTGCCTAGGAGCCTCTAACCTGTGCTCCTGTGAGACCCGCCTCCCATCCTCGGAGCGCCCCTATGCCCTGTGGTGTGTCCTGCCTTTACAGCTCCTTAAATGCTGGAGGTTGGGGGTGTGGGTGCATTCAACTTCTGGCCCCCTTTTCCCAGCCTGAGGTGAACCACATGCCCCTGGAAGGGCCCTTTCTGAAGGGTCCTGGATACTCGCTGTTTGGCCTGTCGGGGGTCCTGACTGTGGGTAGGAGCCGCTGCATGCTCAGCCACACGGAGGCCCAGCGGGTGAGAGGCTGGAATGGGAGGGAAGGCAGGGGGTGGGAAGGGGTGGTGGGGATGGGGGTGGCTGCCAGTTGACCTGGCCGGCTATGGGGAGCCCTCAGTCAGCCACCCTGAAGGAAGCACAGAGGGTTTGGGGGCCCCCAACCTGGACCACCTGGTGCTGTTTTCTTCCCAGGAGAAATGCGTAAGCTGCTCCCGGAAATTCCGCTGTACTCAGGGCTACCAGCTGCAGGTGAGGCCGGGTTCTGCACAGGCAGGTGTCCTTCCCCGCTTCACTGCCCTCGGCTCCCAAGCAGCCCATACACACCCTGGGCCCGGCTCTGCCATGTACCTGGGGAACTGGAGTGCGTGGGCAGCCACTTCCCTGTGGCTAGGGTTCTGGGAAAGAAGCCCCACTCACCAATGAGGTCCACTTCCCACAGCAGTCTCTCTGGGCCCTCCTACACCGAGGCTCCTGCTCCCATCTGTCTGTCTTACCAGCTTAGACACCTGCAGTGCTTTGTGTCTCTTCATTCTCCTCATCCCTGCCCAGCCCGCTGGCTGACCCTCCTGTCGTTCTGTTCCAGGACACGCCCAGGAAGAGCTGCGTGTACAGGGCAGGCCTTGCCATCTCCCGGGGCTGCTCCTACACCTGTGTCAAAAAGATCCAGGTTTGCCCTGAGCCCCTCCCCCACAAGGTTTTGGCCAGGGAGCAGGTGCCGACAGAGGAGGAGCTCAGACTAGATTTTCAGGGCAGCACAAGCGAAGCAAGGATGGTCTGAAGAAGGGAAGGGAAGAGATGTCCAAAGTCAGAGGGCCGCTGTTTTCCCTTCTGCCCCTCCCCCAGAGAGTAGGGAAGGAGGACTCAGCCCTGGGATCAGGCACTGCCCTTGCAGTCTTGAGCTTGTTCCCCCACCCTGCCAGGGTTGGTGGTAAAAGGCATTCAGCTGCTTTCCGCTCTTATCTGCCTATCCTGGGTTTGTGGCCCTGAGAGGCCCATCTTTTTCTCCCCCTCATCCATCCTGCCCTGCATGGAACATTTTCTTCCTTCCCTAATTCCCAGGTCTTTGCAGGTGCCTGATTGCTGCCCTGGCTATTTTGGCACACTGTGTGAGCCATGCCCCAGGGGCCTGGGAGGTGTGTGCTCAGGCCACGGGCAGTGCCAGGACAGGTTCCTGGGCAACGGGGAGTGCCGCTGCCATGAGGGCTTCCATGGGACGGCCTGCGAGATGTGCGAGCTGGGCCGCTATGGACCCAACTGCACGGGAGGTGAGGACGGGAGGGGCAGGGTGGCGGGCACCTTGGGGGAGGGGCAGGATGCAGGCTCCGCATAATTCCTGCACTTCCTCGTCCCTTTTCAGTGTGCAACTGTGCCCACGGACTCTGCCAGGAGGGGCTGCGAGGGAACGGAAGCTGTGTCTGTAACGTGGGGTGGCAGGGTCTCCGCTGTGACCAGAGTGAGTAGAACACCAGGGCGTGGGGTGAGTGATTCTAAGGGAGACAGTGCCTGAGTGTGAATGACCAGAACCTTCTTCCTGTCCCCAGAAATCACTGGTCCTCAGTGTGAGGAGAAATGTGACCCCAATGCCAAGTGAGATGAACTTTGGGGGGAGATGGGCAAGTAATGGGAGGACTGGGGAACAGGGCAGGGGGTGGCAGGCACAGTCTGAACTGCCACTTCCCTCCTAGCTGCATGCAGAGCTCAGCTGGAGCCCCTGCCTGTGTCTGTGCTGCGGGATATTCGGGCAATGGCAGCTACTGTTCAGGTCCAGCCCTCTGGGTGCCCTAGACTCTTTTCTCAGATGTAGGGGGTGGCTGACCCTTCTGCTGTCCAAATGAGTCCTACCTCTCCCTCCGACCTTTTACCATCTCTCATGACCTCCTCTCGTGCCCCACCTCCACTTCTCACAACTCTTTGGAATGATTTACCCCTAGAGGTGGATCCCTGTGCCCACGGCCATGGAGGCTGCTCCCCCCATGCCAGCTGCACCAAAGTGGCTCCTGGGCAGCGAACGTGCACCTGCCAGGATGGCTACACAGGTGACGGGGAGCTGTGCCAAGGTGAGGCTGGGCCCACCAACCCAGATGGTTATAGGACTAGAAGTCTGGTGTCAGTGGTCTGAAGCAGGCTAGGGTTGGAAAGCAAGGTGTGGAGACTGGAGTTCCAGAAAGGGGAGGGAATAAGCACCTGATGGTATAGACAGATGGATGAATGGAGGGGCTACCAATGGCCACCCCCTCATCCCAGTGTCTGTACCCACAGAGGTTAACAGCTGTCTCAACCACAATGGAGGCTGCCACATTCATGCTGAATGCATTCCCACAGGCCCTCAGCAGGTCAGCATGGCAGGCTGGACACTGGGGTTGTCCTGTATGGTGGGGCCTCTTTCAGACCAGCCCTGGGGAGGAGGTGACCCTTTTGTCTAGGGCACTGGCCAGCTTTTGGCTCCCAGCAGCCCTACTGATTGGGATTTGGTACAGGTGTCCTGCAGCTGCCATGAGGGTTACAGTGGAGATGGGATCCGGACCTGTGAGCTTCTAGACCCCTGCTCCAAGGTCAGGTCCCCCACTAGCACATTTTTCAGGAGAAGGGACTGTGGTGGGGAGCACCTTCCTTACCCTGGGAGGACCCTAAGGGCCTGTGGAGGGCGGGCCACCTTCCCCACAAGCTCAGTCTGGTTCCTGATAATAGAAATGGAGCTTTAGGGTCAGACAGCCACTTCATGACTTCACACCAGGGCTGGATGTGACTGAAGGGTCTTGGAAGTCACTGATGCCTCCCTTCCGGTCCCTGTCTCAGAACAATGGAGGCTGCAGCCCTTATGCTGTGTGCAAAAGCACAGGGGATGGCCAGAGAACGTGCACCTGTGATGCAGCCCGGACAGTGGGAGACGGCTTCACCTGCCGCACTCGCGTGGGCCTGGTAAAGATGCTCCAGTCTGCCCCGACCTGATCCTGGTTATGCTTCATGGCACTGACCAGGATTTGATCCTGATCCTGGTCTTGACCATGGTCCTGCACCCCTGACTCTTCCTGAGCCTAACTCAGCTGTGACACATGACATAACCCTGACATAAGCCCCACTCAGACTCCCTGAGCCTTCCTTTCCACATCTCTGGCCTGACCAGACCTTAGGTGCAGGTGCTGGGACAGGAGCCAGGCCCTGAATGGGGCCACCCCAAATCTGAGCTGATCCTTGCTCCCCAGGAACTCCTCCGGGACAAGAATGCCTCATTCTTCAGCCTCCATCTGCTGGTGAGTAACCAGCCTGGGCCCACCATCTCCCTACTTACCCATGTGGTAGGGAACCTGCTCTGAGTTTGTCTTTGGGGATGATCTATGGAGCCGGAATTGCTTCTCACTTCTCAGGAATACAGGGAGCTCAAGGGTGACGGGCCCTTCACAATCTTCGTGCCTCAGGCAGATCTGATGACCAACATGTCGCAAGTACGAAGCTGCCATAGAGGAAGGTTGGGGAGGGAGGTTGACACTGGTCGTGGGCGCCTGCGGGCAGAGGTAGCAATCGGAGGCCCCATTACCTTTGTGATGCCGCTTTAGGAAGAGCTGGCTCGGATTCGGGCACATCGCCAGATGGTATTCCGCTACCACGTGGTCGGCTGCCGGCGGCTGTGGAGCCCGGACCTGCTGGAGCAGGAGTACGCCACGGCGCTCTCAGGGCACTCGCTTCGCTTCAGCGAGAGGGAGGTGAGCAGGGCGCAGTTGCACCCGCCCTAGTGAAGCCCGTCGGGTCCTTGCCCCAGTCCAGGTTCAGATCCTCAGACTAGCCCAGGGGCACGTGCACCTCACCCTATGCTTGTTTCCCGAGCCTCGCCACGCGTCCCACTCCTAGCTCCTCCCTCAGTGCTGAACCTGACGGTGGGTGCAGCCGGTGCTGCTCCTCCAGCCCCCACCATACCCCCGACACACCCATTCTTCGGCTCCTCCCACCCCATCAGCGCCATTCAGCTCCACGCCCCACCCCCAGGGCAGTATTTACATCAACGACTTCGCACGGGTGGTGAGCAGCGACCATGAGGCGGTCAATGGGGTCCTGCACTTCATCGATCAAGTCCTGTTGCCACCAGACGTAGTATACTGGGAGCCCGGTGCTGTCACCGTCCCCCGGGTATGGTACAGGGTATGGTCCAGACTGGGGCCTGGATTCCCCTTTCCGCCTGACCTGGCTGCTCACGATGGTCTCTCCCCAGAAGAACCTCACCATCACCACCGCTGCAGACAGCTTTGGTTACAAGACCTTCAGCCACCTGGTGAAGGTACTGCCCCAAAGTGTGCCTCACAGTGTTTAGCTTCTAGCAGATGAGGGTGCCTGTGCACACTGCAGTGTGCAGACCACATCTCTAAGGGCGAGCCCACTGACCCAAGTGTGCAGGGGGTGTGTGTGCCAATGCCTCTCCATAAGGGTGCTCCCGTGAAGTGGTCCTTATCTGCTTCGAGCAATTCCAGCTACCTGCACTCAACTGCAGTCTGAAAATACTAGGTGGAAAGTCCCAAAAATAAATGACTCTTAGCTTTCCCCCAGAGCCCCTTAGATAACTTCTAATGTGATACACTGCTAGGAATTCTAATTTATTATTATCGTTAATTTCTTACCAGGAAGAATAGGCTGCACAGGGTTCAGTGCTATTTACAGTCTCATGCATCCCTGGCAGGGTGTGTGCGCGCGCATGCGTGCAGAGTGGAGTAGAAGGAATCCCCTGAGGGTGAGGGGTGTGGCTAATGCACCCTCTTCCCTCATTGCTGCCCCTCACCCTGCAATCATCCTGACTGCTGCCTCTCTGCTCCAACCCACCACCAGATGGCCGGCCTCCTACCCATGCTCCAAGATGCATCCCATCGGCCCCTCACAATGCTGTGGCCTACGGATGCTGCCCTGCAGGCCCTGCCCCCTGATCGGCAGGCCTGGCTGTACCATGAGGACCACCGTGACAGGCTGGCAGCCATTCTCCGTGGCCATGTCATCCGTAATATGGAGGTGAGCACACCTCAGAGCTTGGGGGATCCCCACTGCTTGCTCCTTAGCCTGCCTGCTGGCTCCAGTTGTGGCTCCATTTGTTCAGGCCTTGGCATCCGACCTGCCCAACCTGGGCCTACTCCGAACGATGCATGGGACTCCCATCTCCTTCTCCTGCAGCCGTGGCAGGCCTGTGAGTCTGGGAGAGGACTCAGGAGAGGGCAGTGAGGGACGGCAGGGCCTCCTACTCCCATGTGCTCCACATCATCTGTCTGCAGGGTGAGCTCATGGTGGGTGAGGATGATGCCCGGATCGTACAACGGTACCTGGCCTTTGAGGGTGGCCTGGCCTATGGCATCGACCAGCTGCTGGAGCCCCCTGGCCTTGGTGCTCGCTGCGATCGCTTTGAGACACGACCACTGCGACTGGTAAGGGAGACCACAGGCCAGAGGTGGCGGAGCTGGGGCCCAAGCGCAGCTGTTCTGTCTACACCCACCTGACCTTGTGGTGTTGGCCTCTACCCCTTCCAGAAGATCTGCAGCGTCTGTGGGCAGGAGCCACCCTGTCCTGAAGGCTCTCGGGAGGAGGTAAGGCACCTAAAGTGAGCTAGGATAAGGCAGAGGCCAAGGACTGCCAAACTTAGGCTGCCTATGACCTGACTCTTCCTGGCCCAGGGTAGCACTGAGACCTGTTGGCGCTACCCAAAGCTCTGGACAAACGCTCTACTGCATCCCTTCATGCTTGGTGGTGTATGGGTGCGGCCCAGCTACTGGGGTCAGCCTCAGAGCTTGGACAGGGGTTGCCAGCGCTCCTGTGTCACCACCATCTGGAAGCCTACCTGCTGTCCTGGCCACTATGGCAGTGAGTGCCAAGGTGAGCATCCTGAGGTTGCAGACTCCCGACCCACTCCTCAAGCCCCCAGTTTACCAAGGACAGAGCTCTGGTCCTTGTCCCTAAGAAAGGATATCCAGGGTGGGGGAGGTCTGGGCAATGAGCAGATTTACTAGAGGGGATGCTCAACGGGGGATGGGCGTGTGGAGGCTGTGGAAATGCTGGAGCACCTAGGAGTTCTCCAGGGCCTCCTGGCATGGAGGTGTCCTCAGCAATGTGGGAGCATCGTGGATGGGTGCTCCCTGAAGAAGCGGCCACTGGTTGGGGGGCAGATGCCAGGACTGAGCTACATGCGTGAGTGTCCTGATGGGAGCCCTTCCCAACCTCTTTCTCCTGCCCTGCCTCCCAGCTTGTCCTGGTGGCCCCAGCAGCCCCTGTAATGACCATGGTGTGTGCCTGGATGGCATGAATGGCAGTGGGCAATGTAAATGTCATTTGGGTTTTGCTGGGATGGCCTGTGAACTCTGCGCCCCGGGTGCCTTTGGACCCCAATGCCAAGGTGGGCTATCCCTGCCCTGTCCCACCTAGCCCCAATTCCCTTGGCTTAAGTGCCCACCTTTATCCTCCTGCCTGTCCCTCTCTCCAGCCTGCCGCTGCATGCCACATGGCCGCTGTGATGAGGGCCTTGGGGGCTCTGGTTCCTGCTTCTGTGATGAAGGGTGGACTGGGCCACACTGTGAGGTGCAGCTGGGTGAGTGTCCGTGGGGTTTGTGCCCATGCAGCGTACACTTGCACACTACCCCAAGGGTACACGCAGTGGGGAGGCCTGAGGGTGGCTAGGACAGGTGGACACCAGGAGCGCAGCTGCTGACCTGGTCATATGGGATGGGCCTGGGGGCAGAGTTGCAGCCCGTGTGTACCCCACCCTGTGCATCCCAGGCCATGTGCCGTGCAGGCAACCACTGCGAGTGTGGCTTGGGCTATGAAGGTGATGGCCGTGTGTGCACAGGTGAGCAGGTGACAGGGAGGGACGGGGGGCACCTCCAGTTCCCTTATCACCTGCCTTAACCACTGTCTTCTTCTGTCCCAGTGGCAGACCTGTGCCAGGATGGGCATGGTGGCTGCAGTGAACATGCCAACTGCAGCCAGGTAGGCACAGTGGTCACGTGTGCCTGCCTGGCCAACTATGAGGGCGATGGCTGGAGCTGCCGGCCCCGCAACCCCTGTGCGGACAGCCATCGTGGGGGCTGCAGCGAGCACGCTGACTGCCTGTACACTGGCCCAGTAAGGAGGGCTTGAGCTAACAGCCAAGGCGGGGCAGTCCCTCCAACTCACTGCCCTTGTCTCTGAAGGACCCCACTATCTCCCTGCTCTAGAACACCCGGCGCTGTAAATGCCACGCAGGCTACGTGGGTGATGGATTACAGTGTCTAGAAGAAGCGGAGCCGCCTGTGGACCGCTGTCTGGGCCGGCCGTCACCCTGCCATTCGGATGCAGTGTGCACTGACCTGCACTTCCAGGGTGTGTTCCCTGCTTGCTGCTGGCTGGTGCTTTCTCTCTCTGCCTTCTGGCCAGCTGACCACCATCGCTTTTCTCCTGCAGAAAAGTGGGCTGGTGTCTTCCACCTCCAGGCCACCAGTGGCCAATATGGCCTGAACTTCTCAGAGGCTGAGGCAGCCTGTGGGGCCCAGGGAGCTGTCCTTGCTTCATTCTCTCAGCTTTCTGCTGCCCAGCAGGTATGCGAGCTCAGGAGTCACAGCCAAGTCTTTGGGGTCCCAAGTTGGGCCATGGGTCTCAGCATCCCTGCTTTTGCAGCTGGGCCTCCACCTCTGCCTAGTGGGCTGGCTGGCCAATGGTTCTGCTGCCCATCCTGCTGTGTTCCCTGCAGCAGACTGTGGTGATGGTCAGGTAGGTGTGGTCAGCTTAGGCACCCGAAAGAACCTCTCGGAGCGCTGGGATGCCTACTGCTACCGTGTACAAGGTGCGTCCATCCTACCACGCCCTGCTTTGCCCCTCCTGCCAACCTACGAGTCACTGACCTGCCTTCCTTGCAGACGTGGCTTGCCGATGTCGGGACGGCTTTGTGGGAGATGGTATCAGCGTGTGTAATGGGAAGCTGCTTGATGTACTGGCTGCCACTGCCAACTTCTCTACCTTTTATGGGGTGTGCAGGGACCCAGACTCAGGGGTGGGGCCCGGGTGCCCGGGGTGCCCAGGGAGGAGCCTGTCCACAGCCCTGTCTTCTCAACCTCCCAGATGCTGCTGGACTATGCCAATGCCACCAAGCGAGGTCTGGACTTCCTGGGTTTCCTGGATGATGAGCTTACTTACAAGACACTCTTCGTCCCTGTCAACGAAGCCTTTGTGAATAACATGGTAACACAGGGGTGCGGGCACAGCAGGCACCAGGCTGTTCCCTCTGGCTGGCCCCACCTAACAGGCCTTTCTCCACCCAGACGCTGAGCGGCCCAGACCTTGAACTCCATGCTTCCAATACCACCTTCCTGCACACAAACGCCACGCAGGGGACCTTGCTCCCTGCCCACTCAGGTCTCAGCCTTGTCATCAGTGACGTGGGCCCTGACAATAGTTCTTGGGCCCCTGCGGTGAGTCTAGCTTCGTCCTCCCTGCTGGATCTGGTCCTCTCCTGCAGGGCCTGACACTTGTCTCCCTGCAGGCTCCAGGGACGGTTGTGGTTAGGCATATCATCGTGTGGGACATCATTGCCTTCAATGGCATCATTCACGCTCTGGCCAGCCCCCTCATGTCGCCTCCACAGGCTGTGAGTCTGGGGAGGAAGGCAGAGCTGTAAGGGGTGAGGGACAGCTTTGGCCAGGTCTCTGATGCTCTCCTTGTTTGCAGGGGGCAGTAATAGTACCCGAGAGCCTGCCTGTGGCAGCAAGTGTTGGGGCTGTGGTAGTCATTGGAGCACTGCTCTGTTTGGTGGCAGCAGCTCTCTACCTCCGAGTTCGAGGCAAGCCTGCTGGGTTTGGCTTTTCCACCTTCCAGGTAGGGTTGGCGACACGGAGGTGGTGAGCAGGGTCATTGTCCTTCCATCTTCCATGAGACCTGTCATCCCTCTTAGGCAGAGGATGATGCTGATGATGACTTCGCTCCATGGCAAGAAGGGCACCCAACCCTTGTCTCTGTACCTAATCCTGTTTTTGGCAGCCACGATGCTGTCTGTGAGCCCTTTGATGTGAGTGTGGGAGGTGTGGAGGTGTGGAAGGGGTCCCGGGCCCCATCTTGCCCTGCTGCAACTGGCCTCCCTCTCCCAGGACTCACTCCTTGAGGACGACTTCCCTGACACTCAGAGGATCCTTGCTGTCAAGTGATGGGCTGAGGTCAAGCAGAGCATGTGGGAAGTGACCACTTTTATTGCTTTTCTGGACAGAGGCCCAGTGTGGATGGGGCAGGAGGGAGTGGGGGTCTGTCCTGGATAATAAAGGTACCCTCAGCGGATATGAGCCATGTCACCGAGGAAGGGTGTCTTCATGCAGCCTGTGCACAGCTGGTCCATCCAGAGGGGTGCCTCATGCTGCAGGGGTGTGCGGCGTGGGTAGAAGGTGAAGTCCACTCGGTAGTTGAGCAGGCAGCTGAGAGAGGCCATGTAGAGGTCGGAGAAGCGCACGAGGCGCCTGGAGAAGTAGGTGGGGTTGTGGAAGGTACGGAAGATGCTCCCAAACTGAGCATTGAACAGGGCCTTGGTGATGTACCTGGGGAGAAGAAGGGGCTCTTGAGAGTGGACACATGAGGGCCTAGGACAAGACCTACCCTGGCGCCCCGCTGTGCACCTCAGCTCCTGCCGCTCCTTCATCCAGGCAGCCAGCACCTGTTGTGACTCTGCGTCCTGATAAGTCTGGAGTGGGGAAAAGCCAGTATATGGCTCATCTGCCCAGGAGGCTAAAGCCCTGGCCTCTCCTCCCAGACGACCTACTGCCCTGTACCTGCATGCGCTCCAGCAGCCCCGTCAGTGCCTGCTGCCAGGTCAGCGAGTGCATGTACTGTTCAGTGTTGATGATGCGGATCTCGCGCTCCAGCTCCGGGATGATGGCGCCTGTGCGCCAGCCATGACGCAGCATGAGATCCTGGTGGGAGACTGGCATCAGTGACAGCTGGGAAGCTCCCCACCCTTCAGCCCTGTGACCCAGCCCTGCCTCCTCACCGCTAGATCACTGTAGAGATGGTCTCCAAAGTAGAGGACCCGGGGGCCACGCCACTCTGTCAGCCGGAGGAAGTCAAACAGGTTTCCCTTGGGAATGGAGAAAGACTGCTGAGTCAACAGGTCCCATGGGGCCGAGGCACCGCCCTCTCAGTGCTGCTGGAGGCCAGAGGTCGGGCTGCCCTTTCCAGCGGCCTGGCTGTGCTGTAGTCCTCACCACTCACCCTCCCACTTGAGAAGTGGGTGTCTGCCCACCACAGGGTGGGCGCCTGTGGGCCTACTGCAGTGTCCTGATCCTGGAGGGTCTCACACCTGTTCCAGGCTGGACACTAAGTCCCTGTTTATGAGAAACAGGCCATTGAGCAGGCCCCATGCTCTAAAGCAAAGGGCCCTGAGATTCCTGTTGACTGCCTCAGCCCAGAGGGATCCAAGAGACCAGAGGCCCAGCTCACTGGCCAGGCTGTTGGCTTTTCCTGCTCCGAAGTCAGAGAAACAAACACTTGGCGGGCCCAAATATAACTGGAAAGGTCATGGGGCAGAGTGATGGTGGAGGAGTCAGAACCAGTTGTCCCCTCAGATCCAGAAGCAAGAATGTACACCCAGTGAACGTACACCCATAGTTCACAGAGCTGTCTGCCCCCAAGAGCCTCAGAGGGATGGGAACAGCTGGGACAAATGGTTGTAGAGAAGCAGGCAGACCCACTTAAGGCTGTGACCCCTGGCCAAGGAAGGATCTTGAGGCAAGAGATGGGGAGAGGACAGAGAATGACGGGGACTTAGGGCGAGGCTCATGAGAACCAGGCAGGATCCAACACACACAGCATAAACAAACTTCAGACCGTTGGATTAAGAACTGCCTGGCAGCTACAGAGGAAGAAGTTAACATTCCCACAATAGTGCCTGCTTTCCTCCACCATGGGTAGATGCCGAGACCAAGGAGAGCACTTTCCTCAGAGTGGGGTTGGAGTGCTGCCGCTAAGCCAGGCCTGAGCACTTGGACACTGTGCCCTTGGCCAACTGCTGGCTCCCCCAGCACCAGCATCGAGGCCTCCGGAATCTCTACCCGTAAGACACCCGGCTCAGCCAGGATTTCCACATTCCAGTCAAGGCCAAATGCCTTAATCAGCTCCTCTCATGGCCACCTGATAGTTCAGGCTCGGCCCTTTATCTTCCTAGCCAGGCAGGAAGAGGCCCTCTCCAGTTTTCAGGAACTTGCTACTAGCCTGGCTCAAGAGTTCCCCAGCCGGGTCTTCCCATAGCAGTGCTCAGCCCCAGCTAACTATAGTGCCATTCACCAGGTCCTCAGAGGGGACAGCACATTCTAAGTTCTTTATGCCACAACTTGAGGAGAGTACCAAGCTGCTTTTGCAATAAGGTGACTAGGTCAGGCTCCCCCTGCTACTGTGTGGGGTCACACTCATGCAGCATGACCAAGAAGCCAAGCACCCTCTTCCCATGGTTCAGATCTCCCAGACCTGCTCTCTAACTCACCTGCCATGGTGACTAGCAGTCACTGCTGCTGGTTCTAGCCCAGTGTGGGGCTGGCCAGGGATATGGGGGCTGTGGTGCTTCCTCAGAGGCTGTGGCTACACAGGCCAAGGTCTTGGTTAGCCCCTAGCAACTGCTGGGTGCTACCTTTCCAGACTGCCCTCACCTGCCGATAGATTGTGCCCTTTTCCAAGCGCGTGATCCGGTCCCAGTGGAGTGAGCCCTTTTCATCGAGTTTTCGGAAAGGCCTGAGGGGAGAGCCAGGGGCTGGATCTGCAGTCTGTGCTCCCCGATCTCTGCAAGCCCACCCACAAGTGCATGCCTCCTAGCAAGGTCACTTTCTCACCCCACACGGAGTGACGAAAAAAGGCCAGTCTGGCCTTGTGTCTCAAGTCCCCTCACTAGGGTAGGGGCCTCTGCTTCCCCCACCCCACTGCCTGCTTCCAAGACCATACTTGCGCCGGTCAGTGAAAAAGCTGGGCTTGTCTGCCTGGACGATAACCACGTCAAAGAGTTGGCGCCAGTCGGGACCCACCATGTGCCTCATGCCCTTGTCCCTGTGAAGATGTGATGCAGGCTGCAGGTAGTCTGGCCACCAGCCCAGGCTGCGGTCCTGCCCCCCCATCCACAGTGGGGCTGGACTCACACAAAGCTGAAAGGACTGTTAGTGATGAGGAACAGCTGTTTCCCATGGGCTACCAGGCGGCTCAAAACTGCAAATGTTTCATCTCCTCTCAGGATGTACTTCTCTGAGGGAGAATATGGGCTGTGAGGGCCAGTCCTTCCTCCTGCTCAGACAAGCCAAGGAAGGGCTACTGTCCACCCTTACCCATGTCTCGCTCAATCCACTGGTACATGAGGCCCTTCACATGCACATCTCGAATAGCATCCTGCAAGATGAATGGGAACAATAAGGGCACAGCAGGGTCCAAGAAAGGCCTGCCGTATTGTGGTTGGACTATGCCTTCCTGCCAGCTAACAGGCAGTCCTAGAATCCCTACCGTCACATCCTTGTACAGGTGTGCTTGGTCAAACTCCAGGCTGTGGCCCAGGAAGTAGTCCACCACACAGGACAGCAGTGCCATCTCTGGCAGTGAGAAGATGTCCATGAACTGCTTGATGGAGGGGCCCTATGGAGAGGGCTATGTCTCAGCCATCCCTCTGACCCCACCACCCCGGCACTGGGGTCTAAGGCCTTCAAATATGCCTTGGAACACTGTCAGAACTCAGTGGTGGGTCAGGGCTGGCCAACTGCCCTATGGGGAGCTGGCATCAGTGAGATCACCACTATGTGGCCTCTTTGAGGAGCAAGATGATGGGAATACCTTGCCGTAGAAACCACTCATCTGGTAGAGTGGGATGTGCTGGGTGCCTCCGTAGAGGTCGATCACTTCTTCATCTGGCACAGGCTGGAGGCCCCTGAATTGGGGCACAAACACCATCATTCCAAACCCAGGCAGGGTGGTGGCTGGGGCAGGACCAAGGCAGAGACAGTACTGACCTGTAGGCTGTCCCCAGCTGCACATAATGGAACGCGTCAATCTTCATCAGAAGGCTCTGGGGGCACCAGAGGCAAGTCAGCAATGAGATGTAAGTTTCTGCCTCTGAGCAGCAGAGTTCTCTGCCTCATTGATGTTCCTAAGCTTTAACTAGCTGCCCTGAGCCAGCCTCTTCTAGTCACCATGCCAAAGCCTCCATGGGAGGGTCCTACCGGATCAGGTGCAAACCAAGAAGCAGCTACAGCTTTGAGACCAAGGGGTTAGAGAGATGAGACCTTTCTTGAGAGGAAAGCGGTGACAAGCAAAGAGTCCTGCACATGTCCAGCCAGGACGCTGTACCCAGCCACTCACCTTCTGAATGTCATAGTGGAGGCCTCGGATGGCAAAGCTGGGGTTGTAGTCATACTTGCGAATTCCCTCTGGGTACTACTGAGCAAAAAGAACCAGGCCTAAGCCAGCAGCACTACCAGTCCTGCTGGCTGGCTGGCTACCTTACGGTATCGATCCAGCTCTGCCCTGAGGACCCGAAGAGTCCTACGACTCAGCCTGGAGCTTAGGTCAAGCTGGGCTCTACCAGCTTCCAGGCGTGTCTCACCTTGTAGTGTTCAATCAGGATATCCCGGGCAGCATTAAAGATCTCAGGGTGCAGAGCATCTGCATACTGGGCCAGCGTGTAGTCATAGTCAAAGCCATAGACCTCAACATCACGCAGACTGATCTCATTGTTGGCGTAGATGGCTGCTGGGTTGAGGAGGCTGCAGACCTCAGGGGGCAGAAGATCTAGAGATAGGATAAACAGTATGAGGAGGAAGATGATCCTAGGAGTGGCTATCCTGGGCACTTTGTAGGGTACCTATTCGGGTAAGCCTCATGAAACAACCCAAGATAGACTCTTAGCCTGATGTTGTAGTGGATAAAACAGGCTCAGAGAGAAGGTACTTGCCAGGTAGCAATGGGCCAAGTGCATGGCTGGAGCTCCTCCTCTTCATGCAACCCAGCAGGTGTACCAAACCAGGCTCTCACCAAGCCCCATCAGACATTCAACTGTGGTGGAAGCCTGGCAACACCTGGGGCAGGCAGCTACTGCTGGCTGAATAGCTGCTCTTGAAACTATCTATAGTACAAATTCTGCCGCTTTCTCAAACTCTGTTCAGGAGCACCACTCTTGGTCCCTCCCTTGCTGCCCACTGGCCATATCTACCCCTCCTTAGAGGTATTTTTAAGGGTAGTACGAAGGGACTGGGGAATCTGTGAGTGGGTGCTGAGCACCACAGCCTTTCTACCCTGGCCAGAGCTAGAGCTAGGGCTCAAGAATATGTGATGTAGGAACCCCTTCTGCTGCTCAGGCTGCCAACTCTAAATACCTGCTGCAGCCCAGGGAATAAGGTCTCACTAATCGGATTTCAGCTGCCAGCCAGCCAACATAATGACATTTCCTGGATTTTGCCAGGGAACATTGCTAATTACAACAGTTGGGACATGTGATGCCAGGTTCCAGGCCATTACCTGAGCTGCTCCCTTTGGGGGACGTGGTCATGGCCACTCAAGCCTCGGGCTGCCCATGGGGAGCTGAGCAGGGCACTGTGTGGAGTGAGCTCTGGAGTCACAGGCTCTCTTGCCTGCTTTCCTCCCCATCTGTACAATGTGGGAGGTAGGTGTAGAAAGGGCATGGGCTTTGGGGTCAGCCAGCCCCTTAACACCCATGGTTGTGACTTCGGCCTCAGGCCCTTTCCCTGTTTCTGAAGTTGTACCAACCCATGGGGGTTAATGTGCCTCTTAGTCCCACGAACTCCTTGTCCTGTTTCCCTGAGTTGCAGACAGGGGAGGAGGGAGGACTAGGTGTGTAGGTGTGAAGAGGTCCCAGGTCCAAATACCTCAGGACTCTGTCTCAGCCACAGTCCTAGTCACCAAGCAGGAGTTCCTGATCCCTAGCATTCCTGGCATCTGCTGTATTCAAAAGCTGGCATCGCACCAATGTGCTCCCTGCTCTACAGCATTTACTGCACAGGGATCAATCCCTACCTTCTTCCTTTGGAGTCAAGTGCAGGGTGTGGGTGTGAGAACAGGTGTGGCTGGTTTCTCTGGTGGCCCCAGGCCAGCACAGCGAAGCAGCTGCTCCACAGATCAGATCCATGAATGCGATGAAGCACTTCACTAGGACTGTGACACAGCCAACTGCAGTCTAAGGAGCTGCCTCTTAGGTGCCTGTCTTTACTTATTGTCACTAGGGTCCTGGTCCTTAGCTGCCCGCCTAGCTAGGCCTTGCCTTCCTTATGTTTCCAGGTACAAACTGTGCCAGTGACTCTTGGCACAGTGTTCATAGCTCCCCAGAGTAAGAGGGGTCTGCTTGGAAGTGTAGCACCTTGCTGGCAGAGTTCTTTGCCTTTGCCCATGAGGATGTTCTCAGGGGCAGACAATTCCAGGGACAAAACAGAATGAAGAACCAGCCCACAAGCCCTGGGCTCCTCACGCCATTTTCACAGAGAACACTATAGCTCTGAGGCAGCTGCGTTGCGTTCCCTTCCTGAGGGCTGTGGTGTAGAAGGCCAGGAGAGGATGTGCCCTGAGCTGGCACTGGCCTGCTACATTTACAGTTCCTTGTCCCACCCCTACCCTCCTTCTCTTCTCAGCCCCCAATTCCCTCACCTGCCCAAGCTCCAGGTTCTGTGCTCAACACCTTCCTTGCAACCATGAAACACTCGTGGTTGCCTAAGGGATTCTTGTTCAATCCTCACTCAAGTGAGGTGAAGCAATCACATTCATTCCTCCGCATTCCAGACAAAGAAACTGGAGCTCAGAGAGGTGAAGTCACTTGCTCCAAACCACTGAGCAGTAGGCAATGGAGTTGAGATGTGTGTCTGGGTTACCCCATCTGCCTTAACTCTTCTTCAGCAGTCTAGCCACACAGGTGGGGCAGGAAGTGACTCTCCTGCTACACTGTTCTCCAGGTGTGCATGTAGAGAGCTGGTCAGGAGCTGCAGTTTTGCCCATAGGCATCAGACTAAGGTATACCTCAATGCCAAGAAAACTCAATAAACTGGAGAGGATCAGGCCACAGGGGCACACAGCTGGCTCACGCTGGTGTATCAGTGGAAGGACACTGTACAACAGGAACTTACATGCAAGGTCTGAAGATGCCGGCAGGTCTGGAGGGAATGCCCGGTAGATCCCCCTTTGTCTACCCCTCACACTTCCAAGTAGGATTCTCAAGACCCAGAGTCTTCTCTAGGTGTATGACAAAGACTTCGGAACACTCAGGCTGCCTCTCCATAGAGGAACTCTACCCAGGACTTCAAGGGCTTGTAAACAATTCTCAGAGGTCCTAACTATTATTTTCAGCTTGTCAAAAGATGTGTTTTAGCTACCTTCTGAGTCTTCACACAGCAGCAGTGGAAGCCCCTGTCAGCTGGAATCTTCCAGACAGGGCTACTTAGTCTTAGTCTTACTAGACAATGAAAGGGGGTAACCCAGGGGGGAGTGATATCCCTAAGCTCTGTCTTCTTGGACTCATTTTTTTCCCACAAGTCATCACAACTCTGTAATACAGGCCACTCAGGACACTGAGGGTCCAAATGGGTAACACTTGCTCACTTGCTGAGGGCCACCCAGCTAGGCAGTGATAGGGCCAAAGCCCAAACCACAACTGTCTGGAGCAGGGACAGGGCCTCACTAGATGGTGGAGGGACGTCCAACACTGAGCTTGGGGACTCACTAGTGGCCCAGCCTGCCCTGCAGGGGGGAATTGGGCCTCATCAGCTTATTCTGAGAGACGGGGTGGGGCGATGTGATAAGTGTGCTTATGCAGCCCTGACCAAGGGGATAGCGCTCTCAGGGATTTTAGGGGACGGGGATGACTTGGTGTTTCCCCAACGCTTTTGTCGCCCTTGTAGAGCGCACCCAAACTCAACAGCGAAACCAAGAGGTGTCTTAAAAGCTTAATAGCTGTCAGCTTAGGATCGGGCCGTCACCAAGAGCTCGTTCCCGGCAAGCCCGGCTCCTAGGCATTGTGCACAGCACTCCCACCCAAAAGGCCGACGGTTGCCTGCTTTTCCGCTGCGGCCCGCCCTAGGTAGGACCCCTCGCAGGCCGGCGGGGGGCGCGCACGCCCGGAGCCGCTCCAAGCTGCAGACCGAACTGTGAAACACCCCGCCCCGCCCGCCCGCTCCCCGGCGTCAGGGCTCTCTGCGAGAGAATCGGGGCACCCCAAAGCTCCCGGGACAATCGCCGAAGCTTTTTAAAAGCTGCCCCGTTCTCTGGCTCCGGAGCCCTGACGAGCCCCCGAAGAACCGCGCCTAGGACAGTTTCGGAGCGATGTCCCAGTACTTCGACTGTCCGTCCTCCCGCCTTGCGGGAAACTCACCCCCCGGGGCTCGGCCCACCCCAGTTCACCCACCGTGCACCAGTTTCCGCATGTCCTGGTAACGAGCCCACAAGTGCGCGCCGAGGTCGGCGCTGCCTGCGGGAGCCGGGGAGGGCGCGGAGCGTGGGGTACCGGGGCAGGGGGCGCCAGGACCTGGCGGGCCGCAGCCAGGGCAGGAGGGCGCGGACGAGGCGGCTCGCGGCCCGCCGTGGCCTCCGCACAGCAACCAGCGCCGAGCGGCCGCCCACAGCCCCGCACCAGCCATGCCCCCTGCGTGGCCCCGCCACCCTCTGCCCGTCAGCTACCCCGCCGCCCTCCGACTGCGCGCCCGCCACCGTGGCCACGTGCTCTTCGCGGCGGCGAGCCAATGGGCGCGGCGCGTGGATCCGGCCAGCCAATGGGCTTGCCCCTTGCCCAGGGGGGCGGGAGGCCCGGGGGGTGGGGATAGCCGCCCCTTCCCCCTCCCCCAGTCCCTGGCGCGGCTGAGGGCTCGGTGCCCCTCTTTGGCCGTCGCGGCGGTGATGGCGGCTCCTTCTTGATTCTAGAACCTGAGACCGGCAGTCCCCTCCAGGCTCCAGACGGCAGGGGCACAGAGAAGAGGGGCTGGAGTGCGCGGGGTCCTGGGGACCTGGGGCCTTCTTCTCTTTACCCGGGTTCTTCGGTGCCTCAGCCTCCCCTCTCCCCCGTCTTCCAGTCCTGCCTCGCGGGATTCTGTTCTCCGGCCCAGTCAGACCAGACTGCGTGCTGTGCAGAGCCCGGGCCACTTTGCCCACTTACCTGCTGGATAAAGCTCTCTTCCCGCGCCTGGGGTGCCAGTCTCACAATAGCTGGCATTAGCAGCAGCCTTTCCTTTCTGCCGCTTGGTGCCCACACAGCTGACTTCTTACCTCCACCCAGAGTGTGCATGCACAGCAGGGCTGTGGCTGGGAAACCCTGCGCACAGCTCCTTATGGCCCTCCTGCTGCAGGTCCCTTCTAAGTTGCTGCAGTCTGTTAAAGCTGGACTTCATAATGAAATTCCTCTTCCCTGCTTGGAACAACTGTGCCCGCGTTTTTCTGCCCACATCCATTTTGTGGCCACGCACTAGGAAGACCAGTCCAGCAACAGTGGGCTGTGGGTCAGCTGGGTAGATTTCTTTGCTGGGATGGCTTCTGTGTAGATGAAGACCTGCTGCACCTGAGAACCTACTGTGCCAGTCAGATCCTCTGGTCTGCTGCTGGTAGGGATTGAGGTCCAAAAGGTGGGTTTGTGGGCTGCCGCCTCCCCACAGGCCCCAGTGAGCTAGGTGGGTGCTGGAGACTTATGCGAAAGGTCTTTGGGCAAGTGGATGTCCTGCATGGTCCAGGCCTCTAAACCACCACGTTAAACACGTTAAGCTAGTGCCAAGCAGTTTGTGTGCATGCTTCCTGGCTAGCCTTCAGGGTTGGGTTGCAAGGCAGCCCCTAAACATGCTCAGGACCAACCTATGACCCTTCTTCCCTGCTTGCCCTTTTTGGGGGGGCAGTCCGGGGATCAAACTCATAACCTCACGTTTGCTAGGCAGGCACTCACGCCACTGAGCTAAATCCCCAGCCCCAGCCTGCTTTCTTCTCAGTCCGCTTCTGCCTACTTTGTGTCCACAAAACCATCTTACTGGTTTTCCGCCATCATTTGAGTGTCTTACGTTATCTAATAGTTGTCTCCCGTCTCAAAGCTATTCCTCTGGTTATTTTTTTCCTCTGGGTATTTTCAGCGAGGGCAGTGATACAGCATGAAAGGGTAAAATAAAGTGAAGACTGGGATCAGAGTGCCATTCCCAACTTCTCCGTTAAGGAACACACGTGTAGAACGAGGGCTCAGGACCTCCTCATTACTAGTATTACGTGCAGCTAATGTTAACTGATGAGTTACTCTGCTGCTGGCCCTGTGTTCAGTGCTTTTTATTATTTCACTAAATCGTCACAGTATCAGAGAAAGACCCTGAGCCGCACACCAGTTGAGTAACCGTGGTGTCGTCTTTGCAATACTGTGAAGACGATGCACTCAAAACATCCACACGTGTCTCATTGATTTTAGGGTTATCACAAAATGCTTACTTAGAATTTCCTTGCGATTTATCTTTAGATCGGCTTTGAACAAAGCATATCAAATTCTGTTGTTTTGGAAGTCTCAGCATCAGTCACGTTCCGGAATAAAAGCAAGGAGTTGGATAATTGCATCTGAGAGTATGGTGGAGAGTGCATGTTTACTGCCTAATAGAGGGTCGCTATTTCTGTCAGGCTACTAGGAAAAAAATATGGCGGTGGCAGAGTAGGCAGCGCGGCAGCCAACCTGAGCCTAGGCCTACTCGGTGGATATAGTGCAGTGGGGCCGGCCGCGCCACGTAGGAAGCTCCGCCCCCTGGAACAACCTCACGGAGCATGCGCCATCCAACAGTACTCTAATTGGCGGATCGGCACGCCTCGACGCACATTCTGATTGGTGGTGCCAGGTCGGGAGGTCACCTTCCACCCCGCCCCCCAGTTTCGCGGCTGTCTAGCAGTTGCAGGCGTGTTGCGCTGGTCGGGTGGGCTTGATTGCACCCAGGCATTGTAGCTACGCGTGAGTTCGCTGTATTTGTCTTCAGAGCCACAGTCGAACATGTTCTTCAGGGCCCAAGTGAGGCGATTTCTTCAGAGGGTTCCCGGGAAACAGCGACTTGGCGTCTACAGGTTCCTGCCCTTCTTTGTTGTCCTGGGAGGAACAATGGAGTGGATCATGATTAAAGTACGCGTGGGCCAGGAGACTTTCTGTAAGTGGGGGTGCAGCAGCCTCCGTTTCCCTTCAGGACGGCACGAGGCGGCAGGGATCACTTGTTTAGGGGTTATTACATTGTAGACTGTTCAGCCCTCTAAGCGCCGAACTGAGTTCTCACCCTTGTTGGAAGGACAAGTGCGGTTCCACTCCCTGGCAGCTTTAGGGCAACACCGGCTGGAGGCGCAGCACTTTTTTGTCTACCTCGTACATTGACGTCCAGCTTTATGTCCTTTTCTGCAATTTTGAGGGGAGAGCATATTCCTCGTCAAGCCACCTTTCCTCCTGTCAAGCCTGCCTTTTGCCCTTGCTGGTTATATTGTTTGGGCCTAAGGACAGGATTGCTCACAGCAACAGAATGAGGGTGGATCTCGAGGATTCATGGAAATCTCTATTGGCCTATTCTCTCACAACTCTAGCCCAAACTTTGGAAGGGGCTGGTCTGGTAGGTTAGCTAATTACCATTGTCTTTACAGGGCACCAGGCCTTTAGCCTGGAGTCAGGAGCTCAACATTGAAAAGAAAGCCTACTATTCATTTGTAGGCCACTTCTCTGTTTAAGGAAGAGTTCTCCAAGCACTAAATTATTTCTGCTTTGTCTCTCTCCAGAAACATTATCACTTGTGAATTGGCAACTTTCATGTGTAGTGTTTCCTCCATACATTCATCCATTATTTAATGAGAACCCATGAGAGATTCTGATGGACAAAGCAGAGGGTCTTACACTCTGGCAGAACTAATGGGAAGGCCAGATCCTAAAAGTTATCTTCAGGGGTTGTAGATCAGTAGTAGACTGAAAAGCAAGCAAGCAAACAAAACCATTAGTGCTTTAGGTTGAAGTGCAAGAATAACTAAGTTCTCGGTGGGCAGGTACCATGTTAGATGGGCTCTCAAGACCGTCAGCTAGGGAGTTTCTGAGGAATTGTTTTCATGGCAATGGCAAGAGAAGGCCTGGACACCTTGAGTATATGCTGTTTGACTGAAGCAGATGAAGGGTGAAATAGCTACGAAGATGCCTAGGCAGAGCCACAAAAGCACTAACATACATATTCCTTGGGCTATTTTCTTAGAAACACATATTATAGCCAAGGATCGAAAGGTTGAGAAGTGGCTCTTTGTGGAGAGATTTGTATGGACACACAGGTTGAGGTGGTGGCCTGGTCTAGGCTAGAGAAGAGATACCAGGAAATGCATGAAGCTGAGACAGTCTAGGATAAGTGCTGACAAAGTGTGGCAATTGAGTGCGCTGAAAAGATATAGAAGATAGAGAGGCTTCTGGGGGATAGCTGGGGCAAAGGTGGTACTTCTTTTGCTGGTACAAGACACAGGCTGGGTAATCCTGGCTTTCAGTAGAATGGGCTCAGCTGTAGACACACAGATCTGAGGCCCAGGAGGCACATCGGGCCAGAAATCTGGCTTGGTGGACCAATCACAGGTGAATTGTGATGTGTGTGTCAAACCTTAGTATGTTGAGGTTGACTGTAAATGGCCAGAGAAGCAAGGAGGGATACCAGGTTATCACAGAAGACAGGTGGTTAAAGAAGTATGACTATGTGAAGGAAAAATAATCCCCAGTCACAGAGACTGGAGGTATACAACTGCTGATCACAAGCAGAGAGTAGAGAGAGGCTGGACACCTAGACCCTTGAGAAGGTGCATGGGGCCAGTGCCTGATAGGATAACCTGCCCTTGGAAGTTAGTTGGAAGAGTACTTTGTTAACACAGGACAAGAAGAGCCTTTGAGGGGCCCATTTTTCTCCTTTTCCTTTGCTGTACAGTACTGAGGATTGAACTCAGGGCCTTTACACTTAGCTACATTAACAGCCTTTTTTTGAGTGGTTCTCACTGCTAAATTGTCCAGGCTGGACTCAAGGTTTAGATCCTCCTACTCCCAGAGTGCTGGGATTGTAGATGAGTGCTGCCTTGCCCAGATAGAGGGCAGGTTTTTTTTTTTTGTTACCAGTACCAGGGATTGAACTTACTACCGCCTGCTTACAAGGCAGGTGCTTATGCCCCAGGGCTAAATCCCCAGCCCCAAAGGGCAGTTTTTAGTTAAGGATGATTTCAGAGAGCAGACTAGAAACTCATAGGAGAAGTAAGTGAGGGAATTGTTAAAAGACCAAGGTATACCAGGACCTGATCCTCTCTTTGAAGGTCATGATATCTACCCTGTCATTTAAGTCTAGAACTCCATGAATATAGCCCTCATTTGTTTTGTTTTGAAGTTTATTTTGGCATTGAGTTAAACAATGTTGAGATTCAGAAAAAGATGACAAGTTTACTGGTTGAATTACTCAGATTTTTAGTGTCTTAAAAATCTAAGAAAAATTTTTGTTTGATACAGATGATGTCTACCGTAGAAAAGCCTCAGAAAGGCAGTATCAGAGAAGGCTGGAAGATGCATCAGAAACTGAACTTCAGCAGTCAATAAAGTGAACATGAATTTTACTACTGGTTCTAGCTCCTTTAAAAATGTACTCATTAGCACTCATTCCACACAGCTTGTCCTGTAGCAGCTGTATACTATTCTAAGAACTGCTTTTACAAAGCATTTCCATAGTTCTGCAGTCTCTGAAGAGTTCTTGTCACTATTGGACAGTATTTTTATAGAAGGCGATTTTCTCCTTAAAATATGCATCTAATGGCTGTAGTCCATGAATAAATCTAGTCCATGAAAGATTTAACAATTGAAAGATCAACTGGGATGCTTTTCACAACAGTCTAATTATTGTAAGGCCCTTTTTCTCCCATCCTGGACCTTAGGCATGCTAGGAAAGTGGTCAAGCAGTGAGCTACAAACCCAGCCAAAGCACCTCCCCCTGCCCTTTTGAGACAAGGTCTAGCTATGTAGTTCAAAGCTGTCCTAAAACTCCTGGTAATCCTCCTGTCTCAGCCTCCCAAGTGCAAGTGCTGGGATTACAGGTGTGGTCACATGCCTGGCACCTTTGTTTTTGGTTCTGAGGACTGAACTCACAATTTGTTCCTTGCCAGGCAGGCACTTTTACTGATGAGCTAAATCTCCAACCCTTTTGTTTTTTTCACTCTTTTAAACAAATAATGCTTTTTTGTCTTTATTTTTTTTGAGACAGGGTCCTGCTATATAGTTCAGGCTGGCCTCAGATTTACTAGTCTAGCTTGGCTGTGAACGCCTGGTGATTCTCCTGCCTTTGCCTCTCAATGGCTGGGATTACAGGCATACCTCACCATGCCTGGTGATAAATTTTTTTTTTTTTTTTTTTTTTTACAGAATTCAGGTTAAATAATGGATGTCAAAGATCTCCAGTGCAGTATCGCCTAAACTAGAATAATTATGCAATTACATTTGTCTGCTACCAGCTTGTCTACTTTTTACTACAGTGGTGGGAATTCCTAAATGACTAGTATGCATTACTCATGGTAGTTAGTACTCTTGTGAACTCCCTGGCACAGGAAGGCAGGTCCATGACTCACACCCCTTTATAATCAAAATACTGCACTTAAAACCATAAAGAGAATTTACCTAAGAAAGCAACCATAGACTCGAGACAGGCAAGAGGTCCAGAGAGATCTGCCAATCTGACCAGCTGTATATTTGGGGTACCACTGGAAAAAGCAAAGGCATTTTTTATGTATATTCAAATCTTTTCAAATAAGAAAATGTCCACTTTCTACAGAAAGTTCTGAAAGTTCCTAGCTGTTAGGAAAGAATAAACAAGGTGGTGGTGAAGACTACAGAACAGCTTTAATTTTCTTTGCCACAAACGTCTCTTTAAAGTTTTTCTAGTTTTTTTTCTTCCTAATCTAAGTTCACCCTAGTACCAGTTTTGTGTAAATTAAGAACAAGGGACTTGGAGCTCATCAAAGTACTTCCTACAGCAAGATCAGCATCTATTGGGAGGTGTCCTGTGTGTGACCACTTGGAGTACCAGTGAGCACCACGTGCTGCATCATTTGGTCCACTGTGTTGTCTAGTTGTAAACATAACCTTAGATATAGTGATTAGACTGTTGTCTAAGAAATTACAGCAGGAGGAGGTGGGAGATTACAAATTCAAATTTTAAATCATGCCTGGGCAACTCAGCAAGACCCTGTCTCAGAATTAAAAATATTAAAAAGGACTGGGATGTGAGTGCTCCTGGGTTCTCAGGACTGGGGAAGAAAAGTGGTACAATTCTCAATGATATGGCCACATTTGTTATGTTCTCTCCCAGTTTTAGAAGCTGAAGTATATTTGATACACAATACATGTAAAACACTTTTTGTAAAAAATAGTAGTAAATGCCAATAAAACTGTTAGCTAACTTCTTTTTCTGTCGTTCCTTTCCTGGCATAATTCTTTTCCCCAGAATCAATCACTAGCCTGAATTCTGTGTTACCCTTCTCTATGGTTTTCCTTACTGTTTTTCTCTTCAGAATGCCAATTTTTGTTTTATTTTTTTGATGGTCTCATTATGTACTTCAGGCTGACTTTCGACCCACTATGTAACCCAGGCTGGTGTCAAACTCAACGACCATCCTTCTGCCTCAGCTTCCTGAGTGCTCAGATTCTGGGGATACTACCACAACCAGCTCAGAATACTAATAATAAACTTTTGAAAATATAGCACAATGTCTGACTTTAAGGTAGGCAGACTATAGCAAAGCGGTTATTTTCTGTAAGACACATTTTCAGAGCCTTTTTGGATACAATGAGGAAGAACTCATTTTTTTTTTAAACTTTTTTTTTTTTAATCGGTACCAGGGATCGAACTCACAACAGCCTGCTTGCAAGGCAGGTTCTTATGCTGCTGAGCTAAATCCCCAGCCCCTGAACTCATTTTTGTTAAGGTGCAAAGTTGTTACTTTGCTGCATTCTGTATTTTTTTTGAAGTGTCATACTAGGCAAACACTGTACTGCAGCTATCCCAGTCTTCCCTCAAATCTTTTAATCTCCTGGACATGGTGTCAGATACCTGTAATCCCAGCACATTCGGAGTCTGAGGCAGGATTGCCATACATTGAGGGAAGGCAGGTGTACATGGTGAGCTCAAAGCCAGGTTAGGTTACATAGTTCGACTCTGTCTCAAAAACAAAGCAAAACAAAAATGCCAAAACCAAAAAACTTTTTACTTTATTAGTAATATATAACTACCTTATGTATTATATATACATTGAAACTACTGGTGGAAATTTAAAACGAAGAAATTTATAGTGCTGCTATATGCTGAAAGTGGAATGGCAGTGCCCCCTACTGAGCTGTAAGACCAAAACAGTTTTAATAAATTCAACTTCAAAAGCTCTAGCATGAAAATCTAATTAGTACTTATTGATAGAAATCCACCACCACTATCTGTGATACAGGGCTTTGGAGTTTCACTTTATCATCTGAATTGATCTGGGAAGTACCTAAATTTGATACATAGTAAATAATAAAAAAGGGTTATTTTTGTCCATCTAGCAGTTTCATCTTTGGAAGTTTTTTATTTTTTTTTAATCAGTACCAGGGATCAAACTCAGGATCACGGGCTTGTAAGGCAGCCTGCTTATGCCACTGAGCTAAATCCCCAGCCTGGAAGTGTTTTGTTTTGTTTTTGGTACCCAGGATGGAACTCATGACCTTGCACTTGCCAGGCAAGCACCTGTGCCACCCTGGTCCCATCTTGGACTTTTCACCTAGACCCCTGATTGATTCCAGTAAAGCAGTATCAGGGTTTAGACTGCACATGCATATAAAATTTGAAATTTCTTACCACATTTATGTGTAATCCTTAAGATACACCAAAACAGGAAAGGGATAGTCAATCAATTGCTCAGAACTGAACTTTCATACTACTGACATAGCATAGTTCCAAACTAAACAGTGTCATACTTAGCAGTAATGTCTGCTCATAGAGCTCAGCTAGGACATCAGTGACCATTAAAAAAAATACTCACTAGCACAGATGCACTACAGCCCCACACACTCAGAAGAACGGCAAAGGGATTAGAAGACAGTGGTTAACTTTACTAACATTTCTTAGTCAAAAGCATGGTCATGTTTTAAGAATTTACAAACATGTTAAACACAACTGGGCGACCTCTGTCTCTTCTGGCTATAGACAAACTATTTGAAGTGCAATATTCTACTTTCTGACAGGGAATACAAGCTTACTTTCTGTCCTCAATACATTGCTCTTCAATTTTAATGTTGACCTGCATTTCTGTCTACTCTGCCCATCCTCAGCACGTTAGTCTGCCAGCCTTGGAGGGGTGCTAGGGGACACTTAAGGCTGCAGGCTGACTACACATACTTTTTTGGACTCATGAAGCCTGAGCCCAAATGAGGGATTAGCACACTGACTTTTTTTTTTTTTTTTGGTACTGGGGAATCGAACTCACAACTTTGTGGTTGCCAGGTAGGCGCTTATACTAACTTTTAATCTGTTCCTGATAGCATGAAATCAGGGCTTGCTATATATATAAATCAGGAGTGTTTCTCTTTAATCTGCTTGAAACTAATAGAACAACCAAACGGGGCTAATCCAAATCACTTTGCAAACTCCATTTTTATTTTGATTAAAAAGCTTTAGAGGAACAAACATATGATACATACATGTTATAAGGACTAGTAACCACTGAAACTTCAGATGATGATATAATACAGAAATTAGAATAGACCAAGTTTTAATCATGTCTGAAATACTCAAACTGAAAAATCAATACCATTAGAGGACTTTACACAAGTTAAGTGTCCTCCCTCAATTCCTCATAGGAAAGGGAGGGTGGGTTAAAACAAATAATTAAAAGCCTTTAAAATTAGTTGGCTAACATTCTATCTTAAACTTATAGATCTCCACCATATAAACAGAATTCTCCATAGGAACTTACATTTTGAAAATAGGCTATTACACTTTCCAAGCCACATTACTATACTTCCTGAAACTCTTAGCGGGGAAAAAAAAGAGATACATAGCTTGCTTGTACTTTTAAAAAGTTAGAAGTTTTTTCTTTTTTTTTTTTTTTGGAAAATGGTTGACTTCAAATTTTAAATCCTAAATATTAACTGATGTTCCCTAAGTTAATGTACAGAAAGACATGATTCTAAAATAAATAAATTTTTTTTTCCTTAACTTAATTAGGGCCTGCCTAGCGGTACCCTGAGCCATCTCTACACTGCCTTACAGAGCTCCTGGCTGGCTCTTGGGTTCCACAGCACCCAAGGGATGGGGAAAAAGCCTGGAGGAAGAGTACTCTGGCTTCCAGTGCCTCTGTGGCCCATGATAAAGAGTTTTTAAACAAGTCTTATCCAGCCCTTAAAAAGGGATATACAATGAATGCATGAAATAAATAAATAATTTAACCAAAATTACGCTTCAGGTTCTTTGGTGTAATTCAAGGATGTCTATAAAGAAAAGAATCTGATTGCATCACACAGTTCATGATGATTTAATGATCCAAATAACCAGACTTGAAGATTTTTCTGGTTCAGTTTAAGAATAAGGTATTGATATACTACTGTAATATGTTTCAAAATTCAAAATTATTGAAAATACTTGATGCAAACTGATATCCAGTGGGGTTGACTAATGGCAGTTAAGTTATAAGGGCCTCTTGTATGTATGTTTTTTGAGACAGGGTCTTGCTATGTATTCTGGGCTGGCTGTGAACTCATGATGTAGCCCAGGCTAGCCTTGAACTTGTGATCCTCTTGCCATGGCCTTCTGAATGCTGTGGTTAGAGATATGTGCCACCATGCCTGGTTAAGGGCCTCCTATATTCAAACATTTAGATATAAGAGATATATTTTTACTCTATACTCCTTTGCCCTCATGATTTATTAAGTATTGGTAATTAAGCATCTGGGTATTGATTCATAGATTGAAAGGAAAAAAGTATCCTCTGAAAGTCACTCACAAACTGGTGCTCCACCACAAATGTAACCATTGTTATAATAAAGTAGGTTTCAAAAACATGCTGCCAAATGAAATAATGTTTTGTATTTATAGTTTCCTACCATTTGAGCAGCACATTACCTCTAAATGTTTACCCTAGGACCATATAAGAAAGAGGGTCACTGAAACCTAGTAGTTAGGATCTGTAATGGTCTTTTTAGTGAGCATTTCCTTACATTATGATTCCCTTTTCCTGTAATTCAAAAGCACAAGTTAAATTTAAAAATATAGTTTAGAAAGTAATAGATTTCTGGTTGAGAATTACAACCCTGAAACAAAAAGAATTCCCCCAACTGATAAGGAGATAAAGAATATGAAACATTTGCATATGTAGGCATTGTACCCTTTCACAGTTAGGTGCATGACAGTTCATATCCAATTACTGTACTCCCTTCTGTAGATAAGGTTGTGTTATATTTAAAAATAAGTCATCCCCATGTAGATCTTAATGCTTTTCTTCAAGATGAACTTCAATGTTTTCCAATGTAACTTTTAAATTCTCAAGCCACCTAACATATATAGGCATAATTTGTGAATTTATTATAAACAGATCGAAAGTACCCTTAAACTTACCTTCCAAGACTAACTATAACTCTGGGCTGTGTACATGTTCTGCAAAAATCAATGACACTACTGATGTCTAACTCAACACAACAAAACTGCTGTTTTCCTCCAGGTATCTGGGAATTATACTAGCTGCAGATGAATGCATAGTACTGACTATGGATTTCTACAGAGACCCTCTGAGTTAAAAGAGCAAATGTTTGTCAAACATCTATAATCTAAATAACAACTAGCAGTTGACTTTACCTGTAAGGAACAGCCTTTTCAGAAAGTGGCTTAAGATATTCAGGCACACAAAACATACATATACACACTCCCCCTCTCTAAGTTGTAAACTAGAACAAACTTCACATTTCATTGTCAACTTAAACTAATTTGTAAACTGTTAAGTTTTTTTTTTCATTTTGTTTGTTTTATAGAAAAAAAAGCAACCCCTCCCCAAACAAAACAAAAAACAAAATTCCCAAGCCAAGACAAAATCGTTGATGGTTTCAGTTCCATGGCAACAAGTAAAAAGATAAAACTCCAAGTCTGCATATACAACCAATTATGAAAATGGTTTTAAACAAAGGAAACATATGCAAAAAAATTGTTGTGTATTTGAGAAAGTCAACTTAATATAACAAAACCAAATTGAAATAGCTTATTAAAAGTGTCCTTATATAAAAATGGCCTTGTGATGTACAGTAAAACGCAATAAAAATTATCCTTTGTTCCTTCCCCCCACCCCAGTAACTAAAATGGCTACTGTTCCACAACTCTTTATGTTGTATAAAAGAAACATAATGATGTGATTAAACGTTTTCTAAGTTGTATGCTTGGCGAATGTTGAGGGTATCTCGAAGCATCAAATCTCGCAAGCGCCAGAGGGCATCTGCCATGGTGGTGTGGGCTCCTTTACTTTTGAGCCAGTGGGAGGGTAGACGACTCTCCTGTTCTTTTGATAAATGGACATCACGTCTTCGAGCTGAAAATTAAAGTGCAAATAAACACGAATTGGAACGTTAAGATGACAAAATGTCCTTCAGTTCTAAGGGCCAATAGATTAAGCCATAAAATATTTTACATTATTATTATTATTTGGTACTGGGGACTGAATTCAAGTCCTTCATACTGAAGTACAGCACCAGCCCCTTTAAAGGTTTATAACCTTTTAAGACAGGGTCTTGCCACGTTGTTAAAGTACTCACACTGGGCTCAACTTTATAATCTTCCTGCCTCAGTCTTCTGGAGTGCTGGAATTACAGAAGTGAGCCACCATGCCCCAGATTAATACCATATTATGAATTTTTAACAAGCAGATTTCTTTTCTTTCCATGGTACTGGGTATTGAACCCATGGAGTGCTGAGATACATTACCCTACCTTTTATTATTTTATTTTGAGACAGGGTCTCAGTTTGTGATTCTCTTGCCTCAGCCTCCTGAGTAGCTGGGATTGCATACATGTGCTACCTCAAGCAAATTTCTTACATCATTTCATTAGGTACTAAGAAATCTGATCATTAACAATTTATTATAGGTGCCACTGATATTTAATAATTACTTAATTGCTAACAAACCAGCCTAAAAACAAATATGTGAAGGGGAAAACATACACTCTTAAATTATCAAATTTGGGGGGCTGGGGATTTAGCTCAGGGGCATAAGCGCCTGCCTTGCAAGCAGGCAGTCGTGAGTTCGATCCCTGGTACCGATAAAAAGGAAAAGGACAAAAAAAAAAAAAAATTATCAAATTTGGTTTAGAAATAAATAAATAGAAGCTTCTAAATTTCTCTACAGATTCTAGATAACTCACTCTAGTACATACTAAAAATATACATTAAATCTACTGATCCAAATAACTAACTTGATAATCTGATAAAAGTATACTTTTCAATTTTTTCACCTTTTAAAAATAAATTTAACATCTAACATGAATACATAACTTTCTGAAAAATTTAAAAACTACTCCAAAAAAATGTTTATGAAAAAACTAAACTTTGAAATTTGACTAAAAATTCCATTTTTAAGTATGTGATGTTAATATTCTAAGAAGTTCCAAACCATTCAATGAAACATACAGTTTATTTTACTGGTATATGCAAAAGGCATGTTTTTTTTGACAGGAGCCAACAGCAGGAAAGGACTGGAAAGAAGAATGTATTATTTAGAAGGATTCTTACCTGCCAGGGTTTGGTCCCATTTGCTAATGCTATTGGACTCCGCACTGAGTCCCTCAATGTATTTCAGGTAGGCCTCTGAGTGGAGAAGCCGTTGTGTTTTCGGTGGGGGAGCCACAAACATAGGTGTTGTTGGCTGCTGTATGACAGGGGGGCCAGCTGGATGTGGGCCAGGATATGGAGGTGGTGCCTGCTGCCCCGGAGGCCCCAAAACTCCCACCTGAAAAAGCATGGGACCATGTGGTCAGGCCAAGAAGATACTCTACATATTCTAAAAAGCAAGGTGACTAGAATTGTATTGAGTCTGTGGAAAATCAAACTGGGTGGCTCACCTGTTGTCCATATGGACTTCCACCTGGTGCTGGAGACCCTACCATAGGGGCCACTCCTTGATTCATCACACCTATAATTCAGAATGCAATGGCACAATTAGAAGTTCTGGTTGAGATGACTGAAAAACTTGTTTGATGAGAAATGATGCCATTTATAATGCCAATCTATACATCTCTGCCCTTGAGTGTGATAACCATAAGCACCCAAAACAAGATTCAAATAGAGAATTTGTGTGTGTGTGTGTGTGTGTGTGTGTGTGTGTGTACGTACTTAAACCACTATGCTAATAGAACTTGTCAAATATGGCCATTCTCTAAAAATGATTTGAACATTGTATAAAATTGTAATCTTTCCCTAGGTGAGCTATAGTCAGAATACATCTGTTTTCAAGGTACTTTTCTTCTGACAACACATTCAGCAATTGGAACCTGCTCTAAATTTCAACAGAAATAGCACTGGGATCAGGCTCAGCAGTAAGCAATGTGCTAAAACAGCACAGACACAATGGAAGAGGTTGTGAAAGTGTAATTAACTGAGTTTGTGGAAGTTAGAAGCACTGCCTTGCTGTTCTTTGAGGGCCATCACGGGATACTATAATACTGCCACTTCCATCCTATAGACTAGAACTTTGAAAATCCATGATGTGGGAGTGGAGTTACCTGTTGTTATTCCTTTAGAAGCAAAATGACTTCTGAAGGAACAGAAAGACTTCATGACCTATTATATTTATACTGTTTCTTTGCAAATAATTTAGTAAACTTCATTTAGTCAGCGCTCATGAGCAACTGTTTTCTTGCAAGTACTAGAAGATAGTAAGATGTCTGAAATTTAGTATCTCAGGCTACTTTTATCTCAAGCCATCCATTTGCTGTTTGGATAAAACATAGAAATAGGGAAGGGACCCAGTTCATTAAAAACAAAACCACAAGTAAAACCACATCCAGCTGTTCTTTAAAGCTTAAACAAAACCTTCTGGCTATGCTGTGTGATCATGAAAAACTAACTTCACAGTCTACAGATCTCTACATTAAAAATGCTGGTATGTTGATCAGGCAGAATTCTAAGGTTCAGAGATGTTAAATGCCACCTACAGAAGAGGCGTTCTCTCTCTTGTTAGAGAAAAAAATAAGTAAAAATAAGCTTGTTTTAAAACAGGGATGTTTACATTTCAAGTGCACAGAAGTATACCTAGATCATCACAGTAGGATCCTAATGATTATTGGTGAATGAATGGAGGTGGTGGCAGTTAAGCTTCTGTTCCAACAATACATTACTAAACCCTTGACCCTTCTCCTAGGACACTCATCCACTCCACCCACCCTAGACTTCACACATGGAGGCTCCCCTAAGCTTCCTGTTATTGCTTTGTAAGGCAATACAAACAAGCAAACCTCTCTGCTTCCTGTTTATATATGTGCTCAGCCTGATCAGATATGTGAGTGTACATACCAAGAGGGTTCTTCCTTGTTTATGACCAAAGTGCTGTGCTTCCTTCAAATGCAACTTAGTATCAGAAGAAGGGGGAAAGAAGGATAGCTATGCCCCAACACCCACCAAAAGACACTTGCTATCACGAAGCACTGGAGTAGGACAGGGCTCCCATTGAGGACTATATGCATCTAGAAGGTATCAACTCCAACTCTGTCTTACAGACCAGAGAAATACCCTATGTCAAGCAAGAGGGCAGAGAATTAGGTCCAAGTCCACTGGTCACACAGGAACATCTATTTTATGACTGATTCCTGGTGCCACAGCAATTTACCTACCACACCACTATTTCCAAAATGAAATACCCACTTCTATGACCATTTCCTCCTTTTAAAACATTTGGGATAAGCAAATCTGACAAGATTCCAACCACATTTTATGTGGGTTGGGCCCTTGGTTGATATTTTAGTACTGGAGCAAATAGTATTCCAAGTCATCTGAGGGCATATTCCCTCAAACTAGATAATTAAGTCAGTTCATTTGCATATGATAGCAATTAATATGGGAATTTAGGATTTTCTTTGAAATAATTTTCAATTTGTTAATTCATTATAAAGTCAAACTAGCTATTTCTGGGCCTCATTTATATACAATATTGCTATGTAAAAGAAGTTCTAGGCTTCTGTTGACAAAATAACATCTATGCTAGTATAGTGGGCTAGATGGTTCTTTAAAATGTGATGTCAGGCTTCTTAAGGGGCTCAGATACAGAAAACTAATTCAGTGCAAATCAATTTCCTTCTTCCTTTTTGTTCCCAGGAGGACAGTTTTACATTAGTGATTCCACAATCCCATTAGAGAAGGGCTGTTTGATGATGAGGATGTACAGCACAGATTCTAGAGAGAAGACTCTGTGAGATAAAGAATTACACTCAATGGAAAAATGCACTCAAGAGCAGAGTACTATTGTGTATGACTCTGGGCTACAATTTGGGAAACTTCATTTACTGATAGGAGGCATGACCCTTAGGTTGGCTGGCTCTTTGAACACATGTCATACTATTTAATTATATAGTATGCCTCTTGCCTCTCTCTTGATCTGCTGAGTCTGGCCTCTGCCATGTATCCTGTGTTGCTGCCATAGTCAGGACACAAGTACTGGGCCACTTGCTCAAAGTACAGGACAGGCCCTGCTGCTGATAGCTCTGGGATTCTCAGTGAGGGAACCCCAGCCACAATTGGCAGCAGTTACCTCCTAGAACCACTGGCTGAGGGAGTAAAAAAGAACACGAAGGTGAGATTAATGAGTGAATGAGGATGAAGTTCTTACCCTGTGGTGGGATGCCCGGGAGGCCAGGTACACCTGGCGGAAGATGGTGGGGTGGAGGCCCCCCAGGGTGAAGTGGCTGCATGCTGCCCATGCTAACAAGGCCATCAACTGGGCCCTGCAAAGGTGGAAGGCCTGGCGGATAGCCACCCATCATGCCTTGAAGGACACAACAAATTTCAGACATGCATCATTAACATGCAACATGAGCTAATCACAACCCCCCACATGCACTACCCATGAATAAAGCACCCTTAGTATTGCATGATATAACTGTAATTAGTGAAATTATTTTGTTGTAATAATGAACAAAATAAAAAGTTACAAACATGAAACCAAACATTTCTGGAAGAATTAGTACTTAGTACATTATTGTTGTAGTTATTTTTGCCAGGATAAATGTGCTACATTTTCCACTTAAATAATAATAAAGTGGAGTTCTAATAACAGCTTTCCCACTTTCAAAGAACTGCCTCAAACTGTTCAAGCAGAGCAATCAGTTCTATGGACTGCAACTCTAATTGAACAGCATATACCCTTATCCACTCTGCCCACACTCATATGCCTATCATGGGTACAATGAGGGGAAATCAAAATGGAGGGAAATGAGGTGCACAGTCCTGATCACAAAACAACAAAGCATGGCTCTCCAGCTTTGGTCAAGGATTTTTTCAAGTCTAGTTCATCATCTACTCCACCCTTTGATCCCCTCACTGCTAGTAAGAATGGATAGTGTCAAGGTTTAAGCTGTGGAACAGCTAAGAGCCATCACACGGAATAATGATTCATCTTTAGATTTCAAAATATGTGGAAGATAAAATCTACGTCTTCCCAATTCAACCAAAGCACTGGTCACTCAGAAACCGCTATTTAGAACTTAAGAAGAGCTGGAGAATCAGGCTCTGCTGACATGAGAAAATGCCAATTTTCATCACTGTCACCAAGCTCACAAATGTCCTCACGCAAACCTTCAGTTAACAGGGAGCATTTTAATCAAGGTATAGAATTTCTATAAACAGAGGCTTTTAATCCTTTATTATCAAAGCATACCTTCAAACAACAAGTATCTTCTGTTGGCTAAGGAAAAGCTTCAGCAAACGAGTATTTTTTGGCAAAAGGATTGAAAATAAAATAATTTCGAAATGTCAAAGACTCACCTATGGAAAGCGTTTTAAAATCACATGGCACTTTTTTTTTTTTAAACAAGAAAAACACTTTTTTTTGGATTTGTAATGATTACAAAGCTCCCCCGAAGCATAGTCACTTTTGGTCAAAGCTATGGGACTAGTGCCAAACTTCATTTTTATAGTGTATTCTTTGTACAGGGACTCTGGGAAACTCCAGATTCTGAGAATTTCACTCTGACATTTCCTGAAGACTTATTTTAAAAGTATTTTTAAAAGTTTAATTTTAAAGCTATAATATTATTGAAAATTCTGATTTTGACTCACACTGCTTCCTTTAGTCTTAACTAAACTGAGAAACAGTTACACAAACTGATAAAACGAATGTGAAATCTCTTTATACATGAAATAGAATGGACTTCATTTTTTAGCAATGAGAATTCTGAGAATAAAACTACTTTTTTGGTACTGCTAATCAAATTCAGGACCTTGCACTTGCCAGGCAGGTGCTTATACCGCTGAGCTATATCCCTGGCCCAATAAAACTACTTTTGAAAAGACACCGTAATCTTAAACATGAGGAAATCCAATGCTGCTAAACTGCCTTTTAACCACACCAGCAGCTATAGTTTTTAGGGCTAAGTAGATGAGTAATTTAAAAGATGTTAGGAGGCTTTGCTTTCAATGACAAAAGCCCATCTGAACTCAGCCTTCATGGGCTGTGGCTGAAGATTAAATATTAAGCACTGACACTTGTCTTCATTAAACTGTACTTTGGCATTTATTATCCCAGTCACATGTGTTCAAATGAGCTTCAACGCTTGTAAGCAAAGCTGGTCTCAGATACCAATAAGGCAAGACTTGGGTGGTAAGCAATCTGTAAATTCATAGAAAATCATCCTTTTGGCTGCAGAGTTCCTTCTGTGGACCAAAGACTGGTTACTGTTGAGAATGCCTGCCTTTCACTCCCATGACCCAGAGGTCTGGGCAGCACACCCTTAATAATGGAGCAGTGGCTTTCTAAGGGGTCCAATTCCTCACCCACAGAACTCTAGGATGTTATTCCCCAACAGGGAGCTAAAATGCTGCAGCTGCTGTTTTTCAAAAATGTTTTTAGCTGTTTGTATTCATTTTGTTAATATGTCCCTGGGTTTTGTAGTCATGGGCACAGTGCCACAATATCACACATCAAATAGAACAAAACAAGATGTCAATGAGGGAATTCTAACTTTCAAAGTCCCCATGTTCAAGGCCTGATTTCTAAAAACTTCTGGAACCGCATTAACCAAAATGGGCCATGGAATAGAGCAGGTGATTATGAGATTTGTTAGATCAACATCAGTTACATTGAGAGTACTGAAAAGCCATGATTCTGATGTGCTTTGGTGAGTGCAACTGCTGAGTTCAGAGACAGTGCATTTGAGAACTTGCCATCACAAAAGTTAGGAGCAACAATGGAAAAGTTAACCTATGCTATCTGTTTTTCCTTAAAAAGCAAAAACAAAAAGAGCATCCCAATGAACCTGACTTGAACAACACTGTCTTGGACTCCGTGAGAAAAAGGTCAAAGTCAGACTGGCTTAAGAAGAAACAGGTGGCTTGCACTGACCTCTACAGTCTTGGAGAGGTCACAAAGGAGAGGCCTGAAGTAGTTCTGCAGGCTTCTCATTGGAGACAAGTCAGACAAGGATATTTGATAAAAAAAAAAAAAAAAAGTCAAATTTGCTATGGCTACCAGAATCAGAGACAACACACACAAGCAAACCACATTCATCATTTTCTTTCTTTCTTCATTTAAATATGTGACTGGGATACTAACAGAAAATGCAGTTTAATGTAATTAAATAGAAAAGCATTACAGAGTGGGCACAATGCATTTAATAAGGACTTTGTATTCTATTTATCAGTCATGCACATTGGTGACCAAGAAAGGATTTACAATTCATTGTCAAAAATCCTTTTAAATGGTCTGTCTGTTAAGGATGGCTGCAGCAGAACAAGACAAACTGAATACTGGCAAGAAACAAAATCAATATCACCTAAAGACTGATTTTGTGTTTTTTCTTAGGAATTCCTCTAGAATAGAATTCAGCACCTATTTATGTTTTCTGCTGTAGCAGTCTATCAAGAGCAGTCTGGGGTGAGAACATCACCAGACCATGCCCATAGCCAGGGAAGAGATGGTCCCTATCAATTCCCAGGGTTGGGTCCAGGGCCCATTTCTGGGTTAGAAGGGCGGCATTGCCTGCATGGGAAAGGCAATAGACAACATGGATGATTTCAAACTTTGAATCTGTCATGACAAAAGGCTACAGATTGTGGCCTACTCCTCTTGGAGAAAAAAAAAATGAAGGATTTCTTAAAGTGGAAAAAAATGGTCTTATCTCCTGTTTTTACCTGCAACAGGTGTCAACTGCTGATTGAGCATCCCCATTGGTGTTGGTGGTGGCACCACCCCCATGAGAGCCCCCACAGGGGTGCCTGCTCGGGGAGAAGCACTCGGTTGCTGTTGCTGTGCTGCTCGCTCTCTCTCCTGCTGCTCAGCAACTTTAGCTGCCCGCTCTGTAAAGGCATTTCAGATTTTCAATTCTGTTTTTAACCCAGGAATTCAAAATACCATCCATTGCATTCAACAGGACTAGTAAAAACACAGGCAACAGTTCTGTCTCAATGGAAAGAACAGTAGATGACTAGTCTCAACACAGGAGGAGTCGGGCCGATTTCACTTGATAACCTAGAATCCAGCTTTCCTATCCCATCTTGAGAACTGGTCTGCAAAGATTTCAAGAATGTTAAGACTGCAACACACATTCAGAAAGCACAGGTTTTATTTAAACACATCACCAGCGTAACCACCGTGGTTAATCTCACGAGGCACCCTGAAGATGAGAAGCACTACCATTATTCTAGTATTAATAGCAATACAGATTATTTATAATTTCAACATGAAGCAATTCCATGGCCCATTATTATTTTTGGCACAATTGTTACTTACTATATTTTCCTGATTCCTTGTACCCAATTTTACTAACATTTTGAGGACTCTAATAATTAAAGTCATAGGTTTAGCAGCTGAAGAAAATTAACTCTGTAAGGGAAAAGTAGCTTACTACCTCTTCCACAAGACTTTAGGGAAAGTAAATGGATAATTTCTGTGTTCTAATAAAGCAAGGAGATAATGTTTACTAAATCCCAAAATACATGATACTCTAGGTTACAAGCATCGGAAGCAGGGAATTGACTTACACATGTGTGTAGCTATGTTTCAAAGAACCAGGTTTCCTGAAGCTGAGCAGTTCCAAACTAACCATAAATCATCCTAATTAGCAAGACTTCCAGAATCCAATCTTATTTCATCCAATACACAAGAGGAGCACTTTCTTGTGGCCCTTCTGGGTTGTTACCTGCTATCCCTTTCACTCTCTTGAGCTACTATTCTGCATCTCCAGAGCCACAGCCCCAACAATCCCATTTCAAGCCCACTGGAACTTTATTTCAGGGGGACTGTATTTCCAAAGTTCTCACTACACATGGTTTACTTAACTTCACCATTTATAAATAGGAAATTTTCCCTCATCTTCAGATGGGCAAATGGAGTTTGGGAGACAGGTAGTGTCTTGCCCAAAGATGTGGAGAAAACCAGCAACCTATGATCCAGAATTTTGATATCACTCTCCAACTGGAACACATTAACCCTCCAACATGAAATTCAAAAGGCTACCATAAGTTGAGTAGGGGAAAAATAGCTAGAGGTCACACGTCTTTATAGAGAACCAAGAGACAACAGCTTCAATCCTCCTTTAGGGTAAGAATGTAAAAGTCAATCAAGTTAAAAGACCCTTGGCTGTGATGAAGCTGCCAACAAAGACTCCATCACTAACATAGTTTCACTTTACAGACCCTTAGTAAACTGTGTACAATGAGAATGAGGGACAAAGGCCATTTGAACATCTTCAGCAAGCAGTAAAAAAAAATCATTGATGATTTTTACACACATTAAATTTTGGTATTTTCACTACACAAACAGTAAAATGAGAGAGAGAGAGAGAGAGAGAGAGAGAGAGAGAGAGAGAGAGAGAGAGAAAGAGAGAGAAAGAGAAAGGGAGAAATGGAAGAAAAAAAAAAAAAAAACCCCAACATAAAAGCTCCGGCCTGTGCTGTTGGCTCTCTCTGGGAGCCCAGTTGGGCTGTCCTAGAAAGCAGAAGTATTAAAATTAAGTGAGCCAAACTCCTAACTTTGGGTTTTGAATTTAATGGACAACCCCACCAAATGTTCAGAGTTGAGTCTCAGCCAAATATTTGACAATTCACCCTCACTAGATTCCTCCTGAAGTTCAGATTCCCTGTTGGGAAAACTTCTTGTAAGCCACCATCTCTCCCTCCCTGCTCCAGCATTTCTGCCTTGTATTATTATCTCTAGATTTCTCTCTCCTGTTCACACCCTAAATAACTAGCTGTTCAGTACTGGCTTTGCCTCAGAAAAGGCTTTAATCACTTACCAGTCCAATTATTTAAATACAGGATGACCAAAAATTGTATTTTTTCATTAATTTTTATACGATATTGTAACTAGAAATACAAAAATGACAATTTTATCAAATTTATTCAATATAAGAAATCAGCAGTTGAAATGATACCTGCTTGAGCAAAAGTGCTCTGGATAGTAGGTCAAAGAATGTAAAGAATGTTCTGCAAACTGCCTGGGTGATGCTGGTGTAAACTGTTAAGTGGTTAACCCTGTTAGCTTGCAACTGAGTGCTATATTTCATCTTAATTTGCATAAAGATGAGAAATATCAAAATTCCCCCAAAATTCTAGGTTCTCAGGGAACTGATAAGGATTTCTGAAAGAATGTTCTATAATATAGTTCTATAGGATATTAGCATATATTACAGAAATACATGGTTGAATTTCAGAAAACGTCAGATAATAAGAAACAGGTTACTTATTGTAGGTCTTAAAGACTTTAACATGAAAATATGCCCTGTAAGTTTTTTTTAGTTTTTTTTAAGTCTCTAATGTATGCACTGAGGGTTTTAAAGACAAGAATGCAGAATTCTTCTTAAACTGACTTTGTGACAAAGTGATTTGTGGTTGATTACCTGGCAGAAGAGCCTCAGGAAAGCCTGTCAGATTATTTTATAATAATCATTTATAACAAATGAAACTTTAAAAAAATAATGGGTGTTTTTGGAGACTGTATAAACTAATAAAGAAGGGCATTCTTTTTTTTTTTTTGTCTTTTTCGTTTTTAACGGTACCAGGGATCGAACTCACGACTGCCTGCTTGCAAAGCAGGTGCTTATGCCGCTGAGCTAAATCCCCAGCCCCTACGGCATTCTTAATAATTGTGTTTGCTGGAAAATAATGGATTTGGACCTAGCCAAGATTAATGACTGACCACTGTAAAAAAAGATGGCTCTAAATTGGGAAAATGAATCAATATGTAAAATTTCCAAGGAAAAAATATAGCTCAAAGAGCAAAAGTCCTTCCTAATCTAATGTTTACTACTCATTTTTGTATTAAAGCCATGCCTGCTATTAGCAAGAATAACAGCAGCAACAAAAACAAAAAAACCTCAGAAATTCCCAAGTATTTGTTCCTCAATGGTTAAGAACAACCAAATCCTTGAATAACAGCTCATGGCCTGAAGTGATTTAATTATAGGGTAAAAGGCAGTTGAGCTTTATCAAAGAGAGCCTTAAGTGTCTTAACAGTAGCTACAAATACAAATATAGCACCGTCAGGACTGGCCTAGAGAACCAGGCACTTCAGTTAACCTTAGACTACAGTTAAACAGAGGGCTCTGTAAGAGCCATAATAGAAGATTAACAATTTTAAAAGGCCCCTTTCAAATGAATTCTAATGAAAATTATATTTTAGAACATTGTGCGATCATTCCCTATCTCAACACATGTGTACTTACAGGGTCAAAGAAAAAGGAAAATCACAGTTTTCAATCGCTTTTGTTTGAGGAATTTGGGCGCGGGGTGGGGGTATGTGTGGTGGAGAGGACACACAAGGTCAGGATCTGAGGCCAAGCATTAGGGCAGCTCTCTGTTCAGTCAGAACAAGGCTGTCACCTCAACTGCAGTTGATTACCATCTGGAACAGTTCCCAACATGAAGTTCGTGTGCACACAGCAAGACTGAGAAGAATAAACCCTATCTATGCACATGCATCCCTTAAAAACCTCTCTTGCTTAGAAAGCTGAGAAAGTTGTGCTTAGCCTTTATTTACCTTCATATTCTGCCTTCTTGGCTGTCTCAAGGTTTCTCCATTCTGTCCCCACCAGTCGGCTGAGCTCCCCAAAAGAGTAGTCTGGGTGCTGGGCTTTAATCACAGCTCTCATCTCACTGCTGAACAGGATGTAGCCACTCATGTTGATTTTCCTTTTAGAGCCTTCCTTCTTTGCACTGCCTTTAGCAGATTTTGGGGTAGACTGTAACACAGAAAGGTCTTATAGTGCATCAGAATGTTTTATTTGGTTAGCTGCTGAGTTTCTGAAAGTCAGGAGCATAAGATTCAATAGTAACTGTTTTATAAACACATTCCATTTGCAGCTGGCCATTTCTCAGTCAAAACACACCTTTTTCTGGCCTCTTACCAGAGAAAGTAAGTACCACAGAATTCATAATGGCAATCGGTAATAGTGACCTCATAATAAAAGTCTTGAGAAAATTCTAAATGAGAAAAAAACTGCCAGTAGGTATCACCTCAACCAAAGAACAAGGTCCTAAGGAAGAAGAAATTAAAATGATATAGGCAATGAAAGCCAGAGTAATAAAAAGGGTGATGGTACTCCTTGTTGCTTTTCTTCAAGGGAAAGTGAGGAAAGAATTTTAACAAACTTGAAATTAAGCAAAGTCTCTATGACAATCAAAAAAAGTTAAGCTATAAATCATTATAGCTTAATGATAACTATAAATTATATAATTCAAAACAAGTAAGTAATAAGTTAAAGGCACTGACATGAAAAACATCCCTTTTTCCTGCAGAATTCTGGGCAAAAATTCACTCATGGGTGGGGGACACATCTGCATACCAAAGCTGAGAGCACAACAAGTAACAGGAACATGTCACCTTCACCTGTGGGGGTGTATAGGGCATGAGGTCCAGCTCACTGGCTAGGGGAGTCTGAAGCTGAGGTAGAGAAGGAGGTTCAATGACCTCACTATCTTCTTCTCCCATCTCTTCAACATCATCATCTCCACCTTCTAATTCAGCAAATTTAGCTTCTAGCAATTGGATCTTCTTTTCCAGCAAAGGCGAAGGCTCCTTTTGAGGAATGATTGGCTTTCTGAAAGAAATGATATTACAAAAATGCTCAGTAACACCTCTCCAGGACTGGTCAAAAAGCAGTGCTTTTCTGCCTTTTATATCTAGAAATCACTTCCTGCAATCTGCAGTGTACATTCTAAGGAGAGTAAGGGAATTTAAATGAAGTTCCTTCTCCACTCTGCATTTTGTTTCCCTTCAGCATTAGGCAGCAGCAGAACAGACCAACTGACCAACTTGACTGTGGACAAAGCCAACATATGGTGAGAAAGGATATGACTGAAGGGGGTGGAGTTAGGCAGCGAAAGGGAGAAACAACAACTAAGCCAGCAGCGCTAACCAAAAGAAAAGCCGGTGGTTATTGTAAATTGCTGAAACAATGTGGGTTGTATTCCAAAAGTGACTCCTTCCACGTGGTAGGCTGGAGAAGCAATCCAGTGCAGTACCTACCATATTTGAGAGTAAAAAGCCTTGGGGTTAACTGTTTAAGACTGAACCACAGAACAAGTGCAAAATGACTTGTTTAAGGTTTCCAGAATTATCCTATTACAGCAACTGGATGAGACAGCCACAAGAGACAATCATGGTGGATCCTAGACATACGACTCCCTAAAAAGTTTAAGCTCAGGGTGCGGGATGCAGCTCAGTGGCACAGCCCCATGCCTGGCAAGTACAAGGTCCTGAGTTCGAGTCCCAGTACCATAAATAAATAAATACTTAAGCTCAGACTGAGAATGGCATGGGACCCTGCCCTGTGTGGTGGTAGACTTGGTATGTTGGCTTTCAGAGGTGGTGGGGTCTGAAAGTGCTAGCACTAAGTGAAGTAGTCTGCCTGAACCCCATCTGCACTGATTATATCCACATTCACTTATCCAGGACATGCCTTGGCTTGGATGACTGCCACAATGTAGGGTATAAGGGCAGGGGCTTCTGCAACAGGCTAACCACCTCAAAAAACCATAAAACTTGGTGCAAAAAACTGTGATTTGCTGAATTTTAAGCCTATACATCCTGGAAAGAAACCACTTATTCAAAAATACAGAGAAATTATTTTTGGACTCATTTTTTTTTCCCACAGGTTTTTTTTGATGTTTGGGTTTTCTTTATTTTTGGTTACTTTTTAATTTATTTTTTTGGTACCAGGGATTGAATTTACAAACCTCGCACCTGCCAGGCAGGCTCTTACTCTGCTGAGCTAAATCTGGGGCCCTTTTCTGTTATTTTTACCTAATTGTGTTAATTTCCTTTTATTCTTTTAAAAAGACTTCTTGGGGCTGGGGATTTAGCTCAGCGGCATAAGCGCCTGCCTTGCAAGCAGGCAGTCCTGAGTTCGATCCCTGGTACTAATAAAAAGGAAAAAGACAAAAAAAAAAAAAAAATTAAAAGACTTTTTATCTCACTTTTCTCTTTTATCCCTCCTAGCCCCCAAGGCACCAGTGCTGTTCTCAGCAGGAGCTCAGCACCACAGCTGTCATCCTCCACTGCTGAAAGTAGTAGAGGAGATAAGCTAGGAGACAAGAATCGTGAGTTAGGACAAGAAATTTTACAGGTCCTGGAACATATGGGGACATCTAGAGACACCCAAAAGTTTACATCACACTTCACTTCAAGGACTTTGTCATTGAGATGCAACACTGGCAGAGAACTCTGACCATAAATGTTTATTAAAATCTTCCTGTGCCTGCTAATGTACCCTGCCTTCTCTTGAGCCTTATTAAAGGGGCCCACTTTTGTTTGTTCCCTGTATCCTTTTGCTGTCTGCCTGCACTCAGGTATTAACCCACATGCCTTGCTGCTTCCAAAAAAACTTGTGAGTGTTCTCTGCCTCCTTTGTTCACATGCCCGTTTGTTAGATTATCACCATCCATTATGTAATTACTCAAATTTTGTTCATTCTCTCATTCCCTACCTCCTCTGTCTTTACTGAAAAACCATTAACATTTATTAATCTTAAGTTAACTCTGTTATTACTTTTGAGGTTTTTTTCTGTTGTTAATTTAAATAATTGGTTTGTCTTAGTACTGATACAACTGTAGATGTTTTTATGGTATATCAATATCCAGCTTGCTTTTGATACTCCTAGTACTGATTGTGGTGCTGCTATTGTCAGGGTGGTAAACTTAGGACCTCATGCTTGCCAGGCAAGTGCTACATCACTGAGCTAAATCCCTAGCCTAGTTGTTGCTATTAAGAGGTCTTCTTTGTATGCCAATATCTAGATTGCCTTGAGTCAAACAATACTAAACTGCGTTCCCACTCCCAAAGAACTGCATGCTGAGTCAATTACACAGTATCCATCTGATATAACAAGTAGGGTAGCAAAACTGGCTGGGGAAATAAGTGGGACCAGTCAATTACAAGATCCTAGGACAGCATCAAATAATTCTCAGGACCCAGTATATGGAACTTTTTCTTTTGGGCATAAAATGTGGACAGTATAAAGAGACAAGACACCCTGAGAAGCCCGGTATTATGACTCTTCAGAGTAGCCTATTCTGCATCTCCTAGATGTAGGATGTATTTTTAAATTCCTTTTACCCTTTCCTCTCTTTGTTTAGCCCAAATTTGCTCTGTAGAGCTAGATCTTCCCTTATCCCTCCACTCCTCTGTTTCCAAATCAAACTTTTAGTATCATTTTTTGGCTTGTCTTGTCCAATTCTTTGTCTAAGGCAAGAAGGACTGGGAACTGTTAACTGGTGAGCCATTTCTAAAGGAACTACCTGTAACAATCCTCTCCCAAATTAGCAGAGGTGGCTAAATCTTGGGACAGAGGCAAATGTCTATAATTAGCCAAACCTACAGAGCATCACTGAAAAGCAGATATCAACTGTTATGGATTATATCTAGATATCCCCCCAAAGCCTCATGGGTGGGGCTTATTGGAGGTGGTGTGTGCTAGGATGTGTGCTGCTGGGATCAAGAATGTGAGACAGGATTGATTCATGGTGCAATGGTAGGATTAAGAATGTGAGGAGAAGGGTGGGTAGTACGGATAGAGGATAGAGGTAGTACAGAAAGAAGGCTCGTTGCCTATCACTTTCTGCCTGCCCTGTTTTCCTGTGGACTGTTTCTCCTCTGCCATGCCACCCTGCCTTGGAGCCACCTGATTATGGACTGATACCTCTACAAAGTGTGAGTTGAAATAAACCTTTCCTCCTTTAACTTTGGGTGTCAGGTATTTTGTCTCAGCAATGAGAAAAGTAACTCAAAAAGCAATCCAGATACTGGTGTACAGAGAAAACCACTTAATAGCAACAGTTAGGCTAGGGATTTAGCTCAGTGGCACACCAACTAAAGCAGTTTCCATTGTAGCAACAAAGTCTCTCCACTGTAATCAATCTGGAAAATGCAGTTTGTATGTGCATGAGTGTACACACACACACACACACACACACACACACACACAAAAGAGACTACAAGGCAACAAAATGCCCCCAAACTCCCAAATTTTCCCAAAGCTGATTCAGAAGGCATTAAAAGAGAAGAAGTCAAAAGTCACACATCTAAATTTTTCTTCTTCACACAGGGTTGTGCTATGTAGTCCAGGAAGACCTCGAACTCACTATATAGCCCAAGCTAGCCTCCTGCCTCAGCTTTCTGACTGCTGGGATTATAGGCATGTGCCACCATGTCTGCTAACAACTGAATTACTTGAAATTGTAAGAGAGATGAAAAAAAATAGATCGATAAGGTGCCTGGAGAGTTCAAAGAAGGTATAACTAAACAAATAATGGAATTAATAAATAATCAACAAATTTATAGAAGATACTAATATAGCTGAACTAAATAGGAATGACCAATTTAGCAAAGAATTAAGAGTCTATAAAATGTTACCAAACAAGTCCAGAAGATTTCTACTAAAATATGGGCAGCAGAAACAACCAGTATGACAACAGAGTAGCAGAACTAGAAAACAGGGCTGATGTTGGCAACCAGTTACTCTGAGACACCTTAAAGACAACAAGAGAACATAAAAAATGCATTCAATAGCTGCTACCTGACACTAAGATTTATAGGAATTAGTGAAACATTTGAAGATAGAACAAATAGCATAAAAATCCTGTTCAGCGAAACCACATCAGAAAACTTTTCAAATAAGGGAAAGGAATTTAACACACAAATAATTAAGGAATATGGAACCCCAAAAAGCCACAATAAGAAAAGAACCTCTCTAGAACACTTCATAGTCAAAATTCTAGAAGTCTAACATGAGGAAAGAATCTTAAAAGCTGAGAATACATCTTACCATTTCAATGAATCACCTATTAGAATTACAGCAGACTCTCCACACAAACCTTCAAAGTTGGAAGGCTTAGAGCAAAGTGTTCCAACCCCTGTAAGAAAACAACTTTCCAGAATGATATATCCTACAAAATTATCTTCAAAATTGATGGAGAGGCCACTGTGCTCTTTCACGGTGGTCCTCATGCTGTAGTATATTTCTTTTTCAACTTTGGCCCAAACTTGCTCTGCAGGGCCTGTTTCTTTTCCTACCCTTTAATAAAACTTTGCTACTATGAAAAAGTGTTTCTGATGGAGAAATAAGATAGTTTCATGACAAATTTGTGTTTTGCTCATGTTTTGAGATAGCAGGAGGCTGAGATTAAGGATGACAGATTGATTAATCTGGCAGAAGAAATTTCAAGGCAGTCTAATGTTGAGTTGGTAGCATGGATACTGTTTGGAACCTTCAAATAGTTCTACTTTGAGAATTAGAATCAAAGGGCCCAGAAGAGCTGGAGCACAGCCGGGCATGGTGGCACATGCCTGTAATCCCAGCACTATGGAGGCTCAAGCAAGGGGATGGCTAAGAGTTTAAGGCCAGCCTGGGCTATATAGCAAGACGGGGTCTCAAAAAAGAAAAAGAAAAAAGAAAAAAAAAAAAAAGATGGAGCAGAAAGGAACTTGGTTGCTGAAAGAATTAGCATTAAAAAAAGGAGTACTTTGGAATAGGAACATAGCAAAGATGGCCTGAGGGTATAACAAGGACCAGCAGGACTCAAAATTGCAAAGGTAAATAATTTTGCTTTGAGAAGAGGGCTCCAGGATACTAAAATGGCAGCAGCCTGTCAAAATGGGGATAGACTCCTCAGAATTCAGTTTACTTTGCTCAGTTATCCAGGCACTCTGAGGCCTCTGCAACTATCAGCAAGACACAAAAGGGGTTAGCTACTCCTACAGCTGGTGGCAGACCTTACTGTCATCCATATGATACTGGTTTTAGGTACATGGAAAATTCAAGAGTTGTGGGCTCAGAAAGGCTACCATTCAGATTTCAGAAAAAGGCCTGGGAGGCCAGGCAGTATGTCCCTGAGTGGGTAATTCATGAAGCTATGTGAAGCCAGTGTGCAGAGTAGGTCCCAAGATGTTGGAAAAAGCAGGAATGTAGAATGTCTAAGGAAAGCTATGAGGAGTGAGCAATGCCAGGCAAGGTGACAGGCCATGAGAGAACTGGCAGTGATACAAGGATAGGGCTATCTGAGCTCTTTGGAATTTGCATCTTGCCAGTGTCCCAGGTGCTAGACTTGGAAATAGAAAATTTAATGTTTGCCCTGCTTGATTTTGGTCCCATTCCTTTCTAGCCCTCTAGTACTTCATTTTGGAATGGGAATATTTATCTTGTGCCATGTATGTTGGAAATATTTAATTTTCATTTTTCTAGGAACTTGCAGCTAACAGTTTGCCTTAAATTTCAGAGAAGTCTTTGGATTTGGACTTTTCAGCAGTGGTGAAACTGCTGGAATTTTGCTGACTCTTAGAAATGTAATAATGCATTTTACACAAAAGGATGTACATGAATGTTTTGGGGCCTAGGAATAAAATGTTATGGTTTGTATCTAGGTGTTCCCTCATGGACTCATACAAAACTTCTGGGAAGTTAAGGGATTGTGAGCATGTTATACTGGTCATGACTGTGTGACACTTAATTAGTCCACTGATGGGTTTATAGCTGGGTGTGATATTAGGAGGTAAATCATGGTGGGAAGAGGCAGGTCACTGTGGGTATAGCTTGGAAGGATATCTATTCCTCCTCCTTCCTTGATTCCTCTCAGGTTCCTGCCTGCCATACTATAAACTGTTTCTCCTTTGCCATGTGCCCTGTCATGCTGCCATATCTTGGAACCAGCTGACTACAGACTGAAGTCTCTAAAAACAATGAGCCTTTAACTTGTGGGTGTTAGGTATTTTTCTCAGAAGTGAGACAGTAACTAAGACAGCAATCTTGGGCAATAAGAGCAAAGTGGAAGGCATCACAGTCCTGGACTTCCAAGTTGTATTACAAAGCTACAGAGATAAAAAACATAACATGGGGCTGGGGATTTAGCTCAGCAGCATAAGTGTGCCTGGCAAGTGTGAGATGGTGAGTTTGATCCCCAGTACCAAAAAAAAAAAAACCAAAAAAAATTAAATTTAAGGGTTAGGGATTTAGCTTAGTGGCATAAGCGCCTGCCCTGCAAGTGCCACAGTGAGTTCAATCCCTGGTACCTTAAAAAAAAAAAAGGTACTGGCACAGAAACAGAGAAGTGGATCAAGGGAATAGAACAAAGGACACAGAAACAACCTGAGTCATATTTAGCTATCTACTCTATGAAAAAAGGGCCAAAACCATATGCTGGAGGAATGATAGCCTGTTCAAATGGTGTTGGAAGAATTGGCTATCCACATGTAGAATACTAAATCTAACCCCCTTTTCTCACCAGATATTAAAACTAAAATCCAAATAGATCAAAGATCTAAATGTTAAAACAGAAACCATCTGCTAGAATATAAAATAGGTGAAACTCTTGGAAGGCATAGGCCTAAATAAAGACTTTCTTGAACAGAACCTCAACTGCAAACAAACAACAAAATCAACAAATGAGATTAGATGTATCAAATTCAAAAGCTTTCTGCACAGCAAAGGAAACAGAAACTTATAGAATGGGAAAAAGATTTTGCTATCTTTTCCTCAGAGGACTAATGTCTACAAAAATATATAAAGAACTAAAAAAAAAAATCAAAGCTCCAGCAGTGCGTGATGGTGCACATCTGTATCTTGGCACTTGGCAGGCTGAGACACTAGGATCACTGTGAATTCACATCCAGCCTAGGCTACACAGGGAGACCATGTCACACACACAAAATAAAACAACAACAACAAAACCCCCCCAAAAAAATAAGCAATTAAAATGAAAAGAGTTACTCCTCAGAAAAATTACAAATGGTCAATAAATAATGAAAAAATGTTCGTATCACTGGTCATTAAAGAAATGCAAATTTAAACAACACTGAGATTCCATTTTACTCCAGAAAGAATGCCATCATCAAGAAATTAGTAACAAATGATGCTGAGGCGTTGGGGAGAAAAGAACCATTGTATATTTAATGGGAACATAAACTAGTATAACCACTATGGAAGTCAGTGTGGAGATTCCTCAAAAACCTAAAAATAGAAATTCCATTCCATCCAGCTATTTCCCTTCTAGGTAGCTTCCCAAAAAAGCTGAAAACATATTACAGTGATACATGCATACCTGTATTTACAGCAGCACAATTCATAATAGCTAAATCTTGGAAGCAGCCTGTATGTCCATCAACAGATGAATGGATATAGCAAATGCAGTATTTATACACAATGAAGCACTACTCTGCCATAAAGAAAGATTAACTTGTGTCACTTGTAGGAAAACGGATGTATCTTTACACAATAATGTTAAGTGAAATAAATCAAATAAGATTAAATGGTTTTTATTATATATGAGAAAGCCAAAATATAAAGAGAACAAAATAAAAGCAGGAAATGGGGAGATAGATCTTTTGCAAAAGAGAAGTGAAACAGATGGATAAAGGAGGGAAAGAAACAGCATAAAAAAGAGAATTAAGATGTGTTATGTATATATCTAATTCCCCATGAGGTACTACATTTGTACTATAATCATGTACTAATAAAAAAAAATGAAATTACTTTTATTTAGAGAAGTTTGATTTTAAAGAATTCTGCTGAACATTAACAGGATTCTTTGCAGCACTGGATCCAAAGTCAGATCCTAGGGCTGGGGATTTAGCTCAGCGGCATAAGCGCCTGCCTTGCAAGCAGGCAGTCGTGCGTTCAATCCCCGGTACTGATAAAAAAGAAAAAGACAAAAAAAAAAAAAAAAAGAACAAAGTCAGATCCTAGTTGCTTGTGTAAGGCAAAAAGACTTTTCAGCCTGTGGGATCAAAGAATCTCTTGACAGACAGGACATGAACAAGAAGCCAGTATTATCAGAGTCTAAGCCAGTGGTGGTGAACTTATGGCATGCATGTCATGGCAGGCTGTTTGTATCACTGAAAGCTCTAAGAGGTTCATTATCACTGGTCTGAACCAAGAGCACTATGAGAGGAGCTACCAGTTCCTAGCAGATTATGATGATTTTCCTTTATTTTTTAACTGAAATAGTTTTTATTTTTGAAATGTAAACTTCTCCAGTTTAGGATCTAATAAAAGAATTCAAAACACTGGACTGTGCTATTTTGCTGTTGGCTTAAGTGTTCTTAAGTTTCCAAGCCTTACCTGAAGTAGTAAATTTCATCATCTACCACTTTAGCTGAGAGGGAAAACCTTTTCAGTCCCTTGAATTTCTTCATCTGCTTGTCACTCTCATTGTAGCGGCTCTCACAAAGCATAATGTCATTTTCTGGTATTTCAGTTGGCCTGCAGGAGAGGAAGTCTTTGAAGGATAACACAGCACACTTTCCTGAAAGAGCAAGTTGGAGAGAAATTAAAGGAATAAATTGTGGTCATATTTTTTAATTAACACATAATTCAAAAATAAAGATATATACAGGATATATGAGGATAGATTTTGCAGATCAGTATGAGAAAGAATTGAAAGTTTAGGCAAAGATCCATATATGAGTGCATTTTCTTGTGGGGAGGCAACTGATTTTTTTCTCAGACTGAATCCAGGGCCTGTGTTCACTATGCATGAACTCTATCACTAAGCTATATCCTCAGTCCCTGTACAACTGGTTTCTCTTTTTCTTTTTTTAACATTTTGAGACAGGACCTCACTAAGTTTCCCAGGCTGGTCTCAAACTTGGAATTCTCCTGCCTCAGCCTCCCACTGTTTTGGAATTATAGGTGTGCACCTCCACAACCAACTCCACAACTGATTTTCAACAAGGGTACCAAAATAATTCAATGAAGGAAGGAATCATTTCTTCAACAGATGGTAGTAGAACAAATAAATTTCCACATGCTAAAGAATGAAGTTGGATTTTTCACCTCATAGCATATTAAAAACAAAAACAAAACCCCCAAACCAGAATGGATCAAAGATCTAAATATGACAACTATTCAATTAGTAGACGAAAATCCAGGTATAAATCTTTGTGATTTTAATTAGGTAACAGTTTCTTAAAGACACTGACCCTGGGGCTGGGGATTTAGCTCAGCAGCATAAGCGCCTGCCTTGCAAGCCCATGGTCGTGAGTTTGATCCCTGGTACCGGTAAAAAAAAAAAAAAAAAAAAAAAAAGACACTGACTCTAATAGAGCACCACACACAAAAAAGAAAGATACACTAGACTTCATCAAAATTAAAATAAAAAGGACTGGGGATGTAACTCAGTAAGAGGCCAGGGTATCAATCTCCAGGTATTCCACCTGTACAAGTGAAACACAAAGTTACTGTATGATTCAGCAATTCTACTTCTAGGTATATATCTGAAAGAATTGAAAGCAAAGGTTCAAATGTACCTGTAAACCAATAGTCCTAATAGTGTTGCTTACAATAGCTAAAATGTAGTAATTGCCCAAATAGCCATCTAAATAGATGAACTGGTAAAGGAAATGTTGTATATGTACATTATGGAATATTACTCAGATTTAGAAGGGAATAAAATTTTGAGACATGCTACAACATAGATAAAACTTGAAAACACTATGCTAAGTAAAACAGACCATATATAAAAGAAAAAGTATCAAATGATTCCATTTATATGTTGGATACAGGATTATATACAGGATACGTAAATTTATGTGGACAGTAGAATAAAGAAGAGAGAAGTAGAGAGTTATTATTTAATGGACACAGAGTTTCTATTTGGAATGATACAAAAGTGCTAGAAATAGTCAGTGGCAAGGGGCTTAATGCTAGTGAACTGTATACTTGAAAACAGTTAATTTTATGTTATGTACATTTTACCACAATCAAGACTCCTACAAATGGTAGCATATCACTTACACTGATTGATTGATTGATTGACTGATTTTGGGTACTAAGAATTGAACTTAGGATCTTGCACTTGCCAGGCAGATACTGTGCCACTGAGCTATATCCTCAGCCCACTTATACTGACTTCAATCTAAACTTTGTTGAAAAATATATTTTGGGCATTATTGTTTGCATTATTCAACTAGTTATTCCTGATGATGTTTAGGTTATTTCCAAATTTCTACTCTTTTACTGAAGCTAAACATTGCTGAAATAAATAATTCAACACATGTAACAACTAGTACATGATAAATACATTTGAAGCCTAAATTTCTAGAAGTATAAATGCTGGGTCCAAGGATATGTATATACGATTTTATTTTTACAAGTATTTTAAATTACGTTCCTTGGGCTGGAGATTTAGCTCAGTGGCTCAAGCACTTGCCTGGCAAGCTTGAGGTCATACCAAAAAACAAAAACAACAAAAACCAAATTACCTTCCAAAGAGGTTGACTAATTAAGATTAAGTGCAGAGTGGCTAAATACAACTTCCCTATGCTCTTATCTGTCAACTAGTAACAAATGTCTGGACCCTAGACAATTTGACAGGTCATCTTTAAAAAAAAAAGAAAGAAAGGAAAGAGCATGTATTTTTTTTTTTTTATTTTAAAGGGGGTAAAATTAAACACAACAAAATAGGACATAGGAAAGCAATGTAAGAGATATAAATTTCAAAGCTAGATGACCTGAGATCTTTACTGTCTATCATATTGTCTCTTGTTTTCTTCCAAATATTTGTCCATGTCTTCGCATACAGAGAATTCATACAAAACAACATAGTAATAAAGAATGAGGAAGGCGTTTTAGGTCTTCAAAATCAGACAACTGGGAAGTCACTAATGGCTGTCCATAAAGTCTCTCGTTCTCAATAGCTATCTCTACTTTCATGTATACTGAAGTTCAACAAAACAAAACAGGCAGAGGGGGAAAGGTTGCTTGTTTTCCCCTCGATCTAGGTCCCAGCATGGCATGAGTCCCAGGAAATGCCAGTGACTCCTGTCCTGGGCTGCTGTAGCCTGCCATGGTCACAGCCACTCACCGGGGGGGAGGGGTTGCTTGGTTTCTTGGTGCTCCAGGTCCTGGCAAGGCTCAGGTCTCAGTAAATGCTGGTGGCTCCCATCCTGGGCTGCTGCACCCTGCCATGCTCACAGCTGCTCACCAGAAGGGGAAGGGACTGCTTGGTTTTTTGGTGCTCCAGGTCCCAGCATGGCATGGGTCCCAGTAACCAGTGGGTCCTGTCCTGGGCCACCGCATCCTGCCACACTCACAGCCACTCATGGGGGTGGGATGGGGGGAGGGGTTGCTTAGCTTCCCAGCGATCCAGGTCCCAGTATGGCATGGGTCGCAGTAAACGCAGTAAACGCAGTAAACAGGAGCCTGTGGCTCCTGTCCTGGGCCACTGCAGCCTGCCATGCTCACAGCTGCTCACGGGTGGTGGGTGGGTGTGTTTGCTTGGTTTCCTGGCGCCGCAGGTCCCAGTAAACACCAGTGGCTGGGCTGCCACATCCTGCCATGCTCACAGCTGCTCACCCAGTGGGGAGGGGTTGCTTAGTTTTCTGGCACTCCAGGCCCCAGCATGGCAGAAGTCTCAGTAAATGTTGGTGACTCCTATCCTGGGCTGCCGCAGCCTGCCATGCTCACAGCCACTCACCAGTTGGAGGAGGGGTTGCTTCAAGCTGTTTCTTTCTAATGAATTTACCATTTCACTGGCCAAGTTCTGAAGTGGCCAACAGACCATAGAAAGACATCTCTTTTGGCTCCTGCTTGAAACCAACAATGTCAGGAAGCTGCCGGCCTTGATTCAGGGCCAAAAGAAAGAGCATCTAGATAGTTTGTTTTGTATTATATGTATGAATGTATGTATGGGTATGTGTGTATATACACACATACTCATATGTTGAACTGTACAGGTATCTAACCTGCCTGGGCAGCACTGAGTGAAAAGGAATTGTCTTAGACTGCATATAAAATATACAATACAGTTAACATATACAAGTAAAAAAACCTCTTTTTTTATATTTTCACTTAATAAATTATTTTACAAAGTAACACAGTAAGCTCAAGTTTGATAATTAAGTAAAAAAACCTTGTATGTCTGCTTAATAGCAATGAATGCATTTTCAAAGACACACATGTAGGTAGGCTAGAATAGTATTATAAGTAATCATTACATTTTATGTTCCAAGTCACACAAGAGCATGTAATGTTGATAAATGTGGCTTCCTATTCAACTGGCTACATAGGGGGCACAGGCAGCGGCGTTAACACTGCACTATGCTCCCCCTACCTAGTGTTTCATTGTCACCTATGCAGTCTGTGCTTGAGCACTGTAAAACTGAATCAAGAAAAATATCACTAAAAAAACAAAACAAAATAAAACATAATAATGTTAAAAGTTTATGGCCTTTCCAGGTCTGGTAGTGACTTCTGCATTCCCGACGCTCTAGGAGAATGAGGCAAGATCTGAGTTCAGCCTGGGCAATGTAAGTGACTTAGTAGGAATCTATCTCAAAATGAAAAGGCCTGGGCTGGGGATTTAGCTCAGCGGTATAAGCGCCTGCCTTGCAAGCAGGCAGTAGTGAGTTCGATCCCTGGTACCGATAAAAACGAAAAAAAAAAAAACACCAAAAAACAAAAAGGAAAGGCCTTGGGGGTATAGCTCACTGAAAAAATTCTGGGTATAGTTTCTGGTACCAGAGCAGGAAAAAAAAAAAAAAAAAGTATGATCTTGTGGGTTGTATTACTACTGGTCTAAGGCTGGGGGTTTGGAAACATGAGCACTAGACTAAGATTGGGCATATTTCCATTTCATGACTGCTGATAATTTCTTTCTGTTCTTTCTTGCTGTTTTCTGTTAGGCATGATTTTCTTCTAATTGTTTCTAGGAGCTCTTTATATGTGAAAGAAAACTGATCTGCATCTGTTATATATATTGCAAATATTTTCTCAAGGTTGTCACTTGCTTCCTCCAGTTTTGGCCATGTAGAGATTTTCAACTTTTCTGTAGTTGAATTTATCAATCTTTTCTTACATGGGCTCTGGATTTTATTTGCAAGAACACAAACACTTCTTCTGGGCTGGGGATTTAGCTCAATGGCATAAACATCTGCCTTGCAAATGTGCAGTTGTGAATTGGATCCCCGGTATTAAACAAAACAAAACAAAACCCTCTTCCCCTTCGTTTCTTTTGCTATCTTTAATGCTTCACACTTCATATTCATTGAAATCTTTAATTTAATCTGGGAACTTACAAAAGTAAGATGGGACATAAATATAATTTTATTTTTTCAAATAGTTATCCAGTCTCCAACTATCACTTAAAAATCCATGTTTTCAGGGGCTGGGGATTTAACTCAGCGGCATAAGTGCCTGCCTTGCAAGCAGGCAGTCGTGAGTTCAATCTCCGGTACTGGTAAAAACGGAAAAGATAAAAAAAAAAAAAAAAAAAATCCATGTTTTCCTACAGTTATTTGGTGTGTCATCTCTATCATAGTCTAGATTATATCTGAGTCTACTGTTAACCTTTTACTTTGTTCAGATACTCTTTTTTCTTATGTCCCATATAAACCGTTTAAAGTATTGTAGGTTACAATGTTTTAGTAAGGATATCCTCTTTCACTACACTTTCTAGGTAATTAGAGAGATTAATTTAGAGCCAGGTGATGTAGTGCATACCTGTACTATCCCAGCCCTTTGGGAGGATTAGGAAGAAAGAAGGCAAGTTCAAGCCCAGTTTAGTGAGATCTTGTCTCAAAATAAAAAAAGGTCAAGGATGTCACACAGTGTGAAGGCCCCCAGTTCAATCCCCAGCAACATTAATTAAAGCCAAAACCAAAATACATTAATTTACCAGAGCAGCCAGCCCTCATAACCTTCAAATATTACTTTAAAGGTCCAATCTCCAAACACTGTCACATTATGGATGACATTTTATTTTTACTTATTATTTATTTAGATACAAGGTCTCGCTATGCAATTCAGGGTGGCCTTGAGCTCACTTTGTAGCCCAGCTGGGTCTCTAATTTGAAATGATCCTCCTGCCTCAGCCTCCTGAGTACTGGAATTACAGACAGGTATGTGCCACTACCCCTAGCTTATGGATGCTGTTTGACCTATAAATTTTGTTTTGTCTTTTTGAGACAGGGTCTCAAGATAATAGTCCAGGCTGTCCTTGAACTCACTATTTACCCAGGTTGGCCTCAAATTCATAATCTTCTTGCCTCAGCCTTTTGAGTGCTATGATTACTGGTATATGTTAGTATGTCTAGCTTGAGCTATACATAGGACATACATACTGAAATCATAGCAACACTAAAAGGCAAATGAACCAATTGTTGCCAGCGAGGACAAAGGGCAGAGAAGCTGGAAAAAGCCTGTGAGGAATGGGTAGAAAGTGAGATGATATGATAAATGAGGTGTTTTTGTTTTTGAGATAAAGTCTTGCTAACTAGTCCAGGCTGGTCTTGAACTTGCAGTAATCCTCCTTAGTCAGCCTGCCGAGTGTTGGGATTAGAGGTATGCATCACCATGCCCAGCCTCTTTCTCTTTTTGAAAAAAGGATTTTCCCAAAATCTCTTGGGATTTTATGATTCCAAGCTGATCACTGAGCTGCATCCTTAGCCCTGAAAACCAGATTTCACATATACATACATCCATCTGTCAATTACTATAACTCAACTACTATGTTTGACATTAATACCTTCGACTGAAACATGTCTTCTTCCAAGTAATAAGTAGACTTTATAAGCAAGTACCTAAAGATCAATTCAAGTAGTATTTCGAGTGCTCAAAGGAACTCCCTGGACAGGAGGCAACTGTTCAGTTTCCTAGTGCAACAATCACTTTTTTTTGGTAAAGAAGTCATATGTTCACAAAAATATGTCTTTACAAAATACTGTCACAGTCTACTAGTCAGAGATAGTAAGAACAGGTGAATTTATGGGTGAGTTACTTTCTATCCCATTTCTGCTCCACTCATAAGCTACTGTGGCCAGACAGCCAAATAAGATAACTAGGCCTAGATAAGGTTGACATATGGAATTTCTACACTGTGTATTACTGTATGCTCTTTTGTGGATCTCTAGCACATCACCAAAAAAAATTTTTTTTTTCTTTTGGTACCAGAAATTGAACTCACAACCTTGTGTTTGCCAGGCAGGCGCTGTGATGCTGAGCTGTATCCTTGGCCTGTTATCAAATGTTAATAATGTGTTAGGATTCACTGATCAGACCCAGCTAGATCACCATGCTACCTAAGATGTTTGAAAGAGAGGGTTATCTCCAGAAGTGACTCGCAGGTGGCCTTTTTTTGATGGTGGCCACTCTGAGGGCATCTACTAAATCTAGCTAAGGGGTATAATGTTTGCTTACAAGAGTGAAGCCCTGGGTTTGGTCCTCAGCACCAAAAAGTTAAGACAAAAACCAAAACCAACAACACCCCCCCTCCCTAAATAAGAAAAGAAAGAAAGAAATAAACAAACAAACCAAGCCAACTTCCTTTACACTCAATTTTACTTCTACCTGGGCAAATGACAAACTAAGGCTATACTACAATTTCCTTTTTCTGGGTCTTGCTGAAGACTTTTATTAGCTCATCTCTGGCCTCCTTACCTTTTATACTAATTTCAACAGCAGCCCTAAAGGCAGCTATCAGGGTTGTTGTTGCTTGACATAGTAATTACGTCTACAGCTGGGTCTTCTGTATGTTCAGTTAAGCACTTCATGGCCTGAGTTGCTGTATGTAATACAGTATAGCCGAAGGCATTCGAAGGTCTGCTCTCAGGTCAGGGCATTACCATGAGCTGCCACAGAGCACATTCATCTCCTTACTTATCTTGAACCAATGTAGCATTATCTGCCGTTTCTTTTGTGAGACGGTAAGGCAGGTGAGAGACTGAAAGACATCCTGATTTCAATCCTGACATGAGCTTAAAAATGTATTTTCTAACTGCTATGGAGTAACTAAAGGAAACTCCATGGTCAGCACAGTATCATTAGCATTGTGATTGTGACCTTCCTTCCTAATGGTCTCTGGGAGTTATGCTGGTTATTTAAAGGCTCATATAAATTAAAAATTCCCCTTCCTAATGTGAGGTTGGAGACTATTAACTGGATAGAGTTCAGTTAGTTATCGCCCCTCACTACTCCCCACATTCTACGGAAATGGAGAAGCCAATCCTTGAATTCAATATACCCTCATTCTTGAGGGTGTACTTTCATTAAAGACAGCTGCCACTCCAAGCTCTGCCTGCTTAGAAGTCTTGCAAGTGTACGTTAACTCCAAACCTAAAATAGACAGGGACTGCTCCGAGTCAAACTCACTCTTGAGTTTTCAGTCCACTCCCACTCTGTAAAGTATACTTTTCTTTAATAAATCTCTGAAGGCAGATTATTACTTTTATGTTTTTGCTCAATTTCTTGTTCTGTATACAAATATGGATATCAGGAGAGACTTATAACACTTGTCTGGTAACAGTGGGGTCTCATCATGTTGCACAGGCGGGCTTCAGACTCTCAGGCTAAGGGATTCTTCTGGCTTAACCTCAAGTAGCAACAGGTGCCCTGAGCTCAACATTTGCCTTCTTAATTCAAACATTTCACAGTTCATTGCTATCAACTTTTGTGCCACTTCAATAATGATACCAAAATTTTTCAGAGTTGCAACTGCAGGTTTCTCACAGTGGTCTAGTCACTGTATAATCTATGAAGACAGGATTGCTGAGGCTTGGAATACAGTATCTTTATAAACTTAACAAAATCAATAGTGGAACATCTTTGTTTTAGAGGTTGTCTCCTAAAACTGGTATTATTTAGAATTCTTCCTGAGGCAGCATGTATTAATTTGTGATAGGTTACACTTTGGGGGTCCTAAGATCTTCAATGAACACTGTGCTGGAGGCAGTCCTCCTTGAGTTCTGCCAAATTATTGGTGGTTGCCTCCTCTAGCCACTTGGTACTATTACCTGTGCAGATATGCAGCCATAATACCTTGCCTGTGAAGATTTTTTTCCTCTTGTATAAAAAACTGTGCTGCCTTTGCCCCATCTACCTGGAAGGTGGATGGGGCAAGGCAGCCCATGTGTTCCATCACTACAGCACCACCACCTCTGCCACATGCAGCAGGCTAAGTGTATACTTCGTCCCTATCACCTAGGAATAAAAACTGAAAAGCTTTTACATATTTATGGAACTAAGAAGTCCATAGGATGTATGTTCAGAAAAAGCCTAGGAAGTTGATAATGTTTCACGTTTGGCTAACATTTATGCTTTGTGCAAGTAGGAATTACAGGTAGAGTGGTAAACTGCAGGGTTAAAAGTTAAAGGTATTTACACAAAGATACAGAGGGAATCTAGACGCAAAGACTGGAAATTTTGTTGTAGGCATTTAAAACAAACTCTTTCACTAGCTGATCACTAACCTAATAGGACAGAAATTTCAGTGATCTCTCACAATAATGATACCAATATATAAAAAAAGGCTTAATATATAAAATAAAGTCACTGAACGAAAAGTATAACCCATAATAAACAATAAGAACAAAGCTTGAAAAGGGCAAGAATGTGATTTTCAGATTTATCCCATGATGGTATAATATTCGAAACATCCAGTTTTTAACAAAAACTTATGTAGCAAGCAAAGAAATAAAAAAATATAGCTCATTGTTAAGAAAAAACAGAAATTATTCCTGGAAAGCCTAGAAAATGGATTTACTAAACAAAGACTTTATTTTGTTGCCCTAGAGTTATATCAGTATCTCCTTATAATTTAAGCACCTTTTTAGGGGTCAATCACTTGTCTACAGCACTGCACTGTTTATTAAACTTTTGACACATCCTTTTTTGGGGATGAAAAGTTAAAGGATAGCAAAGATTTATTTCTTCAAAGCCAACATGGGCAAACTTTTAAACAATAAATGATCAAAAATTTCAATTAAGAGTCTTTTGAAAGAAAAGTATTGAGAAACTGAGCATGGTATTGCACACCTATAACCCCAACATTTGGGAGGTGAGGCAGGAGGATTGCCCTGAGTTTGAGGCCAGCCTGGGCTACACAGACACTGTCTTAAAAAAAAAAAAAAGATATCAAGCTTTGATAATCTTAGGCCAAACAATAGCACAAAAGTTGGAGAAAGCTGGGTGTGGTGGCACACACCTGTAATCCCAGTGCTTGGGAGGCTGAGAGAGTAGGATTCTTGTGAGTTTGAGGCCTTAGGTCACATATTGAGCTCAAAACTAGCCAGAACTACACAAGAGTTATGTCTAAAAAAAAAAAAAAAAAAAGTAGAAATAGTTCAGTTCAGTTAGTAATAATGAAAAATATTTCTCATTATTTCATCATAAACAGGATTATCAGATATTTTTTAAAAAATCTAACAAAATATGTCTGAGTTGAATAATTCAGACTAACCTGTTAGTTATGCAAGGAGTTACAGAAAAGTAATGTTTTTGAGAGTTTGGAAGTAATATCAAGATAAAATTTTTAAATATTTTTCAAAATGGTAGACTAAGGGGGTTGGGGATTTAGTTCTGTGGCCTAAGTGCCTGCTTGGCAAGCGCAAGGTCATGAGTTCGATCCCAAGTATCAAACAAACAAACAAACAAACAAACAAACAAAAAAAGGTAGACTGAATGTATACATCTATTTCAAATATCCCTAAATTTCTACTGAAACAAGAAAAATGAACTAAATCACATATGACAACAAGAGTTTAGAATACAAAAGGACAAATTTAAATCCTGGAAAATACAAAAAAGAGGATCAGATTAATGAAGACAATCAATCAATGAATAAATGGAAAAAAGCTCTGAGGATGCCCCTTGCCCCATGGTTGCTCTCATAAAGCTCTAAACTCAGGAAAATGTTGGGTGGCTATTTATTTTTTATTTTATAAAAAAATAAGACAGTTTTACAAATAAGATTAACAATAGTTATTATACTGTGCATCATTTTTCTTCAAAGTAGTTACTCAAGGAAAAAGATTCTTGCAAAAAAAAAACAGACAATAACACAAATCCTTCTTTTTAACAAACGAAGATTAACTAGTAATAGAAATGAAACTGATCAGCATATATATTACTTTTTAAAAAACGAATTAATTTGGGGAAATATTTGAACTTCTCCTTACTTCCTGTTTATCTCTTTTCTGTTTTGCTCTTTATTCATGTGTATAATATAAATGAAGTCTGCTAAAAAAAAGTACACACATTTCAGGAAAAGAAAAATAGTATGATGTTTTTCAATGGATGGTGTTACCCTCAAATGGGGGACCCTACAGGGTGCTGCATGTCACAAATAATGAACTATACTGCCAGCTCATAGAGAAGAAATTGAAAATGCATACATAGCAATCTCAATGACCAAGATTACCCAAGCAGTAGTCTGTTGTACTAATAAATATCTCTAAGCTAATGGTCACCACTTGGAGCACCTCTTGCAATTGTAGAGGCAAAAAATAAAATAAATTTATTATTGAAATATTTTTACAAGTTTTACTTTTCGTGACACTTTTTGGCTCTCTCTCCATACACACACACACACACACACACACACACACACACACACACAGAGTAGTTTTTCATATAAGAGAAACCATGGGATATTTAAGCTTATGTATCTGATTTGACTTAACATTTTATGTTTTCAAATTGTATTCAGTACCTATGAATGCCTCGAGTTTATTATGGCAACACAGTACTCCACTGCATATAATTATCATTATTTTCCTTATCCATTCATGTGTTTCCAAGATCTAGCTATTATAATTTGTGCTGCTATAAACATGGATATGAATGTACCTCAATAGTATGATTTTAACTTTTTTGGGAAGGTATCTTAAAAGAGGATAGCTGAGGAATCACCACACTGATTTCCACGGTGGTTTTATTAGTTTATATTCACACCAGCAATATAGTAGAGTTCCTTTTTCCCCAAATATTCATCAGCCTTTTGTTTGTTTTTATTTTTTCAGACAAGGCCTTGCTATGTAGTTCATCCAGGTTGGCTTTGAACTGACTATATAATTCAGGCTGGCCTCAAACTCATGGTGATCCTCCTGCCTCAGTCTCTTGAATGCTAGGATTACAGGGATTCATGGCCATACTTGGCATCAGTATAATTTTAATTTGCATTTCTCTGATTATCAGAGAAATGCAAATTAAAGAGATGATGAGCTGAGAAAGGGTCTAGCTATAAGTAGTTCAAGCTGGCCTTCCGCCTCAGCCTCCCCAGTGCTGGGATTACAGGCAGGCACTACAACACCAAGCTTCTTCTATTTCTATTCTATTCCATGGATGCACATGCCACGTGTTTTTAATCATGTTTTATACTATGTCCTCAAGCCTGGATTAGGATGCTACCTGCTTTGCTTTTTTTTAATCCTGAATTGCTTTTGCTCTTCTTGGTCTTTTCTGGTTCAATATAAATTTTCTAAAGAAAGACTTTTAATCATCTGTTTTAAGAGAGACCTAAAACAGGTATGTATAACCTACTGCCTATCTTTTGTCCTCTAATTTTTTTTTTTGAATGAAGAACTGTCTTGGGACATTTATAAAATACTTAATAAGAGATAACTATATTAACTGTTTATATAGAGATAAATATATTAACTATATATAGTTAATATTTATAAATAATGAAATTTTCTTCACTTTTATTATAACATTAAAAAAAAGGTGGGCTGCAGATTGGACATGGCTAGTTACTATGAGAAACTGTAAGGAACTAAAACAAAACAAAACAAAATAGAATTATGTCTCACTAGAGATTATCAGAAAGTGACAGAATTTATAAAAGCTAAATAGAAATCCTGAACCTGACAAGTACAATAACCTAAATGAGATTCAACAGAAGATTTGGACAGGCAAAATAATCAGTACACTTAAAGATGTGTCAGTTAAAGTTATCCTGTTTGGATTTTATTCAAATCTGCTATGATTGATAGTACCAAGTTTGAGAGTATAGGCAACTACACTGAAGATAACAAGACTCACTAGGATACCTGTTCTGGTTTGATTATTACCTGCTTTTGAAGTTTTACACTGTCTAAAATGTTTTGTTTTTATTAATATTATTATGTACTGCTATATTCAATTATACTATGCGTGATGATACGGACAATTCTATTGAAGATAACAAGAGACAACACAGTAACCATTGTAGAACTCCTTGTATTATAGTTTTATATGACTTTTTCATTTCATATTTTTATAGGAATTTGTTTTGTTTTGTCTTGCTTTGTTTTGTTTTTCCCTTTAATATAGAAAGGATAGAAATACATGGAGAGACTCATGCATGCGTAGAATCTATAAACAATTTGTGAGAACTGATCATGTAACACATGATGAAATGAACAACTACTTTAAAGAAAAAGAGACACTACAGTACCCAGTGTTAATCCCAGAGTGTCATGATATGAAATCCAGCAATATTATTCTTTGTTCAGAGTGATTTTAGCCTGTTTTGTTTTGTTTAATCTTAATATACATGAAGGTATGGACAGCTATTTTGAAGAGAATGAGAGACATTATGATAGCCATTGTTGACATCCCTATTGTCTGATCTTGAAGTCCTAAAACACCTTCCTCATCTTATTCAGATCAGTTTTATACTATGTTATTTCATGTGAATTCTCTGTATGTGAAGATATGGACAACTATTTGGAAGAAAACAAGAGACAATATGATAGTGAACATCTCTTGATTGTCTTGCTTTGAAATTTGTCTCTTACATTGCTTTTTTATGTTCTGGTTAGTTGTATTTAATTTTATCCTCTTTAAAATAAAAATTAATCCTGTCTGAGGAGAAGAAAAATAAAATGAATAAAGAAAAATGATTCTATGACATCGCTAAGATACCACTAAGTAAATCACCATAGGTATAATGGGAATTGTAGGAAGGAAAAGAGAGAAAGTAGTGGAAAGAACATCTGAGAAAACAGTAAGCAGAAACTTCCCAAATTTTATGAAAGATATTTAAAAAACTATTAAAAGAAAGTTCTCTATATAACAAATATCCTTCAAAAATTAAAAAGGTAAAGATATTTCTAGATAAACAAAAGCTTATCACTAGCTCTGCCATATAAGAAATGCTAAAGGGAGTCACTTAGGTTGAAAGGGGACTAGACAATAACTTGAAGTTATACAAGGAATGGGGCTAGGGATTTAGCTCAGCGGCATAAGTGCCTGCCTTGCAGGTAGGCAGTTGTGAGTTCGATCCCCAGTACCAATAAAAACGAAAAAGACAAAAAAAGAAAAAAGTTATACAAGGAAACAAACAAAAATACCAATACAAATAAATATATAGGTAAATGTTGAAAATCTAGTATTAAGTACTCTGAAAGGCTGAAGCAGGTATATTGCAAGTTTGAGCCCAATCTGCACAAACTAGTGAGACCATGAATCAAAATAAAAAATAAAAAGGACTGAGGATGTAGCTCAATGTAAAGGTTCTGGATTCAATTGCCAGTAGAGAAGAAACAAAACAAAACACAGTATTATTATAATCTAAACCAAACCTCTCTTTTTAATTATAAACGTATGTCAATGGGCATATAAACATGGCAAAAACATCACAAACTGGGTTGGAGGTATATATACAGTAGTTTTTGTTACTACTGAAGCTAAGTTAACAATAGTGGCTAAATTAGAACTAATTCAAACTAAGTGGTCACAAAGTTAAGATTCATTGTAATTTTTAGGGTAGCTACTAAGGAAGTAATGAGGACTGTGAATGCAGCTCAGTGGTAGGACACTTTCCTAGCATGTGGTGTGAGGCCCTGAGTTCAATTCCTAGCAATGTACCAAACCTCCAAACAATCAAACTAAAACTAAAAAGCAAACAATACCCAAAGGAGACTTTAGTCTCAAATTCATTATACTCCTGGTGCTCTGGGATGAGTTTACATTAGGAAGTAAGGCTGTGTAGGACTGCTTTAGTCTGGAACACAATTTGGAAGGAATATCTTTTCGTTGTTGTTGTACTAGGAAATGAACACAGGGCCTTCACACTGAGCTAAACCTCTGGCTCTTTTTATTCTGAGAGAGGGTCTCACTAAGCAGTATAGGCCATCTTCAACCTTGTGACTCTCCTGCCTTAGTTTCCCAAAAAGTTAGGCTGCTACAGAAAGATAAGAAGCATTTAATGACTTTATTAGTCTTTGTATCTTTTCCCCAGTATGGAAAAGCAAAAATCTGTTACACAGTTAGACATTTTTACCATATCCAATTCTGAAAAACTTGAAAGCAAACAATGTGTGTGTGCATATACATATATATATATATATATATATATATATAATATATATTCTCATATTCTATGTAGCCCAGACTGGCCTCAAACTTGCAATGATCTTCCTGCCTTATCCTCCCTAGTACTGGAATTACAGGCATGCACTACCATACCCAGTTAAAATACTTTTTAATATACAAATTTTGTTTTGGTTATGAGCATGACGACTTCTTTACAACCTTGAGCAATAGGAGCTGGTATGTAGAGTGGCAGAGTGTATGCTTACCACAGATGACACTTTGGGTTCAATCACAGCACCAAAACAAAACAGAAACAAACAGAAAAAAAAAATACCACTTGATACCATAATCTTAAGTGACATAAATTGGACACATGTGTAAACACTGCCGTGGTTCTTTGTTGTGAGAAACCAAAAGTGTAAATGGGACCAAAATGTATAATAGGTATTGTGAAATAGGAAGAGAATGTTCAAAGGGGGAAAGGAACAAAAGAGGGGGAAAGAAGGGAAAAATTTTTTAAAAAATGAGAAAAGAAGCCAGGCATGATGGTGTACTCCTGTAATCCCAGCTCTTGAGAGGCTGAGGCAGGCAGATTGTTGCAAATTCAAGACCAGCCTAGGCTACAAAGTGAGCCTGAGGCTAGCCTGAACCACATAGTGAGACCCCATCTCAAAAAGACCCCCCCCAAAAAAAAAGAGAAAGAGAAAAGAAGGAAAACATGGAAACAAAGCTTTTGTAAATGGGGAGAGGAGCAGGGGTTGAAGGAAGGGCAGGGGAATGAGAAAAAAACAAGTTATACCATGTACAGGTACAATTCTCTATGATGACCAAATTCTCTACGACGAATGTGATCATTATGTATATCTGAAATGTAACAATAAAATCTGATTGAGAAAAATAAAAAACCATGAGCCATCAATGTAAAGCTTGTGACCAGTAATTATTGTTTTTTTTTTTTTTTGGTACCAGGGATCGAACTCACGACCTTATGCTTTCCAGGCAGGTGCTTATACTACTGAGCTAACTCTCTGGCCCTGACCAGTAATTATTTAGGAAACCATTCCAAAAGATGCAAAGAGTAGCTGAGGTAAGTAAGCCTTAAAGGTAACTGAGCCAGAAGAATTAACAGCTGAAAAAAATATTGGCATAATACTTGATATATATGACTAGAGCCAAGAGACAGAATGTCACAGTGAATACTCACAGGATGAGGAAAAGAAAACAAAACAAGAGTCTGAAGCAGGGACTACAGTAACACCAGGGTTAAGACACTAAGAGAGATTGAATCTTTTGACTGTGCTCTCCATTTTCCACCTTGTTTTTATAGCATAGTCTCCACTCTGCAGCAACAATGATTTGTTCCTTTGTCAGCTCACACCTCCATTCTACTCAAACCTCCTCCCTAAACTCCACATTCAACTATTGTACTGTCTATAGGACCCACTACCATGACTGGGTGCCCAACCCCTTCAGAGTGCTCATTCCCTACCACTCCTACTGCTCTGTTTCCATAACCCAACTTTCATTATTATCTTGGACATGACTTGATATTCTACCGTAAGGCTTTTGCTGTGCCTAAGAGTACAACTTCCAGCAGTCCAATGGTTTTCCGATGTATTTCAGGACTCTACTAGCATGCAATGTAACACAGGGTTTCTGCTGATCACCCACCTTGCATCAAATTATACTTAGTCCCCTTACTCTGCTTTATTTTCATTGGTAACCTCTGTTACCACCTCTGTTCTGTACCTTTGTTTTTAAATTTACTTACCAGATCCTCAGCTTCTACTCCCACATAAGTCTTTAAGAGAGCAGAGTCTGGTTTGTTCACAACTTTAACCCTAACATCTAGAAGCATCCTAGCACATTAATATTCAATCAATTTTTATGGAATGACTGTGATTAAATGAAAAAGCATAAACACCTACCCAAAATACATGTCATAGGGCAAGTTTCTTCCAGGTTACTCAGAAACACTTCTTTTTTGTAGAACATTTTTGTGGGCTCATGCTCTGTCTCTTCTGGATGAATGAAGATGGGACCATAAAAATATGCAGCTCCATCTCGGACCCATACTTTTTCAATTCTTGGGGGGAGGGGATGGAGAGATAAGGTTACAATAGTATCATTTTTGAAGGATTACTCTAATGAAAAGTCTCTTAACTATAATAATATATACCATTTAGAGGAGTTTCACTGGGTGTTTTGATAATGAGACAATTTCATTTGTTTCCCTCTTTTTCAAGCACATGAGAAGATGCTTGGAAAAAGAACATATGGCAACTCACCTGAGAGAAAAAAATTTTTATCATGGCACCAAAGCATATAATTTAACAGTGTTTCTGACTCCCAGGTTTTCTGTCATAAGACTTATGAATCCAAATAAAGACACAAATTTTCAATATGAGCTGGGCATAGTGGTGCATATCTGTAATCCCAGCACTCTGGAGGCTGAGGGATGAGAATCACGAGTTCAAGGCCAACCTGGTATATATAGTGAGTTCAAAGCCGGCCTAGACCCTTTCTCAAAAACACTTCAATATGTAGGGTAAGATCACACAACTGGCAGACATGCCTTTAACAAAGGAAAGGTTGGTAATCCTTTTGCAGTGCAAGATCTAAAGCCCCTTATCTCCTGAGAGTTTGATGGAAGTCAGAGACTATCTTCCTATTAAAAAAAAATTAACATGTCTGCTATGTGCCAGATACTATACTATTTCCCACTACCAATGCATAAAGTTAATGTTATTGCCCCATATTTTCCTGGTTCCTGACATGAAATAGCATCCTTATTTCACTTAATAGTAACTTCAAGGCTGGGGATTTAGCTCAGTAAGTGCCTGCCTGGCAAGTATGAAGTTGTGAATTTGATCCCAGTATTCTCCCCCGCAAAAAAAGTAACTTCAACCTTTCAATTCTCCTGGCCCATAAACAGGAGTCATTCTTTACTGCCCTCAGACCCATATCTCATTTATTAAGACACTATGAACATGGTCTTCAAAATAGTAGCCTTTGCCATCATGTGGTCTGAGCAACCATCACTCATGCCCTGATTATAGTAATAGCTTTTTAGCAAATCTTCTTCCTTCTATCCATGACCCTTTACAGTCTACTCTCAATAATCAGAAGGCAGAGCAATTCTGTTAACACCTACCTCAAATGTCACTTCTGTACCTGAAACAACCCAAAGACACCATTTAATTTTGTAAAAGTCTAAGTACCCACATGATCTGTACACTATCCTCTGCCTTTAACTCCAACCTACCTCACACACCCTCTGCTAGTAAAACACTGCTGGTCTGAACAGGCCTGATACACCTCCTTTTCAGACCTTTGCACTGACTATTCACTCTGCCTAGGTTACTTTTCCTATGGATACTCACAATTCTTACCCTCTCAGTTAAGTGTGAGCTTAACTGCTCAGTGAGCTGTGTAATGCAGACTGTCCTCCTGTCTCCTACCATGCCTGATTCCCTTTACCCTGCTTTCAGCTTTTTCAACAGCATGTATCACAATGTAACAGATTGTAACTTTACTTACTCAATGTTTGTCTTCCCACTAGAAAAAAGCTCCACAGTATTAAAAGTATTTGTCTCTTTTACTCACTAACATATCCTCAGAGCCTAGCAAATAGTAGCTATAATAAAGGTCTACTGAAGTAGAATAAATCTGATGAGAATAAACCCACAGAGGTAAATCATTTGCCTAAGGATATGCAACTAGCAGAGCTGGGAATATAATCAAGATCTCCTGGAACCAACTACTGTTATTTTATTGTATGTTTGTTTTTTCATAGTGCTGTGGGTAGTACTTAGGACCTCTTTGATTTGCTAGAAAAGTACTTTACAATAAACTGCATCATCAGCTCCCAAATGCTGCTCTAAATCACTGTCCTTTCCAGCCCAATCCAGTACCTGACTCCTTCACTGATGTTTCTTTCCCCAATACTAGGGAATGAACCCAGGTCCTTTGCATTGAGCTATGTCCTCAGTCCTTTTTTAAGTTTTTATTTTCATTAAGGTCTCATTAAGTTGCTGAATTGCCCAGGCCATGTTTGAATTTATAATTTCTTGCTTCAGCCACTCGAAGTTGTGGGATTACATGAGTATGCCACCACTCTTGACTTGTCGTCCAACTATACTTTTATCCTTTCATCAATTTACTTGCTCATTAAATATATAAGCCTCTACCATGTTTCATGCACTATGATTTGAGCAGGGTATACAAAATTCAGCAAAAAGAGCTAATTTCAGGGCATGTGGAAAAGCCAGGGATAGAAACTTGACAATATAATAAATACCAATGTATGGTATATACTCTAAGGAGAAGGAAATGCATGGTTCTCTAGGAGTAGAGACCTAACCCAGTCTGCAGGGTAAGGAAAGATTTCTTCTAGGAAGTTACCATTTCAAATGTAAGCTAAGCAGTTTACAGTACAAAATGGGAAGGGAGATTCCAGAGCTGAGAAATCTGCTAGTGTTAAGAGAAGAAAAAACTAAGAGCCAATGAATGAATTTTTTTTTTTTTTTTAGGTTTTTAATTTTTCAGACAGGATCTTGCTGTGTAGTTTAGGCTGGCCTTGAACTCATGGCAATCTGACTGTTGGGATTTACAGGTATGTGTCACTACATCTGGCAAATGGATGAATGTAAAGAAAGTGGTTAGAAGGAAAAGCAGGGGAAGTATGGTTTGAAAAGAAGCTGGAGAATTTTCCAGAAAAGGGACTTCTGTCTTAGTATCCTAAGAGATGAATGTCTACTGGCTCCCAATCTCAAGACCCAACTTTATCTTCCCTACCATAGGGACAGACAACTCACCTCCCAACACGAGGGCGCACCAGACCATGGGACTTGATGAAGACACAGTCTCCAACTTTTAACCACATGTCATTGTAATGGAGCTGCTCAAAGTAGTGACAACCTGGCTCTCCATTGGACATTTCCACAGGGACATCTTCTTTATCCTACAGTAAAAGAAATGGTGGAAGAAGGACAGCTAACAATCAAGGAGTAGACAGAAAAAAAAAAGCAGACTTTCCTTCACATTAACTTAAAAGAAAAGTCTACCATAAATGGCCTTACCAAACACTGTAATTATTTTAAATTTCTAGATATTTTTCATAAAATAATGTTATTCTAAAATGCCTTTATCAACTCCCTATTCTTCCTTCCCATTCCTATGGCTGTTAGGAAAAACTACTGGAAACAACATTACCATTCAGAAGCAGACAAATTCACACACTGTTATGGAGTATAAGAAGTAAACTTTTCATAGGTTTTCCCTTTACTGTATTTACTGAGCTTCCTAATTCCACCCACCCATCTATCCATCCATCCATCTGGTTAACTGGTTGGTTTTTTGAGACAGGGTCTCACTATGTAGCGCAGACTAGCTTTGAACTCTCAATGTTTCACCTCAGCCTCCCAAGTTCTGGAATTATAGGCATGTTCCACCAAACCCCCCCCCCTTTTTTTTTTTTTTTTTTTTGTCTTTTTGAGACACGGTCTCACCATGCAGTTCTGGCTGGTCTTGAGTTCACTTTGTAGCCCAGGCTGGTCTTAAACTTGCAATGATTCTCCTGCAGGCTAGGACTACAAGTATGCACCAACACACCCGGCTTCTCTTGTTTTTAAATCTCTTTATAAACTCAGTCCAGTCAGTATCTTTGAGTAGCAAAGTTCATTTACTGCACACTCAGGAAAGCAATACAGTAGTTCTTTCTGTCCTCTATAGGAACGTGAAATTAAACAACTCGTAGCTCAACCTGTCTTTATAATCTACTCCTGTGGGTGACATGAAAAAGAATTTCTCTCTCCCTTTCTATCTCTCTAGCTTTAATCACTGATTATATCTAGTGAAATGAGAAGTCAGGGAATCCCCTGGGTCAGGGAAGCCATTGATCAGCACAACAGAAATGAAAGTAAAGACTCGCTACTTATACCACAGTAGCACCTAGAAGCAAGTAGAAGTAGCTACACCAAGTAGAAAGGAGGTGAGCATATAAATTCCAGGAGGCAGGTCAGAGTAATGGAATGAGGTAACCTCCGACTGAAAGCCACTTCCCTCCAAGCCATCTCCACATCCCTTAGAAGGCACGTGAGAGTAGGCCTAATGTGAGAGGTGCAAAGCCCTGGGAACCCACACTGTCCAGACAGTGAGAGGAAGGTAGGTCCATGTCAGAAGCTTCCTCACCCTCCGGACTCCTCCCTCTGATTCTCTGCTTCCACAGAGGAACTATGGCTTTTGCTCACTCATCCCTGGGCAATGTAGCTTCCCTATCTATATACAAGAAAGGGAGCAGGAAGAAAGTTAAGCTAGGTATTTGGTGCTCCCTCTCACCTTCTACCACACCCTCATTTCATAACATTGGAACAATCAATAGATCTTATATTTTTATTATCTTAATTTATTCCAACCTGGAAATCGCCTTGGTGACATAAACACATACTCTGCTTTTGAATAAATTTGAGTTTGTCACCTACTATCTGATGTGAAATTAGGCAAGATATTTAACTTTCATTTCTTAGTTTTTGCATTTGTTATATGAGAATGAACTAGGAGTGATGGCATATGCCTGGAATTTCAGCATTTGGGAGGCTTAGGTAAGGAGGACTGCCACAAATTTGAGGACAGCCTGGTTACACAATGAATTCAAGGCCAGTCTGAAGTACACAGCAACAACTTGTCTCAAGAAGAAAAAATGATGATGATAATGTGGCCATGATATGGGTTTCACAAAGCTTAAATACAGATATAATGTATGTGTAACTATTAACTATAGAGAACTATTAATAATTTCAACAATCCGTGCATTCCTAGAATGAACTCTTCCTTTTTGGTCATGTGTTCTAAAAGAAATTATTTTATTTCTCTTATAAATACACCTTTCCAAACTGGGAATGGTGGCACGCAACTATAATCCCAGTACTCAGGAGGCTGAGGCAGCAAGATCGCTGTAAGTTCAAGGCCAGTTTGGGCTACATAATGAGTTTAAAAAGCCAACCAGAATTGCACAGCAAGAAGACCCTGTCTCAAAAAATAAATAAATACACCTTTCCACTCAAGTAATTTTCATATCAATATTTGTGAGCCTGAGCTCTAGCTTTTGCCAGGCTATGAAATCCACATTATCTGTTTTTTTATAAAATCAACTGAGAAATTTTCCTTGTCCTCTATGGCCTGAGACAATTCACCCATAGATGCTCAATACTGTTTTGAGGGTAGTTCTTTTTTTTTTTTTAAATCGGTACCAGAGATTGAACTCACGACCGCCTGCTTGCAAGGCAGGTGCTTATGCTGCTGAGCTAAATCCCCAGCCCCGAGGGTAGTTCTTTGACCATTTTAAAATTTTTTCATGTTGTCTACTTATGTGCTATATCTCTTCTTCATTTTGATAATTTGTAATATACTAGAAAATCATTCTGTAAGTTTTACAATTAACAAAAATATATACTCTGAATTTCTTCCATTTTTCTGTATCTGAACTTAACTCTGCCATCCCCTTTCCCCCTCTATTAAGATAGTTATAGTTGGGGGCTGGGGATTTAGCTCAGCAGCATAAGCACCTGCCTTGTAAGCAGGCAGTCATGAGTTCCATCCCTGGTACCGATAAAAAGGAAAAAGACCAAAATAAATAAATAAATAAATAAAATAAAATAAAAATAGCTGTAGTTCATTTTATTAGACTTCTCATATGATCAGCTCTTGGATTCACTTTTATTTTTATCTATATTTATTTTTCCTGCTAGGAACTTAATCAGTGTCTTAAGCAGGCCAGGCAAATGCTCTACTACTGACCCATGTCCTCAGTTCTGGGATTTACTTTTAAATTCTATTGTACTGTCTTCTACACATTATTATTCTTTTTCTTTGTCTTCTAGTTTCTTCTCTGTGGCTAAAATGATTTATTTAATTTACTTATTTTGTTCATTTTATATTTCATATTTTATTTTATATTGTTGATATTTTCCTGAGTTTTACTGTTCTCTGGAATGGATTATTTTCAAATGTAAAATTTTTTCTGTGTGACTATTATCTATATACCTTTTCCAAGTTAAAACTGTCTTCAGCTCGACTGTCCTCTGAGTTGTCTGTATTCTTCTCATCATCCCCTTTATCTGCATTTGCAAATACAGATGCCACTCGGACTACAGGCAGGGGCACATCCCGAGGAACAAACCTAACTGAGCTAATGGGCATGGTCCACAGTTTAATTTTCTTAAAAGATTTAGTTTTGGCAGAATAACGTGATTCACAAACAAAAACATCCTCATCGCGAAAGTTTTCTGGGCATAATTTGAAGTATTCCTGGGGAGAAAAGAACAAAACAAGTCAGGTAAATTTTCTAAAAATCAATCAACCCCTGCACCCCCGAAAAAGCAAATACCAACCAATCAACCAAAGGTTAAACTGTTAGGACTTTCTGGCAATAAACAGTAAATGGTGAGATCTAGGATACTGTCTACAGATAGATTTATTAAATATATACCTTTTAACTTATGAACAACATTTCACTCACCAATGACCTTTGAAAATGTTAGTAGTTATAATCTTCCTTAAAGCTTTTGACAGGGTTTATGTGTCTATATTGGCAGATAAAACATATACCTTATCACCTGAAGACCAATTAATAATTTAACATGTTCCCATCACCTTGAACCACTGGTGATGCATGCATGACTCTTCCACTGGGCGGCATGAGTCACCAGTGATACATGCATGACTGTCTCATCAGGCAGCTTGAAACACTTGTACAAATGGATCTAATACTTTTTTATCACTCTTTTTACTAATAACATTAAACCAGAGTTGCCCAGCAGATACAAGAATTAATCAGAAAGGCCTGGTAGCAAGACATACAAATTATAGCTCCATTATGAACATGTGAAAATCTTTCAGAAAACACTGTTAAAAATCAGTGCTTGGGGCCAGGGATTTAGCTCAGCAGCATAAGTGTTTGCCTTGCAAGCATGCAGTCATGAGTTCAATCCCTGGTACCGACAAAAAAAAAAAAAAAAATCAGCTTGGCTTGGGACCAAGGATATAACGCAGTAGCACAGTGCCTGTCTGGCAAGCGAGCACAAAGTCCTGAGTTCGATTTTCAGTTCCCTCCTCCCCCACAAAAAATTAGCCTCGCTAAACCAGGCATGGTAGTATATGCCTGGAGTTCTAGCATTCTAGGAAGACGAGGCAGGAGGACTGCAAGTTCAAGCCCAGCCTGGGTAACTGCTGGGGATTGATTAGACCCCTGGATATGTGGTGGTGGTGGGGTGGGGAATGGCAGGCAGGGAATAAAGAAAGACAAAAGATACTATTCGAGGTTTAAGGGGATCTGGTCTCTTGTGGACTGGCTCTCTGGTAACTCATTTTTATTACTTAGAAGATCAGGGGGTTAATACTGTACTTTTCTTGGAACAGATGATTGTTCCATGAAGGAATAATAAAATGGGGATCAAGTTTAGCTTTATCAAATGGAGCAAATTAAGTGCCTGAATGCCTATTCAGCAGATACTATCTCGTCTTAGGAAGCTGTGAATATAAGTCTTCCAACACATCCAAAAAGCACGCAGCTATCTGCAAACTCTTCTGTCCCTGAGGCAAGTCTCTAAGCTGGGACCACACACAGTCTCATCCCTAACACAGTACACTATTCACATCCTCATATCCCCAACAAGGAAATTTCATGAGCTCCTAGCTTAAAATAAAAAACAAAGGGCTGGGCATATAGCTCAGTGCAAAAGTTCTGGGTTCAATCTCGGCAACACAAATACATCACACATACAAACAAAAGAGGTCTAGCAATGTAAGTTAAATAGTAGAAACAACAAATGGTCTTTCAAAACAATATTCAGGTTAATTTCTTCCCAAATTTATACTGTTACACAGGAGCAGTTTAAAACAAACTTGTTGATTTTATAAATACTACTAGTTTTCATGTTTTTAAGTCTTATTCCCACAAAATGATTGGTATTTTGGCATTCACGAGTTTCTTACCTTGACAAACATGACCACACATTTGCCTAGAATTTTACTAACAGGAATTTTATTGTAATAGTCACTCTTAAAAACTTCTTTTTCAAGAAATTTTCGTGTAGCCAGGTGGAATGTTTCATTTGGCCGATAAAACCAACAGCCATATAACCATTTTTCACCTCAAAAACAGACAGAAAGAGAAAATCATCATTAAGAGAAACTACCTACTCTTTGTAAACTTAGGAAATATTCTACTATCCATGGTATGAACTATCATAGCATTTTTTAGATTCTTAGCATAATTATCTTAGAATAAATAATATAAGGAGGTCCTCTTATAGTAAAAGAGATATGAGAGAGGAAGGTGCTGAGACTTGCTCTGGTCAAATCATATGTAGAGCTCTGTACTTTAGTAATGACTAGATACACTGAAGAACATACTTAGCACTCAGGAGGATAATCCAAAAGTTTCACATGATGGGCAGCTAAAAGAACTGGACTGCCTAGACTACATTTCCAATAGCCTGCTTGTGGCTGTACAAACTTCTATTTTTTTTTTTTCAAGGAGGTCTTTCTGACAAATTCTAAGTGAGGACACTCGTCTCTGCATAATAATTTCTTTCTTATTTGTGATTCACTACTGGAGCGGTTTTGCTGAGGGAAACGAGCTTTGTGTTCCAAATCTGTGCCATCCTCCAGAGTTTGGCTCAAAGTATCTTTTAATAAGCATCAGAAAATAAATGAATCCAAAAATAAATAAATAAATAAAAATAAAATAAAAAAAAAGAAAATAAATGAATCCAAATTAGATTTTAAAAAGTTGTAATTCTAACTCAATTATGACATAATCCAATACTGCAAGATTCTGTTTTTCATACTGTTGGTGCTTAATTGTATCTGTTAGTACACTAAGCAATTTTATTTATTGATGCAACGGATCAATTGCTGTTGGTATAAAATACCTCTGTTAAACTTGTCCTCCCTGGGGAGCAAGTACAATAGCCACATCCTACCAATGTGCCCTTAGATTTAAAAGAAATTTACCAGCTGAATCCTCCCATAGCCTCTCAATACAGACTATGTGTGGCTGTAGGTTGGCTTCTGCAGGTTCTACATAGACATAGTCTCCAACATGGTACATGCTGTTCTTAAAGCTGCAGTCTTGGCTGTATGTGCGATGTAAGCCTGATAGGGTTGCAGCACCTGAAGAATCTTCACTCTTTTCAGCTTCTTAGGTTAAAAAGAGAAAAAAAGTACTCACTAGGAATGTTGGCATCACCTGGAGGGTCCAAACACTACATATTAATACATTTAATTATTTTTGTGACATTCGAAGGATGGAGTCAGAAAGGACACTTTTGACATTCTTAATAGTCTCAACTCAAAATCGCCTTTTCTTTTGTTTTCAAATGGAATCTATGTTGCCGAGGCTCGTCGAACTTACAGGCTTAAGTGATCCTCTTGCCTCAGTCTCCGAAGTAGCTGGAACTACAAACATGCACCACCACCCCTGACCTCAAAACTGTATGAATTATAATCAATTGCCATTAACATACAAAGATTCTATAGAATAATTATTTTAATAATATATGCTCAGTCATTTTTAGTAAATCAGAAAAGCATAAAGAAAATAAGTCACATATAAATCATGTAATCCTAGATAAAATCTGATGTACACTCTCTCCATCCTGTTTCTGTAAATATGAATATCGATGGACTATGAACCATATGTATGTGCCTTTATACTTCATTACTATGAACATTTTCCCTGAGGTGAAACGTTTTTCAACAAGACTTTAATGATTTCACTACAAGTTATCATTTGCATATACCATAGTTTTCCTTTTTCCCCCCTTTTTGTGGTACTGGGGGTTAAACACATGGCTTTTGAACTCAGTTTTATTCTAGGTCTTTTTTTATTTTGTCCAAGATCGACCGGAACTTGCAGTCCTTCCTCAGCCTCCCAGACTGCTGGGATCATATATATGTACCACCATGCCCAACTACTTTTTTTTTTTGGATAATGCTTTGCCAACATTTTGATAATTTCATTAAGATAACATCTCATAAATGCAACAACTTGAAATAAGCAATTTAAATGTTTTATAAATGGATATTTCAGATTATTCTCCAAAAGGTTACATCAGTTTAAATTCTTCACTGTCTAAGTTTTTTTGGGTCAATTTTGGTAGAAAATGTTACCTAGGAATTGACTACTCTGGCAAATTCCTGTGACATACAAAGCATATTCACAACATTCTTGAGAATTTCATATCATCAGAAATAGTCAACTGGACTAAAAGGGATAGACAAAGTACAAAATTAAAAAACGCTATCTGACACCCCAAGTTCCAGAGACAAGAAACAAGGTAATAACACAACTCCTGTAGCCCAGGATGAACTTTCATGAATTCAGAGGACTCCAAGGGCTGAGTATTGAGTACAGAGGACAGTTCCTGGATCAAGAAATCCAAAGCTTGATTTCTAAATTGCTCAGAATAGAAACAGTTCAATCTTTCTCTTTTCAAACAGTAGTATTCACCCGTTATTCTATGCATCTCTCACTATATTTTAAGAGCAGACAATTTGTTTGTATTTTACTAGTTCACAGATTAATAGTGTTTTGGGATGGACTGTGCCCAGAGGCTTACCTACCCACCTACTTTAGAAGATTTACAACATGGGTATCCAACCTTTTGGTTTGCCTAGGAAGCAGTGAGTGAAGAGAAATTAACCTGGGCCATGAATAAAATGCATAATATAGTTAACATATAGAAGCATGAAAACTAATTATTTATAAAGCAACATGAAGCCAAGTTTAATAAAAAAAAGGAAGCTTACATGTCTGCTTTACAATAAATGCTGACGTTCAGAAGCACATGTTTAAATAGGTTGAAAAACTGTTAATGGCAATCCCCATTTTACTTACCAAATCTCAGAAACACATGTGGTTGCCTAATATACTTAAGTTTCAATTTAACTTTGTGCACAGGGAACAGGAGGAAAAGCAAGCACTGCACTACACCCTTTGCTATGCAGAGTCCAATGCAGTGCACACTTGAATACATCACAAACAAGACAAAAGAAAAATCACATAATATTGTTACAAGTTTATAATCCTGTGGGGTAGCATTACTAGCTGTTATAGCTTGCATCTAGATATTCCCCAAAAGCTTCATGCAATCATGGCAGGGAGGGCTTTTTAGAGGTGGCTGGATCTAGAGTGTGTGGTGCTGGGATCAAGTTTGTGATTAGTAAATCGGTCCACTGCATTGTTGCATTGTTCTGCTACACCCACCTTAGGGAAGATAGCCTACATAAAATATAAAAGCAGACAGAGGGATAATCTATTTTTGCCTACCTGCTTGGCCTAGACTATTTCTCCTCTATGATGTCCCTCTGCCATGCAATGCTAGCTTAAAGCCAGCCAACTATGAACTGAAACATCTACAAACTGTGAGCCAAATAAACCTTTCCACCAATAACTTTGGGGGTCAGGTATTTTGGGTCAGCAACAAAAAGAAACTAAGACATTAGCTAACCAGAGCCTAAATGTAGCCTACAAACCTACAGGCTGAACACAGCTAACTTAGATGGTGAGATCTGGGACTTCCGAACTGAGGATATTTAGATGAGACTGTGGTGGCTATCAGAAGAGCACTGTTATAACTATAACTTAAAATATATGGGACTGGAATTCTGTGATGACTAGAAGAAACTGGAAAAATTTTGAAAAACATGATAGAAAAGCTTATATTGTCTTGAACAGATTGACAGTAGAAAAAAATGGACATTAATGACTTAGCAGCTGAATGCTTAAATGACAATTATGAACCTGTATTTGGAAACGGGAGAAAAAGGAATCTTTATATCGTGGCAGAAAGCTTACTAGAATTCTGTCCCAAAATTACTGGATTGTGAGCCTCTGGGGCTGCCTTTTTTATTTGTTTATCTATACACACACATTTATTTATGGATATTTGACACAGGATCTTGCAATGCAGTGCAGGCTGGCCTTTAACTCACTATGTAGCAAAGGCTGTTGTTAAAATCAGGGCAATCCTCCTGCTCAGTCTTCTGAGCACTGGGATTATAGGCATGTTTCACCACGCCTGCTTGAGCTGCTTTTTTGGTCACCTCTTTTTTTATTTTTAGTTTCTGGTAGCTTTCTACTTCATATCCCAATTTTTCTCTGAATGCTTTCTTTCTACTATGATATTTTGAAAACAGCTTTGTTGAGACACAATCCACACAATGTCTAATTCACCTTTTTAAAATATGTAATTCAATGAATTTTGGTATCTGTTTTTTTAAGTGGTTAAAAAAATAACAAACTTTCTATTCCGATCACTTCTAACAGTACAAATCAGTGGCACTGATTACATTTCAATGTTATCCAAGCATAATCACTATTTCCAAAACTTTTATTTCAAACAGAATGTATACTCATTAAACAATTAATTCCTTCATAACTGCAATCATATTTGTCCTTTTCTGACTTATCTTTTTTTTTTTTTTTTTGGTATGTTTGACACAGGATCTTGTAATGTAGTTCATGCGGGCCTTTAGCTCACTTTGTAGCCCAGGCTGATCTCCAACTTTTGAAATGATCGATCCTCCTGCCTCAGCCTCCCGGAGTGCTGGAACTATAGGTGTGTGCCACCACATCCAGCTCATAGTTATATTTTCAAGGGGTCCATCCATGTAGCATGTATACTACATTTCTTTTATAGCTGAATATTCCACTGAATGAACATATTAAAATTTGTTCATTAATCTGTTGATAAGACACAGGACATTTCTGCCCTTTGGCTATTATGAAAAATGCTTCCATGGACATGGGTATATAAATACTTCTTCTAAGTCCCTGTTTTTAATTCCTTTGCAATATATACTTAGGAGTAGAACTGGTGGACCATGTGGTGATTCAGTTTTTTGAGGAACTACCAAATCATGTTCCGTAAGACTTTATCACTTTATATTCCCATTAACAATGTATTGAGTCTCTGATTTCTCTGTATCCTCACCAACACTAATTTTCCTTTTTTAAACAATAGCCATCTTAAATAACATGTAAGTGGTATCTCATCACAGTTTTAATTTGCATTTTTCTCAAGATACGCAGCTTATAATTTTTTTTTGTAGCTTATTTTTATGTGCTTCCTGGTCAGCTGTATAATTTCTTTGGAGAAATATCTTCAAATCTTAGGTCCATTTTTAATTGAATGCTCTGTTTATGTTGGATTGGAGCTTTTTATGTGTTTTGGATATTAGACTTATTGTACTGTATATATGATTTGTAACTTTTTCTCATTCACCACCCAGTCACATTGTGAGCAAATAGTCTTTAAGTTAGTAGAAGAGATTACAGAGATGCTCTGGCCGTCTCAAGGCTACTCTACAATGTAGGGCTCTTTCCTCTATTCAGCAAAGTCCCCATGCTCATAAAATATGTACAGTGATAAGCAAGGAATAAAATTTCCTACTCTATTTCTATGTGTGGCCCTGCTTTTCTCTAATAGTTCTTATTCACTCATTAAGACAACCACAATATTTTCTGGTAATTTAGGATCAATCAAAGACAGTGATGAATAGGTTTAAAAAATGTTACGCCTTTTCTCCTAAATACATGCTATTTACATTTCATATTTTGAGGAAAAGTATCAGCTAAACTTAAAAAATGATTCTAATTATACAAAATTTCACAGGTAGAAACAACATGAGTGATTCCAAGTAACACACAATCAATATATGATTAGCATTTTCTGCTTTGTCTCTCATGTCTTCTAATTTCTATTTCCTCCTTTCTACTTACTCTGGGGTTCATTTGGTCTACTTTTAATGATCTTAGATCTTTCTTTCTAATCTGTTTATCTCATAAATTTACTGGTTTTTTTCATTTCAAGATTTTACTTATTGCTCCATGTCTTCTTTATTAATGGACAATTTACAAGTACACTAATTTCTGGGCAGGGAAATGGCATTCCTAGATTTGTCACTGATTTCTAACCTAATTTCACACTGCATGCATTCAGAGAAAAAATTTAGTATAATCTGAATCCTTTTTTGAGATGGGAGTGGGGAGGTGACTGAAACCAAGGTCTTCTAACCAGTAGCAAGCTACATCCCTTTTTAATCTTATAGAAATAGGCTTCACTAGCTTGTCTGGCTATCTTCAAACCTGAAATCCTCCCCCCCCCCCCCACCTTCTTGAACAGCTGTTCAAGTGGGCTTGGCTATAAAACCAAGCCTTTTCTTTGATAACTTGTTTTATTACCCAACATATGGCCTATCCCAGATAATATTCCATGTATGTGCCCCAGCACGGTAACACATATCTGTAATTCCAGCACTTGGGAGGAGGATCATCGCGAGTTTGAGGTCAGACTGGGTTATATAGTGAGTGCAAGGTCAGCCTGAACTACATAGTGAGGCCCTGTCTCAAAAAATCCATAATTCCACGTATGCTTCAATAAACATATATTCACAGTTACTTAGTACAATGATACATCCGATCAAGCTAGTTCACAGTGCTACTGAGGTCTATGTCTACTGATTTTTGGTCTGGCTGTTCTATCAATTACTAAGGAAAAAGTATTGAGAGTATACTTGTTCAATTGCCTGTTCCTCCATTTAATAGTCATTTTTTCCTTTGTATTATTTTGATGGTTTATGACATCTGTGTATTTTTATGAGTATTCTATGTTCTAAAAATGTTGACCCTTTTTTCCTTAGGAAACATCATTGTTAACATTGCTTTTCCTCTTAAAATTTACTTTGTGTGGTATTAATCCAGCTAATCCAACTTGCTATGGTTACAGTTTGCATGGAGTTGTTCTTTACCTTTTAACTTTGTCTTTCTCTTACAAAAAGTGTAAATGAATCTTACTTTTAAAATTCAGAATGACAGTCAATTCTAATTGTAAAGCATAGTCTTTTTAAGTAAAATGTAGTCACTGATGGCACTGAATTTATTCATGTCTGATATTTTGCTATTTGTTCCATATATGATTTGTTATCTTTTTGTCCTTTTCCTCTTTCCCAATCTTTTTTTTTTTTTCGGGGAAGGAAGGGCTGCGATGGGGCCTTGCTAAGTAGTTAAAGGTGGTCTCAAACTCACAGCGATCCTCCTGCCTCAATCTCTCCAGTGTTGGGATTACAAGAATGTACCACCACGTCCCTTTTTAAAGTTTAAAGTCACTTTTTTTCCCATAAAAAATCTGAATATAATCTAGAATGTAGGCTAATATTTTTCTATTCCATCTACCACCCTTAACCTACTCTTCTCTCCCCAACTCTCTTCTTCTTGTCCAACAGTCTTTTACTTTTATGTCCTTTTATTGATTCCTTAAGAGTCCATATTTAGTGAAAACATGCGATATTTGTCTTCCAATTTCCAGTCACCATCTTCAATAAGAATATTCCCTCAGGTAGCAAAGCCCATTGATTTTGCAGTTAGCCCTATGCTGGTCAAGTTACTATTGTTACCAAATAGGCCTTCCTCTTTGGTTCTGGGGATTGAACTCAGGGTCTCAGATATGCTAGACAGCTGCTCGACTAGTGAGCCACATCCTCAACCCTTTTTAAAAATCTTACTATGCAAGGCTGGGGATTTAGCTCAGTGATGTAAGCACTTGCCTGGCAAGCACGAGGTCATGAGTTCGATCTCTGGTATGAAAAAGTTGTTTTGTTTTGTTTTTACTATGACACAGAGTTTTGCTAAATTGCCCACTCTGTTCTTGAAGTTGTGATCTTCAGCCTCAGCCTCCCATATAGCTGGGATTACAGGTGCACACTACTCTTTCTCTTCTTTTTTGGGTACATCACCACTCAGTACAATTTACTTCAAACATACGTTTTCCTGCTCTGAGGACAAGGTTTGATGTGAAAGACTAATATAACTTTTGGAAAGTCATATATTGTTTCTTTATGTAACTCAAGTATTATTAGAAATTATTGAATTTGTTTCCATTATCAAAGTATCTGTAAGCTATGGCAAGCGACTGGAAGTAATAGTTTTAGATTAACATAATTAAAATAAATCTTTTTTCCTAGGTATATGGCTCAATTAAAGTCTTCTTGTCTGGCCCAGAGAAGCTAACAGAAAAGCCATGCTACTGAAATGGCAGATAGTCAATGTATTCCATGTTGAGAATGTATTGTACCCTCAGTTGTGGGTTGCTTTGTTTTCATCTACCAACAATATGAAGAAGCATTAGACACCCGTATTTGTGAACTGACATTCCTGTAATATGAACTGTATCACTTTTAATCTTATCTGGTCTGATGACCAAACTGATAATGATAAGAAACATTTCCGTCATATAAGTCCAATATGAAATGCATTATCACCCTAAATCTTTATTAAAAAGGACTCTTCTCCAGAACATAGTATTTTTTCACGTTTCATACAATGAAAAGAAACCAACCTCGTTTTTCTTCTTCACGTTTTAGTTTATCTTCTTCTATTTCTTTTGGTAATTTTTCCTTTTTTTCTTTCTCCACATCATTATGCAAATGTTTTGTGGTATAGCTGAGTGCTGGAGAAAGAAGAATCTCTCCATTTTTGCAGAGTTCATCACGAATTTTAATAAAAAACTGCTGAAGTTCTACAGCATCCTCATATATTTCGGAATCTGTCCTATAATGGCATCAAAAGTATCCATTATCATAAACTGCTTTTTAAAAACATTTCAATTATATGTAAAATTCTATTCTATTACTATGCTAATTGCTATAACAATATTCCATTAGAATTCTAATAAGGATATCCCTGAGGTTTGTTAGAGAAGACTCTAATGTGTCACTACCAAGCGGGGACCTCCTGCCCACCGGTTTTTCTCCAAAGGCTGCCTGTTTAGTCACATATAAGCAAAAGCTTCAGCACTTTTTCTGAGATATGCAGCACATACATCAATCATGAATGAACACTGTCACTGTCAGAGTCGCGGACTATATCGTGGCTCCAGGCAAAGTCCAAAATTATATTCGTTTAATTTCAGAAGAACGTATTCTTTTTGGTCCTGCATCAGATTTACCAGGATTGGTAGGATTAAACTAAACTGCGAAGCCACGAGGACATTCTATAATGGCTATAAACCTGAGAATTACTATAAATTTTAGTTTCTCAGAAGTAACTGTAATTCTAAGAAACACAAGAGACAACCTTGTGAGAGAAAATATTATTTGTATCATATTTGGAACCTTTCTAACCCTCTTTCCTCATTTGTAAAGTAAGACGATGGGGGCAAAATATACTTGTAATTCTATTAACTAAGAAGATAAATGTCTAAAAAGTTATTCCTAAAACTAATCACAACAAATGTCTCATCAGCAATCATGGAGACACTTTGGTCAGGAGAGTGTGGCAAGGGAAGCAAGTCCAGTGTGATGTCTGCTGACACATGTCACTAGAGTAACAGACTTGGCAAGGCTTTCAAATGCCTCTCCTCATCAGCAAAGCAAGTGGCAAATACTTAAAAGTCAGTGCTAATAACCTAAACGGTTACTTTTGGAAAAGTTTTAAACGTGTTGTAAAATCACAGGAATGTGAATACTTGTAAGAATAAAATAATAAAAACAAAGGCAAGGGAAGAAGCCACAAAGTAAGACACTATCTTGATGCCTGTTTTCCTGAACAGATATAACTGCAGACTTTTCTTAAAATTGTTCATTTTGTAATAGCTTACAATTTTCAATGTAAACTTTTAACTGGAAACACACATTTAACAAATCTGTTACTCTGAAAAGGCAGATTAACAATTCTATCATATCATTTGGTTTAGTAATGAAGGTTTGTACAAGTCACTAAACACCTGATACACTTATATCATTGTGCTTTATCCAAAGTATCATAAAAATTTACTACTCTGACAAAAGACTAGGTGTTCACTGAAGGTACAAAAACCAAATCTTAAAATGGAAAAAGAACTTTTTCTTTCAATTGGTAATAATCATTTTATTTATTTAAGACAGGGTCTTGCTATACCATTCAGGTTGGTCTGGAACTTGCAATGATCCTCCTGCCTCAGCTTTCCAAGTGCTAGGATTACAAGGGAGTGCCACCATGCCCGGTTTAGATAACCTTTTTTTATAAAGGGTGACATTCAGTGAATAGAAATGATGGAAAAGGCTACTGATACTTTTGTTGTTCTTGGCTTCCCATGAATGAGCAATTTCTCTTTTAATTTTTTCCTTTTTTTTTTTTTTTAATCTATTACCTATCTACCTACCTCTTTCTTTTTGGTGGTCATACATGCTAGGCAAGAATCCCCCCCACTAAGCTATATTCCTAGGCCTTTAAAATTTTTTATTTTGTGACAAGGTCATACTAGACTTCAAAGACTGGCCTGGAACTTGTGACTCTCTTGCCTCTGCATATTAAATAGCTAGCATTATAAGTGTGCACCACTATGGTCACTCTATGGATGTTGGTGTAGCTGACTGATTGCAGTACTGGATATTAAATGCAGGGCCTTGACACTGAGGTATGTCCCCAGCCCTGTTTTATTTTTTGAGAAAAGGCCTACCTCACTACGTTGCCCAAACACAAAATACTACCTTCATTCACAAAAAAAGAATAGCTTTCCTTCTGTTTTTCAGCAAAGTTCTGGGCATGACAAAGAAAGTGTATCTGTAGCAGAGTCTTATATAAATGCACCCTAGGCTCTATTTTCCTAGGCTCTCAAAAGCAAAAACCAATGGGGGAATGAAAAGAACTCATCATCCAGAGGTACAAATCCACTTACTCCTTAAAATAAATGCTACATTAAATAGAACAATTTAAGAGACAAATGCTATTTGCAAGACTCACAGAAGCCCAGAGGTGATGGAGTTGGGGATAAAGGGTAAAACAGAGCTATTTCATTTATTTTTGTTTTGTTGAGACAATGTCTTGCTACATAGTTCAGGCTGATCTTGAATTCACTATGTAATGTAGCTGGCCTCAAACTCACTGATTATCCTGCCTCAGCCTCTCAAATGTTGGGATTACAGTTGTGTACCATCACGCCCACCTCAAAATGGCTTTACACCTAAGAACTATTTAAAGAATAAAAATGGAAATTTAAATTCCACGAAAGCAGGAGCTTATATTTGTTCCAGTGGTGTATCCCATGGATCTAGAATATGTTAATTACCTGGCAAGCACCCAGTAAAAACCTGTTGAATAAAAACCTCCTACAGATTTTGACAACATGCCACCTTTCTTTCTCTATTTTTATTGCTACTGGCAAAATATTAAGAACTGTTTCTTAAATATGGCACTCGAAGGCCTCTTCTATTTGACCTCATCTCAATCTCTCAAATGTATCCTACTCATCTCTTATTTAAAATATCCTCACCTCTATTCATTTGAATCCTACCCATTCTCCTATTCCCTGATGCCTCTTGCCTTTTTAGGTGAACTTAAGCCTACAGAGTTCCTTATACCAATATTTTTTCTAAATCAGGTTGTGATATGTTGTCTTATCTCTGGAACTATTTTTTCCTTAAGCATAAATTCTGTCCCATCCTTCAGATTTTGAGTTCTCAGAGCACAGAGCGCAAGGATTATCCATGGATGTGCTCTATGATGGTGATGATCAGCAGCAGCCCTCTACAGAGGGAAGGAAACAGGACAAGCCACAATGCCTACTAGATGTGGCTTTGGGTGACTTCTTCCTATTCCTCCATTCTTCACATACAAACTGGTAAGATTACCATTTGCCTAGAAAAGCTACTATATATTTTATAAAGAGCATGTGATCAACAGGAAGAGTAAGTGTTACTACTTATTTTTTTTTTTGAAGTTCCGAGCAAATGCCAGCTTTACATATTCTCACTTTGCTTAAAGGTGTAGCCCTTAAACCATAAAACTATAAGGTCTAGAAAAATAGGATTTGTATCTTTAACTTTTTTGTACTTTCTAGAGCACAGAGGATACACAATAATTGCTCTATTGGGATCTAACAACTGAGTATACTATGGATATATGACAAATATTTACCACAGAGTAAAATTAAAAGGAATTTAAATTTTATATAAATTTAAAATGTATCTTTCAGAATATTTTTAATTTTTAAAAAATGATTAAAAATGTTTGTGTGTATTGTGTTGGAGACTGAACCCTGAGAATTGTGCATGCTAGGCAAGTGCTTTACCCTTCTACTGCATTCCCAGCCCTTCTGTCCGAACATTTAATGTCTATAGCAAGTTTTTCTGTTTTATTTTGTTTTGGTGCTGGGGATTGAACTCACGACCTTGTGTTTGCCATGCAGGCACTTATACCACTGAGCTACACCTGCTACAGCAAGTTCTTAAAGTGAAAAATTTGAAATGAAAAAGACACCATTTCAGATGTATGAATGATGGCCAAATTTGTATCAGTGTGATCTCAGAGCAATAACCTAGAGCTGTTTATTTAAAGCACTATCAGACTGAAGTCAGACTTTGAAAGAAAAATCCTATTGCTATTTCTAAATACCATTTCAAATTGTAAGTACTTAGCCTTTAAAAATCATGTTTTGTGAAAGGCTACATTTTTAACTATAAATATGCTTTCTATGACTTCAAGTTTGACATCTTTCCTCTCACTGGCCTTTATTTAGATGATTCAGTAGAGTGGCTCTCTTCCTCCTCGAAGGATATATTTGCACTTTAAGAAATTTTGACTGTCTAGAATTCAGAAGAGCATGATACTAACTATAATCATGTACCTAAGATGAAACAGAACATCAAAGCAGTTTGTCTTCATCTAGTTTGCATTAAATTAAATATCACATTTTCTCAAAAAGAAATGGCTTCGAAAGCATACCGATTCATCCTTCTTGCCCTTTCCAATACTTCAAACATATGCTCTTGAAATAAATCAAGCCGCCGGTAGCGATTATTTTCAACATTCTTCCTAATAATGTCAAAAGTAAGGGGAGGTTTGTTAGGAAAGTTGGGATCCACAGCAGGAATTTCTGCTAAGGAATCACTATAGCATCTTCCTTCATCATCCTGATGACTCATGACCGACACAAAAAGATTATGGATAAGCTCTTGAATAAGCAAAGTCACATTTGGGACATGAGAGTCCTCATCTCCCTCCAAGTCTCTCCTAGTTTCAAGCAGGACTTTGTGTAGGACAAGGGCATCTTTGTAGATCAAAGATTCAGGTTCATTGTATGTACAAGCATTGTTAAACATCATGACAAAATCCTCAACCATAGAGTCTATATCTTGGTACTTGTTCGCCATCATGTGACTTCGAATTTTTTCCATATCCATGGGCTTTTTAATGGTCAGATAGTAGTCTGGCAGTTCAGATCTGGAGGGAAGCCTCAGAAATATTGCACTGAGGCGGCGACCTCTCTTATCAGTGTAGTTTTTAACAGCTTCATAAACTTCATTTAATTTCTGCTGCATTGGAGTCATATATTTTGATTTTTTTGGAGAAACACCACTCTTTCTACCTGAAAAAAGAGAAATAAAGTTAAATGGATAAAGTGAAAGAAATCTGACTTTGTATATAGTTAGTAGTAAAACAATAAGAAAGGATCTATCCAAATGATTTGCAAATCATCTTAAATTAACATGTCTTTAATGAAACAGGATCTATAGATTAAAAGAAGAAGTGGAAGATAACCTTAACTGTTTTCAGTAAACGTATTTTTGGTAGGCGAATTTGTACTCCTGAGGTAGCTGTACTTAAAGTGGCATAAAAGCAAATAAGTAGCTATGTGACACTGTAATTCTATCACCAGAGAACAGATTCTCATCATGGGAGAATGGAGGATGTATATAAAAACTCTGCAGCCTCAAATCTCAAATAAAAGTATCATCAAATTATAACACATTTTATGTTTAAAAATAAACTCACATAAATTTTTTTAGGCTGTCCACTGAAAACCCTAGAAATGATTACCAACTCACACAAATGTATCTCAGAGTACAATTTTATTTATTTTTTAAATTTTATTTATTTATTTAGTTTTTTTGAGACAGGGCTTTTGCAATGCAGCTCAGGCTGGCCTTGAGCTCACTTTGTAGCTCAGGTTCATCTTGAATTCGTAATGATTCTCCTACCTCAACCTCCCGAGTCCTGGGATTACAGGTGTGAATTACCACACCTGGTGCCTATAGTTTTAAAATAATAATAATAATAGTTCTAAATACTAATATCAAGGACCCCTGACCTTTTATCAGAAACCCCAAAAGGTGAGGACTCCCTGGCAAATAGCTGATTCTCAATTTGGTGTATCTTGGAATCCTAGACATCAAATAATCTATCAGTGACTTCCTACTATGGTCATGTCAAAAGAACACAGTCATTAGCCGGAGACAAGTATCAATAAGGACAATAATTGCAATGGGTTAAAACTCAACAATATGTTTGAATCTAGTAGTTTTTGTTTGTGGTATTGGAGATTGAGCCCAGGGCTTTGTACTGAGCTACACTCAAAGACCTTTTTCAAAAATGTATTTTTCTTTCTTTTTACAGTACTGAGAATTGAACCCAGAGTCTCTGCATTGAGCTACACCCAAGCTTATTTTTACTTTTTATTCTGAGTTGGGGTTTGTTAAGTTGCTAAGAAGACCAGGTTGGGTTTGAACTTGGGATGTTTTTGCCTCAGCCTCCCAGAGTGCTAGGATCACAGGGATGTGTCACAATATCCAGTCTAAATCTGGCAGTTTTTAATGATTCATTAAAAAAAATGAGTAAAACTGGAGGGTGCTAGTAAACTAATGTATTATTTTGAAAACTAGTAAGTAAAAGAAAAAAAGGGGTGGGGGGGGTCAAGCTTTTATAATTTCAAAACCAAGAAAAGACAAAAAAATTATACCACTGGTAACCTAATATTGGATAAAGGAAAGTATTTCATTTAATAAATGATGAGAAATGATAAAAATTATCATTTTTAGTTCTTTTCATGGATGAACAAACCAATATCAAATAACATTAACAGAAAGACACAACCAGATACCACGTATCATGTCATCTATTGAGCTGGTTCTTGTGCCAAGAACAGGGTCTCAAGTCTGAATCTTACTTTGGTTCAAACTACTAACTTACAGTAAATACAAGGATGGCAAAACATGTACTATAACACAGGGACTCAATGAATGAACAAAATCTAGACTGGGAAACTACAACAAACACCTTTTTTTTAAGTGGAGCAGAAGGAAGGTCAGATAGGACTCAGACATAGTACCATGTAAGTGTAGAAAATCTTTTGTGAGGTATCATTGCAAAGCTAAAACTGAATTTCATCAAGCCTTTAAAGTTAACTTTCGCCGGGGGTATACCTCAGTGGTACAGCACCCGCCTGGCAAGCGTGAGGTTTTGAGTTCAATTCCCAGTTCCAAAAAATAAAAGAAAAATTAAGCTTTCATTTATAAGAAATAAGGGGGATTAAAAAAAATTAAACTGACATCACAAGGGTCTAATCCAGAACTTGGGACTTTGTACAGTGACTTGGTTTCACCAATGAGCCAACAGGCATGAAGCAAGAAAAGGAGAGACCCTAGATTATGAGTTTAAGGGTAAAAGAGTCAAATCTAATATACTGAACTTAATTAGATCTGGATTTGATGGAGCCAACTGTAAAAACACATTTGTGAGAATCAGCAAAACCTTAAAGCTTGTTAAGTACTAAATGAAACCAAGAAACTACTGATAATTTTATTAGAAATTGAGATTTCTTGAGATTTATTGAGATTACAGTTAACCATACAGAAGAAACAACATGATTAGAGTTGCTTTAAAATAATTTAGAAAAAAAGTAAACAAGATATAGTAAATTAATGTGGCATAAGTTTGCAATTGTTAAATAACATATACACAGAAGTTCACTGTACTAGTCCTTTCATTTGCATATTTTTGAAAGTCTCTGAGCCAGCTGTGGTAGCGCATGCCTACAATTCCAGCATTTGGTGCTAATGCAGGTGGACTGCTGAGTTTGAAGCCAGCCAGGCATATATAGTAAGTTGAAGGCCAGCCTGAACTACATAGTGAACCCTGTCTCAAAAAACAAACAAAAAAATTTTTAGAAGAAAAGATAATTTAACATTTCACATTAAAATTCCTTTTTCCAAAAAAAGACCGAGGTATATCATGTACAGGGACAAATTTTCTATGATGAATGTGATCATTATGTGTACCTAAAATGTACCAATAAACTTAATTTTTAAAAAAATTTTTTGCGTCTCTTTTTTATCGGTACCAGGGATTGAACTCACAACCACACACTTGCAAGGCAGGCGCTTATGCTGCTGAGCTAAATCCCTAGCCCCAAACTTAATTTTTAAAAAACTCCCATAAAAAACAAAAAAAAACTCCCTTTAAACATGTGTTTAAATGTATTTAGTTATTATTGTCATTAGTCTTCAATTTATAGAATTATTTCTAATTTTGAATAGTATTTTATCCTAAAAAAAAAAAAAAAAAAAGTAGACTGAGTTTTGCATTTTTGTAAACCTGTATGCTTTTACAATTCCACTAAAAGATGAATGACTTTAACAAGAAGGAATTTTTACTCAGCAATAAATAATTCTCTATGCAATTGTGAAATTCAGTTTGCAATCATTTCATATGAAAAAAGAGGTGACTGCCAGGGATTTAGTGCAGTGGCATAAGTACCTATCTGGCAAGCAAAAGGTCATGAGTTTGAGCCCTGGTATCAAAAAAACAAAAGACCAAAAATACAAAAAGAGGTGCTTGTTTTCTCTTTTTCAAAACAAGTATGACTTAAAAATATCTGACAAATCACTATCATTTGTTTGGTATTTACTTTATTCATAAGTTTATATAAGACAGAAATCTCTTAGTTTAATGGAATTACTTTTGCTGTTCTTTCCCTCATAAATTTTAATAAAACCACCTTTCAAAAATATAAAAGAATGATATCTGAGTAGGACTGCTCCTGTCAAATTCTGTCCAGTAGGAGCTGCTAGGAGTCATTTTTAATTCTAGAAATCATCAAATGAACACATGCAAAGACAAAGCAAAACTGTCACAATTCTCTTACAGGTTTCAGATACAGAAACAATATTTATTCTTACTATTTAATGTTTAGGAAACATTTCCTGTAAGTATTTGGGAAGGCATATAAAACCTTTGTTGTTACAATCCATTTTCCACACATTCTTCACTGTTTAAACTACAGTAAGAATGTGCTTCACCATTTAATTAAATATTAACAAAGTATGATGCCATCTTACTTAGCTTGAGTTTGGGAGAAGCCAAGTCATCATCATCAGGGAGCGGGCCCAGCTCTTTCCTTTTATCCTTGAGTAATTTCTCCAGGATATGTGCATCATTATATACCTACATTCCAAAAATACATGTAAGATTATTTTCTAGGAAACTTTGAAGGTATAATATATGTCCATAAAGAAATTTTTTAAAAAGTTTAGAATTGATGCAGGTTGGGGCTGGGGATTTAGCTCAGCGGCAAAAGCACCTGCCTTGCAAGCACAGTCGTGAGTTCAATCCCCGGTACCAAAAAAAAAAAGAATTGCTGCAAGTTTTAAGATAAGTCCCCAAACACATTTACATATGTTGTTTTCCTCAAAACCTATCTTGCCCTTGTTACATTATCAAAAAGAACAATTTGTATTTTCACTGATTGTTTGATCATTTTCTCATGCTTATCTTGTAATCTGAACAACCACTTTTAAGATAATAGTATATTAACTGGTGTTATTGTTCTATTTTTTTTTAATTCTGTATCTTTTTTTTATCCTTTTTTGTTTTTAAAAGTTAAAAAAAAAAATCTATCTTTCCCTAGACCTTCAAGTTACTAGATACCCTGATGAAAATTAGAGATTTAAAATATGGAGAGGAGTATCTCAAATCTTATTAAATCTCAAACTTGAGTTCGATATGATCTGTTTACAAAAGCAACCTTGCTTAAGGATCTTTCTTTCTCTAAAGACTAAGGCTAGAGTGGCAAGATGTAGTTGAGAACAAGGTTACTCACCTAATGGCAGTGCCTTCACAGATGCCTCCTCCTACCTCCCTTCATCACCCCCAAAAGCAGGCCAGCTGAGGGAATAAGTGACCTCTCTTCTATGGTCATTACTCTTCGGGTCAGCTTTTATTTCTACCAGTGACGGGTGGTATAATGACCAGTGATGCTAAAGATAGTATTAATTCCTACTATAGAGGAACTTTTTTTTTGTCTTTTTTGAGATGGGGTTTCGCTATGCAGTTCAGGCTGGCCTTGAGCTCACTTTGTAGCCCAGGCTGGTCTCAAACTCGCAATGATCCTTTCACCTCAGCCTCCCGAGTGTTGGGATTACAGGCGTGAGTTACCACGCCCGGCTATGAGGAACATTTTTTTGATCTACAAGTATTTTCAGTACACATTTATTTTTAGTATTATGGACTGAACTCAACGGCCATGTACTTCATATGCTCTACCAATGAGCTATATCCACAGCCTATTTTTATTTCTGAGAAGTCTCACTACGTTTCTTATACTGGCCTGGAACTTGCAATTCTCCTTCCTCAGCCTCCTGAGTATAAGGGATTACAGGCATGTACTACCATATCTGGTAACACATAATTTATTTTATATTCAAATGTAACAGTAGAGGAAAAGAAATGACTGAAAATGTTAGTGAGGTCATGAAATCAATACCTAGTACTGCCACCTTCCTCAATTAATCTGAAAATCAAGATACTTCATATTATTTAGAGGTGCTTTAATAGGAGCACGATGGTGATTCTCATATAAATGCACAATTTCATGGGCTGTCTTTGGAGAAGTATAGCCACTGAAGACAGTAATAATGATGATGTATCTGCAATGTACCTCCATGACAGCATTTAAAAAATTTTTTTTGCAAGACTGTATGCTATTTGGCTTTCTTTTGGGCACTTTTTAGCACTATTCTAAATGTTCAATATACAATATCTTGGGTTGGGGATTTAGCTCAGCAGCACAAACGTCTGCCTTGCAAGTATGAGATCCTGAGTTCAGTCCCCAGTCAAAACACACACACACACACACACACACAAAATGTCTTTTAAAATTCAGAAACAATCCCAGTGTAAGTATTATTATCATTTCTAAATTTGAGATCAGGAAACTTGCACAGAGACTGGCACAGCAGGACTCAAATCTAAGATGATTTCCATTTTAAACAATTAAGAAAAGACAAATGAACTCAGCCATCAAGAATAATCCAGGTTAGGTCTAGAGCTTGTCTTTCAAAATATATTCTACTACTACCCAAAAGAAACGGTGTGTACTGCAGGATCCTCATCTGTCCTCACCTGGGAACCCTCTTCATTGTAGTGCCTGGCATTCCGGAACATCAGTTTCATGTCCTCTATCATTCCCTCTTCACCTGCGTATTTGTCATTGCGGATGTTATGCTCAATTATTTTCAAGTCCATTGGTTCCAAGATGATTTTATAATAATCAGGATAGTCCTTCTTGGATGGTTTAACCATAAATAGATCACAAAGTCTTCTGCCTGAACCTGGCTCTCGAGCTTCAAGAACAACATTGAATAAAATTTTCATTCGCTGCTTTCTTATGTTCTTTTTACTGTTGAAGGGGGAGGCAGAAGGGAAAAATGGTAACAGGTTCAGTTTTCTTTATACAAGGATGTACATAAAATGAAACAAATTAATCTTGCGGGCAGGTGCTTCATAATGATTATAATGTATTGACTACATATGCCACAAACACATTAAACATGCTAGAAGCTATAAACAGATAACAGGAAAATTAATAAAATAGTAAAAACTGTCTGTGATTAACAGACAAATCCGTTAACAATATCTTATGAAATGCAATGGTTGAAAAAAAGATTTTGTTCAACATCAAAAGAAACTGCTAGGGCTGGGGATACAGTTCTGGGACCGGGGATTTAGCTCAGCAGCACAAGTGCCTGCCTGGCAAGTGTAAGGTTCTGAGTTCAATTCCCGGTACCAAAAAGAAAAAAAAGAAACTTGTATCATCAAATGAAATATGGTTCTTCGTTTCTAAGACAAAATAGAGTAATAGTGCAATAAAATTGGCTACTCCTTATTATTAATAAAATCTGCACTTCCAAGCACCAAAACAAACAAACAAACAAACAAAAACCCAAAGAACAAAAACCCACCAAAACTAGAAGTACTTTACCTCTTAATCACACCAAAGCAGTAAATTCTGGTTAGCAGAAAACAAAAGACTGCCTACCAGGTTAGTGTTTCTATAGTGGGCATAACACTTGCACCAATCACACATCAGGGTCAATCCCTGTTGCCTTCCTCCACCAGCATTACTTAAAGAAGTGATTTACAGTTCATCTGAGCTCTCTGTAAATTTTCACCCTTGAATGTGAATCCCTCTTGTTTCCAAATTCCCTGGATGAGATGATTCTGAGAAACTGATAAGTGGTATGGAATAAAGTACAAGGGACCAGAGTCTAACACAAACATTCAAAAGGGGCCAAGACAGCAGATGGTCTCATCTAGAGAAAACTGGTTCAGAAAGGCAAATGATTTCCCCACAGTGGGCTGTTCAGAAAATTAGAAGAAATGACTTTCCAATACAATCGATTGATCTTTCTTTCTTTTTGGTTTGTTGAGATAGGGTCTCAATATGTAGCCCAGGTTGGCCTCAAACTTGCAGCAAACTTCCTGCCTCACCCTCCTAAATGCTGGGATTAAAGGTGTGTGCGCGTCTCATCTGGTCCAGTATGATTTCTGTTCAACTGTTCTTATAGTTTACAGGATACTGGCAAAGAATTTCTAGCTGAATTCTTAACCAGCAGTCTTCAAGTGAACAGTCAGGTATGTAATAAATGACTTAGAACTTTGTTTCTATTCAACAGTCATTTACAAAAAGCCTATAATACAGCACTTGGAGGTAAATATTTTGTTTCCTACCCTATAAGGAAAAGGAAGTTCACTCTGGAAGCACATTTTGTGGCTGTATGGGTCTTAGTCCAATCCTCTGACTCACTCTACTGCTGGGTCATGTGGATCTGGGATCACGCTTGCCATTTTCTTCCATCATTTCTTTTGGGTCTCTGTGTTTTTGTTAGGTAATCTAGGAAATGTTTCAGCTGTGGATACTATTTCTGTAAAGAGGCATCATGCAGTGATGATATGAGATAAACAGTTCTCTCATTCTTGGTCTTTAGCACCACTAAATCAAAACAAAAGGAAGACTCAATAATTCAAGTCCGAAGCCCTAATCATAAAAGATCTGAGTAATCAATTCAAAGAAATCAGTCCTCATTCCACTGAAGGCCTTATCCAGACCAGGAGATCAGTTCTATTGCCTTCCAGAATTCAGCACACTACTTACTCCTAATTGCCAGTAGGCTTTTCTGTATGAAGCTACAAATATGCCCATCTGGGACTGAACCTAAGGCATTTTTGTATTTTGAGACAGGATCTTGAAATTGTGATAGGTTGGCATCTCACAGGCTGGCCTTGAACTCTTGATCCTTCTGCCTCAGTCATCTGTGTGCTGGGATTACAGGGCATGTACAACCAAGACTATTTTAATTCAGATTTTTGTAAGATTTTTAAGAAAAGGGAATGGTCTTAACTGAATTTTCAAAACCAAGTAAAAGAACAGTAAACAGTCCATTCTTCCAATGCCAATAACTTTGAGTTTTGGTAGTTTACAAGAGAACATATTAATAACTTGATATCTAGTTGCAGATAAGAAATTGCTCTAGGCAGGGGTGGTGGCATATACCTGGTAAACCCAGTATGCAGCAAGCCAAGGCAGGAGGTCTGCTGCAAGCTCAAGACCAGTCTTTTTTTTTTTTTTGGTACCAGGCATCAAACTCACAACTTGACATTTGCCAAGCAGGCATTTAGGCCGCTGAGCTAAATCCCTGGCCCTCAAGACCAGTCTTTAAAGCACACTTCCCTTGTCTCAAAAAACAAACAAACAAACAAACAAAAAAACTGGTTTTTAACCTTTGTGCTAAGGTCATAAGTGAACAGATTCTGTTTTGTTATTTTGTTCACATTTTTCCAGACTCTTTTACTGCCTCTGACAATGAGAACTACTGGTCTATTCATTTTAATATGGTTTCTAAAAATCCTGAGAGACAAGGTCTTGCTAGGTCACTAAGTTGCCCAGAATGTGCTTGAACTTTTGACCCTCCTGCCTCAACTTCCAGAGTGCTGAGATCACAGGTGTCTGTATACACCACTCCTGGCTTCTAGCTGCTGTTTTCAATCTCACTGTTTTTCAGATTCATCTTAGAACCCCTGTATGAATTCTATCCTTCCACTTCCTTTAAACTATTACCTGATAAATCATTTTTTTTTTTTAAATCGGTACCAGGGATTGAACTCACAACCCCATGCTTACAAGGCAGGCGCTTATGCAGCTGAGCTAAATCCCCAGCCCCAGTAAACTGTTTTTGACTCATCCATTTTTGGAAAACAAACCAAACATTACAACTTGTAACTGGAAAAAATAATTTTTTAAAAAAAATCAGTACTTTTGAGCATACTAAAGTACAAATACATCTTAAGAGAGTTCAAAACCAGGACTGTTCAAACTTAAGAGAATACTAAGTCAGATCATAAACACTGTTATAATAAATATATATAGCAAGTCCCCAACTTCTTATAAACATTCAAATTGTGAACTTCACAGGTATACTGTATAAGACTCACTTTATTAGCTTACCAACAAATCTAACTTAAGAACTATACTCCCAAAGTGGAACTTGTTCATAACTTGGAGACTTCCTGTAATTTTAAATATGTAATTTTAGAATTTTACAAGAGATAGGCCATAAAGAGTCCTGTACTAAAAATATCAGTATATTACAACAATTTTCCAATACACAGAAGTTACATATCTTAAGAAATAGGTACTGTTCTAATTTGCACAAAGATTTGACTAGTTAGGATTCTGTTCTGAAGCATTAATTTTTTTAAATATCATCCTCCTGAGCCCAATCTACCCTGAAATATGGGAGTCAGTTACCGTTTGTTCCTCCCAGCTTGTCACCAAACTCTAGATTTCCAAAGCATTCCGGGATCTGATTTTCCTTTAATTCCTCATATTACAATGTTAGACCTAACCTAATCTTTGTAGCTGACCACTTTCTCAAATGTCCTTATCATTATTCTTCTACTGAAACTCTTACTTGAATGTATACCAATAACATTTATATTTACAGTAATAGATAATATTTCTATCATTGTGAAACACTACTCTCATATACTGAGAATCAGGTACAATTATTAACCTAACTTTGCAGAAGTCAAAAATGAGCTATTCATTAGAGACCAAATGAATACCTAAATCCATAAACTGAATAATCCAAACAAACATTTGAATCAGCTAATAATTACCTACTGCTTTTATCATGTTTGTTATTTTCCTAAAAGGTAACACTTAACAATTGGTTTCTTACCACTTAGCTCCCTGGTCGAAGACCTTCAGCAGTACTTTCTGAAGTAAATTAGGTAAACTCAAAGGTTCTTTCCTTTATAAGGTTTGCTGTGTTTTACCCACCTTTTCATTCATCTTTCAGTTTTTTTCAATGAGTCTTCCTAGAAAGTAATATCTGACTAAAACTAGCCAGGTGTGTTACTGCACATCTGTAATCTCAACAGTCAGGAGGCTGAGGCAGGAAGATTGCTGAGAGTTTGAGGCCAGTTGGTACTACATAGTGAGTCCAAGGCCAATCTGAACTATATAGCAAGACCTTGTCTCAAAATAGAGCAGAAGGAGAAGAGGAGGAGGAAGGGAGGAGCAAGAAGAAGAAGAAGAAGTAATAATAAATATTATGAAGGGCTAAAATTAAAATTTGCAAAGTCCCTAACAGGAATTTCTTCCAGATATAGAGCTGTATTTAATAAGCACTCACGACATCTAGGCCCAGTTTTAACAGTTTTATACATATTAATCAACTGCATCCTCACCTATGTGGTTACTGTCATTATCTCCCTTTTCAGACAAAGAAGCTGAAATGAGACTTAGACTCCAGAGTTGAAGAATAGGTAGAATTTGAATTTGGGCATTCAAATCTCTATATTTCAGGGTTTACCAGTGTCTCAAGAAGTCCCCATTTTCACTTCCACTAACACCCAGAGTTGGTACCATATACCATAAAAGACATGTAAGAATGCCATCTATAGACTTTTTCATAAATTAATGAACAAAAGTTTTTTCTTTATGAAGATGACAAAATAACAGTTTTGTAGAGTAGATTAGATATCATAGCAACATATAGGTGGTCTTAAAATACTTAATTCTCAAGGAAAGACGACAAAAGGAATCTTGCCAAAGCTGTTTGGGCAATCAGGCAACATTTTTACAATACACAGTTGTGTCCTCTATGCACTTATTTTACAACATTGCTTCCAATATAACTTTACTTGTTTTCAACTTTCCTCTTTCCTTGACCACAAAGTTCCTAGCACATAAAAAAGATAATTAAATGTTTTCCTTTATGATCTGTTAACGTCTAGTGTTTAGCAAGTAATTGATACTCTGAAAAATCAGATGGCAAATGTGAAAACAAAAGCACTCCACAATTATCTTAGCATTGTGATACAGCAACTTGGAAATGTTTCTAAAAATCTAAAGTAACATGCAAAAGAATGGGTGCATTTAAAGAAATAAGGCATGGATAAGACAAAGACTGAGAAGATGTGTCTATGTTCAAGAAATACTAACCCAATGTAGAAGAGCCCACATGCACTAACATCTGGATTATCAATATTGATCCTTCCACCATCCTCAATCAGGGAGACATCCCTAAAAGGGAATCAGCATCCACCAGCCTGTCATCAATAATGCCCACTAAGTAGCAGCCTCTACCTTTTGCTACAGAAGCATAGCCACAATGACTGATGAAGGTGCCTCTGTCCCTGGCAAAAGTGGCAATAAATTTAGGCTCATACTGAACATATCTAGGGATAGCCAATTCTTATCTTAATACATGGACTCCTAAACTGTATTATTTTTTATTTATAATATAAACTGGCACCACATGCTTAAGACTTTAGTTTTCACTTTGTCAGTACTGACCATGTCATAGAAGAGTTACACTTTTAAGAGAATGTTTATGCATAAAAAAGGACTGCACACCTGGATAGCCTCCTGAGACCCAACATCTCACTGTCATGAGTGTTCCTGGGAAAGCAGAAACAAATATTAAATGTGAAGAGAAATAAAACAACCAACACTGGAGGATCATGCATAAACCAAATATGGTTGAGGAAAGGAGGATTATTCAAGCCCAAAGGATAAAAGATCATAATACTTGAAACATTTTGATATGGAAGACAGAAAGTAGATTTTTGGGTAGAGTGATGGGAAAAAGAACCTACTCCTCGCATAAAGAGACAATATAATCATTTTTTCTCACCCTCTTTGGTATTAAAAAATTAGAGAAAGATACACTCATACACAACAGGAATCAAGAAGTATTTGGGAAAATTTGGCCCTGAATTCCCTGACCAAGCTTAACTTCAGCTCCTGGATCGCTGTTTGCTTAACTTCTGGAGAAGTCTATATCATATTACCAAACCCTCTCAACAAAACTAGTTCTGAAAGGTTAATCATATTATTTTGTTGTTGCTGTTGTTACCAAAGTAGGAGACTTATTTTCTCAATCTTTTAAAGTTCACTTATGCTTGCAACTCAAATCCAAGTTTGTTCTTTTAATGCTTTGGTAGATGACTTATAGTTGATTTCTTACTTGTGTATTTCAGTTTATTACACAGAGCACTTTACAGCCAACCTCTGTTAATACAGTGACTTTGTCTGAAATAGGATTTTATCATCTTAAGAACATAAAGCTCAAGCTTTTTGGTTTGTCTTTAAGTAGGTTTTAGGACAATGAAGTTTCATCTAATCTACTTGTGAATCCCAAACTATAAACCACAGAGATAGGTAGTCTTTAAGGGTCTGCCCTTGAACTTTATTTTTCCTTGAACATTTTTTTTTTCTTTTTTTTTTGAGACAGGGTCTTGCTATGTAGTGCAGGCTGGCCTTGAACTTACTTTATGTAGCCCAGGCTGGCCTCAAACTCACGGCGATCCTCCTGCCTCAGCCTCCTGAGTGCTGGGATTACAAGCATGCACCACTATGCCTGGCATCCTTGAATTGTTTTAAAACACAACTAATTTATGATCTCTCTTCATCTAGTGCTGGCACAAAATGTACCATCACATTTGCCTCCATTACCTTCTTTTGCCTGAGAAGTTTTTATCTTTGGTTGGTGACTGATTTGGCAAACACAGGTGATGCTGCAGTAGCGTTATATAATTATACTCAAGGATGCTCTTGATTTGTTGTCTATGATCTGGTTTCACATTTTTCCTCTGTTGCCCCTGGTATAACAAAGAATTAAGAACTTGGAAGGATGAAAGTCACAGGCCAGTAATGGAGGAGGTTTACATCTCAGGGCACACCAATCAATTTAGTTACCATGGCAGAGTACTACAAATTTATTTTCTAAACTAAAAAAAATTGTTTTCCCCATATGATCTTTAAAAGAGGGAAAGACAGGATAGTTTCCCTTTTGTAACTCTTATTAGATCTTTTAATCTATGTACAGAACTGTGTCAATGGCTACTAATGATTTCTTGAATTCTAAATTTATCAAATCTTGCTATTAGGCATTACCTCATTCTTTGTTTAAAGTATCCTTCACTGATTGAATACTATTTGTTTTTTGTTTTTGTTTTTGGGTACTGGGGATCAAACTTATGACCTTGTACTTGGCAGGCAAGTGTTTATGCCACTGAGCTAAATCCCCAGCCCCAGGACTGATTGAATACTACTGCAAAGACTGTAACACATTTAAACTGAGTGTTTCACAATATGTTGTTTCACAATAACCAAGCTAGAGAAACTTCATGTGGGAGGGGCAAATAAAAGGAGATGGTCTTGCTTGAGTGCTTATAGGAACCCAGCTTTAGAATCTCAAGAGAGACTGTCCCCCTTCCACAAAATTCATTGGAGGAAGAAAGGATTAGGGAAGTTGACAGAAAAGTGATGAAACACAAAACACAAAACATCCAAACAGCTAGTTTAACATTTTATGAACTATAAGCTATGATTTGATCATTTACAACCTGACATTCTTAAAATCACAAAGATCAAGTTAACATGGGAAAAGAAGAGCAAGAGCAATTAACTGACTTTACCACAATGGTAGCACCAAATTTCTTCCTACTTTTCCTAACTCAGAGTTCACCTTTGCAATTCACTATGCAGAAATTATTGTATCTAAATTAGATTTAAGTGGCACTCTTAAATGCCACTTTAAAAAATAATCTAAATAGTAAAGAGAATAACATATTTTGCCAAAATATACATCGCACATAAGCTGTCATTTTTCTCTGTGTCATCTATTTTCTTTTTTTTTTTCTCTTTTGGTACCAGGGATACAACTCACGACCTTGCACTTGCCAGTCAGGCGCTTATGCCGCTGAGCTAAATCCTCGGCCCTCTCTGTGTCATCTAAAAGCAAATACGATACCTTTAAACAAAAAGTACAAGAAAAGAGGGTAATAATTCAATTTTAAAATAAATTCTAGAAGTTGAAGTCATTAAACATTTAAAGCTTGTAATAGAATTCATACTTCCCAATTAAAACTTTTTCTGTGCATTTATCTGAATTGAATAGGAACTGAGATGGTTCTGACTATGAGATGAACATATACCTTTTTCTTTTGGCACTACCAGTATCAGAGGTGGCTGAAGAGATCATGCTGTCTCCATCCTCAATGTCATCTCGCCTGGCAAGTTCTTTCTTCTTTGCCTAAAACACAGCAGATCTTGGGAGTCAGGCTCACTTTTCTGAGCCCTCCTATAAATACATGAATGTTAAAGAGCTAGAGGATACACAAAATTAAAGTTATTAAACATTTTTAATAATTCAGTGCAATAAAAAAGCCAGTACACAGAAAAGTAAGTTAAAAGTGGATCCAGTGGGCTGAAGAACAGACATTAGATAAAGCATTTAAGACTATGAATGGTGTCACCTGAGGCAAGTTGGAAAGACATCTTGCTCTGGTGGCTATATTTAAGCTATGCCAACTCACAATGGGTCTTTGGTATTCTTGACTTCTAAGGTGCAATGTGGCTAACAATATAGTTTAACATGAGCAGTGAAGGAAAATCTAAGTTCCAACACACGTATTTTTAAAGACCATCTACCAAAGAGAGCTAAAGGTCCAACCACAGCAGGCTCTGGGAGTATATTTACAGAATACTGTAAAGGAAACATTAGGAATTCATAGCATTAAAGATTACAGTGTTAGTCATAGAAAATTAAGGTACTACGGGTTACCTAAAACTGTCTTTGTTGTTTCCTTGCCCAAAGACTGTTCTTCTAGAACGATTCTACAAAAACTGCGAGAGTCTGATACAGGGGGGTCATGGTTTGGGGCAACTTAGTGAGACCCTATCTCAGAACAAAAACTAAAAACAGGCTGAAGATGTACCCTGTATTGCAACAAAACACATCAAAACAATGCCCAGAAAACATAATAACAAAACAAGAATAAACTAAAAAACCAGAACAATGAGATGGACCAACTTGTATTTCACATCTATCTTTTGGTTTTATAAATAGATGACCAGAAACTTTAGATGCTCTTTCAGGACTATGAGAAAGGAACCTTTGGACACTATACAATGATTAATTCACTTGTGGAGGCTTTGTTCTAGACCAGCCCTATGTGAACTGAGGCGAAGTCTAGAATCAGAGGGACAAAATCTAAATGAGATAATATTATTTGGGATTAAAGCATAAATTCCCAAGAATCCTAAAGTTACATCCAAGGAACAAAACTCTATTTCCTCCATTCATCAAGCTTAATTTTTTTTTAATCTATGATTTTTCTTCTACATAGCCCTGGCAACTCTGAAAAAGTATTTAGCAATAATTGCTGTTAAAATCAATGATCTGATATTGCTGAAGAGGAAATGACATATTTTAAAAGAACACGTGACATATGAAATTATTTCAATAATACAACAAACTGAGCAAAATCATACCTAAGAAATCATACCTGCATGACTTGCTGTAACTTAAGAACTCGCTTATAGATGGCTGAATTGGGAACATTATAGCGTTTGGCATTTTCAAACATTAAATTCAAATCACATTCCAAATGATCTAAGGTTTCATATTCTTGGTTCTTTAGCTTTGTTCTGTGAAAGACCAAAAAAAAAAAAAAATGATTAGAACTTTCTATCATAAAAATTATGAAATATTATTACTAAAAGTCTTGACCAGCATCACATGGCATCTTTCCTAGTGATAATTATTAGGGGATTTTAAAAAAAGAGTTAAAAAATAAAAAGTAGTGGCAATGCCATGAAAAAGCATCTGGAACCTGCAAGGATGATAACTATGAAGAGTGAAGAGATCTTATGATAGTAAGTAAGATGGAGATTTGTAAGAGTTCATTCACTACAATTTCCTCCAATATAATTACTTTATACAATAGCTTAAAGCTGAAGTTTACCTTATTTTATCTAAGTTCTAAGAATCCTGTTATCTTAGACACTATTTCTAGTAGCGTAACACTGAGTTTTAGCAGACCCATCACTTACTTTTCTACTGAAAATTTGTACTGTAGTGTAACAGTAGCTGGCTGAGAGTCTCGGTAGCTATCCCTGAGGGAAACAGGAATCAACCTTTGTATTTATCTACTTGGTATGACAAAGGGTAAGACGTGTGTATCTGTGCAAAAGTGACAAGATGGGATTTTTATCCATTTTATGTTGTCTGATTTTGTATATGTTTACCTGAGCATCACAAAGGGTCAAATATACCTGCACCACACCAAGATTGGTTAAAAATATTTTTCTTTTGATTTTTCTAAGCAGCCCAATTCAGTACAATGGCACATGAAAAACAAGATTTGCAAGTTTTGGAGGAGGTCAAAGGTGAATCATCAGATTACTCATGCACAGATGGTGAAGATGATCTATTATGGTAAAATACATGCTTTCATGACAGAAGAGTGGTGTGGGCATATGACAACAATAATGATGATAGTGAAGATGATGACTTTGACACTGTCTACATGATCCAAGTTCATGTGACAGTAAAATGGAGCAAGAATTGACTGGTAGACACAGGAAATGCAGATCTCTTTAATTCAGATGACAAAGAAAATGGCAATGTGAGTATATATTTGACTAGTTGAAATGTTGCAAAATGGTCATGCAACCAAATGGAATGATTCAATGTTAGAACTAGGTCTGAAAATTTAGTGAGGGTTTTGACAGGAGTGAAGTTTATTGGACAAAATGCCAAATTGCCACTCAGTGTTGGAAATTCTAACAGACAAAATGGTACAAGATGCTGTGAAATACACAAAGGCTGAAATTCAAGTAAAACATTCATATGTACAAACAGCCATATTAAAAATGTATTTATGATAACTTCACTAGCTGAACTGAAAGCATTTATAGGTCTACTGTACTTAAACAGGGATTTCTCTTAGTGATAGCAGGAATGTAAAAGACTTATGCAAAAGCAATGAGTCAAAATATAGGATAAAAATTTATGACCTTGTATAGGTGAAAACACAATATGCTGTTAATTTAGACATTTATCCTGTAACTCAAGCCATGAGGTTATCTGTATATTAATAAACCAAATGATGTAGTGAACAGACTTGTTTCTCCAATCTCCCAAATTAATCAGAATGTGATTCAGACAACTGATTTATCAGTTTTCAATTGATGTTGCATTTGCTAACAGAACAAAAGGTAAATAGTGTAGAAACTGTAAGAACAATGCAAACATTCCAAATGAAATGTTGCAATTTCAAAACAAAGAATTGTATGGTACAATCTTTGGATTTCAGAAAGATGTAACATTGGCCTCATATATGGCAAAGAAAAACTGGTACTATTGACCTTCACATTCTCTGGTTTCTCTTCAGACTGTATAAATATTTTACTTTTTACACTGTAGTTCATAGGTTTTTATTTCTGATATTATCTTTTATGTTTTGAGAGCAAATAAACAGCTGATGTGAAAATGCTGATATCTATTTTAAGCACTCATTATATATTTGATACTTTATTTTATTGGTATCTTATTTCCCTGGTAAGGGCATGTTGTACAAAATAGAAGCTTCTGACAAAACAAGAAAAGAGGTGACAAGATTGCCACATAAGCTAAGGACATGTGCCGTCACTGTATGCGAGATATGTGCATATAACATGCAGTTATCATGTGTGAAGACTGCATTGAGTGTGACAGTTAAAGCAAAGCTTATTTCTATGGTAGAGTTTAGTGATATTTTCAGTGTCATTCATATAGGAAATTATTTCTGATGTTACCTTTTAGGGTCTGTAAGCAAGTACACAGCTGGTGTAAAAATGTTGATGTCTGTTCTAAATGCACAATACAAATTAAGAATTTAATACTTTATTGAGATTTTATGTTCCTGTTAATTACACGCTGTATAACAGAATAAGAACCACCTGACAGAACAATAAGACTGGTGAGATGTCAAGTATGTCCTACAAAAAGACCATGTGCTGGCAGTGTAAATGATATGTGTTTGGAATGTGCTGTTGTCATGTGTGCAGACTGCCTTAGGTGTGATAACTTAAGATTTTTTTTGTAAAGTGATATTGGTATTTTCATTGCAGCTCATATTTACAAATAAAATTTTGTGTTGTTCTTTTCTAGACTTTGTAAAAAACAGATGATTTTGAAATTTTTAATTTTTTTATAAACAATAAAGACTAAAAATGATACTTTATTTTTGTGATTTTTTTCAGTTATATACCCATTGTTTAATATATAAACCTCATAAAATTAAAAATTCAACAAAAATATCAGAAAGAGTAAGATCCATGTTTTTGTGCCTTTATCACAAAATTAGTGTTACGTTCCTAGTTAAAACTCAGAAAGATTTATGTACTTTACAAAAAAATGAAGAGTCACAGCTTGCTCTAACTATGAATCTGTATAGGATAAACATTTAAATCTTTTGACTGAAGGATCTACATATTAATCATCAAAATCACAAAAACAGTATTAAAATTACTGAAAATATGTAAAAACAACTTCACTGAGTAAATATAGAGTTAAAACTTTCTCTTAAAATGGCATTGTCCATTTGGTGTACATTATTGTACATAAAGTTTACCAAAAATTATATTCAGATCCTGTAGTGCTTAAGAAGGTAAAAATATTACAAAATATCTTTGCAAGAAAGCAAAAACTAAGCACAAATTCTGTTCTCAGTACCAGCTAATACAGCTAGCATCCGATTTTAAATTATACCCTGAGATTATTCCTGTCAACTGAAAGGGTATAGTCCTAGTTATTCTCAAAACTCACAAAAAAAATGAGAACTAAAACTTGTAAAATCCAATCTCTGCTAGATACACAAATATTTTTCAAACTAATGACAATCAGGGTAGAAGGGGAAGGAATGGGAAAAATAGAAAATAAAACATGACAACCCAACAACACAGTGGAAAATGATTTGAGGAAACATACTACTTCATGCTCTCTCTTTTTTCATGGTGACATGCCAGATCCAGTGAAGATTGATAAGGATATGCTGTAATGTTTAATTTGACAAAAACTGCTATCAATGAAAACTTTTAACTGCTTCAGAAAGAGGCAAGAATGATGAGATAAATGTATCTAAAGCAAGGGAGCATATTTTATAGAGAATTAATGTCAAGCTGAAATTTGAGATTCATGCTAAGCAAGTGCCCTACCACTAAGCTACCTCCCTAGCTTCTCCCTTCTATTCTTTGTTGGTTTTGAGGAGACTTTATTATGCCAACAAATCTTCTTATGGTTGACTGTATGCAGGGTGACTAAAAAGTATAGTGAATATTTCACCTTAAATATCTTATTGTAATAAAAAGACATTGCCATTACTTCTGCAGTGGTACCTTGGTTCATAAATTTGATTGTAAAGGAGTGTATCTGAAGCAAGGGAGTGTATTTTAAAGGGAATTAATGTCAATGTGTCTGTTAGTGCAATAAAGTTTTTCTAAGCACACTTCATACTGCACATCATGCAGCATCCACTCATCACATATGGTTGCTGAAATTAAAATTAAATAAACTTATAATGAAGTTCCTTAGTTGGGAATGGTGGTACATGCCTGTAATCTCAGGACTCAGGGAGGCTGATGCAGGATAGCCACAAGTTTGAGGCCAGCCTGGGGTACATAGTGAGTCCAAGGCTAGTCTAAACTACACAGCAAGACTCTGCCTCATAAAAACAAAAAATCAAGTCCCTTGGTTGTGCAAGTCTCAGTTCAAGTGTTAACCAGCCAGTATGACTAGTGATTAACATCACACTGGATGACATAAGTAATACAAGACTTTTTATTCCTGGCAGAAAGTTACAGTGGACAGCACTAACCCTAGATGGCTATTGCTCTATAGAATACAATAGGAGCCCAGGAACAGCAGGTTCCTGACAAGCATCATCGGTTCTGGGACCTTAGAAAGCCTTAATAGCCTAAATGCTTATCATTCAAAATTTCAATGCAGCCAGGTTTGGTGGTACGTACCTGTAATCCCAGCACTCTCGAGGTTGAGTTGCTAGGTCATATACTGTATTTACCCAAAAGTAGGACCTAGCCAGAAAATAAGCCCTGCTCAATTTTTTTCAGGATGTTCATAAAATAAGCCCTTCCTGAAAATAAGTCCCAGTTAAGATCATCAGCCAGAAAGATGCATTTAATATGTCTGTTGTAACACATGATGGATATATTGAATCATATAATAGTAACTACTAATAATCTTACTGGCATTAAATACTTAAATAATATAAATTATAATTACAAATACCCAAGCAGCTGCCTCTGGACAAAAGATAAAAGGCTAGGTAAAGAGATGAACTTGAGTTATTGCCAAATGACCAAAGTACAGATACAGTGTACGAATAAGAAGCGTACTTAATAACAAACTGACAGAGTTGTATCTAACACAAACTTCATAATTCAGTATGTCCTGTGTTGTAAGAGATGTATCTAATGCGCTTGTGTAAAATAAAGATAATAAGTTTTCTGAATTTTGGTGCTGCAATTTTTGTTCACTTTCAGGTGGACAATCTTTTATTCCATCATTAATCATCCTCATTTTTTTTTTTTTTTTTGGTACCAGCAATCAAACTCAGAACCTTGCACTTGCCAGCAGATGTTTGTGCTGCTGAGCTATACCCCTGGCCTAATGACCCTTGTTTTTGTTGCCATGTTTGTCTCAGAAGACTTCAGTTAACATTTGATTTGATGGAAACTTTGTAAAGCCCTGTCTGCAAGAAGTCATGATTTGGGTGAATTCATGGGATAAAATCGCTGACAGCTGTGTTACAAATTATGTGTTATGAATAGGCTACATTGGCAAGAAGTGCTCATTTAAGGAGTGCTCTGTTGCTGGACATGAATGATTAGGGCCAACAGTTCTACAGGAAATGAAGTCACAAGAAATTTACACTGGAATTTGGGGTTTAGATTTTCAATGATGTTCCACAAGATGATGACTTGACTGCATATGAATAAATGTACATTTCTGTATATGAATAAATGTAGATTGTTATCATGAAAAAGTAAGATATTCCCTGAAAATAAGCACTATTGAGTCTTCTGGAGCAAAAACTAATACATATAAGATCCAGTCTTATTTTGGGGGAAATATGCTAGATACAGTAAAACTCAATTTTCTGAAACTGTCACAGTATTTTCCAGTGTACGACCTTCTCAACAGTGTAGAAGGGTCTCACTTTGTCTACATACTCAGAAACACATATTCACTCCAGTCTCTTTTTTTTTTTTTTGACAGTAACTAATATAACAGTGTAAAGTGATATTATTGAACTCACAACTGCCTGCTTGCAAGGCAGGTGCTTATGGCACTGAGCTAAATCCCCAACCCTTATATATCATTGTAGTTTTAGTTTTTCACTTCTCTAATGATCAGTGATGTTGTTTTTTTTCCCGATGTGCTTATTTAAGCCATTTATGTATTTTTAAGAGAAATAGGCTACATGGACAAGAAATCCATAAATCCATTCATATGCTCTGCCCATATTTGAATTGGGTTTTTATTATTGAGATTTCTTACTATTATTAATGATACTAGGTAGGGTTTAAGCATGTTGCTTCGTTGATTTCCCAATGATTACATTAACATTTTCTTTTTTTTTTTTTTTTTTTTTAACCCCACCCCTACATTAACATTTTCTAACTTGAGTGCATGCATATTCAAGACCAGTTCAGGCAATATAGAGAAGGCCCTATAACAGAACAAAAAATAGAACAAAACATAACTTTTCTAAAGAGAAATGGGAAACTAAGAGGAGCTATATTTCATGTTTAGTTTTAGCTAATAAATTCTCCAAGAACTGACTATAGCTATTCTGGAGATTCAAGTATATAGACTTTAAATACAAATAAATTATCATCACTCCAATATCAATGAAAAGTATAAACATAAAGAGTTTTATACTTTGTTGAGCTGTAAGAAAAAACAATAAATTTTGAGATAAAGGCATTCTACCTTTAATATCCTTATCCAGTACAAGATGGAATATGTGCAGGCTTGATCATAAGAAAACAAATATTTACACTGCGTAATGCAGAAGTGACCTTACCTGATCTGCTGTAGGGATATGGGCATTTTAATTTGCTGGTAGTAATCAGGGTATTTTTTCTTTGAGGGCAAATGGAAAAAAGGTTCCGCTATTAGCTGCCCTTGGTTATTTCGACAGCTCCTAACTGCGTCATAAAGCTGATAAAAAGGATTTGAAACATCCATAAAGGAAGTGATACTCTCTGCTTCTGATTCTCCTTCTTCATAACGTGCAGCTGGAAAATCAAAAAAAGAACATTTAGAAGTGGGGAAAAGAAACGGAGAAAGAACCACACTTCAAAGCTCTTTTGGTAACCTTGCAGATCAGCCTATACACATTTGAAAACAATTTTTCTGAAAGAATAGTTTTTAACCTTCATTGAAAGCTATGTCAAGGATAAAAATATTACTCAGAAATAGTACATCAAGTAGTGAAAGTTTCAATGGTTTTTCAAAAATTACAAAAAAAACTCTCTCCAGTACAGGGGATTAAACCCAGGGCCTTCACAGAGAGGCACATTCTCAGTCCTTTTGATTTTTTTATTTTGAGAGAAAGTCTTACTAAGTCACTAAACTGCATCTCCAATCTTCCTGCCTCAGCCTCCCAGAATGTTGAGATTACAGATATGTACCATAAACCCTGCAAAATAGTTCTTTTTAATGTGCTTTCCTTGCTGTTGGACAAAAGAAAAAGCCACTCAAGGATTTTAGAGCTAAAGGAACAACATAAAGTTTAGTGCCTTAGTTTGGATGGAATGTTTCCTTATGGCTCAAGTGTAAAGGCATGTGTTATGGTTTGTGTCTGTATGACCCCCTCAAAGCCTCATGCAGTCATGGTGAGAGTGCTTTTCGGAAGATGCTGAAATCTAGTTTGTGACTGATTCATGGTGTAATGCTGGAATAAGGGTCGTGAGTGCCACACTTGTCCTAAGGCAGGCAACCTGGACACAATAAAAGAGACAGAAAGAGGTTTATCTCTCTCTTCACTTGGTTTCTGCTGCTATGAAATACTGTCCCTCTGCCATGTGCCACCCTGCCTTGGAGCCATGTGATTAGGGACAGAAATCTGTACAAACTGTGAGCTAAAGAAGTCATTCCTATTTTAGCTGTTGGGTGCCAGATATTTTGGCTCAGCGATGAGAAAAGTAACCAAGTCAGCTTGGTCCCCAAAGAGCTAGTAGTGAAAGCTAAGTGAGGTGTAGTGGGAGGTTAGGACACATCTTGACTTGAAGGGGTCAATAGGACTCTGTGTCTGTCTCCTTCTTTCCTCTGTCATGAGATGAATCATTTTGCTCTACGATATGATTCTGCTATGATGTACTGCCTTGCCACAAGTCTAACAGCAATGGATCCACCTAATTGTAGACTAGAACTTTGGAAACTGTGAGCCAAAACAAGGTATCTTAAGTATCTCAGGTATTTGTGTCCAAATGTCCATCAGCTGATGAATGGATAAAGATGTGGTTTTTCCTCCTCCTCCTCCCTCTTTTTCTTTTTGTATACAATGGAGTACTACTCTGCCATAAAGGTAAGTTTAAGACATTTCTAGCTAAATGGGACCATGAGACCATATAAATCAAACACAAGTTCAACTACCACATTGTTTCTATGATGAGAGAAACCAAAAATGTAAATAAAGACTAAAATGTATAACAGATTCTGGGAAATGGAAAGAAAATGCTGAAATGAGAAGAGAACAAGGGCAGAGGGGAGCGGAATGGAAAAAAAGTACAGCAAAAAAAAAAAAAAGGGAAAAAAAACAAAAAAAGCTTTTGTAAACAAGCAGGGCAAGAAGGGTTGAAGGGAGAGGAAGGAAATGGAAAAAAAAAAAGATATATCATGTACAGGTACAAATTCCCTATGATGATTATTACGTATATCTAAAAGGTACCAATAATTTTTTTTTTTAAAGGCAGAGTTTTATTATGTAGCGGAGGCTGGCCTCAAACTCAAGGAGATTCTCCTGCTTCAGAGTCCCAAGTGCAGGGTAGGCATACACTGTATAAGACAGAAAATTTAAATTGTCTTATACAGTGTTAATGAATTCAAGGAAACGAGAAAAATCTGTTTTCTTTTTCTGTTTTTAAAAACCCATTTTCTATTTGTATAAAAATAATTATATGTTTTTGTATACATTTTGTATATGTTTTTGTATTTGTATAAAAATAATTGTATGTTCTGGTGTTTTTAATAATTCAGCTTACACCTAAAAATGACCTCTGCAATGGATTATACCTCAGCTGTGATAGATCAGTGAGGCAGAGTCACAGAGACTTAAGACTAAAATATATTATGTAGCCCAGGCCAGCCTTAAACTCATGGTGATCCTCCTGCCTCAGCTTCCCAAGTACTAGTACTAAAGCATGTACTACATGTCCAGCCTATGATACTTTTATAGTTTATGTCTAGATGTCCACTGCAAAGCCTCATGTAGTAATGGGGGGCAGGCTTTAAAGAAGTAGTTGAATCTACAGTGGTGTTTAGAGTAAAGGTGTATGATTAGTAAATTAGTAATTAGTTTGGCACAGTTTCAGCTAGGATTAAGGGTGTGAGTGCTACATCTGCCCTAGGGCAGGTAGTCTGCATGTACAACATAAGGGAAAGAAAAAGGCTTGTGGTTTCTTCCCTTGTTGCTTTTGCTATCTTCCACTGCCACCAACAGTTGCTCCTCTGAGAAGTGCCACTCTGCCTTGAAGCCAGTTGATTATGGACTGAAACCTCTACAAACTGTGAGGCAAATAAATCTTTCCTCCTTTAACTTTTGGGTGTCAAGTATTTTGTCTCAGCAATGAGAAAAATAACTAAGATATTTTTTAAAAGAAAATCTTGTTTCATTTACTTATTGAGATAGGGTCGGTCTCATTAAGTAGTTCAGGCTTGCCTTCAACTCACTATGAAACCCAGGTTACCCTTGAACTCCACAGCAGTCTTCCTGCCTTAGCCTCCTAAGCACTGGGATCACAGGTGTCTACCACTATGACTAGCTTTAATTATATACTTTAAAGCACTGCTAGATATTGTATGCTTATATTTTGTTTGGTTTTAATATTTAGGTATATTAGAGCCATACAGTGGATTAAGGAATTTTTTTTCTATTTTATGTAGAAGTTTATATAAAAATTTGTGCCTCAGGAGGACTAAGAGTATAGCTTGCTGATAAGAGTGCTTGCCTGGGGCTGGGGGTTTAGCTCAGCAGCATAAGCACTTGCTTGGCAAGCATGAGGTTGTGAGTTCAATGCCTGCACTGCCCTCCCCTGAACCCCCACCTTGCCAAAAAAAAGAATGCTTGCCTGTACTGCTGGGTTTGAGCTCCAGCACCAAAAAGCTCAAAAAACAAAAACCTCAGAATTTTGGCTTTAGAGTTTTATGCAGAAATTTTTTTTTTTTTTTTTTTGGTCTTTTTCCTTTTTATTGGTACCAGGGATTGCTCACGACTGCCTGCTTGCAAGGCAGGCGCTTATGCCGCTGAGCTAAATCCCCAGCCCTCTATGCACAGATTTTTAACTGCTAACTTCTTTAAAGATTCTATGACTAACTGGTGTTTTTAATCCTCAATCAGCTTTATATTTTTACCATTTTCTAGGAATTTGTTCATCTAAAATTTTAAATTTCTTTGCATAAAGGTATTATATATTCTCTTTTTAAAACTCCATAATACTTCTTCTACCCCAACATTATTTACTTGGGTTCTTCTGCTTTGCTCCTGATAATCTTAGTACAAATTTACCTATTTTATTAATACTATAGTTCCAATAAAATAATTTTAGAACATATTGGTGTCTTCCAGTACTACACAGGTTTTTTTGTATTTTATTTTAAAGAGGATAAAGCAGAATAAAACCAATAAAAACAAACCAGTATAAAAAATACAGGACTCCAAAACATTACAAAATCAACAATAGCTACCATAATGCATTCTGAGGTCTTTAAAATAGCTGCAGGTAACTTCAGATATAGTGAAAAATCAAACAGAACAGAAAAGAATAGAAACAATAAAAACAACAACAACAAAAAATGAATGCAATGAAGGATTTCAAAATAAGCCTATAGCAAATCCAAAATCACTAACATAATATATCTTCCTGTGTTTGAAATAGCTGCTCCTGCCGCCAGATTTAACATAATCAAACAAAACAAAAGAGGGTAAAACCCAACCCAACAAAACAATGGAAACGATATATGACTTCCAAAACAAGACCATAGGGAATCAGCAATGGCTGCAACCCTCAGAAGAAGATCTCCCTAGATGTCACACTGAGTATCACTCTAAACATATGAGCAGATCACTGGCCACAGACCTGCAATGGTATGTATGTATGTATGTGCGTGTACCTGCTGTTTGTCAGCTCACGTGCTAGAAGAGGCTGGGGTTTGCCTGTTACAGTCTGCCAGCGGCCTGCACATGGTGCTGGTTCCCAGACAGGGTTTGCTTGCTGATACGGCTTTGTTTTTTCTACCCTTGGTCTGTCTGCAAATAGTACTGACTCACAGGGAAAGGCTGGGGTCTCTAGGTTTCCTTTTTAATGAATTTAATGTCCCTTATTCATTTATCATCTTGTTTCTTTTTCCATTCTCTTATTTGCTTATGCTAGATATCTTATTTCCTTTAGCTGTTTTTCTTTTTTGTGAAGAAACACTTAGACCTATAAATTTCTTTTAAGAGTTATCAGTTTATCTGTTCCCAACTAGTTGCTTTTTGATTTTGTTTTGTTGTTGTTTTTGTTTTTTTAGATGGGGTGTTGCTATGTATTATAGGCTTGCCTCAACCTCGTATCAATCCTCCTGCTCAGTCTCTCAAGTACTCAAATTAAAGGTGTGTAGCACCACACCTGACTCTCTACTAGATTTGGTATGTTTTATTTTTCATTATTGCTATTATTCAGTTGTATTTTTTGGTGAGGGGTACCAGGAATTAAACTTAAAGCTTGCAGCTTGCCAAGTAGGTGCTTATGCTGCTAAGCTTCATCCCTGGCCCACTATTGTTCAGTTTTAAGTTTTTTTTTTTTTTATTGGTACCAGGGATCGAACTCACGACCGCCTGCTTGCAAGGCAGGTGCTTATGCCGCTGAGCTAAATCCCCAGCCCCAGTTTTAAGTATTTTTAACTTTTCTATGTAATCTGTCTTTTTAACGTGTTTACTGTAAAATTTCTACACATTCAGGTTTTAAATTTTTATCTTTTCATTATTAGTTGATAGCTGTCATGCAGTCAGAAATATGACTGGTATAATAATCATTCAAATTTGTTAGTAATTTGTTTTACGACTAAGTAGGTGGTCAGTGTTTTGGAATGTCAACCTGGGAAGAATATGTGTTCTTTAACTGTAGAATACATATATCAGTATATATGCATATAATACATATAGTATAGTAAGTTGAGTGACAGCCATCAAAACATATTCATGTCTTACAAAACCAAAATGGCAAGAGATTCTGCAGATGTGTAATCCTGACACAGAGCAATTAACCTAAATTAGGTCAGTGGGTACTTACATGTAATCACAAGGATTCTTTTATGGTTCAGATCTAAAAAAGCCACCCGAAGTCTCATGTGTTGGAAAATGACTGGGTTATAAGGGCGTGATAGCTGGTACATTGCTGTTAGGAGGTACAGTCTGGCAAGAAGTGTTTCCTTCCTCAGCTCCAACTATTACTCTCCACTTCCTGGCTGCCACCGTCTGAGCAACCTTCCTTTGCCCAGGCCCTTTCTACCATGCTGTTTCTATGTTTAAGCCAACCAAACATGGACTGGAACCTCTGAACTGTAAGTCAAAACAAACTTCTCCTTTAATTTGTAGGTGTCAGGGAATTTTGTCCCAGCAATAAGGAAAGTGACTAAGACAGAGTCCAACAAAAGGAAGGGAGGAAAGTCAGACACAGTGGCACCTACCTGTAAATCCAGCACTCTGGGAGGTTGATGCAAGAGAATGCCAAGTACTACCCCAGTCTAAGCAACTCTGGAAGACTCTATCTTAATAATAAAAAAGAGGTGGGGTTTGGGCATATAGCTCAGTGTCACAAGTGTCTGCCTGGCAAGCGTGAGGTTGTGGGTTGGATCCCAGGTACAAAAAAACAAAAACAAAACAAAACAAAAAACTTAAAAAGGATCTGGGTATGTAGCTCCATTGGGTTACCTGTAGCTGAACTGGGTTCGGTGCCCAGGGGATAGAGGTGGGGAAGGTCAAAGAAAAAAGGGACATATTAAAGAGGGTATAAGGGCCATCAGCCAAGGAATACTAGTAACCTCTACATGCTAAAAAAGGCAAGGAACTAGATTTTCCCCTAGAATAACCAAAGGTACTGGTCGACAGCTTGATTTTAGACTTCTTGGCTCCCAAACTATAAGAAAATAAATAAATTTGTGTTGTTTTATACTAATAAGCTTGTAGTAACTTGTTTCAGCAGCAGTGAGAAACAAACATACTTAAAAAGTGCTTAAGTTTCTGTATCTTCTCTGGACTTCTGTCTGCTTATCCAGCAACTGGCAGAAGGCGGCTCCCACACTAAAGGAAACAGCTTCCATTTTTTTTCGGTAAAGTACCATCTCCTAGGGCTGGGGATTTAGCTCAGCAGCATAAGCACCTGCCTTACAAATGCGTGGTTGTGAGTTGAATCCTCGGTACCAAAAAAAAAAAAAAAAAAAAAAAAATTTTCCAAGCCCTAGGAAACAGGTGGAAACAAAAACAAAAACAAAAACAAAAAAACAACAAAAAAAAAAAAATCAAAAGAAACTAAAAGTACCATTTCCTTGTTTCACATACTAGGCACTCCTTTATAATCCCTTCCCCTCAACATCTTATCATTTTGAGGTAAGGTGAATACCTTTTTATATTTGAAATAATCTCCTTGAAAGTCTGTCTTATGGGAAGACAATACAACTATTCTTCAGTTATTTGCTTGTTGTATTTTTCTCTAAACTTCTATATTCAATTTTTCTATATTTCTATTTTTACTCAACTTTAAAAATAAATAAAGCATAAACTTTGGTAAATTTGTCAACCAAGGAGTACAATCAAATGCAACAAAAAGCATGTCCTTCAAAACTAACAAACTGAAGGCCATTCCAATGTTACAGAAATTTCCCTTAGCCAGAAAAGATCCACCTTGAAGGTACTCATTAGCTACCATTTAATGCCTACCAGCTAAAGTAGCATCCTCTTCACTCTCTGAGCCATACTGAAGTGCCATGGTAATTGCAGATAAACGACCCCCTTGGACTGCTCTTTTATTACTAAAAAGAAAAACAAGCAATTAGAAAGTAAAAAAAGACGTTATAACAATTTGATTACATGAACCAGTAACTGTTAACAAAGTATTACTTATAAAAGTAATTTTTAAGCTAGACATGGTGGTGTGTGCCTGCTATCTCATCACTCTGGGAGGCTGAGAGGAAGGAGGTTCACAGGTTTGAAACCAGCCTGAGTGAGACTCCATCTCAAAATTTTAAAAAAGTGTTAAACCTGTTATCCTCTTGCCTCAGCCTTCCACAAAGCTGGGATTACAGGCATGCATTAGCATGCCTGCCTTGTATTTCTTATTATTCCCCATAATCGAGTTTTGGCTAGGCAAAATTTTTTTCTTTTCAGAAAACAGGGAAGAGTGGTAGAAAGCTATAAGTATGCCATTTACAATTTGCTTTTTACTTAAATACAGCACTATTGCTTATTTTATGAAAAATAAAAGGTTTGGTTATTCTAGTATGTTCATTCCTTAAAACACTCATAATGTAACACTCATATTGACAAAACTTTTACTATGAACACAAAACTTAGTCATTTAATACAAGTATTAACCTCACATCTTGTTTTAAATTAATATTAAATACTACCCCATAATATTAAAACATTACACGAGAGATAAGACCTACTATAGTACCTCAATTTTTCAATAAATCACCTGATAACAAGTTCTCAGAATAATCCAAAAGTATTATGTCAAGAGAGCCATTAGACAAAAGTTCGTACGTCTACTGTCACAGCGCGGTTAACTGTCAGACTAAATTTTCTCTCACCGGTAGTATTTGCTAGTGGCGTTTCTCTCTTCACCAAGGCTGCCTTTACTGTGTGTTGAACCTGTTAGTCGGGCTGCAGCCAAATTGGATGCAGTCCTATCCAGAGATAAGATTAAAAAATGTTTAGGAACTAGATAGCACAAATCAGAATTCTGAATATATTTAATAAAAAAAAAAGATTCTCATTTTTTGTTTTTGAGATAAGAGTCTTACTATATGGTTCCGGCTGGCTTTGAACTCACTATGTACCCCAGGCTGGTCTTGAACTTGTAGCATCCTGCCTCAGCTTTCCAAGTGCTGAGATTACAAGTGTGTGTCACCATGCCTAGGTTTTCTCTTCTTTTCTAATGTATTTCTGACTCTCATCTATGCAGCAGGCTCTGTTCTAGGATCTGGGGACTCTGTGAAAGAGGACAGACCAGGTCTGGTCCTTGAGCACCTAACATCATTTCAGAACCTGAAAACTTGGTACTGAAACAATGAGAAGGCGAGAAGAAATCTAGGAAAGCAGGCAACCTTCTCATTTCAGGCAAGGGAAATGAAATTCCACAACTAAGCCTTATTCAAAGTTGTGATCCTGCTTACAGAAAAGCCAGAATTGAGAGTTCAAATCTGCTGGCTAAATACCTGTATTGCAAATATGACTATATACTATTGTGTGTGTGTGTGTGTGTGTGTGTGTGTATATATATATATATATATATATATTTTTTTTTTTTTTTTTTTAAGACATTGTTTCCTGCATGGTTTATCTCCTCAGTCACTGCCCAAAGGACTCTGAGAAGTTGTAGGAATATGCAGGCGCAGACACAAGGTCCAGCTTCTTCTCCAACATCGTGGAAAGTGACTGTACATCATGGGGCAGAGCCCTATGTTCCCCTATGCCACCTGGACTATACTATTATATATTATACACAAATAGCTTGTTATATATACATTTAATATGTATATTAACTATTAAATATATAAATTTGTATTTTTATAAGTCAATAAAAGTACATAGTAGTGCTAAAAACCAGAAAGTTTCTATTTTTTTGGTTTTTTGAGACAGGATCTCTTCATGTAGTCTAGGCTAGCCTTGAACATACGGCAATCATCCTGCCTTGGCTTCCAAGTGCTGTAATTACAGTGGTGTACCACCATGCCTGGCTCAAAATGTTTTTTTTTTTAAAAGCCCTTCAATTGCAACATAGGAGCCAGATAAAGACTTACCTCTGTTTTTTTCAGAATCACATTATCAATATTAAATATAGTCGTAAATTCCGAATCACATTATCAACAGTAAGTATAGTCTTTTAAGACATAAATCTTGTTTTACATTGTACTGATATCACTAGCTAGAAAATTTACAAATATAAAAGCACAAAGGCCTCACTATGTAGTTCAGGTTGGCCTTGAACTTACTATGTAATTTTGGCCTTAATCTCACAGCAATCCTTCTGCCTAAGCCTCCCCAGTGCTAGGATTATAGGTCTGTGCCACCACATCCAGCTCTTAAATATTTTTTAACCTACCTTATCCGAAGACTTGATTTAGTCATTTCATGATGTTCAATCTCTGCTTTTTTCATATAAAATATTTTTTTAATTGAATTTGCATCCTGTCAAGACAAAATTATTTGGCTTTAAAAAAGGAACATAAAGAAAAGTTTAAAATGCCCTCACTCAAGTACTGAGTACTTTTCATAGTACTCTTTCCATTTGAAGCCAATTTCTATTCAGTTGCATAAATCTGCATTCTCTAGCCTTCCTGTAAGTTTCCAAACATCTTTATAAAGCTGTCAATAGTTAAATACAAGATAAAAAGGCCTCTTTCTTTCACAATTAGTCAAGTAATATGCAAACAAATATCTAATGGTAAAAATATGAAATCTTTTTAGGTATACTGATCTAAAACTGAAACGAAGATGAACTTTTAAGTTTCTAAATACTGTATTATGCATGCAAATTTAGAACGAGGGTACTTGCTTAAATTAATAACACAATAAAATTTAGTTTAGGCAAAAAAGACCTATATGTATCAACAATTAGCACTGAACTATAAAATGTCCCATCACAGACTAAGAATACAAGAACTTCATAGTTCATTCTTCCTGATCTTCCTCAAAGCTTCTTAAAAGATGAAAGGAAAAAGTTAATATTAAGTACCAATAACAATTTTGAGTATCTAGGAGAGTGTTTATAAAATCTAACAATTTTAGCATCAAAAGATGTCCTGACTGTCTCTTCCTAAATTTCTAGTGATTTGATTAATTCAACACATTTCTACAAGCAACTATTCATTATAGGTCTACAAAATTTCTAAGAAGAAACTACAAAATAATGAATCAATAACTTTATAATTAGTGTTATACTGTAAAAATGGCTTTTTATATTTATGAATTTTAAATACAGGAAATAAATCAATATTTAACTTTAAAAATGGATCAAAACCTTTTTCTGACAGAAGAATAAATATTTAGATGAATGGAATGATACCAAGATTTCTGAAATAGATCCCTATATCTACAGTTAACTGATTTTCAACAATTGTGCCAAGATAATTCAATGAAGGAAGGATAATCTTTTCAATATATGGTGCTAGGATAGTCCTCCAGGTAAAAGAATGAATTTAACTCCTACTCCATTATCTCAAAGTTAATTCAAATCGGATCAAAGGTTCAAATGTCAATGAGTTAAAGCTATAAAACTCTTAGAAAAAAAGGCATATTAATCTTCAGAGTGTAGAATATGTGGTTTCTTTGATATGACAACTAAAATATTAATAACCAGAAAAAAAAAGGATAAACTAGACTTCATCGAAATTAAAAATTTGGGGGAGTCAAAGGACACTATCATGAAAGTGAAAAGAGAGTGGGAAAAAAATATTTGGAAGACATATCCAAGAATCTTACACCAACACAATAAAAAAAGAGAAGTAATCCAATTTTAAAAATGGGAAACATTTAATTTAATTTTAATTTTATAAATGGGAAGAAAGTTCACACTGTTAAGTGAAATAAACTAGACAGACATGTTTAAATATCACATTGTTTCTCTAATGGGAGAAACGGAAAGGTTAAATAAGGACCAAAATATCTAACAATTACTGGGAAATAGGAAAAAAAATATTCAAATGGGAAGAGGAACAAGGAATAGTGGAGGGGGAAAAGAAGGAAGGGAAAGGACTTCCTCTAATGAATACGATCATTACATATATATAAAATGTACCAATAAACTTAGTAACTTTTAAAAAGAATATAAATTTTAAAAAATGGCAATTGATCTGAATAGACATTTCTCCAAAGAAGATACAGAGATAGGCAATATGCACATGAAAAGATGATCTGCATCAATACTCATTAACAAAAGGCAAATCAAAACTACATCACAGTTCATACTCACTATAGTGGCTATGACACAAATAAAAATAGAAAGCAAGTGTTAGCGAGAATGTTAAAAAATTTTAACACTTGTACATGCCTGAAGAGAATGCAAAGTGGTATGGCAACCTTGGGAAACAATCTATTAGTTCCTTAGAAGATTAAATATATAGTTACTATATGATCAAATAATTCCATTTCTTGGTATGTGTCCAAGGGAAATAAAAACATATGTCCACATACAAGCTCATATGTGAATGTTCACAGCAGTGTTATTCACAATAGGCCAAAAATGGAAACAGTACCAAATGCTGGATAGTGAAATATAGAATATTATTCAGCAAAAAAGAAAAGTAAGTGCTGATGTATATGTTACAATATAGATGAAATTTGAAAACAATACGCTAAATGAAGAAATTATGTCACAAAGGAGCTCACAGCCATAGTAGTGTAAAATTCCTTTTATATGAAATGTCCAGAACAGGTAAATGTGTAAACACAGAAAGTAAGATGGTGGTCACAAAGAGATAGGGAAGTTGGAGAGAAATGAGTGATGGCTAACTGGATAGGGCTGATGGCTACACAACTCTGTGAATATACTAAAAATGAATAAACTGTATATGTTAAGTGGGTGAATAAACTGTATATGTTAAGTGGGTGAAATCTCTAGTGTATGACATATCTTGACAAAATTGTTATACAAAATTATTGACTCTAAATGCAAGTATCTACTAATATCAATGAAAATAGCAACAACAAAGAACTAACCTTGAATACTTGAGAACCAGGCTCATTATAAGTTTTGGCATTTTTTGCTAGGAGATCTATATCTTTGGCCATTGCATGAATACTTTTGTAGCTTCCATTCTACAGTAAACAACAAAATACAGTGGTTCCTCTTAATGACAGTTAATCAATATAACCTTTAAAAAAGAACTCCATATGCTTTTGTATTTTTAAATTGTTGCCAGAATCCAAGATTTTATTGGAAAATATGTATGTATAGTATGTATTCACACCACTACCCACTTACAAATGAAGTTTTGCAACAAATAACAAATCAGAACTAATTATCTTCATAAAAATCTATAAATTTCCAACAAATTAAGTAAAAATGTTATTTACCAAACACATAACACTTACAATAAATACTAACTCATCAAAGTAGACTTATTAGTGTGAACTAAAACTCCCTTTAGTTATCTGGACCACTTGGAATAAATTATAAAAAAAAAAAGTCTGTTATGGAGTCTAACATTCTGCACATACAGTGTGCCAAAGCTGTCGTATTTTAAATCTCACTCAGTCCAAAATAACCCAAGGATACTCATAGCTGCCTCACCTTACTAAGGAAAGAAACACAGGACACACATGAAGCAAAGGGCACATAATAATGGCAAACACACAGAAATATACAGGACTAGTTCTAGAAACAGGAAAGCAAATTAAGTGGCATGGAGGGTAGGGAAGTATGGAACCGTAACACAAGCTGTATACAAAAGGTAAAGTGAGGGAGAAACAGGGTAGAATCCAGAGAACCAGGCAAAGGACTGTAGCTGGTTATCTGCTATGTGGTACTCTTCAACATCTGAATACCCATCTTTCAGAAAAGCGAATCTAAGAACAGATAGAGGACCCTACCTCTCATAGGGGTGAAAGGTGGCATACGTTTGCTTTGCTAACAGCCTAGCAACAGGGCAACTCATGCTTGGCTACTGAGTGACTAAAAAAATGGCCAGGGAATGAATGGCAGTAAGGAAACACGTTGCACAGTGGCAAAAACACAGTAACAGCAAAGATACCACGAAGTGGTTTTGGGTAATCATGGCTATGTCATGATGTCCCAGAGTTCCACTTATTTTCCAAAAAGTAGCTTACCACAGCTTTCCAATCCAATAACTCTATGATGTATCTAACACCCTTTTCATAAATTTTTCTGCTTTAGTCAAAATTGATTACCTTTGAGCAGTTGTTGTGACCAGCATTAGAAAACAAGTGGGATGGCAGGAAGGTTAGGATCAAGAAGATGTAGGAAAGACTAGTTGGCATTTGATTTAACATATTCCCCCTAGACAGATGTCAGGAAGTATGTTCTGTAGCAGTCAGTGGGCTGCCTCAAAACCAGATGATACATTATGGAGTCTGCACAGATTAGAGATCTGTGTTTTAACATCTTGTGAACATACATCTGTAAAACCAGTACTTACTACATAGCTACTCTTTACTACTTAGAATTTAAAACCAAAGAAGTTTCTCCCTCCTGTGCTTCAGTCTATTACTTAATGAGATTAAAGGACACATTTAAGTTTGCCCTTTTGGTTTACCTCCAAGGATCATTAAACCCTCCTTTTACCCTGAGATGATGACTCATACTCACATTCTATGGATGGCAAATGTTTTTGTATATTTTATCATTGATCTCTGTGACTGGGATACTACACCCCATATGCAGCAGAGGAAACAGGCAAGGCACCTGACCAAAGTGACATAGCTAGTAAAGAGTAGAGAAAAAAACAAAAACCATGTTCAGTTCCTTTTAAGGGAACTAGGTTTCTGGTATAAGTTACAGCTTTCCTTATATTGTATGCTTAATATTTTTTCTTTTTTTTTGGTACCAGGGATCAAACTCATCATCTTGTGCTTGCCAGGCAGGTGCTTCAGCTGCTGAGCTAAATCCCCAGCCCTGTATGCTTAATCTTTGATCATCAAACTATAAGCCTTAATCACTCTATATTTTCTGAGTACCTATCTCTGAATGGGACAGTAAATGCAAAGGTAAAGAGTCTGGAGCCAGACTGGTCAAGTTCCAGCTCTTAACAGGTAGTGACTTGGGCAAGTCACTTAATATCCTCATCCTTCAGATTTCTAATCTGTAATATGGGAATAATAACAGTATATATATCTCTTGCAGTTTTTCTAAGACAGGTAATATATATAAATTACTTAGAAGAATACTAGGTTCATAGCCTTTTTTTTTTTTTTGTCTTTTTTTGGTTTTTATCGGTACCAGGGATAGGTTCATAGTCTTTATCAGTGTTTTTGTTGTAGCTACTACAGCTACAGAAACAGTGAATGGACAAAGGACAGAAAGGGTTGAAGAGAACAAGGTATTTTCATTGACTTTACACTCATTCTATTGTGAGATAATTTACTATGAGACACTAACAGTACTTGGAAGTGGATAAAAATAAACAACGAAGTTCTTAGTGCTCATGATCATTTCACAATCAGAAATAGCAGTAGTCAATTCTTTTTTGTGGTGCTGGCAATCTAATGTAGGTCCTTGCACATGACAGATAAGCTCTCTACCACTGAGCTATATTCCCAACTCTAATGTTTGTCTTAAAACACACTCCAAGATACTTCATCTTATTTGGTAACAATATCCTCTTAGACATCTGCTTTACTGAGTTCTAAAAGCCCCTAAAAATGTCTATGAGCTAGAGGACTTCCGGAAGAACATGGTGGATAGATGGCAGCAGCTACAGAGGCTCTCTGAGATACCCCGCTTAGAATCCAGGAATGCTGCAGTACGAGTAGTCCTAAGCAAGAAGAAATACACCCTGCTGACCCAGGAATGAACTAAGCTAAGAGAAACCAACTGGAAATCCAATCCTGGTGCTATAAGAGATAAAAGCGCAGAAGCTAGAACCCGCCCCACTGGAAGTCATGATCTGAATTTCCTGCTGCGGCTGCTGCGTCCAAATCTGCAGGGCAGGGAGAGAGACGCGTAAAAGCTCTGAGAGCGGGAATCTGCCAACGGAGTTGAGAGCAGGACTAGCAAGGAGCCCTACATCAACTTGCAGTTAGTAAGGGGAACGGGACCCTTTCATAGAGTAGGAGGCGCCAGCAAAGGACATACTGGGACCAGGCAGACTTGCCGGGACGGGGCGCTGCAGTGACTTCAGTCACATATTCCCCTCTCAAGCAGGATTGGTGAGGAGAGCCTGGCCTGCGTGACACACTGACTTAGATCTAGTAGGCGAGTCCAACACAGGTCCCAGCGCCTGGAGGTGCACCCTAGCGGTGAAGCCTTTGGTAGGTTGACCTGGAGGGGTGGGCCCAGCAGAGGCGGCCCAGGTCAGTGTCTCCCTAGTACACTGCAGTGGGCGGAACACCTAGCAGGCGCAATTCGAACAAACTATAACTGAAAGAAGAGAAAAAAATTGGGCCTCCTACATTCACTTGTATGGAAGGAACAAGAAGTATGGGAAGAGAAAGGAACAAGAAAAGGTCCTCAATCCCCAATCCTGAGAACACTGATCCAGGAAAGGGAAATGCAAAGGAAGACAGAAAACATGCAATATCAGACATGGCACCAATAGACATAAAGCGATATCTCCAGAGCCTCACAGACAAGTTTAAAAATGAAGTATTTGAGCTGGGGATTTAGCTCAGCAGCACAAGCGCCTGCCTTGTAAAGCAGGCAGTCGTGAGTTCGATCCCTGGTACCGATAAAAAGGAAAAAGACAAAAAAAAAAAAAAAAAAAAAAAAAAAGAAGTATTTAATGAAATAAAGCAAGAGATAAGTAGAATAGTTAGAGAAATGCTAAGCACCACCCAAGAAAAAACAGATGGTGGAATGGAAGAACAGAAAAAAAGGGGAACTGTTTGATGGAGAAAATGGAGAAAATATAGAATACATGAAGCAGGTTCAAAGAGATTACCAGGAAACTAAAAACTCTATCAAAAGCTGGCATAACAGCTTGAAAGAAACTAAGGATAGATTATCTGAATTGGAGGGCAGACTTGTAATATGGGAGCATGAAATGAAAAACTTCTTAAAAATAACAAGAAAACAAACAGCAGTAATACAAAGACTAGAAGATGATAAGAGGATCTACAACCTAAGAATTAAGAACATAAAAGAAGAAGTAGGGACACAAACAAATGGACTACAAAAGCTATTCACAGAAATAATCCAAGAGAATTTCCCTAATTTAGCAAAAGGTAAAGATACTCAGATGTATGAGGCATACAGGACCCCAGCCACCTACAACCCAAATAGAGCTACACCCAGGCATATAATAATCAAAATTCCAGAAATCCAATATAAGAACAGAATACTAAAAGCCGTCAGAGACAAGAAACAGATCACTTACAAGGGAACACCCATCAGAATTACAGCAGACTTCTCGGTACAAACCATCAAATCACCAAGAGCATGGGGGGAAATGATTCAAGCTTTGAAAGATAATAACCTCTAGCAAAGATTGATATATCCTGCACATCTGACCCTAGAAATTGATGGAAAAACATGGTGCTTCCAGGATAAAGAGGAATTAGGGGAATTTGCAACCACCAATTCAACTCTACAGAGAATACTGCAGGATATTCTAAAAAAGGAAAATACCAAGACTTCAGACACAGTGGCAGAGAGGCCACAATGAATAGAGCAGAAAGTGAAATGAAGAAGACAAACTGACAACAAATGACAGAAAAAGAGCTCAACAGAAATGAGGCAGAGAAGATTAGATGGTAGGAACAGCTATTTTGGAGGAAACAAGACATCATAATAGCTAATGCTGATTCAGTATCATCTTGAAGTCCCATCAAGCTTTTATTCTTCTGTCTCCATCGGTCTTAACAGGTTGTAGCTTATTGGATTTTATTATATGTGATAATATAAGCAAAAACTTTTATAGACAAGGAGATTATACAGAAACTGTTGTTCATTTTCTGATAGTTGATTCTAAATACCCTATAATACTGTCATTCTCTTGAATGGTTTTACATTGTCTTGATATGTTTGGTGCTACAGTATACAAAGTTATACTCAAAGACTTCAAGGAAAGAGACATTATGGTAACTACTTTTATGTCGGGATGTCTTGTGGTGAAACACTATTTTGCTTAAATGGTTATGCTTTGACCTGCGCTGTTTTGTTGTTATGCCCTCTTTTATCTCAGTCTCCTTTTTAAATTTATTTTCTTTTTAATAAAGGGAAAAATTTTTAAAAAGCAGGATATATTATTATAGTAACCCACTTTGATTTCCTATTAACTTGATCTGAAACCCTGTATAGCCCTCACCATCTTGCTTTGACTAATTTTCCTCTATTCTGCTTTCCTTGATAGTACCAAGTTCAAAAATATAGGCAACAACTGTAAAGACAATAAGATTCATTATGACACCCATTCCGGTTGACTATTATCTTCTTTTAAAGCCCTGTAATATCTCCAATGTTTTGGTTTTATTCTTTATTGTTTTGTTCAATTTTATTATAACTAATGATATAGGCAATTCTTTTTAAGATAGCAACAGGCAGTATGGTAACCATTGTTGATCACCTAGTATTTTTTTTTTATATTATCTATTATGTTCATCCTTTTGATTTGACTGACTCTGTTCTGTTATGTCACATTTGGTTTTACTCTCTTCAAAAAAAAGTATAAGAACTGGGAGCAATAAAACCCAAAATGTGTAATTGTCATTGTACAAAAGAAAGGAAAAGAAAGTGCTCTAAAGAATATAACCGCATATATATTTAAGTGTATAAGATAAATAACCATATTACTGAGTTTTGTTGGATCATTGAACAAAACTGTTTCCAGTCTGTTTGAAAGTCCACTTTATATGCTTTAATTTTATAACTTGAACAACTATTTCTAAGATAACAATATGTAATCTATTAACTAGTGATTTCCTATTGTTTATTTTTTCTGAAATTCTGTATAACTTGTACCCTATTTCTGCTTTTCTTTTTCTCCTTAATTAAAAAAAAAAAAAAAAAAGAGTCTCCATCCCCCCCAAAAAAGTCTATGAGCTAACTACTCTAAACCACATATGATAATATATGGTCATCTTCATACCTGTATCCTCTGGGCAATGGTCTTGAGATCTATAGGCTCCTTAATTATTGCATAATAGTCTGGATATTGCTGGAAGACAAAAACCCAGGTATGCTCAGTGAGTGCAATCAGCCAATGAGAAGACAAAAGCACAATGACAATCTGTTCTTTGACCAATAAATTAAGTAGCTTTGTGAGATTCACAACTAAAACACATAGCTGTATGACAATTATATTTAAAGCAAAAATAATGCTTAATTTTAAGAAGTTTCATGAAATATGCAACAGCAGCAGGTTAAAGTTTACATTTAGTTTTTGCTAGTTATCATTATGTAACTAACAAACTACAATTTAAGGTTTTAAAAATTTTGAGTTCACAGATTCAGGTAGTTTTGAAGAGCCCAAGATCTTTATTCCTGGAAATAAAGCATAAGTTCGTGATGGACCTGTAACAAGCCTTTCTTCTTCTGTAATCTAAATAATATATTTCATTGAAGCATTTATAAGGAACTATCCATAGCAAAGATTGTAAAATGTTATTTTCATGTTTAACTTACTGTTTCAACTTAATGTTTTACTCAATTTTTCCAAAATAAAAAGTTTTAAGTGAAATCAGAGGGAAAAATGAAGCAAAAATTATAAGCAATTTTTACTTTATCAAATACTAGTCAACCCCAAGAATTTGTACATGTTCGCCGATGTCCTTGAGGTTTTCACAGTGCCTACAGTCATTCATTATGGCCAGGCTCTACTACAAGCTTTGTTTTTGGAAAAACAAATGAAGTTGAACAAAAAGTCAAAAGTTTCGATCCTCGGTACCACGAAAAAAAAAAAAAAAGTCAAAATTTGGCAGCACCCTCCCTGTTGCCCCACTCATGTGCAAGAAGTTCAAGGAAAGTCAAATTAGGCTTTTCCTCTGTCAGTTGGCAATTGCAATTCTACCTTCTGTTTCTGACTTTTTGTTGTTGTTGTTTTTTGAGTCAGGCAGGTCTTGCTGGTTGACCTTGACCTCACTACGTAGGCTGGCCTTAAACTCAAGGCAATCCTCCTGCCTCAGTCTCCTCAGTGCTGGGATTATAGGCCTTTGCCACCATGCTTGATGTACCTTGGTGATATATGACTACATTCTAGGTACCTCATATTTATATAATCTATCTTTTCTTGACTGGCTTATTTCCCTTAGCATTATGTCCAGGATTTATTCATACTGTAGTATGTATTAAAATTTTTTTAAAATTTTTTTATTTATATATATAATTTATTCATTCATTTGTCAATAGATATCGGGGCTGTTTCTTCAATGATTAAAATAAGCACCTAAACAATTTATTTTTAAAGGAAACATTGGTCAAAAAACAGGGTGACAATCCAAAAATGGACATCTGCGATGAATACAAACTTCTCAAATGAAACAAACACAAACAGCAAATAAATATATGAAAAAATGTTCAACATCACTGGTCATTCAAGAGATGCAACTTAAAACAACACTGAGATTCTATCTCACCCTGGAAAGAAAGGCTATTATCAAGAAATCAAGCAATAACCAAACCGTGGGGGGAGGGGGGCTGAGAGGGGAAAAGGAACCCTTCTCCACTGTTGGTGGGACTGCAAACTGCTGTGACCACTGTGGAAATCAGTGTGGAAAGCCCTCAAACAACTGGATTGGAGGTCCCATTTGGCCCAGCCACGTCCCTTCTGGATATCATCCCAGAAGAATTAAAAACATCATACCACAGCAATTAATATAATGTATGTGCATCCATGTTTACAGCAGCACTATTTGTAATAGCTAGATCTTGGAAACAACCCAAATGCCCATTAAATAGGGACTGGATAGAAAAAGATGTGGTCCTTTTATACAAAAGAGTACTGCTTAGCCATAAAGTATAAACAGGAGACTTTTGTAGGTAAATGTATGCAAATTGAGACCACACTCATTACTGAAATAAACCAGATGCACATGTATAAACACTGAATTGTTTGCCTGATGTGAAAAAGAGTAAATAAGATCCAAAATGCACAGCAGATATTGTAAAATTGAAAGAAACTTCCAAAGGAAAAAGAAATTGAATGGGGAAATGGAGAAAACGAAGAAGGCAAAAGCAAAACCAAACAAAAAATATATGTAAGATAGTTAAAACAGTTATACTACTTTCTCTTAATTCACTGTAAAGAAAGATTTGTGCTAAGATTGTTTGGACAATTAAATGCCGATATCCTGTACTCTGAGTAATTTAAAGATAGCAATACACAATTTAACAATTAACCATTGTTACTCTCCAGTTATCCTGTCTTGAAATTTTATTTTTTTTCTCTTAAAAAAAAATGGATGAGCAGAAGAGAAATAAGCTGTCTTATTCTCTGTGAATTCCTGGTAACAGAGAAAAAAGAAATTAGGTACTCTTATGCTGTAAAAAAAAAGAGGAGGTTTTCTGTCCAAGTGAGACATAAAGTACCAATGCACTTATGACTTCATAGCCAAGAGACAATTAACAAAGCTATAGATCTGACTCATAGCACAGCTTCTGAAACTTCAGAATTTCCATGGCCCACTCACTCTTAAATCTCTAGGTAAAGGTATACTTTGAGAGGTATTCTACTATAACACATCTACTGTGATCATTTGCTTCTGTACCTACCATGCTCTCTACTCCCTGAATTTCTTAGGGACACAAACCATGCCATATTTACTTTTATATCCCTGCCACGTAGTTGAAACTCAGCATGTCACTGGAAGTATTTGTTGATTGTTGAGTAACAAAGTTTTTCCCATCACTCACTAAAAAAACTAGTTACTTAAAGGTGGTCTTGATCACAGGCAGGACAGTTATGATATTGAAAATAAAGTATATGACTTCTGTTATCTTAGGTATAGATCTGATTAGAAAGCCATAATGATTATACCCAATATATGATTTTAATGTTTAAAACAGGAAGAAAATAGCATGGTGACTCCTCAAAAATTTAAACATAGAATTATCATATGATGCAACAATTCCACATTGGGTATAGACTCCAAAGAAGTGAAGGCAAGGTCTTAAAGAGATACACCATATGCAGACCATATTTATAGTAGCATTACTCATAATAGCTAACTATAAAGAAGCTCAAATGTTCATTGACAGACAAATGGAGAAGCAAAATGTGCATTGTTACAAAGGAATATTATCTGTGCCTAACACAGGTTACAATATAGATAAACTCTGAAGACATACATATGCAGAGTGAAATAAGGCAGTAACAGGACAAATACAGTATGGCATCTCTTAGATCAAGTAACCATAATCTTAGAGACAGAAAGTATACCAGTGGTTGCCAAGGACTTAAGAGGCCAGAAATAGAATTGGTATTTAATAAATAATGGAGTTTCAGTTTTTAGGTTTTTTTTTTTTTGGTACTGGGGATAGAACTCACAACTGCAAGCTTGCAAGGCAGGTGCTTATGCCACTGAGCTAAATCCCCAGCCTCTGAGTTTCACTTTTGACAGATGAAAAGATCTAGAGATGGGACAATGGTGATTGGTTACATGACAGTGTAAATGTATTTAATGCCACAGAACTATACATTTAAAATGACTAAAACAGTAAGTTTTATGTACATTTTACCACAATAATAAAATAATAACCTTTTGGTCAAGTAAAATGATAAGACCATATCCTTTGTGCTTGCTTTTGAGACCATGAGGTAGGTATTTGGGAACCTCCAATATCTTCCTTTGAGCCTTATTTATTTTTTTATTTTAAAAAAATAAACAAAATAAAACCCATTAAAAGAAAACAATGAAAGTGGTAACAGGACTTCAAAACAAGATAATAGGAAATCAACAATGGCTACCATAATATCTAGTTATTTTCATAATAGCTGCCCATGCCACCAGATATAATAAAATCAAAGAAAAAAAAAAAAAACAGAATAAAACCAAGCCAACCAAAACAATGAAAATGATACAGAACTTTAAAACAAGATAATAGGGAATTAACAATGGCTACCACCTTTAGAAGGAAATTCCCCATAGTTGCTATATTCCATATTGTTATCCTCCAAACAGATGCTTAGGCCTGCAAAGTCAATTAAATACTAAATACTACAAGCATTAAGTGGTTTTTTCTACCTCAGTAACTATCATACCAGCCTGTGTTTCTCCGGATCAGCCGGTTGCTGCTCGGTTCTCATCAAATAGCCTGCAAACTGGCCAGCTCACAGGAAGGGTTGGCTTATTTTTCTTCCCAGCGGCCCATGACTGCCTGAACCTTACTTTATTCATCATTTTTTAATACTATGAACTGAACTCATGAGTTTACACATGCTAGGAAAAGGGTCTCTTTGACTGAGTTACAATCCCAGCCCATTTTATCTTGAGTTGTCCAGGCTGGCTTCAAATTTGTAATCCTCCTGCCTCAGCCTCCCACATAGCTGAGATACAGGCATGGGCCCCTGCCAGCTACTAATAAAATTTTTGAAGTATTTAAAAAGAAATCAAACATCTAAATTCATCTGTCTTTAATCACATCACTTACCACTTTAGAAGGCAGTTTCTGAAAAAGTTCACTAATAAGATGTCCTGATGGATTTGTGGCTACAACTATGGCTTCCAGTAGCTGCTCTAGTATCTCCTTCAGGTAACCTGGAGAAGACTAGGGGGTGAGGGATAAGAAAATCATACTTTGTGATAGAAAACAAAAGTCAGCAACTGGTTCAATCCCCAGTACAGTAAAAATAAAAAAAATTAAGAAAAAAGAAAAAGATAATCAAAGAAATGCTGATACTAGTGGGGGGATTGTATGCCCTAGAATGACCTACATCAAACTAATTAAGCACCTTATATTATTTCTATAAATCCCTTGGATCAAGTCCTTTACTGAACTCTACTTACAGTAAATACTACAAAATCAAAGTTCAAGCACCATGTGTGTAAAAATGATAAAAACACATACATTTTTAGAGTCTGAGCAACTAAGTTTAAAAAATGGCTGTTTCAACACCTGCTGTTCACATCTAATGAAGTCATAGTATCTGGCAGGATGATGACTACATGTATAGAGTTAGGACTACACATTATCAACCTTGGTATGCTCTGTCTGGACTAAAAACTGAATTCATGATACATCAAAACAGAATAAATTGATACATACCATTTTTGCTTTTAAGACTGACTAGCCTATACTTGGAGTCACTGTTTCAATACAATAAACTGTATGTCCTAAAGAGTACTTAGCCAGGAAAAGTTCAAGTTTGAAGCAAGTTAAGATGAAGTATTATAGTACTTTGAGTCGAAATCATGTTTTGGGCAAAAAAAAAAAAAAAAAAAAAAAGATTGTTAATTTATGTTTTAAGCAATAAAAGCACTAAAATTTTTGTGCTAATCCAACACAAGTTCTTTATTTAGTGCAACCTCAATTTAAAGGTCTAATATAATTAACTCTGCCAAGAGGGCATTAACATCTCTTCAAGTTAACACAATGTCTCAACATTCAGTAAATATTTAATATGCAAGACATGTAATTTTTTTTTTTGAGACAGGGTCTTGCTATGGAATGCAAGCTGGCCTTGAACTCATGGTAATCCGCCTGCCTTAGCCTTCTTTTTTCTGTGTGTGTGTGTTTATTTTCATTGTTTAGTGGCCCTTGTTTGTAACACAAAGTGAATGTTTTTGGTGTGTGGAGTTGGTACGTGGACTAATACACTCCAATCCTTCTGTCTTTACTCCTCCCTGCTTTCTCTGACTCCCCTCTAGTTCCACTTTCTTTTAACTTCCTGCCACTCCCCAATGAAAACAGGCTCAGCCAGGACCCTTTATTCTGCACTGTGTACATGTCTGAGCCAGGCACAGGTGCTGATTCATTGTAGAAGCCCTGACCGCAGCTGTGGACCGGTGCCAGCTTCGGTCCCTTAGGAACCTGTCCCCCAGCAGATGATGGGTCCACTTCTCAGAGGAGATGAGCCCTGCTGCCAGCTCTGCCCTGGAGAGATCCAGGGTGAGCACCTCCTAACCAAACCTCCTCCCCTGATGCTTCAGCCTTCTGGGATTACAGGTGTGTGCCACAATGCCTGGCAAGGCACGTAATTTGGGAAGAGTTCTAAATACATTAGTTCAAACATCCAACAGGATACTGATGAAATAAAACTGAAATTGCTATGTCTTAAATCATTTATTTTCTGGTTAAAACACAGCATATCACAGAGTTAGCATCAAAAAAGGAATTATGTTCTACAGCCAAGACTCCTTTCCTTCTCCAAAGAGCTAATTTTGAAACATTTTCCAGGTGACAAGTGGAAGAGGCATATGAATACACACATTCTATTTCAACTGGAAAAACTTTTGAGGAAATTACTCTTGATTTAAAAATGAGCAATCTAAAAACTTCCCCTTGCAGGTGTGGAAACACATGGCTATATCCCAGAACCTGGGAGTCACCTTGAGTTTGAGGCCAGCCTGGGCTATGTACTGAGTTTTAAAGCCAGCCTGAACTACACAGTAAGACACTTTCTCAAAAAAATGAAAACAAAAACCTCAAAAAATAAAACATATGACACAGCTGAATTTATTCAGGAATACGAGATTTGTTCAATATTAGAACAGATTTTCTTACTGGGCAAAGTGGTGCATGCCTAATCCTAGCACTTGGGAGGTTGAGGTAAGAATATCTCCATGAACTGGAGGCCAGCCTGGACTATATAATGAGTTCAAGACCAGCCTAACCACAAAGTGAAACACTGTCTCAAAAATAAATAAATAAAAAAACAAACAAAAAACTTCTTTCCCTTTCACAAATACCTTAAGGCAAGAAAGAAGCTTGGGAGATATAAATACAAATATACAAGACCCTCCTAATTTCTTATGAATTATGTAAATAAAATACAAAAAAATATATAGTTAAATCCTAAACGTAGACAGGCTTTTATAATGTAGTTCAGGCTGACCTTGAACTCACTGTGTAGCCTACCTAGGCTGGCCTTGAACTTGTGGCAATTCTGCCTTGGCCTCCTGAGTGCTCAGACTTCAGGCCCAGCTCATTTTTATTTTGACTAGGGCTCTGAATACCTAAAGTATAGCTGGGCCTCAGCAGGCAATGTTCTGTCCAAGAAAGCATGAGTTAAATTGCTTCTCCTGTATTCAAAAGAGATTAAAATGTCAAGGACCTTTTAATAATTGCCTTCTACCAAGTTCTAACCATTTAATTTCTCCAAATAAGCTGACAAAGAACCTGGCAAACATCATTTTTAGGGATCCTGGAGATTAAACCCAGGCCCCCCATACTAAGTAAGTGTTCTGTCACAGAAATATAAGCGGACATCCCTACCCTATCTTTTTTTGAGACAAAGTCTCACTAAATTGCCCAGGCTGACCTCAAATTTGTAATCTCCTGCCTTAGCCTCCCAAGTAGCTAGAATTATAAGTATCCACTATCAGGTGCAGTTTAGCAGCTGTATTCTGAAACTCCAAGAAGTAGTTTTGATGAATTCATCCAACATTATTTTTTTCTGTGTTACAGAGTTCCAACAAAAGGCCTGTTTAGGTAACTTACAAAAGAATGTAGAATGCTACATTGTGATTTTCACAATTTAGAGGCAGAAAAGAGTGTGATTCTTATTTTCTTTCTCTTTCCAAATGTGTTTTGCTTCACAAATACTTACCATTACCTACATGTAAGGCAAAAGTCGAGACCCTAGAAGTGGATGAACAATAACTGCATGACACACTGTCCAGGGTCACTTGAAAGTGGAGTGGGGCATTCTGGCTGAATGTCCATCTACGTTTCTAGTTACCATTACAACAGCACAGGAAACCCAGCTTCACACAATAGACCAGAAGTAATCACAGGTAGGACACTGTCTACCTTCCCATAGTCCATCAATGACTAGTTCCAGCTGCACACTTACTCCTTCAGTCACTGTGCCTTGATTGTCTTGTCCATCTTCATCATCATCTTCATCGTCTGCTTCTCCTTTCTGAACAAACTCATTTCTTGTTCGAAGATACAAATCCCAGAGCTTACAAGCAGCTTTATATTCAGGTGAATCTGGCTATACATTGGCAAAAAGAAAATTAAAACCCTCAATTTCATATTTTTATTGTGAATCAACTGCTATTTAAAATTTTTTTTTCTAGTATTGGAAATTAAGCTACATTTCAGGTTTTTTTCTTAATTCTTTGTCTTTTATTTTAAGGCAGGGTCTCCCTAAGTCACTAGGTTGCCCAGCCCCGCCTTGAACTTGTAATCCTCCTGCCCAAGCCTCAATGAGTACTGGTTCTACAAGTATGTGCCACTATGCATGGCTCAATGGCTCCAGCAGAGACCAGAATTCTAAGGCACAACTATGAAAAATCTATTACAAAGTTTACACTCTATATAGTTAGAAGATATAGGGGTTTCAAATCCTCTTCTGAGATACCAAGCACATATTTTAAAGACATTATGAAATCACATTATTTACTTATGCCCTATCCTCTTACAAAAACACTTGGGCAGAAGATAAATGAGCTACTAAATTAAATCTACGTATTACTCATACATTAAGAAAGTCAAATAATAGGACAAGACCTCCCGTAAAGGAAGTTAATGATGTCCTGATATTCTTCTTCTTTTTTTTTTTTTTTTTTTTAGTACCAGGGATCAAACTCCCAACTTTGTGCTTACCAGGGTAGTGCTTAAGCCACTGAGCTAAATCCCCAGCCCTGATATTCTACTTTTAAGACATTTAATACCTTCAGATTTCTGGACATGAAGGGTAATATGCATGAAATTTCTTAGTAACAAACCATGCTGAATTTAAAAAAAATGTTTTAAAATGCATTCATGAACTAGAAATAAAAGTGAGAACCCAGGTGGGTGTAGTGGTACATGCCTATAATCCCAGCACTTGGGAGGCTGAGGCAGGAGAATCGCCGAGTTCAACATGAGCTTGCATTACATAACCAAGCTCAAGGCCAGCCTGCATTATATAGCTAGACCTTGTCTCAAAAACAAATGTACAGGCTGGGGATTTAGCTCAGCGGCACAAGTGCCTGCTTTGCAAGTGTATAGTCGTGAGTTTGATCCCTAGTACAAAAAAACCCCCAAAAAACAAAACAAAAAACCAAATGAACAAACATCCAAAAGTGAGAACCCAGGAAAATTAAGAACTCAGAAAACAAAGTTCATCTTAAGGGCATTTGTAAGATAAGACAAACCATCTTTTAGTGTTTGAAGGCATCCTGGACTATAAGGATGGAAGACAAAGGCTAGAGTCTACAGAAGCTGGAATTCCAAAATCACAGTTGCACAGTAAGTGGGACCTCAAATCAGTTCCTGTGCTGCCAAAGAGCAAAGAAGACTGCCCACATCAACCTTCAATTATCTGAAACCAAAGCACTGCAAGCAGTAAAGAGTCGTAAAATGAGTCTCTAAGAGTTCTTCATTGGAACCTAGTCTGCAAAGGCAGGCCAGGTAGCTGATATAAACAACAAATTGAAGATAAATCCAAAAAATATGAGCCCATAGTCAAAAACTTTGAGACATATAAGAATCAAAGAATCACCAGAAAAAGCTAGCAAAAATGACAGTGAAACTAGACAAACACATTAGTAGAATAGCAAAGACAAAAAGACATTATAAAGATAGAAAGAAAAGATCTTTAAAGCTACTGCAGTGATACTAACAGATGACTAATAGCAAAAAGGAATGAAGAAAAAAACCCAGTAAATTTGTAAGTAAAAAGTACTTATGCCAAGCATGGTGGCACCTGATAGCAAGTTGTAATAGGAGGGCTGCAGTTCAATCCCAGCTGGGCAACTTAGTGAGACCTTCATGCAAACAAAACATTTAAAAGCAGGAGTGGTGGTGCATGTCTGTAACCCTACTACTCTGACAGGCTGAGACAGGAGGATCATAATTTTGAGCCTAGGCTGGGCAATTAAGTAACTCAGCAAAACTTTGTCTCAAAATAAAAAATAAAAAATAAAAAAAGGGCAGGGGATATAGTTCAATGTGAAGGTCCTGGGTTCAATGCTTAATACCAAGATATAAACACATTTTTAAGAACTGAAATAAATAAAACACCTTTAGTCGGTAGCTATACATCCAAACATAATAATTACTAAAACTGTAAAAAACTGAAATGTTCTAGCTTTAAAAGATAATCAATTGGGGCTGGGGATTTAGCTCAGTGGCATAAGCGCCTGCCTTGCAAGTGTGCAGTCGTGAGTTTGATCCAAAAAAAAAAAAAAAAAATGACACTCAATTGGACCGGGGATGTAGCTCAGGGGCATAAGTGCCTGCCCTGCAAGCGTGTGGTCCTGAGTTCAATTCCTGGTACTAGAAAAAAAAAAAAAGATAAACAATTACACAAATATAAATTCATACATATGGGGCCAGAATATAGCTCAGTGGCACAGTGCCTACCTTACAAGTACAAGGTCCTGAGTTCAATGCCTGGTACCAAAAAATAAAAAAAAGTCACACATATGCTATTTACGGGATACATATATGACAGAGATTTTAAAATGTTTAGTAAGTGGATATTTCAGGCAGGAAATCTAGACTTAAAAGATTTTGGCACCACAATTAACAAGCAGATCATGTGATCTAATAAACACACAGAGCTTTGTGTCCAATAAATTCTCATATTCAAAAAATTCATAGTAGCATTATTCATCATAGCCAAGATATTGAAACCAAATGCCCATCAACTAGGAAATAAACAAAATGTGGTATACTCATACAATGAAACACATTGTGTCACAAAAGAAATGAAATACTGATACACATTACACTATGAATGATCCTTGAAGAGATTATGCTCAGTGAAAGAAGGTAGTAAAAAATTATAACTGGACAAGGAGATCCACTTAAAGCAGTATAGTTTCCAGAAGCTGGGAAAAGGGGTAAAGAAAAGTGCCTGCTACAAAGTTTTCTTTGGAGATGAAAATATGCTGGAATTAGCTAGCTAGTGGTAATCACTGTACAACATCTGAATAACTAAAAATCCCTCAATTCTACATTTTAAGAGGATTGTGAATTATAGCTCCTTCAAAATCATACATACAGTCTTAAAAAGAAATCTAAGCTAGGCATGACTATGATGCCTATAATCCAAGCACTTTAGGTGGCTAAGGCACGAAAATCACAGGTTTGAGCTTAGTCTAGGCAACACAGTGCATGTCTCAAAACTTAAAAAAAAGAAAAAGGACTAAGGATATAGCCCAGCGCAAGGTGCTATGTTCAATTCCTAGTATTGCCAAGAAGGGGAAAAAAAGACAAAGAAATCTAACATTCACAAAAACGCATTCAAAGCCAGGTGCCAGGTGGGATGGCACACATCTGTAATCCCAGCATTTGAAGCTAATGCAGGATGGCCACAAGTTTGAAGACAGTCTGGGGTATACAGTGAATTTAATGCCAGCCTGAACTATATAGTGAGACACTGTCTCAAGAAAACAAATAGTAATAATAATAGTAGTAATAACTATTATGTCAGTTATCCCCGATATGATCAAAGGAGTCAATCCAATTTCATAAAAATGTGGTCAATTTTAAAAAATTTTATTGGTACATTTTAGATAGACATAATAACATTCACCATGGGGAGTATGTATCTGTACATGGTATGTCTTGCTTCCTTTTTTTCTCATTTCCCTCCCTTCAACCCTTCTTCCCTTGCTTATTTATGAAAGCTTTGTTTCCCTTTTTTTCTCTTTTTTCTTGTGCTTTCTTTCCTTTCACCCATCCCCCTCCCTTGTTCCCCTTCTCATTTGAGCATTTTCTTCTCATTTCCCAATATCTGTTACACATTTTGGTCCTTACTTATACTTTCGATTTCTCACACCAGAGAAACAATGTAGTATTTAAACATACTCAACAATTTTTTTGTACTTGTTGATTTAACACACTAATTATAAAATGGTTAAGAAAAAACCAAGGGTCAGGTATGATTAATTCAACCAAAGAATTATAAAACCAAAGAAAATGAGGAAGGAATAATAGTATGGTCCAGAAATAAACTGGCCTATAAACAGAATAAAATAGAAATAGACCTATAAACACATAAAAAGGAAAATACAGTACTGACATGACACTATGCATAAATGCAGAGAGGATGATGTTGGTTATGCTGAAAAAAACATAGATTCCTATCTCATAAAAGACACACACACAAAAAAAATAATGCCAGCTGCATTAGTTTTATATATGAAAAAAAAAAACTACAAAAATATGAGAGAATAGTTTTATAATCTTTGGGCAACATGATTTTCAGAAACAAAACACGAAAGAAAAAAAATCACAAAGTCAAAGGTGGATTGTTTTGTTTGAGACAGAGTCTTACTAGGTAAGTTAAGACTGGCCTTGAACTCATTTTGTAGCCCAGGCTGGCCTTCAACTCACAAAGATCCTCTTGCATCAGCCTCCCAAGTGCTAGGATTACAGGTGTGCATCACCATGCTCAGCAAAACTGGATAAAAATTTTTTTTTAACTGGATAAATTTGATTTAAAATTTTTAAAATTTCTGTTTATCAAAAGAAATTGTAAAAAAGGAACTGCTAATGTAGCTCACTGGGAAAGTATGTATTTAGCATGACAAGGTCCTAAGTTCTACCTCTAGCACCCCTTCTCCAAATTAAGAAACACAACAGAAGATAAATAAAGCATATATAATTGAAAAATAACATCAAAAATATTTATAATGTTTCAGAACTGAGTATAAACATGAAAACTCAGGAAAACATGGGCAGAAGATCTAGGCAGACACTTTAAAAGTTCACAATAGGGGCTGGGGATTTAGCTCAGCGGCATAAGCGCCTGCCTTGCAAGCAGGCAGTCGTGAGTTTGATCCCTGGTACCGACAAAAAGAAAAAAGACAAAAAAAAAGTTCACAATCATGAATATTGCCTTTTTACTAATAAAAAATTATCCATTCCAATCAAACAGAAAGCACTACTCACCTGCCAGATTGATAAATATTAAAAATCTGGACAATTGGGGCTGGGGATTTAGCTCAGCGGCATAAGTACCTGCCTTGCAAGCAGGCGGTCGTGAGTTCGATCCCTGGTACCGATAAAAAGGAAAAAGACAAAAAAAAAAAAAAAAAAAAAAATCTGGACAATTATCAAATCAGGTATCTTTCAAATTTGATGCTTTCTTACCTTATAATAGGCCTTTGCATTGTTGAAAAGCAGCTGGAAGTCAGCTGTCAGCAGATTAACATCATCATACTCTTCCATTTTTAGTTTTTGTTGGATTTTCATCAAGTCAATGGGCTGAGAAACCACTTCATAATAGTCAGGCTGATTTCTGTTATAATTTAAATGTTTTTAATGATATTAATCCAAGGTGTATAAAAACTAGTTACATTTAAAAACTATCTGTGGTAACATCCAACATTCCAAGTAATAGACCAAATTACAATTTGCTGTAAGACTTACTCCCATCATTTTAACTACAAGAGAGTAACAAATGCAAAACAGATATATTCCCATTTCAAAATACATATTAGTGATCTAAAAACCTAAACTCACATCTGTGATAGGCTTTTATATGCTAGGTATCTAAGGACTACGGTGCCAGCCCTAAAGCCTTGTCAATGCTACCTTTTATATATGAAGATAAAACGCCTTTCATGGTGTTCAAAAGTGGCTCAACACCGATACGTGTTTCACAGCTCTTTATAAACTTACCAAATTTTTCTCCAGTTAGTGATCATATATTTTCTAAGTGCCATCAAGTGCCTATACTCATACTACCATAATAACAATTACTAAGGTTAGAAAAGAGAAAATAAAGCTTTTTGTTTATGGAGTTTACCAAAATGAAAAGGTACAAAACACTGTGTATCTACTTTTAACCAAAGTATTTTTTTTTAAAATAAAATGTATAGGAATGATAAACACAAAAATCAGTAGAGTGATTATATCTAGGAGTGGAGGAAAACACCATGAAGAACTCTGAACATTCTTATAATGATAATTTTTTTCATTTCCCAAGATAATTTTTTGGGTCTTGGATTCATGGATGTTTATTATTCTTTTTGGTTTTCATCAGAGTTCCACAAAACAAACCTTCTGGAGAATGATCTAAATAACTCTTCCTAAATAATTTTTTCAATTCTCTCATTGGATTTTTAGTTTCCTTCTGGATGTAGGAGATAAATTATCACATACAAAGAACGTCATAGTTATTAAGGATTTAATGTTTCTTGGGACCTTGGCAGAGATATGCAATAGCCATTCTTTTAGTGTGTATATTAAAAAATTTTTAAAATTTTATTCTGACATAAAGTATGAAAGAGAAACACAAAGAGCTTTTTTTAAAAAACCACTTGAGTAAGCTCTGACATGACATTCTACCACCCTTGATGTTTTATTTCCTACAATACAAACAAGGACCACAATTCAACCATCCAAATCAAGAAATAAATTTTGATATAGTGCCATCTAATCCTAGACTGTTCATAACTGGCCTGCTGTTCCTAACTTGTCCTTCACAACAAAATAAGTGCAAAACCACATGTTGCATTTATTTGCATTTTCTGGTTCTTTTTATTCCGAAATAATATTTTTGTTAAACTTGATTTTCATGGTCATCACTCTTTTAAAGATTAGGGCCCAGTTATTCTGTAGTCTCTTTCAATGAGTTTTTCTGCCTTTTGGATGATTAAACTCATATTATGCTGTTTTGGCAGAAGCATAAGAGGGATGCTTATGCTTATCTCACTGTACCCTATCAGGTGGCACATGACTTTGCCTTGCTCCATTACTAGGCAAGTTAACTTATTTTTTCTCCTGGCACTGGGGGTTGAACCCAGGGCATTCACACTAAGCTATATCCCCATTCCGTTTCCTTTTGAAAAATTTTGATATAGGGTCTTGTTAAGTTGCTCAGGTTGGGCTCCACTTGCAATCCTCTTGCCTCATCTTCCTAGAGTGTTACATTATAGATGTGCACACCACACCAGATTGATGATGTTAACTTTATTTATTTTTTAAATTTTTTTGGTACCGGGGATCGAACTCATGACCTCTCACTCACCAGGCAGGTGTTTATGCCGCTGAGCTAAATCCCCAGCCCAATGATGACGATGTTAACTTTAATCAGCTGATTACAGTGTTTCAGCCATGTTTCTATACTGATCAACTTACTCATCTCTGCTTTATATTTTATAGCAAAGTGCCTTCAAACAGCTGATTTCTCATCATACTTTAATTCATTCATTTATTTATATCGATATGGGCTCTTGGATTTCTATTTTACCAGGGAGGTTAAAAACTTACTTGATAATTATTCTGATGCTCAAACTGCTCCAGGTTTGGCCAGTAAGAGTTCTTTTCAGACAGCTTCTCTTTTCTCTCTTGTCTCTGTCTCTCTCTCTCTTTCTCTCTTTATACTAGGGATTCAATTCATGACCTCGAGCTTCTCTTTTCTTTTTCTTTAAAAGTTTCCATTTTTCTTGTCCTTCTGACATGTTCCCATCACCCTCTGAGCACTTTATTACTTTATGGAACCATACAACATTCTATCCTCATCTTGTATTTTCCTATCCTCAGGCCTTGAAATCAGTTCAAGGAACTCTGGTTCCTTTTATCATGGTAAATGGCATTTAAAAACCAAGATATGAGTACAAGGTGTGCTTACTTTACCTTGGAGTTGTTCCCAGGCTGCCTCAATGGACAGAGCTAGTCAATATACATATGCTTATAACAGTGTATATTGGAAACCATGAATTCACATCAGTATGAACAATTTCAATTCAACACAGTATTCACTCCGTACACAGGGCTCAATCCAGTTTTCTTTCCCTACTTGCATATTCCTTATCAGCTAAAGATAAGCCTGGCTCCCATTATCTATAACATATTTACATGTGTGACTAGTTTCTCGTATGCTCTCAGTTTTCTCTTTGTGCCATCCTATTACCAGCCTATCCTGATTTCCTCAACCTATTCAGGCCCTGACTTTCTCCTCCAAACTAGACCATACTCTGGTGTGGATGCCCTTCTTACACCCCTCTCAAATTCTCACATTCTACAACAGAAAACTACCACCACCCTTCTCCAAACACGGACATCCTCTTTCTTTCTCTACTTAGGCCAAAATCCTGTACCACAAAACCCACCTACATGACCATTTCCCTACCATGCTCAGGCTCTGACACGCCATGGTGCAACACTACTGTCTACCTGCTCCCCTCCCCATTTCCAGGAATCCTTCCTTCCTGCTACCTCTTGTCATCCATGCAGACACCCATCTTGTTCAGCCTCGCCTAGTGACTTTTGAAATGAATTCTTCAGGAAAGAAAGAAGAAATTTTTACAAATGTATATCATCTATTTATGGTTTAAGTAAATTATAACATTAAGCCTGAGGAGATAAAAAGGGTATTCCATCTGCTATTCAAAGAAAGCATAGGAGCATACCCAAGATACCTCTCTTCATGAGAATCCAATGAAGTGACTATATTGGGCTACCAGATTTTGCTACCATGGTCCTCACATTTTCAGAATTATCAGAGACAAAAGGAAGATAAGGATACTGAGATACATGACCAAAGGTACGATTGTACCTCTGCTTTTCAAGTATAACAGTTTTATTTTTTTCCATTTAAACATACACACAGAAAAACAGAAGTGAAAACTGTCACTATGGTCCAGTTAATGACATTATTAGTATTTTTATGAAGCTTCTTTTAGACTTCTAGGTCCATGTGTGTGTGTGTGTGTGTATACACACATATATATATGTAAACAAAATTTAATTAATTTGTATAGTACATATTCTTTCATAATGGCTTTTCTCTTTTCCTAATAGGTGAGGGTGCCCTAACACAACATGACTGCAAAACAGTCATAAGCACGTTATAGTTTAAACCAGAACAGTGAGAAATACCAGCCCTGATGCACAAAACCTGCTCAACCACCTCTTTCTTTATCTCAGGATGACACATTCTAAATTGTTTTACTGGCTACTGAAGAGCATATTCTCTATTCTACTATAGCTAGGTTCCCAGCCAATAAAAGAGCTTAAGTGGGGCCAGGGATTTAGCTCACTGGCATAAGTGCCTGCCTAGTAAGGTCTTGAGTTTGATCTTGTGTACAAAAAAAAAAAAAAAAAAGAGCTGAAGGGTGCCAAAGCCAGGTCATGCCTTTCACATGTCTTCTTTTTCTTACTAGCTGGTAGGACAGCTGTGTTGAGTCATCTCAAGACCCCTCACGCACAGGTGATACCACAAGGACAACAGAAAAAATAAGTACTTGGGCCCTGAGGACTTCACAAACTTTTGTGCAAGAGAAAGGAAGTTTTCTTTTCAGCCACAGTTAATACAGATGTCTTAGTACAAGCAGCTAATAAAGTGAGGTAAGAGATTCATAAAACGTGTATTTCTAAGCAATATACATGTCTTCTATAGAGGGGCAGTGATGCCTTGGGCACAAGGCTCACATTTTCAAGACTGCAAGATGAAAGTACTCCAGAACCCAAAGTCTGTACCCTTTGCCCCAGGCTACTAAGACTGCTGCTGGAAAGGAGGCAGCAGATGGACACACCTTCCACAGAGGGGTTTCCTGTACTCTGGTCTGATGTTCTTCAACACTACATAATGATTAGAAGACAGTCTTCATAAGAAGACTTAAGTCTGAACACTGATTATCTTTAGAAATTCTGTGAACTTGTGTAAGTTCTTATCAGAAAACTATGATAGTACATCCAGTTTAAATAACATATGAACTGGATACAGTACTGCATATAACACGTGATTAATAATAAACACAGACTTTTATTATTCCATGTCAATTAAACCATGGCTTTCAAGACTACTAGTGACAAAACAGTTTAAACCTGGAGACAGGCCTGGGGATGTAGCTCAATGGCTCAAGTGCTTGCCTGGTGAGTATGAGGTGTGAGTTTGATCCCTAGTTTAAAAAAAAAAAAAATCCGGGAGACAAATTACTTTATTTTTAAAACAGCTCTTCCTTTGTGGCCATGACTAAATTATAGGGCTTTTTAAAATTCAGGTCAATAATGCTATATCTATCTGTTCTTTGAGGTGAGAAATACGCTCATCTTGGAGGTTGTTGGCCACCCGCTCATTTTAGAGGTTGCTGGCCAACTACTGCAGCATAAACAATCACAAGTCAGTCTTGTTAATGTTACTAGCTCTATTAGTTTCCCATAGCTCCCGTAACAAATTAACAACAAACTTAGGGGCTAACCATTTATCATTTTAGTTCTAATAGTTGGAAATCCAAAATGAGTCTTAATGGATTAAAATTAATGTGCTGCTCAGAGGTTTTAGTGAAGAACCTGCTTCCTTGCCTTTTTCAGCTTCTAAATCTTGCCTGTATTCCTTAATTTGTAGTCAGTCCTATTCCTCCAACTTCAAAGCCAGCATTATAGTAACTTCATTTCTCCATCTTCTCCATTTAAAGTGAATACACTGTGCCCAGGGATAATCTCTCCAAAGGTCAGCTCTTTATCCAATTTCATTTTCATGTTCCATTTAACCTAGCATGGTCACAGGTTACATGGATTAGAATATGGACATAGATTTGGAGTTATTATTCTGCTTAGCATGTATGTCTTCAGAATAAGTAACTTTTAACTGGCAGGATTTTGATGATATTTTTATAGCAAAACAGGAAGGATGAAACACAGTTATCAAAGGATGCTGTGTGCAAAATGTCTCTGCTTGCTTATTTATTTATTTATTTATTGGTACCAGGATTGAACTCATGACCTTGCGTTCATGCTTGCCAGGCAGGCGCTTATGCCTGCTGAGCTAAATCTCTGGCCTTTATTTATTTTTGAGACAGGGTCTCACTGTATAATTTAGACTGGCCTTGAACTCACAGCAATCCTCTTGCCTCAGCCTCTCATGTGCTAGGATCATAGGCATGCGCCACCACACCCAAGATGTCTCTGCATGTTTTAAAAAACTGGTCTCTGTTATGTATAACAGAGAAATTCACTGGTATTTTAACAACTATTACAGTACTTTTTAAAAACATTAACTGTCAAGGAACTACAGAAGAAAGAACAAACTAAGTACAATTGTAGGACAGAAATAATGAAAGCGAATCAACAACAGAAAATAATAAAATTAAGGTTATTTTTTGGAAACAGTTAACAAAATTAATAGTCTTAGCTAGAATAATGAAAATAGAAAGTTCAAATAATAAAAATCAGAAATAGAAGAGGAGGCATTATAATCAAAACCATGGGGAGAAAATGGATCATGACAGAGTATCATGAAAAACTGGATGACAATAATAAAAGGATAGAATAAAAGAAATGGATAATTTCCCAGAAATACACAATCTATCAAGACTGCAAAAGAAGATGTAAAAAGCTTGAAGAGACATACAATGAATGTAGAGACTAAATAGTAATTGAAAATTTCTCAGTAAGAAAAACCGCATGGTGGCACATGCCTATAATCCCAGCACTTGGGAGGCTGAGGCAGGAGGATTGTTTTGAGTTTGGGGCCAGCCTGGACTACACAGTGAGATCAAGGTCAGCCCAAACTATAGAGTAAGACTGTCTCAAAAAACATACATACATAAACAGAAAAACCTTAGACTTGGTATTTTCATGGGTGAATTTTATCAAACACTTAAAGCAGAACTATTATCAATCCTTCAAACTTTCCAAAAAATAAAGAGGGGTCACTTCCTAACTCATTCTATAGAACATTGCCCTAACACCGAAGGCACTATCAGAAAGCTATAGATCAGTATCCTGTATAAACACTGATACAAAAAGTCCCCAAATATATTACCAAATTGAAATAATTAGCATTAAAAGGATTACACATCGTGACCAAGTATTCTTGGGATGTTTCAACATACATCATTTGAGCCTTGCATAGCTAAGGCAGGAGGATTGTAAGTTTAAGCCCAGCTTGGGCAGCACAATGAAATCCTGTCTCAAAATTAAAGAACAAAAAGAAAAGAAAGAGGAAGTTGGGGAAGTAGCCCAATGTGAAAGCCATGGACTAAATACCAAGGCCCTTGACTCAAAACCCAGTACCACAAAAAATGAAAAGAAACAAAACAAAATAACCATTAGACTGATTAATGTGATACATAAACTAACAGAATGTAGGAAAATAACCATAATCACATGATCATCTCAACTAATGCAAAAAAGCATCTGACAAAACTAAGCACACTTTCATGATAATACATTCAGTAAATTAAGAGTAAAGAAAATATCTCAACATAATAAAAGTCATATACAAAAAGCCCATAGGAAATATAGTCTTAATGAAAAACTTAAAGCTTTCCCTTCAAAACTGGAAACAAGACAATCATGCCTACAAGACAATCATGCCTATTCAACAGAATACTGGACATTCTAGACAGAGGAAATAGGCAAGAAAAAGAAATTAAACACCCAATGGGAAAGGAAGACATAAAACTATCTGAAGATGATTTTTTCTGTAGAAAATCTTAAAGATTTTATACACACACACTTGAAATATCCCTTAAAAATACTTCAAATAAATGAATTTAGCAAAACTACAGACAAAAATCAACATATACACAAATAGTTGCATTTTTATGTTAACGATAACAACCTAAAAAGATACAGAAACCAATTCTTTTACAATAAAAGAGAAAAAATTTGTAGAAAAAAATAACCAAAGTAACAGAATTGTATAATGAGAACTTAGCAATACTGCTGAAAGAAATTAAAAGACAACAGAAGGAATGATATCAAATATGTTCATGGACTGGAAGAGTTACCATTTTTAAAATCCAACACAAAACTTTTTATAGATTCAATACAACCTCTATCAAAATTCCAATAGGATTTTTGCAAAAACAGAAAAATGTATCCTAAAATTCATGCCAAATTTCAAAAGGCATCAAAACAGACGTAGGCTAGGCATGGTAATACAGTCCTGTATCTCAGTGCTTGAGAGGCTAGGGATTGAGTGCAAGTTTGAAGTCAGCTTGTAGGCTACACAATAAATCGAAGACCCTGTTTCACAAGGAAACAAAACAAAAAACAGGGTAGTCTTCAAAAAGAACGATGTTGCAAGACTCATACTTCCTGGTTTCAAAACTTACTGTAGCCAAGCATCACTTAATAACTGGAATGAACTCTGAGAAAACATCATGAGTTAATTTTGTCATAAGAACATCATAAAATCAACTTATACAAAGATGCCTACAATATCACTAAGCAATATGATGTTAGGGAACATCACTGCATCTACAATCTGTCAGTTACTGAAACATGGGGTATAGCACTGTATAAAGCTACAGTAAAAATGTGTGATACACATAAATTAATGGAATAGATAGATTTCAAAAATAAACTCTTGGGTACATGGTCACATGACTTTTTTCTTTTGAGACAGGGTCTCACTAAGTTGCTAAATTGCCTAAGTGTGGCTGGAACTTGTGATCCCCTTGTCTCAGCCTCTCAGGCATTACAGTCATGTACCATCACACCCACCTTCAAATGATTTAAGGGTATCCAGATCTTTCAATGAAGAAAGGAGGTCTTTTCAACACATGATCTGGGAAAGTTGAATATCTACATGTAAAGAAGAAAGCTAGACACTTTCTTTATACCAAATGGGAAAGTTAACTGAAGCCGGGTGTGGCAGAGCACGCCTATAATCTCAGCATGCTGGAAAGCTGAGGCAGGAGGAAGGCAAATTCAAGCTCAGCCTGAACAATTTAGGAAGGCCCAGCTCAAAATAATAAAAAGGGCTGGGGATGTTGCTCTGTGTGAAAGACCTGGGATACATCCTCAATAGGGGGGAGGGGCAGTTAATTCAAATGGGCTTGACAGGAAGCCTGAAATTCAAGCACTTGAAAGGTTGAGGCAGAAGGATCTATGAGTTTGAAGCTATCCTGGGCTACAAAAATAAGTTCAAGCCCAGACTGTAGCACATAGTGAGAACTTGTCTCAAAAACAAAAACCAAAAATCGCAAACCAAACCAAAAAAAGGGGCAGGAGAAAAAAGGGCTAAAAACGGACCGAAATTCTACATTTAAGCACTAAAACTGTAAAATACAGAGTTGAAATTTCATGGCACTAGATTTGGCTCTCATTTTTTTTTTTTTTTTCCTTTTTTGTCTTCATGAAAGTGAAAACCTTTGGGCATCAAAAAAACATAAAACAGAGTGAACAGGCAACATGCAGAAAGTAGGAAAATATTTCCAAGTCATATATCTGACAAGAGATCAAATCCAGACTACACAGAGAACTCCTAAACTAAAAAAAGAAACAAACCCTCAAAACTTCAAAAATAGGCAAAGAACTTGGACATTTCCCAAAAATGATGTACAAATGAGTGTGAAAAAAGTACTCAAAATCATCAGTAGTTACTGAAATGCTAATCAAAACACAATGGTATACTATCGTCCATCCTTTAAGAGGGCTACTATAGAAAATAAGGAAGAAAGGAAAGAGGGAGGAAAGGAGGACAAAAGGATAGTAGGTATAGACTGGGTTTCTTTCTTCTTTTGGATCTTTTAGGGACAGGGTCTCATTATACATTCAGGCTGGCCTTGAGCTCACTTTGTAGCCCAGGCTGTCTCAAACTTGCAATGATCCTCCTGCCTCATCCTCCCAAGTACTGGGATTATATGCATGAGCCACCATCCTCAGCTTTTGTTCTTTTTTGAGACAGCATCTCTCTATGTAGTTATAGTTCAGGTTGGCTCTAAACTCACTATGTAGCCCAGGCTGCACTCAAACTCATGATGATCCTCCTGCCTGTGTCTCCCAAATGCTAAGTAGGAATGCCAGGCAGCAAGGATAGATTCTAAAAATACACTGCTAGAACATTCATTATAGGCAAGAATGTTAAGAAATTAAAACTTTTATTGCACTGTTGGTGGGAATGTAAAATAGTATTGCTATTATTTACCACAACATGTTACATGCTTAAAAACTAGAAGAATTAAAAATTATTCAGCAATCCCATTTCTAGGTATTTATTCAAAGAGATAATAATAGGATCTTAGAGATATATCTGCACACCTATATTCACTTCAGCATTATTTACAAAAGCTACAAGGTGGAAGCCACACTAGGTTACTGATAGACTAATGGATAAACAAAATGTGATATACACATACAATGGAAAGAAATCCTATTGTACACTACAATACGGATGAATAATCTTGAGGGCAGTATGCTAAGTGAAATGACTAAGTCTCCTGGTTTATCTGCGCATGCCACTTAAAGTCTTTTGTGTGCATAGGTAGAACTTTTGAGAGGTGCTGGAACATAGGGGTATGAATTAGTAAGTGAAGAATTTATAGCTAAACATAATTTGGGAGGTGAAGCTTGGTTGGAGGAAGTGGGTCCCTAGGGTCATGGCCTGGAAGGATCTATCTCCTTCCTAACTCTTTTGATCTCTCTCGCTTTCTGCCTGCCATGCAGAAGCTATTTGTCCCCTGCCATGCCACCCTGCCTGGGACCCAACTATGGACTCAGATCTGTACAAAATAAGCCAAAATAAATCTTTCTTCCTTCAAGCTGTGGGTATCAGGTATTGCAGCTCACTGATAAGCAAGTACTAAGACAGTTATAAAAGACAAATACTGTATACCTCTATTTATATGCAGTATCAAAAGCAGTCAAATTCATAGACCAAAAACAGAATGGTACTTGCCAGGGGCCAGAAAGATGGAAAAATGGGAACTTGTTTAATGTTTAATAGGAACATTCTGCAGGCTGTTGCACAACATGTTACTACACCTAACACTTATTGAACTGTATATTCAAAAATGGTTAAAACTATAAATCTTATGTTTATCATTTTTTAAGTATTAAATTTTCTTTAAAAAAGCTTTACTGTATCTTCACAACTAAGAATAAAGTTGGATCTCAGTATCCTAAAGCCATTTCTTCCAAACTCTTTAAACAGAAATCCTGGACAAGATTCTCCCGCTGTATTGATGTATTTCTAACTCACCTTCGCTTTGGTGCCCTAATGAAGAGTTCACAAAGAAGTCTGCCCTGTTCATCCTTATAGTCTCGGATAGTATTGTAGAGTTCATGGCACACAGCAATCTGTACATAGAAAGAAAAATCACCAGAAAAGTAAACAGAAAGCCAATGTGAACATAAGGATTAAAGACTACTCTAAAAAGAAAATGAAACTTTTTGACCCACAAAAGGCAAATAGAAAAGAGAAAATCCTCCAATTGCCAGATGAGAATTCAAGTTTGAAGAATGCTGCAACTCTCCTTCAAAATAATCTAATGAAGTCTTAGGTATCTTTCATCAGATTTATACTACTGGTGATTTTTTTTTTTCCTGTTCACAATTCTTTTGCTTAAAATCATCCAATAAAGAGGTTTTCATTACAGCAAAAATAAAATCTAAACTTCCACTACTGCCTAAAAGGCCTTATATACTCTGGCTGGGTGAAACTCACTAGTCTCCTCCTTCCTGACAATTTTTCTGTAATTACAATATACCAACCCATCCCTGATCCATGGATGATTGTTTTTATACAGAATCTTCCAGAAGATTCAGGCCAAAATGGCCTAAATCATCCAAACTTTTCTTATTATCACTAGCTTCCCTCACCTTGAACTCTAAGCTTCATATGAAAAATGGGCTTGCCTCACATGTACCTATATCCCAATCACCAGCATAGTGCTTATCACATGACAGGCATACAATTAATTGTTAAATGAACATGTGTCATAAAATACTGATATTCTTTATTGCATTATTAAATTATACTATTACTATAGGACTTTCAGCTAAATATATACTTTTCATTAAAAAAAGAAGAAAAAGAAGTAAAGACACCCTGTATCTCAAATACTTCACCATAAAAGGAGGGAAAGGCAGGGAAATCATGAGAAAAGCAGTCAGAAACTGTGCCACTCACAGGATCTACTGTTGGAAGATTGGACAGTCTCCTCCTTTTCCTGCTTGGGCCTGGTGTGGGTACAGAATGGTGTCCATCATCAAAGTCCCCACTGACACTGCTAGAAGGAGAAGTAGCTCTTCTTCTCTTGGAACCCATGGAATCCAATTTCTTCTATAAAAAATAATTAGCCACACTGTTATATTTAAATTCCAACTCTGCCACCAAGCCTCCAATTGGTTACCTGACACCAAACTAGGTCACTAACTGTTGCAAAAAAGTAAAACTGGCAGTAAGTTTTTTTACTTTCAACTTTGACAACTCAACTACTTTGGGCCCCAAAGTTACCCTGGACTGACATTTCCTAAACCATGTGTGGTGAGTGAGTGGTACAACAGTGCCCTGGAGGTACTGATTCCTAAGCCCCTGAGGTCTCCAGGCAGCCCTCTGAGACACAGGCTCTAAAATAGCAGCTGTTAATGTCAGCAGCTTCATCTGCTTTTCTGTGAGCTTTATTATTACGATCATTTTCCAAGTGGGCCATGATGTAGAAAACACCAGGAAGCAAGCCTAAGGCAAATTAAGTGTGTACGTGGGGTAGAGGTACTGTAGAAAGTTACCTTTCTAGCACTTTGGATTCACCTTGAAAATGAAGTTTCCACACTCATTAAAGCAGGATTCACAAGCTATGCCCCTAAAAATACTTAATCATGATTTCTCTTATGTAGGCAAAAATAGCAAAATGGTGCTTTGAAACTTCTATTAATTCATACTATCTCCTTTTCACACATATGATATACTCTATACCAACAAATTTTGAAATTATAACTTTAAGTGACTACATCAGGGACAGCGAACCTTTTAGAGTGTTCAATGATTCAAACAGCCTGTTGGCTAGAGGATCAGTGAGAATACCTCATAGGTAGGCTTTTAGGTTCTGTTTGGGTGTTCAGAAACACAAAAAAACTGTCATTGTTTTGTTTTGCAGCAGTTTTAGATTGGATGCTAAGAAAATAATCTTAGCACAATTTTACAAATACATATATGTGACTATAACATAAAAAATAGAGAAGCACTGAAAGAATCTGCTATGGTTACAGAGAAATGGTATATACTCAAAAAGTCTACAACTAAGGCTTATCCAATATAATAATAGTATCAACATAATACCAAATGGTACATTGCAATCTCAAAAGTCTTTTTCTAAAACTAGAAGAAAAAAGCAGATTCCAGTTTCAGTCACAACATTCATTTTCAGGCAACTAAAAATTAGTAGGAACAGTACAACAGTAGTTGCCAGTAGTGCCAGAAGAAAAGTTGGGGATTGTGAGGAAACAGAAAACAGAAGCAAATTACACAAAAAATTGTGGTAAGCAACTAAGAAATAAAAGGAATCTCATACATCTTCCCCCAAAATAAAGTCCACATGGAGTTTAAGACAATCTACCATGATGATGTTCTTCAGACTTTGACTTACTTGTAAGTATGTTAGTTTAAAGTTGGCTAAAAAACTTCTAAAAGCTTGAAATAAGGACACCCAATTTTTGTCAGTATTCACTTAACAAACTGGCCAAAATTCAAGTAAAAGGACGTAAGGACCAATCCTTTGTAAACAAGCTATGACAAGCTCACAGGTGAATTTGATGAACACAGGAAGGACCTTTTATGGAGAGGATAATAAAAATTTAAAAAAGATGGGAAGGAAAAGGTAAGGAACGACAGAAAAGGGAAAGGGTGTAGATAATCAGTAATTTACCAGCTTTACCAGAGCACAACCAGCGCCTCGAAAAGCCAGTCTCCTCATTATGTCTGAAGGCCAACTGAAGCCAGTAAGAAGGCAGGACTTTAGAAGTGCTGATTCAATGTTAGTATATTCAAAACTGAAAGAGAAGGCAGAGAAAAGGGAAATCGAAAAGAGTCAGAAGGAGCAAAAATGAGTATGGATAGAAAAAATTCAAATAAAACTGCTAAGAAAGACAAAACTATAGAAAACAGGAATATCAATTCTCTTGTACCTATAAACTGCTGCAGAGGCTCAGGCACTAACACTTCCTGATTGTTCCTTCACTTTATTTATTTTTGTGACACAGTCTCACTATGTAGTTCAAGCTAGCCTCAAACTTGTGGAAAACATGCTACCTCAGCTTCCTGAGTGCAGGAATTACAAGCATGTGCCATCAAACAAGGTCATTCCTCCATTTTAAAACCGAATACTTTCATATGCTTAAAGTTGTCACACTAAGGTTCCCCTTTACTCACATGGAATGACTGTCAATTCCAGGAATGGAGCATGCCTGCTCAAATGCCTCCTAGTCAATAAGAGCAGAGGTCAATCACAGAGCTGAAAAGGAGAGTGAACACATGTGTGAGGCTCACATGTGACACCACGAGTTAGCAAAGCTGGAACAAACCAAGAATGGCTCATGTGAGCCACATCTGGAAAACCCTTTCCCTCTCAAAATTCAGAAAAAGACACTTCTTCCTTATTTGCATTGGGAAGACATCACATATAAATTTAGTAAGGTTTCTTTAAAAAGTCTTCAACTATTTTGGCAGTTAAAAATTATTTTTATAAATAATCCAATAAATATCAAATAACAAAACATGTAAGTATGTTGTTTAGATGACATAACACCCAAAACTTCTGGAAGCATTTAATTTACCTTGGTAAAACAAGAAAAAGATGCAATATAATCACCAAAAATTTTGAACCCAAAAAATACATTTTAACATGTAATCTGGAAGTCTTGCCACAAAGGCAATGTGCTGAGCTGAAAAGCAACAGGACATACATTCAGATTAGGAGCTCCAGACCTTCCATCTTTCCCTGATCCTGCTTGAGTTATACCCTCTAGGATCTGTTTCATTTTTATACTGAGAACAAGAAAGTGTACACGTATCATTTTGGATTGCTGTTACAGTGAAAGGAGACAGAAATCACTTTGAAACTTCAAAACAGGACTCTAGGACCATGTTTCCTGCGACAAGAACAGCCTTCACTTTTTGTAGCCTTGCCTTATAGAACAGTGTTGAATACACAATTTACCTTTTTAATAAACATTCTAAAAGTGCGCTTCAATGAGACCTTTAAAAAAAATGTCAATGTATGTAGTTTAAAAAGGCATCCCTTCAAGTAATCCGTTTTTCACGAAGAGGAAAAGAAATAGCCTAGCTCTGTGGCATGTACCTGTCATCCCAGCACTCTGAGAGGCTGAGACAGGTGGAGTGCAAATCTGAGCCTGGCCTGGGCATCTTTAGACTTTGTCTCAAAAAAATAAAACAAAGGGGCTGGGGATTTAGCTCAGCGGCATAAGCGCCTTTGCAAGCACGTAGTCAAGAGTTCGATCCCCAGTGATATACCTCAACGTGAAGATTCTGGGTTCAATCACCATGTTGGGGGTAGGAGTGGGGAGGAGAAAGGAAAGAAATAGATTTTGTAGTTCAACTCCAGCTGTAAGCCACAAGTCCAAAAGCCTGATAACCAACAATTGACAAGAAGCAATACAGAATACATAATGTGTAACTAGAATACTGACTCATACCCATTCTATTTTGATGATATATAAACTTTTAGTATTATTCTGTGTTTCCAAGAATATTCATACTGTAACACATGGATAAAAGTCTTGGAAAACAAGATTCAAAGGTAAAATAAATAAATAGAAAAATATTTATACAATAATCCTATTTCTCAGAGAAAAATCATCCTTTATCATGTAGGTTGTTTTTCATATTTATGCCTTAGTTACCTACTTTCTTAAGTAAATGTGAACAAATCATATATACTATTTGGTAGCCTATGTTTTAACTAAGAGAAAATTCTTCCAAGTTAACGTTCTTCCTCATGCTTAATGGTCTGATAGCACTTAATCATATACACAAATATACCACAATTTACATTGGATGTTTCAGTAAAGAATTATTAATAAAGGTATTTTGTATACTCTTAAATCCCAAGAAAGTTACCAAGGCCCTTCCATTGACCCACACACATATTTGCTACAGTTTTAACCTCAAGTATGTCTTCAAAACATACTTTCCAATCTTCCATTTTGGATCTTAAGATTCAAATTATGATCAAATGGTTAGCAACTACCAAAGCAAAAACTACATTTCTCTTTAATATTTGTATTAAGTCCAAAATACTTCCAAGCCGTATTTGGAGAAAAGCGTACTCCTAAATGGGGGTGAGAGGGAAGCCACTATCATTTTTGAGGAGTCTGGTTAAAATGCTTTACTTCAACATACGCTACTACATTACTGCAAGAATTTCTAAAATCACTCTACTGTCATTTATTCTTCAAGACTTCGTCTACACTTTTAACACTTTCTTCCCCTTTAAATCGAATTACTTTGGTATAGTAACAAAGCTGCTTTCCTTTCAGAAGAAAACTTTCTAAGGATAAAAAATATTTTATAACCAGAGAACAGTTTTCAAAACCCCGAAGCTTTGTTGTATTGTAGATGAAAAGCTGAAATAGCTAGTCTTTACTCTGAATATAAGTCCCATTGAAAGACGTTCGGCTTGAACAAATCCTCCGAAAAAGAGTTCTTAAGTTTTTCTGTCGAACCGTCAAGAAACAAGAACCTAAAAAGAAGGCCCCATGTTGAGGAAGAAAAGGAGGGCTTTCCTGACCTGTCACTGGTACGGGGACTAAGGGAAACGTTGACAGCTTTGAAGCTGTCCCGCGACCAGCGGGAAAGAGGGGCGCGGGAGCTTCCGGGCCCTGGCGCGCCTTTGTCCCGGCCAGCAGGTGCGACGAGGCTGCTGGGCCCGCGCGAGGCCCGCCGCGCCCCGCCCCACGCCGCGCCCGGCCCGACCCGAGCGTCCTTACGGCCGGGGCGGAGCCTCCTCCCGCGCCGAGGCCCACACAAAGGCCTGGCAGCTGGCCGTGAGAGAAGGGCCCCGCCTGGCCCGGGACCGGCCTTACCCAGCCGCTCCGCCGCCTGCAGCCTCGGCCGCGGTCGCCGACCGCTGTGCCCCGCCCCGTAGCCGCCACGGCTGCTACTATTGCTCCTCCGGCCACGGCCACTGCCGTCGCTCCAACACCGCCGCCCTCACCGCCCTCACCCCTCCCTGTACCGCCGCAAAACCAGCCCGCGGCCGCCAAGCGATCCCAACGCTGCACGACACTGCGTGCGCGCGCACGCGGAAGGACGGCGACGCGCTTTACAGCAAGGGCGTGCGTACGTGGTGTTGGTCCGGGGTCTCATTTCGCACGTGGCTCCCGCAGAGTCACCTTGATTCTGCTGTTCTGCCATCGCCGTTTCCAGTGCCAGCATGAAACGGCCAAGTAAGTGGGGTTGTGAGGCGGACGTGGAGAGGCCCTGTTTCAGGTAGTTGCTCTTCGCGTCGGTCTCTGCGCAGACGTAGGAAGCGAACTGTAGGTAGGCCAATGTCTGGAGCCGCGTGGACCTGAGGGCGGGAAGGCCCCGCGTAGATTCGCGGGCTCGCTGTACAGCACAGAGGCCTTCCCCGAGGATGGAGACCATCCGCGCAGATTTTTACGGGCGGCAGCATCTGAACTTGGTTTCGGATCCAGTATTTCATCTTCTACGTTAGCTGAGAACCAACTCTTGAAGGCGTACTTAGTTTTGTGAAATTTTTTTAATGCGGATTTTTACGATTATTAAAGTTAGGAAAGGAAATAGCCTTCCAAAATACGTGTGGGTCAGTTAATAGTAGGAAAAAGGAGGAAGTTTTGCATTATGCAGAACGCGCCTCTAAAAGCTAACAGTGGGCCTGATTAGTGATTCTTTTTTGTTTTTCCCCTTACGGGGGATGGAACTCAGGACCTCGCGCTTGGGAGGCAAGTGCTTATACCGCTGAACTAAATCCCGGACCCCTGATTGATAATTCTCTAGCCAAAGTGGTGGTCGCTTTAGAAATGGGCTTTTGTGTGTAATTTCTGCACTGTGAAAAGAGGTAGGCATTGAGAACTGGCTCCATCCTAAATATCTTGACTCAGTGGGATTTGAAAGTGGCATTTTTTAAAAATTAGGTGCTGTATGTCAGTCTTAACATAAGGTTTGATACGTAATTCCTTTGTTTCTGTATAGAGTTAAAGAAAGCGAGTAAGCGCATGACCTGCCATAAACGTTATAAAATCCAGAAAAAGGTAAATTTTTCGTGGGATACCTTTACCAAACATGCTGCTGATTTGATTTCTGCTCCATCTCCTTTTCACTGGAAGTCTGGATTAATAATTTAGGGACTGGTAGACCATGGGCATCAGGAGTGCACCTGTGGGGAAGTAACCTGTAAATTTTGGTTAACATAATTTTTTTAAGCTGGGTGTGGTGGCATTCGACCATAATCCCAGCACGTGGGAGGCTGAGGCAGTATTGCTGGGGAGTTCAACCCAGCTTGAACATCATAGTGAGACCCTGTGTTTTTTTTAAAAAAAAAAAAAAAAAACAAAACAAAACACTACATGATTTCTTTTGGGAGTGATTATTATTTTTTTTTTTGGTTGTTTTATACCTACACATACATACATGTTTTGTCTGTATGATTCCAGTTAAACTTTCATTTTTCCGGGATTCCGGGATTTTTTTTGGAGACAGGGTCTTACTGTGTAGAATATATAGATTAATGTTGAATTTCTTATGTAGCCCAGGCTGACCTCTGACCTCAGACTTGGAGCAATCCTGAGGGCTGGGATTATAAGCATGCACCACCACACCTGGCCTTTTCTAAGACATTTTACAGACACATCTATATTACAGCCACGTTGATTTCTCACTTAGAATTCTTAAAAGGAATATAGGTTTGTTTTGTTTTCCAAATAGGTTCGAGAGCACCATCGAAAATTGAGAAAGGAGGCCAAAAAACGGGGTCACAAGAAGTCTAGGAAAGACCCAGGAATTCCAAACAGTGCTCCCTTTAAGGAGGCTCTTCTTCGGGAAGCTGAGCTAAGAAAACAGCAGGTAGGTTAATCAAAACGTTGATCTGTGATGTGGTGTGGGTATGTATGGTTTGTGTGTATGTTTGTATATACACTTTTAGTCTAATGGAGAAATTTGTACACTTTTTAAGTAAGGTAACAGCATCAGTCAGTCTCTGGCTAACTTTATCTTCTGGACACAGCTTGAAGAATTAAAACAGCAGCAGAAACTTGATAGGCAGAAGGAACAAGACAAGAAAAGAAAACTTGAAACTAACCCTGCTGATGAGCCATCTAACATTGAATCTAAAGAGGTAGGATTTCATTTCTTTCAAGAAATGGTGCATATCTATAATCTCCACACTCTGGGAGGCTGAGACAAAATTTTCAAGCCCAGGCTGAGCAATTTAGATGAATTTTTTTTTAAAAAAAGACTGAGAATGTATAGCTCATAAAGGACTATGTTCAGACTCCTAAAAAATTAGCCAGGCGTAGTGGCACCCTCCTGTAATCCCAGCACTTGGGAGACTGAGGCAGGAGGATCGATGTGAGTTTGAGACCAACTTGGGCTACAAAGTGAGCTCAAGGCCAGCCTAAATTGCATAGAGAGACCCTGTCTCAAAAAGACCCAAAAAAAATTTCCTTGCCACTAATTAATCAGCTATGGAAAACATGAAGAGAATACAAGTTACAATTACTAGTATGTCAATTTTGTGTTTTCCCCCTTTATATTATCTAGGAATTTGGACAAAGCAAAACTAAGCGACCCAAGCTGACCAAACAGAGTCCGAAGACAGTCCATTATCAGGAACTTAAAAAGGTACCTTAATCTAGGTCAGTGTCTAAAAATGGTAATGAGATTTAAAAATAGTCATTCCCTGACCTGGTATCCCTATAAAGTGGGAATTCTGCAAACTTAACTAATAGGAGGAGGATGATTATGTTCTTGATGATGCTGCTTTCAAGTGCTGTTACCCCAACACACATTTCCTACCTATAATTAGAACCTTACAGAGGAAATTCCATGTGTTAGTTTTGGGTTTGGTTTTTGTTACTTTTAACCACAGGGTCTCACTGTGTAGTGGTAATCCTCCTGCCTCAGCTTCCTGAGGACTGAGAACAGGTATGTGCCACCATACCGCTCTAGACTGTTCTTTCTTTGAAATCCATGTTGATCAAAGTCTGCTAAGCAAGCTTCTGTGTTGCCTTCCTGTGGGAGAAATGATGAGCATTTCGGTATTCTTCATTACACGTGAAGACATGAGATCCAACTCTGAACTCCTTGCTAGGTAAATGTTAGTAGGCTCATATTAAGGGCATTCCTAAAAAAGAAATACTGTTAAAATTGTTCTTGCTTAACAGGTGATTGAGGCTTCAGACATTGTGCTAGAGGTATTGGATGCTAGAGATCCTCTTGGTTGCAGGTGTCCTCAAGTAGAAGAGGTGATTATCAAGAATGGGCATAAAAAGCTGGTACTTGTATTAAATAAATCAGGTGAGCAAAAGGGGGGGTGCCTGTTGTCTTTTGTTCACTAATGAGGTATGAGGAAAACATCTGAATCAGTCTGATCCAACTCTGACCTCAGCAAACCAGAACACATGCAAAGACAGTACTTGTCAAAGACAGTGGGGAGCAGTTGGGAAGTGGTGGGTTGTTTTTTTTTTAACTTTTTTTTCCCCACATTTGTGAAATCCAATTTTTGTTAACTTTTTATCGGTACCGGGGATCGAACTCTCGACCGCCTGCTTGCAAGGCAGGTACTTTATGCCGCTGAGCTAAATCCCCAGTCCCGGAAGTGGTGGTTTCTAAAACTGGTTTTCCTAGCGTTTTTTGTTTTTTGTTTTGCCATTCAAACATTCATTTCTCCCACAGGAAAGTAACAGAAGCTTGCTTAGCAGACTGATGCAATATAGACTTCAAAAAAAGAACAACCTAGAGCTAGATGTGGTATCACATGCCTGTTCTCAGTCCTCGGGAGGCTGAGGCAGGAGGATTACCAGGAGGTTCAAGGCTAGCCTGAACTACATTGTGAGAGCAACCCTGTGGTTAAAAAAAAACCAAAAACCAGGGATAATTCACACAGGGATTTATGTGGCTTAGAAGGTCTATTTGGCCTTCATAAAGAAGTGCTTTACTTAAAAATGTAAGCTTCTGTAACAGTTTCTTATAGGAAGTGATGAATATACCAGATTACTTCCTTTCTACACAACATGAGAGTATTGGTACAGGAACAAGATAAATTAGACTGTGACAGAGTATTTTAAATGAAATAATCACATAGTGGGCCTGAGCAGCAGGAAGAAGAAAACCCAGAACACAGACTTGTGAAGCAGAAAGTAGGAACAGGGTCAAAAATCATTTTTAGGAGTCAGAAAACAAGTGGCTGCAGGCTGTGTTACATTGTAGAGCTTGACTTAATCCTAAAAAGGTAAGCAATGCAGGAAGAATTGAAGTGTACACGTTAAGCTGTATTAAGACAGGCAGCGAGAAAGCTTGCCTTCCCATTTTCCACTTCAGTCCTTTTATAAAACTAGGAAAAGGCAAATAACGTGAAATCCATAATTTTAACAGTTTATAAACTCAACAGGTGGATCAAATTAAAGCACATGTTGTGTTCTTCATTTCTATCAGATCTGATACCAAAGGAGAATTTGGAGAATTGGCTAAATTATTTGACGAAAGAATTGCCAACAGTCGTGTTCAAAGCCTCAACAAATCCGAAGGACAAAGGGAGGATAACCAAGGTACACTTAACTGTTAGTGGTGGGAAGTGTTCTTTCTGATTTTGGATGGTTGAAATATGATGAGTATATGAGAAGTTGAGTTAAAATGAAAAATAAAAAGATCCAACTCTGATTTCATCCAGAGATCGTCTGAAGAAATAAGAGCCCAGTAGCAAAGAGCTGGGCTCTGGTGCTAATTTCTTGAGTTTTACGTGTTGTCAGAAAATTAAACATGTATTTAAAATTTTACCAGGTGAAGGCCAAGAAAAAAGCTTTTCCATTGAAAAATAATGTTTGTTTTGGCAAAGAAGGTCTTCGGAAATTTCTTGGAGGTTTTCAACAGACTTGTGGCAAACCTATACAGGTTGGAGTAATTGGTAAGTTTCAGTTTATCTCATTCTACCTCTTAGCCAAGAATTTTTCCTTCTTAAGAACAAGATTATCATGAAATAAAGGACTTGCTCAAAACTGCGCTTGCCACTTCACATCACACACAAATACAGCTTAAAAACTTAATTGCTGCCAGGTTCAGTTCTTTACTAAGACTGGGCACCACAGGAAGTTGAATTCTAAAAGCCCTTGTTAGCTGGGGGGATAGCTTGGTGGTACAACACTTTCCCGACATGTTTGAGGCCCTGGGTTCAATCCCCAGCACCACATCATTTCATCACCTGGGTAAGACATGAAGCTAAGACAGGTCAGTATTGAACTAAAACACTACAGTCCAACTCTGATGTCACTCTAAACATCAGGCAGACTTAAAATTGGGCAGTGAAAATTTTGTAATTGCCAATATATTAAATGTCTTATATGTGTGGATTTCCCCCTTTTTGTAGGTTTCCCAAATGTGGGGAAAAGCAGCATCATTAATAGCTTAAAACAAGAACGAATATGCAATGTTGGTATATCCATGGGGCTTACAAGGTAAAACTTTTATTACAGATGAGTATTTTCATCATCTTAAACCAATTCCTTGTTCTTTATTTAAACCTGTCAGTGAAAGGAAAAGGGTCAGGCCTACAGTGGGTAGGGTAGGCTTCGAGGAAAATCTGAGCTGTCCAGTTCAGTTTAAAAGACAAATGAATTAGCTTGATTAAAAAGGAAAACTGCCTCAGACCAAGTGTTTTTTCTAAGCCTTGAGAAGAGTATAAGAGCTTTCCAGGTAAAATACTATTATGTTAGAAAAAATAGCTATTTGTTAGGTAGATGTAGACACTATAATGTAGTTCTTTTTAAAGGGGTGGATATTGTTAGGTTTTAGATACCTATGAAGCAAATGATGACAAACTGGATCTGACTCACTGTGCTGAGTGTTTTCAATCCAACCCTGAGCTTCATGTTCTATGTCTTCCAGATAAACCGGTACCCAAGTAATTGCATCTCTTTTATTTTAGGAGTATGCAGGCTGTTCCCTTGGACAAACAGATCACAATCATAGATAGTCCAAGTTTCATTGTGTCACCACTTAACTCCTCCGCAGCCCTTGCTCTTAGGAGTCCAGCAAGTATTGAAGTAGTAAAGCCACTGGAAGCTGCCAGTGCCATCCTGTCTCAGGCTGATGCTAGACAGGTAAAAGTGCTCCCCCTTTTTTTATTTAGAAGATTTTGGTGATTTTTTTAAAAACTACCCTATTTAGGTAAATGATAATTCTTGTTTTGCCTTTTTTTTTTTTTTTTTTTTTTTTTTTAAAGGTAGTTCTAAAATACAATGTCCCAGGCTATGAGAATGCTCTGGAATTTTTTACTAATCTTGCTCAAAGAAGAGGTCTACACCAGAAAGGTGGAAGCCCAGATACTGAACGTGCTGCCAAACTGCTGTGGTCTGAGTGGACAGGGTAAGGCTTATTAATAAAGGAACTGGTTTGTTGGTTTATTTTTGTTTTTGGTACCAGGGATTGAACTCACAACTGACTCATGCTTGCCAGACAGGCGCTTATGCCGCTGAGCTAAATCCTCGGCCCAAAGGAACTGGTTTTTAACAGATATTTTTGTTTTAAAACCAGTGCTTCGTTGAGTTACTATTGCCAGCCCCCTACTTCTTGGACCCTTTCTCCGCATTTTAATGAAAGTATTGTGGCAGACATGAAAAAGGGCTTTAATCTGGAGGAACTGGAACAGAACAATACACACAACATACAAGGTGTGAGAGACTTGTGTTTCACTGCTATTTTCCTCTGTTGACATGCTGATAGTGGTCTCATCAGTTTTTGGTGGGGGCTGTTCCTTTCCTAGCCATCCAGAGCCCTTGTTCAGCCAATAGCGTACTTTTTTATTCTTCGGGTCTGACAAATGGAATAATGGAGGAGAAAGACATACCTGAATTGCCCGGACAGAAGAGAGAAAGAAAACAAGAGGAACGAAAGGATGTGAAAGATACGGTTAGTGACCAGTAAAGTGTTGATTGTGAAGTTGTTAATGTAAAGTGTGTTTTCTGTGAGTTAAAGCTGAAGTGCTTTTCCACCATTGGTACAATAAATGGGAAGGGGTTAAATAGAACAAAGTATTATGCAGTTGATTGAAAGAAGCTCTCCATACTAAGTATTTTTTTACACATCCTGTTAGGTGTATTTTCAAAAAATAACTGGATTAAAATGCAGGCAAGGATTACTAATTGTGCCAGTTCTCTGTCCCATAGGAAAAGATCTCAGACATGTCACCTGTAGAAGAGACAGGAGAGGAGGCACTACCAGAGGAACCTATCATAGCAGGTGAATTTGGGGCAAAGGACTTCACAAAGCAGCTTGCTATAGAATTTTGTGTGTGTGTGTGTGTGTGTGGTGTTTAAATCTTCACTTTCTCTCCCAATATAGGTGACCCGTCTATAAGACCTTGTATTATCTTGGATGAAAAGACTAAAGAGGATGATGCTTACGACTTCAGCAGAGATTATGTGTAACAGAACTCATCATTTTATAAGGATTTTCTTGACATTTCAGGCAAATTGCTAACCAGTTGTATATGTATAATGTGCTGATTTTGGTGTGGCATAACTTGTAAAAATTTTGTGAATATGTATCTTGTACACATTAAAGTGATTAAACAATTTACAAACTGTCCATATTTTATTGAAAAAACTGACTTAGTACAGTGAGGGGACAGTAGTAGTTACCTGGAAGCAAAGAAATCTAAAAATGTATGTTTTACATATACATCAGGCCACAGCTTCCAAAATTAAAATCCAGTAGCAGTTTGAACTGGCTGTACTAGTTATACCAGTCATACCAGTCCATCTGGTCGGTTCACACCATAGTAAGCAAACACTTAGTAAGGCAGATGGAGACATTCAAAGTCCCATCTTGAAAGCTGACTACCAGATTGGACAAACTCAACTTTATCCAGATGAAACAATCTTTTTTCACTTCAGTTGCTACAGATAAGCATTGACGCCCATCAATTGTTAATTCTACTTGTGCGGTCTTCCAAGATTTCCTGAGAAATAATTAACTGTTTTACTTTATGTTCGAGAGCTCCGTATGTCTTCGGATTAGGCTGAATTTGCCTGTTGGATCTGGGATATACCATTTTTCCCAAATATCAGTGTATGATGCAGTTCTTCCCCATGGCTTAAAATGTCCATTCCAGTGGAGTAACTTGGCAGCCTTTACAAACTGTGGTGAATATCTTTTTCCAGCACTGGAACCTTAAAATTGAGAAAGCCAAATGATTATGACAGACAAAAGCAATGCCATACCAGACTATAGAATAGTTAAGGGAAATGGGCTATATTGGAGCTTTCAGTAATGAGGTGGTTTTGGGTTTTTTTTTTTTTTTTGGTACCTGGGATCAAACTCATGACCACATGCTTGCAAGACAGGCGCTTATGCCACTGAGCTAAATCCCCAGCCCCAGAACTTTCAGTAATAACCCATTGTGGTACAAGGTTTGGCACTATTGGCTTTGCCATCAGTTATTTCTACTTACCAAGGTGGCGAACATTCCACATAGGGTCGATGTTAGAGTGCTGCTGATAGAATACAATAAGCAAAGGAGGTGTAGTGATGCTGCCAGCCAGTGTTCTGCTATATAAGCCTTCTCTTGGGAAAGATGACAAATATTAGTGACAGTAGTGACCAACTCCTTTCATTAAGATTCCTTGGGGTTGAAATAGCTGGGCCAGTTATATACTTACTCTACATTAAGTTTCATCCATTTCTCCAGCTGGTTAGTTATATTCTGTCGTTTCCATTCTGTCAGATTTGCAACAAAAACTCCAGGATTAAAGGAACAGGTGCTAGCTTTCATGGAAAGCTTACGAATTCTTTCCTTTTTGTAGTCAAGGTAGCCAATGTAATTGTACTAAAAAACATGGGGTAAATGTTTCAGTTTTGAAAAAGAGTATATAACCTGTGAAAAATTAGCTAGTTGAGTCAGGTGTGATAGCACATGCCAGTTAATCCTGGCACGTGGGCTGGGGCAGGAATTTTGAATTAAAGAGACCCTCTCAACAGCCTTGAGGGTGCAGCTCCATGTAAAGCCCGGGTTTTAATCTTCAGTACTCAAAAGGGGTGGGAGTTACTATGGTCAGCAACAAAAGGTTACAAAAAGATTTCAAGTAAGTTGGGACCTAGCAGACATTTAAGGTGAATTGGGTTAATTCCATGAATGTACAGAAAAGGCACCGTGAGTTTAGTTTTGTTTTTGTGTTTTTGAGACAGGTCTCACTAGTTGAAGCTGGTCTTGAACTCACTATTCAGCCCAAGCTGGCCTGGAACTTGTATCCTCCCATCTTAGCGTCCCAAGTGCTAGGATTACAGGTGTGTCACCACACCTAGTTTGAGTTTTGACATGAAATATGAAGGGAATAAGATGCAGCAAAAAGAACTCACTAAATTTGCCACCTCTTCCTTTTAAACTATTTTACAGGGTGCAGGGTATCTAGTGAGTAGTTTTACCTGATTCCCTGCTCCACGAATGACAACTTTAGTAGAGGCTGAGTCGCAGTCTTCTGAAAACGCAGCTGCATGTCCTGGCTTCAGAGGTGTATGGTACAGGGCAAGAATATCACCTGAAATGGATATGGTGAGGTGGAGGACCAGGTGATGATGACTGCAACATTGGTTGCTTGGAGGCTGCCTGTGCCTCCCCATTGTTTCTCTATAAGGTAACCTTTACAGGAGACCATGAATAAGACACCCATAGCCTGCAATCTAGATACTGACATTATTACCTTGCACAATAACATCATCATCCATGTATATGGCCTTCTCTGCATTGGGAACCAGAATTGGCAAATAGAACCTTGCAAAGGTTAACTGGAAAAGAAGCAATGGTATAAGATATAGTGTCTATCCTTTTATTTGTATAAAAATTAATAGACGTTCTTGGGACCTTTGCAGAAAATATCCAAAGGACTCTTGGAACCACCTAGGCTTGGTCCCCAAGGAACTATGCACTGTACCCACATTAGCTTGGTATTTTAATCATTTCCTAATATCCACAAGTATCAGCAAGGATGCATGGAACTCACTGGTTTCATGGACTCCACCTGGTCAGGATCCTCCTTTACTTTCCCTTCCAAAAGTTTAGTGTCAAAATTCAGAATTTTGTACCTGATGTTTTTCAGTGGGCCACTACTGAGCCATGACCTAATGAAGAAAACACACCACAGTTCAGTTTTAAATATTCGTGTTTTCAAGCCATAGCCTTATCTTTGTGCTCTTCCTAGTATGAGCATAATTTAATGTAAGATACCCTAAGAACCAAATAGATATTTTTGAGCTTTATTCCCAATTTGAGCATATTCCCAATGCCTTTATCTCTTGAGACTCGATTGCCTCATGTGATGTGAGGGTATTCTTACTAATGTCCCTCCATGTACCAAAATTCTATAATTAACTTCTATCACTAAAACACACACACACACACACACACACCCGTTAGGACATCCCATCACCACATGGACCATTTCTAATACACTAGTGAAAAAAATAAGTAAAAAGTACAATCAAAGAACTATTAACAATTCACTGATTAAATGAAAATTGACTATTATTAAGTATAACCCACCAACATCTGAGGCACTGTCCAAGTGTTTCTTGAAGTACATGATTTCTCTAGTCCATTCCAAATCAGAATTTTGTGTACACTTAAAATACAGCCTTGTTTGTTTTCTTGGTTTTTGAGGTAGGGTCTCACTATGTAGTTAGTTCAGGCTGGCCTTAAATTCACTATGTAGCCCAAGTTGGCCTCAAACTTGAGGCAATCCTCTTGCCTTAGCCTCTGGAGTTCTGGGATTACAGGAACTTGCCACCGCACATGGCAACTATAGTTATACTCTAATTTAGTATTTGTTTTTATATCTTGTTGGGTCCTAAGTCTGAATCAGAGAAAGCCACAAGTACAGAAATATTATACAACTTTGACAAATATGAATTTCTTAGTCTAGCTGTTTCTTGGAATGAACTTTGTCTCATTTTCATGGATAAACTCCCATAAGGCTGAGTTTTTATTATAGCAATTAACATATTCCCAATGGCTTGAACCACCAGGTGGCTTGTACCATCGGTGGTACAAATGAGTTGAATCACTTTTATTGGCCTTTTTACTAATAAAATTAGTCAGCTGCTTGATTAGACAGTCATGCATGGTTCAAGCCACTCTGCAGCAAGACACACTAATTATAGTCCCATCATGAACATGTTAAAACAGTACCATTCACTAAGCAACTACTCTGCTAAGTGGTATACATATTCCTTATATACTGCATTTGACATTCCCTAAATTGAATACTGTTTCTTGACTCAACACTCCCATAAATACAGATGAGGGAATGGCCTCCAAGTTTCTCCAAATACCGTGAGCTAGGATTTAGATCGCAGTCTCTCCTCGATTCATCTCACTATCTTGCCACTATGCACTTCCCACTCTAGACCAGAACTAAAGTCTGTCTACAAGATAAGGAATTTGTGATTTTTAAGTCAACATTAAGAAAGCCTTATTATCAAAAAGTTTCAGTATTATTACCGAAGCAGTAACTGAGGAGTTAACAGTATATACAGCACAAGATCATATCATTTCTGCTGTCGTGGGACATGCTTACAATACATTCATCATCTATGCTGCTTCTATGTGGTATAATCTCAATAGATGTATTATATATATATATATATTACATAGGTAAGCAAATCTCACCGAAGATGGTCTGCTGTATTATTAAGTGTGACAATGTAGAAAATCACACTGGAGCGCGTGTTGTGCTGAATGCTGTTTATGGCTGCAATAGCCCCCCCAAGCCTGTCTTCAGATGAAGCAATAACCACAGGAATCTCTTCTTGTTTCCCATCTACTGCATGACTGGGAGCATCTGGGACAAAGTCTATAGGCTCAAGTCCCAGAAATCCTGAATCTGAAAGGAATACACACAAAGAAGGCACTGTAATATAAATACAAGTGCAACAGTTTCCATTTTTGATCAGAACCTAAGAATGGGAGAGCTGATATGAGGATTTATGGTAGTGACTTACCTTATGCTTTCCCATTAAACTTTAAAACACACAGGCCCAAAACTGTTTTCCTCTATGTAACCAAGCTTTTAAAAAAGAAGTGTTTGATAAAACAGGCTGAAAACACTCTGATACACTCTTAGTAAAAAAGTAACCTTTTCAGAGTACATTGTGGCAATTTGTATCAAGAGCCTTGAACAGGTACATGGCCTTTCAACCAATCATTTTCCCTTGCCACATCTGCTAAGAACAAAATCCAAAATGTAATCAAGTTATAATTTTAGGTTAGTATAGTATGTGTTTAAATGCACAAGGCCTAGTTTTAATCTCTGACACTGCCAAAAAGAAAAAAGTCACATTCCCAGGCTTATGTTCAGAATTTGAATAGAAATCTCTGGATCAGAATGTAAGACTAAAATAAAAAAAGACAACAGAGTGCATGGTACTTAGCAACAGCAAGTATTATTCTGTGTGTGCATGTATGCATGAGCACACGTGCATGTGTGTGTGTTTTCCTTCAGTAGTAGAGACTGAACTCAAGGCCTTCAGAGTGAGCTATATCCCCAGCCCTTTTATATTCTGACATAGGATCTTACTAAATTGCTAAATACCTCCCAGGTTGGGCCTGAACTTTCCATTTCCTGTCTCTGCCTCCCAGAGTGTGGGAATGGGATTACAGGTATGTGCCATTACAGCCAGCTTTTTGTTTTGTTTTGTTCTGTTTTTTGGTTAAAGTCATGCTTTTACTATGTTGCCAAGGCTGGCCTCACACTCACAGTCCACTTGCTTTGGCCTCTGAAGTAGCTGGAGTTACAGCCATGTGCCCACATATAGGCTCCTTCTTGTCTTTTACAATAAAATTGGCCCTTTTATCTGTGGGGCCCATGAATTCAAGCACCACAGATCAGAAATTCTAGAAACAAAATTAGTGTACTAAACATGTAAAGCCTTGTTTTTCTTGTCATCACTATATAAACAATACAATACAGCAACAACATGGTATTTACAATGTAGAAGTCAGTGAAAGTGAACCTTTTAAAGCTATCGATGATAACAACTAGCTAAGGCATATATGCTAAGGATTCACCACCACCAGTAAAAGTAATCTAGAGCAGCTAAAATACACAGTAGGATGTACATAAATTATATGAAAATACTGTGCCATCTTCTATACAGGATATGAGATCCACACCTTTATTGATTCATTTACTTATCATTGAATGCTGAGTCCCTGTTATGTTCTAGGCAGTATCTAGACACTGGGGTTACAGCCATGAGTAAAATATATGAATTCCTAGCGTCACGGAGGACAGACAATAAGCAAACACATATGAGTGTGTGTGTGCACACACATGCGTGCATGCTGCACATAATTCATTTCTTGTGGGATTGCTATCAAAAAGTCTGAAAGTCATTGTATCAAAAGATAAGTTTTCTGGGACTGGGGATTTAGCTCAGCGGCATAAGCACCTGCCTTGCAAGCAGGCAGTCGTGAGTTCGATCCCTGGTACCGATAAAAAAAGAAAAAAAAAAAAAAAAAGTTAAGTTTTCTATGGAATAAAGTAAACTTTCACATGAAAATAATATATGAGAAGAGTTTCTCCTATCATAATGATATGCTTATGATAAGATACTTGGATGAGGGCTGGGGGCTTAGCTCAGTGGCACAAGCACCTATCTGGCAAGTCTAAAATCATGAGTTCAATCCAGTACCAAAAAAAAAAAAAGCAGGATTGCAAGTTTGAGTTCAGCCTGGGAAACCTAGTGAGACCCTGTCTCCAAATTTAAAAAGGCTGAGATATACCTCAATGTGAAAGCCCTTGCTTTCAATCTCCAATATAAAAACAAAAAAGAAAACATGTCATGTTCAGTTTCACATAATTTCAACTGTATAGAAAAAATATATACATAGATAAAAAGACTGAGCCAAAATTTTTAGGGAACTCTAGATAAATAAATAATTTTACCAAGTTTTACTCAGCATTTCTTGGGTATCAACTATCAGCCTTGAGCAAGGAGATAAAGCAGTAAAAAAAATACTGTCTTGAAAATTAAATGCTTTTTCCTTTTAGATAAATTTTCCCAAAAGCATGCATAATCTTTTATACATCTCCTGAGTGCTAGGATTATAGGCATGAGCCACCACACCCAGCTACAAATACATATACTGCTTTAAAAAACATGTCATTAGGGCCGAGGGTATAGTTCAATGATAGAGTGCATATGTATGGTCCTGTGTTCAATTCTCAACATCAAAAAAAAAAAAAAAAAAGCACACTATCAACACTACCAGGCGTGATGGTACACACCTGTAATTCCAGTACTTGGGAGGCTGAGGCAGGAGGATTGCTATGAGTTTGAGGCCAGCCTGGGCTCCAAAGTGAATTCAAGGCCAGCCTAAACTACATAGACCCTGTCTCAAAACAACAAAAAAACACTCTAAAAGTCAAGGGGAAAGCTATTATTTTTTTCTTTCTCTAGTCAACTATAGTGGTTTGCAATCCAACAATGATTTTTGGAGCTAGGTGTGGTAGAACACATCTGTCATGCTGACACTTGGGAGGCTGAGGCAGAAAGATCACTTCAAGATCCAGGCCAGCCTGGACTACATGGTGAGACCCTGTCTCAAAAAAAAAACAAAAAACCTTTTTAATACTCTGAAGACTCAAACATACCTCAATACTAAAGCAAGGCAGTATAAACATCTAATTTAGAACAACTTGCAATGGAATTATAAAATAACATGATGTTTTAAAAATCAGCTTACAAAAAACCTCCATAAAATCAGGTTACAAGTGCTTTTATGATTTATTATTAGAGTTCTAGTGATGTGGTTACTCAAGCTAAATGGAAGTAATACAGGTAAAGAAAAGTAACTAGAGTAACCCTACTGACCAGAATGAATTTCAAATACCATGGACACTTGTGTGCTTTCATCTTCTAAAGTCCTGCACTGCAGAAATGTGAGCAGAGGGCAGCCTACAGGGGTTCCTCTAAGGCTGTGATTGGACATAAAGGAATATTCTGTCCAATCAAACCTTTAGCTAATGACTGCACCACAGATGAGAGTGCCACAGGAGTACTAGGTGTACTACTGTGCCTCCACCCAGAATCTTCTGCAAAGCCAAGAAACAAGCTTTCTGTTCCTTAGAGGACTCAGTTGTCCACAACAAAGTAACCTGAGAGTTTAAAGTGACAGTCTCAAAACTTTAAAAATTGCTTAAAAATACAAAACCAAACAAAAATCTGGGCATCTTGATGCACACCCATAATTAACCCCAGCACTCAGGGAGCCTGAGGCAGGAGGATCAGAAAGTTTGAGCCGAAACTGAGCAACTCAGTGACTTAAACCTTGTATCCAAAAAAAAAAAAAAAAAAAAAAAAAAGATGGAGATACATAGCTCATTGTAAAAGCCCTGAGTTTAAGCCCCAGTACCACCTATCCCCTCAAAAAACTGGCCCATATAATGTAAATTAAGACGTGGGATACAACGAACTGCAATTGCTCAACAGATTTGAAGGCATCAGTAAAAATAACCATACCTGAAACTTCCTTCCTCAGCAAACTGCTCAGGCCAAGGAAGTTATGATGCAAAACCAGTAAAAAGAGAATAACAGCCAGCATCAGAATGACAATGTTTACTGAAACAGACAGGAAAAACATGCATTATCTCTCTTTATCTTTCACTAGGTATAAAAGCAACGTAACTGGAAAGAGCACATACCTTTACGGAATGACATCTTTTTCTTCTGTCTTATATATTAGTTATTAACCCTAAAAAACAAAACCAAGTCCCCAAAGTCAGTAAAGTAACAACATGACAATCAAAACACCTAGACACTTTTACTTATGGAGAAAGAAGAGGAATATATGGTATTCTGTCAATAAGCTGTAACCTGGAAAAATACGCAGCCTTAGCCTAATACATTGAATGTTTCAAGATTAAATCAGAGATAGATTCAGTTGTCTGTGAAGTAACCTAAGAATTTAGAATGCTAGTCTCAAAAATTAAAAATTTGCTAAATGGGGCTGGAGGTTTGGCTCAGCTGTGAAGTTCTTGCCTTGCATGCACAAGGTCCTGAGTTTGATTCCCAGTACCACACACACACATACACACATATACACACACATAAAAATCTGCTAAAGGAGGGAATAAAAAAAAGATAGAGCTTCTGAAGCTTATAGTTCTGTTGGTTAACTACCAACTGTTAAGAAAATAGTGTCCTTGGGCCAGGAATTTAGCTCAGTGTCATAAGTGCCTGTTTGGAAAGCATGAGGTTGTGAGTTTGATCCCTGGAACAAAAAAAAAAAAAAAAAAAGAAAGAAAATGTATCCAGTGTTATCCCTCTGCCCTGATTAATCCTCTCTAGCTCATCTGATACCTTCACTTCATCAGAACAAATAATTCAATGGGAACAAGACTGTAGTGTTTAAAAAAAAAAGAAAGGTAGTATAACTAAATTTATTACACAATTGGGCTGGGGATTTAGCTCAGTGGCATAAGTGCCTGCCTGGCAAGTGCGAGGTTGTGAGTCTGATCCCCAGTACCACCCAAAAAAAAAAATTATTACACAATTAAGTTTCTACAGCAATCGCTAGGAAATGTTTCACTAAAGACAGATTTTATGCAACTATGACAATGGGATTACACATTTGCGAACTTTAGCCCTTTCTAAGCTTTATCTTCACCTATAATACTACTTAACTTTTACAAAGACTTGCTTTTTTTTTTTTGTACTGGAACTCAAACTCAGGACCTTGCGCGACATCAAGCACTTGATTCTCAAGGCCTTTGAAGAGAGGAAAAAGATTGAGGTGTTTCAAAGCTGGGTATTATGGGCCAGACTAACAATCTGGGTTAAAGTAATTCAGACAATCTAAAACACAAACATAGTCATTTCTTCCTAGAGCAGTATATATGAAGTATACTGTATTAATGAACTTTCTCTCTGAAGAATACACATTATATGCCCTGTGCTACGTGTCTCTATCACACTGTGGGCTAAACCTTACCTAAAGAAGCTGAGAGATTGAGAGCTGCTAACATCTGCCTGCTTTGACCCAGCTTCTACTACAACTGGACACACAACACACACACACACAAAACCTCATTCTAATAAATCCCAAACAATGATACACAGAACAATACTTTAGTTCATCAACCTCCAGTAACAGTTACAGATAGTAATATACATGGATCCACATGCATGTATCTGTGCTATTTCAGTTAGCCAGACACAAGAAAACCATAACTCTAGCAAGTATTTAATGTACTTAAGTAAATTAGCATGGCAAAAACCACTTGTTGTGAAAACTTTAACACATGCAAAATGCCAATTATTATAGAGTATGTCTGATTGATATTTCATTTCCTAGTAGCAAAGCTGCCTTGATCTGTTCTTGACCTGCTGAGAAGAATCTTCACAACAAAACTGCAGGTATACTCTAAATTTGTAACACTAATATACTTTTGTAAGAATATACAACTATACCATTTGATCAGCAATCTTACACTATTCACTACAAAAGTATTTTTCCTTAGAAATTATAAAACCTGGGCTGGGGATTTAGATCCGTGGCATAAGCACCTGCCTTGCAAGCAGGCAGTTGTGAGTTCAATCCCCAGTACCGATAAAAATTTAAAAAAAAAAAAATTATAAAACCTTAAAGTACTCATCCTCCTTCAAAATAAATAAAAAATAAAGGTCATCCTCACTTCACACAAAGCCTCGCTTTGAGGGCTGTGCTCTGGCTGATTTGCTGCAGAGCTGCTGCTTCTCTTCCTGTATAACCTGGGTGCTGGCCCTCTCTGCCATTCCTTCCGCAACCTCTTCCTAGTGCTATGTATGGCCCTTCCACCTGCTCATGCTGAAGACAGCAGCCTCCTTAGCTTGGACTCACACAGTCCTTTCACCCAGAATTTCAGGTCATTTGCAGAAGCCATTTCGCCAAGGATACTCAAGAGAAGGCATCACTGGGAGGAACACCTGGAGGAAGCCATGTAGCTACTGAGGCAAAGAGCATTCTTCAAAGGGAGACTATGATATACAGTCTTGAGGCGTAGCAGAAGTAGTAAGGAAACCAGTGTGGCAGTAGCAGAGAGAGCAGAAGTGGGAAGGTTTTGTAAACCATTGCACAGGGTTGAGCTTTTGTTCTAAGTAAAACAAGAAGCTGTGGGAGGGATTTCTGGAAAGATGGAGTAGTAGTAAGCACCAAATTACTTATAAAAAACAAATCACCCCCTTAACACCTGCTCCCCAGCACACAAACAAGTCATCAAAGGTGGACATACCCATTAATATGTAAGAAACTTCAGAGGGCAAAAGACCAGTGTCTTTTTTTTTTTTATTTGCTAGCTACCTACACTTAAAGATACACTTATGGCACTTGTGCCTGCTTCTGGTTTTCCCTCCTGTCACTATGGACCAACTACTTCTGTGAAAAGCCATTCCACTGGTGCTCTGGACACTGATAAATGTTTTCTTGGTGTAGCATCATGTTTTTCTCAGACTGTGGTGGGTCACACCCATCAAAATGTTTAAACATGTTCTTTCAGGAGACTCCCCCACTCTACCTCAGCTGAATCACAGGCCCATCTCTCTGCCACTCTTCACATTTTTTTTTTTTTTTTGGACAGAGCCTGGCTATGCAGTTCATGCTGTCCTTGAACTCACTATGTAGCCAAGTCTGGCCTCAAACTTGCAGAGATTCTGCTCAGCCTCCTGAGTGCTGGGATTACCTAAAGTGTTGAAACAATTCAACATATCCAGCCTCCCCCAACCAGACTTCTGCTCCTACATTCAAACTGCTCTTGTGAAGGTCACTACAAACCAAAATTATCTTTTTATCTTCCCCTCCTTAGTGCCAAAGCCACAGGAAAATTCACCCCACTCCTCCTCCTCAGTTATAGGCTTATTTATTTGTTTACTTTTTTTTCCAGTCAAATTTAACAGTATTTGTTTACTTTTGTCTTCACTGACTAGACTGGAAGCTCTAGGAACACAGGGACTTTGACGAAAATGTTTACTGATACATCGCTGCCATCCAAAACTGCCTGGCAAGTGGTAGTAAGCAGGTGATACTGGTTGAATCTAGTAATCATTCTAGTAATCATGAAAACAAACTACAACATAAGGAAAAACACAGAATTGTAATAGCCTCCCCTGATAGGCAATTCCTTTTTTTTTTCCCAAGATCTTTGTAGTTCAAATACCTAAGGATTCTACAGCAATTGGCATCCTACGAAGTGCACCTAAAAAGCAACCCAGAATATGTTTATTCATAAAGACAACAGAAAGTCTGTTCACACAAGAAATATAGACGTTGCAAGTGAAAGCAGTCCCATGCAAACTTTTGCTCTTCCTTATGTCTGCCCTCTCATGCATGGGCTCCTTCGGAGACCGCGGTCTGAATGTTACTGAAAGGCGGAAAAGCACTGAGAAGATCTAGTCACTTTCTCCCATCCCTCCATGGCTAGTTCCCACTTCTCTTTCAGGAGTTTCAGCTCTTCCAAGCCCCACGCTGAGCTGTCCCACATCTCCTGCGCCTCCCTTCCACCCGGGTCAATCCAACCGTCAAGTATTTCTGGTGTGATGTGGCTGTCTCCTTTGACATACTCTGGCCTCTTAAAAAAGCCAAACCTGATCCACTGGCTGGCACAAATAAGGTGAGGGGAGAATGTGCTAGACGCATGATCGCGGCGCTGGCACACTCCTCCCTGCCCGAGGTGCCTAGAATCTCAGCATCTGTAGCTGACCCTGCCCTTACAGCAGAGAGGGAGAGCCCGCTGACCCCAAAGGGGAGGACTGCCCAAGACGTTTCCCTCTCAACGTGTGCACCCCGCCTAGCTCACTAACGGGGGAGGGTTCGAGCTTTTGTAATATACACCAAGCTTCTGGGGCCAGGAAACCCTTGGCTGGTCTCCATGGGAAAGGCCCACCGTGGGTCTAGGAAGCGGACAAATAGGTTTGTAGATAGAGTTTGGGACCACAAGATGGGGGCTGTCTCCACGCGGCGTGAGCAGCGCACGAGGACCCGGGTCTTCTCTCCCAGAGCATTCCCCCTCTCTGAGAAATGCGGCCGGGCCGCCCTACATTTTAAGACTCGGTAGGGCCCGCTCACGTTTAGGAGTGACAGGAGGTGACGAAACGTCCCAGAGACCCCGCCAGGCCCGGAAAGGCCAGGTAAAGGCCCGGTATGGGTCAGTCGTTCCACCAGACACTAGACGCTGGCCGCAGCCGCCCTTACCTGCAGTGGGAGGTCAGCAGCTGCCGCCCGCGCCCCGGCCCGCCCCGCCAGCACAGCGCCCGCGCCGCAGGCCCTGGGGCCCAGCACACCGCCGGACCGCTTAAGTCTGCTGTACTCCGAGCCAAGCCCACCTGCCCGCTTGCCTGCGAGCTTCTCCGCAGCCTGGCAGTACCGCACCACAACTGCCGGCCGGCCCGCGCCTCTGGCAGCTGGAGCAGATCGGCCAGCAGGCGCCACGGGGCAGCCCGGCCGCTGGGGTCCTAGAGGAAAAAAAGGCCGTCTCCATGGAGACGCGCCTCGCGCCCACAGCCCTTAAAGCCTCTGAGATGCTGCAATGAACAGTTTGTCTGTTCGGGGCCGCGGCTTCCGGAACCCAGCGGCGCTGAGGAGGAACCCTTCACGGATGCGCGATGCCTCAGCCAGATCGCCGCCTCGGCCCAAGCAGGCGGTACGCCGTACTACGGCCAACTGCCAAACTACACGTCGCCTAGCGACGACGCGGGGCGGGGCCACAGTTTGTTCTGGCCTGTCCTTGACTTCCGCTTCCGGGGCCGAGGCCGTAGAGCTCAGGGCTTCAGCCTGCTCACTCTGTGACTTACAGTGTCAGGCTTTGGCTGCCGAGGTCTCTCCGTATTGGCTTCGCTTGCTACGCTGTCTGCCTCCGTTAATCATGCTGGAACATCTGAGCTCGCTGCCCACACAGATGGTGAGAGTGTGGCCCGGGGATCCCTGCAGCCTCGAAGCCATAGTCGGAGCACTAATCCGGTGCTGCGTGGTTTCCAACCCGGAGGATTATAGTCCACACTGTCTTTCCCGAATTGTGCCTCTTGGGTCCTCGTCACTTTCCCTGAAAGGACCTTCTCACCCCTGCACCGTTAGAGTGCTCAGGCTCTCCCAGGAAACCCAGAATTTGAATTGTTAGCGTTAGTGTGGCCCGTGCCAAGGCGGAGTTCCATACCATGGATTCCCTTGGTAGTGGGACCAATACTTGTCTTGTTCTTTATCTCTAGGATTACAAGGGCCAGAAACTGGCTGAACAGATGTTTCAGGGGATTATTCTTTTTTCTGCAGTAAGTATGATTTTACATTTAATTTTTTTTTTTTTACTACCCATCTTGACTATTTAATATACTTTGTTTTTAGATAGTTGGATTTATCTACGGATACTTGGCTGAACAATTCGGATGGACTGTCTATATAGTTATGGCTGGATTTGCTTTGTCCTGTTTGGTAAGAAATTTGTGGGTGCTGGGGCATTAGTGACAGGGTAGGTTTTCTGAGTTGGGTTGCTTTGGTTGGACCCAGTCCCTTGGCCTCAACTTCCCCATCAGTGTTTCTCCTCACTACATTGGATAAATGGAATGTTAGTGTCTGTTGGTGTAAACTGTATGAAAATTTACAGTTTATTTCGTCTGCAACTACTGCAGGCAATAAAGTCAAAACTAGCAAGAATTTCTCTCAGTGCTCACATTGCCTGCTCCACCTTTCTTTCAGGGTAAAGCCTTGTGTGTAAACAGTAGGGCTTGATCCCATCACTCTACAGTATGTTGTCTTGATAGTGACACAAAACTTTCATAAAACTATCAGTTTTCGTTGATGTTATGTTATTAACTTCACCACAGGAGTCATTTGGTAACCAGGCAAATTATACATAACAGTCTTTAAAATTTTCAACAGCTATAATTGATTTTTTTTTCTCTTCTGGTCTAGCTGACACTTCCTCCATGGCCCATCTATCGCCGACATCCCCTCAAATGGTTACCTGTTCAAGAATCAGGCACAGAAGACAAGAAATCAGGGGATAGAAAAATTAAGAGGCATGCTAAAAATAACTGATTGGAGTTTTCATGATTTAACACCTGCTTTTATTTCCTGTGAGATAAACTAAATTGCTTTCATACCCAAAACATGAGCTAAAACCACCTATACTCTAAGAGCACAGCTGTGTATGGACAATTCTTTGTGTTTCATTTCTAACCAGTTTGGACCCAAAAATACTTGAGACCCTATCTTGATAATCTTGTTCTAAATGGAGAACAGAAAACAAAATACAAGTATGTAGTGTTTCTTTCAGGTATACATAAAAAATAAATGCCTCAAACAATAATACAGTTTATCAAAAGTTTTATAATTCATTATAGATAATTAAAAAAATCAAAAAAAAACTCAGCATAAGTCTGGGTCTAAAGGGTCTTTGTTGATTGTTCTACAAGACTTTTAAAAGTTAAAGTTAGAAGTTCATGGTTTTGTCGGATGTGGTGGCACATGCCTATAATCACCACACTAGGGAGGTCAAGCCAAGAGGATTGCCTTCAGTTCAAAGCCAGCCTGGGCAATTTAGCAAGACTCTGTCTCAAAATAAAAAGGGTTGGGAATATAGTTTAGTGCAAATGTTCAGTCCGCAGGAACACAAAAAGTGCGGCAAAATTCCAGTCTTGGTAACAGGCCAGCACGTTTATCTTTCAGAATCTGGAGCAAATAGTATACATATAGAAAAACTTGTGCACTTATTCCCCCGCCCTGGAATATCTTCCCTCAGATACACAGTTGGCTCCCTCCTTTCACTGAGGTCTCTACCCAGGTATCACTACAGTGGAGTTTTCCTACTACCCTAAGAAATAACAATTATATGCCACATCACTTAACCTGCTAGGTCTCATGGCATTTACCATATCTCACAGTTTATATTTGTTAATTGTTCTCACTAGAACATTAGCTCAGTGGGAACAGAGACTTCATTTGGCTCACTGAAACTAACACTTCAGTTCTTTGATCAAAATAGCCACAATTCAAGGGTTCAGTAGCCATATTTGACTACCCCATTGGAAAATGTAAACATAGAACATTTCTGTCATCATCTATTAATTATGTCTTATACAACTAAATATTTAATGAGTGATTTTATGTATAACAATTCACTTTTATTGAATGCCCAATAATGAATCCTGCACTAAGCAACAGGGGAAAAAACCTCCAAGTAATGGTTGTGCAAGTCATACTCAGTAACAGTGTTGCAGTATAGCTGGAGTACAGGTATGGAACTTTTTTGGCCTTCTAACCCTATGCAAATTAAGAAACACTTTTAAAAGAAAATCAAAATCAGTGATTGACTTTTTAGAAACTAATGTCATAAGAGGTAGATCAAAGTCTCTTAAATGTGGCCAGTGGCATATCTTAGAAGGTGGTTATAAAATTAAGGAAGAGGGTAGGGATATAGGTTAGTGGCACAGTTGCCTGCCTGGCAAGTGTGAGGTCATGAGTTCAATCCTAGTACCAAGAAATAAATAAAATAAAGGAAGATATGCACCAGGCATAGTGGGCACACACCTGTAATCTCAGCACTTGGGAGGCTGAGGCCAGCCTGGGCTACAAAGTAAGTTCAAGGCCAATACAAACTACATAGTGAGACCCTGTCTTAAAAAAAAAAAAAAAAAAAAGATAAGTGAATTAACGAAAGAAAACCCCACAAAATACAAGATCAGGGTAACAACTGAATGTTTAAACAAAAATACAATGTAAGAGAGAAGATTCTTCTAATCCTAGGAAAATAATTTGTACTACTTTATATCAATTAATGAGAAAACTTAAGTAAAACCAGCTGGTGGAATTACCTGCCTGTAATCTTAGCACTCTGGCTAAGGCAGGAGGATCACAAGTTCCACCCCCACCTAGACAACTTAGTGATTTAGTGATATCCTGGCTCAAAACAAAGGGCTGGAGATACAGCTCAATATTAAGGCCCTGGGTTCAATCCCTAGTATTACCAAAAAAAAAAAAAAAGATGTAAGTAAAATCAGTGATTATCCAGAGAGATACAGACTTACAAAACATGCAAGAGGTAAACAGCTCAAAAAGCCCAACAATTTGCCAAAAATGTGCCCCCAAGTAGATGGTTTTTATAATTTCAGTTCTAGTAAACCTTCAGAGTAAAACTAAGTCTCAGAAACTAGACTGTGAGCACTGTTAAGGGCTGAGAGTATTGTTTGATTTACCACTCTATCTTAGTTCCTGACACAGCACCTGGGACAGAGTAAAAATTAAAAAGTGACAGGGGCTGGAGATTTAGCTCAGCGGCATAAGCACCTGCCTTGCAAGCAGGCAGTCGTGAGTTCAATCCCCGGTACTGATAAAAAGGAAAAAGACAAAAAAAAAAAAAAAAACTTAAGTGACTAAAGAATATTTCACTAAAACATTTGTATGTATAATTTTCAAAGAAAAGGGACTTTTTTTGTAGAAACAAAACATCTGGAGAAGTCAATTTTAGAATTCTTTCAATACCTACGTAAAATTTAACTAACCAAGACTTGGATTTTATTCTATAAAAACTTTCGTAGATGAACATTATTTCTTTAAACTAATAAAATATGTGATATACAGTGTTTTAAAACAACACTATCTTGATGAACATGAAGACAAACTATGAGACAACATTACATATATCCAATATAACTAAGGATCTGGGCTTTACTTACAAATTGCTTCACTGGAAAAAGAATTAGTGTTTATGAGTTGTTTTTGCTGATAGGAAAATGAATCTAACAAAACTAATAATAGAAAAACATGATACAAAGCAAGAATTGTTTAACATCAATTCCTGTAAACCCAAAATGAGACACATGTTAAATGAAAACAAAACATTGGAAGTCTATGTGTAAATAAGGAATGGGTTGCCCATATACTACACAGAAGTTCATATTCTTTAAACCTCTTCACAGAATAGTAAATGAACTGTTTTTAAAATAATGTATCAACTCCTGAAGGTTAGCAGATAACATCACTACACATAGTCTTTATTTCTCCTGTTGCTTTTATCACTGTAGTACAATATAAAAGTTCCAACCCAAAGCTTTATGGTCCTGCTTTCCAGCTAATACCTTAAAAAAATAAAGCTCTAGATATAAAGTTGATGCTTTAAAAGGCTCAGTAACCAAACAAATGTAACATTTGTCCTCATAAAAAGGATATGAAAGCAAAAGTTGCTTTTCCTCTGTGAACTAGCTTCATATTACTCTATTTTGTCCAATTTTTTCAAGTACAAAAACTTCAAAGAGATGCATAAAGGGTGGTAAATGGCTTCTAAACAGCTTTTCTATGGTTTGTTTTTTAAGCCAGAAACTTTTGAAAATAGGTCAAAAAATTCTCAAAAATTCACATGTTCTTCAAAAAATTTCAACTGACGAGCTTTCACACTGTAAGTTGTATATTTCTCACCCATGTGTTCCCGTAAATGTACCTATTTGGGAAACAAAGAGAAAATCAGTATATAGTAGAAAAACATTTCTGCAGTCTTAGAAGAGCTTTCCTTAGCATAATACTGAAGGTGTAACCTATATAGAAAAATACTAGTAGTAATGTTTACACAGAAATTTAAATTTCAAACTTTAAAAAAAGATAGTATAAAAGAGCAAAAAAATAAACCAGGAAAGATATATAACATTTATGCCAAAGGATTAAAGGCATTAAATATAAAGCATTCTTAAAATCCAACTGTATTACAATACTAGAATTTATAAAGCAAAACATCCACAGATAACCCCGCAACATTTACAAAACCAATTCATAAAATTCAACCTAACTAGTAAACAATAAAGTACTGCGTGCCAGGCATGGTGGCACATACCCGTAATCGCAGCATTCTGGAGGGCTGAGACAGGAGGATCAAAAGCTCAAACTCAGCCTGAATAACTTAGTGATTTAGCAAGACCCTCTCTCAAAAAAGAGGTGAGAATAGTGCAAAGGCTCTGAGTGCAATCCCCAGTACTGAAGGAAAGAAGAAAAGCTTTGTGACATTCGGCACATATGTGTCATTAAGCAAGTATCCACGGCCTCCTGATACAGTGTACCGACACATCACTTGGGTGGTGTCCCTGGCAGAAATGGGTAACCTGAATCAGTCAAGGGAAAACACAAAAATCTATACCAAGTGACATTTTATAAAACATATGGTCTGTTCATATTAAAAATGTCAAAGTCACAAGGGACCGTTCCAGATTAAATGAGACGTAACTAATATAAAATTAATCCTGGTTGATTCCACATTGCACATGACAGCATGAAAAGCTCTACAGATCTGTCCTCAATGAAACTGGTGAGAATAATTTCAAAGAACCATTTCAAGGATGCAAAGGGCCTTGAGGCACAGCATATGAAGAAAGTTGAAGGAAATCTACTAAGACCTAATAAAAAAAATGAGAGTTACTGTTCTGCAAATCAGGACCAAGTGCCATCTGGAACTCTATGAAACAACTATTACAGGGTCATATGGCAGAGCCCTGAAAGCCTCTGCCTGCCAGCAGTTCACAGGTGAAAGGCTTTCTTTTTGGTAAGTGCGGGCACCTAGCCTATTAGGGTCAGGATTAGGGCTAATTATTGCTGCAGCCTATGGCTGAGGCTAAATTGCAGAGAGTACAGCCAAGGCGTGGACGTTCTTTTCTTCCCCCCGGGTATAAAGACCTGGGGAACAGAGGCTGTATCTTGGGTGTGGTAGTGCTGAAAATAAGACAGCTCCAGTCTCCTTTGCTATAGGCCACAAAGTAGAATCCCTACTAGGCAAAGCATACAAAGACCAGAGGCTGCTATCTCCACCTGCCCCCACAAGTGCTCAGTTTCAGTTTTCTTTTTTTAGGAAAAAAATGCATGCCTTGTGTGTTGCCCAAGCTGGCCTCAGCTCCTAGGTTCAAATGATCCTAAATAGCTGAGACAACAAGCATGGATGACCATGCCTGTCATAAAGTGTTTGGTTTCTGAAATGGGAATGTTACACATATGACATTGTCTCCAACCCTCCTTCCAGAGCCATCTCAGACTCTAGTGATAGAAACAGGTCGCAAATCAGAATATCAACTGTCTTCTGAAATGAGCTTTCTTGGGAACAGGCCATAGAGAATCTAAGCTGATCCTCTCAAAGAGTAGAAGAAATGGTAAAAGGCAGCTTGGAAGTATTTAACAGATTCATTGGCATGCAGGCTGCACTGTAGCATGGGCTAGTTTACTGGAGGACACCAGCAGCTTGGGAAGAGCTCCTTGGAGTCAGAAATAAAGATCTCAAACAGTGGTCTCGGGACAATCCTGTCAAAAGAGCCAACATTTGTCTGCTGTTATGTGCTCCTCTGCAACCCTAGTACTCTGAGAGGCTGAGGCAGAAAGTGTACAAGTTTGAGCCCAGCCCAGCAACTTAGTGACTCAGAGGAGACCTTGTCTCAAAAACTATAGAGCTGGGTGGGGATACAGCTCAGTAAGAAGGCCCTGGGTTCGAGTCCTAGTATGGAGAAACAAAATGATTATAGTCTGTGGCACAATGTATACCCTAGGGCACTGTTGAAAGTAACAGGATGGGGCAAAAAAAAGACAATCAGCAGGACCTGAAAAGATGTTAGAAGCTGAGTAGTCGGGGAAAAGACGAGGCCTGCCAAGTCCAGTTGTTCCACCGGCATTCCCTGGCTGCACTCACTGAGAGACAACTCCAGGGTCTTAATGCTGCACTAAGAGGAAAAAGGAGGGACTGAATTCACTAAGCTAATCCAGCCAGGCTAAACAAATAAACAAATAAATGTGATCCCCCAGGGGGACAGTACCCAGAGCTACAATATCTGAAAATGTCCAATTTCCAATAAAGTTATTAGACATGCAAAGAAGCAGAACAGCATGACATGTACACAAGGGGAAAAAAGCAAGCAATAGAAAGTGCCCAAGAGCAATCAGAAGTCAGGTTTAACAAACACTTATACAGTCCACTCCTGGGTATAATGGTGCACACCTGTAATCCTGCCTACTTGGGAGACTGAGGAAGGAAGATCAAGAGTTCAAGACAGCCTGAACAGTATAGTGAGACCCTGTCTCACAGAAACACATAAAGAGGGCTATAGGAAGATATGATGGGGCTGGGGATTTAGCTCAGCGGCATAAGCACCTGCCTTGCAAGTGTGTGGTCGTGAGTTCAATCCCTGGTACCGAAAAAGACAAAAAAAAAAGGAAGATATGATGACAATGTTATATCAAATACAGAATATCAATAAATAGAAATTATAAAATATCAAAATGGAAGCTCTAAAGTTACAAAGTACAATAACAATATGAAAAATTCACTAGTGGATTTTACAGTAGATTTACATGTCAGAAGAATTAGCAAACTTGGGGCAGATCAAAAAAGATTATGCCATACAGAAAATAGGAAAGAGAAAATAAAAAATGAACACAGTCCCAGAAAAATTCAGGACACCATTAACTGTACCACATAAGAACAGCAAGCACATCAGAAGAAACAGAGTAAGGTTCCCAAAAACTTCAAACAATTGATGCCTAAAAACTTTCCACATTTATCAGAAAACAATCTACACATCTAGAAAGCGAATTGAAATCCAAGTAGGATAAATTCCAATACATTCATAGACACATTAAAATAAAAATGATAAGACCACAGGAACAAAGAGAAATTCTGGTATGCAGCAAGGAGGAAAATGACTCCTCAGGAGTAAAGGAAACCCAGTAACATTAACAGCTACCTTATAGGCAGCACAGGCTGGGACAAAGAAGGATGAGACACACACACTTCTTAAAGAAGCTGACAAGCAAGAATCTGCCAAGCTATCTTCAAAAATGAGATGAAATAAATTTCCAGATAAACAAAGGCAGAGAAAATGAGGTTGGAAGACTTGACTTACAAGAAATACTGAAGGTAGCAAGACTCTGTCTCAAACAAACAAACAGAGCTGGGGGTAAAGCTCAGTGGAAGAGTTCTCCTGAGCTCAACTCCCAGGAACCACGCCCCCTGAAAAAAAAAGGGGGGGGGGGAGAAATTAAGAAAATTGAAACAGTCCCAGATGAAAAAAGTTGACAGATTTCATTATGCTAGATTTGCTTTCTGAGCAATGTTGAAAGGGAATCCTTTAGGTTGAAATGAAAGGACACCTCACACTACTTCAGAGCTTTATGAGCATCTCCAAAATAATTAAACCTATAAAAGCAGAGTAGCATGGTGGTACAGAAGGCAACATGATGAGGGAAATGGGGAAATAGTGATCAAAGGGTAAAAACTTCCAGTTAGAGCATTAAGTTTTTTGAGATCTATTACACAGCTTGATGATTGTAATTAATAATAATGTATATTTCAAAATTCTAAGACTAGGGGCTGGGGATTTAGCTCAGCGGCATAAGCGCCTGCCTTGCAAGCAGGCAGTCATGAGTTCGATCCCCGGTACCGATAAAAAGGAAAAAGACAAAAAAAAAAAAAAAATCTAAGACTACATTTCAAATGTTCTTATCACAAAAAATAAGTGGCAGTCATGTTAGCTTGATTTAATCACTATACACTGGATACATGTATCATGGCATGACACTGAACCTCACGACTATGTACAATTATAATTTGTCAATTAAAAATAAAAAATATTAGCCAGGCATGGTGGCTCATGCCTGTAATCCCACCACTCAGGAGGCTGAGGCAGGAGGATGGTTGCAAGTTCGAGACCAGCCTGGGCTACAAAGTGAGCTCAAGGCCAGCCTGAACCACATAGCAAGGCCCTGTCTCAAAAAAATAAAATAAAATAAAAAATATTTATTTCTTTTCAGTTTTTATTCTTTATTAGTACACATCTTCATTACATAATGATCACACTTGTAGGGAGTTGGTACATTCACACAACACACTTTAATTCTTTTTTAATCCCCTTACCCTCTCTTCCTCCATCTCTCAGTCCCTTCCTGTTTGTAAAAGATCTACCTCCCTATTTCCTATTGTCCATCTTTTCTTTTGAACTTTATTTATATTTGGGTTTCTAATGTAAGAGAAGCCATGTGATATTTAAGTTATATTTTCCTACAAATGACTCACTTAAAGGATATGTGAGAATGGTAATCCACTGTGTATAAATACCACATTTCCTTTACCCATTCATCTGTTTTTAGACACAGAAGCCACTTCCAAGATTTAGCTACTCTAAGTTGTGCTGCTAGAAATGGGGATATGTATGTATGTATGACTGTAATATGATATCTTTAACTTTTTCAGGAAAATACCTAGAAGAGAGGATTGAAAGAAGTTTCTAGTTTGAGTTTCTGAGGACTCTCCAGAATTCCTTTTTCCCCACTGCCTCATCAGCATTTGTTACTATCTGATTTCCTGATAACAGCCATTCTTACTGGAGTCCGGTGGAATCTCAGAGTTGTTTTAATTTGTATGTCTCTAATGGCCAACGGTTTTTTAAAAAGCAAATTTTAAAAATAAATGAATATTTTGGTGTATATAAATATATGGACAATTATAAAAGCTGGTATTAGTGTAACAATGGTTTGCAATTTCACCTTGTGTATGCTCCATGGTTTAAGACACTAATACATTTAAATCATTAGTCTAAAAGCTAATATTATTGTGACTTTGGGTTATAATTCCATATTTTTAATTTTTAGAAACCACTTACTGGTTTATAAGGCATAACAGAAATATACAGTGAATGTGTAAATTAAAAAAAAAAAAAAACACTGCCATTAACATCCCTCAAAATATCCCCTCACCTCAAACACACTTATTCCATCACGCTTGCTCCTTTCTGAAGCAATTCTGGGAGTCCTCTTTTGAGTGTCTTCACAATGTATGATCAAAAATACAGTGTGTGCCATTGCCAAGTGCCATCCAAGGGAAAGGCAGGCTCGTAAAAACACTACTACGTGAATTTATTTTGTGAATAAACGTATTCACAGGATCTGGTACTGTGTGAATTCCTGCTCAAAGTGACCATGAAAAAGTAAACATTTTGAATTCATTCAGGATTTCAAGGCAGCTATGATAGCTCATCTAGAGTCACTCATGAAAAGAACTTCTAGAACTAGAACCATCAAGAAAGCAGCAAGAATTATGGGATATTCTAAGTGAGAGTATTTTGAGGGGAATAATTTACTATAAAGTTTTAATTTAGTATTCACTGTATTTTTATCACACTGTGTATGTTTTAGACACAATATATAAGGATATAGTTTGTTTTTAAGATATAGTTTTGTAACAATAACTGCAAGAAATTGGGACAGACCTGTCAGAGGGAGAGTTTCTGCATGTTATTGAGGTTGAGCTGGTATAAATTCACATTGAAGTATTATAATTATAGGATGTTAAATATAATCCCCTGGCTGAATGTGGTGGCACACACTTGTAATCCCTGCCCCCTGGATGCTGAGGCAGGAAGGCCCCTGCAAACCAGCCTGACTTGATAGTGAGTTCAAGCCCAGCTTGAACTGCATAGCAAGATTTGTCTAGATGTTCCCCCAAAGCTTCATGGAATCATGGGGTGGGGCAGACTTGTCTGACGTGGTTGAATCTAGAGTTTGTGATTGATTTGTGGTCCAATGGTGGGATTAAGGGTGAGTGCTCTGCTTGCCCTAGGGCAGTTACCCTGTATACAACGTAAGAGACAGAAAGAGCCTTCTCTTATTGCTGCTGCTCTCTCTCCTCTCTTGCTGCCATGAACTGTTGCTCCTCTGTCATCGTCATCCTGCCATGGAGCCAGCTGATTATGGACTAAAAACCTCTATAAACTTCAAGCTAACTAAACCTTTCCTCCTTTGAGTGTTGAGTATTTTGTCTCAGCAACAAGAGAAAAGTAACATACACACACTCACTTTCCCCATTGTAACCATATTTGCAAAAAAGGAAAAAAAAAGTAAAGATAAAAAAGAGGAAAAAAAGAGAAATGCATAGGATATTAAAATATTTCACAATAAAATAATCAATTATGGTAAACATAAAACAAGATAGTAATGTAGGAAGTAAGAGATAAAGGTCACACAGTTGATAGAAAACAGTAAATCAGAGACTCTCATCAATCATCACTTTAAACATAAATGGAAGAAATGTTCCAATCAAAAGGGGGAGATGGCAGAATGGACTAAAATAACAACAGATACAAATTTAGTCAATGAAAGACTAGATCTAAAGATACAAATAGGTTGAAGAAGATACTCCATACAAATACTAACCGAAACAGAGAAAACAAAATAGGCTTTAAATTAAATAGGGTTGCAAGTGGCCAGCTGTGGCGGTATATGCTTGTAATCCCAGAACTTGGGAGGCTGAGGTAGGAGAACTGCTGCAAATTCTAGGTCAGCCTGAGCTAAAAGTAAATTCAAGGGCAGCCTGAACTACACAGCAAGACCCTGTCTCAAAAAAAAAAAAAAAAAAAGGTGAAAGAAGCAAACATATCATATGTTAATAACAGATTCAATATAACCAGAAGATAGAATAATTACAATCTTTAAAATATATAAAACAAAGTCAGGTGTGGTGACATATGCCTGTAATCCCAGAACTTCGGAGGCTGAGGCAGGAGGATCATTGCAAGTTTGAGAACAGCTTGGGCTATAAAGTGAGCTCAAGGCCAGCCTGCATTGCATAGTGAGATCCTGTCTCAAAAAGACAAAATAAAATAAAATATCTTAAAAAAAAAAAAGAGCGGAATTGAATAACAGTGGAGATTTAATGCCCTATTCAATCCCTGAAAGAATAATTTGGCAGAGGATAATTTTAAAAACAGAGAACATGCAATAGTTTGGATCTTGATTGTCTCCCAAAGCACATGGTATCAGCTCCAGGACTGTTGGGAGGTGCCACCCCTTAGAGGGAAGGCCTCATAGAAGAAGGTAGGTAACTGGAGAGATGCCCCAGAAAGGGATCCTGGGGCCAAGCTCCTCTTCTTCCTTTCTCTTTGCTTCTCAGCTGCAATGAGATGAGCAGCTTCCGCTACCACTTACTACCAGCACGGTACACTTCCTCCCATAGGCCCACGAGCCACAAACTAGCCATTCTGAAACCAAAACTAGAATCCAAATAAATCGTTCTCATTTTTAAGTTGATGACTCAGTCACAGCAACAGGTGACTAACACAAGACTTAATAAACCAATGAGATCTAACAGATACATGCCAACCTCTACCCAGCAACAGATTGGGTAGATCCAGAAAAGGACAGTTTTTGACCCTTTTACTGAGCTTTCTCAAGCTTATTCAGACTTTCTCCATGACAGAGCATAAACTAGGATGTGATTAAGTCTCAGTAGCTTTTGAAAGATAGCATCTTTTTTTTAAGTTTTTTTTTTAATTTTTATTTTTTTCTTTTTTCTGGTACCAGGGATCAAACTCATGACTGCCTGCTTGCAAGGCAGATGCTCATGCTGCTGAGCTAAATCCCCAGCCCAAAGATAGCATCTTCTTTAACCACAAGGGATGTAGTTAAGAGCCAGTAACAAAGAAAACTAAAAAACTGACAAATGGTGGAAACTAAGCATCATACTCCAAAACAATCAGTGGGTCAAAGAGGAAGTCATGAAAAAAAACTACAGACAAGTGAAAATAAAACACAATACATCAAACACAGGATTTGGTTAAAACAGTGGTAAGGTGGAACTTTATGGCTATTAATATTTATTAAAGAATGTCCCAGGGGCCAGGGGTTTTGCTCAGCGGCATAAGTGCCTGCCTGGCAAGTGCAAGGTCATGAGTTCCATCCCCTATACCAAAAGAAAAAAAAGGAAGAATGTTCCATCACTGTGGAGAGAAGATTTCAGATGAAAACCTAATTTTACAATTTAAGGAACTCAAAAAAGAACTAAACCCATATCAGAAGTAAATAAATAATAAATATTAGGGCTGAAATAAAAAACAGAAAAACATCATTAAAACCATGAAGTGATTTATGAGTGATACTGATCTAATATCTTTTCATGTAGTATACTTGTTTGATTTTAGGATCAGGGTTGAGCTGGGCTTGTGTAATGAGCTGGGAAGTATCTCCTCCTAAACTTTTCTGGAAGAATTTGCATAGTATTGGCATTATATCTTTCTTAAATGGTCGGAAGCATTCACCAGCATAGCCATCTGAGCCTAGAGTTTTCTTTGTGGACAAATGACTGTTTCTAGATGGTACACTTAGGCTTTATATAACTGCTCAGTCAACTGGAGAGATGAAAGTAGAAAAGTAGATGCCAGGGACTGACAGAAGCAGGGAATGATGCTTTAGAAAGCACTGTCTAAAAATACCGTGAAGTCTAAATAGCAAAATTTGTTACAGTAAAAGGCACATCATTACTGACATCTTCACAATACTTCCCCTTGTTTCAAACACACTTATCCCATCATTCTTAACACTTTCTGAAGCAACTCTGCAAATCCTCTTTCCTGCCCTATTCTTAATAATATTCATTAAAATTATAGTGAAGCTGGGTGTAGCAGTGTATGCTTGTATTCCCAGCACTCAGAAGGCTGAGGCAAGAGGAATGCTCTGAGTTTGAGACCTGCTTTGGCTGCATAGAGATATCAAGGCCAGCCTGAAACACATAGAGATCCTATCTCAAAACAAACAAAAAGTACAGTGAATGCTACTGCTGAGAGTCATCCAGTAGAAAGACAGATTCATAAGAATATTACAGTGTGGGGCTGGGGATTTAGCTCAGCGGCATAAGTACCTGCCTTGCAAGCAGGCAGTCGTGAGTTCGATCCCCGGTACCAATAAAAAGAAAAAAGAAAAAAAAAATATTACAGTGTGTCCTCATCAAACATTCACTGCATCTGGCACCATGCAACTTCTGGCACTTTCCCAAAGTCCAAATGACCGTGAAAGATTAAAGTTCTGAACTGATGCAGGATGTCAAAGCAGCTACAACAGTGCAACTAAAGACACTCGTGAAAGGATTCTACAACTGCTTCAGAAGGTGGCAAGACATCACCATACACTAGCAGATTGAGTCTCACTTTCTCCATTTTGATATCGTAGGTTGAGAAAATTTTTTTTGCAAAATACACGGGACCAGTTTCAAATTTCAATGTTTTTCATATTTGGGATACTTGCAAAGAATTCATTGGTTGAATATTCCTAATTTAAAAATCTGAAATACTCTGAAAGAAAAGTTTTTTCAAGGTAGAGTCTATTGTATAGTTCAGGCTGCCTTAAACTCAATATACAGTCCAGGATGGCCATGAACTCACAGCAGTCCTCTTGCCTCAGCCTCTCGAGTGCTGGAATTATAGGTGTGTGCCACCACACACAGCACTGTGAAATTTCTTTGAGTACCAACAAGTTCTAAGCCAATTTGGCTTTTAGAGCACTCTGGATATTCAAATAAAGGATATTCAATATGTATAAGCATTTCCCTGTTACTAAGTGTTCACAGTTATCTTTTATTGTTTATACTTTTTTTTTTTTTGTCTTTTTCCTTTTTATCGGTACCCGGGATCGAACTCACGACTGCCTGCTTGCAAGGCAGGTGCTTATGCCACTGAGCTAAATCCCCAGCCCCCAGTTATCTTTTACTGTACAGAAAACTCTTGCTTCAAATTTTTAGTATTATCTTTACACACAGATCATCTTCTGCATTATTTCATTGGTTAAATTGCTGCATGGAATTTTTATTTCAAAGGCCATAAACCTCTTATGGCCTCTGGTATACTGTATACCAATAATTTGCTTTTGAACAAGTTTAACAGTCAAATTAAATTTGTTTACTCTTCTGGCCCTGAATCAAGACTGTCAGCTTCCTGATGCTGTTGGTTTCAAGCAGGAGCCTAAAGAGATGTCTTTCTGTGGTCTGTTGGCCATTTCAGAACTTGGGCAGTGAAATGGTCAATTCACTGGAAAGAAACAGCTTGAAGCAAACGCACCCCCCACACACACCATGAGCAGCTGTGAGTGTGGCAGGCTGCAGCGGCCCAGGTTGGGAGCCACCAGCATTTACTGGGACTCGAGCCATCCTGGGACCTGGAACACTGGGAAATCAAGCAACCCCTCCTCCCTGCCTGTTTTGTTTTGTTGAACTTCAATATACATGAAAGTATAGTTAGCTATTTTGAAGAGAACGAGAGACTCTATGACAGCCATTAGTGACTTCCCTATTGCCTGGTTTTGAAGACCTAAAATGGCCTTCCTCATTCTGTTCGGATCAGTTTTATACTATGTTGTTTTGTATGAATTCTCTGTATGAAAAGACAATGGATAACTATTTGGAAGAAAACAAGAGACAATATGATAGACAGTGAAGATCTCAGGTCATCTAGCTTTGAAATTTATGTCTCTTACATTGCTTTCTTATGTCCTATTTTGTTCTGTTTTGTTGTGTTTAATTTTACCCCCTTTAAAATAAAAATTTAAAAAAATTGTTTACTCTTAAAAAAAAAGAAAGTGACAAGAAAAAGGGATAAGTATGCTCAATGTGAATGGGAGTATTTTAAAGGAATTAACAGCAATTTATATTTTATTGTAATAATTTACTTAAAAAGTAAACATTTACCATTTTTTAACATATCTCATATTGTTTAACAGATGCAGAGTTTCACTTTTGCAAGATGAAAAAGTTCAGAAGATGGGTAACAGCTGCACAACAATGTGAACATATTTAATGCAAGTAAACTATATACTTAAAAATGGCTAATGTGGTAAATTTTAAATATGTATAATTTACTATAATTTTTAAATGTATATATTGTTGAGTCGATAACAAAAGAAATCTATTTGTCAATAACACAACTGCATTAAGCTAAGGAAAAGACTCCAGATGTTAAGTTATATACACAAGAATAAAAAGGAGAACAAAAATGATAAATAAGGCCATTCTTGGACTGCAGGGGAGAACAAAAAGTTAACAAGAAGCTAAGACCTCCTGTGAGTCCACCCAATGCACAGGCTGAATGCGGGGGAGCCAGACACAAGCCCTGTCCTGTGAGTTCACACTATTCGTGGACTGTGGGGGAAGAGAACAAGAAGTCAATGAGAAGCTAAGACCTCCTGTGAGTCAGTGCCACACACACACTGACTGGGGGAGAGCCAGATGCCAGCCCCTTTAGAAGTGTAGGCAGGGAGACAAGAAGAGCCCATAGTCCTCCACCTCCAGTAAGCGATCAGCTGATCCAGAGAAACACAGGCTGTGATGATAGCTTATGAGGTAAAATACAATCTAATGCTTGTAGTGTCTAGTGTTTCCCTGACTTTGCAGGTCTAAAACTGGTAGTCTGATCAGCTATTCGGAGGATAACAATATGCAGTGTAGCATCTATGGGGGATCTCCTTCTGAAGGTGGTGGCCACTGTTAATTCCTTATTACCTTGTTTCAAAATCCTGTAGCATTCTCATTGTTTTGTTTGGTTGCATTTTATTCTATTTATCTTGTTTGATTTTGTTGTATCTGATGGAATGGGCAGCTATTTCAAAGGTATGGCAGCTATTTTGGATTTACTATTACCTTGTTTTGAAGTCCTGTACTGCATTCATTATTTTGTTTTTATTGGTTCTTTTCTGTTCGTTTTGTTTGATTTTACTATGTCTGATTTTACTATGTCTGAAGGTATCTGCAGCTATTTTGAATAAAACAAGAGGCATTATGGTAACCATTGTTGATTTTCTATTATCTTGTTTTGAAATCCTATGTTACTTACACTGTCTTGGTTTTTTGTTTTTTGTTTTTGTTTTGTTTTGTCTTTTTCCTTTTTATTGGTACCGGGGATCAAACTCACGACTGCCTTCTTGCAAGGCAGGAGTTTATGCCGCTGAGCTAAATCCCCAGCCCCTACACTGTCTTGTTTTGATTGACTTTATTCTGTTTTATTTTGCTTGGTTTTATTCTCTCTAAAATAAAATGTGGCTTCCAGGAAGACAATTATCAGTGCCTCCTGAGAATCCGCCATGCTGGGACTGGCAGGATCTAACAAGAAGCCAACTAGCCAGGCTTTCTGGTGAGTCACACACACACACGTGGGTTCCAAGAAGAGAAAAGTCAGATAGTGCCTCATGTGAGCCTATAGGCATGTGGGCTGAGAATCATATACATACCGCCCCCCACTGCCAAGCAACCTACTGGTTCAAAGGACAGGCTGAATGCATAGCAACTAAGGTACATAAAGCAACTAAATGCTTGTATTGTTTGGCTGATTTTGCAGGCTCTTGAGAGGATTATAGTATGCAATTTAACAAATATGGGGATTTCCTTCCATCTTGATTTGAAGGTCAATATTGTTCTCACTGTTTTGCTTTGTTGTAAATGTTTTGCTTGATTCAATATTGTTTTGATTGGTTTTATTATTTTGTTTTTGGTTTGATTTTGCTATACCTGATGCAATGGACAACTATTGTGAAGATAAGCTATATTATGGTAGGTATTGTTGTTTTCCTAGTATCCTGCTTTGAAGTTCTGTACCAATTTTGCTGCTTTTGTTTCGACTGGCTTTGTTCTGTTTTGTTTACTATCTTTAAAATAAAAAGAAAATAAATAAACATAACCATCTGTACAAATAACTTGAAATTGAGTATCTTACCCAATATTCATCAATGATATAAAATATATTGAGACTACATTGAAAGCTTGAGTCTGGCAAAACATCAGGAGTATACATCATGACCAAATGGGAATCACCTCAGCAATGTAAGGCTGACCACCAAAAATCAATTAATGTAACATAACACACAAATAGAATTAAAAACAAAAGCCACCATCACAGAAACAGAAATAAAGCACTTGAAACAAGAATGTGGAACTTTGGGTACTGCTGGTAGTAATGTAAAATGGTACAGTTTTTTTGGAAAGTGTTGTACTCTAAGAAAACAGCTTCGTTATATGTGTATTATAGCAAACCTACAATGTGGCTTACTAAATGTGTTTTTTTTATCCTTTTTCCCTAACTGATAAGTTAAGTGACCTAATTGATATGTTGAGCAATACTCTCCTCTGTAAAGAATTGCAAGAATCTCACCTAATTGATATGTTAACCATTGTTGCCCTCTACAAACTACAGAAGTTGTGCTAAAACAAGCTAACAAGGGTTGTTAATCACTGTTAGGCACCTCTATTCTCCCCTAAAGAGCTAAAGAAAACTAGGATGACCCACTAATTTACACTTGTTTGAAGTAACTTGCTTGTGTGCAGAGAGATTTGCATATGAGTTTAACCCTTTACCTAACCTTGATTCCCCTCCCAGAAAGATAGATACATATAACCGCCGTTTTCTGTTCTGTATGGCGCCTTATTGCCTCCCTCTCCCCTCACCTATCTATTTATAGACCATAAAGAATTTGGGTTTCTGGTGACCTCTTCCCGATCCGGTGATGATCTGTCATAAAATGAGCCTGCCCCAATTTTAAGAACTGTTTAGCTTCAAAGAAATTACCGGGAAATACTATGGCCCAAACCCCAATCGGTGCTTTCCTTTTGTTCTGTATGCATCAAATGAGTTAGATATCAGATCTTTGTAAAACTTAAGTTTCAGCTTCTTGTAACTCTTGACCCCTTTGCACCCACTAGCGAAAATGAGATGTCCTGGGATAATTAACTCTCCGCTTTCTTCTCCAAATATTGCTGCAGATGTGCCACTCCAAGATAATGTCAGTCTGTAGGATGGGAGTAAATTGAGAAACACCAGGAACTCCTGAGATTGTCAGAGCTAAGTGGACAGCAATACAGTTTCCAGACTCAGGTCAACAAGTTTGATGGCTCTGCAGGTTTCTTTGTTTCTCCCCCCCCCCCCTTTTCCTCCAGCCTCTTTTTAAAGTCCTCCCTTCAGTCTCTGGGACACAGTCTCCAAATTGGCTCCCGGAGACTCGTCGCCAGGCCTGGAAATAAAGCCTTTACTACCTAAATTTTCGGTCTCTTGCTTCCTTGGATTTTATACTGGGGCCGAGTTATAACAGAAAGCAGTTTGAAATTTCATCCAATGTTTCAATGTAAAGTTACAAAGTGATCCAGCACTTCCATTTCTGGATATATATATCCAACAAAACTGAAACCCCATACAAACTTCCATGAGGACTCACAGCAGCATTAATCATGCCAAAAAGAGGAAGCCCCTCAAAGGCCATGAGTTGATGAGTGAACAAAATACACAGAATATGGGGCTGGGGATTTAGCTGAGCCAAAGAAGCAAAACAAACACCACATCTTCCTTAAAGACCCTAATTAAATGAACTGTCCAAAAGAGACAGATCTATAGGGAGCAGAAAATACTTGTCATTGTTTAGGGATGGACAATTTAGGAGACAATAGGAAATGAATGCTAGTTAGTACAGAGTTTCTTTACAAGGTTAATGAAAATGTCCTAACATTGTGATGATGACTGTACAAGTCTATCCACATACTAAGAACCTCTGAAATATACACATTAAATGGCTGTATTATATGGTATGTGAATTATATTTCAAAAAGATGCTAAAAAATTGTATAGTATAAGCAGCAGAACACAACCAGTAAAACACTCACCTCTCTCTCCATTTCATCCTCCTCATCTAAGAGATCATACACCTGCTCCAAAAGCTGAACTCCTAGGCCCTGGATGACATCAGCTCTCAAGACTTCAAGTATTCTCCTGATCTTTTCAGAACCTGGCATGATAGCTAAAAAGCAACAACAAAAAAGGGAAAACAAACATTTTTAGTAACAATGAAGAAAAACAATATTTTTTTAAAACATCGTTTTAAAAAATAATCTTGATAGGTTTGGTTTAACGATTGTGTGTGTGTGCGCGCGCATGCACTTAGTAAATACTCTACCATTGAGCTATATCTGTGGTCTAATATTTTACTGTCTAAAAATTTATGTCAAAGTCAGTGTCTCCTGAGAATTTGCCATGCTGGAACTTGGGGACCCACCAAGAAAGCAATGAGCAGCCTTCCTAGTATGTGATGCAAGCCACAGGCAAGCCAGGGAGAGAGTAAGTCAGCGTCTCCTAAGAATCAGCCATGCTGGAACTTGGGGGATCCACCAAGAAAGCACGAGCCAGCCTTCGCGGTAAGCCAAGCGGCCTGAGCCGAAGGCAAGCTAGAGAGAGAATAACTCAGTGTCTCCCATGAACGGGTTGAGAATCAAATGTCCTGAGGTCAGCCGGAATTGATAGCAATTAAGGCACATAAAGCAACTAAATGCTTGTATTGTTTGGTTAATTATGCTGACCTAGGGCCAGAGATCTGAGCATCTCTTGGGACGATGACAGTATGCAATATAGCAAATATGGGGGATTTCTTTCTATCTTGTCTTTGAAGGTCAATATTGTTCTCACTGTTTTGCTTTGTTCTGATTAATTGTTTTGCTCTATTCAATATTCTGCTTTGATTGGTTTTATAGAGTTCTGTTTTTCGTCTGATTTTGCTATACCTGATGGAATGGACAACTATTGAGAAGATAACAAGATATACTATGGTAGCTATTGTTGTTACCCCAGTATCCTGCTCTGAAGTTCTGTACCAATTTCACTGCACTGTCTTGACTGGCTTTGTTCTATCTTATTTTGTTGTAGTTTACTATCTTTAAAATAAAATTTTAAAAAATCAAAATAAAAATTTATGTAAAGCTTCATATTTCACTTCCATCTCCTACACTTAAACTATCTCCTAAAAAAAGTCTAACTTGAAGAAAATACACTGAAAAAAAATCCCAATCACATTACATAATTTTCATAAAAATTACTGGGTTATTTACATTTATCTTTAAAAATTAATTTTCATGAAATTTTTCAGACTATGTCTGTTGCATAAAGTAAGATAAATCTTTCATAGAGATATCCAAATAAAATTTAAAAATTAAAACAATTTACAGGTATTAGCTCCTAATAAACACATGTTCTAGTTTGCTGTAAAAAACTAAATGGATCACCTGAGGGCAGCTCTTTAAAACGGAGTTGCCCTGACTCTTCAGCAACTTTCCCATGAAGAACCAGTGTGTCCCGATACTTTCGATTAAGTCTGAATTCTGAGCCTAGAGCTGGTACCGGGAGATCTTCACTGCTCTCTTTTGGGTCCAGTTTAAGGGTTTGAGTCATCAATTGTATCAAGTCACTCATTTCATTTGTATGACTTTTCCTGAAAAACAATTCTTCCTGTTATTTAGTTGGCTTCATAAAAATTTTTTATTTCAAGTTAGATGCAGGTTTGGGGATACAGCTCACTGGAGAATGTTTGCATGGACAAGCCCTGGGTTTGATTACAAGCATGCTTACACAGAGACACAAAATGACCTTTTTTTAAAAACTTTTTATCGGTACCGGGGATCAAACTCATGACTGCCTGCTTGCAAGGAAGGTGCTTATGCCACTGAGCTAAATCCCCAGCCCCCACAAAATGACCTTTAGGGAATGCTGCTTCCAAATGTCCATGTAAGCTCCTAAAGAATAACACAAAAATAACAACTACAGACACTATGCAAAATACAAAATCAACTAATGTGAAGACAATGGAGAATGAAAAAATCTGGAAGCAGATTCAGGAACAGAGTCAAGACTTTTTAGCCTAAGGGTAGGTCATACGTAACTCAAAGTCCAAGAATAAACCCACAGTATATCTAGCCTATAAAACCAAAGACATAGTTCAGGACAACTACTGCCAATAGAAAGTGAGAGAGAAATCTTGCAAAAGAGAGATCCTAGAGAAAAGCTGACCCAGATTCTTGGTACAAGTTCTGTCCAACCATTCCAAGTAACTTAACTACATCCAAATACAAAGGTCAAAACTATTTAAAGAAACACAGAAATACCAGCCTCCAATGAAATAAAATTCACAGGATATGGCATCCAGTCAAAAATTACCAGAAATGCCCAGGCATGGTGGTACGTGCTTATAGTCCCTGCACTTGGGAGACTGAGGCAGGAGGATCACTGTTAGTTCAAGGCCAGCCAGGGCTATACAGTGAGTTCAAAGCCAGCCAGAACTACACGGTGAAACCCTGTTTCAAAAAAGAAAAGAAAAGAAGTTACCAGAGACTCAAAGAAGCAGGAAAACACCACTGATTTGTAAAGAAAAAAACTTAGTTAACAGAAATAGATCCAAAGGTAAAACAAGTGATAAAATTAGCAGATGAGGGCATTAAAATGGTTATCATAAATATGTTTCATATAGTTATTACAGATAAAAACATGAACTGGTTAAGGAAAGGCACAAAAGATGTAAAGAAGACCCAAGTTCTTTCTAAAAGTGAAAAACACAGTTATATTAACTCATGAAATAGGATAAACAGAATAGAAACTATAGAAGAAAAAAATCAGTGAACTCAAAGATACACCAGCAGAATCTATGAAAAATGAAACAAAGCAACAAAGCAAAAAGAATAAACGGAAACCAGCATTCTGGGACAAATTAGACAACTTAGGGACTCAGTGAGATTCTGTCTCAAAAAATAAAATAAAATCAAAAAAGGGCTGGGATGTAGCTCAATGCGAAGGTCCTGAGTTCAACTCTAGGTACCCCCAAAAAGAAAAGGAATGAACAAAGCATCGGTGAGGTTTGGATAACTTTAAGCAGCCTAATACACATTTAACTAGAATACGCAAAAGGCAAGAGAAAGTCCAGTGAAAACTGAAGAAATAATGGCCAATCAATTTCCCATGGTGGATGTGTTTACTATGGTATGGTCAAACTTTTCCAAATCTAATGAAAGCTGTAAAACTAGATGTGCACACAGAAGAGAGATTCTTAGCTGTAACATATACAATACAACATATATATTGTCAGTGAGTACTACAGGTCAGAATACTGCTATAAATGTATATTTAGAATCACTCACACAGAAATAATTTCTGAAGGGAACCAGAAAAATAAAAACTTACCCATCCCTGGAATCCCCATCTGATTTGTCAGTTGAACTTGTAGAAGAACTTAACTCATCCTCAGACAGACATTTAATCCGTTTTCTTTCCTATTAATATGTAGACAAAATTCCACATGACAACACAACCAGAAGTTAATACAGGTTTGCCAGTCTTAGACGCAATCACTAAACAATCTATACCTACATGCAATTTAACAGGAGAAATGAGCAGATCTAAAAATTAAAGTTATTTTATCCAGTGACATCCCAGTTCATTCATGAAGCTCACAAGTGAAGGCTAAGAAATACTAATGTAGTTTTACAAAGCCCTAGGGAATTTCAATGGGGAAGAAACTTCCTTTCCAGAAGAAAGAGGGTGATTAGTTCTAAGTGATTCAGTTCATAAAAGGGCTTGATCCATAAAGAATATTGGCATTTTAAACCAGACAGAATTTCACCTAAACAATTTACCCTGTTCATATATAAAACTCTTACGGTGCTTTAAAGGGTTGATATAATTAACCCAAACCTTGAAACTTTTGAGAGACAGAGATGGCAGCCTAAATTAGTAAAATACATCAATGATATGGTCAAAGAAAGATCTTCATTGCTTTTATTTACATTTATTTATTTATTTATCTTTTTGAGATGGGATCTCGCCATGCAGTTCAGGCTGGCCTTGAGGTCACTTTGTAGCCAAGGCTGGTCTTGAACATGCAACAATCCTCCTGCCTCAGCTTCCCCAGTGCCAGGATTATGTCCATGCACCACCATGCCAGGCTTTCATTGCTTTTAAAGGGCAGAAAAATTCATCCCCAGGGCATTTATTATACAGAGAGAGATGAACATGGGTTAGAAACACCGCAATTACCAGGTAACCACCAGATGGTGGGGCTATATTATCCATAAACAAGAAGGTAAACTGACACAAACAGGAAACTGAGAGATGATAATTAGCAAAAGATTAAAATCTAGTCACATCACTGTATATACTAGTAACACAGCAGAATAAATGATGTGTTGCGTAGTGAAAAGTCTTAGGGCTGGGGATTTAGCTCAGTGGCATAAGTACCTGCTTTGTAAGTGCAAGGTTCTGAGTTCCATCCCAGGTAACAAAAAAAAAAAAAAAAAGAAAAGTCTTAGGAAGTCTTGTTTTAAAGATTACCAGAGAAAGATTCTTAACTAGACTGTCAACTATTTACAAGAATACCTGAAAAATGTATGCCTTCAGTGGGTCACACATCATCCTTTTAATTATTATTTACCAGCTCCTTTCCTCACCAAGAGCGCTTAGCAAGGCCCTGTCTCTGAAATAAATGGAGCTGACTGGCACGAGGGTTACAGTATTAGGCTGAAGGACACAGACACATCCACCCTCTCCTTTTGGGTAATGCACCTGTGTACTGCCGTAGTCAGAAGAGAACCGTCGGGCAGGGAAGGCCTGGCCTTCCTCCTGCAGTTTCCCCGGCCCTACTGCACTCAGACTTCTCCTCACTGAAGGGCCTGAAACGAGAACACACCCAGTAGTTATCTGTGGCAGGCTGGTCTCAGTTGAAGAGGGCTTTGCACAGGGTACAGAAGACACCTCAGGCAAAGGCCAGCCAAAAGTTACTCAAAAACCTCTTCATTATCACTGCGGTGTCTGGCACCTTAGTTCAAATCTTAGCCCTGGGTCTGCCCTTCTGTGACCTTGAGTAAGTTAGCCGGTCCCTTAGAACCTCAGTTTCCCCAGCAGAAACCTTGGAAGTTACTGTAAATAAGAGATAATGCCCTTACAATCTTCACCATAACCTCTTTAGATGTTTAGGGAAATAGCATTAGAGCTACAGTAAAACTATGTTTAGATAACGGTAGTAAAAATGACCATGGCCCTCAGCCAGAGCAACACATCCCTCAGCTTCCTGGGTGGTCCTGAGGAGAGAACACTTCTGACTGACACAAAACCGAGTTAAACATTCATCTGGTTTTCAGTCTGAATTCTCCCGGGAGTCACTCTCCTCAAAGACCTCTTGCACTCTTTTTTCACACTTCCTTTCTCTGATGATATATTTCAGATTCAACAGCCTACACTGATTTTTAAAAAAAGAAGAAAAAGAAAAAAGACTCGCCTAAGAAATCTGATTAATTGATTGATTGAGACAGGATCTCACTATGTAGTTGAGGCTGGCCTCAAACTTGTGGCAATCCTCCTGCTTCAGCCTTCTGAGTGCTGGTATTAGAGGTGCATGCCACCACACCTGGCAGTCTAAGAAATTTAAAAATTCTTCCAAATCTATTCCCCAAATGGATTACCACCTCTTGAAGTCAACACTCCATAATCAGAACTAGCACTGATGCTCATGAGCGAAACTAGACTGTCAATTAAATGAATAAAAAGGTCACCTTCACATGAGGGGAACACCTCTTCCCGTGACTGCTTCAGTCGCCTTCTCTCTCTGGCTGATAATGGTCGATCCTTTTAACGAAAGTCACAGAGTTATTTCTGTTCCTACTCACTATTTCTGTAATGCCTACAGTGGATGATGCACCACCTAACACTAAGAAAGAGGCCTTGCACTTGCCTCTAAAGGAGTGCCACTAGAAGCCAACCCATACCCAGGTGACAGCTACTGATGAAGGATTACAGCCCCTGTTTTGGGGAGATACTCATTTTTGGAAGGGCAAAGGGGGACTTTTTCATTTCTTATTTTCAGAATCTACTTAGTTTCTTTAGTTAACTGGACATCTGTGCAAACATAGAATCTCTCCATGTCAATCTAAGGTTCTGCTGAGAATCATCAAGCTGGCTCTTCCAATGTCTGGCAGAAAGCAGGGCTATTAGGTGCTAACACACACAGGATTATACAACCCACAACACACACAGGATTATACAACCACAAAAGCCTTGTAAGATTTATAAAATCCCAACAGGCACTCCCACAAACCTTTGATGATGCTATCCCACTGCCCCTCATACTGCTCACAGACACAGTGGCCGTGCTACTTGGGCACTCAGCATTCTGTTGTGTTGGTATGGTATCCACTTCTCCAACCATGGGATGGGAAGGCAAAAGCCGAGGAGATGCCCCTGGGAACTTAATTTTAGGGGAAGATATGGTAAGTTTTATATGCAGCCATCTATAGAGGTCCCTACTGTCATAACCTGAATGTACACGTCAGCAATTTGTCATTTGTCCCTAAAGCTTCAAAACATTGTGCGTGTGGTGTGTGTGTGTGTGTGTGTGTGTAACAGACTGACAAAAGTGGATAATCAAGTAAGAAGCTTATAGAGAGGGTATCTTACTTTAAGAAAGATGGTATCAAGATGAACTGTGCGTTATGAGTTTGATTCCTAGTACCAAAAAAAAAAAAAATGAATTGGGCAGAGTATTTATTTATTTACTTACTTATTTTTGATACTAGGGATCGAACTCACAACCTTGCACTTGCCAGCCTGGAACTTATGCCACTGAGCTAAATCCCCAGCCCCAGACTATTTATTTATAGTAAGTAGCAAGAACTGCTTAGCAATGTAACATTAAGCAATCAAACACTTACCCTCATTAGCTGGTTCCTTTACCTCTCAAAATGATCTGTCTGTCTTTGCTGGGGAAGATAAATTCCTTCTGTATTTCTAATTTGCTGATACTTAAAAATCAAGTATCAGGCCTCTTGCCCTTGACACCCTTTTCTGCATGTTCTTGCTATGCTGTTTAGGTGCCGTTTTGCCGGGTATTAATCATCCTACATGAGAAACGAGCTTCCCCAGTCTGATTCCAAACATGCCTTCCTGCTGACCTGGCTCCTTCCCACGCCACGCTCAGCCTGTTCTCTCTTCTTCTGTCGCCGCTGTCGAGACAGGGAAGGTTCAGTCCCACAGCTGTGTGGCTGTAAACCTGGCTGGATTCTGCTCTGTTTTTCTATAAAAGCTTCATCAGCAACTTGATCCTTAAAAATAGGAAAATGAAACAAATATACACAAAAGACGACCACAGAATGAAAGTCTTTTGAACTTCAAATGTCAAATACCTACTTTTAAAATTGCAAAATGAAAAAAATAAAATTGCAAAACAAAAATGGAAGGGAATAGTTCTCTTTCTCAAAATGAATATTCATTTGCAGTGCTGACAAACTATTTTAGATTTTTTTTCTCTTACCCCAAATAAAAATAACTCTTTTAATCAAATTACTCAAATTGCAATTAAACCTAAAGCTACTTCCAAGGGCTGGGTATTTAATTTAGTGGCAGAGCACTTACCTAACAAGCGTGAGGCCCTAGGTTCACTGCACAGCACCAAAAAATTCAAGAACAAAACAACCATAAAAGAAACCACTTCTGCTTGATCTTACTTTTAAAAACTTATTACTTTGGGCCAGGGATTTAGCTCAGTGGCACAAGCACCTGCCTGGCAAGTGTGAGATTGTGAGTTTGATTCAGGTACCAAAAACAAAACAAAACCTCATTACTTTTAATAGGTTTTCTATTTTCAACATGAATAAATGTTTTACATGACATCAAATTTAATACACTCCCCAAGTAAACACCAGCTATCTGTAAAATGCACAATTAAAACAGCACTGTGGTCTGATGTATGTCAAAAGCCTGCCTTCCTGAGCCCACTTCCTCATCTGAAAACGGGACCAGTGCCTGGCATACATTGTACAGTTGAGCCTTGGTATCCATAGGGGACAGATTCCAGAACTCCCTTTTGCCCAGGTACCAAAATACATAGATGTTCAAGTCTCTTATATAAAATGGCATTTAACTGCACATTCTTTATATCCTTTAAATCATTCTAGATTGCTTGTACTGCCCAACACAATGTAAGCACCATGCAAATAACTGTGACACTATACTGGTTAGCGGGTGATGACTAGAGAAGGCGTCTGTACACATTCAGTACACATAAAGGTTTTCCTTCTCCCAGTATCTTTCATCTGTGGCTGGTTGAGTCCACAGATGTAGGAGATGCAGATACAGAGTGCTGGCTGTGGTGCTGTTAGAGTTTAGCTGAAATGGGACACCAGGAGCAGTCAGGACAATCGTACTTATTCCATGCTCAAAAACGGTGACCTGCTGGTGGCAGCACTAATAATAAAATTAACTTTAAGTTACAAAAGGTGAACAGGATAGCTAGTTTTAGAAACCAATGTATACCAAACATTAACATAAGACTCTATTTATTGCATTTTTTTAACCTATCAAGAGTATTCAAGTTTCCAAGATGATGGACACTGGTAAATGAATATCATTCAATTGATACTTCATTTGTTTGTTTAATGGTAGTGAAAATTGAACCCAGGGCATTTACACTGAGTTATAGTCCCTTTTTTTTTGTCTTTTTGAGACAAGGTCTTGCTATGCAGTTCAGGCTGGCCTTGAGCTCACTTTGTAGCTTAAGCTGCTCTCGAACTTGCAAACAATTCTCCTGCCTCAGCTCCCAAGTGCTGGGATTACAGAAGTGCGCCACCACACCTGGTTTATATTCCCTTTTTAAAATTTTTATTTTGAGACAGGGTCATGGCAAGTCCCTAAGTTGCCCAAACTGGGCTTGAATTTATGATCCTCTTGCCTCAGCCTCCCACAGTACAGGGATTACAGGCACGAATCACAATGTCTAGACACAGTCAATGCATTTTGTGCATATGTGTGGGTACACAGAACTGAACTCAGGACTGTGCACTTGCCTGGCAGGCACTGTGCTGCTAAGCTATGTCCCCAGCCCTATCAATGCATGTTTATCAGAATCCTACTATCAAAATCTATCAGGTGTTATCATTAATACAACATTTTTAGATCTCTGGAAAATACAAAATTATAGGTAAAAATAACTTACTCTTTAAAGAGGAAACCCAACATCCAACATAAAATAGAGTACAATAGATTAATTTACAACATTGCTATTCTAGCTGAACAAGATCAGCATAATAAATAACAAATGATCCAACTTTTAAGAGAGAAATAAATGTTTTTCTATTGGTGATAGTTTAGAATACTCAAAATAAAGCTTACATGTGTATGAGAATGACATGAACAAATGACTTAAGGAGCATCTCCATGAAATCCAATTGAATTCTGAAACAAATTATTCCATTTTTATGAAGAAGAAAATAATAACAAACTGACAGCCAAGTGTGATGATGCACTCATATAATCTCAGTACTCAGGGGCTCAGGCAGGAGAAGCACTTTGAGTTCGAGGCCAGTCCTGCCTACATAGTGAATTCTGGGCCAGCCTGAACTACAAAGAAAGACCCTGTCTCAAAACAAAACAATAATAATAATAACAACAACAATGAAAAGTAATAGAGGAAATGCTGCACGTTAAATTCTACCAAACAAGTTTACTATAAAAGCTTAGTGTAAGACAGACTGAACAGAGACAAGACAGGCATGGCTACTCTCACGCTCAACATGAACAGTAAGAATGTTGACAAGGGAAGCAAAGCAAGCCCTCCCTGCGAATCAGCGCCATGTGCGGCCCATGAAGGGGAGCGGGAAACTAGGCCCCAGCCTTTTCCCATGAGTCAACAGGATTTGCAGACTGCAGAGGAAGAGAACAAAATCACCAAGCAGCAAGCCCTCCAGCCCTTCCTGTGAGTTGGCGCTATGTGTAAGCTGCTGGGGGGACGGCCAGATGCCAGCCCCTCTGGCATGTAGGCTACGAAACAACAAGAGCCAACCCCCACCCCACCTTCCATAAGCAACTGGCTGATCCAGAGAAACACAGGCTGGGATGATAGCTATTCAGGTAAAATACAATTTAATACCTGTAGTGTTTAGTGTTTCACTGACTTTGCAGGTCTAAAGCCGGTAGTCTCATCATCTATTCAGAGGATAACAATACACAATGTAGCATACATGGGAATTTCCTTCTGAAGGTGGTAGGCATTGTTAATTCCCTATGATCTTTTTCTGAAGTCTTGTATCATTTTCACTGTTTGATGGGGCTGAGTTTTATTCTGTTTTGTTTTGTTTGATTTTGTTGTATCTGATGGCATGGCATGAGCAGCTATTTCTAAGACAGCAAGACATATTATGGTAGCCATTTTGGATTTACTATAGGCTTGTTTTGAAGTCCTTTATTGCAGCCATTGTTTTGTTTTTATTGGATTCTGTTCTGTTTTGTTTGATTTTTACTATGTCTGAAGTTATCTGTAGCTATTGTGAAGACAACAAGAGGCAGTATGGTTAAAACAAGAAAAAGAAAGTGTTGGCAAGGGTATAAAAAAAATGGAACCGGGGCTGGGCATTTAGCTCAGCGGCCTAAGCACCTGCCTTGCAAGCAGGCAGTTGTGAGTTCAATCCCTGGTACTGATAAAAAGGAAAAAGACCAAAAAAAATAGAACCCTCTGATAATGCGACTGAGAATTAAAATTATGCAGTTTCTTGGGAAAAAGTTTTGTTTTAGGGAGAGTTTTTTTGTGTTGTTTTGTTTTTTGAGACAGGCTATTGCTTTGTAGACCAATCTGGCCTCAAACTCACAGCTATCCTCCTACCTCAGTCTCCTGAGTGCTGGGATTACAGGTGTGCATCACCACACTCATCAGGGAAAAGTTTCACAATTCCACAAACAGACAGATGGTGGTACACCTCTGGCTAACTCCAGCACTCGGGGAGGCTGAGACAGGAGGATCAGAAGTTCAAATCCAGCCTAGACAATTTAATGACTTAGCAAGAGCTGTCTCAATATAAAAAATATAAAAGGGCTAAGGATGCACCTCAGTGCAAACGCCCCGGGTTCAATCCCTAGCAATCTAAGCAATGTTTAAAAAAAGTTAAACATAAACCAGATGTAGTGATGTACATTATAATCCCAGCTATTCAGGATCTAAGTCAGGAAGACTGCAAATTCACAGCCAGCATAGGCAACTTAACAAGGCCCTGTCTCAAAGTAAAAAATAAAAAGGGGTGGGGGTATAGTTTAGTATAGAGCAACCCCAGATACAATCTCCAGTACCACCACCAAAAAAAAAAAAAGAAAGAGAAAAGGAGAAGAAAGTTTACATACAGTTATCATATGACTGAGCAATTCCATTCCTAAGTATAAATTCAACAGAAAGGAAAGCACACATCCATATAACAATGTCTAACAAGTGTTCACAGCAACAGTCTTAACACTGGCCAAAAAGTAGAAGCAACCCAAATGTTCATCAACTGATAAATAGATACATAAAGTATCATAGAGATATACAGGGGAATTTATTTGGCAATTAAAAAAAAGGTACTGGCTACCTTAGATACTATGGTACTACCATAGATAAACCTTGAAAACAGTCTAAGTAAAAGCAGCCAGACATGAATAGCCATTGGCTGTATCAGAATAAGCGAACAAACTAGAATAAAAGTTGTCAGTGCTTAAGAACAAGAGAAAATGGAGAGTGACTATTACTTTCTTTTCACTGGGTGATGAAAATATTCTTCTGCATTTACACTGGAACACTGAATAACTAACTGATTTTCCTAACACAATAACCAAAGCATGTGATCCTTTTTAACCACACTTCCCTGTCTTCTCTCCGGAAGCCAGTCCTACTGCATGTCACTCACCTGGAGCTCTGGCTTTTGAGCTTTGTTTAGAGGCTGTGATGGCTTTGCTGCTTTGGTCCCTTCCCCACTACTATCATCAGAGGGCTGTGTGGGGATCCAGTTTTCAGGCTGGGCACTGTGGTTAGTGTTAACCTGCAGACTCTCTGCTTCCACTTGGGAAACACTGCAGTTATCTTCCAGCTCCCTAGAGGTATCTAAGTGTCCTGAGTGAGTCTTCTGAACGAAGTCACTGTTCACTGAACCCCTCCTCTTTGCAGGTAAGATGTCAATATTCACCCTGCTGATGGTAGCTAGTGATTCTGCGGCACTGCTCACACCTGGTTTGCTAGCGTGCTCTTCTGGAGGAGCAGGTAACCTCAAGGGGCCAATGATGACGGGTTTCTCCTGGGGCAAACATTTATCTTCGCTCTGAGTAGAAAGATGTTTCAAAGTTAGAGTTTTCCTCCTGCTTACACAAAAACTAACTCAAAATTGAACATGTTCCTCAAAAAGTTAAACACAGAATTATGATACAATTTACCTTGGAATGGACATGTTACCAGCAATTCCATTCCTAGGTACAGAACTGAAATCAGGGACTAAAGTAGAGATATGTGCACCAATAATTCTCAAAAGGCAGCAATGACCCAAATGTCCATCAGCAGATGGATTTAAAATAACATAGTGCATACATATGAGTATTAGCCATAGAAAAGGAGGAAATTCTAACACACTACACATGGATGAACCTGAAAACATGCTAATCACAGAAGAATACGATTATACGATTCTATTTATACAAAATATTTAAAATAGCAAAATTCACAGAGACAGAAAATAGAGAAGTTATGAGGGCCTAAAGACTGAGGAACTAGAGAGTTATCTCTCAGTGTTAACTAGAACAATTTCTGATATGATGAAAGGGCTTGGAAGACGATGGTGATGGTTACACAATATTGTGAATGCAATTAAAGACCCCCACAGACCAAAATGCCTGCTGTAGCAAAAATAGAGAAATACTACAACTGACTAAGTGGATTTATTCCTAGAACATGAGAATTGCTCACATCAAAATAATCAATGTAATATGCCACATGAACAAAATGAAGGGGAAAAAAAATCACATGATCATCTCAATGTGGAAAATGCACTAGCCAAAACTCTACATTGTTTTATTTTCTATTTTTTTCCTGAGGCTCACTGTGTAGTCCAGGCTGGCCTTGAACTCAGCAATTCTCATCTCAGGCTCTCCACCATGTCTGGCTGTTTCATAATTTAAAAAATTCAGTGAAATAATAATAAAAGGAAGTTATCTTAATACAATAAAAGCTATATATATGGGCTGGGGATTTAGCTCAGCGGCATAAGCGCCTACCTTGGAAGCAGGCAGTTGTGAGTTCGATCCCTGGTACCAAAAAAAAAAAAAAAAAAGCTATATATATATGTATAAATCTTACACCAAATATTCTACTTAAAAGTAAAATCTGAAAGCTTTTCCTTTAAGATCAGGAAAAAGGAAAGATGCCTCCTCTCACCACTTCTACTCAACATAATATTGGAAGCTGTAGCCAGAGTAATTAGGCAAGAAAACAAAGATAACAAGCATTGAAAATGTGTAAGAAGTAAAATTATCTTCGTTCATAGATGATATAATCTTATGTTGTAAGTAAATCCTAAAGATTCCTCAAAAAATTGTTGGAACTAAGAAGTAAATTTAATAAAGAAGCAGGAGACAAAAATCAACACACAAAAATTAACTGCTTTTCTACACACTAACAATGAATAATCTGAAACAAAAACTACTCCATTTATAATAGCACAAAAAAAAAAAAAAAACACTTAGATATTAACTAAGAAGCCAAAGGATCTGAAAGAAACTAAAGGTGGGCTTGGTGGTGAGTCCCTGCAATCCCAGCACTCTGGGAGGCTAAGGTCAGAGGCCAGCTTAGATTATACAGTGAGTTCAGTACCAGACTAAACTACATAATAAGACCTTGTCTGGAAGAAAAGATGAAGACAAAGAAGAAGAAGGGGGAGGGGAATAGAGGAGAGGGAGGGGAGGGGAAGGGGAGAGGAAGAAGAAGAGGAAAGAGGTGAAGGAAGAAGGAATTAAGACATAAATAAGTGGAAATGTTCATAGATTAGATGACTAATACCATTAAGACGTCATTAATAGAATAATCTATACACTCAGTACGACTTCAAACTCCTAAGAACTTTTTTTTTTTTTTTTTTTGGTCTTTTTTGTTTTTATCGGTACCGGGGATCGAACTCACGACCACCTGCTTGCAAGGCAGGTGCTTATGCCTCTGAGCTAAACCCCCAGTCCCCCGCCCTTTTTTTTCTGAAACAGAAAAAATCCATCATGGAAGGCCTGAGAAATCTCAAGGAATTCCAAAGAGTTAAAGCAATCTTGAAAAGGAAAAAGAATATTCACCTTTTTCAATTTTAAAACTTATTCTAGAGCTATAATAATCAAAACAGTTGGTACTAAAATTAAGTACCAGAGAAATGGAATAAAAGATAAAGCCTAAAAATGAATACTTACATGCACTCAAGTGATTATTGATGAAGATAATACAACTATTTGTGTTAATCAATTTTCTGTTGCTGTAACTGCATAACACTCATTGTTTTGGTCACTGTGGGGTCCAGGGTAGAGGGGCTATGTGTTGTGAGGACCTTGTTTCTAGAGGGAACTCCACAAGAGTATCAGGGTAACACAAAAAAATCACATGGCAAAAGGAACATATCTAAAACAGTCAAACTGGCTTTTGTAACAAACTGATTCTCAAAAATAATTGATTAATCCATTAATCCATGAGTGGACTAATCCATTCTTGAGGATTACACTCCTGATCTAATTACACTCTTGATCCAATTACCTTTAGGCCCCACCTAATCCCATCTCTTAACACCTCACAATGAGGATTAAATTTTAGCATGAGTTTTGTTGGAAACATTCTAGCCATAGCACCACCTCTCAATAAATTTCAGCTATAATATCATTCAATAAATTGAACAGAACAGTCTTTTCAAAAAACGGTGCTGAGAAAACCAGACCCACATACAAAAATATGAAGTTGAAGCCTTTTGAAATACCTTATATAAATATTAACTCAAAATGAATGAAAGGCCTGAATGTAAAAGCCAAAAATTATAAAACTCTCAGAAGAAAAAATAAGGCAAAATGACATTGGATTTGGCGAAGATTTCTTGGATATGACACCAAAGAACAAAGAAAACGTAGACAAATTGTGTTTTTCTCTGCTTCCCATCTGACTCCAGGTGAACATGTCCCCGGGCTATGCATGCCATCCTGCCTTGGAGCCAGTGAACTATGAACTGAAACCCAGGCCAAGTAGGAATCCACTGTCAAGTAGAATGACCATGCTTCTACTGCCCTGCTGGGGCCTTTGCTTAGAAGAATCATTTTGCTTAGAAGAGCACAGCTGTGATCTGGCTGCCTTGGGGCAGCAGACACCAGACTCACACACAACTCCAGAAGAAACATACAAGCAGGGAACAGCAGCTCTTTCTGCAAACTGTCATAAGAGTAGATCAGAGATCTCCATGTTAAAGACATCACAGCCCTATGGACCTTAAAAGTTACCTGCTTATTCCACACCCTAGTCTTTTCCTTCTACCGGAGCTGCGAACAAGTCTTTGGGCTCACTCTAAATTCTTGTATTATTGTCATAACCATTTTTAATAAAAGGACTTCCTGCCACTGGGTATGGCACCAGGAAATGGAAAAAAAAGAAAAAGAAAAAACGTTCAACTTAAAGATTTCGGAAATGCTCACCAACAATGGAATGATATAACATCTTGTGGATCGCTCCTATCCAAAACCCAAATGAACAGAAAAATAACAAATGTTATGAGAATGTGAATAAACTGGAACTGCTGTGCCCTGCTGATGGACTGTAAACTGGTGCAGCTGCTATGCTGCTGTTGGAAAATGGTGTGGAGGTTTATCAAAAAGTCAAATACAGTATTATCATTTTACCCAGTAACTCCACTCCTTGATATATATCCCAAAGAGCTGAAAACAGGTATTCAAATATTGAAGTACTAAACAAATGTTCATAGCAATAGCCAAGAGATGAAAACAGCTCAAATGACCACCAATGGATGAATGGATAAACCACCTGTGGAATACACGTAAAATGGAATATTAACCAGTCATAAAAACAAAGGAAGTCCGAAAATGTGCTACATGGATGAACCTTAAAAACACTCAGTGAAAGCCAAGCATAAAGGGTCATATATTGTCTGACTCCATTCATATGTGTGACTCCACATTCATACCTAAATCCACAGGGACAGAGGTGGGGGTTGTCAGGGGTGAGGTGAAGAAGGAAATGAGAAGTGATTGCTTAATGAGTAAAGGATTTCCTTTAGGCTGATGAAAATGTTTGGAATTAAATAACTGGTGATGGGCCTGGTGTGGTGGCGCACACCTGTAATCAATCCCAGGACTAGGGAGGGTGAGGCAGGAGGATTGCTGTGAGTTAGAAGTCAGCCTGGGCTATGTAGTGAGTTCAAGGCCAGCCTGAACTACATAGTGAGACTCTGCCTCAACAAACAAACAACATACATAAGAGATGACGGCTGCACATATTTGTGAATTATTAAACACATATAATTGTTTACTTTGAAAAACTTCACTTTATGTCATGCAAACCTCATCCTTTAAAAATCTAAGAAGTTATTACAACACTGATTTCATGAATAATTTGACAATTTGAGTCTTCTGTGAACAAAGTGAATTTAAAAGAATTACCTTCATCAGTATTCTTTCTTTAGGATACAGGATTAATTGCACATCAGAATTTCTAGTAATAATTTCCCCATAACATAATTTGTCCAGGCAACCTGTCTTCTAAAATACAGTCTCTAAATCACGAGCCTTTAAAAAGCCACGTACAGGCCAGGGATTTAGCTCAGTGGCAGAAGCGCCTGCCTGGCAAGCACAAGGTTGTGAATTCAACCCCAGTACCCAAAAAAAACAAAGCCACCTACCATTACACGTGTCTGGGGGTGCTCAGCAGAGGGGAGCTGGGGGTAGACTGCTTCATGATTTGATTCTGTCCTCCTGGAGACCACTGTAGCAACAGGCTTGGATTTGGCATCACCGTTTTTAATGTTGGCTTTGGAGGTTTTTCTTTATGAGGCAGAAAAGAATTAAAGAATATCAGTACAGTCAAGATTAAGGAGCTTTAATGCATATATGAAAACATGTGTACACATTACACTTCTCTAAAAAACTGCAACCTGAATAGAGAATAGTCTTAAAAATCTGGTAAGTATTTTGTGAAACACCTGACAAGTACTTTTCAAAACAAAGTCATAAAAAACAGGGTGAAAAACTATCACAGACTCAAAAAGACCAAGGAGATATAAGGTAATACAGTAACTTGAACTGAATCTAGAAACAGAAAAAGGACATGACAGGAAAAACTACCAAAAGCCAAATAGTCTGGAGTTCAGCAGCAACACATCAATGTTGGTTGGTTTCCTAGGTGTTTTTTTTTGGTACCGGGGATTGAACTCATGACCTCACACTTGCCAGGCAGGTGCTTGTGCTGCTGAGCTATACCCCAGCCCTGTTTCTTAGTTTTGACAAATGTACCATGGTAGTATAAGATGCCAAAGATGAAAGCAGGTGAGAGGGTACACAGATATTCTAGTAGGTGACAGTATTCAGATCCTGTCTGTACTAGCCTGGCAACTTTTCTGTAAATACAAAATTATTCCAAATAAAAATGCTGCCTGCAAAGTGCAAGGTCCTGAGTTTGATACCCAGTCCCCCAAAAAAAAAAAAAAAAAAAAATGCTATGAGAAAGTGCCTCATGTAGAGAAGTACCAGTGAAAGTTTCCTCTCAAGATTCATGTTTGCAATAATGCCATAGGTGATTTGACAAATCTGACTGGTAGAGAACTGTGTGGTATACACTTTCTCACTTGCAGAATAAATGCATACAGGAATAGCATCAAACCCAACCGTTTTAGTGTTATTTCTAAAACTGGACTATCCCTCTGGAGAAGTCAATGAGAACGTGGAGATCAGAGTGTTGGAAGGCCTGCTTGCTTGGAAATTACAGACAATGTAAACAAAAAGACAGTCTCAGTCCCTGGGGCCCTCTATTATTGTCTTCTCTCCTTGCACATTAAACTTGCCACAAGGAAGACGGAGAAGACAGAGATGGTGACAGTTTTGATCAGCCCTACGTCTTAGCTCCCAGACATTCAGTTAGTGAATGTAAAACCTGAGAGTTGATAAGAGGAATTCATTTCTTGAAAAACTATGTGAATCAAGAGTGAGCTTTATATATGGTCTCATAAATTTGAATACTATTTTATGTGATTATTTTTACACATAGTAAAGACTGTAATGGTTCACTGAACAGTTCTCTCCATTTTTCTGAAACCAAGAGATAAAACCCTGTATGGGAGATGTTCTCCCTGTATCAGAAGGAAAATAACAATCTTGTCATCAGGAATGAAAAGTTGAGACAGATAAGACTGTACAAACAGACCATATTAAAAATAATTCTGATCTTCCTTGATCCTCACAAAGTTTACTTTTCCACGCTTACTTTTCTTGTTCAATCTTTTATAAAAGCTATAGGTTTCACTTCTTGTTTTTGTTTGTTTTTTGGTCTTTTTGAGACAGGGCCTTGTTATGCAGTTCAGGCTGGCCTTGAGCTTGCTTTGTAGCCCGGGCTCATCTTGAACTCACAATGATCCTGTCTCAGCCTCCTGAGTACTGGGATTACAGAACTGCACCACCACATCTGCCCTAGGTTTCTTTGGGTCTTCCTCCTCTTAGGAGGGCTCCTGGCTCACCTAAAACTTTGGTAGACAAATTTAAATCTGTATGCTTCTCATCTCTTAATTTGTCTTTCATCAGTTTAATTCTCAGGCCCAGGTTTAAAAAAAAGAACCCAAAGAGGGTAAAATTTTGCCTCCTCTATATATTCTAAGCACAGTTTACTTGGTGTTTTAAAAAAACTCACCATAAATTCTTGCACATGAAAATTATAGAAGCCACCCTCTTTTACTTCATCTAGTTAGCCCAGCTATTTTCAAGGAAGTATCTTACGCCTTAGTGGCCTCCAAAAACAAGGAAATCTGGTGTTTTATATAAGGCTGCCGCAGGATGCTCCTCACAGAGGGTCTTTCTTCAGGCCTTTTGCTCAGCATTGTTCTTATCAGGTCTGCCAGCTCGGGGCTATAAGCTTTTGGCATTGGTGGCAGCTACAAAGAAAAATAATCCTGCAATTATGACTAATGATCTTATGAAACAAAGTAAAAGATGGTTTCCCAATATTTATTAAAAGTCCTACATCCATAGAAGTAGAAAATAATCAGCATATTAGTCTATAGCAAGTATGCTGGTACTCTAATTGAAATAACATGTAACACTATAAAACTGTTTCTTTCAACCCAGCAGTCATATTAGAGGATAACTCTCTCCCCGAAAAGTAACAGCATGAATTTCTAAAGATTTATACACCAGGATGGTCAATGCATTACTGTTCTTACAGTAGTTAAAACCTGGAAACAAACATCTATGGACTTGCATTAAATTATGGTCATTTATTCCACAAAATAATTATGGCACATACTTTGTGTGTATGTGTGTTACTGAGGTTCGAACCTAGGGAGCTGCATCATTTCCTGTTCCCTTTCTAATTTCACTTTAAGACAGTTTCACTGAGTCACTCAGTGGCTCCAACTGGGATCAAACGTGCCATTCTTCTGCCTTAGCATGCTAGGATTACAGGTGTGGCTTAAAGGACACTAGCACAAGTGCCTGCCAGGCAAGCACAGGTGCTAAGTTCGATTCCTGGTACCAAAAAAAAAAAAGAAAGAAAGAGAAGGAATACTAAACTGCTGCTTAAAAAATAAAAGACAAGTGCCCAGCAAGATATGCCAAGTATAGCAAACTGCAAAAGTAAGTTATATGTCACTATGTACAGCCTGATTGTATTTTGGAACTTTTTAAAAAAGTAGCTCTGTGAGGGCTGGGGGTTTAGCTCAGCGGCGTAAGCACCTGCCCTGGCAAATGCAAGGTAGTGAGTTTGATCCCCATTACCAAAAAAAAAAAGTAGCTCTGTGTATACCTTGTCTGTTTACAGGCAGGTGAACTCTAGCAGCCTTGAAATAAATTGCCACCAATAGATAGCTCTAAGCGATGGAAACAGAGATGGGAGATTCACTCCCACCAAATGTGATTCTTTAAGTAGCAGAATTAGGGGCAAATTGGACTTGCTCATACACACACACATACAGACACACAGACAAACAAAACCCCCCTTGGTGCATGGATGCCTCAGACTGCAAAAGAGCAACTGGTCTCACTGAAATAACACACAGCTGGGCAACTCTGGCATCCATATTATTGACAATGCTTTTCTTGGTCCTCTACAATCCTGGCCCCACGGATTAAACCCAGGACTAGGATACATCCCCAGCTCTGTTTTATGCTTTGAGACAGAGTTTCACTAATTTGCCCAGGCTGCAAATTAGTGAACCTGCAGCTCTTCTACTTCAGCCTCCCAGAGTGCTGGGATTTACAGGTGTGGCTGACAGTTCTTAATCACTTCCCAGTGACCATGACAATTATCAAAGGAAAAAGTTAAAACAGTAGACTCATCACTGGCATGGCTCATTCATCCACAGCTGCTCAGGAAAAGATACTCATACCACCTTAGAGCACTTGTACTCTTGTGACTAAGGAAGAAGTTTCCAAAAAGCTGATTCTTTTGAGCCACTGAACCATTTTTGCAAACTAATACTAAGAACGGATGGATCACATCTCCTCAAATTCAACCCTTCTCAAAGAAGCAAGCCATCACTCTTTTTTTGGGGGGGTCTTCTGAGACAGGGTCTTGCTACGTAGTTCGGGCTGGCCTTGAACTTACTATGTAGCCCATGGTGATTGTCCTGCCTCAGCCTCCCAACTCTTGGGATTTTAGGCACACACATGTCCAGCATGCAACCCACCACTCTTAATTATCTGCCTAATATTAATGATTACTCATCAAGTGATTTAAATAATCACTGATTTTGTCCATAGCTATTTGCAAAGATGCATTATATCAACCTTACTTAGTTAATTCCGGGTAATGTTTACCTTTCCTTCAATAATCCGATAAACTAAAGAATTCATGTCTTTTGCATTGAAGGCATGTTTCAGGGTGGCCATTTCATAGACACAGCATCCCAAAGCCCAAACATCAGACTAGAAAAGAAAAATAATAAATGGTGAAATGTTTAAGTATCTTACTTACATTTTCCCCCTTTAAACAAACAAACAAAAAAATTTTTAACTCTATTTTCCCTTAACAGAGCCATAGACAATAGTAATTTAACTATTCTGAAAAATTCTGAAATTCTGGATAGTCTCCAAAGACACAGCAAGCCATCACGCGCAGCCCGATCCTACCTTGTAATTGTAGGGTTTGTTTGAGAAGAGTTCAGGGCTCATGTAATAGGGTGTGCCAATGAGGGTGCTCGCCATGTCGCAGTGGCTCTCCAACACTCGGGCAATTCCTAGGTCCCCCACTTTGATGATGTTTGTTCTTGTCAGGAAGACATTTTGAGTTTTCAGATCTCGATGAAGGATATGTTTTTCATGTAAATACTGAGAGAGGAAATAAAATTTCATTACATATATGCTGATTTACTTATTCCTAGCTTCTTAGGCTGGGGATTTAGCTCAGTGGCAAAAGCGCCTCTCCTGCCTGGCAAGTGCAAGGCTGTGAGTTCGATCCCCAGTACCACCAAAAAATATATATAAATAAATAAATAAAAAGTCTTTACTTATTCCTAGCTTTTTAATATTATCAGTCATTGCATAAGTTAAAGAGCTTTAGTTACTTAATCACCAAAATGTTACTGGTTTATAAACTCTGAAGTTAAAAGTCTACAGTAGGTATGGTGGCCAAAGCCTGTAAACCCAGTGTATGGAGGCTGAGCAGTGAATTCAAGGACAGCCTGGAATACATTGTGAGAGCCTGTCTCAAAAACAGAAAGAAACAAACAAACAAAATAACGCAACAGTCTCACAATTTTCAAAGCAAGAAAACTAAATTCTATACATTAAGTGGCCCAATGTCTTCCAAAATCGTTTCCTGGTGCCTTGGCATTTATGTCATTTTTATATTACCTGGATCTAGTTTTAAAATATGCTTATAAACGCCCACTCAAGGTAAAGACAGCTTAAACATCAAGTACACATTCCTTTCCCCATGAAATCCTAAGCTTAATAACATTTTCGAATATAGTATAAGATTATATTTATTTACTTCTGTTTTGGTTTTTGAGATAGTTTTGCTGTAGTCTAGGCTGACCTTGAACTTATGATGATCCTTCTGCCTCAGCCTCCTGAGTGCTGGGATTACAGGTGTGTGCCACCCTATTCTGCTCCTAAGATCATTTTTATTTAAAAAGTATCTCAGAATTTAAACAAGGCCAACTGGTTCTAGAAAACTCTACCAGTTACTGAATAGCAGTTAGTATACAGTTTCACTTTGGGGTTTGTGCTCATCCAAACACACACTTGTTTTACATTTCTCTCTTTTTTTTTTTTGTACTGGGTACCAAACTCACAACCTTGCACATGCCAGGCAGATGCTTACACCCTAAATCCCTAGCCCTTGTTTTGCATTTCTACTCACTGCCACAGAGAATAAAATCCCAAATCCTCAGTTTAGAAATACTAGTTAGTCCAGCCACCCTTCAGCCCAACACAGCTGATCAGCAGATAACAGTCTGCCTCTGTCAACTCAGAGACCTTAAAACTGACTTTGCTATAATTGATTTCAAAAATTTGCTTTTCTTTTAAATAGACATGAAACCTGTGTCACATAGACATCACTCAGACACATTCAAATGCTAGAGCAAGAAGAACTGAGTTTACTTTATAAAAACTACATTATTTTTCCTCTTTTTAAAAGTTTTTTGAGACAGTGTCTTGCATGTAGCTAAGGCTGACTTCAAACTCCAATTCTCCTGCCTTGCCTTCTGAAATGCTAGTATTCCTGCACGCATCATCTCACCCAGCTTAAAAGAAAAATACATTTTTTTTAATGTAAGCATTTTGAAAAACATTTCCTGAAATACATCTGCCATGTTCTTGCCTTGGAACAAGCAGTACAGTGTGTAGACAGCACAGCACCTGCAAAGCCATGGCGATCTGTACAAACCACTCCACCACCTGACGCTCGGGCAGCAGCTGGCCCTTCCGCTCCTTGAGCTTTTGGTACAGATCGCCCCCTTCACAGAAGCCCATGACGATGTAGAGCAGGCCGTCTCCTCCTTCCCACGACTCCTTGTAAGTGACAATGTTGGGGTGCTTCAGCTGAGACAGGAGCTGAGCTTCTTGCTCAGCAGCTTGCCGCTCTCGGCTGGTTGCGTTTCGGAGGTTTAGTTTTTTGATGACATACTAATGAAGGAAACAGGTGTTTTACTATAGAAACACGGTTTTGTATGTTCTTAAAGTATCTAGAAGCTCACAAGAATGTTCTCAAAGTCAACCTTCTGCGGCCTGTTCATTTTGCTTGTTTTGTTTTCCTTTGTTTTGTACAGGGATCAAACTCACGACCTTGAGCTTGCCAGACAGGCACTTACACCACTGAGCTAAATCCCTGGCCCCTTCTGGAGCCTATTCAATAATGTATTTATTTTGTTTTTTTAAGAAGCATAAAACTGGGGCTGGGGATTTAGCTCAGCTGCATAAGCGCCTGCCTTGCAAGCAGGCAGTTGAGAGTTCGATCCCTGGTACCGATAAAAACGAAAAAGACAAAAAAAAAAAAAAAAAAAAAAAGAAGCATAAAACTGGCAGGAAGTTAGCTCAGTAGCATAAGTGCCTGCCTTGCAAGCGCGCCGTCATGAGTTCAATTTCTGGTATCAAAAAAAAAAAAAAAAAAGAAACAGGAGCTATTCTGGAGCTATTCTGCCTGGAACACAAGCTCAGGCATAAAAGATTTATTCAGTGGGTATTGAGGAATCATTGATTAAAGATAACTCCCACGTGGCCACCTCTGACAACTTTAAGGGTGATGATACTGAAATGGGGGCCGTGAGAGGTCTGACAGGAAGATGAAGAGCTGAGTTTTAAGTGAGTCCAGCAGACTGCAGGAGAACTGTTTGGGACTCTTCATTCAAGGAGCAATGTTTGCCAGTCGCTGAGTTAGACCCCGGGAATGCAGGATGCTGCGCTCAATCATTCCCCATAACACTGGGGAAAATACTTGCTAATACTAATGATGCTTCTTGTAAGACAGATTTATGGCCAACTGAGGTCACAAAAAATTAGCCTTTCTACATGCATTTCACAGTTCCATTGCTGCAGAAGCCTACAGTTTCAGCTGCTTTGGAGACTGAGGCAGACTGATCATTTATGCCTCCGAACTCAAGGCCAGCCTGTACAACATAGCAAAACAGTTTTAAAACAAAACAACAAAATACATTTTTATTAACAGTTAAAAGAGTGAATCTGAACTCACATATCATTAGATCAATTATAAAACCTGGAACTGTGGATGTAACAGCAGTAAAGTACTTGCCTAAGCATGCACAAAGCCTTGGGTTCAATACCCAATATCACAAAACAAAAAAAATTGTGTTACAGATTCCTTGAACTCTTAAGTTCTCCTTACACAGGTACATAAAAATGTGGCTTAAATATATACCTGCCAACAGAATGGGTCTATGAATTACATTAGATTCTTAAAGAAACATATGACCCGATAAAGTTAGAAGTCACTGACCTTCAGTATACGAAATTACTCCCCCTTTTTAAAAAATCAGTAATCTCTAACATTTAATACACTACCCTCAGCTCAAAGATCATACAGTTCATCTCTTGAACAAACACATAGATAAATGTGCTTTGTGAAATATAAACTATTGCTCAAAGAGAGCAAGTAATCTTTCATCCTCGGCTCAAAAATCCAATGATTCTTCAATACCCACTGAATAAATCTTTTATGCCTGAGCTTGTGTTCCAGGCAGAATAGCTCCTGAGACAGAGGAATGTGTCCTACACTTAAGGGGATCATCTCTTCTTAGTGTTCCTGATTCAACTGGGTTGTCTTACCTTGATGTAACTATTGTCTTCTTTCAGTTTCAAAATTGCCTCGGCTTCTACAATATATGTTCACCCTATTAATAAACTACACTGAGGGCTGGAGGTGTGATTTGATCCCTAATACCGCCTAAATAAATCATACTTAAGAACTGACTTGTTACCCTGTGGGTGGAGATAAAGTGCTTTAATTTAGGCAAAGGAGTAGTAACATAACATTTAAATGTCAGAAAGATCACTGACTGGATAAAAGTGAGGGATTAGAGAAGTACAAGTATGTGGCAGGGTCCGTTTGAGACCCAACGGCCATAGCCATGGCTCCGCTAGAAAGACATGCTGGATTGGGTTGGTACCAGTGGAGATGGAGAGGCCTGTTGGTTTAGTGACAAACAGACTTGGAGTTGCGGGGGGGATTAAAGATAACTCCCACGTGGCCACCTCTGACAACTTTAAGGGTGATGATACTGAAATGGGGGCCGTGAGAGGTCTGACAGGAAAATGAAGAGCTGAGTTTTAAGTGAGTCCAGCAGACCGCAGGAGAACTGTTTGGGACTCTTCATTCAAGGAGCAATGTTTGCCAGTCGCTGAGTTAGACCCCGGGAATGCAGGATGCTGCGCTCAAGGAATTGTCAGGGATGCGGAAAGGTGTGCAGATCAAGCACACTACTTAATACTACACAGGAAAGTAGAGGACGTTTGGTTGGGACACATGTTACAGGGAGTGCTGGCCTAGCTTTGATAACCTGGACAAGTTCCCCATGGAAACGCCATCCCAGATGATCCGGCCTGCTTCTCCGGACAGCGCCCTCGGCCCTCCCCGTCCGTACCGGGCCCCAGCCTCGCGGACCTGCCTGCCGTCCCGCCGGTGCTTCACGAGCGTCACCTCCCCGTAGCTGCCCCGGCCCACGACCCTCACGTAGCAGTAGGCGGCCAGGGGCATGTTCCTGGCGCAGGCCCACGGTCAGGATGCAGCGGAAGCGACGGGCAAGGCAGTGGGCTACGGCGGTAGGCCCCACTCATGCCCGAGAGGCAGCGGTGGGGTGGGCAGCGTAGGCGGCCCGGCGGCGGTAAGAGAACCAAGAGCCAGCCCACCGCGACGCCGCTGCCATAGCGATCCTCGCCTGGGAGGCTGTGCGCATGCTCGGATATTCCCGGAGGAGAAGCCATAGAGCCAACGCTGGAGCAGCCAGAGCGGTTCCGCCGCCCCGGGAGGACCTACCATAGAGCCAGAGCGTTGGGCAGCCAGAGCGACTCTACCGAGTCCTGTGCACTCGGCTTGCGCTCAATCGCGCTGGTGCTAGCGATAATATAGGCTGTATAGTTTCTACTCGCTGGACTCTTCCTGGTTCTGAGCTCCTTACAAGTACAGTCCAGGCATTCTACAAATAGTTACTGACTTCCTATTTGTGTGGTCGAGAAAGTTTCTGGTCTCCTGGAGCTCACATTCTAATGAGCAGGTGGCAGCTTCTAGCTACACCAGTAACTTTTAGTATGTCTGGTTTTTAACAGGTCTAATCTGTGCACCCAGCCCAGTTCGTCGTTTTGATACTTGGCCAAGTAAATACACTGTAGATACCGGTAGTGCACTTTGATCCTTAAAAATTCAGCCGACTTACTGAGAACTTAAAAGAACTCTCAGTGTAATGACTTAAACCACGGCCGTGAGAACTGAACAGTGTGTAGCCCAACTTCTAACAGTTTGAGACAGGATCTCCAAGAGAACGCAGCAACGCTTTACCCAAAAGCATTTACTTTTTTTTTTTTTTTTTTTGTCTTTGAGACGGGGTCTCACTTTGTAGTTCAGGCTGGCCTTGAATCCATGGCAGTCCTCCTGCCTCAGCCTCCCAAATGCTGGGGTTAAAGACATGTACCACTATGCCCAACAGAGCATTTATTTTTAGAAAAGATATATAATCATAAAACCTTTCTCTATTTCATTTCAATATATATACATATATACACACACACACACAACCAGGAATATGTCAAAACCAAAATCTCTTCCTTTGAAATATTAATCATCTGCCAGATGTGGTGGTGCATGCTTGTAATTTCAGGAGGAAATTACAATACAAATGTAATTTCAGGAGGCTGAGGCAGGAGGATTGCTGTGAGTTCAAGGGAAGCCTGGGCTACAAAGTGACTTCAAGGCCAGCCTGAACTGCATAGTGAAACTGTCTCAAAACCAAAAAAAAAAAAATTATCAGAAAGTGTTAACCAGGCATAGTGGTGCACGATTACAATCCTAGCACTTGGGAGGCGGTGGCTGGAGGATCAAGGATGAGTTGGAGGCCACCCTAGGACTACAAAGTGAGTTCAAGGCCAGCCTGAACTGCACAGTGAAATCCTCTCTCAAGAAGACAAAAGGAAAAAAAAGTTAGATGTCACTTCTATCTCCCAGTCTATGTGGGAGGAGAGAGCCCTAACTTCCGTATATATGTATATTGGGTTATAATTCAGCCTTGAATGAAAGTCAAGAGATTTTGCCACATGAATGAACTTTCCATAATTGCCAACTAGCAGACATAGTTGATTTAACTACACTTACACTGACCAACCCTTTGTATTCTCTCCTTCCTTTTAATCTGAGTGAGACCCTTACTCCTCTTTCCTCTTGCACTGTCCCTTTAAAATGCTCCACCACCCTACAGAAATTGTAATGCAGATCAGCTTTTTGCCCTGCTTTCAGTAGTTGCTGAATAAAAATCTGTTTTTTCTAATTTAGCTAATGCCTAGTTTTGTTCATCTTTAACAATAGCATCAGGCTGGGGGTGTAGCTTAGTGATAGAATGCTTACTCAGCATGCACAAGGCCCTGAGTTCAATCCCCATTCCCCTCACACACTCCAAAAAAAATAGCATTAACTAAAGTTCAGTATTTATTTGTTGTTCCCTTTTGTTTGGTTTTCTTGTACAGCTGAAATTTGCATTGTAGACAGAATGTGCAAATCCTAAATGTACAAATAGATAATCTTGACAAATACTTCTACCCAATTCTATCAAGATATAGACCAGATATGGAAAAATCAGAACCCTTTTGCATTGCTGATGGGAATATAAAATGTTTCAGCTTGCTGGAGAAAATTGTATCATGCTTCCTCAAAAAATTACACAAAGAGATGCTTTCCCATGAAGCAAGCCCCACCACACTGATTGGAAAGAGCCTCAACCAAAAGAGAAACCATGCCTTCCCATGAGCCAGCCGGTATGCAGCTGAAAAACCAGAAAAGCATGGCCTACTCTCTGCCACCTGCTGATTCAGAGGATTTAGGATAAAATGATAGCAACAGAGGGTAAGAAAGAGGCTTGATGCTTGTGTTGTTTGGTTGACTCTGCAAGGCCTGGAGCCCCAGGTCTGGGCATCTACCGGGAGGATGGCAGGGTGCATTGTGTCAGCAATGGGGGTTTCCTCCTGTCTTGTTTTTGAAAACCAATGTTTTGTTCCATTTTACTGTTTTGTTTTATTCCTGGGTCTGGTAACCTGAGCAACATTTTTTAAGATAACAATGTGCAGTATTTTTCTCAGTTTTGTTTTATTCTGATTTATTGTTTTTATTCAGTGTTATGTTTTGATTGGTTTTATTCTGTCTTGTTTTGTTTGATTTTTCTTTATGTAATGGTACAGATAACTATTACAAAGATAGCAAGATATATTATGGTAGCCATCATTAATTTCCCATTATCCTGTTTTGAAGTTCTGTACCATTTTTACTACTTTATTTTGATTGGCTTTTTTCTGTTTTGTTTTGTTGGGTTTTATTCTCTTTAAGATAAAATAAAAAATACTATTGCAAAATTACACAGAGAATTACCATATTATCTAGCAATTTTACCCTTGGGTAGAGACCCATGCCTCTAATCCCAGTACTAAGAGAGACTGAGGCAGGAGGATCAAGACTGGCCTGGACTCCCAGTGGGTTCAAGACTGCTTACACTATGTAGCAAGACCTTGATCAAGCAAATAAAAAAAGGATTAGAGGGAAACTTTGTATTTTGTCCATTTTCTCGCAATAAAAAATGGTTAAATTTTTTTGAAATTTCAAAAAGCTATGGAGTATTTATAATCTTTATTTCATTATCAACCCTATAAGGAGACTTTTAGACAACTTTTAAAATCATTTTCTCACCATGAAACCTTAATACCACAAATACACTCTATATCTGTTTATATCCTGTGATCACTGAGAGGGAGACAAACCGCAGGGCTACCTGAATTATTCCTGTCCTCCTCCAAGAAACAATTTTTGTTTTTTGATCCATTGGTGACAATATCACTGCTGTTAACAATTCTCTCTCTCTCTCTCTCTCTCTCTCTCTCTTTCTATATATATATATATATATATATATATATATATATATATATACTAGAATATTACTGCCACCCTAGAATATTCTAGAATATTCATCATGCCCCTTCTCAGTTAACCCCCGGGCCAGGCATTTAGCTCAGCAGCATAAGCACCTGCCTGGCAAGCACAAGGTTGTGAATTCGATCATCCTTACCAAAAAAAAGGCGATACTCAGTTAATCCCCAGTGCCCTCCTAGAGGCAAACACTGTTCTGTTTTTTCCACCATAATTTTTTTTTTGTCTGATGAAAAAGCTGAACTACATATTATATGATCCTTTTCATCTCTTGTTGTCAGCATCGTATCTAGGAAACTCCTCTGTACTTTCACTTCTACTGCAATGTACATTTGAGGGTCTGCTTATTTCCCGTACCAGCATGAACTGAGCCCACAGTAGACTGCGTATGCCAGGTTCTGGGTACCACTTGGAAACTGGCTGCCATGCAGGGGGCTGATGCCCTTGGAGAAGAGAGCCAGCCAAGTCAAAGGAAGCCCCATAAATCCCAAGGAGGAGGGGGCTGGGGATTTAGCTCAGTGGCATAAACGCCTGCCTTGCAAGTGTGTGGTCGTGAGTTCGATCCCTGGTACCAGTAAAAATACAAAAATAAAAAAAATCCCAAGGAGGAGCCAGAGGCTGAAGAGGCACTAAAAGGAAGAGCTGTGGAGGGTTGGAAGGTGGAACTCATGTCCACAGGAGTTAGAAACTTCCTGCAGGAGGCAGCTGGGAAAACATACAGTGTCACATTGATCCATCTGATCTTCCACAAGGACAGGAGAAACAGGTCAGAAAGTCATCTGTGCCTTTCCTGGAAGCTGCTCTGAGACAAAGTCCAGGACAAGCAAACAGATTAGTGAGGCCTCTGGGCCCCTCGTCTCCTCAGGGTCAGAGCAACCAGATCATCCCACTCCTGGAAAGAGTGGACTGACCAGAGGCCGTGTCTGCCCAGTACGCTGAGGCTTGTTGGGGACAGGGAAAATTTGGGCATAAAAATTAAGAAATTGCATGTACAAGAGAAGTCCCTTAAGAACTCTTGGCATTTGGATCTTCAACTCTGCTGCTTCTTCCTTCCGTGCAAGGCAAAAGGAATTTCTGTCATTGTGGAATGGGCTTTGGAGTCTAAGAGGCCCAGCGGTGAACCCTTGGGTCTGTCACTTTCTGTAGGACCAGCATCCTGGAAGCATCACAAGGCTGGAAATTGGACAATATAAGGCTGAGAGCAAGATGTGGATCCTAATGAGCCCTCAAGTGTGAAAATGATATCTTTATCCTTGCCTGGGTGGCAACACGGCAAAGCTGATTTATGTCCTACTTTCCAAATCTGAGTGTTACAATCCAGAACAATGAACAACCAGCTGAAAGCATGGGTCACCATTGAGCCTCCCTCCTGCAATGGACCCACACTGCCTCTGACAGAACCACTGCCAGGGTTGGCGTCATTAGAATCACAAGTGTGGCTAAGTGCCTCAGTGCTGTCCTAGCTACCGAACTACCTCCCTGGCCTGAACACGAGTGAAGAGTGTATTGATGCTTAGAGTTTCTTGGCATGGTGACACACGCTATAATCCCAGCATTCTGGAAGGCTGAGGCAGAAGGATTGCAAGTCTGACTCTAACATGGGCAATTTGGTTACTTAGAAAGATCTTGTCTCAAAAAGGAGGGGGAAAAAATAAGTGTCGGGGAGCACGGGCATAAAGCTCAGTGTGAAGACCCTGGGAGTTCAATCCCCACTACCAAAAAACTTTTTAAGTATTACTTAATGTAGTTTAAAATCCATTTTAACTGTAACTTCTTGTCGAATCCCCTATCAGCAGACATAGGACAAGGTGCGCTGTTGAGGGTCTTCACAGCTCACATCAGCCTGGTTGGGAGTTTACACAGCCCAGCGCTGGGACCCCCACCCCCAAGGAGAGAGCTTTTACTGCTGATTTTTGATCTGCACCTCCCAATATTTGCCTTCCCTGTGTCTAATGTTTAATCCATGTTTATTCAGCATTGTATTGATTAACGGTCTGAGTAAAATGAGAGAGCGGCAGGAGCCCGGAGACCATGGATGGTGCCATGGGGCTGCAGACGCTGCTGTGTGTGTATCTGGTGTCCCTCCTCACCCTGCAGGCCATGCCCGTCTTGGGCTTGGCCACAGGCAGGTCCAAGAGCAGTGAGGTATGTGGCAAAGCCTTCAGGGCAGAGCCAGGCAGATCCACCTGGAGGGGGCCCTGGAGGGACACAAGACCCCTCTTCAGGGATCGGGGCCCTCTCCTGCCACCCTCAACCTCCCCTGACCAGACAGGTCACCCCCTGCAGTAGGAGGTGAGGCTGAGGGGCAGGGGACGAACTGTCTTCGAGCATTCCCACTCACCCCTGGCCCTGGCTTTGTTTTGCAGAAGCGACAGGCTGTGGACACAGTGAGTGAGCCTGGGCAAAGGGGTCTGTGACGGGGCCATTATTACAGGTTTGCTTTCCCTCAGCCCTCAGGGATCAACTCCTCTTCTGGCGCTACAGGCAGAGGGGGCTCCTCTCTTCTGGCAGTGGCAGACTGTCCCTACTCACCTCCCCCTCTCTACAGTCTCAGAAGAGAGAAGGGGGTCTTCCTGTGAGGCCCTGCCTCTTCTTTTGGCATCTGGCACCCTCCATCAGAGGTGGGCCCCAGGATGACAAAGAAGTCTCTCACTCACTCAGAGGCCCTGTCCCAGGCTACCACTCTGTCCTGTCTTATTTCAGATAGTCAATGGCGTATTCATCCGGAGTTTGAAAGTCAACTGCAAAGTTACATCTCGCTTTGCTCACTATGTTATTACCAGCCAAGTAGAAAACAGTGCTGACACAGCCAGAGAAGTAGCCTTCGAGGTGGAAATCCCCAAGACAGCCTTCATCAGTGACTTTGCCATGTGCGTGTACAGCCTGACACCCACACCTTCCCCCAGGCGTGTCCATTCATCTTTCCCAGGTTAAGAACAGAGCACCCTGACAGGATAGACCATCTCCTCACTTCCACAAGAGGCACAGTCTGCCCTAGCGCTGAAGGGAAGAAGAAGCCCTTTGGGTCTCAGAGGCAAACTGGGGCCTCCAGTGGAATGTGTTCAGCCCCAGGCCCGAGGAACAAAGGCCATGCTCAGGGCTGACCTCTGTGGCCAAGGGCTCACGTGGACAGGGCCTTCTCAGGACCCAGGCTCAGCACACCTCCAGTATGAAGTGCCTGTGTGGTCAAGGAGCCATACTGCCCCTGAGGGCCTTGTTTCTTCCCCACAGCACCGCAAACAGGAACACATTCATTGGTGACATAAAGGACAAAGTAACTGCATGGAAGCAGTATCGGAAAGCTGCCATCTCTGGGGAGAATGCTGGCCTTGTCAGGTATGTTCTTGGCCCTGCTGGCCTGGCCGCCAGGGCTGCCTTCCCCGGTTCAACAGAGCTGTAGGGGCCAAGGTGGCTATGGCCAGAGAAAGTCCCAGAGGACAGAAATGTGAGCAAACTACCCAAATCCAGATGCCAGCATGGTGCACTGGTCAAGGCTCCACAGACCTAGATCTCCTGGGGGAATTGGGGCTCCCATCCCGAGCCTTGATCTTGATCAGCCAACTGATACTGGGGAGACAGCACTAATGTAAGAGTCATTGATCTTGAGGGCCACGCTCTGAGTGAGAAGGCTCCATGTGTCATCTGCCACTTGTCTGCCTTTTCTTGCTTCTCCTGGTACATGCAGGGCCTCAGGGAGAAATATGGAGCAGTTCACCATCCATATCACTGTTGGCCCCCAGAGTAAGGCCATATTTCGGCTGACCTACGAGGAGGTGCTGAAACGAAAACTTACACAGTACAACATCATCATCAAAGTGAAGCCCAAGCAGCTGGTGCACCATTTTGAGGTAAATCACAGCTCCTGCCCTCTTACATTCACCAAGGCTCTTAGCACTGGTTCAGCACCCACCGCTTGCCACCTCAGACAGAACAATTCAGTTTGCTTATCTGTGAGATGGGAGAGTCTTGCACTGTCCAGGATTGGTGCAAGACATGCTGAACACCCAGGTAATGTGTCAGCCAGAAAGTCCTGGGCGGCCTGATGGGCTGTGATCATTGATGGCACCTAGGTGGTGGCTGAGTGAAGGGATTCAGGCAGGCACACTCTCAGTGGTAAACACTTTTTGAGTGCCTACAATGTGCCAGGCTCTGTGCTGAGCAGGTAATTGGGTCAATTGTTGGTTCCTGGCTGCGACGTAATGCAGGCCCAGAAGGCCCAGGTGCTGGCCTTGGAACAGAATTTGCTTCAATGGTATAGATCGATGTGGACATCTTTGAGCCTCAGGGCATCAGCAAGCTGGACGCCCAGGCCTCCTTCCTCACCAAGGAATTGGCAGCCCAAACTATCAAGAAATCCTTCTCGGGGAAAAAGGTACGTGTGATGGCAGGGGATGAGGTGGACCCTCAGGGACTTCCTTACCTGGCTCACCCATGGTGGAATGTCCAGGCTTAGCCTAGGAGCCAAGTGGGGCTACAGGCTGCCCTCAGACTGAGTGAGACTGGTACCAACTGGTTTTTCATGGCGAAACTAAGCATTCTTGATTCTCAAGCAATTGAGCAGAGCCTGAGTCTTTAGGTTGGGAATACACCAGCTCCAGTTCTGCTACTCATCAACCCATGTATATTCCTGACTTGCTTGAGACTCAGTTTCCTCTTTGTCTCCCTCAGCCCTTGGGACAGCATGCAAGGAAATGAATGGCATATAAGACAACCGTGGATGCTTTGTGCTTAGGACTCCCAGTTTCAATTTTCTTGGAAACACAGTTATGTTCGAAAATGCCTGGCCTTGGTCTACCCAAGGATTTGCCACTTGGTACTCATTTTCAAGAGTCCTGAAAGCTCCCTGCTTTGTCCCCACCCCAGGTCTTGGAGAAGTGTGGGGAGGAGGTGGGTGGCCCAGGGAGATCTCTGCTTCCTATCTCGCCCTCAACCTGAGCCAGGAGCAAATCCTCTCATTCTTCTGCACCTTATATAGTTACTCCATAGCAATTCATTGAAAAGAAATGTCTGGTACAGGCAGAAGTCCTTTTAAACAAAACAGGACTCCTCTATACGTTAGCATAAACACACTTGCTTTCCAAGGGGGACCTTTTAACCAGCTTTTTTCCAAGTTTTGGCACCTTGTTTTTTTATTTGACAGCTTGATTACTATCTTTTATGTTACCATGCTATTATTTTGTTTCTGTTTATATGCCCCAAATGGCGATGTGTATTGTAGAAAATCCCCAAAATTCAAAAGTATAAAAGCAAAGGAAAAGGTCTTAGCTCCCATCATATACAGGCATGTTCTCTCAGCAGCTAGGTGAGTGGTCTACTGGACTAATTTCTGTGCCCAGACACACCCACACCCCCACACACACACACCCTTTCTTTGTTTTTGAAAACATCCTGCTCAGTCTTCACATTCTGCAGGGTCATGTGCTCTTCCGCCCCACCGTAAGCCAGCAACAGTCCTGCCCCACATGCTCCACCTCTTTGCTGAACGGGGACTTCACGGTGACCTATGATGTCAACAGAAACAAGCTCTGTGACCTCCTGGTGAGGCTGAAGCTTCTGGTATGAGCCCAGGGGGCAGGCCTGGGGTGCTAGTGGGGTAGCCTCCTCACTCTCCTCTGTTTCAGGTGGCCAATAACTACTTCGCTCACTTCTTCGCCCCCCAAAACCTGACTAACATGAGAAAGAACCTGGTTTTCGTGATTGACATCAGTGGGTCCATGGAAGGCCAGAAGGTGAAGCAGGTAAATTGCAGCAGTCAGCAGGTCAGCCAGCAGAAACTTTTTCAGTCCCGTCATTCCCTCCACACTGGCTTGGCTGCCAGAGTCTGGCTTACGACGCTCACTCCTGGGGGAAGCAGAGTGATTTAACTGAGGTCGCAGCTATGCCAGGCTCTGAGATTGGCTGTTGCTTCCTGGAGATACAAGCACATTCACTTCTCAACAGCAAAACTGTGGGTGACAATGATACCCACAGTGTCCCCCAGGAGATGTGTCTGGAAGAAAAAATCTGGCTGCTGAAAATTCTAGAAATAATCAGGATGGTTTATGGGGAGGTGTCTTGCTGCAGGGCCCACTGCCCACAGGCTCTCAGGACCCCTCCCTCGGTATGCTGAAGCCATGGCTGGACAGGCCAAGCTACAGAAACACCCCTTCCTCAGGGCCTCTAAATCTTGTCGCCATGCTGGATTCCTTTGCATTCGCCTAGCCCTAGCAAGAGATGCTTTTCTCTTGAGGCCACTTGGCTGGCCTGTCCACTCCCTTCTGTGGTCTACTGCGGGTCTCTGAAATGGGCATCTGGAGTTGATGGAGGGTGCTATCCTGTGATGAACCTGGTGCCATGTCATTCTACTGACTGTCCTGCCCCTGCAGACCAAGGAAGCACTCCTTAAGATCCTACAGGACATGCGGCCAGAGGACTACTTTGACCTGGTCCTCTTTGGCTCCAACGTGCAATCTTGGAAAGGCTCGCTGGTACAAGCATCCAAAGCCAATCTGCAAGCAGCTGGGGACTTTGTGCGACGCTTCTCCTTGCATGGAGGTAAGCGCAGGGGTCTCGGATCACCCTAGGATCACATCTACTTCGTTAGAATATGGGTGTACCCTGCTCTGGTTTCTCCCCTTTACAGCCACAAATCTAAATGGAGGTTTGCTCCGGGGAATTGAGATCTTGAACAAAGCTCAGGAAAGACTCCCAGAACTGAACAAACATGCCTCCATCGTCATCATGCTGACAGATGGGGAGCCAACAGAGGGTGAGCACCTGAAGGGCTGCTTTGGGAAGTGGCAGTCTCCTTGTCACCAGAGGCGTTCACCCTAATGTTGGAAACCCAACCATTGGAGGTGCTGTTGGGGGACTGAAAGCTTAGGACTAAATCAGGCATTGCTTTAAAAACACAGTGGAGGTCATAGACTCTGTAGGATCGTCAAGGTGCAACTCTTCCTGTGCATTGGGAAAGGGGGACATTTGTGCTTGACACAGGGCTAACCAGGCCTGGAGGAAGGCTAGGATTCCCAGGTAATGAACCATGTGTTCAGCTCTTCCTTGTGCCAAGTGCAGGACAAAGAACTGAGAAGAAATACTGAGAACAGAGCTGACTCTTCTTTGAAGGAACCCAAGCTCTACAGGGGGAGGCAGACCTAAGCCCTTAAACGAACAGGGTGCCACAGGGCTGGAGGACCACAGACAGGGGACACTTGGCTCAGGTGAGGTCTGGAAAGGTCCTTGGAGGAAGTGAACAGTAAACTCAGTCTGGAAGGAGAAGAGAGGGGCAGGAAGGGACCCCTAGCAGAGGGAGCAGTTTGATAGGAGAGTATAGGCACTGCAGAGCCTGTCCAGAAAAGGTGGGCCATGTACACTCGGAGAACCAAGGGTGGAGTGGTGGGTGGGGCTTTGTAGGCCACAGCAAGGAGCCACACGGGAGAGTTTAAAACAGATCAGATCTACTCCTCGTGGATCCATGAATGGACAGGGCCTGGGAGGAGCTCTGTCACCAGCTGCTGCAGTTACCAGGTATGCCAGGAGGTGCTACCTCCACCTAGGAGGGAGGTGGTCTGCACTAGGAGGCTTGGGCCTTGGGCAGTGCTCCTCACATGCTTCACATGCCTGTGCGCTGGCATCCTGTCACCGTCTGCATGTGTGGCTGCAGGGGTGACAGACCGAGCCCAGATCCAAAAGAACATCCGCAATGCCATCCAGGGCAGATTCCCTCTCTACAACCTGGGCTTTGGCAACGATGTGGACTTTACTTTCCTGGAGGTCATGTCCATGGAGAACAATGGATGGGCCCAGAGAATCTATGAGGATCACGATGCCGCCCAGCAGCTACAGGTCTCTCCCGTACTCCTCACCTACCATCTGTGGCATGCATGGGGAGCCCATCAGCCTAAAAGAGATAAAGCCCTGACACAGAGTGCAAATCAGCTGTGTGACCTTGAACCAGTTACTTAAACTCTCTGAGGCTCAGGTTCCTCCTCTAAAGTGGGGATCCTGACACCCATCTTGTGAGCAGTGCCTTCTTATCAAGGAGCTCGGCTCTGAGGCCACACCCCATATCCTTTCAGGGCTTCTATAACCAGGTTTCCAGTCCCTTGCTGGTGGATGTGGATATGCAGTACCCCCCGGATGCTGTCTCGGCCCTGACCCAGCATCGGCATAAACAGTACTATGATGGCTCGGAGATCGTGGTGGCTGGGCGCATTGCAGACAACAAACTGGGGGTCTTCAAGGCTGATGTGAAGGCCCAAGGGGTAAATGGTGGCCCACAGAAGGCAGAGAGGCCAGATAACACCCAGAGGAGTCTCCAAGCCCATGCTGTTCTCCAGGGATCTCCCTTTCCCAGAATAGTGTCCCTAGATCCACATGTCACGCTCAGCAAAGACCTGGGCAATGGACAGGCTGGAATGGGGCGAACATGGCCTCAGTTACTTGTACTGTCTTGACCCTAGGGGTACCACCTCTTATTTGTCACATCATTCTCCTGGTATGTGAGATAGCAAGAGTCTCATATCCTCCCATGCACGCTCACGTTACAACCATTTCTCAGACATCTACCATGTACCAGGCTGTGTGGCACAGTGCAACATGTGCATGTGCGTGCACAAGGATGGGAGGAGAACTCACTGGTCAGGGAGATCTGGGCCCTGCCCTCCAGGTGTAGACTTGAGACCAGGTAGTTTAGGGTTCTGTACAGATCTTTTGAGTGCAGAGAGCTTAGCTGGACCCTAGCTCTGCCCTAACCAGAGTGGTGACCTTGAATAAGTAAAGTCAGATCTCTCTAAGCCTCAGTTTCCTTTTCCATACAGCACAGGTGACACCACGTTAGACTGTTTTATGGGTAAATGGAATGATCCTCATAATAGCTTTATGCAGTGCCTAGACCAAAGGACCCCCTTGGGAAAGGGGCTCCATTATTGTAGCTGGGAGGTAGAGGATATTTGTGTGCTATGGCAAGTATGCGGCATGCCCAGAACTCTGGGCATTTGGAGAAGCTGCTCACAGGAGGAACAGCTTGGTGTTTACTTGTCTTTCCCAGAGACAGTAACTCTATGAGGGCAGGGCCTGGTCCTCCCACCCCACCAGATCCTAGGGCCTACGCCAAGCCTGGCTTGCAGGGCCTGCTTGGCCAGCATTTGTAGAATCAATCAATAAATGAACAAATGAATAGGCATGAGGAGAACAGGCTCGGGAAAGTGGGTGATACTTAGATCGAAGTTGCAGAGACCAGAAGATATTGGGACCCTTCAGATCCTGGACACCTTTTCACAAGCCTCTCTCACCACAAATATCAGGAGGGCCAGGAATTCAGGACAACTTGCCTAGTGGATGAGGAAGAAATGAAGAAACTGCTCCAAGAGCGTGGCCACCTGCTGGAGAACCATGTTGAGCGTCTCTGGGCCTATCTCACCATCCAGCAACTTCTAGCCAAGCGGTAGGGGCCCTGCAGCTGCCAAGGGTGGACAAGGCCACCCCAGAATTCCCTAGCCCTCGAGGCGAGTAGAGAAGGGGAAGTTCTGGCCTTTTGGGGTGATGAGTGGGTCAGACTTCTTTCCTCCTTTTGTTCTGGCTCAGAGTTAACATCAACCAGCTGGTCAACAGTATGGGTAGGGCGCTCTGCAGACAGCGCTGTTTGCCCCATTGAGCCATCTTGGAAGAGATAGCCATTTGCTGAGTAGCTGGTGTGTCTAACACCCTAATTTGGGCCCCAAGGTCAGTGGAGAAATTCCCCCTAATCCCCATCTAACAGATGAACAGAGGCTTGGAGAGACCAGACCACTTGCCCTCAGTCTCGCTGCTGTTAAATTCCCAATCTATCTCTGAAGCATATCCCTCCATCCCAGAGATATCTTGAAACCCTGAGACCCTTAAGGCCACAGCCATTGAATAAGGCACTAGAGGTGCTCAATGCATGTTTGTTGAATGAAACAATGAGTAAACAAACAGGTGGAGGGAAAGGGAGTACAGGTCTATCACTGCCTGAGCTGGGCTCTTGGAGCCACATGTGTCTTGCGTGCAGGATGAAGGCAGAAGGGGAGGAGAAGGCCAACTTGTCAGCCCAGGTCCTGAAGATGTCACTGGACTATCAGTTTGTGACACCGTTGACCTCCATGACCATCAGGGGCATGGAGGATGAGGATGGGCTGGAGCCCACCATTGACAAATCTCCAGAGGGTATGACTACCAAGGGTCTGCAGAGCGGGAGGCTGTGGGCCAAAAACCTTTTGGGTGTTAATTCTCTTCTTTTTTCCTCCTTTCCAGATTCCCCACCCTTGGGTGAGTTTTAATGGTGGTGGTTTTAGTGTGGGACTTCTGGCAGTTGGGCAGGTGGCACAAGCTCCAGCCCCTAGGCAAACAGCTCCCCATTCCCTCTCCCTCTCTGGTTTTGGCCTACCCCAAGACTCCCTTCCCCACTTCACCCCAAACTTGGCACCACACTCTCATTGTTTCGTGATCCTCGCACTGCCTGACCACCCTGTGCTCTTTGTCTTTGTCTTTTGCAGAGATGGTAGGACCCAGAAGGAGTAAGTGGCAGCCACCTTGGCAACTTGCATCTCCACCCCTCTCAGTTCTCATGTTGCTGGCCCTCAGCTGAGCCTGCAACCTCCACCAAAGCCCTCAGCTCACCAGCTCTCTTCACTGCCCCACTGGGGATCCCCTGATGAGGGCATAGCTCACCCACCTAGATCTCCATCAGAGGGGAAAGAGCAGCCAGACCATTGTACCTGGTCAAACTTCTTTCCCACATGCTGAGAAGCATTCTGGGGCACACAGTGCCTGCCTCTGCTCTCGTGGTCTCAGGCCAGCCTGGGAGGGTGGGAGAAACATCAGCAGAGGGATTGGCAATCCCTGAGGGCCCAACCCCTCTCTCCCCAACGTCCTTTGCTCTGCCCCACAGCGTTTGTACTCTCAGCCTTGCAGCCAGCTCCTACGCAGCCCAGCTCCAGCTTCCAGCAGTTACCAAACCGAGTGACAGGTGGTAAGTGCTGGGGGGGGGGGTTGGACAGATGCCCACCGTGCCTGGCCTTCTCTCTCTTTCTAAGACCGGCCTAGTTGAATTCTTGCCCCCACTGGCTCCACTTGCCTGATGCCCAATCTAATGTTATCGTGCTTGGCTCCCAGTGGACACTGACCCCCACTTCATCATCCACGTGCCGCAGAAAGAGGACACTCTGTGCTTTAACATCAACGAGGAGCCTGGTGTGATCCTCAGCCTGGTACAGGACCCTGACACAGGTAGGGTGGATAGCATGCCCTCTGCCAGTCAGGGCAGGGACAGTCCTCTTCCACATTCAGGCATGGACAGACTGCCCACAGCCTGCACACTCACTTCCCTGTGCAGCATCAGTTTGGCCAGGCTCCACCTACCTCCTCCTTGCTCCAGCATCCTAGCTGGACCCTACACGGGGCTGGCCTCATGGACATGGACTACATAAATGCGCAAGACTTGCACTTAGAAGGGCAAACTTCTTAACGTTCTTCTCTTGCTGTCTTGAAATCCTTAACTATTCTAGAGCAAGAACCCCTTCTTTTTATCTAGTATTAGATCCTGCAAATATGTAGGGGTCCTCACCTACGTCCTCCATGGCACGGCTGTGTAGAGCCTCCAAGAGTCCCCTCCCTCCGTGCTGAGGAGATGGGGACTCTACCTTTTGCCTCTTTCTCCTTCTGCTTCAACTTCAAGCATTTGCTGAGAACTTGCTGGGGACTGGGGATGTAGTGGGAACCAGGACAGTCCCTGCCCTCATAAAATTGAAGGAAAACTGAATGCAAACAGGTGACTCTCTTCGTAGATGGTTATTTCAGAGTGAGAGAGATGCTGTGCTGGATGTTTAGGTGGGAGGAGGCCTCTCTGAAGGGTCCCCACAGCACTGCTGTGAGCCTCCTCCTCAGTGTGAGGACAGAGAAAGGAAGGCAAGGCCTCTGTAAGAGCCCAGGACAGAGGGTGAGGCCCAGGACAGCTGGTATGGTGGGAGAGGTGGCAGGGAAAATTTGGTTCTCGAAACAGGACAAGTTTCGACAGCTCTATGGTGTGGATGACTGTAGCGCATGAGCAAAGACCGCTGGACCTCTCCCTGACAATGGCCCATTGCCCCCCTGCAGGTTTCTCAGTGAATGGACAGCTCATTGGCAGCAAGGCCAGGAGCCCTGGGAAGCATGAGGGCACATATTTTGGGCGGCTGGGGATCACAAATCCTGCAACAGACTTCCAGCTGGAAGTGACTCCCCAAAACATCACACTAAGCCCTGGCTCAGGTGGGCTCATGTTCTCCTGGAGAGACCAGGCTGTGCTGCGGCAGGACGGGTAACTAGGCCAGACCTGGGTGGGAGAGGGTTGTGGTGAAGACCCAAAGCTCCCGTACTCAATTTGCTGCCTGGATCTGCAGAGCCCTCATCCCTAAAATCCATGGCGATGCCCGGAGGCCCTGTGCAGACATGTCAGGGTCTGGGGACCACTTTCTTTGGTTCCTGGGCAAATGCTTCTGGCCTAGGGGCCTGAATGCTCTGAATTCCATTCCCAATGCACCAACAAAGCCAGCTCATCTCCCCAGATCCAGCATGTACTGCTTCCATGAAGCCTCTACTCTCTTGTTCTGCTGAATCCCAGCATTCTCTGGGCTCCCTTTCAGCACCTGTCACATCTGCCTTGTCTCACATTTGGTCCTTCCTTTGGTTATTCATTTATTTAACAAATTCTGTAAAGTACCAGAGCCTGATTCTGGGCAGCAGAACTGAGTCCCATATAGAGGACATAAGTGATGAGTAGAATTCAGAGGTCACAGACTCTGATAATAGACTGGCTAGAAGCTAAGTCTTGGATCCACTCCTCCTCAGATGTGTGACCCTGGGCAAAGAATTCAGTGTCTCTGACTTAACTCTGCTCATAAGACCTCAGTCTCGTAGAATAGAGACAATTAAATAGAGGTGTGCAGTGTAGTTGCTTCTGTTCTCATGCCATCCTGGCTTTGCAGAATGGTGGTGACTATCAACAAGAAGAGGAACCTGGTGTTGTCCATGGATGGCAAGGCCACCTTTGAGGTTGTCCTGCACCGAGTGTGGAGGGGAAGTGCAGTCCACCAGGACTTCCTGGGTTTCTATGTGCTGGATGGTCGCTGGATGTCACCTCGGACACACGGGCTGTTGGGTATGTCTGGCCAGGTGTGCTCACAGTTTCTGGGGCACCCAGACAGACCAATCTGCAGCGTGGCTGACAAGATTCAGAGCTCTGAGATGGCTTGTCCCAGTGAAGGTCTTGTCCTTTCAAAGTACTGTGATCAAACACAAACAAAAGCCATTTAAAGCCATAGCGAGAGGTCCAGTTAGCAGACAGAAAGGTCCAGAGGATCTCCAGGGACCTTGTGAGTGGGGAGGGTCATCAGCCACTCTGTTCCTATATGGCCTTTCTGTTGGTTCTGTTCTCTGTTGGGCACCGAAACCTCTCGCCTCTCTCTCCAGCCAGATTCCTTCAGAACTGATTAAAAACAGTACCACCTAGAAATATATGTGCCTCTGCAACAAGTGAACTAAGGTGGCTTTTGATGTTAAGTCTTACCAGAAATACTCAAGCCCTTAAAAAAACCCACACAAGAAACTGGCTCAGCCCCCAGTGAGCCCCTGCTGAATGCAAGGCAGGAGCAAACCCATGACAGTACCTTCTTCCTCTCATGTGCCTTGCTAGGACAATTCTTACACCCCTTTGATTTTGAAGTGTTGGACCTCCGGCCAGGCTCTGATCCCACAAAACCAGATGCCACACTGGTGGTGAAAAACCGCAGGCTGACAGTCACCAGGTAGGTGGGCTGTTTGCCAGTGTTTCCGTGCATGGTGCTTTCTGTTTCCTATTGTTGGTCCAGGGGTCTTGTGGATGGTGTGTGCTTCCAGGGGAGGTGCAGCCTTGCAGAGCTCCAAGAAGAGTAACAGCTGATTTGTCTGTTTCCAGAGGCTTGCAAAAGGACTACAGCAAGGACCCCCGGCATGGAGCAGAGGTGTCCTGCTGGTTTGTCCACAACAATGGAGCGGGACTGATCCATGGCATTCACACTGACTACATCGTCCCTGACATCTTCTGAACCCTTCAGCTGGCACACTAGACTTCCCTTGCTACTGTAGCAGAGTAGGAGGGCATCTGCCTGACCAAGCTGGCTCCTTATTTCAAAGAACCCTGTGACTTGACTATGCCCAGAACTGGCTGTTTTGTTTTATTTTGGTGGGAGGAAGGAGCATGGCAAGGAAGTGACTCAAGATACTGCACCTTGAGAGGACTCAGTGATCACAGCCAAGCCAAAGTCAGGAGAAGTGGGTCACAGGCTGGGAGGGCAGCCCACGGCAACTCTACTTCCCATATCCTGCATTTCAAACTTGCCAGGCAGGCACTTATACTGCTGAGCTAAATCCCCGGTCCTATGCATTTCTAATCTTTGCAGCTGTCAGGCTCCAGGGCCTCTGGGTCCCCAGAGTGCCCCTTGTACAGCACTCCCCACTCAGGATAGAGCCACTGTTACTATGGTGACATGAACAGCCACACTGGCCCAGAGCTTCCAGTAGCCAGCACTCACCCTGCACTTCACATGAGCTCTTTAAATGTATGTTCCCACAGGCCTAGGGGAAACTTTTATTATACTCATCTACAGCTGAGATTAGGTGATCTGTCCTAAATCACTTTTATCAGTGGCAGAGCCAGGGTTTGAACCCCTGTTGTTGACATCAAGCATCTGTCATATATAAATATTCCAGTCACCAGGTGGCCAAAACCTATTGGGATTCAGTTCTGGATAATTTAGAATGAGCATATGAAAGAACTATATCCAGACAGACCTGGTGTCCTGAAGAAGTCCTCAAAGATCAGGAGGCTGCACCCCGGGGTCAAGGCCTCCATTTCAGCCCATTTCCCTGCTGGGGTGTCTACCTCTAGGAACCAAGCTGGTGCCTTCCCAAAGGCAGACACAGTCACCACTATAAAGCTGGGATTTCAGGGGACCAGGAACTGCAGCCCATGGTCTCCTCACACTAAAGTCTAGAATTCCCTCACTAGAATCTCTTCCCTTAGTTTGGTCTTGAGACCCAATTACAATACAGCATCACAGTGTGCACTCTTTGGGGGAGCCATGGACCCTTTGTGTGAAGGTGTGTGGGCCTCCATCCATGCTGTTCCTGAGTTTATGTTGTCTTCTCTGCTGACTTCTGTCCAGTTCCCACTACAGATAAGGCCTGTGAGGGCTCAGACAGCATAAGGGGAATTTTGTGTTCTGAGGACCGAATGATGAACACAAATGCTGAGCCCCAGGTCTGGGAATACAGGACCCCTTCAGAGTCGGCTGTGTGGCCAGCAGAGGTTTGGAGGTCAGCTCACCTTCGAAGGTATACTGCCCAGCTGGGGTCTCATCTGCACTTTCCATAAAATGGAAATGGGGACCTGGGGACCTCTTAGATTCCACATCATTCTAAATTCTGGACAGTGACTCCACATCCCTCCAAGACCTTAGCTATTGATCTCTTGGGGGTCCTTTAAACATCCTCAGAATCCTTATTTTGAGTTGTCCCTCTCATAAAATTCCAAATGTTTGGGGGAAGAGACAGTATGTGATGCAAGAGGCTGAGGGGAACCTCTGCAGGTAGCCATGGGGCTATGAAGAGAAGTCTTTGGGCAATGTAGGAAAGATTACAGTCCCACCTTGACCCCAACCATCACAGATGCTTAAAATGACCACATGAACAAAAGTCCCTGGATCCAGAAAACAGCTCTGAGGGGTCCTCCCTCCACCTCTAGGTGTAAGCATCTGTTTGATTTGGTCTCTACCCGGCCAGAGCTTGGCACCTGCTACCAGTAGAGAGTGGCATAAGATTCAGGAGATCTGAGGAAAGCAAGTGCTGCCTAGTCTGGCCTTAGGCATAGGTTTTTGCCCCCAGAAGCTGTATCTGTCCCTCTGCCATCACTTTTCTGACCTAATCACTGTCCTTGCTCTGCGGCTTCTGCCACCTCCAGCATTAGTCCATTGTCATCCTCGGCCTCACATTTCTCCTTTCTGCCTTCTCTCTCTTCCCTGCTCCTAGCTCTTTCTGTACACCTCACTGGCAGGCTCAGGGCTTTAGTGGCAGCTATGGGTCCATCCATAAGTTGGCTTAGCCAGGTGTCCTTTGTCTATTCTCCCCAGCAGTGAGCCACGCAGGCAGGATACGGGGTCTGCTCTGCTCCAAGAAGTTATGCAGATAGTGGGCCCATGGCAGCCTCGCTGAGAGGCTGGGCACTGACAGGGCCTTGGTGTGTCTTAGGAGATCTCAGTCTTCATTAGAAGGAACTCAGTCCTCATTCAGGAGCTCCTGGCCTGGATGCCAGTGCCCCAGCCCCATGAGAGACATTTAGGAGGATGACTGAGTTCAGTCACATCCTTGGCCAGACCCTGGAAGGATGGAAGGGAACGTGACAAGGTCCAGTCTTCTATGAGCATCCTGAGGGCACCATCATACCTGAGCACACAAACTTCACCGCAGTGACAAGACAAACCCTCAGGGAGCTTGGGTGTGGGGCAGGGTTGCCCTGTAGTCCATTACAGGAAGAAGGAGGAAGGCTGTTGGAGGAGGGTGCCCGGGGATGGCAGAGAGATGAGAGATGCCAGGTGCAGCAAAGAGAGGGCATGCCAGTGTGGGGACAGTAAACTAGACAAGCAAGCTGGAGCCAGATCCCAGAGAGAGTGCTAGGTCACAGAATTTAAGGTTTATCCTTTTTCTGGGGCCCTGGCAGCCAGAGAAAGGATAATGAGCTAGGGACTCAGCTGTGGAGGTCCAAGTCTGAGAGTGACGGCTTGGTTTTGTACCTTGAGAAAGGAAGGGCTGTGATCGAGGGACTAGATAGGCACCATGTGAACAGTGAGGACAAAAGGCCACAATGCCGGGCTGGGGATTTAGCTCAGTGGTATAAGTATCTGCCTTGCAAGCAAGCGGTCATGAGTTCAATCCCCGGTACCAAAAAAAAATGAAAAAGACGAAAAAAAAAAAAAAAAGGCCACAATGCCAAGGTGGTTCCTGCTCTCCACGAAACTCCATACTCATCTCCAACGCTCACACCAAGGAAGCCAAGAGCCCAGTTGCCCACATGCAGTTTCTATTTTCTAAAGAGCCTTCGTAGCCTTTGCCTGGCAGGAGCAATGCCCTAACACAGCTGACAGTTCCCACTGGGCCTCTTTAGATAGTCCCACCCACGCCTACCTTCCCGGAAAGCTTCCCGCCTCTGTGGGGTCAGCTGCATGCTGCGGGTCACTGACCCTGCTTGGAAAACACTGGGCTCATATAAGGAGGACGAGCCAGGCCTGTGAGCTTAGCAATGGCATTGGTTTGGCGGCCCTACCTCACCTTGGCTTTGTTCTTCAGCTTGGCAGCCTCTGGCTTTCCAAGAAGTGCTCTCCGGCTGTTAGCGGTGAGTCTGCCCCTCTTTGCCATCAGAGCACCACTCTAGGAAAGTCCTTTGAGTGGGGTTAAGAGGAGGTAGAGGACTGGGCATTGCATTACTGGACAGTGCAGGACATTGGGAGAACTAGGCTGCAGCCAAGGCCTACTCTAGCCTGCTGTCTTGCCCTAGGAAAGGCTCTTAAAACGCGTGGGCCTCAGTTCCTTAAATGGGCACCATGCCGTGAACTTCTTGACTCTCTAAGGTCATGAAGGCTGAAGTCTCAGACAAGTGCAGAGGCCCCTGCAGAATTTAGAGCTGAGTCCCATGGGGCTGTGGTTGGAGACAGGGTGTTCTGGGAAGAAGCCTGAGGGCCCAGGGCCAGGGAAAGCAGAATGAGAGGCAGAATGAGCTGGAGTTTGTGGGGCATGAAGAGCACACTGGGTCCAGTTTTTCTTTTTTTGCTCCCTGGGTAACCTAGAGACTTATCTCTTTCTGGACCTCAGTGTCCCCACCTATTCAGAAGCCCTTCCACCTCTGACACATGGCCTGGGCGGGTCTTGTGTCTGGAGGTTCTTTAAAGTTATGTAGTGGGGCACGGTTAAACCCTGGCCCCAGTCAGAACCTGCTCCCTGGCCATGGTGGCCTTACCCTTGACCTGACCCCTCTGTTTGTTTTGCAGATACGGAGCCTCCCGGAAGGGGTGAGAACTTTCACTGGGGTGGGATCCAGGTGGGGCTTGGCAGGAGGCAGCTGCTTGCCCAACTGCTGGAGGTGTGGGCCATGACAGGTCCCACACAGCTTGTGGGCTGCTGCCCTGGCAGACCTTGTGTGATGAAAGACCTCTGGGAAAGAGTACTATGGAACCACCGGTCTCTAGCCTCCTGGGAGGTGACTCAGAAGAACCTCATCAGTCGTCCCTTCCTCCCACAGACACTTGTCATAGTTGCTACCACCTGGCCCCATGAATGGGGCTGGAAGAAAACAGTAAGGTGGCCTCATCACCCTCACAAAAACTTTATATCCTAAGCAGAGGTCTCCCTAGAGCCTCCTTCAGTCCATCACTGTCATTGGAAAGAGGGTGTCTGGGGACTCCCCTTCAGACAGAAAGAGGTGCCTGTTTGGGAAACAGAACCAGCCAATATCAAGGACACAAGAGGCAGGCTGGGGTGTACTGGGGGAGAAGAGAACATGACACAAGAGAAGAGATGCCAGGAAGATCTGGGGCAGAGCCCTGGGTGAGCAGAAGCTCAGGATGAACAGAGGGGTCAGGATTCTTCCAGATAAGTCTGGGGCACAGGGAAGGCCATGGTCCCTGTAATGCTGTGACCAAAGGTGTGGGAGCAATGGGGAGCTGTGGGAAGCTGGTCAGATTTGGGTTTCTACAAGCTCTCACTGGCTATGCCTGCCTAAACAGATTTCAGAGTTAAGGAGGCTGAGCAAACCTCGGTGCCATGGTGGCCAACTGAATGTGGGGATGAACACACTGCCTAGCTTCCAGTGGAGTAACCAAGGGGCTGACTACCAGGAAGGAGCCTTAGATCATGCAAGGAAGTGTTTGGAAGGGGAGTGGCCAGGTTAACACGTGACTCCTGGGTGTCACACTTTACTGGCCACCACCCGCTGATCTTAGCACATCTCTCCCACAGTTGGGAACTAATGACATTGAGGTCTACAGTACCACGATCAACTGCAAGGTGACCTCCCGCTTTTCTCACAATGTCATCACCACGAGGGCTGTCAACCGTGGACATGAGGCCAAGGAAGTTTTTTTTGATGCGGAACTGCCCAAGACAGGCTTCATTACCAACTTCACCTTGTGGGTACCATGGCTGCTGGTACTGAGCTCAGGAGAGAGGTCTGGCCCAGAGTGACATCCCTCATATTTTCCTCCTCCAAACTCTGTGTTGCTACAGGACCATCGATGGTGTCACCTACCCTGGGAACATCAAGGAGAAAGAAGTCGCTAAGAAGCAGTATGAAAAGGCTGTGTCCCAGGGCAAGACAGCTGGCTTGGTCAAGTAAGTGTGGCCCTGGGGCCTTGGGAACGGCTGGGCTGTGGGGCCTCCAGAGATGGAAATAGTAGCTATTCGACTGCTGTAGCTACATGTGTCCAAAATGTCTACATTATCCCATTTTACACTGAAGCAACAGGGGATCAGAATGGTCAGAGTAGAACTTGAGCCCCGGGGCAGGGTGGGCTCATGCAGTCTGTCACATCCTGTCTAGGGCCTCTGGAAGGAAGCTGGAGAAATTCACAGTCTCGGTCAACGTGGCTGCGGGCAGTAAGGTCACCTTTGAGCTAACTTACGAGGAGCTGCTGAAGAGGCACAAGGGCAAGTATGAGATGTACCTCAAGATCCAGCCCAAGCAACTGGTCAAAAACTTTGAGGTAACAACCACATCTGCTCCCCTGCTGGGGCTTGCTTTGCTGTGGAGAAAGGCCCACAGACTAGAGCACAGGGCAGGGTCAGAGGTGCACAAGTTCCGGCCCTACATGTGGTTCAGGAGCATAGAGGAATTACAGCGCCTCTGGCCACAGCAACTAGGGGCCACAGGGGGAGGCTGAGCTAGATGCAGCACATCCAGGTTTGGTGCTGGGCCCTGAGGGCCAACACCACAAAGAGCCTCTGTGATGCTTGTAACTGTGTACATTTTACCTGCATCAGAGCTGAAAGCTACAGGAAACACCTTAGTGGCAGAACACACCAGGCAGAATAGAGAGTACTTTGGGATGGGGCGCCCTTCACAAGCCCCTGTGGTTACTTCCTGGCGGGAGACACCAGCCTTAATCTTTACCAGTGTCCTAGAGGACTTGCTTCATTCCATTTGACCTTGATCCAGAGGCTGACCTTTGGACTGTCATTGAGTGACATTGTCTTACTTTGGTCATTTCAGATTGATGTGCACATCTTTGAGCCCCAGGGCATCAGCACACTGGATGCTGAGGCTTCATTCATCACCAATGACCTCCTGGGGAGTGCCCTCACCAAGTCCTTCTCAGGGAAGAAGGTGTGGTAGATGCCTCTGGACCTGAGTTGCAGGGGCAGGAACTGTGGCCCCAGCAGGACAGGCCTGCTGTTAGGGGCTTGGCTCATGTGAGGGGGCCTCAGGGAATGGTTAGTCCACAACCATCCTTTTTCTCCTTGGCCACCTGAGCCAGGAGCAAGGATGCTAGAGGCAGGGGCTGCTGATGACATGTGAGGAGAATTAGGACCTCAGCTCTACTGGGGCTGCGGGGACGAGGGAGCTGTTTAAATTCCAGCCCCATTCTATCTGGGAAGTGGACAGGGCAAGCATTACTGTCTCTGATTTACAGACAACGAGGCTGAGGCCAGATCTGGTGACATCACATTAAAGGGTACCTTATTCTTGGTGTTGGGTAGTTGGCTCTAGTCCCCAAGGCCCTCAGCTATTCCAAAGACCTTAATGGCAGTGAGCAGTAGCTGAGCAAATGTTTCTATAAACAGCAAGACTCAGACCTCCAGGGTGAACTACAAAGAGCACAAAGAGGGAGCTTAGCTTCTGCAGGGCAGCACTCCTGAGACTAGTGCCAACGAGGGGGCTTCCTCCTTCTCCCTCCTTCCTCTCCTCTCAGCACCAACTCCAATACACAGAGCCACCCAATGTGAAGTTTCCTTAGGTAGTTTTCTGGTGCTGAGCTTCAAAGTAGATTGAGTTGGGGTGTGAGGATTCAGGGAAAAGGGAGAGAGGTGCTCAGAAAGCCAGAGCTTGGGGAGAAGCTATGCCTACTGGGACCTGGCATTCAGCAGCATGCCAGTCCTCCAGCTCCTGTCAGTCTCTGCTCTCCTAAGAGCTCCTGTCAGGGAAGGCTCCTGGGGATGCCTGCCAGTGGGCAGGACTGGCCAAGACCCTTCAACTCTGTCTCTCAGGGCCACGTGTCCTTCAAGCCCAGCTTGGATCAACAGCGTTCGTGCCCAACCTGTGCAGATTCCCTCCTCAATGGAGACTTCACTGTCACGTACGATGTGAACAGAGAATCTCCAGCCAACGTGCAGGTAGCTGTCAGTGGCTCCGTTGGGCTGGCCCATTCCCCATTATAGTAGGGAGAGGCTTTTGCCAGGGGGGCTGTGGATGCATCTGCTGCCACCTCCTCCATCTTCAGCCCTAGACTGAGTCTCTTTCCCTGACATAAGCCAGCCAATGGCTGAGTCTTTGCATAGTTCCTCCTAGAGAACAAGAAAGGGACATCTTTTGCTTAGGTGGAAAATGCCTGACTTCTATCTGCAAGAGGAGCCAGTATGGTACTCCTAAAGGGACACTGGCCTCTGACTCTCTCTGTCTCTCTCTGCTTTCCAGATAGTCAATGGCTACTTTGTGCACTTCTTTGCACCTCAAGGCCTTCCAGTGGTGCCAAAGAATGTGGTCTTTGTGATTGATGTCAGTGGCTCCATGTCCGGTCTCAAAATAGAGCAGGTTTGATCTCATCTCTCTCAGCACAAGGGACACAGAAGGGTGGTGGGGGGGAGGGAGAAACTTTTTTTTTTAAGTGGCAAATGCTGGTATTTCTGGTGAAAAAGAATGAAAGACTTCTGTTCACCTTTACGAGGGGCCACAGGGAACACTCACTCAGCAAGGACACCAAGGGCTCGGCATCCAGCAGGGGCCAGGAAGGACCTTGCCTGCTGCTGCTTTTGCACTCAGCTTCTTGTCTGCTTGCCTCACTCTTCCTCAGACAAAGGATGCTCTTCTCAGAATCCTGGAGGATGTGAGGAAGGAGGACTACCTGAATTTCATCCTGTTCTCTGGGAGTGTGACCACTTGGAAAGATCAACTAGTTCAGGCTACTCTTGAGAACCTCCAGGAGGCCAGGACGTTCGTGAAGAACATTTATGACCAAGGATGTAAGAACACAGTGGAGAGCAGATGCGCAACCCACTGGCTGCTTCCTTTTCTCTGAGAAGCATGTTTCCTTCCTGCTTTGGGGCACAGCCTCTGCTGGTCTCAGCCCTGCTGATCCTGCTAGCGTAGAGGTAGACTGGGCACTCCTTAGGCCTTGAAGGCAGGGTTTGGGGTATCTTCTTTGTGGTAAAGAGAAAGTCATTCTTTCTGTTTCTGACCTACAAGCCTGGTGCCCTGCAAATCCTGGCAAGATAAATCTACACAGAACTCTTTTAGGTGGGAGACTCCACCACCTATGGAAAGTCATAAATGATGTCTACACAGCTCCCTTCTTTCAGAGAGAGGGGCTTGAAGTCCATCATATACTTGTCTTTATAATCACCATGGGGTTTTTGTTTTTGTTTTTTTGTGGTACCGGGGATCGAACTCATGACCTCATGCTTGCCAGGCAGGCACTTATGCCACTGAGCTAAGTCCTTGGCCCCTCACCATGTGTCTTTTAGGTAGCCTTTTTATCTTCATATGAAAGAGTAAATCATTGGTTCATTCTGTCATTACTCACTGAGCACCACCACGTAAGAGAGATGGGGTGCTCAGCACACAAGTAGAGTCTATTGTCCTGACTTCCTCCACTCCAGTATCTTTGTAACCTGGCACCCCAAGAACACCCTCCAATGGCACTGTCTGTGTCACAGTAACCAACATCAATGACGCACTGCTGAGGGCCATCCACATGCTGAACAAGGCCCAGGAGGAGCACCTGGTCCCCGAGAGGAGCACCTCCATCATCATCATGCTGACTGATGGGGATGCCAATACTGGTGAGGGGAGAGAGTGGTTCTGACCCAGGGTGAGTGCCTGACTGTTTTCTGGCTCTGTAGCAGGCTTACTACTACAGCTATTCCCAGGGAAAACCTTCAATTTCCCCACAGTCTATCAGCCCCTCAAAGCCTGGGCCCTGCCTCCTCCTGCCAGGCTCTAATAGCTCTGCTCCTGTAGGAATCAGGCACTGCCAACAGAGCTGGGGCAGATGGACCCCAGAGTCATGGCTGGGGCATGAACACTCCTTTGCAGGTGAGAGTAGACCTGACAAGATCCGGGAAAACGTGCGAAACGCCATCCAAGGCAAGTTCCCTTTGTATAACCTGGGCTTTGGCAAGAATCTGGATTACAGTTTCCTGGAGAGTATGGCTCTGGAGAACCAAGGGCTTGCCCGGCGCATTTACGAAGACTCGGATGCTGACCTGCAATTGCAGGTATGCCTGTCTTGCACATTTCCAGGAATGACGGAGCCCATCACTGACTCAGTTGCTCTTCCACTGGGTGGCAGTTTCAGGCATTAGAAGGTGCTTCCTTTTGAGTTGAAATCTACAGTCAACAGCCTCTGCCTCCTAGCCATCAATAATGGTTCCTATCCTGTCCTCATGCAACAAAGAACAGATCTGCCTGCTCTGCGGGACTGCCAGGTCAAGTGCAAGATATTCCGTGAAATATAAGCTGCAATGAATAATTTTGATGTAAACATTTCCAAACATTGTATCCGATGTTGTATTAGTTTACTAGGGCTGCCACACAAAGTGCACTGCCACAGACTCAGCTTAAGCAACAGACATCAGCTCTGATTCTGGAGGTTGCAAGTCCAAGATCAAGGTGCCAAAGCTTAGTTCCCTTCCAAGGGTGCTGAGGGAGAAACTGGGTCCAGACCTTCCTCCCTGGCTTGTCAGTGGTCATCTTCTCCACTCTTCTCCCCAATCCCACCCTTTGTGGGACTGGGGACGAAGCCAGGACCTTTGCACTGAGCTACATCCCCAGCAATCCCCTTTTGATTTTTCAGACAGGGTCTCACTAAGTTGCTAATTGGCCCAGGCTGGGCTTGAATTTGCAAATCTCCTGGCTCAGACTCCCATCATGCTGGCATTATAGGTGCATACTGCCACACTTGGATTCAATTTCCCTTTTTTATAAAGATACAAGTCATACTGGATTAGGGCCCACTGAAATGACCTCAATGGATCATCTTCGTAAAGACTCTACCTCCAAATAAGGTCACATTCTGAGGAACTGAGAGTTAGGACGACAACAACATAAGAACTTTGGGAATGCAGTACATAATTCAACCCATAACAAGCATACTTACACTTAAAAAAATTTTTTTCCCCCAACATTCAAATTTAACAGAATGTCCCATCTTTATTTGCTGAATCTGACAACCTCTCCCAGGCAGGTGGACCCTCAAGTCTTCTTCTCCCGTCTGCTACCTTCTCTGTCTTAGCAGCGTCCCTTGATTTTCTTTTTTCCTTGCTTTCAGGCCAACAAGTATTTCTTGCTATGGTCCTGTGTGGGGAGTTCTGTTCTGTTCTTCCTGGTTTTTGCAGAGACTGGGGGCCAGGAGGGCTCCCACAGACTGAAAGGCATAGTCAGGGCCATCTAGGAGTGAAAATGAGGGAGCATGGTGGCCGATGCCAAGCCACAGCAGCATTAGAAACTAATGTACCCCAGCCTCTTCACATCTGCCCTGGGGAGCCCAAGATAACTGGACCTTTGCTCTGGGCCTCAGGGCTTCTACGAAGAGGTGGCCAACCCACTACTGACCGGGGTGCAGGTGGAGTACCCTGACAATGCCATCCAGGACCTCACCCAGAACAGTTATCAGCACTTCTACGATGGCTCTGAGATTGTGGTAGCCGGGCGCCTGGTGGACGAGGACATGAACAGCTTTACGGCAGATGTGAAGGGCCAAGGGGTGAGTGGAGATCAGTGTCTGGGCACGTACTGGTTAGCACTCTTGGCCTCGGTTTCCTGGTTGATGTCTGGGAGCAGCTGCTCCTCAACCTGGCCCACCTGGCTTCAGGTTCCAGCCCCCATGCTCCTTCCTTCTTCCCCAGGCTCTCAATGATCTGATCTACACAGAGAAGGTGGATATGAAGGACATGGAGAAGGCCCTGAAGGAACAAGACTATATTTTTGGGAACTACATTGAGCGGCTCTGGGCCTACCTCACCATTGAGCAGCTCCTGGAGAAACGGTGACCCTGGACCACTCCTCACGCAGCTGGGCCCCAACCTGGGCACCCTGCATGGCCTCTCCCCCGACCTTGGCCTCCCCTGTGGCTGCCTGCACTCTGAGCAGGCTGAGTGGGAAGAGCTCCCTCACACTTACCTTCTGTCCTCTGCTTGGCCCAGCCAAGGAAATGCCAGAGAGGCTGATAGAACTGAGGGCTGGGGACTGAGGTCTCAGCACCCAGAAGGCAAAATTGGGCCCACCCCAGAGGGTGCCGTAGTGGCATTTAGGCTTACTAGGATATAAAGCCCCTCGCACAGGAACTGGCACATGCTGGGCATTGGCTTAAGGGCAAGTCATTGTCGTACTAGCCATTCCAGAGAGGAAACAGCTCCAGAGAGCTGGTGAACCAGTCTTTTTTGAGCTCCACTGGGGTAATCCCTAGCTCCACTGGCGTGATGGTGTCCCTGGTTGCACCTTGTCAGCCTGGTCTTGTTCTAGGGGCCAGTGGAGGGGAAGGCAGGCAGGGGGCTGTTCTCAAGACTTATTCTCCCCACAGCAAGAATGCCCAGGGTGAAGAGAAAGAGAAACTTACAGCCCAGGCTCTGGACCTATCCTTGAAGTATCACTTTGTGACTCCATTGACTTCCATGGTGGTGACCAAGCCAGAGGATGATGAGAATCAGACAGACATCGCTGACAAACCTGGGGAAGGTGGGCACAGAGAGAGAAGGGCAGAATCTGGAGACTCTCTCTAGAAGCCCAGGCCCAGGGTACCCAGAAGAGCAGGTGACAGTCTGGGAAGACCAGACCTTCCACAGAGGGGCAGATCGCTGGCCTCAGAAAGAAAACAGGCCAAGAGATAGGGAAGGCGGTGTGGTGAAAGCAGTCACCAAAGACAGCAGGGTGTGGGGCAGAGAGGTGTCTCTGAGCTTCTCCAGGCTCACTGCCCAGGGGACATTTCAAGGACAGGACTTAGGCTGGAGCATTCAAAGTTTCAGTAGACAAGAAGCACTTTCAACCAACAATTTTGACCCAAAGAGCAGGCTACTAGACACCCAAGGGCTGTGAGAAAGAGGACAAAACCTACTCAACCAGACCCCAGACTTTACTCTAGGGCTTCCAAATGTTCATTGCAAATGGGTGCAGGCTGGAGAGGAAACAGTTGGGCCAGGCAAGGCCAGGCCCTAGCTTCCATGAGTTCCTGGTTCCAGGGGACACCCTGTTGCAGTGCAGCTTGCTGTAGGCCAGGCAGCAAGCCCCAGGACTCTTGGGCCACTACCATCTGTTCACTGGCTCTGGCTAGTAGTATATGGCCTCTAATACATTTATCTCCTTCCTCTCTCTCTGCCTACAGATGCAGAAGGTAAGCTGCAGCCAGAAGCCAGGTGAACACTGTGGAAGGGAGGAGGAGGACATAACTGAAAAGGTATTTCCAAGCCAGCAAGGACACTTAGCCTGAGTGGGTAGGGTACTCAGCAACCCTACAGTTAAATCTAGCTCTATTCCTGCACCTCTTGTGGGATGGAGAGTCAGATTCTGCACATCTCGGAGCTTCAGGGCTCCCATCAATTGATTGTGAGTGACTTTCCCTGCCAAAGAAGGGACAGTCAGCATGAGAGTAACCTGCATCCTACATCCCATTCACAAGTGCCTTTTGACTTTTTAGCCAGGTCTGCAGTCCCCTCCATGGCCTACCAAGGTGAGTATCTGTGGCCTGCTGGCTACCCCTGCCCCTGTCTAACCTCCCTCTGGGGTCTTTCCTCTATCAGCTCTCAGGTAGGTAGATGGGCCAAGTGTCCAAAAGAGATTAGGGGGTGGTGGAGACTAGGAAAGAATGAGAACATTAGGGAGCAGGAAGGAAGGGAGCATAAGCTGAACTCCAGCAAGGGGTCCTGGTCTTCTCCAAGCTGCCTGCTCAACTCAGCCCTATCCTGCTTTGCTCCACAGTTAGCTACCAGCCTCCTCAAAACCCCTACTACTATGGTGAGTTCCCCTGAGACATGGCTCAGGGTCCTGGGAGTGGAGCACCTGCCGGCCAGGGTTTAAGGAGCCAGGGGAGACCCTCGGCACATTGAGAGGCTCCAGGAGTCACCCCTTCTCTGATGTGCCCTCAGTGGATGGGGATCCCCACTTCATCATCCGAGTCTCCGAAAAGGATGACGCCATCTGCTTCAATATTGATGAAGACCCAGGCACAGTGCTGCGTCTCATTCAAGACCCGGTCACAGGTGGGGGCTGCAGGCCTGGGTTCTTCCAGAAGGGAGGCTGGAAGCCCTGGGCGGGCTCAGGAACCAGGTCCTCTTCATTGTGCCACTGACACACCTACCTTCACATGCAGAACCTTCCTAGGGTGGGAGGGGCAGGGGCTGCCAGACTGTCTTCATGTGGGGATGAAGCCCAGGGTCTTCATATCGAGCTACATCCTCAGCCCTTTTTATTTATTTTTTTTATTTTGAGACACAGTCTTGCTAAGTAGCCCCGGCTGGCCTCGAACTTGTGATCCTTCTGCCTCAGCCTTGGGCCAATGCCCTTAGAAAGAGTTCTAGAGTTACTGGGTAGCCTGGCCCTGGGGATAAGACCCATTTCTCTGGACTACACTCTCTGGTCTAGGCAAGAAGCAGATTCACAATGTCCCTGTACAAACCAGACCTGAATGTCTGGAATGAACAGGACTAGGCTCTGAGGTCCCATCTTCCCCCGTGGATCCCATTCTGCTATTCCTCCACAGGTTTGGCTGAAGGGAGAGGCACATCCCTAAATGCAAGCTTGTACTCAGTGGGTCTCTGGTCTCTCTTCCTGGTCCTCCTTCTGGCAGGTCTCACTGTTAATGGGCAGATCATCGGAGACAAGAGAAACAGCCTTGACTCCAACACCAGAAAGACTTTCTTTGGGAAACTGGGCATTTCCAGTACTCAGATGGATTTCCGCATTGAGGTGACAACAGAGAAGATCACCCTGTGGAAAGGGGCTGTGCCAACAAGTTTGAGCTGGCTAGATACAGTCACGCTTGTGCAGGATGGGTAAGGTCCTCCAACTGTGTCTTCAAGGGGTACAAAGCCTGAGCTCTTGAGGGGATCACAAGAGAGATCAGTAGACTCAGAGTTCAGTCTCCATGGAGCATGACCACAGCGTCCCCAACTAACCTCTGGACCCCCTGGGTCAGAGCCAGAATTGATAGCTGGAAAGTTCATAGGTCTGACTTTGAGGGAAAAACTCGTTGGATGAGACAATCTGGGCGTAGTGGTATGCACCTGTAAGTCCCAGTGGCTCTGGAGATGTGGTAGGAGGATAGCTGGAGCTTAGGAGTTCACAGCCAGCCCTGGACAACATAGCAAGACCCTACATTGAAAGAAAAAGAAAAGAAAGCACCAGGTTAATATTTAATATTCTCTGGCAGAAGCTGCAAGTTCTCAGACTTCTTAGCCTTTCTTGTGTCTTCAGATCCTACCGAGACTGGTGGACAGGGAAGGAGTGATGTTCCCACTGAGGCTCAGAGGGGCACAACATGCCCAAGTCCACACTGACAGTGGCTGAGCTAGGGCCTGGATTCTCAGGATGGCCCTCTCTTGCTATTAGACATGCACAAGGCACAGCCTTTTCTACCCTCATCTGGTAGCTCCTGGAGTCTGTGTGCATCAGGTGCTATGCACTGAAAAAAGCCTCGCTGAGATGATGCCAGTGTCACTGGCCTCAAAGCCACCTACTGTTTTCTCTTAGGCTGTCGGTGACAATCAATAGGAAGAAGAACATGGTGATTTCCTTTGGACGCGGAGTTAACTTTGTGGTTGTCCTGCACCAGGTGTGGAAGAAACATCCAGTTCACCAAGATTTTCTAGGCTTCTATGTGCTAGATAGTCACCGGATGTCCACGCAGACACACGGGTTGCTGGGTAAGGAATGTTCAGACATCAGGCTGCTCAGGCTGCACAAAAGCATGGGAAAGGCTACCCGTCACCCTGTACCCCGTTCACGATACCCCAGTTTTGCATCAACTCTGAAAGGCCAGAAATCCCATTACCTGTGGCAATGGCCAGCGGCTAAGAGCCTGAATGCTTTTGTTTCCAGGTCAGTTCTTCCACCCCTTTGACTTTGAAGTGTCTGACATCCACCCAGGCTCTGACCCTACAAAACTAGATGCCACAATGGTGGTGAAGAACCACCAAATGACCGTCACAAGGTGAGGGGACACCTTTGACACCTAGCTCACCCTGTCCAGCCATAAGACAGGAGCAAGGCACCCTCTCTGGAGTGACACATTTGCCTAGTGGGCTCTGGTTTCTGTTCTGTTGTTTCTCCTAGAGGTCTTGACCTTTTCTAGGTCCCTCTTAATCAAGGAGAACCTCAAAGTTGGAATCCCGGAAACAGTAATCATGTGACCTTATTCTAGGCCAAAGACTTCTAGATTCTTACAATTTCCAATTCCACACTTGTTTTTCAACCTTAAGCCCATGACTAACACAAAAATATCCTCCCCACCCTGTGCATTACCAGCATCTCTCTCTTTTTTTTACCCCAGGGGCTCCCAGAAAGACTACAGAAAAGACACCAGCATGGGGGAGAAGGTCAACTGCTGGTTTGTCCACAACAATGGAGAGGGGCTGATTGATGGTGTCCACACCGATTATATAGTCTCCAATCTGTTTGAGTAAACCTGCCAGCTTCTGTTGAGATGGAGGGTCCAGTATACCCAGGACACAAAGCGCAGAGCAAGGCTGTGGAAGCAGTGGTGACAATAAAGTCTGATGTGGGAACGAGCTAGCTCTAAGCCTCTGTATGCCTTCATGGGGCCCTGCTCTAAGAACAGACAACTGAACCAAGCAGCTCAAGGAAGGGACAGCTGGTGGAGGCAGCATCTTGGGGCTCATTTGACACAGATGGGAGACAGAGTTGGTTGGGCTTGTACTACTCGGGGGCAGGAACCAAAAGGATGATGTGGGAGGAAAAATCAAGAACAGGCTCTGGAGCAAATGGGCTCTGAGAAGTCAGGTTGAGTATAGTTCTGGGTCCAGGAATGTCATAGGAGTCAGTGGTCATGGCTCAGGAGTTCCATTTAGGACCTTCAGCAGAAGGAGGTACTCTAGGGAAAACGTAGCCCACCGCTAAGTGGAGATGTCATCCATCTGTAATAGGACCTGTCCTATTAGCTTTCTGTCACTGTACAAGATACCTGAGATTATCAATATAAAGAGGGAGATTTATTTTGGCTCAGAGTTTCAATCCATGGTGCTTAGCTCCATCACTTTGGCCTGTAGTGCTACAATGGGTGATGGCAGGAGTACGTGGTAGTCTGTTCACTTTACGATGGTCTATAAAGCAAAAAGCCCTTGGAAGGGGTCAATACCTCGATAACTCCCTGTAGAGGATGCCATTCAATCCTCTAGGCTCTACACTCTAAAGGTCCCATTGCCTCCCAGGAATGCCACAGGCTGGCAACCAAAACTTCAATACATGGACCTTTGGGGGACATTCAAGACCCAAACGGAAGCACTACCCGTGTATTCACCCACTCACTCATTCCTTCAGCCATCCATCCCTGCCATTTACCAACGCATCAATCCGTCCACTCTCATTGATTCAGCAGAGGAACACAATACGCTGGGGTCAGGACACAGGGCACACAATTTAGTAATCCAGTTTGTTTCCATGGCTGCCCAAGTTTGCCCTCAGCTGGGCCAGGCCTTTCTGCAATCTTCCAGTCACCTCGTGGGAATCACTAGATTTCCTCCCAGTGAGTCTGGGGTTGGGTAGGGAGGCAGGGAGAGGTCCCTGGAGAAGGGCTCTAAGAGAACTCCAGCCTGGACAGCTCTCTCTCCCTTGGCCATCCTGAGCCTTTGTGTCTCCTCATGGCCTCCCAAAGAACTTTTCAGAGCAGAACGGATCACCACTCCCTGTTTGACTCCCCACAGATGGCAGGACCTATCCATGGCTCTTGAGGCCAAGACAAACCTTCCTCTGGTGTCTCCACTTCCCTCCACTTTCTGAGTTCCAGACTCACAGGCTGCTTCTAGTGGCACAAATATAACCCACCCTGCCCTGGAGCCTTTTCCCCTGAAGCTCTCTGTTGAGGCCCTAAGGGTGTACTAGGCAGACAGGACCCTGGTTAGAAGCAGTGGAGGATTTGCTGTAAGAGTACAGAATCAAACGGGGAAACCTGAATGCCAGTGTGTGGTGACATGTATGTGTGTGGGGGGCATAGAGTTGTCCCATCTCCCATTCCACACCCCACAGCTGGAGCCAAAACTAGCACTTTCCAAGTCCCACACTGGCCTTGGGGTCTGGAGAGGGGACTGGAGAGAACAGAAGGTGATCCTTTAGGTAGATGGAGGGCACTACTGGTGGTCTGGTGGCAATTACTATTCTAGATGAGGGCACGTGGGATACCACTCCCACCATGGGGCCTCTCCACGACCTTGGGTGACTGTAGCAGAGGTCTGGACTGGGTTGGCTAGAAGGGCCTATGAAGGGACCCTAGAGCAGGAAGACCCTGCTGTCCTGTTCAGTCCTGGAGGGCTGTGGAGCCACGTGCTGGCAGGCAGTCAGTATGAGGTCAGTGTTCACATCTAGGCAGTAGATGAAGAGATAAGAAAACTTCATGTGGTCTTAGATCTTCCTCAAGTGCTCCTTCCTGCCCTGCTGCTCCCACTAGCAGCTGAGCTAAAAGGGCTGGAAGAAAAGGCAGAAAGGTTCCCAGCCAAATCCTGCTGCTGGCACAGGCAGGGAGGTCTTCCACGCAGGCAAGGAGGAGGCTGACTGTCTTCCAGACCCACATGGCCTGCGTCCGCCTGTCCCTGCCTGCAGCCAGCTTTCAGGATAGAGGCCACGCTCCAGGCAAGCACACACAGCCCAGCTGGCCTGGCCCTCCCTCCCCTTCACCTGTCCCACGCACCTGTCCTTCCCCTTCCCTGAAGTCAGTGCAGTGGCCTGGCTCTCGTCATACGTGGTTCTTCCTGATATCACTGCCCTGTTTCATCCTGGGCTAACTTCCTGTCATCCTTCAAAACTCAGTCTCAATGTTACCACCTCCGGGAAGCTTCCCTGATACCCCCAGATTGGCAAGGTGTCTCCCCAGACTCTGGCAGCACCTTGTGCCTTGCTGGGTAACGACGGTCACAGTGGCATTGTGTCCATCATTGGGCCCAGCAGGCACAGGACCTGGCCCAGGTCATGGCCCAGGTAAGCACTGGAAAGCACCTGGAAGATGAAGGAATGAAGGGCACAGTACCCAGCCTGCAGGGGCTGGCACGGCCACCGCCAGCCCTGACTCCTCTGCTTCTGCACAGTCTGTGGCCTGGCCAGGATGTCCATGTGCCAGGGAGTGAGCTTGAGTTGGGCACCCTTCCAGTATCTGTGTAAGGCTCTTGTTAGCCCCACAGAAAATGCCCCATGGCCCAGGCTGCTCTCCTGTGTCACAGGACTCTGTACTGAGCCCTCTAACCAGGAGACCCTCCACCGGGAGCTGCAGCCTAAGACACCCACTCGCCAAGGAGATGGGCAAGCGTGGGCCTGGCACAGGCCTGACACAGAGAAAAGAGTTTCTCTGTGTCAGGCAAATTTGCTGCTCGAGACCCCTCCCCTGGCCTGTCCGCTGACCTTCCAGACTCATTCAGCAAACATCCTTCCTAGATCAAGAGCTGGAAAATAAATGCTTCTCTGATGGCTCAGTCTGTTTGCTCTTAGCCAGCAAGTGAGTTCATTTTCTACTCTACCTTGGCTGCCAGGAAGCTCAGAGGAAAGCTGAGTCAATCATCTTGGTCTCTGATTATTAGCTTCCCTCTCGGTTTTTAGTCTCATGGGTTCAGTTTTTGTTTCATTCCCCTTATTCTATCTCTTTGTAACTCACAGATTATTCCCTTTCTTTTTTTAGAAGCAGGTGAAGCTCAGCCATCTCTTGATATCCACAGTAGACTAGTTGCAGGACTCCTGTGGATGCCAACACTCAAGTCCTTTATACAGAATGGTGCATATGTCATACGCCCAACTGTGGATTTTTTTTTTTTTTTTAAGGCACTAGGGACAAAACCCAGAGCCTCGCACTGAGCTACATACCAAAGTCTTTCCTTTTTATTTTGAGACAGGATCATGCTAAGTTGTCTAGGCTGGCCTTAAAACCTGCTATCCTTCTTCTGGGCAGCTGGGATTACAGCCATTTGCCACCACATCTGGCTCTTCTGTATATTTTAAATCATCTCTAGATTATTTATAATTCTTAATATAATGTAAATAGCATGCACTTGTAGAGAGGATCATGAGTTTGAGACCAGTCTGGGCTACACAGAGGAGACTGTCTCAAAAAGAAAAAAAAAATCCATTCATGTTTGAATTCAATTTCTTTGACAATTTTCCTTCTGTGATTGACTGAATCTACAAATGTGAACCTAAAGATACAAAGGACCAACTATAATAATAAAAAAGTTTTTTTGGTGGTACTGATGATCTATCACCATTTGTTTGTTTGTTTGTTGTATCACCCTTTATATTTTTGAGACAGGGTCAGTCTGGGCTCAAACTTGAAATCCTCTTGAAATCCCAGCCTCCCAGAGTGCTGGGATAACAGACGTGCACTACTGCTGTGTGGCCACACATTAGTCTGGCTAATACATTTTTGAAGTGTGTCTTGCCTGTAGGAAGTGGGTAGAATCTTTGGGATGGCCAACCATGGGACATGAGCAGGAGCAGGGACCCAGAACACCCCACTGGATGAAAGGTTTCTGGGAATCGGACCCGGCTCCTTCCTGAGCCTGGGATGTGGCCACTGTCTCTTGTCTTCAGCGCCACCTTTACCTGGCAGGGAGTAGACAGGCCCATTCCTGGCAAATTCCATTGCAAAGCACCCCAAAAGTTAATGTGAAAATCTGGGGGTTCTCCTATAAAGGACAAGCCACTCCACTTCACTGTTTTTGAATCAAAACTACTTTTCAGAGACCCCTGAGCAGCCAGGACTCTGCTCCCTAAGAACGATCACCAGCTCTGGACCCCGCCAGCAGGAGACGAACATTCTACATGAGTGGCTTAGCTTTACTTTCCCAGCTTGCAAAACAGAGGGGCAGGGCTGAGAGTCTCCAGGCCTGACTGGCTACAGGCCCTCGAGGGCTCACGGTGAGAGAGTCTAACGTTCCACGGGCTGTGTTCAAGATGGATTCGGAGGCCTTGTGATTTGATGTGAAGCCAGAGTCACCTCCTTCTTTGGCTCACACCATTTTTATTTGTAACAAGTGGGAATCCCCTTTTCCATTGTGATTCAGGCCCCACAGGGGATCCCTGCAGCCACCTGCACACAACAGGGCAGCAGGGGGAGGGCATGGACTCCTTTTATCTGAACTACAGCTCCACCTTCCAGCAGGAAATCTCTGTCCCTTCTTGGTGATCCAACTTGAGCTCTCTGGGATAGACAGAAGGATAAACAGATGGTCAGCAAGTCTCAGGTGTGGAGGAAAGAGGGGGATAGGTGGGAACAGGAACACATAAAGTGGGGAGTAACTGGTCTCCATAGTACAGATCAAGAATGCCTGATTATCCATCCTAGGGTCTGGGGTTCTAAGAGTTCGGGACAAGGACAATGAGAGTTTTCTAGTGATCCTGGGGCTGTGTTTTCTGTGGGGCTGAGCTAATCGTCCTTTGGAAGGTCACGGAGAGCTTTCAGACATGTGTCTGTTACCCATCTTTCTTTCACCTGGTTCTAACTGCTGAGCAAGGACAGAAGGAGTGGGGTTCTGCACGACCTGGCTCCAGCTCCCTGTCCCCATCCTGCCCTGGCCATGCTCAGTGGCTGTAGGTGCCAAGTCACCTGGTGGCAGAGTACTCCTTCCCTTGAACCTTCAGCTTGCGTCTGGTGTCATCTGTAGCTGCTGGTGGCTCCCAGAGCACATCTTGGTAAAACTGACCTGAGACACAAAGGGTGGATCAGTGAAGGTTAAAGACAGGGGAGCCTGGGAGACACACAGAGGGGCAGATACTGCCTGCTCTTCAGCAGAGCTGGTCTCTGAGGATGCAAGGCCATGGGCTGAGTACCGAGGGTCCCTCTGACGTGGCTGGAGAAGCGGTCAGTGTCACGCAGAAAGAGCAGGAGCCCCTTTGCAGGACTATTCTGAGACGACAGGCCAATGGTTACTTTGTCTGGGCCACTGAGCAGCAGGAGTCCTGTCTGGTTCATGGTCATCTTCAGGCTGTGGAAAAACCCAGTGGTCTGAGCAAGAAGGCAGAGACACCTGGATGGCAGCACGGGGCATGACAGTGCCTTGGGTGTAGAGTCCCTGTGTCTTCAGGGTTTCTGTTTCCTGTTGCTGATAAAAAAGAGCCAACCCTGGCTTCATGATATCCAATTTCCTTAGCATTATTTATAAAACAAAACAAAACAGTGGTTTCTTTAACCACTGGTTTTCTTAAATTTGATTTTTCTTACGAGTTAGTTTTATATGATTTAGGGCATTTCTCTGATACAGCTCTCTATCCTTTCCTCTTGTATAGCTGGTGCCACTTGCAGGTGATTAGGGTTTGACTGTGCCTTGTGTGTGCTCGGTGTCTTTTGAGTCCACTCCCTCCTTTTTACTTACCTCCTTGGAAATTGCTACCTTTTGGAATGTTAGGCTGCTTTAAACCTGCAGACTATGATTCTGCTGTTATTCTGACAATATGAATGCAATGCTGAGGCTTTAAATGGGCTCGCCTATAGTTTAGCCTGCTTTCTTTTGCTTGGTTGCTTGCCCGCTGGCCTTATTCCCCTTTCCTTCCTTCCTCTCTCCCTCCTTTTCTTTTTTATTCTGTAGTCCTGGGAACTAAACCCAGGGCTTTTACACTGAGTTACATCCCCAGTCCTTTTAAATTTTTATTTACTTATTTTTTATTTTGAGACCAGATCTTACTAAATCACTAAGTTGCTCAAACTAATCTTGAACATATGAACTTCCTGCCTCAACCTCCAGAGTGCTGGGATTATGCATATCCATTGGTCTATTTTTTCTTTTTCTTTTTTTTTCCTTCCTTTTTTCCCAGTACTGGGAATTGAACCCAGGACCTTTGCACTGAGCTACATCTCTAATCCTTTTTACTACTTCTTCTTTTTTTTAAACATGAGACAGGGTCTCACTAAATTGCTAAGTTGCCCAGGCTGGACTTGAATTAGAGGTATATACCACCATCAACTTCATATTTCTTTATGAGGATCTTCCACAGCTCATGAAAACAAATGGATTTTCCATTATTACAATGAATAGAAATGTTTCATTTTCTGGTATGTATTTCTAAGGTACAGAAATACTACTGATGTTTGTGCAACTATTAGATAACAGGAGATTATAAAGTCTTTTATGAAGTTGGGGAGGTTTTCAGATAAACTCCTTGGGCCGGCTGGATGTGGTCATTTGTCAAGTGGAGACGAGGCCCAGCCTCGTGGTTCATGAGGTAGCAGTGAACAAAGCCCTCCACCCTGGGAAAAGATGAGCCATGCACAGGCTGGAGGCACAATGAGTGTGGTCGACAGAAGGCCAGGGTCTCTGGCCTCTTATAACTTCCAGAGCTAGAGGACTGGCCCTGGAAAGTCTATGGAAAGGCAGCCGTGCCTCTTGGAAGTCACCTACCACCATTACCCACCAGCTTCCCAGAATGACCCTCAACAGGTCTCAAACATCACCAGAGTCTCAAGGGTTGTGCTAAAGGTAATACTCCCGGGGCCAGAGCTTGCCAGTTCTCATGACTGCCATCAAGACCTCCTGTGCCCCACAGCTGTGTAGGAGGCACAATGTATCATCTGATGGCAAATGCTCCCTGAGAGCCTCTTCCTTTGGGTCCTCTGACCCCTCTGACTCAGGGTTAGGTATCAGTGGAGAAAGTGGAGCTCAGAGGAGCTAAGTGGTCAGCAGAGGCTCACACAAGATTAGCTGCAGAACTAGCTCCAAATGACAGTTTCATGTATGGGACACTAACATCAGTGAGTTGTCAGAAGAACCAGGTCTCCAGGATAACTTAGTGGTGCTTCCAGAGTCAAAGGGCTTTGGTGCAGAGCCCCTGAGTCTCTGCTTCATCCCTAGGTCTGTGTTCTTGTCTGCTGGTCAGTGTCATCACTAGCCAGCGTGGCAAAGAGCTCATCTGCTTTTATACCCCAGCTCGGGACATACCCAGGCAATACTGAGAACAGTGTCTCCTTCCAGTTGTATGCAGAGTTTCTTCGGTTCCGGGTCACCACTATGCGTTCAGGGGATACATGAACCTGCAGCTCGGGGTTCTTAAAGGTCACCTTGATCCACCAGAACCCCGCCTTCTCTGCCTTGTACTCGCCAGTCACCTCAAGCCCTGAAAAAAACAAACCAGGTCAAAGCCAGGGCAATGCACTGCCCTGAGCAGGGAGTTCTCTTCCTAGAAGTGTTCTTCACCAATTAGTGTCCTTGGAGAGCCCCCTACTTCCTCAGCAACACTCCACACTGTGGCCCGGCTCCATATTCCCCCCACTTCTTCCTTGGCTTTGCATGACTTTGGAAGGACCCCTGGTTCCTTGATGAAGGCCATTGACAGTGGGACTTCTGAGGAGGGATGTCTTGTCTCAAGTCTATAACCTTCATCAAGCCCCTGCAGTGTGGCTGGGCCAGAGTTAGCTGCCTCGTCAAAGGTAAGATGGGAAATCCCTGAAGGCAGGGAGCACATAGCCACTTGGGCCTGAGTGCTGTCATAGGAGACCATGTGATGATCCTGGGAGGACCAAGGGATGGATGTCCTTTAGCTCTTCTGGCTCTGTTTGTGTACTCCCACGTGCTGTGTGTCCCCACGTCTGCTTTGCCACCTCAGCTTGACCAATGAGGCCCCTCCAGGGTTATGGGGTGGGGTCAGGCCAGCATACCACTGGCCCCCATGGAGAGATAGGGTTCTGTGCTCTGCAAATTCTGTTTTCTCTATCTGAAAGAGCATTAACTTCTTCTCTACTTGTCTGGCCCAGCCACTCTTGGGTGACCTAGAGTGCAACTTGATCCTCAGGGAGCTCTGGCCCCTCGGCACAGACCACAGTGAACCCAGTCACCCAGATCTGCACAGGATGTCTGGTGAAGGCCTATGGATGGATGGCTGTTGTGGGAATCTATGCTGGGGTGCAGGGCATGTGTACATACTGTGTGTGTCTCTGTGGGCAAATGGTAAGGGGGTATGAGCAGTAATGGGCTCTCTCTGGGTGACTGGCTGGGTGTGTAACCTCTCACCTTGGCCAGGGTCCAAAAGCAGGTCCATGGGACCCTGCGTGTGTCTGATGTCCACACAAAGTCGGTCCACACTGGGCTCCGGCAGCAGCAGGATGACAGTGGGAGGCTGGACAGAAGCTGGGACAGCCACACACAGTTCCTAGAGCAGATGAAGAAATCTAGGGGGCAAGGATGGGGAGGGGAATTGGGAAGGCTGGAAACTTACCTGGAGTTGGAGCTACTATAGTTGCTTCTAAAATAAGAAAAAGAAAGAAGTCTAGGTTCAGGAAGCCCTTTCCTGGAGAGTTGGAGCACCAAGGGTAAGCAATGTACAGGTGTGGCTGGGCTCCCTCTCCACACACCCACACGGCAGGTTCACAGAGACCCGAAGGGCCCCAATTGGAAGGAGACACTGCTCCAGAGGCTCTGGCCTCGGTGTACCTTTGTTTTTTACTTTGGGACAATGCAACACACCTTGAATGAGATCTGGGAGAATCATTGGCCTTGAAGCGGATGCAACTGCAGGAACATTCAGAAACAGAAAGGGAGGTAGCATCAGGACTCAGAACAATCTGCACAACCTGTGGGCATCCCTGCCCTGTGTCCACCAAGCTCTGGCACATTTGTGTCCCGGAAGAAGGGCCAGCAGGGGAGATGTGGAGGAGATAGGTCCAAGTCTGCTCTGCAGCTGCGTCTGCGTTCTGTTCCAGACTTCAGGAACAGAAAGTGCGAGGGCTTCCTGCTGGCCCTGGGTGTGGGGGAACCCTTCTCTCTAGAAGGCTCTAGCACGAATGGTGAATCACACCCAGAGGAACTGTCTTGTCTTGGGAGGGAAGTCTGATGTCCCTGAGCCGGGGGAAGGGGGTGGAGGTGAAGGTGCCTCAGGAGGGCAGTGACGTTCAAAGAGCCCAACCACGAGCCCTGTGGTCAGCCATTGCCCTCTTTGGTCCCAGGGTTCTCCCCGACCAATTAGTGTGAGGGAAGCTGCAGTCCAGGTTTGGAGTCTGACCACCTTAGGGAAGGCAGAAAGCCATCACTCACACTCAGGAAGATAAAATGATGAGGAAGGGGTAAGGGGTGGCTGGTTGAGAGGTGTGCGGTCAAGGGCGGTGCCTCAGAAAAGGCTGACTCCCCTCCTCTCCCTTCTGCTCTTTCTCTCCTTCTAGAAAGGATCCAGCCCATGCTCACTGAACATCATCTTCCTGTTTTTGGCTGTGCTCTCTCTCACCCCCCTCTACAGAGCAGGTTCAGTGGCCATTGCAGAGAAACTGTGGCCCTCTGGGGGTCAGAAAGTAGCTTACTGAGGTCTATGCCTGTCATCCTGTTCCAGTTCTGAAGCAGTAAGGAGCCAGAAACAGGTGGATGGGGATCATGAAGAGGAGGCACAGCTATTTCAGGTAGAACATCAAGAGGTCTAGCGTGTTTGAATCTCCCAGCAGCACCAAGAGCTCCAGCTCCAAAACTTGTAGGGAAGTTAGAAGTACCTAGTTTGCAAAAATGAGTACTTGTGATCTTTTCTCAGGCAGTGTCATGGGTCCCCAGAAACAGGGTTCAGGGACCCCATGCCAAGAATGGATGTGGGCTCTCCCTTCCAATATTTAGCTATTCTGTGTAGCTCCACCCCCCATCTCAGCCTGGGAGGATCTCAGACTGGACTCCTCCCCACACAGCTGAAGATCTCATCTCCCCACTGGTCACCCCTCCAACTACCTAGCCCAGTGTGTAACTGCTTCCATCATTAGCCAGGCTCTGAGCCTATGGCTGGGGTTATGATTCTGTCCTCCCCCACCTCTACTCCCTCCTCATTTGTCACCTGGGTTTCTGGGCCGTCCTCTTGCCATATGCAATCTTGAAACATGACCTGAATGAAAGTCATTGAGATTTGGGTTTACTCTTAGGACTTATCTTTCTTGGGCCCTAGCATCCCTAGTGCCCAGGACACGGCCTGGGGGGCAGCCAGTATTTAAATGAACAGGTGATTAAATTCACCAGTGTGCTTGGTCAGATAACACCACCTCCTGCCCCCAAGATGGGGCCAGCCTTTGATCGTATTGGGTTCTTACCTCCTCTGGGGACATTCGTGTGTCTATTATCTGTATAAAGTACACAAACACAACACAGGGAGAGAGGGAGAGGAGAAAGAGGGCACTGTCAGGGTAGTTTTGATCAAGATGAAGTGCTTATGTTCCAACTTGCTTCCCAACTCCAGAAATACAGAGACAGAGACTGAGCCTGTCCTCAATTTCCCCATCAGAGTCCTCCCAGACTCTTGGGAGTATGTGGACGGCAGGCAGGGTCTTGGTTGGGGTGCAGGGGAGGCGGGAAGAAGGGCTGCCTAGGAGGTGGAGAGCCTAGCTTCACACTTACCGTCCTCCACAGGCTTGTTAGCCACTTGAGACTGCTCCTGGCCTTCAGGTTTGGTGACCACCATAGATGTGAGGGGAGTGACAAAGTTGTAGTTGAGAGATAAGTTCAGAGCTCGGGACTTGAGGGCCTTAGATTCGGCATCTGATGCTGAAACACTGTTGAGGTTGAGGATGTCAGAGCCCAGGAGGTCCTTGGAACCTGGACCACTTTTGGTCCCCCCTGGGCCCCTCCTTGGAAATCCCCATGGGAGAATGTGGAGCTCAGACATGATACACCTCTCTGCAGCTGTGTCTGCCCTGAGGAAAAAGCTGAGGAGTGCTGACATTGTGCGCAGCCTGCCCCAGTGGTCTGCAAGGTCAGGGCCACTCACGAATTCTCCAGCAGCTGTTGGATGGTCAGGTATGCCCAGAGCCTCTCCATGAAGTTGTGGAAGATGTACTTAGGACTCTGGAACAACTTCTCCTGCTCAGCAGTGCTGGACTCTGTCTCGAAGGTGACGTTCTGCATATCCTAGAAAGAGGACCCAAGCAGTGCTGGAGCAGATCTAGGGCACTGACCATGAGGGTTGCATTTTTCCTCTGGAATAGGGAAGGAATTTAGGGGTGCAAAGAGCTCAAGTTGCAAAGCCTCCAACCTGACAGGAAGGGGAGATAAAAGGTTGCCATGTGTCCCAGGTGCAGGTTGGCAGTACAAAGCCAAGAGCTGACCCTCTGGGGGAAAGGGCAATGAGGCCTGGAACATACCGAGGGCTACATTAGAAACAGCAGCAAGAAGGATTTGTAAATGCAGTGTGAAGCAGAAAGGGTCCCCAGATATAACCCACACTTACTCCAAAGAGGAGGAAAAATGACAAGAAGGGGAAGGCCTCAGTGACAGAGAATAGAACTCACTTGTCCTCAGCCCCAGATCTGGGGGTCCACTCATCCTAATGAGCTGTCCCATGCCCAAGCCAACCCTCTGCTATGGCTGGCCACTGTGGGATGATGACAGGGCAGCACATGGCCAAGCTCTGTGGAGACTGACTACTTTCTTCCCAAGGTAGGGGCCTTGACAGCAGTTAGAAACAGAGGGCTGCGGGACCCCAGGCTTCTTTCAGCAGAGCCACTCACAGCAGACAAGAGCCCCTTACCAGGCAGATCGTCTCCTGCCCACCCTGCTGGCATCAGCCTCTTCTCGCTCTTGGCCAGGGCCTGACCTCCCGGTGCTTTGGCAAATCCTGGCCATGTCCGTGGATTTTGCCCTATCCACACGCACAGCAATTTATTTGACCCTCACTCTTTTTCAGTACCGGGGTTTAAATCAAGGGCTTCCGCAATGAGCTACACCTCTGGTCATTTCTTTAGTTTGACAAAGGGCCTCACTCAGATCCCCTGGTTGCCTAGGTTGGGTGCAAACTTGTGATCCTCCTGCCACTGCCTGAGGTCTTTTCTTAACTGAACTTTAAATAGATTAACACTTTTACTTGGCTTTATCTCAGGCAATAATTTTGTTATTGTTGTTGTCTTAAGATAGGGTCTTGCTATTTAGTTCAGGCTGGCCTTGAAATCACTATGTATCCCAGGCAGGCCTTGAATTCATGGTGATTCTTCTGTCTCAGCCTCCTAAGTGCTGGGATTGCAGGCTTCTGCTACCATGCCTGGCTTGAGTTCTGTACTTGGGGACTCCTGAGCTCCAGGGTGATGTCAGATGCTAACATGCATGGAGTGTTTATTCTTCTGGGCTAGACATGGGTTATACAGTAAACTTCAGAAAGTGGGCATGGGACTTACTCTCATTTTTACACACAGAGAAACTGAGTGACTTCCTCATTTCTCACCTCTGGGAAGCAGCAAAGTTGGGTCTGAAATCAGACAGAACGGCTACACTGTCTGCAGCAAAGGGCCCAATAACGGGCTATTTTTGAGCTAAGGTCCCCCTCTCCCACCTACACTACTACTTTGCTCTCCAGACATGCTGCCCTCCTGCCATATACGCCTGGCACATCCCTCCATACCATCTGAGCTCTGCCCACCTCCTACTCATCCCTCAGTCTCAGACTACTCCAGGATACCCTCCCTGAGTCTCCCAGGCTGGCACTCCTGGCACTGCTTTGTGAGTCCCTGGGTTTGTTCTGTCAGGTGCCTTCTAGTCTGTAGCTCTATGTGTATAATCTGTGTGTGTAATCACCAGAGGGCAGGGAGGAATTGGCTATGCTCACTCCTGCATCCCCAAGGCGTAAAGAAGGATGTGACATGGAGCAGGGGCTCTGTTTCTCTTTGCAAAATGATAGGGACGTCCTGGGAGAAGGAATTCCAGGCTGAGCCTCTTGTGGCACAGGCAGAGAAGGCTGAGCAAGCAGACTTGGTGAGCTGGGCCCAGCCACAGTGCTGCTTTGGGCAAGTTGCCTGCCCTGCCTGGTGAGCGCGGTTGCTCATCTGTGAAATGGGCAGTCAGCTGCCACTTCAGAGGGCTGTGAGAAGACAGGAAGGAGCCTGTGGTCACTTCACGCTCACAGGAATGGTGAGGTGGCAGCAGCAAAGACTGAATGCTGAGTGCTTTCATGCATCAGGCACAGCACAGATGTTACTATGAGAAGCACCAGGGCGTCTCACAGAGCCTGGTGTCATCCACAAGTTGGGTGACAGAGGGGATACGTGAGGCTTACTCGAGACTTTGAGACTCACTCAAGGCCGATTAGCTAGAGCTTGGTAAGGCAAGGATATGCTCAGTCCCTCTGGCTGCAGAGGCGAAGCTCCTCCCTGCTCTTCCCTCCCAGCCGACTTGGCCAACCTACCATCTGTCCACTGACTTTGGCTGAGAACACATCAGAGCGCTGGTCCCGGAGCTTTCCAGCTACTACCATCTCTGAGCCCTTGAAGAGGAGTCGGAAATTGTCTTGTGTGACCTCTTCCACAGCGTTGCTTGGGTACTGGAAGGCCACGTTTGTCAGCAGTGGATTGGCCACCTCCTGGTAGAAGTCCTGCAGGGTGCATGTAGGGGGTGTCACAAAGGCAGGCTGGGTCTGCCTGGCCCTATGCAGTCCAGTGGGGGACACTGGCACCTGAAGTTGCAAGGCAGAGTCTGAGTCTTCATAGATGCGTCGAGCTAGCCCACCATTGTCCAGTGCCAGCTTCTCCAGGAAGGCATAGCTGACATCAAAGCCAAAGCCGAGGCAGAAGAGGCTGTACTGGTTGCCTATGGCTTCCTGCACGTTCTTCTGGATCTTTTTGGGATTGGTCTCCCCTGGACCAGTGGATTTAGGAAGAGATCAAAAAAAGAGCTCAATGGATATTTCTGGATATTTCAGAGCCAGAAGAGTCTAAGTGATATTCCCTTTGCCCAAGCCCCCCAGCAAGCCTGGGTGCAGCTGCTTCCCCTGTGCAGTGTGACATGGAGTGGCTGGGCAGTGCCCTCACCCACAGTGGGGTCGCCATCAGTGAGCAGGATGATGAGGGAGACGCTCCCGGCAGACAGCAGCTCAGCTCGGTTGCTGCTTTCCAGCAGCTGCACAGCCATCAGCATCGCATCATTGATGTTGGTTCCTAAAGGGCACACACTTAGAGTGGCTCCCAGCCCAGCTCCTTGGAAGCCTTCAGCCTGCTGGGGTGTGAGCCACTCACCTCCAGAGGCATAGATGGTGGCAGCATAGCTCTTGGCCATGCTCACATTCTCCTCTGATGCTGGCACCAATGCTGGCTTCCACTGGGTTGCTTCCTCACTGAAGACAATGATGTTGAACAGATCCCTGGGGTTGAGGTCACTTAGGATCTTGATGAGGGCTTCCCGGGTCTGATCAAGAAAGAAACAAGAGGAGATAAGGTGGGTGACTCAGAGGGATCATGGTCCTTAGGTTGGACATGGAACATGGAGCATGCTCTGGGGACAGAGGCTGCCCCATGCCTAGGCCAACCTCGACTCCTGGAAGCCTCCCACCCAGGAAGACAGAGCAGGGAGGGGCCCCCCACTGGACCAGAGCTGATGGTGGAGAAGACTGGGAGTTTTCAGGGCATACCTGCTGTATCTTCCTGCCGCTCATTGAACCACTCTTGTCAATGACAAAGACCACATTCTTGGGCATTGTGGGCAGACCTTCTGGGGCGAAGTAGTGCACAAAGTAGCCATTCTCAATCTGAGGCCAGAGTAAGACCACACCCACAGGATCAGAACTGCAGCCCTACCCTAACCTTGTTCAGGCTTCTTACGGTAAATCCTTGGGTTTTTATGTTCATCTATTCTATGCCCACTTCTCTGTCCCAACCTCTCAGTTCCCCAAATTCATGCCATCTCTCAAGGCTCAGTCCCTCTCTTGCTACTATAATTGAGCATAAAACTGAGGTATGTCTTCTGGCAGCAAAGGTAAAGAGGGACCCCACAGAAGAGCTCTTCAAAGAGACAAACCTTTTCTGCCTCCAGCAAGTTTTAGGGACAATACAAATAAACTGCCTATTTTCTTTCTGTGTCAATATGTAGTGCACACTGTAAGTAGGGTTCATGATTTTTCTCTCCTAGAATACTCAAGCTCAGGTCTTTGTGAGTGGACAGATTTCTAGGTTCCCTTGCTTTTGGCTGGACCCACCCACCTGAATGGAGCTCCCAGAGGCGGTCCGGTTCACATCATAGCGGACAATGAAGTTGCCATCCAGGACTGTATCTTGCTGACCTGCAGTCTTTTGCTGCTGGGAGAGTGTGGGCTTGAACTGGATGTGAGCCTGGAGGAATAAACCAGGTTGAAGCCAAGGAAGAACAGCGAGGCCAAACTAACATCTTCCATCTCCATTTGCATAATAGGAAGTCAGAATTCCGGGATGCATCTTCAAGTCAGTATTCCAGGGACTTTCTCTCAGAATGAGCTGCTGCTAGACTGCTTCCATGTAAGGACTAGGTGTTATAGGAAGTCCAATTTCTGGAGCCATGCATGGAGGCTGGGCCCGGGACATACGTGATTCTATTTCCTCCACTCCACCAGTCTACTCTTCACATCTCTCCCCAACAAGTCACAGGGTCCCCACAAGGAAACAGAACGCCGTTCTTCTCTAGGCTTTGCCCTCCGTGTTTGCCCAGACAGAGATCTCCAAAGCTCCTCCAGCTCAGAGAGTCTGCCCAACTGCCCCACACTCTGGGATCCAGCTCACAGGAATAGACTAAAGACAGGTCCCTGGGAGCTCCACCTGCTGGTCATGGCAGGCCCACCTTGTTCTTATTCTGCGTGGTGGTGAGGGCACTGGCTAGCTCGTTGGTCATGAAAGTGCTCTCTGTCTCCAGGAAGCTGATGCCCTGAGGCTCAAAGATGTGAATGTCCATCTGGAAGGAAAGATCCGGTCGTCAGGCCAGTTAGGAGCCTGGGTTGGGCCTCAGAGGGTGGGGCACTAAAGAGAAGCAGTGCTGGGTACCTGCAGGTGCTTGACCAGCTGCTGGGGCCGTACTTTGAGTAGCAGCTCATATACCCCCAGATGCCGCCTGAGTAGCTCCTCATACACCAGCTCAAAAGTAATCTTGGCAGCAGGAGCCACACTGACCGACACTTGGAACTCCTCCATCTTTCTCCCAGTGGCCCTGGGGAAGAAGTGTATCGGGTCTGCCCTGTTAGGGGCCAACGAAGGGGCAGTTTCCCTCTCCCTCCTGAGGAACCTCCAAGGGCTCACTTGATGAGGCCAGCACTCTCCCCTCTGCGCACAGCTGTGCTGTACTGCTCCTGGGCCATAGCCTTCTCCTTGATATTCCCCGGATAGGTCACACCGTCGATGATCCTGGGGGCACAGAGGTGGGAGCTGCCGAGAGGCTGGTGGGAGGGATCTCTCCAGTAATCGGTGTGTCTCCTGACACAGTGACTCTATTTTGCCTGTGCCACTGATGTTATTGTGTATCTACTGTGTCCAAGATCCCAGGCCTGGGTGAGGCTCTTACCCATCCTGTAGTGTGTGTAGTGTTAGCAATAGGCATTCCACAGAATGGTCAGGGAAGGAAAGGGCTGGGCTAAATTCAGCCTCCTTTCTCCTGGTTACATTCTAATTCGCCCTTCCAGACTCACAGACTGTTCTGGAGGAACAGTCACCAGCAAGAACTTTTCTCACTTGGCACTATGCGGCCCAGCTTGAGCAGGAGGGAGACACAGAGCAGAAGCCTTGGACCTCTTCTTTGCAGTTGCCTCCATCTGCCGGCTCACGGACTCTGCAAGGAGCTTAGCCTCTCTGGAAGTAGTTTAGCCAACTGCTGGATGGGATTCCTGGGAGTGTGAACCTTCTCTTCATCAGCCATCTTTGGGGTTGGAAAATCAGTGTGTGTGTGGGGGGCAATTTCTCTGGAAGGGAAAGGGCTGCTCCTTTACATGTCAGTAAACACCTACTCACAAGCTCCATGGGGGGCTGGTGTGAAAGGGGAGTGCAGAGGGTGAGAGGGCAAGCAGCTGCACACAGCTGCCATCCCACCTCCCACTCCCTGGTTATACTCTAATCCTGGGCCGGAATGGTGCTGGGAGGGGCAGCCCAGCTCTCTTGATGGGGGCAGTTCTCAGTATCTTCAGATGTGCTGCTGGGGTGTGTGGTTGGACTAGGGAGTGGGAAACTCTGTATCATGCTTCCCTATCTCACACAGCAGTGAGATCTGGGGCCAGAGAGACGTGGTGCCAGTCTTGGGCTCTCAGTTGGTAAGGTGGTTTGGCTTCTGGTCAGAGAATGGCACAGCCTGAAAAGCTCTTGCTGCAAGCTGGGCAGTACTGGGCCAGGCTATGAAAAAAGTAAAACTGCCATAGAGGGGGGATCTAGAACATGCCTTCTCTCTCTTTTTCATCTAGTACCTTCCCTAACTCTGGGAGCAGCCTCTCTCCTGTCCTCAATGACAACCTCCTCAGGAGGCCAGGGACAGACAAAGTGTTCTGCTGAGCTTTGTAAACATTGCAAAACTGGGTGGGGAAGGGCAGCTCAGAGTCCATAGAAAGCCCAGGCTTGGCAGAGCAGACAAGCTCTCTGCAGTCACAAAGATGATCTCTCCTCACAGCTACTCTTCTTGTAGGACAGTTCAAAGGCTAGGAAATTCTCCTCATTCTGAGCTGGAATCTGCTTTGATCACTCCTTTCCACCTGGGTCTGGCCTCAGGCCACTACAAGCGTGCACTCTTCAAAGGCAAAGACAAATGTGCTGCGGTCCCCTGCCTGCCATCTGGGCAGCACTTACAGATGAAGGCTGGGGGCAGGAGGGCCAGATCACCTCTGAAAATAGGGAGCTCCCTACTGAAGCCTCTTCCTCTGAAGCCTGTAGATGAAATATGCTTTTTGCTTCTAGAAGAGGGGCTTAGGGCCCAGAGGAGATGGAGGCGCAGTGCTGGGTTGTGGGTGGGGAGGAAAGGAGGTAGGCACCTACATGGAGAAGTTGGTGATGAAGGCTTTCTTGGGTAGCTCCATCTGGAAGGTGGCCTCCTGCACAGCATCAGCTTTGTTGACCACCCGGCTGGTGATGACCGTATGGGCAAATCGGGAGGAGACCTTGGAGTCCACAGTGAGGCTATAGATGTCGATGCCATTCTGGACCAGTGAAGGGGAAGGGAGTCAGTGTTCCAGTGCCACACTAGCTGGGCAATACTCTTCGAGGGGGCAGGGGAATGAAAATGATCAAAATACGTGCATGTGTGAATGTGCCAAAATGAAGCCCATTAATCTGTACAACTAGTATGTACTACAGGAAAAAAATGTGAATAAAAAAAGAGCCTAACCCAGACCAATCCATGCCCCCAATCTGAGTTGCTGAGCAGACCTCAGGGTGAATCCAGGGTAGATTTCAATCTGAACACCCATCTGAAATAAGAGGCAGGGTATATTCATTCTCTACCCTACAGCATCAAGGAGCAGGGGCCACATTTGTCTTGTTCTTTGGGGACCTATAGTGCCCCATGGGAACAGCAAGCACCTAGGGGGTTTGCTGAAACCCAGAGTTTAGGAGGAGATTGTGCTTCTCCTTTGTGTAGAGATGAGGACCCTGGTGCAACCAGGAGCTGCATGTCTAGCTGAGCTTTGCTCAGCAAAAGGACAGTAAGGAAGTCCTTTTATTTTGGTGACTCCATGAAAACGGGGCAAAACAGCTCCTGCCAATCTCTAACCAGAAGTGGGAGCATGGAGGTAGAAAAGGGTCCAACATGTGAGTGCTGGGAATCTTTTTTGTCCCTATGTTCCCAGCAGTGGACCCTCCATTCAACCCACCTCTCTTCAGGATCCCCCACAACACATGACCTTTGTCCCAACACCTGAGGTGCCCCAAGACAGAACACATGGGCACACATGCAGAGCCTTACACACTTTTTACCCACCTGTGGGCACCATGCTTCTGTACACATCAAGCACGTTCTTCTGGACATGTACACATGGTTCAGCAGAGGTGCGAGCTAGTTTGTTTACACACTAAAGGGCTTGCCTTGTGCCAGGCACTCTTTATTTTTCTGGTGCTGAAGACTGAATCCAGGGGTAGTTCCATCACTCAGCTACCCAGGCTTTTGGTTTTGTTATTGTTGTTGTTGCTGTTTTTAATTTTGAGACAGAGTGTCTCTAAGTTGCCCAGGCTGGTGTTGAACTTGCAATTATAGGCATGTGTCCAGCTCTAATGGGTATTTTATAAGTAGTATGAGGCAGATTTTCCCAACAATCCTGTGTACTGATTGTGTGATTACTCTGTTTTATAGATGAGGGAACTGAAAGCATGGGAGTAGAAGGGCTAGCTCATAAAGCTATATTGCTGGCCACCTGCTCTGCAGCCAACCTCAGGGGGCAGCTGGCTAAGCTGTATTTTCTTATCTGCAAAATGGAAATAACAGGGTAGTCCTTCTAATACAGAATCAACTGTGAGGCCCTCAGGTAGTGCCTGATGGTGGGCCAACACTGTTTCTTTTCGTACACGCACGGGGTCGCACACACTCCTACTTAAATGCTTGCACACTCAGAGGCTCTCCCCACTTTCCACACACATGCTCTCATTGCCCAGCTCACACTGCATCCATTTGGGCACACACGCACAGGCACCATGGGTATCCGATACCTTCTGAGCAGTGACAGTCTGGAGGACCGGTAACAGCAGTGCGGACAAGATCAGGATGCTGCTGCAGGTGTGGACATGGTCTGGCATCTTCATTCTGGCTCCAGAGTCTGGCCAGGCTGCCTCTAAATCTGAGAATAAACGAGAAGCAAATTAATAAACTGTATGCTGCTCCACCCCTGTGGGGGCAGGTTCTGGGAAATGGGGATCTGTAAGCCAAAAGCTCAGGGGCCTCAGATAAGCAGGCCATGATCAATGTCCAGTGGACTTTGGTTGGGGCAAGGGAAAGGCAGATTCAGGCTGGATTTAGGTATTGGAGCCCCTTTTGAAAGGTCTGGAAGTTTACCAGGCACCATGACCCCCATCCCCCACCAGTTTTCTGAGCCCCAGCTCTATGGAGCTTGGTAGGATGATGGGGGAAAACAGAGTAGCAGTGATAACTAGTGCTAGAGAGCTATCCCTCTACGTAGCTTCTTGAGGGAAGGGGGGACTTGATAGCACTGTGGGACTGGGCAGTTGGGCCCAGGAATTGAGAAGCCCATGGAGGTATCTAAGGGGGAATCAGACAGAATGGAAAGGTGTGGATCAGGACCTCTTCTCTTCCAGGTGCAAGACTGCTGTTTATGCCCCATTGATCTAGTTCAACTCCAGCAGGGCCCCCAAGCAGGTCTGCAACTCGACAGTATACAGAGTCACAGAGATGTATGTCTGGTGGCCTACGCAGGTTGCTAGTTCACTGGCAGGATAGCAAGGCACAGAAGCCAGATGCAGAGAGCTCCTGCTGTGGTGGGTGTGCTCAGGTGGCCTGACTGGGCAGGATGCCACTGTCAGGGTGGTCTGATGCAGCCACAGCAGGCCTGCTGAGGTGCTGCCCAAAGGCCTGTGTGGTAGTGTTTGCCTTTGATAAAGGTGAAGTGCTGCTTTTATGACAAATAGTAGTAAGCTGAACAAATATTAGGCTTCTGGATGCAGCTGACACTCATTCCCTGGTGGCTCTGGGATGACCAGTTCCGGTCTGTGGACACACATGGATCAAGATTAGTCATGAACGTGTGGCCAAGTGCAAAGTCCTAGGTTAGGGAGGTCAGCTCGGTGACACACAGCCTCAGGGGTCCAAGTGCTTGGGTGCCTACTCAGGGCCTTGGGGTAGTGTCCCCACTATCAGTCATGCCTTCTTCAGAGCTGGCTTTTCAGACTTTGGAGTCTACAGCTGTGAATAAAGCTTTCCCTTTCCTCAGCATGGCTGTGACTAGAAGCCTTACCTCTGTGCCTGTCCAGACTGCTTACACTTTTGGCTCTGGGGTATGAGTGGGGCCATAGGGAAACATATCCCTTTTGCATCTGGGGGAAGAGCTTCTCCAGGGTCCCAGAGTGCAAACCCAGGTTCTGTCCCCACAGATGGTCTGTTCTCATGGGGCACAGAGCATAGGCTTAGCCTGGAGTAAGAGCTATGTAAGATGCCAGGCTAGCTGGGAATGTGGGAAAGGGCCTAAGCTGCCAGGTCCACTGGCCCAGGGGACAGAAGGGGTTTCCCAGCAGGTTTTGGCCTTGTGCCAGGCACTGCAAGCCCAAGGCCTGCCAGTTCAGCCTCAGCCTGCCGATGGTCAGGCCATTATAGCTGGATGGTCTCAAGTTTCCCAATTTGACAGTCCCATTCACATGGCTCAGGGGTCTGAAGAGGGAAGGATCACACACTGCTGCAAACTTGGTATCCTTTGCCCTGGGAGCATGGGCGGGGGCTGGAAAGTGGAGGTGAGGCTCAATCTGCTGCTTGCAAAAGGAGACAGTAGGGAAGGAAACTCACTGCTACTGGCCACAGAGCAACCCTGACTGGCCTTGTCTTTGAGAGGTGTGCAGCTGCCAAGGAGGCAGCGAGAACGAAGGTGCAGGGGCAGGGGCAGGGGGCTGTTGTGAGGGCTGAGGTCCCATGAAGTACCTCAGTGACTTCTGTGGCAGGCAGGGGGAGGGGTACTTCAGGCCTCCATTGACTTTATTCTGAGCAGTACAGGCTCCAGCTTCACTCTTCTGTTATATACAAGGGGAAACTGAGGCTTGGATAAGAAGAGGCTGAAGTCAGAGTCAGTACAGGATCTCCATATCCAAGACTCTAAGATGTCTCAGTGGCCTGAAAAGCACCAGCATTATTCCCTGGGCCTTCCCAAAACCCAGGAAGGCTACAGGCATGTCTCTATGCACCGCCCCCATCCTCCCTCTTCTCTGCAGACAGTGCCATGACCAATCAACACCCTCCCAACGCCAAGGTCAACTGGGCATCTTCTTTATTGGTGTTTGCACAATGCTGGTACCAAAGGGCCAGGGCAGTGGGGGAGAGGCTGCAGTCTGGAGCCAGTGGGGAAAGGGCACATTGTGGCATAGAAAAAGAGTTCATGGGAAAGGCTCCTGTGTCTAGGGGTCAGGACGGCATAGGAGTGGTCAGCACTTCTCATCCAAAGATGCTCTTGGCTGGTCCAGCTTTGGGCTTCTCAAAGACCGTCTCAGTACCTGTGCGGCTGCGGCTGAAAACCGATGGGGCGGCCATGCCAGCTTGCTCTGGGGAGGGAACACAGGGTACCATCAGGGCCTGAGAGCTCTCTCTCTAGGAGGCACCTTGTGCTGGAAGCAGCCCCTCCTTAGCCCAGGAGCTCTGGACTCTTAGAAGGGACCCTTGACCTTCTTTCCCCATCCCCAGCAGACTATGTGCCCTAACCCCACCCTCACCCGCAGCAGACATGGAGGACACTTACCACAATCCCGCATGACCTGGTAGGTCTTAGATTTGATTTCCTGATTCTTGGCCAGGTTCCCTCGGGCCCCCTTGAGGTCTTCTTCCTTCACAGGGGGCCGCTTCTTCTTGATAGGGCCTTCAGGAACGCCATCCTTGAGGTGCCCAGAACTCTGTCTTATTATCTGAGGCCTCAAAACAGAGACTGTTTCCGTACCTCTGAAGTTCTTCTTCCTCAGCTTACTGAACTCAAGTCAATCTGAGGCCCATTCCTCTTCCAAGAAGCCTTTTTCACTACACCCCATCCCTTACCACCTTGGTCTGACCTGTGTACCTGCTTTCCCCAAGTCAGGGAGCTCCTGGGGCAGCCTCACATGCCTGCCCAGCCAAATTCAGATGGGGCACAATGGGCAGAGGGGAAGAGAGGATCACCTTTGAGGCTGCACAAGCCTAGGCAATCTATTGAGTTCTGCAACCTGCTCACTGGGTGACAAGGGGTCTTTTAGAAAGTAACCTTCTGGGGCTGGGGATTTAGCTCAGCGGCATAAGCGCTTGCCCAAGCAGGCAGTCATGAGTTCAATCCCCTGATAAAAAGGAAAAAGACCAAAAAAAAAAAAAAAGAAAGTAACCTTCTCCCCACGAAGCCACCAGTATTTTTATTTTTTCTGGAAGGGAGAGGTAGACAGTCCAGATGTCATAAAGTTACAGTACAAACTTGGTGCTCACCCACAGAACAGACAGCAAGGACAATCCATTCCTTTGGCAGGCTGCTGTCTGTCCAGCGCTGGGACATCCTGACTCAGTGCTTACACACATACCCCAGGCACCTAGGAGTCTAAATCTGTACTTTCCTAAGCCCTCGAGGCAGGTGCAGGAATTCCCTCCTTCAGCCTGTACTAAGCTTCTGGGGCAACCTCTCCAAATCTCCTAGAGAAACACTGCTAGAGACAGCTTTAGGGGCATAAAGCTGTGCATCTATAGGCATGTGTGTGTGTACACATGCACACTCTGCAAAGCCACAGCTACAAATGTCTACAACTCTCTCATAAACAGAGATCTACAGAAATGCCACACACACCACCCTCACCCACCCACCACAGAATAACCAGAGTCAAACTTAATACAGATTTATGAAGGTAAGCTGGGACCTAGAGTGTCCTTGCTGGTCACAGCGCTGCCTGTTTATGTTTGGTTCTAGGCTCAAGACAGCTGTCAGAAATGATAGTATCTGGGTCTCCTCCCCCGATCCCTCTGGCTCCAACCCAGCCAGTGCTGGATCTCCTACCTGGGACATGGTGGGTGCTGGGCAAGCTGGCTCTCCGAGGGCTACTCTGGAAGGCAGTAGCAGAGGGACGAGATCTGCGTGAAGCCTGGCTCTCTGGAGTTTATATAGCCTGCTCTCCCCTGTCCTGGGAAGTCACTCCCCTCCTCCAACAGGCTCCCTGATGATTCAGGTCCACACAGCCACTAGCTTCAGAGTTTATTCTTGGAGATGAGAGGGGCAGTACTCTAGAGGAAGCAGACAGCTGGAGAGACCCAGTACCCTCAGGAATAGCTGCCCAGCACAGGTGGTGACTGACTTGTGTGTTTAGAAATGAGTTCTGGAATGTGAGTCTGCAGAGGCCCATCTCGGTGTGGGAGGCTGTCTTTGAGGAACCAGGGTCCTGAGCTATGTCAGATGCTGCAAGCTTTTCTCTTCTCTTTCCCTGGATTCCAGTGGGAAAAGACTTTCCAGCCCCCAAAGACAGCAGGACAGAAGTTTCCTGTCTATCTCTCAGAAGCATCTGCTCAACAGCCTTCAAGGAAGGGGCCAGTGCTGGTTCACAAAGGTGGAGGGAGTGAGGCTGAGGGGAGTCTGGGAACTGCTGCACTGGGTTTTGCTGATGTCTTTGTTCTCTATCCACCACCAGTGCAAGGCACGCAGAGGGATGCAGCAAGGTGAAGGTAAGGGGCCCAGGAAGGATGGGAAGGGAGAACAGGCTTGATGAAGAGGGCTCGAGCGAGAGCCTCTCTGCCATGGGTCACTAGGGGGCTGGCCAGTGAACAGTTTAAGCACCACAAGAAGCTTGGGGGACAATGAACCCCACCCTAGCTACCAAGTGATAGACAGGCCAGGCTCAAGGACTCTCCTGGAAGGTCACTGAGGGCTTTGTGCTGGAAGTTTTCACATCTTCATCTTTGCAGGGGAAGATTCCCAGGGGCACATGGCAGGACCCTAAGCATGAAGTAGCCATGGGGAGTGGATGTGAATAGGTCCAAGCTCTTCCCATTAGACTGTCGGTTCTTTTTTTTTTTAAAAGACAGAACAGAATCTTCCTATCCAAGTTAACTTCAAACTCACAATCCTCTTGCTTCAGTCTCCCAAATGCTGGAATTACAGGTGTGTGACACCGTGCTTGGCAGGGCCTTTCCAGTTTGTTATGGTGGTTATTTTTACCCATGAAGGCTTCTGGCAGACGGAGCCCAACCAGGCTCTGACATTTGGTTATCCCAAATGCCACTTCACTGCTGTCATACCTCAACCTCCACCCTAAACCCTCTCTGGGCCCAAGATGCCAGTGTGAGGACTGCCCGGCAGGGTGTGAGATAAATGCTGACATGGGGAATGCCTGGGATGCCAAACAGGGCTGAGAGGCAGGGCACGCACAGCAGGCCCTTTGAGGGCTCTTCCACCAGTGCTAGAGGGGCCACCTGGGTGGTACCTGAGGTCTGGCACTGCCCCGTAGCTCTGTCTGTCCAGCTGTAGGGGCCAAAGACATGGGAAATTCACTCCTCATATGCTACCTGCCAACACAACTCATTCCTCTGGAGGCAGTCTGGCGTAGGCTCATTAGCCAGGAAGTGGGAAGAGTATGGCCATATTTGGTTACTTTTTTTAGTAGATTTCAGCTCCACTGCTCCCATCAGGCCGTATGAGGTTCCTTCTTCCTCTGTTCCCTGGGGGAAAGCCTTCTAACTCTCTACGGGAATTTTTTTTTAACCCTACTGCACTGTTCCAATTCTAGCAAACCTACAACCAATAACAAAAACAACAAAATGTTTCTTTAAAAAATAAAACCTATAATAAGCTGTAAAAGCTTTATTGAAAATCATCTTACAATGTAAGTACATCACCTTCCCTTTCATTTCAAAAATGTTTTCCTGTGACTCGTAACACCACTGGCTAAACACCTCCAGCTAAAATTGACAGTTTTTGCTCATGTAGGTCTGATTTCATGAAAAGGAAAAACAAATGTAAAACAACCAAATCAACCAACCGACCAACTAACCTACTCTCAAAGCAGGTCAGACCGAAAGTCCTTCACCAAAAGCAATGTCTTACAGGGTAAAACAGAACTCTGCCTCTTAGCTGTCAGCACAGGGGCCTCTAAGAGCCAGCTCTCCACCCTCGAAGGTGGCTGCTTTGTCAGGCTGGCAGGTAGCTCCTAGGGCCACCTAACCTGGCTACGAAGTGGCCAGTGAACGTCAGCCTGGGAGGTCCTGGGGCAGCCTTCAGTGTGTCCTGGGCTGAAGGGAAGTCACAACTTGCATGTGAGTCTTTATATTTTACCTGAAGAAGATTAGGTGCCACTAATCTTGGTTCCCTGTTGTAAGGAGGACACAAGTTTGAGGCAAGAGGCCACCAGCATGTAGGTCTGGCTACCTGAGGTTGAGGGGCCACAAACTCTCACTCTACACATCTTCAGGATGTGCAGACTGAGGAGCCCACTCCCACCCATGATCTCACTGTTATCGCCCCCTGTCACTGTCAAAGTCCCACCGACAGTACAAGGAAATAACAACAATAACCATCTCTTCTAGTTAGATGACAGTTCCTCCTCATCGGTTTATTAGTTACAAGAAACTTGTTCATGACCTTGACTTGGATAACTTGTCCATGGATAACTTGTTCAAAGTCCAGATTTGGACAAATGAGATTAACAGAACACAATATCCATTAGTATCTCATTGCTTCTCAAGCATGGTGATGCCTGCATTAGCCGGGCCGGTGAAGGGCTGCAACCTCATAAGGCACCTTGGAGCAGGCGGTAAGGAAACTTATCCTGGGGGAAGGACAGCTCAGGAGGATGTTCTGATCACAGCCCTGCCTCGACTTTCATGGGACAGTGAACTACAGAAGAGGACCCAGTGACTACCGGCAGCTCTCCTGCAGCATGTGAACATGTGTGCACATGTGGGGTCAGGTAAAATACATCCATGTGGGAAGAAGGTAAGGCCACACATATGCTGCCACGCTGTCCAAGCCTGCACTCCAGGAGGCCTGCTGTGATCAGACTTCCTATTAGACCTCCATCCCTGCTAAGCCAGCTCCACAGCTTCTCCTTTTTAAAAAAAATCAGCATTCTGGGAAAACCCAGCTCTCACTGCCTCTTCTGTCTTCCACACCTACTGCTCAGCAGGAGCTGGGCTGTAGGTGAATCATCTGAGGTCAATGCAATTTGGAATTTCCGTTTTTCATAGACTGGAGCTCCCACACGTCTGTGCCTGCTTTGGAAACACTAGGAGTTTAAAACTGACTATGTGGCTGTGGGAAGGTGGCAAATAGCTTCACAGGTTGACCCACCACAGTGAACAGGAGGGGGGAAGAAAGGAGGGTCAATGATACCACTAGGGATGGACAGACTCATCAGGAGTGCTAGTCATGTTCTTCTCAAAGGGGATCAGTAGATCCCCACTGGAGAGGGGTGGGGAAAGATCACAGGTGTGGAATGGAGAGGTACAGGAGCAAACAAGAGCAGGAGCCATGCAGGCCTAAGAGAGACTCCCTCTCCATGGCTCTCTCACTGCCAGCCACTCCACTCCCGTGGCCATGATGGCCATGCTGACAAAATCAACTCCTACTGCATAGCTAGTCCCCATCCTGGTGGTGTCTGCATTTCTAGGGGAAGTTGGGCTGAGAGGGTCTTCCAAGGTGTTCTCCGGGGTCCAGGACTGGCAGCACCATAAGCAGCAGGGACAGTCCTGCAGGCCTGCTTTAACAGCTTGGCTCACCCACTCCACACATATTCAGACCCATGATGCTTAAGGAAAACACACGAGTTTAAAAAGAAGGATGCACAGGGTTGTCTCCACTGTCCGTCTTCCCACCCATACTGCACCACTGAGGTTTCTTGTTCTATGTGTCCATGGCAGCCTGTCGGCTTGATGAACCCTGGACAGCTCCACCATGCTGCTTCCACAGCAGGGAAGTGCTGGGCTCAGCCCACTCCACCACATTCGGCCAACTCCCAGAGCCAGGGGCTTTTGGCTATACTGAGACATAGGTGCCACCATCCAAACTAGGGACATAGCCTAGAAGCACCTTGTGCTGCTATGGATTTGGACAGGGAGCTCTCTCATCTCTGCCTGCTCTACTAGTCCACTTGCAGCTTTGTGGGGTGTAAAAAGAGACTCACTTGGCCAGGTGGGTATTCATCAGACTGCTGTGCAAATGAGCAGATGACAGCAGGTGACACACCAGGGCAGGGCTAGTGCTGCAGGCTGCCACAGTGGAAGCAAGGAATACAAGCAGCCTGGGGGTCTGGATTCCTCTGGACACAAGATCTAACTTTAAGAGTCTTTTCTCAGCCAAAATTAACTAATACCTGTAACCTGTCTGCATTCCAGAAACAGATGCCAAAGAGCTTTGGACTAGCTGCCTCCTACTCAGGCCTGTTCTCTACATACTGGGCTTCTAGTTAAGGTTGCTCATCTCCCCTTGAATCTTTTTTTTTTTTTTTTTAAATTAAGTTCTGTCCCTGAATCTTATCTTGACTCATTGAACATTACCTAACAATATTCCAAGTAAAAACTTTTGACTTTGTCCTCCCGCCAGCTCATATACCATGAAAGGCAAACAAATCCATTTCTTTGGGGATTAAAAAGCTTTTAAATACAATAGTATGAAAATATAACTTAAAAAAATATAAAAGTGAAACAGTATACGGAAGACTTAAAAATCTGTTTTGCTCATTAGTCCCATAGGTATTTTGTAGGAATAAACACGTACTCAAAAAACAGTAACACTGTCACAGCTCATAAAACCGGCTTTAGAAATCAAGAGTTACAAAAGCCATTTAGAGTAAGAAAACATTTCCGTTCCAACTTGGTCAATGAATGACTTCTAGCCCCAAACATATCATGTGCCCACACTGCCTGCAGCCTCGGTGAGGTCCATGTATACCTGTGTTTTCTACCATGCCACCCAGTCGGACACAGGACAGGAGCTTTGGGGTCCCTCACAGCACTGTTCAGGACAATGACAAACAAAGCTCTTGGCTTGCATATTTGGTCAGTGTTTGTAGTGCAACTGAGCGGGGTACCTCCAGCTGCCCACGGCCCACTTGGGCGCTGGTTCTTCTTCCCTGTTTACGTCACAGTAGTCTGGGAGTGGGCAGAGAATGGGCAGAGACAGTGGAGGAGTGGAGGTAGAAGAGGAGGGGCAGAGAACGGACGGAAGGGCTGATGCTGTGGGGTGACCATCTGCTGACACAGCAGCTGGCCGGGCCCCAAACTTGTCACCCCCAGCATTGGAATGTGTCATACAGGCAGCCCAAAGCGGTGCTTTTTCTTCTTCCCAGGCTTGAGGGGCGTCAGTCTGCAAAGGTCCTCCTCCACATCGGATTCCTCCATCTCATCGTCAGCTGAGATCAGGATCTGGGGCAGAGGAGAAGCATGGCCTGAGACGCTGAGCAGTGCCTTCTGCCTCTGCCTGCTGTACACCTGGGTGCTCCAGGAGGTTCCAGGGTGGCGCTTCTTCACATAAACAGAAACCAGCACTGAGTTGACAGACCTTCTGTCTCTGCTGACGCTCCCACCCTCTTCTCCCATTCTCTAGCTGGACCGCCAATCAGTTAACAGGAACCTGCAGCTTGATTTCATATAGGGAATCTAGAGCCTTGAAGCTGCCTTAAATACAGCAGAAGTAAACCAAAAACCCTCTTTTCAAAAGGAAAAGAAATTGTTCATGGGATGTACATAGGGCAGGGGGATTCAGAGGGGCTGTTTTGTCACTCTGAAGAACTTCACCATCATTGAAGGCAAATAGGAATGTTTGCTTGTCTGAGCCCCTTGAATAACTCATCACACAGACTGAGCTTCCAGAACAACTATGCTCATCCCCTGTTCACTGTCGTGGCACCTACTGGCCTCAGATCTCTAAGCATCAAAGAAAGACCAGCAGAACCCACACTAAGTGGGAGAGGCCCGGGCTCACTGTGCAGGAAAATATGAACTCCTTCTGCTCCAGGAGCAGGGCCAACAGCCATCACTTCTCCAATGGACTGATCTCTTGAGACGGTGATGGCAAATCTTTCAGAAACTTGAGTGTCCAAACTGCAACCCAAATCACTTACATACTGCAAAGTGCCAACTCTGGCCCTATCTGTACTGTTATCTGATGTTCAGTTGCTGGGGTGATTGGCTCATGTGCCTGCTGCAGCACGTGTGTCATAGGTCTACCGTCACTGTTTTGAAGGCCTGATTGAGCTTTCACTATTGCCTGTGCAAGCATAGCCCAGGCACAAAGTACCTTACTTGGCTGGCGCAAACTTTGCTAGTCTCTCCTTTTTGTCAGTCCATCCTATACACTGGAATAAATACTGCTCTGGCCACAGTGAATTTCATATTACCCAGGCCCCAAAACATGTGGCTGAATGTTCACAAGCTGCTCTTTCTGTCTGTAATGCCATTTGTCACTCACCAAATGTTTACTAAGCTCTGATGATATGACGAGCCCTGTGCTGGATTCTAGGAACACACCTAGAGAAGACATGGGCTTAAGCTCTATTCCAGTTATCTTCTGAAAATCCCCAGACAGCCCCAGGGGCCTGCTAGGGTGCTATGTGTGCCTCAGAATGCACTGCCCTGTGAGGAATTCTCTGTGCACCTATCTTCACCTACACACAAGTCTGCAGGTTGCGGCTCACATGTAAGCAGTGAGTACTGTGAGCGCCAGCCCAGAAACCCTTGCCTCTATGCTGCTGCTCATGATTACCATCCTTCCCTGCAGTCAATGCCTTCGGGAGTCCGGGATATAAGGGAGATGAGGCCATCTCTTTCACACCTGTCTACTCCCTTCTTTACAAGTTAACAGGTGGCTGCAAAAACTTCCAGACTTGTTAGTGGTGGGCTACGATTTAACAACTAACACTTGAAGGCCAAATGCAAGGCTCACGAAGGTCCTTGCCAGCTTCCCTGGAACAAGGCATCTCCTTCTTTGCTGTCTTTCTCCACTGACGGTGGGACCGTGGAAGGCAGGCCACACTTACCTTGTGCTCTGCCCTCTTGTCCTAAAGAAGACCCACTCAGCAGCAGGCCTGATCACTGGCTGGGTGGGAGCTGTGACCTGGCCTCTTCCTCTCTCTGGGTATACTGTGACTCAGCACTCAAGAGAAGACCAAATGCAAAAGTGAGACCAGAGGCTTCCAGGGCCAGAAGTGCAACATCAGGCCACGGAGAGTCAGGGGAGAGACTCCTACCTCAGACTCAGATTCCTCGTGGGATGCGGCCCTTCGGTAGCGGACTTTGCTCCCATTCCTGGAGTCCTGGTTTGCTCCTCTCTCTTCTAGCTTAGCTTTCGTCTTCCCTTTTCTCATGAGGAAATTGTCTACTACCCAAAACATCAAAGCCTGTGGAAGGAAAAGTACAGGTTACTGTGGTACAAGCTAATCTCACAGCAGAGCAGAACATTCCCACAACCACCCTTCCCCAGGCCATTCTGTGTCACAAAATTCAGAAGGAGGAGGAGAAACCTCATGCCCCAACCCTCTTTATCTCCTAGAAGCTTTGTGAGAGACTCCTAATCTCTATTTCCCTGGTGCAATCTTCTTACTAGAAAATAGGCAAGAAAATCCTCAGCCTCTTTACCAAGGAGTTTTTCTTGTAGTAAGTGACTGGCTGCCTGTTGGGCTCAAGATAAAGGTCTCTGGACATCTATTCTAGGCCATCTATGTGGGTCCCTAAAGGGTGGCTATACTGCTTCTGTGTGCCCAGATTCCTACAACATTCCTATTTCCTGTCTTTTAGCCACTGCGTCACAAATTTTTCAGAGGACTGTCTGTGGAAAAAGAACTGGGGAGCATTCAAAATGATCCTAATCTAGAATTCAGGGTCACAGGGAGGGGTATCTTGGTGGTAGAGTAACTGGCAGGAAGGGCAAGACAAAATCCCCAGGACCCTTCATCTTATATAGGGGTCCTGAGTGGGAACCTGCCTTTTAATGAAGAAATCCTGCCCTTTCCAGGGCAGAAGTGGGGAGATGACAACTGATTACACAGAAAGAAAGACCTGAAGGCTATCGAATGAGACTTTTTTTCTTTTTGTCAGACTGTAAACTTTGAACAGAAATATGGAGGCCAGGACCCAAACCAGGTAAAATGCAACATGATACTGACATTGACAAAGAAGGGGACGATCAGCATGACAATGGCCAGTTTCAGGTCTGGGTTTTCAATGGGATTCAAGAGGGCCACCTGTGAAGAGAGTAGAGGAAGTGAGGGGGACAGGCACAAGGCAGGGCTGAGAAGCCTTGAGAGGGACTAGGCTAAGACACCCTCCCCCCAGAGCTGGACAAGAACAGCCTTAACACCAGCCCTGAATTAAGTGTAGTCCCCCAGATCTGACTGTAATGTGGGGACACCCTCCCCCCCCGCTGTAGACCATAACTTTTTGAGCAGTTGGATTTGCTAGGTGTGGTAGGCTTACAACTAGAGCTAGAGCCAAGCTGTGTCCACAGTGACTAGAAAGGCCAAGGTGGGGGGGACTGTGGGCATTGGGGACTGGAGAGAGGAATTCAGAGGATACTCATTAGTGACATGAGCAGCAAGACCACTTTCTAGCAGACAAGTGGACCCCAACCACTCATGTGAGTCAATGCACTGAAATGCCTTGGCTTACTTTCTTAAAAAAATAAAGCCCAGTCACAAATAAAACCAAATGGAGGCCAAGAATGGAGCCACATGTTCTGGAAGATTGGGGCTGCTTCCTGAGCAGTGGAGGCATATCTGTGTGGCATTAGGCCAGAGGGCAAAGGTCAGGCTGGGGAAAACTATGAACTCACTGGAGTGTGTACATGCTGGTGGTCACAGACCAGGAAGCTGACTGCAGCCCCAAATGGCTCAGTTAAGTAACTGGCAAAAACAAATATGTCTTTCAGAGAAAAATGACAATGGCAAGATCTGAAGCCTAATCAGTCAGTAAGCAACCCACAGGCAGAACCTGCATTTTCTTTGGTTTATATATCCCCTGGCTTAATTTAGGGTGGACACTTATGTAAATAAGATGGATGGGTGCTAAGTAAAAAAATGAAGTTAAGGCTCTTATAAATGTTGCCCTATCAGACCAAAGACAGGGTCTATTCATGGAGTTAAAACAGAAATCAAACTGGGTTTTCCAACAGGGCTGGAGTGTGTGGGTGATAGGAGGAAGTGCTGTTTGCTTAGCTTAGCAGGCAGCTTCTGCAGCAGGGACAAGTGGCAAACCTTTTTCCACTGAAGTATGAGGAGTACGATGAAGACAACAGACTTTTCAAAGATCATAATCACGATGTAAAGGGCGCACTGCCCAGCCCAGGCTCGCCACTGCAGAGGGTCTCCTGCAAGGACAGGTGGGTGTGTAGTCGCAGGCCCAGGCATCCGAGACAACATGCCCGCCCAACTGCCCCCACCCAGGTCTTTTGTGAGCCCTCATACCCAGCCACATCCTAGAGTCCTGGCTCTAAAGATACTTAAAGTGGCCCTGAGCACCACTTCATTTCTAACAGGCAAATGCAATGTTTTAAGTAAAATCAGAATTTCCAATTTGGACATACTAGAATCATCTTTATTTCAAGAGAGTCTAAGAATTAAAAGGCACTAAAGTTAGTAAGTGCTCCTGCTGGGACCCAGAAAGGCTGGCTCTCTGTGCCCTGGCAGCAGACGCTGTATGAAGCAAGACTGCTATTATTATCTGTTGTTGATTTTTCCAGTGACTGTGTTATCCTTCCTTTCCTCAGATGAGTGATTTACAAAGGCAGTAATAGACCTCCATGTTCATTTCCCAACTTTCAACCTCCTACCTCTTATGCTACTTCCTGGTTGCTCTCCCTCCCTGATGGCAGAAATCCATCCTGGGAGGAACTAAGGTTCTATATGTTCTATACGGGTAACCTTAAATACCCTGGCTAGGACAAGAAAGAGAAAAGCCCTTAAAGCAAGGAATTGGGAATGATGAGCAGAGGCCTGCAGTGGTGACAAAAGCCCCCCAGTGATCCTATTGGTTACTATACTGGAAAACTTGAAAGGGGCACCAGTCCAGGATACTCTGTTCTTGGCGAACCCCCAGAATGCTTCACAAAGGACTCAATGTAGGGTAGAGGACCCGCCCGTCAAGGGAATGATCTCAACATGCAGAACCTAGTGACAGGTCCTGGGAGCTACATAAGCCTCTCCAAAGTGGGAAATCACTGGGGGTTGCCCCAAAAGCTCTGTCAGAGCTGCTGAACACCACTGGTCAGAATGAAGGAGGGTAGAGAAATATTTTAGGAGGCAAAGGCTCTAATCCAGGCAGTGAGAAGAGAATTCACCCAGAAGGGCAATCGTCAGCTCCTCATTTGATTCCAACATTTCCATGGCACTCTAATCCCTGTGCTGTACAGGTCCCCAAGGCCATCTGGGGCTGCCAGTGTACAGGCAGAAGCACAGGGAGTGCCTCCAGGTAGTTGTAATCGACAGATCACCAGGCTGTTCCCATTCAGCAGAAAGCAGGGGCAAACATACCAGCTGCCTCGTCTGAGGTCTTCCCATCTACTTTCAACTCTAAGGTAAGGTGATGGAGCCAAAAACAACCCATTTCCAAAGTACACCCCTCCTTGTGAGGTTGTTATAGGTTTTTGCAATGCTTACGGTGAATCTCCTGACCTTATGGAGAAAGTAGATGAAATTATTTGCTTAATTAAGCAAGACTGGGAATAGCCAGACAAGAAATGTCTCTGAATTGACACCGTGTGCCTGGAAGTCAGTGGGGGGAAAGGGCAGCATTTATTTACTATCAAAACACTACTTGGTCACAGTGTACACCCTCCACTCACTTAGACTGATGAACGGAAAGTACTTTCCCTGCCATCTGCCTCACATCTGAGATTCTGGTGCACAACTGAGTTGCCTCTTCCCTCTGTTTTAACTAAAACAAAGTTTAAAATAAAGCCCAAAACCACAGTGAAGAGAGGAAAAAAGCACCAGTGATCTCGCTCCAACACATCAGCTCTTAGAGACTCCAAACTCATCTCACCACAGCAGGAATGCACATTTGTGCTCGTTTCTGTTCCGCTGACAGTCAAGTACTCCCAGAGTCAGGTGTAGTCACCGTGCCCTGTCTTTTACTGGATAACCTCAGGTACATGGCTGTTTGGTTTTAAGGTTGCAGGAATAGGGCCCAAAAGGAGGGATCAAGCTCGTGCTGCAAGGCTCCTGGAAGGGAGCCTTTGAGTAGAGACGGGCAGCAAAGCCCATGACACACTGCCCCTGTGGGATGCAGACCTCACTTTCAGGGAGAGGGCAGCCCAGTTATCAGACTACAGACACCTCCGACTGGGCAAGTGCAGCCTACTTCTCAAATCCTGTGTACTTTCTTCTAGAAACCATGCAAGCTTCCCCAAAAGCACGTTTCTCTCCTTCATTTACAATAGAAAGTTGTGGGGCCTACGTGGAGTTTCTGCCTTAAATGCAGACAGGTTCCCAGGTGTCTCAGGCAGAGTAAGGGTCCACATGCTGATCCCCAGAACCTGGGAGTATGCAACATTACTAAGCAAAGGGGAATAACGGCTGGCAACAAGAGTAATCAGCTATGTTAAGACAGGGACAGCCTCTGAACACCCAGGTGCGCCCAGTGTAACTGCAGGGACACTGTACGGTGGAAGGCAGCAAAGGTCAGAGGAGCAAGGTCGGAGCAGTGTGATGTGAGAAGAACCGGATCTGCTGTTGCTGGCTTTGAAAGTGGGGAACCACGGGCCAAGGAATACAGTCTCTAAGGCTGGGAAGGTGCAACAGAACAACCTCTTCTATCAATTCCTGAAGGGTCTGTTCCCAACGTCACCCTGATTTTAGTTCAAGAAAATCATGTTTCACTTCTGAAGGAAAGAACTATAATTAATTTGTGCTTTATTCCCTAAGTCTATGTTAATTTGTTACAACAGAGACAGAAAACAACACAAGCTGACAGAAAGGAGTAGTTAACTGAAGAGTGAAGAGACAGTCTGGCAAGTGAGACTTGTGATGGTCCTTAGCAAAGAGCAAGTATCTCTGGAGACAATTTGCCCCTGCTTGAAGACTCGTCCCCAAGGTTAGTAACCGAGAAGGCAATGTCAGACCAAATGGCACGAACATCATCATTGCCTCCTTCCTGCTGACTCACTCTTCAGACTGCAGACAACACATCTGGGAATAGGCCTGCTGTAGTGCTGAGTGTAACAGGTTGAGAATTGATCCCCACTCCAGGTACCTGAGTAGTATACAGTTGACTGTGGGATCTACCTTAGCTCCGGCTGGTTGTACTTGAGTCAAGGGCCCTGATCTGGGTGGCTATAGTTCAGTTTAGAGTCCTGCTGTCTGGTTGGTTATGATGGGCTTGAGAGCTTTGCTTTCCAGAAGGGAATCTCAGTAGCAAAGGAATAGTGGTCATGAGCAGTCTGTGGAGGTGGCAGGATTCAGGTAGCCCACCACAGAGGCCATGAGGTCTTCAGCCACATGCTGGTTGGGTACACTTTGTGAATCACCCAATTTCTCTAGATACCTAGTCTATAAATGAGGATGGTGCTGCATTGGTTCACACATGCTGGGTCCATTTCCATCCTGCAAGCTGAGGAACTGATGACTTGGAGAGCCTTCCCTGGAGCCCAGGAGGTACAGGCTGCGTGCTGGACACTATCTTAAGTCAGTGACTCACCAGGCATCAAATAGCAGAGCTAAGAAAAGCCCTCTCCTAAGCTCATTTTTTCTCAATGGCGACAAACAATTATACTTAAGGTTTCTAGAAATATCCAAGGCACTCGCTAACTTCACAAATCGGCTCCCATCTAAACTGTCAGTCCACTGAGAGTCTTCGACCATCTAGAAGTGAGTGGTCCTTGGGCCCAGAGTAATGGTAATGAGCTTTTTTGGAAGGTGTGATCATGAAAGGAGACTGGAACCCAGGATTCTATCTGTACTTCTTTCTCTTGTTCTGTGTACCCTCTCATGGCAAAGGCTCCACTGCTGCTGCTCCTGCCTGCAGACAGCAGGAACTAACTGGAAAGATGGGAAACAGCTGACCCCTTAGTCCTATCCTGAAACCCCAGGGGCAGCTTATTTGTATTTGTGTGTGTATGTGTGTGTTTGGTATCAGGAATTGAATTCACGACTTTGCACTTGCCAGGCAGGTGTCTGTGCCACTGAGGGCAGCTGGTTGAGGCCACATCTAGCCATTTCTCATGCTCAGAGCCAGTAGGAAGGTAGGTTGCTACTGAAGTTCTATCTGAATGGGTCTGATGAGATGGGCCAGTATACACAAATCAGCTGTTTCAAGCCTCTGAGTGAGGATTGACCTTGTGTCCCTGGTGATTGGTCTATCCTGAAGCCAGATTGGGAGGGGGAGCAAGTCAGCATTTGGGAGAAAGCAAGGTATTCTAACTTCAAATAGAATGCACCATTTAGTTTTGCCTATGTGAGCTCCTCTCTGCCAGTGGAATGCCCTAACAACAGGTCAAACGCAGATATGCAACAGAAAGAGGGGCAGGACTTCTACCTCCCAAGAGAAAGTTGCCTGCATCTCTCCAACGTGCTAGGTGAACTCTATAGGAAGCCTGGACAAATGAGGCAGCCCTGCAGCCCAGAAAGAACTGCCAGTGCTCTTAAGTAAAAACAGCTAACATTCAGCCCCTATAAGTCCAGTACTTCCTGTAACCTTCTCTGAAACAAGGTAAGAGCTTTGCCAGTGAAGCAGGCACCCACCACCCAGAGAAGTAGCCTTGCCCACCATGCAGAAGAGACAGCTCCCAGTTCCCCACCACCACCACCACCACCACCCTGTGCCCGTGGTGTATGCCCGTGGTGTATTACCATATTCGCCAAAGCGCAGGGATTCCCACTGCTGCCACTCCACCAGGACACTGACAGCACGCACACCCACATAGATGAGTAGCATGCCCACGGTGGCATCCAGAAGAAAGTTAATGAGGTACCTATGAGGAAAGGGGTAAACATCACTAGCTGTGCCCTCAGTGCAGTACTTGCCAAGGTCTAAGGTGAAGACTGATGTAGACAGAGCCCAAAGAGAAACTGACTGGCCCAGCATGTTGTCTGGCCTTGTTCCAAGGGATTCCAGTCAGCCCCTGTGGCAGGCTGCAGGGGTTGTGGCTCTCACTTCCCACTAAGGTGCTAATTCTCAGCAAGATGAGGTAGGAGAGGGATAAAGAAACTTTAAAAACCTCATGTTCTTGCCAAGCCAACATTCCATAGAAGACAGAGTCCTTGGAAGCAGCCAAGGAAATAGATGGCAAAATAAGACATAATTAATAATAACAACAAAAAAAAAAAAAGGGGGGGGGGTTGGAAATTTAGCTCAGCAGCCTAAGCGCCTGCCTTGCAAGCACATGGTTGTGAGTTCGATCCCTGGTACCAATAAACAACAACAACAACAACAAAATCTGTCCAGTGATGTTTATACCCTATTGGTATGGCCACAGAAGGCCTGAAACAGTGCTGCTACCCCGGGAAGTTTAGGAAAATGCTCTCAGAGTTTCTTAGACAAAGAGGGCAGGACTACATATCCCTCATATGCCCCTGTCTGCAATATTACAAGTGATATTTTTGCACTAAGGAAAGGTTTATTCCCCAGGAGGAAAGGCTGGAGGACTGGAGGAAGCAGGAGGGTCAGAGGCCTGCCGTGTGCAGACCACAATTCTGGTAAGGTGGTCCCATGTATCTGACACAAAACCTTGATCCTTACCAAAGAAAAGCCCTTTTCCTATCTGCTCTCCCTTGAGGGCCTGCACTCAGCTCCAGGAGAGTACTGCTCACTGTGGCACAGTGGGAGACAAGGTTGGCAGTGACCCTCTGTGACACAAGGCTCAAAATCCCTGCTGATGAGCTCCAGGATACCATGGGACCTGGCTATGGGCAGATTCTGCTCTACCCAGCCAGAGCTTCTGTGATGTGCACAGCATGCCAATGCCAAAGGAAGCACACTGTGTTCAGTCTCCAGAGGCCAGAAACCAGATTAGAGAGGGAAAGGGGACAGTTATTTCACAGCCTGCCCTTCCCGTTTAAAGTCACAAGGGGTCACTCTTAGACCAGAGATGGAAAACCACAGGCCTCCAAGGTAATTTCTCCTCTGGCCTGAGGCCAGGTGGCTCTGCTCACATCTAATTAGTGTCCAGTGGGCCTCACATCCTAAGACCCAATATAAAAATCACAAGGATGACTGATGTACAAACATGCCTTACGTTCATACCTTCGCTCACTGAATACTTCTTGAGCCTGCTGCACGCTGGCCTTAGGAATAAAGAGCAAGCTCTATACTCTGTTCTCAACACAGGAAGATGGGCAGGCAGCAGGGCATCGTGCAGGCCTTGGAGCCAAGCATACTGGACTTGAGTCCAGTTTTACCGCTCCAGAATTGTATGAATTTAAGCAGTCAAACCTCTTTGTACCTTAACTCTCTAGCTAGAAAGCAGAGCTCATCAAAGCTTCTGTGGGGCAAGGCTGTTCTGTGGATAAAAGAAGGCAGGAGATGAAGGAAGCCAGTTTCCGTAACCATCTGCTAAGAGAACCACTTGGGCACTATCAGCAAGGAGGACAGGATTTACGGCCAGGTGAACATTTCAGACAGATGCTCTGGGGCTGTGAAAGTATTTTGCACTGCAAGGCAGAAAATCCCCTGCTCTTGAGGTTGAAGAGATAAACGATAGTCAAAGATAATCTGACAGTGAGTGGCTGATACCATAGAGAACCCTCTCCACTCCATGCCCTATTCTGGAACAGAATAGGGCTTTGTCCTACGGTACCAAGGGTAGCTGGGAGGCTGGGAGATGTATATGCATGGGGTAAGGCCTTGAGAGCCAGCTGAAGCTGTGTGCGATGAGTTCTCAGGGGAACACAGAAGAAATGGAGGTCCTCCCCAAGCTATGGAGGTGAAACGGTGGCCGAACCAAGCCAGCCCACATTCTCAGTGGAGGGTGGACCGTGTCTGTACTTAACCTGGGCCACTTACAGTGAACAAGGGTCCTCTTCAGTGAGATCTGCTAAGTACACATTTGCAAAATGGATGAACAGCATCCCTATGGCTTGTTTGGAAGTATCTAAAAACCTGCATAAAATAGAAATGGCACTTGTTATTAAGTCGGGACAGGAGGGTAATATCCAACTTGGAGAAAATAATCAGACCACAGAGGTTAACCACACCAACCTGGAGACAAAGCTTGAAAACTAATCCCTAAACAAGGAGAGGGAGAAGGCAGGGAAGGGTCTGCGTGTATAATAAGACTCAGAGATCTCTGGATCTAGGTCTTCACAAGGTTCCTCCCTAGTGCTGAGTTTGGGAGTCACCTAGTTAGAATCCAAATACCCAGATCTGAGAAAACCAATGAGCAGGGAAAAAACCCCAAAGATTATTAATATTTGGCAGTAATGTCTTTAAGACAAATATATGCTTAAAATTTTATGAAGTGCCATTATCACAGTGACCTATTAAGGTTTTCTCTGAAGGCAAGTGTTTTGTGTACACAAGAGCAGACCAAGCAGCCTACAAAACCAGCTTCCTGTAGACAGTAGCTGTCCTGAGGGGCTGGCAGTCTCCTTCCAAGTGACTGGGTATTTTGGAATTTTGTCTTCTGAACTTATCTGTAAAGCTTTACCACCTTATACCCACAAAAATTGTCACTGCAGGGTCATCCTTTAGGAAACAGGCTTGAGTATCTATCTAAATGAATACACACTTGGTCTCTGCTCATTTCTTGACACAAAGCCCCTAAACCCTTTGCGACTTCTTGAGTGATGATAGGGGTGCTACAGCAACTTTGTCCTAATACTTGGTTTCTGACTCTAGTTCCTGTTACAGAGCTCCTAGTCCTTTGGAATGTTTGGGGTGACAGAATCCTTTGTTTTAATGATCTGACACTTTGTGGCTCCTAGACAGCTGCAGCATGGACAAAGTCACCAGAAAGACTGAGCTACGATCAGAAGCCCCTCCCTCTCAACACCATCCTCCAGGGCCAGAGGGGCTTGCGTTTGAGTTGACTGTCAATTGTGACTATGTGATGAAGCCCCCACACAAATCCTTCAACTACATGATCTGGAGAGCTTTGGGCTCATGGAGGATGGTGCACCCTAAATCCTCAGGTACAGAAGGTCCCAAGCTCAGAAACCTCCCAGACCTTTTTCTACAGATCTCTTCATCTGGCTGCCCATCTTTATCCTTTATAATAAACCAGTTAATGGAAATAATGTTTCACAGAGTTTTATGAACTGTTTTAGCAAAGTCCTGAACAGAGGACGGGGCTGTATATACTCCCTACTTTGTAGCCACAAAGTAGGTCAGAAGTATGGGTTCCCTGAGGATCCACTACTCATGATTAGCATCTGAAGTGGAAGGGCAGGTTTGTGGCACTGAGTCCTCAGCCTTTGGTGTCTCTGCTAACTCAGGCAATTGGTATCAGAATTGAGTTAAATTATGATATGTTCAAGTAGCAGTATCTGGGCTGCTGGAAAACTGATTAGTATGGAAGGAAAAACCTGTACATTTTGTGTCAGAAGGGTCATGAATATAAAAAGTTTTCCTTTATAGTGGGTCCAAGGAAGACCAGTTTGGGGCAGAGCAGCATTTATGTGGTATATGATAATGGTAGTTGACAATCTCCAAATTTGGATTCTTTTTGGTTTATATGTATATACTACAGAATCCAAGAATTTAAACATAATCTAAAAACAGGGTGGTAAGACACAAAGATGCCTGCAGTAGAGAAAGATGTATTATTTTCTATCTTCTAAGATTAGAAACAGTGTGATCATAAAATAATGCTAGGGATCAAAAGTAATCTGGAAAAGTAATCTGGAAATTAGAAATGCTTTCCCATTATACATAGTCCTAATGATTAACTCAGTGAAGGGTTCCAGACACTCTATGTTACGTATACTTTTTTGTATTTCATTCCCTACTTACCATGGCCACCTCTGAATACCTGGCCCTGCAAAACTCAACAATCAAAACCATTCTAGGAGTAAGTTCATACTTCAGTACGTACCATATCCTCCACGGACGTCTTTCATGCTTTGGTTCTCTGAAGCGTTTGACTGGAAGAAAAGACAGACAGCAGCAGCTTCCCAAAGCAGCCACGTAAGGCAAAATACACACAGAAGTCACTGGTCTACTCACTGTTTATGCTACTGCTAAGTACTCTCTCTTTTAACATGTAACAAAATACAATAAGCCCAGTGAAGATCACAGAGGTTCTGTACTGCCTGCTGACCATTGCAAGCTTGGCTCTTCAGGAGCGGACACTTAGGAAGTATGACTTCTCACAGCATGTGCAAAACTGTATTTTCTTCTTTATGACAAGGCTTGCTCAGATCATTACTGGAAACAACAAAGCAGAAAATTGCTGCTCCCAACTCTGGGACATGCTCGCTCAGAGGACAAACCTACTTACTGGTTTACTTAATGCCTAGCTCTAGCAAGGCACCAAGGGTAGAAATGTAAAGTCAGCTACCTAGCAACTAGGGGAACAGACACATGTAGTGCAGGCAGCCCTAGCGAAAAGGCATGTCAGAGTCCAAAGACAGGAAGGGTGGTATCAGGGCAGGTTTTCCTGATGGAGATGGGCAAGCCCAGGCCTGAAGACTGGGTAAGAGTTGCCAAATGGCCTGGGAATGGGAGGGAAGGTACCTCCTGGGCAGAGCCAACACCATGAGTTCACAGGTTCAAGGGCAAAGTGTGACTGTTTGCTTGGTGTCATTTGGCTTCAGTAGAGCAGACAGCAAGGGAACCTGCTAAGGAAATCCCGTAAGAGGGTAACAAATCAAGGAGAGACCACATGAAAGAGTGACACATGACAGTGCTGAGTCAAGGGCCCTGGAACGACTCCTGTGGAAAAGGAAGACCCTTTCATAAGGGAAGGGTTCTAAGCAGATTCAAAGACATCTGTGTTTTAGAAATGCAGCTCAAAGACAGCAACAAATCAACCTCTCCAAAATTTGGAATCCGGACACTGGAATATAATAACTTGGGAAGAGAAAAAGGAGAAAGGATCTGAAGGGAAAACTGGAGCCCGAAGGGGAAGTAAAGAGACAGGCCTCAATGCAGAAAAAGGAGGTAGCAAAACACACTTTCTCCCTCGCTTCTGGCTTGAATCTACACAGTCACAGAGAGGGTGGGTGACTCTAGAGGCCTCCAGGGAGACCACACTAGGGGAACGGTGCAGTGGCTGCTGTGAGCTATAATACCAGGTGAATGGTTCCAGTCCAAGCATCTGCGCTGTCCCTAGAGAGGATGCTTGGCCCAAAGCACTTTAGGGAGGGGCCAACTGAACCTGGGACTTGGAGCAGCAGTGGACTGGCTTCATTCAGGGCTCCCAGTGACTGGGTGAGGAACAACAGTGGGAGACATCCAGGGTCAGGGAGCTAAAGTCCGTCCAGCAAAAGACACCCAGAGTGTTGCAGGCTGAACAACTTCGGCCCCAACTTTACAACCAGAGACTAGGATCAGTCTGAACTGCTTTGGAGGCAAAAGTACCAGAATCAACACTGCAGCCTATTCCTGCCTCAGGCTGGCTGGGGCCCTCCAGCATGGATCTGGGCTCTGCTTTCCGTGACAGCAGAGACACACACTGAGTTGGACACTACCATGAAACTACAAAGACCCCAGAAGATAACCACAGGCTTGAAATCACAGAGAAATCATTTTTCCCTTTTGTTTGGTTGGTTTTTCATAAGTGTGAATACACTATTTTTTAGGGTTTTTTAAAAATCCTTTTTCTTTCTTTTTCTCCTGTCTTCTTCACCAGTTTCCCAAGTAACCTTCCTTTGCTTTAAGCCTTCTAATCACTTCTGCTTATTTATCTATTTTTTTCACTTTTCTCTTTTAAATTTTCTTTCTGAAGGATAAAAGCACTCTATTGAGGGGATATTAATATATCTCCTCAGTATTATACTGTATATAATTTTCTGATTTTAGGTTTTGTTATATAACTATAAATCTTGTACCTATAGTTAAAGATGGCAAATTAACAGTTTCCACAGTTCACCACCTCCTATACTTCTTGAGGATACCGTTATTAGTAATTGTACTAATTTAGCCAAGGCAACATAGTTTTTCTGATCAGGTGTTCTTCCTTGTATGCCAATACTGAGATTGTCTGGGAGGTCATAAAAAAATACCAGTCTAGTACAAAGAACTTGGGGCTAGGCCCAATAGGCAGCAACCTCTCATCCCCAATAAACTGACGGGGAGGGATGCTGATTTAGATTGAAAAGCCAAAAGCCAGCTGGTTATACCTAGAAGACATCTCAGAAAAATAGCCATTTCCTACTAGTCAAGAGGTCGTAAATACTGGTAATAAAGCTACATTTCATAAGCAATTTACAATTTAAAAAACAGAAAATGAGAAAACATGGAAACAAGATGCAACCTTAGACCTCCAACTCGCCCAAGGCAAATCCAGGAGGTACTGAAGTGATTCAAATAAAAGACAAACCCTTAGGCAACCTTTATAAAACAAGGAAAGAAAAGACCCAAATCCATGCAATTAGGAATGAAAAGGGAGAAATTACAGTGCTTCCTGCAGAAATCCTAAAAATCATTAGGGCTACTTTGAAAACTTATATTCTAGGAAGATGGAAAACAAACAAATGGACAGATTCCTAGATACATATGAATTACCAAGGCTGAATCAAGGGTATAAAAATCCTAAATAGAACAAGAAGCAGGCCCTCCCTGTGCATGGACTATGTGTGGCCAGCTTCTTCCTGTGAAGCAGGGCCATTCGCGGACTGGAGGCAGTGGGGAGAACAAGAAGGCACCAAGGAGCAAGCCCTCCCCATGAATTGGCGCCACGCAAGGGCCACTGGAGGGAGACCGGATGCTAGTCCCTTCTGGTGTGCAGGCTAGGAGACAAGAAGGGCCACAACCTCACCCTGCCATAAGTGGTGAGGATAGCTGAGGCAAAATACAATTTAATGCTTGTAGTGTTTAGTTTTTCACTCACTTTGCGGGTCTAAAGCCTGATCATCTATTTAGAGGATAACAATACACAATGTAGCATCTATGGGGATCTTCTTCTGAAGGTGGCAGCCACTGTTAATTCCCTGTTATCTTGTTTTGAAGTCCTGTATCATTTTTATTGTTTTGTTGCATTGGGCTTTATTCTGTTTTGTCTTGTTTTGATTTCATTATATCCAATGGCTCAGGCAGCTATTTGAAAGATAACAAGACATATTATTGTAGCCACTTTGGACTTAATACTATCTTATTTTGAAGTCTTCATTGCATCATTTTGTTTTTATTGGTTCTATCTTGTTCTGTTTTGTTTGATTTTTACTATGTCTGAAGGAATGAGCAGCCTTTTTTTTTTTTTTTTTTTTTTGTCTTTTTGAGACAGGGTCTCTCTATGCAGTTCAGCTCATTTTATAGTCTAGGCTGGTCTCAAACTCATAATGATCCTCCTGCCTCAGCCTCTCTAGTGCTGGAATTCAGGCATGGGCCAGAATGCCCAGCTGAGCAACTATTTTGAAGACAACAAGAGGCATTACGGTAACTACTGCTGATTTACTATTATCATGTTTGAAGTTCTTCTTCTTCTCTCTCTCTCTCTCTTTTTTTTTAAATCGGTACCGAGGATTGAACTCATGACCGCCTGCTTGCAAGGCAGGTGCTTATGCCACTGAGCTAAATCCCCAGCCCTGTTTGAAGTTCTATATTGAAGTCCTATATTGCTTACATTGGTTTGTTTTGATTAGCTTTATTCTGTTTTATTTCACTTGGTTATATTCTCTTTAAAATAAAAATTAAAAAATTCTAAATAACCCAGTATCAGTCAATGAAACTGAAGAACTAAATAAAAAACAACCAACAAAGAAAAGCACAGGTCATGATAGTTCATTTCTGAATTCTACAAGGAATTTAGAGAAAATCCAATGTCATTACTCCTCAAACTCTTTAATGAAACTGAGTAGGAAACCATATTGCCAAACAAATTCCTGAAAGTAACCTGATACCAAACCAGAGTTCTCTTCAACTACAGGGCAATCTCACCAATGTACATGGGCACAAAAATTCTCAGTAAGATACTGGCTAGCAGGCTGCAATGAATCATCAAGTAGATTATATACTATAAGCAAGTAAGATTCATTCTGGGATGCAGAGATGGTTCAACATATACTAGCCAGAGAAATTAGACAAGAGAAAGAAACAAGGAATAAGAATAGGGTTGGGGCTTTAGCTTAGTGGCATACGCACCTCCCTGGCAAGCACAAGGTTGTGAGTTTGATCCCTGGTACCAAAAAAAGAAAGGAGGGCCAGGGATTTAGCTCTGTGGTATAAGTGCCTGCTTGGCAAACATGAGGTCATGAGTTCAATCCCTGGTACAAAAAAAAAAAAAAAACAGAAAAGAAAGAAAGATTAGGAAAGGATGAAGTTAAATTATCATTATTTGCAGATGACATGATACTCTACATAGAAGACCCCTAAAATTCCAAGACTCCTAGAATTAACCAAATTCAGTAGTGTAGCAGGATACAAAGTCAAAACTCAAAAATCTATAGTATTCCTGTACGCAAACAACAAACTCACTGAAAGCAAAATTAGGGAAACAACACATTTCACAATAGTATCAAAAAAAAAAAAAAAAAAAAAAAGAAAGAAATAGTGATCAATCTACCAAAGGAAATAAACGACTTTTATATTGAGAACTACAGTGCTCTGAAAAAGAGATGAAGAAGATATCAGAAAACAGAAAGATAGGGGCTGGGGATTTAGCTCAGCGGCATAAGCACCTGCCTTACAAGCAGGCGGTCGTGAGTTCAATCCCTGGTACCGATAAAAAGGAAAAAAGACAAAAAAAAAAAAAGAAAGATATCCCTTGTTCTTGAGTTGGATAGGCAGAACCAATACAGTAAAAATGACTACTTCCAAAACTGTTATACAGATTTAATACAATCCTGGTCAAAATACCAGTAGCATACCTCACAGAATAATCCTAACGTTTATTTGGAACCAGAAGATGAATAGCAAAAATAATTCTGGGTAGTAAGAGCAATGCAGGGGGCATCATAATCCCCTACTTCAAATCATATTACATAGCTACCATGATAAAAATAGCATAGCACTGGCAAAAGAAAAAAAAATCCAAACAAACAAACTCAAGGGTCAATGGAACAGATTAGAAAATGCAGAAACAACTCTGAACACACTCAGCCACCTTATCTTTGACAAAGAGACACACAGCTTTACTGGAAGAAAGACATCCTCTTTAATAAATGGTGCTGGGGGTTGGGGGCGGTGTAAGTGCCTGCCTGGCAAGTGTGACATCATGAGTTTGATCCCTGGCACCCAAAAGTAAATCAATAAATCAATAAATAGTGCTGGAAAAACTGGCTTTCCACATGCCAATGATCAAACCCAGACTCACATCTCTCACCATGCACTAAACTAAAATCAAAATGGATCAAAGATCTAAGTGTTAAAACAGAAATAATTTGCTGAGAGATAGGATGGGTAAAACTTCAAGACTTTAGGCAAAGACTTTATGAATAAGGAAATATTACAAAAACTCAACAACTGAGATCTCATCTTATTAAATAGCTTTTGCACAGCAAAAGAAATCCACCAACAGAATGAAGGGTCAAGCTACAGGGTGAGAAAAATTTGTTAGTAGCTATGCCTCAGACAAAGACCTAACATATAGAATATATAAAAAACTCAAAAAAAGCATATCCCTCCCAAATTTAAAGACTTAGCGCAGAAAAGGACATCTGAAATGAATAGACATTTCTCAGACGAAGTACAAACAGCAAATAAATACATGTAGAAAAGTTCAACATCACTGGTCATTTCACAAATGCAAATTAAAACAACACTGAGATTCCACCAAGGCTGGCTAGCATCAAGAAATCAACCAATAACAAATGTTGGCAGGGCTGTCAGGGAAAAGGAACACTTTTCCACTGTTGGTGCAAGTGTAAACTGGTGCAATCACTGTGGAAATCTGTATGGAGATTCCTCAACGAACTAAAACTAGCTGGGCATGGGGGCACATGCCTATAATCCCAGCACTTGGGAGGCTGAGGCAGGAGGATTGTTGTGAGTTCAAGGCCAGTCTGAATTACATAGTGAGACCCTATCTAAAGCCCATGCCCCTAAAAAATACTAACTAAAACTAGAGGTTCCATTTGACTCACCTGTTCTTCTTGGTATCTTACTGAAGAGTTAAAAGTATCATACTATAGTGACATATGCACACCTACGTTTATAGCAGCACAATTTGCAATAGCTAAATCTTTGAAACAGTCTAGATGATCACCAACAGATGATTGGATAAAGAAAATGTTTTCTATATACAATGGAGTACTACTCTTTCACAAAGAAGGATAAATTCAAGACTAAAGGTAAATGGATGTGCCTTGAGAACATACTTTTAAGTGAAATAAATCAGACACATGTGTTAAAATATCACATTATTTCTCTTCTGTAGAACCTCAAGGACCAAAACGGATAACAGATACTGGGAAATAGGAAAAAAATGTTCAAATGGGGAGAATAAGGAAGAAGGAAGGGAAAAGGGAAAGAGAAGGAAGGGAAAAGGAAAAACAGGCAAGTTTTTGTAAATAAGGAGGAAAAAAAGGGTTGAAGGGAGAACAGGAGAATGAGGAAAAAAAGAATCAAGATATAGTATATATAGTTGCAAACTCCCTGTGGTGAATGTGATTGTTATGTATATCAAAAGTATACCAATAAAATTAATTTTAAAAAGAAAAGGAGCTCTGTTAACTGTGCAGATAGGTTTCTGGGGCTTCAGGAACTGAGGAAAGATGTTGGTTGTGGTCACAGTACTAGATATCAACACTTTAGGTACAGAAGAGTCAGCAGGAATAGGGTGTCCATTGAGCAACAGCCTGCCCAACCTGGCAAAGGATTCACAAGACTCGCTTTTCCACCCTGGGGGGCTTCAGGCACAACTGTCTGAACCACAGGAAATGAAAAGCTTTAAGGCGTCACGTTTACCACTGAAGATCTCAGCAAGCATTTCTGAAAGATTCTGCCTACTAAAACAAACACCTAAAGTGCTGCTCATGAGATGTCTTCCTACACAAAAGCACCAAGAGGAAAACACAGCAGCACCAGTCCATGGAAGATGCCTTGTTATAACTGGCAACAGGTGAGAACCAACTTCTGTCAGTCTTTTTTTTTTTTTTTTGTCTTTTTCATTTTTTATTGGTACCAGGGATTAAACTCACGACTGCCTGCTTGCAAGGCAGGCACTTATGCCGCTGAGCTAAATCCCCAGCTCCCACTTCTGTCAGTCTTGAGCCTCCAATGAAGCTGCAAGAGGAGGAGAAGGGTGACACAGCAAACAGCATCCAAATCAATAAACCCTACTCTAAATGGGCAATCCACAGCTGGCAAAGCAAGAGCTACCTGTACAAAGAATTGAAATAACAAATCTGGTATTTAGGGGTCATGTTGATATAACAAGACCAAAACACATGTGGAATTGCAGAGTCTGTCATCTTAACACAGAACAGATCCAAAGCCTCAGCAATGCCAAAGAATCTGGTTTGAAGGCCAAGAGGTTCTGCTTGCCTGAATGGCTGTGAAAAGCAGGAGGCTCCTTCCCACAAGTACACCAAGTCTGACTGAGGGGCTGGGAGACTCAGGACAAAATGAAATGGGGGAAAAGCCACCAGCCAAGGCCACAGCCACTTCATGTGCATTCAATCTTCTACCTCAGCAGACTATCTCTGTCAATACAAAATAAAGAATGTCAACATAAATAAGGAGATGTTCACATTCCTAGGAGATATACACTGAAGTACCAGTATACATCTGCTCTCTGGTGGTTAAGGGAGAAATTATATGTAATTATGTACATTAAATATATTATAAAGGGTATATTATAATGTTATAAATACATAATAAATCTATTATTATACCATATTAATATGATCTTGTATACATGTATGAAGAGAAAAAAATGTTGTCCTAAGGGCTGAATTGTGTGTCTTCCCTCCCCTCTAATTCATATGCTGAAGTCCTAACCTCCACTACCCCAGAGTATAACTATATTTACAGATGAGACCTTTGAAGAGGTAATAAAGGTTCACTGAGGCCATGTGGGTGGGCCCTAAACTAATACATTTGGTTAGAAAGAGATTAGAACACAGATGTATGAATACATGAAGAAAAGACCATGTGAAGACACACTGAGAATGTGGCTCTTTGTGGGTCAAGAGAGAGGCTTTGAAAGAAACCAGTTCTGCCAACTCACATCTTCCTCCGAAGCTTTCAGTCTCCAGAACTATGAGAAAAGAATGTCTATTGCTTAAGCCATCCGGGCTCTGATACTTTATTATGGTAGCCTAAGCAAACTAATTTATGTGGCAATTCAGTAACTAGTGGACCAGGAGAGAATACTGGGATATTTATTACTCTTAGACTTCTTTGTAGGTTTAATATCTTTCCAAATACAACGCTGGGGGCAAAACATGCTCCAGGAGGAATGAACTAATACAGTTATTCAAAGGTCAATTTGGGGATGTCTTCTAAAATTTTAAAGGTATGCATTCTACCAGTATTATCGAGTTGGAGTGGGACACTATCATAATACTGTAAGATGTAGTGGGACATTATTATAATACTGTCACAACAAAAATCTAGGAAGAATCAACTTTAAATAAATGTCAATATAGAGTTAAGTGTACATGTATCATTATGCATATATGAAAGCAATACTCACCAATGAGGTACACAGATGGATTAATATGGAAAGACATGATTTTATTCACATCCATTTTAACAGGTACATATTTGTGCATATTAATGCACACTCTTTTTCCACAAGAATATATGAATGATTAGTAACAGGAGCTATCTTTGATGAAATGAATTATGAGTCAGGGAAGCAGACTGTTTATTTTTTAAAATTTTTTGAGATGCTCAAAATCCAATTCAAACCCAAGGCCTCTTGCATGGTAGGGCAAGTGCTCTACCACTGAACTAGATTCCCTGCCTGAAAGTAACTTTCTATAGCACTCTGGATGGTTTAAACATTCCTTCATATTTTCATAGTGTGCTTTCATTTAAAACCTGAAAAAAGACAAACTTCTCAGAGACCTGTGCTAATGCAGCAAAGTACAGTAACACTGTGGGAGAGCCAGTGTGATTTACAGGTGGGATTTGAGCCAAGAAATGCAAAGGAACTGTGTGTGCACCCAGGTCAATACACGCAGAATGCAGACCGTAGTCAGGGATTCAGGAACTTCTGAAAAGCAGAAGTGTGGCCTCTGCCTTTTCCTCTCTCATCTCTTTTCCTTGGAATGTTCTGTAGTAAAAAAATCTTTAATTAAAAGAAGAAAGAGAGAACTCACTAGGTCTAATTTGGTAAGGGAGAAAAATCCAATCAGGAAAATTGCTCATCCAGCCTGTTGTGTCTTACAGAGGGGCCTGACAGTCAGCAGGGGAGATAAACACACATCCTTCCCTTCTTTACACTGGGAGGGGTGCTGTGTGTGGGGAGTGAAACGCGGAACACAGCCCAAGTGGAAGTGAACTCGGCAGCAGGCAGACAGGAGGGGTCAGGCAGGCGGGGAGTGAGCGCTATGCAAGGAGGTGGCAGGGATGGGGAGGTGGAGACTGGAACCCGGGAAGGTGCAGGATACTCAACAGGCTTCAGCCCTGGAGTCTGTGCAAGGGCTGCCCTTCTGCCTTCTTTAGACCTGGTGGGCAGTGGCTGAGGCCAACAACAGGCTCACTGCACTGCAGTTGTGAAAGCAGCCTGAAAGGGTGATGTAGGAGAAAGAAGATCCCTTAGAGATCATGACAAAGGCAGGGACAAAGGACAGCAGTATGACTTGTTGCCACAGGAGGTGCAGGGAAGTCAGATTCAGGCTGTTTCTTAAATGTTGAGCTCACACAGTGACTACAGGGCAGGAGAGAAAGAGAACAGTGGAGAGGCCACCAGCTCCTCCCTCAGAAGAAACCACCACGGCTCAGACAAGGCTGAGCCACCTGTCCTGGCCTCAGGCAGAGCTCCAGGACTTTCAGCTTTCCTTCAGGATGGAGAAGTCATTCAGATGGAGTCAGGAGGCTTAGCAAAGTGCAGTATGCCCAGCATCCTCTGCAGAAAGGACGGGCCGAGGGCAGGCCAGGCTCCCACATCACAGCTGGAATCAAAGGCCTGTGGAGCCCAAAAGGACTTTTCCAAAGAAGGAGGAGAACACAGGTGACCTGGACACTGCAAGGTTTTGCTGGCAGGCAGCACTCAGGGGTACCCACCTCCCACATAACGGCTCTTCCCATCCCTTCAGTGAAGCCTGAGTCAACAGCCTCCAGGCCACGGTGGGCTCCTTAGCAGGTTCTTGGACTGTACACATCCTAGAGACAGGCAGAGAGTCATAGTATTCCTCAAGAAGAGGTGTGGTCAAGTGACTCTGAGACAAGTAGTTCTGAATCCAGCCTCTGCTGCTAACATGCTATTAAATTTGTGCCAGAAAAGAGGAGGGGCACTGCTAGGAGCTCCACATTGTTATCAAGTTAAATGACACAAGACAAAGGACCAACACAGAGCCTATGGTTAGGAAAGCAATCCTACTGTTCTTACCCTGCACCTTCTCAAGAATTTCATTGTTTTATCTCTGTTTTTTTTTTTTTTTTTTTTTTTTTTTTTTTTTTGTACTGGGGATCAAACTCATGCAAGGCAGGTGCTTATGCCACTGAGCTAAATCCCCAGCCCTACCCTGCACCTTCTCTTCCTTCTCCTACTGGTATCTACTCTTCACAGGCCTGGGCTGAACCATCCTTATCCTGGTCTTAGAAGCCTATGACTATAGTCTGCTGGCCGGAAAGCGACCTCTCCTTACCATTTCATTCTTTCCCTCCCTTCCTCCAGGTAGCTCAAGAGCCAAATCCTAGTAGAATCTTAAGACTGCAACTCTGCTTGCCTCCCCCTGGCCACCCTCCCAATTTTCATGGCTCTTTTTCCTCTTGACTCTTGGGAAAAAGCTGCCCTCTATGCCAAGGTATGCCAGCCTCTATCCCGTACCCAAGACTTTCAGTGGTACCACTGACTCCTACCCATCTGCCTAGCTTGGTCATTTCTTCACAGCATAGAAATAAATTGCCTCTGGGGCTCTTTCTTTCCTCACACTCAACTGCCAACTTTCTCTGCCAATGCTGCCATGGAGTCTTGTGGACATACCCTTTTCCTCATTCCTACTACCTAACTAGTCCAGGCACCATGACTGCATTTCTGTTCTCACATCTCCCATTGCTTTCCCATCCATCCATCCCCTGCTACATTGAGCGCTCACCCTATGCTGGAGATGGAAGGATGGACAGTATAGTCAACGTCACTGGCCTCAAGGACCTTTCAGTCTTGTTATACAGCACACGTCTAATTTGCCTACAACAACCTCCATTTTCTCTAATCTTATTTTTGAATTAAAATATAGTTTTTGGAAAAGATGACTACATAGGAATTTATAAAATTCAGAGAACATTTTTCTATTTTATCTTTTAAGAGTACATTTTTTTAGTAATGTTCGTATGGTATTATCTTTCTCAATTTCTATTCTTTCAACTTTAAGGTTAGTCTATTATAAGCAGCAAATAGATGAGTTTTCCTCCTAAACTCTAGTGGATGATTGTAGTGGACTGAATAGTGGTCTCTCCCAGGCAGCCTCCCTTCCACTGTTCTGCAGGGAAGCAATTCAATCAACTACTTGCCTCCTCTCAACACAGAGGGAAGTGACTGATTCATGATACCTTATGCGCTTAAAGTTTGAATATTGGACATCTGGGTATCAAGAGTGATGGAGTGGGCGTGGTGGTGCACACCTGTAATCCAGCAGTTCGGAGGCTAAGGCAGGAAGATCATTGCAAATTCAAGATCAGCTTAGGCTATAAAGTCATGGTGCCTGGACTAGCTCAACACCAGCCTGCACTGCACAGTGAGACCCTGTGAAGAGGTCAATTTAGGCAACATAGTCTTATCGTGAAGAATATAAATAAATATAACAAATCAAAATGCAAACAACTATCGAGTGTCACATCTTATAGATGGATATCCACACGGTTGGCTTGTGGAAAAAGGTACACAACGCACATTCTCAGCAGAAAGGAGGCTGAGCTTGTGGGCTGTGGCAAGAGGGAGAGAACCAGTCCAGATTTGCTCACAACCATCAACAGTACTTAGTCTGAATGGAAATGCCTGCAGGGAACTATAGAACACAGCACTGAGCCAAGTCACTGGCACAGACCTCAGGGACCACACTCTTCCTGCCCCACCACTGGTCTTTTCCTGGACAGTGTCAAATGCCCCTTTTAGGTGTTCTTTTACACTAAGCACCATGCTCAAAGCCACCCTGTGTTTTGTCTAAGATGGGAATATTGTTTATGCCTCCATATGGCTGTCAATGTTGTCTCATTTAAATTTATTAAAATTTTGTTGCCTCCATTTCACTTAAAAATCCAATGACACACAAATTGTATCAAGCTTTACACTTAAGATCTGTGCACTTTACTTCGTGTAAATGATACCTCCAGTGAACTGCAACACACAACTTGAAGCCTTCCCATTTCTTTTCATAGCATTTAAGATAAAGGGCAGATTCTTTCTCTGGTCAAGGCGTCATACTACAGAGGCCATGCTGCTCCTCTTCCTGAGCCCCACTCACTCCCACCACATGGGCTTCCTCTCTGCACTGCACACCCTGCACTCCATCCTCCTGTTTACAACACTCTTCTCCCAGATAGCCAAGTCCCTTGCTCCCCTTCATGTCCTGCTGTGGCTCTCAGCTCACCTCTTGTGATCATGTCATCAGCAGGGGGCATCTTGCCCTGTTCCTTGACATCAGTTCTCTCTTCTATTCCCTCCAGAGCACTCACCTCAGAAAGTCACATGCCCTTTCTTGTCTGTTCACTAGTAAAGGAAGCTCAGCAGGGCCAGGCCCCTCTATTCTGTCCACCTCTGTACTCCTGGCATCCAGAGGAGGTCCAACTCTTCAAATGCAGTGATCAGTGAACACAGAAATTCATTCATTGCATCATGTAAGCCCTGTATAGTGAGGACTGTGCACGTATTTATTTTCACTTCAGTGAGTTCCATGAATTTTCATGATGAGGTCTCCCAGAAGCTTAGTTTATAACCCACAAACCCTGTAACAGAACTAAAATCATTTTAGTCTTGGACAATGGAAGGTAGCAAAACTGCCAGGGACAACTACTCCCAACTCTTTCTCTAGTTAAGGCAAGGAAGGATAGACTACTTATCAAGGTCTCCCTCACCAAATCTGGCCTTAGCTGTCTGGACCTTGGTTTGTAAGCAGCCTAAGGACTCATGAACACTTTTTGGTAAGGACTTCACATTTTCTGGACCAGATGAAGCCCAGGTTCTAAGTCTGCCAGCTTTAATCCTCTTAGATAGAAGCTCAGCCAAAGGCTGAGAGAAATGATGACACCTTTCCACCCCTGCCAAATGCTGAGCTGTCTAGCAAATGGATATGCTTCACCTTCTGGACACAGTCCTCCTTGAAGACACTGCATCCCTGGGGTACAGGGCTGTGATGCCACCTGCTAAAGATAACAATCCCAGGAGGAGTATGGGGGCACTATTACTGTGCGTACCACATGGGATTCTGTCTGACAGAAATATGAATGGCTGATAAACACACACAAAGATTTGAAACCATGGCAACACTGATTTTTAAAATGCAAACTAGAAATTATCTTTAACTCTAATAGATTAGTAAAACATTATCAAAACATTTTTTGAATGTACCAAACTAAAATCAAAATGCTGAAGATCTAAATATCAAAACAAAACATTAAATCTGCTGGATAAAATAGGTAGAATTCTTGAAGACACTGGTGTAAGCAAAGACTTTCTGAACAAAATCCTGACTGCACAGGAGATATCACAAAGAATCAACAATAGGCATCTTATCTTATTTAAAAGTTTTTGGACAGCAAGAAAAACTACCAACAGTGAAGAGACAACCAACAATGTGGGAAAATATTTTTGGTCAGCTGTTTCTCAAAGGATTACTATCTAGAATGCATAAAGAACTAAAACAAAACAAAATAAAAAAACCTCAGACCTCCAAAATTTAAAGACCCAATCCATAAATGGGCATCTGAGATAAATACATGCTTCTCAGATGAAAAAGCACAAGGACAGAAGCCCCAAGTATGAAAAGCAAATAAATATATGAAAAATGTTCAACATCATTGGTCATTCCTGAGATGAAAATTAAAACAATGTTGAAATTTTGTCTCATCACAGAAAGAATGGCTATCATCAAGAAATCAACCAATAACAAATGTTGGCAGGGCTGAGGGGAAAAAGGAACCCTTCTCCACTGCTGGTGGGAGTGTAGACTGGTGCAACCACTGTGGAAATCAGTGTGGAGATTTCTCAAAAAACTAGAACTAGTTCAATTTGACTCAGTTATTCCTCTTTCTGGTATCTTCCCAAAAGAAAACCATCATACCATAGTGATATATACACACCCGTATTTATAGCAGCATAGTTTGTAATAGCCAAATCTTGGAAATGGTCCAAATGCCTATGAACTGATCAATGCATAAAGAAGATGTTATTTTTTTTTTTTTTACAGTGGAGTACTACCCAGTCACAAAGAAAGATAAGCTTGAGACATTTCTAGGTAAATGGATGCACCGTGAGAATATACTCTTAAATGACATAAATACTGTATTGCTTTTCTGGTGTGCCGAAAGTGTAAATAAGGACCAGAATGTATAATATATAGTGTGAAATAAGAAAAATGTTCAAGTAGGGGAGGGGAAACAAAGTGAAAAAATAAAACTTTTGATAAGGGTACTGAGAAACAAGTACTTTTAAGCTGCTGATAGAAAACTGTAGAACTCCTTGATAAATGTGGGGAAGTCAATGTAACTACACTGTTGTCAGGGTGGCCTCGGTGGCCTAAGTTTCCTAGGAACCAGAGATGCTATAGGCAGAGTGTCCGAGATGCTGCTCCAAGGCCTGGAGATAGGGCTGGGAGGTGAAAGATGCAGAGTCTGACCCAAGGACCAGGAAGAGTTGGAGAACTGTAAATGCTTTCTAACGAGAGCCTGACAATCCGTGTGGACAGAAGCCCCAAGTATAAACTCAAATGGGTTGCCCTGGGGCTGGGGATTTAGCTCAGCGGCATAAGTACCTGCCTTGCAAGCAGGCGGACGTGAGTTCGATCCCCGGTACCGATTAAAAAAAAAAAAAATGACAAAGACAAAAAAAAAAAAAAAAAATGGGTTGCCCTATAAAATCCTATCCTGTAAGCCAGGTCTCTGGGCAGCTGAGGAAGCTCTAGTACAGGGAACTCACAGAGATGAGTAGCATCTGACCCTGCTTTGTCGTCATGGCACTGCCATCTCATATGCTAGAGACAAAGAAATTCAAGAATTTCATTTACTTATAATGGATTGGGGGGGGGTGTTCTCTCAGATCACATGAGAAGTTGAAGCAGATACTTTTGCAATGCCTATCAGGATTTTATTTTTATTTTGTTTATTTTCTTAAAGATAGATAGGGTTATGTTGCCCAAGCTGGGCTCTAACTCCTAGCCACACGTCACCCTCTTGGCTTAGCTGCCTGAGTACCTGATAGGTATGTGTCACCATGCCCAGCTCCCCACTATGACTGTAAGTGGCCATACTCTGTGACCCAGAAGCTGCTTCTACGATTTTCTTCTATAGTTCCACTTGCATAAATACCCACAAGTTTATATGTGAAAGTGTCCTCTGCAGCACTGTTTATTATAAATAGCTAGCCAATATCCAACAGGGAAGGAATTAAAAGTTATACATTATCACACAATGGAAGCCAACTGCTGAAAAGTAAGGCTGAGATAGTACACATACAGTAGCAAACTTGATGATATATAAATTATACTTCAATAGAATTATTTAAAAAGTGAGGTAGCACAGGGGGGTATGGTGGTATATGCTTGTAATCCCAGAACGTGGGAGGCTGAGGCAAGAGGACTGCTGTGAGTTTAAGGCCACCCTGGGCTACATAGACCCTGTTTCAAAAAAAGAAAAGTGACATATTACTAGAGGTAGATCTATTTGCATTGAAATGCAACATTATATTAAATGTTAACAAAAATAATTCACCAATCTCCTTGAGGCTGAGACAGAAAGATCACTACAAGTTTAAGGCCAACCTGGAATGTAACTATAGTAGGTTCAAGGTAGCCTAGACTACATAATTAGATCCTGCCTCAAAAAACAACCCCCTAACCCATATATATATATATTTACCCAAACAATAAATATATATCATTTTTATTAATGTGCTGTATTTTTATTAAAAATATATATACATACAAAAGTTTGGAGGTATACACAATAGACAAGTTAGTCTCCAGAGCATGGAGTTACAGTGAACTTTCACTTTTTATGCTACCTATTTTCATAATATTCTGGTTGTCTACAGTAAATATATATTACTTTTATAGTAAAAAAAATACAGGCCTCTGCGGCTAAAACTAGTAATTTAAAAACTATTAAATTACAATTTTGCACATTAGGCAATTAGTAGCCTTCCTTAAACTCAACTCACCCTCAAAATTTCCTCCTTAGAGAAGAGCATTCAGCAGGCAGAACTCCCTCGAGATGGAGAACAGGCCTTTGGGTCCAAGCTCAGTAGCCACTGAGGTGGGCCAGGATCAGTGCTGCAGTGATCCTGTGTACAGCAGCTCCTGGGTCCCCATCTGCCAGACCAGGGCTCTCTCATTCTATGCCAACAGGCACAAATAAAATAAAGTGTTCATGGTATATATGTTTCTATTTTTTTTTTTAATATTCTCTGGTTTTATTGCCTTTCAAAAATTAGTCACTAACAGCCAATCCTGACTGTGCTGGATAAGAGACCTTTGACTATAAAAAGTTTTCTTTAGTAATTATAGAGCTGACCTTCATGGCAACTTCATAGCTCACCAAGCTTTTAGAAAAAGGTAGATGCTAGCAGCTGAGTTTCTCTGAGGTAACATGGACAACCCAGCCAATCCTACCACAGAGGTTGCATCTTCAACTCAAGCAGGGCAGACACCTGTCTGCCTCCTTCTAAGGAGAGGCCCCAGTGAACCACTACATGGTAAAGAACTGTAAGCCATAGCTGGATTTTGTTCTAGGAAGAACTTCAGTTGCTTTCATGGCCCAAACTCTGCACAGGGAACACAGCTCATAATGGGCAGAATGCCTGTGATGTTTTTGTTCCTTGAGCTCTAAAGGAGAGGATGACATATCTTGGGGTCTACCTGCCAAGAGTTAAGCACAGAAACTAAAGGACTTGCTGGGGATTTAGCTCAGCACCATAAGCGCCTGTCTGGCAGGCACAAGGTTGTAAGTTGGATTCCTGGTACAAAAAAAAAAAAGAAACCAAAGGCCTAGATATTAGGTCATTCAACTGTACGAATTTCCCTGGGAAATGCCCCCTTGCCCCGTAGTGTGTTTCATTCATAAAGATTATTTTAGTCGGGCAGGTTCACCTTGACATGGCCCTCAATAGCATCATGCTTCACCTTAATAGACAAACAGCCTCATCCACTACCTAAATCCATTACGCATTCAGCTGAGTTCCCACAAGGATTTCTGAGTCAGCCTCATCAGATAAGGCATTATCAGCATCAATTACACTGACGGCTCCAGGCTCAAGATAAATTAACTCACTCACTCTATGAGGTGGTATATAGAATCAGCCAATTTTCAAATGAAGAAACTGATGCTCAGAGCCACGAAGGAACTAGCTGAATCCTACAGGCAGTGTGGGGTAATGTCAGGACCAGAACCTGGGCCAATGCAAAGAATCAGCATTGAGCCTCTCAGAGCCTGGTCTGAGTTCAAAACATAAAGCTTATGAAACTTAGACCTTTATGAAATCCAGGTGAGATTACCAAATGTGAAGAACCTCTGAAAGAGGATCAGCTAAGAAAATGTAAACCTAGATGGCCAAACAATTCTATGTATCTATATCTGTATCTGTATTACAAGCAAGGTTCAAAACTCCAGGATGTGTGGCAAAAAGTGGATTCAAATTTTACTGCACTTAAATGTGAGGATGGCTGGTCCCTGAAGTTTATGAGGACATGGAAGAGGCCACACTAGCTCCTCTGAAAAGCTTGTGGCCATTCCTGCCACCACCCTTGGGGCAGCTCAGACTCCTGTGCAAACGTGCATTGCTGTCAGTTGGGAGCAGGACAGAGCAAAGTCTTGCATTGCATGCAAGAGCATGCAATGTCTCTGCATCATCACCACATGCTTCAGCCACCTCCCACTATTGCTGCTCTGGGTTCTGTGCTTCTAGGCTGTTTCAGCCAAGTGGTATACTAGGAGGGTTGCGTTTCCTTCCTCATGCTACAGGCCAGACCAAACTGCCTGGACCAGTTACTGAACATAAACAAACACATGCCACGGTAGAGGGCACAGAAACAGCCACAGAGCCATGCAGTGGAGGGCAGGAGTAAAGGCCTCTAGGGCAGGACACTTTGGCCTAAGTTGGCTGAGATGCTGACCTTGCTAGGAAGTCTCAGACGAGTCATGCAGTCCCTCCAGTTCCACCTATAGATGGAGTCTTGGATTAAGCTATCTGTATTTTTCCAATTATGACTGATAAGAGATGGTGTGACGGGGATTTCCTACTTCCCCAGGACCTTCTGCTATGGAAGTGTGCTGGCAAGGTGAGCTCAGAAAGAGAATTCTCACTCAGCACCTACCATGTACCAGGCCGTGCTAAGTTCCTTTTCCCGTTCAATTCTAAAAAACAAAACAAACAAAAAAAAACATCAACACAGGTAACTGCCTCCCCCAAATGAGGACAAGAAACAATTTCAAAAGGATAGAGTCACACAGCACTAGAAAAACTATCATCCTGTGTCACAGTGGTCATGAAAGGCCAGGGCATTTGATACCAAGGCCTATACCTTGCCACAGAGAGGCCACATGTAGCCTAAACATCTTACAAAAGCCAGTGTGATACTCCCTTCAGAAGCTGGTGGGACTTCCAATAGCATGGTAGATAACCAGTTTTTAAACACTCCTCTGCTGTGCAAGTGAGCCATGCATGACCAAGATGGAAGTGACAGTACTTTTTAATAGCTAAGTATCAGAGGCCACAGGAGTACTGATGTATTCTCCTGGTATACAGACTAACCCTGATAAAATGTACAGCAGGTCTGTAGAAGTTAGAAGACCAGGAGTAAAGATCACTCAGACCCAGCACGGAAGCTGGCTGCGGTATCTGTCATTGTTAAGCACTCACGAAATTTTTATGGAACACAGAATGGATTCATTTCCAGGTGGAACCTGAAGCTGTTGCTTTGCTTTCAGTTCAGTCTTAATGACTCTCATGCTTTGTTGACTTATTGGGCTAACAGCCCTCCAAGGTAGGAAATAGAACAAGGCACTACAAGTACTCACCAAGTGCTTCTGTGGACACTCTCCTTCCTCTATCTACTTAAAAAAACTTTAGCTTGAAGTTGTTTTTCTTACTCATCCAGAAAAGGGGCATCTGCTCAGTGGATTGGAGTGTGTGCTGACAGGGCTGGCATTGGGGCTCAGTGGTACATTGCTTGGGCAGCTCACCAAAGGCACTGAGTTTGATACATACATACATATGCATGCACACACATGCAAGCACACTCCCAGGTGCACGAACACATACAGGAAAAAAGACCTCAATGATGCCACGTAGGGTATTAAGAAGGGCTCAGAATCTGGCACTTACAGCATGGCACAGAACACTAGGGAGGAGGTAGAGATGGGGAATTATAAACAGGAGACACTGTGATCAACTGATTACTCACATGGCTTCTAGGAGACTAAAACCATACTGACTGTTTCCTGTTATTGGGGTGGCAGGAGTTTTCAATGTTTGCAGGGCAATTCGAATTTCCCAACTCATGCAATTTACTGCAGCTACACCTAAGTACTGAGCTGTAACTAAAGACATCAAACTTTGTCTTTCTTTAAATTATTTTAAAAAAAAAGCTTATAAAGGGACCCAGATGCTGAGTCCGAGCGGTCACAGTAAGATCCACTGGCTTTGGATATGCAAGGTTCAAAATGCTTTTAAACATTTTGTAAAAATCTGCCTTCAATTATGGAAGATATTGCTCACTAGATACAGAATCCTAGCTTGATAGGCTTTTACTTCTGGTACTTTAAAGATGTTGTTTCATTGTCTTTTGGGTTGAATAATTCAATAAAGTCAATGTTAATTCTTATGCTTATTTTCTTATATATCTTTTTTCTTCTAGTTGTTTTTACAATTTTTTTCATCTTTTTTTTTTTTTTAAACAAAATTTTTTTTTGTACCGGGGATCAAACCCATGACTTTGTGTTTGCCAAGCAGGCACTTACGCTGCTGAGCTAAACTTCCAGCCCCTCCTTTTGTCTTTTTAAGACAAGGGCTCACTATGCAGTTTAGGCTGGCCTTAAACTCACAATGATATCAGTTTAGGCTGATCTTGAACTCACAATGATATTCCTGCCTCAGCCTCCTGAGTGCTGGGATTACAGGCATGTGACGCCATGCCTGGCTTATAATTTCATTTTTATCTTTGTTTTTCAAAAGTCTGATTTCACTTGGTATCGTGATTTTCTTTTTGTTTATCCTGCCTGGGGTTCATTAGCTTCTTGGACCCGTGAATTTAAAGTTTTCAGTAACCTTGAAAAATATTTAGCCAAATAATTTTTTCTGCTCTTTCCTATCCTGCCTCTTTTGAAAATCCAACTACATGTCAGGTCTTTGATATTTTTCCATGACTCACTAAGGCTCTCTCCACAGTTCTTTCATTTTTCCTCTGTGCTTCAATTTGAAAGGTCTGTTAGGCTTTTAAGTTGACTCATCTATTCTTCTGAAAGTCTAATTTTTTGCTAAATGTATCCAATGAATCCTTCAGAAACTGTATTTTCAGTTCTAGAAGTTCCATTAGGTTCCCCTTAATATCATCCACTATGCTCCTCATTACAATTTGATTTTTCTTTAAAACTTCAGCATATTTATCATAATTATTTTAAAATTAATTTTAAATTAATTTTAAAATTAATCTCTGTCATCTCCTGGTCTACCTACATTGATTGACCTTTGTTTTCCCCCACAATTTCCTATTTCTTCACATGTCCAGTAATTTTTAAGTTAGGGATATACAGTATATTGTTTTTAGTGACACTGTTAAGTACATTTTGTTGTCTTCCTTTAATGAGTACTGAAGTTTGAGCAAACACAGAAAAATTTGATCACTGAGGCTTTTTTCCTTAAATCTTAAGGTATAATTTACATACCAAAAATATACCTGTATTAAGTATACAGTTCAAAGACATTTGAGAAATATATATGTTGATGTGACCCTCACTATAATATGGAGTAATTTCCATCACCTCAAAAAGTTCCTTCAAATTCTTTTGTAGTCAGTCCCACCTCTGCCATCCCAAGACAACCAGGTATCTGTTTTCTGTCACTAATATATTTATTTATTCTCTAGAATTTCATATAAATGGAGTCATAAGTAGATTTCTTTTGCTTCTGGCTTCTTTGGCTCAGCATATGGAGCACTGAGGTCCAACCATATTGCTGTATGTATCTGTGGTTTATGCCACTAAATTGCTGGCACTTACTCCATTGTACAGACATACCATAACTTGTTTATCTGCTCATTCACTGATGACCATTTGGACTGCTTACAGTTTGGGGCAATTATGAAACTGCTATGAAAATTCACTCGAGTTTTTCGGAACGCGTTCATTTCTCTTGAGTAATCTACAAGTAAAACTGCTGGATTATATGGAACATGAAATTTATAATAAACACTCAATTTTCCAAAGTTGTGTCATTTTAAATTTCCAACAGCACTCTTGAGAGTTTCAAATTTATTACTCTTCTGTTCTTGGTATTTTTGGTCAGTCTGTTCAATTTTAGTCATTCTTATGGATCTGCATTAGTAACTCATCATTTTAGTGTATTTATTAGTACATGTTTATATGTCTTGTGTGGAATTGGTATATGTACCTAACGCATCTTAATTCTTTCTTTCGTCCCCTTTCCTTTCCTTCTCTCCCTCCTTGGCCTCCTTGAGATCTGTTTCCCTACTTCTTACTATCTTTTTGTTCTTCATTATAGTTTGGGCTCTCCTATTTAAAAAAAAACATGCTGACTCATTTTGATTTTAATTTGTATTTCCTGAATAATTAGATTGAGCATATTTTTATGTTAATTGGACATTTGTTTATCTTCTTTGGAGAAATGTGCATTAAGATTGACCTATTTTCAGGAAAGGACTTTATAAATAGGACCCCAACTGCACAGGAAATAGCACTAAGAATTAATAAATGAGATTACAGCAAATTAAAAAGCTTCTGCAAAGCCCAACAATTGATAAGCATGAAGAAAAACCTATAAAATATGTAAAAATTCTTGCCACCTACTCCTCTGACAGAGGGTTAATACCTAGAATTTATAAGGAGCTCAAAAAAAAAATTGCATCTCCCAAAATAAAAGACTCAACCAAAAAATGGGCAACTGAAATGAATAGATACTTCTCAGAAGTACAAATGGCCAATAAATACATGTAAAAATGTTTAACATCTCTGGCCATCGGAGAAATGCAAATTAAAATGATACCGAGATTCCATTTTACTCCAAGAAGAATGGCTACCAACCAAAAACAAGCAAATGAAGCCAAGTAGCCAGCCTTTCTGGTAAGCTGTGCAAGCCATGTAGGGCCCAGAAGATAGAAGCCAGCAGCTCACGAGAATTGGCCATGCTGGGACTGGAAGGAGCCCACCAAGAAGCCAAGAAGCCACTAGCCAGCCTTTCTGGCAAGCCATGCAAGCTATGTGGGACCTAGGAAGAGAGAAGTCAGATAGCACCTCCTGTGAGCTTACTGGTGTGTGGGCTGAGAATCAAGAACTCATCCCACTCCTCTGTAAGCAACCAGCTGGTCTGGAGGACAGGCTGAGTTGATAGCAACTGAGGTACAAAGAGCAACTGAATACTTGTACTGTTTGACTGACTTTGCAGGCCTGGGGCTGGCGGTCTGAGCATCTACTGTGATATAACAATGTGTAATATAGTAAATATGGGGAATTTCCTTCTATTTTGTTTTTGAAATTGAATATTGCTATCACTGTTTTATTTTGTTCCAATTAATTGTTTTGCTTTATTCAATGTCCTGTTTTAATTTGTTTTATTCTGTTTTGTTTGGTTTGATTTTGCTATATCTGATGCAATGGACAACTATTGTGAAGATTACAAGATGTATTATGGTAGCTGTTGTTTTCCTATTATCCTGCTTTGAAGTTCTGCATCAGTTTCACTGCTTTGTTTTGATTGGCTTTATTCTGTTTTGTTGGGATTTACTATCTTTAAAATAAAAAATATGAAAAACATACACACACATAAATGCTGGCAAGGTTGTGGGAAAAAAGGGCAATCTTCTATATTATGGGTGAGGTTGTAAACTGATACAATCACTATAGACATAAGTATGTAGACTCTTCATAAAAAACTAAAACTAGAAATTCCATTTGACCTAGTTATTTCCCTTCTTGCTATCTTTCCCAAAGACATAAAGACAGCATACCCATGTTTAGAGCAGCATAACTCAATAGCTAAATTTTAGAAGTGGCCTATCTATCCATCATCAAATTAATAGATAATGTTAGTACATAATGGAGTACTGTTCTGACATAATGAAGAATAACTCTGAGTTATAGGTAAGAAAACAGAGAGCTGGGTATGGTGGCATACCCCTGTAATCCCAGCACTTGGGAGGCTGATGCAAGAGGACTGCCATGAATTCAAGGCCAGTCTGCCCTATTGGAAAAAAAAAAAAAGATAGTAGATATACCTGGAGACCATAATGTTAAGTGCAATAAATTGATATATAAGCTTATATACCATATAACTTCTTTTATATGAGAAGCCCAAAGTATAAATAATAAAGAAGGAGATTGAGAGATGGGGTAGGGAGGCAGGAACAGGAATAAAATGAAATAAGAGGGGCTGGGGATTTAGCTCAGCAGCATAAGCGCCAGCCTTCCAAGCAGGCAGTCGTGAGTTCGATCCCTAGCACTGATAAAAAAAAAAAAAAAGAATTAAGATATATTAAGTACATGTACCTATCCCCTAAGAGGAATGTAAACATTATGTACTCCATATATAGTCTAACAAAATTTTTTTTTGAAAGATCCTTTGCCTATTTTAAAAACTGCACTCTTTTTACTGAGTTGCAGGAAGTTTTTACATGTTCTGACTTCACACACTTATTTATGTTGGAAACAATGTTTCTCAGTTTGTGACTTGTCTTTTCCCTTTTTAAAATTAAGATTATTTTAAATTGACAAATCTTGCATGCATGTATAGGGTACAATTTGATGTTTTGATATACATTTATAATGTGAAATGATTAAATCAGGCTAATTAGTATGTCATCACCTCATTTGCCAGTTTTTGTACTAACATGTTTGAAATGTATTCCTTGTTACTTAGAAATAGAAGCAGCATACTCCCCTTATGTGAAATGCTTGGGCTGGGAAGAGTCATGAGCTGCAGAGAAATAGCCTTTCAGAGATTTGGTATCCAGAGGCTGGAATACAGCAATGTGAAGAAGAGAAGCACACAGGATCTAAAGCAAAAATTGAAGCCCAGGGAGGAGAGAGAAGAGAGAGACTTCAACACAGGAGGTGGAAGGGGCACTTTTCCCCTAAGTCCTGACTCACCGTGTGAGAGACATAGCTTGAACAGATGCACAGTGACTACTGGTAATCCCAGAGGCCTCCACAGAGAAATGCACCAGTGGAATAGAGCCATGGATGCAGCGGACTGCAGTGGCTGGTGAGTTAATTCAGCTTCAGACACCCCCCAGGAGAGGGCAATTGGCCAGTAGCCACCTTGGAGAGCGGCTAACTGTGCTTGAACTCAGAGCAGCTCTGTGCTGGCTCCATCTAGTAGCTCTTACTGTTAAGGAGAAATGGAACTGAGTTCAAGTTGGTAGGAGGTCAAGGGACTGAGTTTAGCCTGGCAGGAGGCACATGGACTGTTGCAGGCTGAACACAAAGGGTTCCAGTCTCACTGCCAGAAAACAGCCTGAACTTTAGTGGACAGGTGCAGGTTGACTGTGATTACCCATTGCCCTGCCATAAATCTATGGCTAGCTTGCTGGGATTAATCAACATGAATCTGGATTCTGTCTGCCTACTTTGTCTACTAGTGACAGCAGAGAAATACCTTGGAGTAGACATTTTTTTCTTTTGTTTCCTCTTTGTTTTGTTATTTCTTGTTTGTTCTTGTTTTTATGAGTTGTGAACATTGTTTCTAATTTTTTGTTGTTGTGAAATGCTTGGGACTAGAACAGTTTCAGATTTAGTTTTTCTTTTGTTGGAATATTTGCATAGATATTACTGGCTTAGCATTCCTGATCTGAAATCCAGTAATTTAAAAAATGTGTTGAATTTATGTTAGGGATGTGTGACCTGTATAGAATAAATTACTCTTGCCTGTGGTCACACTGTTATACAAGAACTCAAAGCTTATTCCTATCTGAAATTTCATACTGTCTGACCAAAAACAACTCATTGCCTCTGTTCTTTTTTCCTTTGTATTTTCTTAACAATAAGTTACGAAGAACAGAAATTCTTAATATAGATGAAATCTAATTTATCACATTTTTATGGCTCAACCTTTTTGTAGCCTAGGAAATGTTCACCTATGTTAAGATCAGAAATATTTGCTCTTTTAGTTTTATTTTAAAGAGCATAAAGCCAATTAAAACAAATCATTGTAAGTGACACAAGACTTAAAAGCTACAGAAAATCAACAATGGTTACCGTAATGCCTCTTGTTGTCTTCAAAACAGCTGTAGATACATTCAGACATAGTAAAAAATCAAACAAAATAGAACAGAATAGGACCAATAAAAACAAAATAATGAATGCAGTAAAGGACTTTCAAAACAAGACATCAATAAATCCAAAATGGCTATCATAATATATCTCCTTTTCTTCTAAATAGCTGCTCATGCCATCAGATATAATAAAGTCAAACAAAACAAAATAGAATAAAACCCAACCCAACAAAACAATGAAAATGATACAGGACTTCAAAACAAGATCATAGGGAATCAACAATGGCCACCACCTTCAGAAGGAGATCCCCATAGATGCTATATTGCACACTGTTATCCTCTGATCAGCGGATCAGACTACCAGCTTTAGACCTGTAAAGTCAGTGAAACATTAGACACTACAAGCATTAAGTTGCATTTTACCTCAATAGCTATCATCCTGGACTATGTCTCTCTGGATCAGTTGGTCACCTATGGCAGGGGTGGGGTGGGATAGGGGTTGGCTCTTCTTGTTTCCCAGCCCATGTTCCAGAAGGGGCTGGCATCTGGCTCTCTCCACAGCAGCCTGTACTTGGCGCTGATTCACAGGGAGAGCTTGCTTCTTGATGGCTTCTTGTTCTCTTCCCCCAGAGTCCATGAATGGCACTAACTCACAGGAAAAGACTGGCATCTGGCTCCTCCCCCAATGGCCCACACATGGTGCCAGTTTTCAGGGAAGGCTTGCTTCTTGGTGACTGTCTGTTCTCTTCTCCTGCAGTCTGCAAATGGCTAGAAATATTTTTTCTTAGTTTTCTCTTTTAGAAATATTATACTAGCACTCAGGTTTTTTTTTTTTTGTACTGAGGATCAAACTCATGACCTCACACTTGCCAGGCAGGCACTTGTGCCACTGAGCTATAACTTGAGCTATAACTTAAGCCTAGCATTCACTTCTGTACTTGCATCTATAATCTGTACCTAGTTGATTTTTGTATATGGCATATGGCTATATCTATATCTGGCTCATGACTCCTTCTCCAAGGCAGGCCAGAGAAGCTAGAATTTCTCTTTCTCAGAAGCAGGTCACAGAAACTCTAATTTTCCTCCACCTGATCTTGGAGCTGGCCATGAAGAAGTTCTCTGACATATCTCATCTGATTGAAGACCATAAGTCCCCTATTTTAGAAGGCATCCTTGGGCTTGGGATATAGCTTAGCAGCATAGTGCCTGCCTGGAAAGTGTGAGGTCATGAATTCAATTCCCAATACCAAAGGAAAAAGAATCTTTCTGAAGAAGCTGAACAGAAAGGCTGGCTTTCCCTACCCAGGATATTAGCATTAAATCATACTTTTTGTTCAATCGAATTTCAACATGGTTGTCCACGCTTTGATCACCATCATGCAATAAAACATAAAAATCCAAAAGCACAGGGTTTAGCGATTTTCTGGATAGCTGAATACCTGGAAGTTCCTAGAGGGTAATGTGTCCAGAGAGCAAGGAAGCTCAGTGCCTCTTATCTGTATTCTAATCATTTATTTTAAACCAGCAACCCAAATAAATGTTTCCCTGAATTCTGGGAACTACTAGAGCAAATCAATGGCAATTGAGGTGGTGTTGTGGAAACCTTAATGTATAGCCAGTCAATCAGAAGCACAGACAAAACAGTCTTGGGCTTGCAGTAGGGGGACACCTAAGGAGAGAGGCAGTTTTTGATACTGAGCCCTCAACCTGTGGGATTTTATCTCCAAGGAGATAGCATCAGAATTGAATTTAGTTGAAGGACGCACAACTGGTGTCTGGTGCTGCAGAACTAATTGCTTGCTAGAACTCACCCACGTTGGCGAAGAGATGTCTGGTTTCTCTGGCCAGCCTTAGAGAGAGTTTGGAACTGAAAGCCATGGAGGAACACCCAGGCCTCCCTTGTGTCAGAAGTGATCTGTTATGTCATAGGAGACACTGAGTTTTGTTGTTTTTAAACGCAGGTATGAAGACTTGATTTTAAGCTATATTCTTCTTGAGCTACACACTAAGGCATGACTCTACTTCATGTTCTATATGTCTACCAAGGAACCTCCACTATCAATGTGACCTGGAAAGGACTCTACTTATATTTCCCCAGCAGCTATTCTCTACTTCACTTCATGACTTTCAGCTTGCAAAACACAGGTGAGCATTCACCAAGCAAATGTCTCAAGCTTTTCTCTGTGGGGTTTTGTTTCCTTCACATTGTGTCCTGCACATTCCAACTGCTTTGGCCTCCTCAGTTTGTCTTCTCAATGCAAACTGCTGGTTCCCTTTAGGTTCCTTTGCATTGTGAGGAGATCTGGAAATTATCTCCAAGTGGAATGTGGGGAGAACCCTATTGGGCTAACCATCCCTTTTCTTCAGGGATCACTACTGTAGTAACTTGTTGTCCAACATCTTTAGCCATTGTGCTGCAAAAGCTCTGTCATATATTTTGACCTGTTTTCTGTTGCTTACAGAAGAAATGTAAGCTCTCTGCTTCTTCACAGGCAAAAGTCACTTTATTCACTTTTGCGCAGGCTCAAATATAAATGTATTCACACAGGAAAGATTCTTCTGGCTTCCATGAAAAGTCCTACTGGATCCCAATCTCAAAATGCAAACCTTTGGCTTTTTCCCAGTCCGTCGATTATGGCTACAAAGGAGTGCAGTGATGCTCTCAGTAAATAACCATGGTGGTCAAGGACAGCGCAAACCAAATCATGTTGAAGATATCCACTTGCAGGGGAGGCAGGAGGCCCACAGGCATTAGAAGCAGCATCCTGCATCATACAGCACAAGTGTATGCTATACATGGCAGGCCAAAGAGTAAAATCCACTGGGCTTAAACTATACTTTGGCCATTCTGTGGCTGTTGCAACCTTAGATAAATCACTAAAGCCAGTTGGTACCTTAGTTTCCTTGGGTATAAAACAGGATATTCATCTCAGAAGGTTAATATGAGGTATAAAGACTTACAATATGCAAAAAACTTACAGGACTCCGCACAGATAGAGCACTCTACAATGCAGCTCAGTGTTATACCAGTTACCAGATCAAACTGGCCAAAGCACCTTTATTTTCCATTGACAGCCCCAACCTCGTCTCCACGGGGGCTTTACAAAAAATACTGAATATAGACCTTGTATTTACATAGTCTGAAAGTGTATTCTGGGATTCAGGTATAGCTCAGGGGTAGAGTGCCTGCCTAACATGTTATGGTTTCATCCATAACGGCCAGCATCACCCTAACATACACCTCTAAATCACTGATTAATTACAAAGATTGAAACTATAGCTTCACAGTGGAGAGACCTAGAAGAACCACCTTACCCAAGTTATCAAAGAACCAACACCAGGTACCCTGAGTTACAACACATGGAGAAGGTCATAACAAAATAAAAAGAATCCATGACATCACTTATGCAGCACCCTTGCCAAAAACAGGGAACAAGGATGTAATTATGAGAAAGTATCAAATATTCTACAAAATCTCCTGCTAAAAAAGACAAACGCTAAGGAACTATTCTAGACTAAAGGAGACTGAAGAGACATGGTAACATGTAACATATGACCTTGGACCAGGAAAAGAGCTTTCACAATACTCAGGTGACTGATGAAATTTGAGTATGAGCCATGGATAACAATATAGTAATGTTAAATTTCCGGCTTTCACAATAAGCTGTATCCCCATTCTTTCTTTATTTTGAGTCAGGGTCTCACCAAGATATTTAGTTACTTATGCTGGGCTCGAACTCATGATCCTCCTGTCTCAAAATAAAGTCCCAAAGTGGGGGATTACAGGTATGTACTACCATGCCTGGAAAATTTCTGAGTTTTGATCATTGTACCATGCTGTCAAAAAGATGCCTATGTCCTTAGAAAATGCATGCTAAGGTATTTACTACACAGAAAAGACAAAGATCCCACCCTCCTCCCACCTTTTAAGACCTCTTACTCTTAGAACCCTTGGCCTAGACTACCTTCCCAAGCACTGAGTACTCCACCATATGCCATGAAGGCCTGGCAGCAGATCAGATCCAGGCAGAAAGACAGGCAGAGCAAGCAGAAGCCTTCCCTGTCTAGCACAGACTAGATATCCTACAGATAAAGAAGAGGAAGAGGAGGAGGGGAGCGAAAGGGGAGAAGGAAGAGAAAGAGGAGAAGGAAGGCAGCAAAAATTGTTAGGGAATGTTTCTTGGAAAATGAACAATGTGGCGAGGATAAAAACGAAAGAGAGAAAGAAGAACATGGGTAAGGTGAGAAGATTGGGAACAGGGCCTATAAGAAGGGGCATCTTACTGCATCTCGGCATCTGCTAATACCGTGGCTCTGCCTGGCCCAGGCTGAAGGGCAGACTATGGTGGCTGCAATGACAAGCGGAGTTATTGCCAAGGACGGGGGCTGTGGGGCAAGGAGCCTGGCTGTTCTGCAGGTTGCTGAGTTATAGCTTTATTCTAAGCTATGAAGGCCCCACTACATAACATGACAGCAACTGTAGCCAAGGGGGAACAAGAACCGAGGAATCCCACAGAGTGGTTCAGCAGTTCTCAGGCCACAGGCAGGAGCTGCAAACACCCTGCACACGTAGTGTCCACCTGCCACGTTCCTTGCTGTTATGCCTGCATCACATAGGCCCAAATCAGCCTGAGCTACTGTCCCCATAAGCCTGGTGCAAAGATCTCTGTTATTAGGAGAATAAGACCCCACTGTAAAATGGCTGTGTCCAGAATACTGTCTCATCTGTAGCAGTGACACTTGATCTCAGCTCCACAGCAAGACTATGACATGCATGTTTGATGTTTCCTTGAAGATATTTCCCCATTTTGGATACGGGTAAACTATTTATTTAATCACACACTGAAAAAAATCAATATGAAATCTGCTAAGTGGACTGATGGGCAATTTAAAACATCTCTATTTAACCTCAGAACAAGATGAAGACGATAGCAATGTGATGATAATGATTTTTTTTTTTTTTTGTCTTTTTCCTTTTTATCGGTACCAGGGATCAAACTCACGACTGACTGCCTGCTTGCAAGGCAGGTGCTTATGCTGCTAAGCTAAATCCCCAGTCCCGATGATAATGATTTTTATTTATTTATTTATTTAGGTCAGTAACTGATAGGGAATCTCACAGAGAAATCTGAAGGTTGAATTATAAAATCAAGGCTTGACATAAAAACATATCTGTACAACCCCAATACGGATTCCTCATCTCTGGCCCCTCCTGTGCTTCTGCTATAGAGCTCAGACTGGAGTTGGGGCAGCTTTGGTAATGGCAGACTAGGAACCTGCTGTTGGCAGCAAGTCAGAAACCCAACCCCAAAGCTAGTGAATGAGCAGAACCTTACACGTGCCTCTCACCGTACTCTACTCTCTTCAGGGGACCACTCGTCACACATACCTGGTGCAAAGGTCTTGCTCTCTGCAATGACTGGCAAGTATTTCGCCAACCAGGTAGAAACCCTGCACCACCTCAGCCAAGACATTCACACTGCCCAGTCTGGCCAGGAAATGTGACAGTGCTGCAGCTGGGTTTCAACCGTTTTCAAATGCATTTTACCACCTCATCTCTAGATCACATTAGTAACAGAAAATGTCTTCTAGAAAAATGGAAAGGCCTGTGACAAATACAGATAAGCTTAAGAGGTCTAGAAAAACCCACAGACTAGAACACACACACACACAAAAACTGAACAGAAAAGAGTATTATGAGAAAGATGAACATATAAAAACATCTACGTTTGACCCCATGTATGTCCAGATTTGCTCTATAATTATTCATTAGGCCTCAAACCCAAAGCAATCCCCAAGCACATGACATTTTAAGTTACACACTGTGTACATTCCTTCTGGTATCTAGCTACCTGGTTATCTCACTACAGAACAAGGCAGACTGTATTCCTGGCTGCCACAGCCTACAGTCCAATGATATCAGGAAGGGAAATGTTCTCTGAAGATCCTCCTGCTTTGGGCTAGGACTTGTTTTAAATAAAAAACTTAATCTTAATAAGTTTCTTACATGGTTAAAGCCCCTGAGGAAATACAACTTAAAAAGGACAGGGAGAAAATTTTCAATCTCTAAGTAATTTCTAAGTAAAATGGTATTAAGCATATAATCACCCAAGTTCGCCAGACCCTAAGAGTAACTCCTGGGGGTGTAAAGTGCAACCAAGCTCGCATTTGGGTAGGTGCCTTCATGGCATTGCTGTCTTCTTGCTTGAAGGTGCAGCTCTCTCCATATCTATTTTACAATACATTCTACCTAGACTTTTGTACGGCCCATGAGTCTTGACTGAATTCTTTTATCAGAGTACTCAGAACTGAAGACCAAGGAAGTAGGGGTTGGCTTCTTGCTGGCTTCCTGGTAACAGTAGAACAGGATTTCCGGAATACGCTGACAAGTGGAGCTCTCATCAGAGGTATTATGTAGCAAAGTGCAACCCTACCAAGCCCTTGGACCACACTCTCAGGGTGGGTGGCAGCTGTTCCTAGGACTTACACCACATGACATGACTCTGGCCACACTCCCCCAGTGCTGTACAGAATCAAAGCTGGGATTTAAAAAACAGGAAGAAAGTACCTCTACTTTTCCTATATCTCGATGCAATGCAGTAGATAGTCAATAAAAGCTAGTTAATAGTAAAAAGCCTCCACATGATACTTCCTGTCATGATGTTCTCTGCCTCACCACAGTGCAAAAGCAATGGAGTCAAGTAAGCAAAAACAACTGAACCAAAAATAAATCTTTCTTCTTTTCCATTATTTTTTGCAGGTGTTTTGTAATGGAACACAGTAATGGAAAACTGATTAACACACAATCATAAAGCATTAGGCAATTTATAAGAAAAGCATTTTATAAGAATCAACAGATAACCTTAAAAAACACAGCAGTCTGGAAATCCCTTCCTCTGCTGCTCAAACACTAGATCCGTGGTGGCAAACCTATGACATGTGTGTCACAGCAGGTTGTTTGTTATCAGTGAAAGCTCTAAAAGGTTCACCATCACTGCACTAGATTCAGCTGTGGGTAGCACCACCCCCATCTCCTAGGTAAAGAAATCTCCACAAAGGCCAAAGCAATTTTCTGTAAATCTATGATTTATCTCACATGTGCATGAAACGACTGGAAAAGTCATTTCAAATTTATATGTTAAGGCTACCAATAATCATAAATGGATCAAAAATCTATAGACATAAAAAACTATGAAAGAAAATCAGAACCATTAAGATAGCCAAAAATGAGGTGATGCAGCCACAGATAGGATAATCAGAAAGTACAGCTGTATGAGCAAGGGGTGGAAAAGCAAGTAAAACACAGGAAGCACCCAGAACCTGAGGGACCTGTCTAACCCTTCACCTCTCGGCACCTACCAACCAGGAAGCTGCATGTAAGATAACCCCTTCTTTCCTGGGTTCCTGTGAGTGTATCAAGTGCTGAGCATGAAAGCGGGCACACAGGTTACTCAGGAAGAGCACAGTACAGAAAGAGGTCAGCTCTAGTGGCAAGTGCCACACACCTGTTACCATGGATGTAGGTGAAACAAAGCCAGTGACTTGAATGCAGTTTGTCACCTGGAAACTACACAGCTCAGTCTATTTGATGCCCTTTCAAGTGCTGTGGAAAGGAGGAGGTTATGATGTCTTCTGAGCTATTTGGAATTCTCAACTTTGCTGCTTAGGTTAAAGTTTTTACACTATGTACTCCATAAAACAGCACTAATGTTAAACAAATTGTACAAGCAATTTTTAAAAAATGAGGAAATCTTTCACTTAACTTGGAAAACAAGTTGTTTTTACATAACTCCTGAATGCACATACTGTAATAATGCAGATGACATTTCCCTCTGTGTTATCTTTTCAACACTGTGACAAACTAGCTGAGAACAACTTAAAGGAGGAAAATTTATTTTGGTTCAGAGTTATGGAGGTTTCAGCGCACAGTCAGCTGGCTTCATTGTCTTTAGGCCTGGGCAAGGCAGAAACATAGTGGATGGGTGTAATAGAAGAAAGTTCCTCACCTCAGAACAGCCAGGGAGTAGAAAAAGAGCAAGGGAGCCAGAAGGGAAGCTCAGAGGACGAAATATAGTCCCCAAGCCAGTCATGGTGGCACATGTCTGTAATCCCAGCACTCTGAGAAGCTGAAGCAGGAGAATCATTTAAGTTGGATCCCACCCTGGCAACTTATCAACTTAGGGAGGCCCTGTCTCAAAACAAAAATAAAACAAGGGTGGAGGATACACACCAGTGGGAAGGTCCTGGATTCAACTCCCAGTGCTGGGGGGATACATACATACATACATATATACATATATAAAGTCCCCAAGGTCATACCACTCCCTTTATTTAGGTCCCATCTCAAATTCTGTCACTCCCAATAATGCCATCAAGTTATGAGTCCATCAATGGGTTAACCCATTAATGAAATTAGAGTCCTCACAATCCAGTTACCTTCTGAAGGCTCCAACTCTGAACACATGAACCTTTATTTTATATCTAAGCCATAACACTCCCAGTCTCATTGAGGGTCTGCTGGGTGCCTGACACTGCTTTATCTTTCTTAAAGACATTCTTCCTAACTTTTGCAGCCCCACAGGACAGAAACTACTATCATTATTTCACTGGGGAAGATACTGAAGCTTCGAGGAATACACAAGTTTTTCAAGTGCCCTCTGTAGGTGAAGCAGAAGTGGAACCCTGGACTAGATCGACAAATAGGGATCCTGCGTTTTTTAACCTCTTGTAAAACTTCGTTACTTCAAGTAAGTATTATACTAATTGCAAATGATTTTAAAAAGATCATTAAAGCAGCAGACAGCCTCTCATAGAGGAACCTTTGCCTGAACAGGCAATGAACAGTCTAAAAACTGTAGTTGATGAAATTATTCAATAATTCAGACTGTTCCCTACTTCAGACAACTCCTTCTTGCCCTGATTTTATTCCAAATTAATGAAGTTTTGTTATAAATAAGGTAGCTGATAATCATAATAGATAAGTGCTACCAAATAAAGTAGCATTTAGAAAATCTAAAAACTTCCTAAAAACAGACCTTGAGCCAGCCAACATATTAACATTGTCTGTAGCACTTTGTCCCAGGGGCACAATACCAGCCTGGGAAAGGAAAAGGAATGTTCTTTCTTTGCCTGGATGAGTTCTTCACAGGGAGGAAAGAACACTGGCATTTGTGGAGTGGGCCACAGACTGGTGGCGTCAGTCCTGAGCTCCCGTTCTAATGAAGCCATATCTGGGCTTTCTCATTTTACCTCTATGGGGTGAACAGTTACTGAGAAACATGGTATCATTTATTAGTTGCTAAAGAGACAGGTACATTTACAAGGGAGAGATGAGGGGTCTTCCTCCACCGCCTCGACATCACTGACCTTACTGTTATCCACAGTGGGAAAGCCTGACTTTTTGTGCCTCCCAGGAGGATGTAACAAGACACACAGACCATGGCTTATGCAGTGTTCTTCCTATAAAAAAGATTTCAGGATCTCATTCCCCTCCACACTAACGTGAAGAAACACAAGGGTGGGTGGGACAAGCACCACCACAAAGACACACAGAGCCATCTCCAGAATGTACGACAGTTTCTCCACCCCAACCAGCACTCTTGCAAGAGTCAATATATTTAAACCAAGGCATGGGGAGAGTGGAGGGCGGCACTTGCTTAGCTTGTGTGAGATCCTGGGCTCGATCCTCAATACTACCACCAATGAAACGGAATGAAATGAAATAAAAAGTAAAATGCGTATGAACAGTATGTGTGTGTAGGGTAGGAAGATTCTTCCAGAAGCAAAAGTGACTTAAAAACATAACAAATACAATGTACGGGCCTTGACTGCCTCAGGTTTTTAAAAAAAAATTTTTTTTTTTTTTTTTTTTTTTTGGTCTTTTTCCTTTTTATCGGTACCAGGGATTGAACTCACGACTGCCTGCTTGCAAGGCAGGCGCTTATGCCGCTGAGCTAAATCCCAAGCCCCAACTGCTTCAGTTTTTTAAAATTGTAGTTATAGAAGACCTGTCATATTTGGGGAAAGGTAAATGTGAAATGTGTTATTAGGTGACATTATAGAGTTACTATATTCTTAATTCTCTTATGTTGTTAGGAGGAAGTAAATGTGGCAAAATTCAAACAATCACTGAATCTGTACAGGGCAGACTGATATTCTCTGGACTATTTCTTGTCTTTCCTGTGGGTCTGACAACTTCTAAGTTAAAAACTGGGAAGGTGTGTGGGGTGTGGGACTGGTGATCACAGAAAAGGCTGTGCCAATACAGAGGATACACAAAAGCCGGCTCAGTATGACAGAAAATGTCAGGCATTCTTACGTGAGATTAAGATATGAAAGCTAGGTGCACTGGCTTGTGATTTTACTTTGGGCCACAGGAAAAAGGCTATCAATTCTAACTGTTTCTGTACCACACAGATTTCTACCAATCTGCTGGTCCAAATATTGATGACATAAAAACAGATTTATCCAAGCTCTTAAATGCTTGTTTTGTTAAAAGCTAATTCTCTCCACACTTCAATCCAGACCTCTGACTGCACAGTGAAGAAGGCTTGAGTTTGCTTTGCACTCACAAGCCGTGAGAATAAACATTCATAAACGCCAACATATACACTGGCCAATGATGACCTTTGGCTGATGGTTGGGCAATTTCTCCACACTGGAACAACTGTTGAACTCTAGGGCTGCTTAGCTCTGTTCTGCTTCGGCTCTGGTTTGAGTAACTTCACTGAGTCACAGAGTAGAAACAAAGCTATCAAATCAAGAACTGCCTAACAGGCAGAACACAACCAAGCCCCGTCACTAAAAGTATTTCTTTTTATGCAGACAACCAGTCACTTCCGTGAGATCCTAGAAGACCTAGAATGGAAAGTCACATAATAAACTGGCCTCTGGGTTTGCATGGCTTTCCTTGTACACATAGGGTCCTTTACAAAGACCACAACTTCATTAACAAGGCGAAGCTGACATCAGGATATGCCACTGTTTGGTAGTCTGCATATTCACATAGATTGAAAAACAGGATATACACAGGACCTGGAATCTGTGCTCATAACTGCCTGGACTGAGTTTATAAGGTAAGAAGTCTTTTAGCGTGCCAGGATGGTAATCTTTATGAAAACCAAAATTCTTCCTGAGGCTGTTAAGACTGGTGTGACATCTTCCTTCAGGACAAAACTTCCCAGCTAAAAAATGAAGCAACTGGTTAAGGGGAGGGGAGGTGGGGAGGTTATTTACAAAAGTAAATAAATAAATGGCACATAAATGCTATGATCTGAAGATGCACTGAAATCAGGGATTTGAAGTGAGGAAAAGTATTCAGTTTGTCTGGCACAGAAGTGGGTTCATTGCCTATAAAGGGAACTGGTCTAGCAGGAAAGCATAAGTTCCTGCCCTCAGACTTGAACACCACCCAAGAAGACACACACTGAGACCCCTGCCTGGACACAAATACCTGGAAGGGGAAAGATGATGGCCTCAAAGAGGGCAGAGAGTGTTATACTGCACAGAACAGACTAGCATTGAAAATATGCTTACAGATAACAGGATGGCATGGCCTCATCTTAACAAACCAAGCCCTTCCTTCCTCAAGGGCAGCCAGGTGCACACTCTCACCCAGGAGCCTGGCCCTCTACCTCCTGCAGCTGGGCCAGACTGACAGAACAGTCTCTGTGCTAGAAAGACAGAGCCTAACAGCTGGCATATTCAGCTGACAGATTCACTTCCTTGAGATCACTACTTCCTCCCCTTCCACTTTCTCAGCAAGATCTACTGCAATGCATAAGGTAGCCTCTTAGGGATTTCTTCCTCTCCCCAGCAGTTCAAGAAGGAAAAACCCGACAGTTCTACTTCAACCAAACTATAGAAAGGCTCATCCTCTACTGAGTCTCACCAGTGGGATCTTGCCCAGCCACACAGTCCATTGCTTGGCCTGCACTTTTGTGTCTAGGTAGGGCCTCATTCCTGGGTCAAGGGCAGAACCAGCTCTGGTCTTGCCAGCTCTTCATCACTACTACCCTCTACTGTCCCAAGACCTACCAGGCACTTCCACAAACCCCATCCACATCAAGACTTCCACTGAACAAAAGTCCTTCTTCAGTTTTTGCAGAGAAAGCACAAACTACAAAGGAATTTGCACATATGCTCACACTTAAAATTAAAGAGATGAGCATGTCCCCAGAGATTCAGATTCTGGACATATTCAACCAGGTATACTTCTCAGCTGTGAGCAACTCTGCACTGTGTTAATCACATTTTCCTCTCTGAATTACAAATGCCAAACCCTAGAGGGGAGAAGGCAGGTTATCAACATCAATCAAACCCACAAACAGCCACAGTTAAGTGTCTTAGTTATTTTTCTCATAGCTGAGACAACATACATGACACCCAAAGTTAAGTAAGGAAAGTTTATTTCAGTTCAGAGTTTGTAGAGGTTTCAGTTCATTATTGGCTGGCTCCAAGATAGGGTTGCATGGCAGAGGGGCATCACACAAGAGAAACAGTTCATGGCAGGCAGAAGGCAGCAAAGTAGCAAAAAAGTAGTAAGTGACCAACAAAAATGTTCTTTCTGTCTTTTGTATTTTGTTTAGACTACCCACACTAAGGGTGGGTAACACGCAAACCCAGGGCGGGCCATCCCATTATTCACAACTAGAATGATGCCAACCAATCAGTGGACTAATTTAGTAATCACACGAATCCCAATATAACACTCTGGAGCCAGTCACCTCTGAAAAGGTCCACCTATGACAGCATGAGGCTTTAGGGGAGACATCTAAATACAAGCCATAACTGGTAGGTAGGCTACATAATCTCTGGTCAAGGGAGAAAATAAAAATTCAACCAGGGCTGAGAATACAGCCTAGTGGTAGAGAGCTAACCAACACGTGTGAGGCCTTGAGTTCATTTCTAGCACCCCTGCCTCCCAAATTAAATCTATGGTTCTTTCAGGAGAAAGGAAGGCTGGTTAGAGGTGAGGAAAGCAGGAGAAAAGAAAGGCTGTACTCACAATGTCTTTTCATACACACACACACTACCTACTCTCAAATCAGTAAGTGAATTTGGCTAAGTTGTCAAAAATTGTTGTGGGAATGTGAATATTTTTTAGAGCAGAGAAGGTAGCAAGGTAAGTAGAGACTAAAAAGCGAAGAAAAGGTAGCAAACACTACAGTTGGGCATTTGTTGCAGGATTTAGCAAGGCCAGAAAATTAGAAAGCAGTGTCATCCCTCCAGGGAAACCTAAAGCCTCAGAAAGTTCACTTCCACAAACACTTATTATAAACAAGTACCGTAATGAGACCTTACAAGATACCTGCACACAGCTGTCTGAGTCCTAAGGCCAACTGAGGTGCTGGAACTCCCTGCTCTGCCCAGAGAGTACAGCAGGAAAGTTTTGAGAACAAGTCATTCTGGAATTAATGCTTATGTACAGATAGTTATAGCCTTATCTTCACCCAAAACACAATCACAGGGTACTCCTAAGCCCATATGCTACACTAAGCTTTCAGTTACTTTAATAAGAAAGATGTGCATTAAGAAAACAACATCTCCACCAAACCCTACTCCGACCCCGCTCTGGCACACCGGGCAACAAGAGCCTTCTGGGACTACTTCTCATTAGGAAACTCCCAAAGAAGTGCCCCTGGTTACTGCACAGGGACTCTGAGACCTCTCATGATCTTCTGGGCCTCCTTCTCCAACAAATCATTAGTTTGCCTGAGTTTCATGCAAAGAAAGAAAACTTAACATATGCATAATAAAAGGTTGGGAAAGGGAACAACCAGGGAAATCTTGAGATGCAACTTAAGGTCAACTTGAGACAAAGATGGAACAGGTGGTCCTGCTGGGGAAAAAGTTGGGGGGAAGGTGTGGGGAGAGGGCAGTCCGGTCGTATCTTGCCATGACCAAGGGGAGAAAAAGGCCAAGGGCTGGCGCTAGTGGTTCTGGATGCGGGAATCTAACACACTTCAGGAACCACAAGGGATGCAAGACAGCAAGACTCAAATGAGAACAGAAAATGCAAATCTTTTAAAAGTGCAAAAAAAAAAAAAAAAAAAAAAAAAACAACCCCAAAAACAAACAAATAAAACCCTCAGCATCAGACATATAGGGATGTGAGTTCAAAGCGCAAAGGGAAAGACTAAAGAGAAACCTTTGAGAGGGGTTAGAGGGTTGCCACCCCCGGGGATCATAGCTCCAGGCTGTTACGCGGGTTAACCTTAACTTGTGATGAAAACGTGGGAAGGGGGCGAGTTTTAGACTGGTACCTCAGAAGACAGACGTGTAAGGTGGCAAGGGGAGGGTTCCTCCCGACTCAGGACGTTTGGGGTTAGGGACCTGGGCGATCTGTAGTCTGGAAATGTCCAGCCTGAGCTCGCGGGGGGAAGGCGTCTTGGCAAAGGGCCTACGTGCCCACGCCTGACCTTTTTGGGCAGTAGGGTGCCCGGGGCGGGGTGGGGTGGGGTGGAGGGCTCTCAGCGCAGGGCCCGAGGAGGGGTTGGGGTCCGGGACTCACGCATCAACGTGCTGAAGGCCACGACACCGAGCAGCCCTTGCAGGAAGATGCCGAAACTGTGCATGAGTGCGCCGCTCTCGCAGCGGCCCGGTCCAGAGGCGACCGTAGAGGGCGGCCTGCCCGTCAGTCCGCGGCTCGAGTTCCCTGCGGGGCTCTGCATGGCGGCCTGACCCGAGGGCGCGGGGCGCCGGCCCGCCCGGCCTCACTGCTGCCGGGGCCGCGCCGCCAAACGCTGGGCTAGTGATTCTGCGGGCGGCCGACTCCGCGCCGCGCGTAAGCCGACGTCTGAGATCACAGGGCCCGATTGGCCCGGCCCGGCATGGGGGCGGGCCCTGCCTTTCCCTGAGGGGCGGGACTCTGGCCAAGGCGAGTGGGCAGGGCCGTGGGTCTCGGTTTGTAAGTAGCCAGACCAGGTGAGTCTGGGGCTTCTCAGAGCAGAGTGTCCACCGCGGGGACCTCGAGCTCCAGAGGTCAGGAAGACAGTAGCAAGGATATCTGTGGCTAAATTTTTCGGTGGCTAAATTTTTTTGCCGCCAAGCTAAATTCCTTGCATCCAGGTGAATTTATTAAAAACATGCTTGGATTTCATCCTCGGAGATTCCAATTTGGCACTTCAGGAGTGCGCTCCAATAAACTGCAGCTGATTATTCTGAGCAGATGGTTGAGGAATACAAGAGAGCACAGGTGTCTTCCTTCCAAACTAGATATTCGGTGTCCTTCTACTTCCCTGGCCCAAAGATGGAATTCAAGTCATTAAGCAAAGCCCCGAATTACGCCCCCTTCCTTTTTATGACATGGGATGTTGTGTTGTGTAGGCTAAACTGAAACTCAGCTCAAGAAATCCTGCCTCATCCTCTAGAGTAGCTGGCACTACAGATGGGTGACTATGGCTGGCTCCCCAAAGTATAATTTAAATAGTGACTTGAACTTAATAGTTTCATTTAGAAATATACTGAATTTAGATTGAAAAGTCAGTGTACACAAGTCCTCACTTTGTTCACTTAGGGGGTAAAACTTTATGTTGAATGTGATTGGTAAAAAAGCAAATGATTGGTTTTGCCAGTCTCAATGTCCCTTGCAACACACTAACATGTTTAGGACAGAGGCTGTAATTCCTAAGTCTGGCTCCCAGAGGTGCTCTGAACCCCCCGACACACATGACTGTCAATCAGGCAGCATGGGGCAGCCCAGTTGGGTGATTCTAGCTTTGGGGAATATGTTAACCTCCACCTGACTGGTTGGAACCTGTTTTCTGGCTGTGTCAGGGATGCTAGTCTCCTCTGACTTCTGTCCACATATCTCTTGCTGCTCCAGAACACCTGTCCTTCCTGCTGTATGTCACCGTAAACACAGCTCAAGCCTGGCTACTTTTGTTGAACAGTAAATACTACATCCAGGGATTTTTTTCACCCATAAAATATCTTCAAGAAATTCCAATTATATGAGGATTAAATGGTATCTAAAAAGTTTCTTAGTTGACAGGAATATTTACCTGATTATCCAGACAACAGTAATATTTTCCAGTCTTTGTCTTATAATACACTTTTCACCTCTGTGTCTCTACATAGCATGGTAGCTTTGCTCTGCTCTGCAAACTGCTGCTTACGCTTGAGTGCCCACCTGACCGCCTTTTGTGCTCCCTCGTTCCCTTGGGCGTGGTGGTCTGCTGTAACTTGCCCAAGTGCTAAGTCACACACCTATCTACGTGGCTTGTACAGCCAAATGTGAGCCTTCTGAAGACAAGAACTGGTTTTTACTCATTTATGAATCCAACACAACGTCCAGCACAGATAACATACAACAAAATACTTTTTAAATTAAGTTGAAGTTTAATTTATAAATTTTAAAACTCTACACAAATATTGATCATTGGCAAATACAGAAAATCAGTTTAAGAAAATAAATGGATAAAAGAAGATTAGACTACTGTTTTCAAGACCAAGAGAGATCTTATGTGGTTCTCAGAGAGAACCAAACCAGAGGACATGTCTTAAAGCAGAAGGAGATTGTGACTGGGAATAAGAAGACTCTGAGTTGCTTGAAGACACAGATAGCTCAAGGAAAACTGCACAGTGGGCTGAAAAATGAAGTTCCAGACAAGGCCAAGTTTGCACATCCAGATGTAGAAGCATCCTTAAGGCCCACAGAGAACAAGAATCACCTTTAGAGTTAAAGGGCAGAATCCTCAGTGGCAGGAGCAAGGTCACTGTGGAGGATTCTGCTGTTCCTACCTTTCCTGAGCTGAAATGAAAAAGTATCTAAATCCAGAGAGAGAAAGGATGAGAGGGGCAGAGAATTATGTAATTTTATTAAAGTAGAAAGGAATATTCTCCTGTATTTAGAAATAATTCCCCCAGGCCTGCCCCCACCCCCTGGCCTGGAGTTTTGAAGAGTATAGTCTGGCAAAATGCCCTCCTGTCAAATCTGCAAAATGACGTTAAAGTTTCTCTTCAAGTTTATAAAAGTTATTTATGAAAAGTAAAGAAAACACGCAGATCTGTCCAAAATAGTGTTCTGTTTTTAATCCTTTGATGTTATGCCATCAAATGATGGGAGTTATTTTATAGGTATTCATGTATATATTTCTGCTTAAGAGTATTTTATCTTCAATGGGTAACTTTGAAATTAAGAGAAAAGAAGAACAAGCAGGAAAGATACAACGTAATAAGCATTTCATTTCATTTCACTCCAAACAAGCAACTTTAAAAAAAAGGCAAAATACATTAAACAAAGTGCATCAGTTCCAACAAGTTACTACTAGAAAGAGGCCTAAGGACAGTGCTGGAACCAGCCAGGAGTCCTTCCCTGGCAGGCCTCTGATTGTCGTTAGAGAATATTCAACCAAAACAGGAAGGGAAGGGAAAAGAAATAAGCACTTAAAATCTCAAAAGAAATGTTCAAAGTATGTTTCTCAGAGATCTGTGCAAAACGAGCTAAGACCTGTCCAGCATTAACTTTACCAAGTTTTATAATCTCCCTAAGTCTTCTGCTTTGTGACTTGATTTTCACCACAAGCCTATCCACTTAACATAATCTGACTACCGCCCTTCTGCCAAGCTAGGCTTGGGGTCTGACTGAATGAACCATGTAAAGAAACCCTTAAGACTTGAATTTCCACACATCCCGTGAACAAGCATGCCAATCCCCATCAGCCATGGTGGCACCATTTCACTAGTCATCATCCTTTGCCCCCTAGGGCACAGGTCTACACTTTACTGCTGGTGTAGGGACATGCTTAGCACGTTCTGCCTTGTATGGTTCCCTTTCCTCACAGTCCTTTGTGATAGGCCACAGTACCAGGACAGACCGGTCAGCATAAGGGGCAAGTTTTAGGTCTACTTCTCTCTATCCTCAACTCTTCACTCCTAGTTTTTCTGGATCCTGTGAACATCTGCTTCTTAAACTCCATATCCAAGAAAACAAATCTGCACTGCACTGTAATGCACACTACCTCCTATACCTCTGAAAGACTCCCCTAGAAACAAGGCCACCAGTATGGTCTGAAACAAGCACTAATGAAACATCTTAAGTAAGAGGGCTTGAAACCAGACCAATTTGGACTGGCCTTCAAATTTAAAACTCTTACACCAAAACTCCAATTCTAACAGGTAGCTGATTTAGATAAATTCAGATTTCCAAAGCATACACATTCTCATACAAGGGAATCATCAGAATTCACTAGTTAAACATTTACAGTAATAAAGTCAAGAAAGAATTATAATGACAGGAAACTGATGTTTCTTTTTGATTTTGTAGGAGGCTGTCAAATAGTTTCTGAGCCAGCAGCATACCTGTGATACATGGTTACTTATAGTAGACGCAGGACTAAAGACATTCAAATTTAAAAAGGGAACAATTGGTCTGCACTAAGATTTACATTTCATATCTGTTGGTGATGCCTCCTTCATGATAAGGCCTTTACATCCTACTGCTAACACAGAACACTTGAAATTGTGTGCATGCATATGCCCACACAGAGAACATCTCCAGTGCAGGAACCAGAGTTCAAATTGAAGGCTTGAGGCTAACAACTCTTTTAGAACTTCCATGGGAATAAATCAAACCAGCAAATAAGACCTTGGTGACAGGTAAGTAAACATAAATGCCAGTGACACTTTTCACAAGTCCTCATCTAGATTACCTATTTTCTGTGTGTCCCCTGAAGAGTTGTTGATTTGAAAAGGAGAAATAGTTCTGAACCCTATTCTACCTAAGGCCTCCTAGAACTTTTAAATTGTATTCAGGTACTACATTAGTTACTGAATTCATACTAGAGAGCAAATAAAATGTATTCAAATCCTCAGAAAACTTTGGTCTAATGCCCTTTCTCTCACAGTGACAATAATTTTACTTACAGGAGAGAAGACATATGAAGGCCAAATTCTGACTGTTTTCTATGTGTTCCTCTATTGTAATTCAATACATATTTACCAATATCATTTCCAGTGTTTTGTGATTATCTTTCCTTGACCTAAGGTTCTATTTTGTAGATCCTAATAGCTACCAATATTCCTAAAGGAAAACTAAAGATGGGATTAGAAATCCCTACTAATGCATTTCTTGCATTAGTCATTTCAAATTCTGCTCAAATAAGAAGGAAGATGTTCACAAAGGAAAACAGCATGGTCCTCAAAAGCCCACAAACTATAGGAAAAAGCCCAGAGCAAATCTGCATGTGCAATAAAAGGTCTCCCTTATACGCTAACCTAGTGGTAAAAGTCTATTGGCTGTCTAACTTCTCAAGTCCAGGAGGATGATCCAGTCCATTAACCTGTTTTTAAGCCTGTTAATCCAAGGTAAAAATGGATCATGAAAATCCTGATCTCAGACAGCTATGAGACCAATTAAAGGTAAAATCCAGATAAATGTAGCTCCTTACTAATGTACCTCTCATAAATTTAAGAGTATGTCTCTAAAACACAAAGTTCATCCGTGTGTGTGTGTGTGTGTGTGTGTGTGTGTGTGTGTGTGTGTAATACATAAGCATTTACTCCAACACAGTAAACTATTATCAGGTTTAACATCTGTTTTGCATCACAATAAATGGGCTATCACTGTTCCTACTCCCAGTGGCTCTATGAGGTAAACAGCATTGAAAATTTGTGCTTTAAAAAAAATGCCCTGTGCCACATTTCCAAACAATTATCCTTTAATATATAATATCTGGAAGAAGGGGAAGGGAGAATATAGTTTTTCTTTAATACAACTGTCCAAAAAAATGTATCCTAGCAGATGAATACAGCAAATATTAAGGGAAACCCCACTCACATGTGCAGTTTAAAGCCAGTTTTTCTCTAGAAGGAAACGGCTTAACTAATCATGGTAGAGATAAACCAACCTGTTATGCTCCGACCCCACACAGGTTAGAGACCATGTACTTCAACTATCAGGGGCTCCAGCCCCTCATCTGTCAAGGGAGGTGGTTCTAAATGCTGGTGTCTGAAGAAGTCAAGAAGAGAGACAAAATAACATTCAATACTATTATTACATTTTGTAAATTTCACTTTCCTAAACAAGAATGCAATATGGGACTCTAAACATTAATTCTGGAACTTTTGTGTTCCATTGCTCTTCCTCAAGGGACCCTCTTTTGCTTTAATGCCTTGACTGCTAAGCTGTTGGGAAACTTCCTAAACACGATGTCACCATCCCAAGTCCACCTGCTTGATGCTGACTGTTCTCCAGCATCCTATATGTTTCTTCCGCAGATAAAAAAATTAACCAAATTTTAAAAACTGGATCTTTCAGTATGTTCAAATATGCTTTTACTCAAATGAAGCCTATTTTCAAAGACAGCCGGCATTAACCCAAGCAGAATTAATGCTTTATGATTTGGTTGGAAGGCTTGAGTCAAAGTGGTTTATCTAATAAAGAAAGCATCCACACTATAGATTACTTGCCAGTGTTCATAAAAACAAGTGGAGTTTGAGGAGAGAAATGGAAACACAATCAGTTTAAATTTGTAGTAGTATTACCTTATATTTGTATAGTTGTTTGGAATTTACCCAGTTTGCAGTTTTAAAACAGTTTCAGTTCTGGAAAAGATTAGGTTATAAATTTGCAAGTGACTAAAATAATGCAAAAGTAAATAAATAAGTAAACCAGGTGAAGGAGGCAATCTGTGTAGGTCTTTTCTCATTCCTGCCCAGAACAGTAATAAGTGCTATTATTTTCTAATAGTTGGCAACAAAATCATAAAAGTGAAAATTTGCCTGAAGTTTCATGTTAATTTAAGGTGAATTAAACACCAAAAAGGACACTGAGTTATCAAGTGGGACTTCAATCTACAGATCACATTCAATTTAAAGGTAATTGAAGAAAAGCATAAATGAGGCTGGGCAAAGGGGTTTCCCGACTCCTTAGCCATTCCCAATTTTACTCTGCTACTGAGGAAAGTGCTGCAGAAACTACACGCTGTTTTACCACCAAACTCTATACTCTCTGCTGCTCATCTAAAAAGCAGAAGCAATAGGGTAGCTGGCTCTTTTCTTTTTTTCAAGATGGGGTCTAGATGGCCCTGAACTCATGGCAATCTTCCTGCCTCAGCCTCCTGAGTACTATGATAACAGAGAAATGACCTTTCTTTACACTGGATCCAAAGGGATACCTACTATTTTCACAAGAAGTAAGGACTGCAAAAATGAAACAGAGGTAGACAAACAACTCTAGAGAAAGTAAACACAAAATAAAAGCTACTTAAGTCCTCTGAGACTAAAAAGGCCAGAGTAATCAAACTAAAATACTAACAATCTTCATGAGGCTACTTGACACAGGTAGCTGGAGCTGGGTCAATGGAGAACCACGACAGTAGGGTTCTTAGATCAGGCCTGTTGAGGAACTGGTTTAAATGCCAACATAGTGTTCTTAAGAGGGCAAATAGTGTTTTTCTGCCCTTCAACTTCTGTCATAGTTTTAGTGTTCACTAGCTTAAAAATGGCATCATACAAAAACCTCATTCACAGCCATAAGCTCAATTATCAACAGAGGTAGTAAACAAAGGAACTTTTAGAATAGATTCTAAAATGGATCAAAGTATGACTATACATTCAAAACCTTGGAGCCACATAATTATCCCCAAAATGAACTCTTTTAATTTTAAAATGCTTAAAAACACAATGACAGTGAAGCACTGATGTGCCTTAGGCACAGTTACAAATCAGTGCTGAATTAAAGCTATGTCTTCTCTTTCAAAAAAAAGAAAAGAAAAGAAAGCAGAGAACAAAGTTCAGTCTACAGTGGGAAGAAACAGGATGAAAAGGAAACTAAAAAGGTGCTATCCAGTCACCTAGATTATTCTTTGTTTTCAGTCCACACCACTGGAAATGCTTACTCTTCTTCTTTTTCTTCACAGCCTTTATTTTTTAAAAACTGCAATATGAGATGTCCACATTTCCACTGGCAGGAGAGCCACTTTTGTGCCGTTTTTTGCTTCCTCGGTGTGGGTCCTCCTTCCCTGAAAGTGCAAAGAGAGCAAGCCGACACCTGCAGGGTCCAGAGCCCCAGGATTACTCAGCTCCACTTAGAGAACAGGGTAAGAGATTGGCTGCATTTGTGCTTCAAAGGTCCAGCTCACTTTGGTTGTCCTTCTCAGTTGGCAAACTGCTCATAAAAAGCAAACTTGATCCTTTCTATGTGATGGCAAAGCTTGATGGCAGGGCCTAATTTTAAGTCCATGCACTCTTGAACGGTAGGAAGGGTAAGGAGCAACAGGGCCTGACCATCAATTTCCTGTTAAGGGATAAACGCAAATTACGTATGACATGCATGTGAGTAGCAGCTTGATCATGACAGTCCCCATTTATTTTGTCTGTCAAAATCAATGTCCCTGTCCTTCACGGTCCAAAGCAACAAAGTCCTTCACTTTCCCTTTAAATAAATGTCACACATTTTCTTTCTGGTGGCTCTTCAATCCTACACCCTAAGGAACTTTTAGAGCTGATTAATAAATTTTACCAAGAATGAGAATCTATTCTTCAAGCCTCTGTTCAGCAAAATTCAGTAAGCTAGTGAACCCTGTAACTGCCAGGTAACTGTGCAAAATAACATCTTTTTAGAGGGGCCAAAGTCTGAAACAAAATATTAACTATAAACTTTAAGGCTCTTATAACATTTGTAAAAACCAGTTAAAATCTTCAAAGATGTTCAGTTTTGAACACCCTTCAATTACCAAAACAAATTTCAATATTTATTTAGGGTCACTGACTGTTTTCTTCCCAGTGCTGGAGATCAAACCCAGGATCATGTACATGCAAGGTAAGTAACAGATCACTGAGCTACATTATCTGTCCACCACTGTTAGTACTACAGCAAGTCTACCTCTGTGTGTGTGTGTGTGTGTGTGTGTGAGAGAGAGAGACAGAGAGACAGAGAGAGAGAGAGACAGACAGACAGACAGACAGACAGACAGACAGGAGACAGAGAGAGAGAGACAGAGAGAGACAGAGACAAAGACAGACAGGGTCCCACCATGCAGTTCAGGCTGACCTGGAACTCACTTTGTAGCGCAGGCTGGCCTCAAACTTACAGCAACCCTCCTGCCTTAGGCACCCAAATGCTGGGATTGCAGGTTTCCCCAACACACCCAGCTTGCCTTAAAACTGGTTACCATGCTAGAGCTTGATGTATGACAAATGCCAATATTTTAAAAAAATAAGCAAATTATTTTCAAAAAGATGAGGTCAGTTAAGAAAGGCAAGTTTGATTTTAAACTACCTAATATTGAGGGGATAGAATCAAGTTCTTAGAAAAAAATGGAAAAATGATAACCTGTTTCAACAATGAAGTCTGGTAAACAATTTTTTACTGTCTTTTCTCTCCTAAAAAGAGAACTGAAACAATGTGTTTCTTTTAGATTAAAATATTTTCCTGCAAGTTGTAAATAAACTGTGGACATTACATGCGCAGTTGTTTGCTAAACGGCATTATTGTTTTAGGTGACGGTATCTGTGATTACCTGGTCTAGGAATATTCTTGCCAGCGGAGCGCAGTCAGTGGTTCTGATGAACCGCACCACATCTGCCACACTCCATTTCAGAGGGTTACTGTCCAGATGAAGTCTTTCAGCAACTTCAATCCTTATTTCCTTCATTCCCAACAAAACCAGACCAAATGATGTAAGAGCTATTTTACTCTTTCAAAACAAGTCTATTTAAATTTATAATCCTTCAACCCAAAATCTAAAGTGATCTTACGACATGACTTCTCCCAGCAAACATGGTAAAGTCCCACAGGCATTAGTATAGTACTTGAGAAAATTATAATACAAATTTTATTTATTTTGAGATAAGGTCTCACTGTGTAGTCCAGACTGGACTTGAACTCTTTGTGTACCCAGGCTGGCCTCAAACTACAGTGATCCTCCCTCCATTTAGCCTAGGATTACAGGCATGTGTCAGCACACCAGTGGAACAAATTTTATTTTAAATTGACTTTTACAACACAAAATACCACTAAAGAAGAGTTCATTACCAAGTTTCAGTAAAATAATTTAGATAATTTAACAGAGAAAAGCATGTTTTGTTTTGTTTTGAAGAGAGGGTATCACTATGTAATTCAAACTAGCCTTTAACTTGTGATGATCCTTGTGGCTCAGCCTCCTGAGTGCTGAGACTATAGGCATGTGTCACCAGGCCTGACAAAAAGATTAACAATAACTTTTAAACCTCCTAGTTGTTCCTTGCATATTGTGCCTCATAGCTCAGTGGCACAAGTGCCTGCCTGGCAAGTACAAGGTTGTGAGTTCAATCCCTGGTACCAAACAAACAAACCAAAAGCATGCATATTATAAAAGTATTTTCCCTATAATAAATGGCAGACTACAAATAAACTAGCAATATCATCACTACCTTTTTAAGAGAGACTCTAGAAATTCTTTGGAAGAAATGGAATACCAGATCATAGAGGAAAACAACAGAAAGCAGGCAGTGAGGAGGACAGATAGACACTTTTTAAAAGGGTACCTTTGGTGAAGGAGGTTTATTTTCGTCATCAGAAAATGACAAAGTGTGAAGCTCCCTTTTCCTCCTTTCTCTGTCTGGGAGCTGTGAGGAAGACATCTCACTTTGGGTAGGAGAGGAGGAACATGACTTTTTCTCTGACATTTCTGACTCTTCCTGTAACTCATCCTGCTGCTCGGACGTACTGCCCTCACTCAGAGAATCATCGTCCCCTTCATCTACATCATCTTCGTCTTCAACCCCACTTCCCTAGAGGAAAAGGAGGCAAGTGTCCTTAAAATTCAGGACAAATCAGTTACTGGACTACAAAACCATCATCTATTGGCCAAAGAACTGATTTAGAGAGACCAGCAGGTCTTCTGCATGTGGCCTTATCGTAAGCCAGTGGTCACTTGGCTCCTACGCATGACAGATGCATCACAGATCTCCTACCTGAGGGGAACCCACTGGAGTATTGTCAACGGATGTAGAGGAGCGTTTCTTCTTATGAACAAACACATTTTTCCGCCTCTTTCTTCTCTTATTGGCTTTTTTCAGCGCACAAGCTAAGTTACTATGCCCACCAGGTGGCCTCCCAATTCTTTTGTTTTTCTTCTTTCCATAGTAGTGGGCTAAATGTGGATGACAAAGACAAATCAAGTAGTTTCATTATTGTTGCATATGTTAGAACTGCAAGAGATTCGACTAGCACAGCAAAAAACAGGAATATTGTATTTGAAGTTTAAATGATACATATGGTACAATAAGCAGAAAAGTGTACAATTTGATTAGTACTGACAAATGCATAAACCTGAATAAGCCTCCTCCAATGGATCTCTATCAACAGAGAAAGTTCTGAGGATCCCTTTCAGGAGCACCACTATTCTAATTTCCAACACTGTAGATCAATTTTGTATCTGTGGATCACAGAGTAGGTACTTTTTTGTAAATGACTTTCACAGTATGTTTTTGAGTCATCTATCCTGTCATACACAAGAGCAATTCATTCCTTTGTGTTAGCAACTAGCATTCCATCATATGAACATACCAGTTTATCTATTTTTCCTGTTAAGCATCGAGACTATTTCACTTTTAATACAATTAATTTAATTACAATGAATATTCTTATTTAAGGCTTTTAATGGGTATGTTTCATTGCCTTGAGTAAGTGCCTAGTAATGGAATTGCTGTATGATAAGGTAGATGTAGGTTTAACTTTTAAAGAAACTGCCAACTTTCCTAACTGGATGTATAAATTCACATGCCCACCAGCAATGTATGACATCAAGTTGTTCCCTATCTGTGCCAACCATTATTAGTAATGTTGGTCTCTTCCATTTTAGCCAATCTAGTGGGTGTATTTGGTTATTTTTCACTGTGCTTTTTTTGTCCAGTTTTTGAAAAGTACATTTTTACTGTTAATTGGCACATAACAATTACACATATTTATGGGATTCAATGTGACATTTCAATGTATGTATATAATGTGTAATGGTCAGATACAGGTAAAAGATCTACATTCATCAACTTAAACTGTTATCTCAATCACTTACCATTTCTTTTTTGTTGGGAATATTCCAAATCCTCTCTAGTATCTATTTTGAAATATATGAATAGTTTATAAAACAATTAGATATTATCTCTTCTATCAAACTGCACTCTTGTACCCATTAACAATCCTTTCTTCATTCACCCTCCCAGGCTCTGAGAACCACTCTTCTATTTTTATTTTTATACCAAGACTTGTATTTTATTTTCTATGTTTATAAGATCAACTTTACCTTCCACATATGAGAACATGTAGCATTCACTTTTCTGTGCTTGACTTACTTCACTTATCCTAATGTCCTCTAGCTCCATCCATGTTCTTACAAATCTCACTGCAGTGTTGTATTCCCCTAATCATTAATGATTCTGTGCAGTTTTCATGTGCTTATTGGACATTTGTATATGAAATGTATGTGAAAGTTTTTTTTTCATTGTTTTGAAACTGTTTTGTTTATCTTTTATGGTGCTGAAGATAAAATCTAGTCTCTCTTGGGTTAGGGTTAGGGCTAGGCAAACTCCCTGTTTCTCATGAGCTACACCTCAAATACTTTTTAAAAAAATTTTTATTGAAATCATAGTTCGTATAAAACTTACCAGTTTAAAGTATACAATTCAATGGTTTATGCTTGCAGTCTTTACCACTATCTAATTCCAAAACATACAGCTTCTTTAATTTTAATTTAGTTGAAACTCACATAGCATAAAATCAACCATTTTAAAGTGTACAATTTAGAGATATTTAGTATATTCAAAATAGTGTGAAGCCATTATTGCTGGCATATCTTAAAACTTCCCTTTTTGTTATTGAGTAGGGGAATTCTTAATACACTCTGGAGATAAGCTCTTTACTAGATACATGTATTAAAAATAATTTCTTCACATACTGTGGCTTTCGTTTCTATTTTTTTAAATGGTATTATCCAAAGAGCACAAGTTTTTAATTTTCATATTTCACTATATGGCTTATATGCAGATGTGCCCCCAAAGCCTCACATGGTCATAGGAAGTTTTGAAAGTGGTTGGTTTGGGGCTGGGGATTTAGCTCTGAGGCATAAGCGCCTGCCTCGCAAGTGTGTGGTCGTGAGTTCAATCCTTAGTACCGATGGAAAAAAAAAAAAAGTGGTTGGTTTAGAGTGTGGTACTTGGTTAAGTGTGGTTTGCTGGAATTCAGGGGCTGGATAAAGGAAGGCCCCACCTCAAAGGCTGCTGGCCTGTATGAGATAAAAGGGGGAGGCAGGCTTGCTGTTGCTACAGCCTTGTTGTCTCCAGTCTGTTGTTTCGCTGTTTCCTGCCTGCTTGCCACCGACTTTCTCTTTGTGATGCCCCTCTGCCATGGCACCCTACCCTGGAGCCAGCCAATAATGGGCTAAAGCCTCTACAACTGTGAGCTGAAATAAACCTTTCCTCCTTTAACTCTGGATGTTAGGCATTTTGTTTTGGCAATGAAAAAAGTAAGATATTTACTTACTAATTGCTTCCTTTCTGCTAGGTGTATTTCTAGATTCTAAGAAATCTTTGCCTACCCCGAGCACTTGAAGACATTTTCTTTGTTTCTGTCCAAAAGCTTTATAGTTTTAGTTTTCACATTAGGTCTATGACAGATACTAATTTTTGTATATGACATGAGATATGAGTCAAGTAGTTTTGTTTTTGCTTTTACTATTTGAGAATTCAGTTGTACCAGTAACATTTGTTAAAAAGAACTTCCCTTCCTCACTAATTGTTGCTCCTGTAAATCACTTGACTATATATAAATTGGCTCTACTTCTGGACCTTCTATTCTGTCCCAATACTTTTACTACTCTTTAATAAGTTTGTGATGGGGCCATAATTTGTATGTCTGGCTGCCGGGCAGCTCTATACAACCAGTGGTATATGTGTCAGTACCCCACTGGGCAGCATAGGACAGTCCCATTAGGTTGTGTACACTGCCTAATTGTGCAGTCATTTATGTACCACCAGTGGTTTGAGCCAGTGGAATGTGTTAATACCGAGTTCTACTGATTACTAGCTTTATGATTTTTTAAAAAAGAAGGCAGCAGAGAGCAGAGTAAAAGTTCTTCAACTTTATTCTTTTCCAGAAATATTTTAAGCATTCTAGATTCTTTGCATTTCCACTTAAATTTTAGAACATAAAGACAATTCAATAATGAAATATATTCTAGTTCTAGGTTATGTATTAAGGCAATATCAAATTCTAATGTAAATTTCTGCAAAAATGAATTCCTAATAATACAAATCCATTGGAGATCACACTCAAATTACTAATTAGGAGAAATAGGATTATTTTAAAGCCTAGGGTAATTTCAACTTATCATTGCAAAATAAAGTTCATATATCTTCCCAGTGTTTCTCTATTTTATATATGTAATATTATTCATATATTTATATGAATGTTTTCCACTTAGCTCCTAATAACTGCAGTTTCCTAAATGAAGGGTTGATAATAATGAACTAAAATAATCTCTGCCTTTAAGGAGTTTACAATTCAATAATTACAAACAGAAACTACTAGGAGGTTAGACTTTTACATGCATTTGTAATTCAAATTCTGATTAGAAAGTCTGCCATGCCGAATAGATCAGCATCATCAGCTGCATTAAGGAACTGCTGGAAACCTGATTAATCAGAATGTGCATTTAAACAAGACGCTCAAGTGATCTGCAAGAACTATATAATTTAAGAGTCACAGATTCCTAAAAGAATTATTTCAATCTGACTCAGTAAAGTCCTCCCTTCTGTTAGTTTTTCCAAGTGACACCAGGGTTTATATTAGTTAAGGAAATGCAGGATAAGAATTTTGTTTTTGGGTGATAATGCCCTGATGAGAATCCACATTGTGAGTTTCACCCCACATGACTCTTGCCCCAGTTTCACAAAGATGACGACCAGCAGGAGGGAGGACAGTTCAGAGCTAACACTGCACTTACCTCTTCTTTGGGTACTTACATCTCCCAACCACCAGGGCTTCTTTTTTGCTCTTCACAGACACTGAGCAAGCTCCTGAAAACCCTGTGGCCTTGTTGTTCCCTTTACCAACTCACATGCACAGCAGTCAGAAGACTCCATGGCCACCTGTGCCCGGCCTTCCTATTCAGTTTTGTGCCTCATCTTGCTTCATCTCCCCTGCCTCATACTTGTCTCGACATCTGCTTGCTTCCATCCCACATTAAATGAGAACTTAGGGAGGATAGGAATTTTATTTTAATTATTATTAGTTTTGGTACCAGGAATCAAACTCACGACCTTGCGCTTGCCAGGCAGGCACTTATACCACTGAGCTAAATTCCTGGCTTTATTTTATTATAATATCCCAGGCCTATGACAGTGGCAGCACACATTCGGCACACACAGCTCACAAGCGTATGAATACATTTTATACTTATTAGATGTATCAGCTAATTCATATACATGTCATATAAAAGATGGCAAACTAGGACTCAAAGCCTGTTTTAGTATAGTCCTACAGCTAAAAATGGTTCTTTTACTTCAAAGAGAGTTCTTTACCACAAAACAAAAAACAATGTGTGACAGAGATCATAGAACTGGCAACATAAAGTATTTATTAATTGACCCTTTACAGAAAGTTTGTGTACTTCTGCTATATATAAATGTATGCAAAATAAAAATATTTTTCCAGTATATGTGGTATAAGCTTCCATGGTTAACACACTTGAAAAACATAACTCACTGTATTTGGTCTTTGTAAGTACAGAGCAGTTCTCAGAACATGTATCCAGAACCATCCGTGGACCAAAAAGGTTAGGACAGCATTCCAGTTTGATACAAGTTTGCCGGCAGAATTCAGTCACCCGATCTGCTGTCTTCACTATTTCCACAGTAGCCCGATAACTCTTTCCTTTATATCTGTCATTGGAAAACATTGGATGCCAAGTTTATTGAGCCAGTGACTACCCAGAGAAAAATCGAATGTATTAATATAACTGAAAAATACTTTTGCTTCTTAGAGTACTGTGTCCTTCATAGTTTATTGACTTCGAGAACAATTAGAACGTTCTGTGACTTACACTAAAACATGATAAACAATGACAATGAAAAGCTATTACTTAAATAATCAAAATAAAGTTCCAATGTTCTATTTTTAGGTGAAGGTTTTCAAGCAATATTTTTACTTACTATTATAAAAAGGATAGGAGCTTTTCATTAAATCTTTCTTTACCCTTGCAGTGATTCTCATGGTGTGGCTCAAGGATGTGGTATGATCTGCCAACTACCATCATCCATCCATGAAGAAAGTCAGGTCAGAAAATAACAGCAAATGTTTATAAACGTTCACAAGAATTTGAAAAAATAGTTTTACATCTTCTGAATCTAATAAAAAATTGTTCTTGCATTTCTTTTAAATTTTGTATTGCTTATACTCCATTTTTACCATATGTTATAAACTTATTGACGGAAACCAACAGAAAAAACAAGCCGAAATCCTTTGCCACAAAGAGCTAAAGCAGCACTACCACAGGAAACAAGCACTCTATTATTCACAGAAGTGACGTGTGACCGAATAAAGACAAACAATAGTAAAGGGTCGAAGAATCTACTCACTTGGCTTTTAGTACTTCCCCACAACTGTGCCACACAGAGTCTTTGTCCAGCTGGAGCTCCCGAAGAACACGACTGGGCTTATAAGCCGCATTGATGAGTAAAGTGAGGACCTAAGTTCAGTTTTAAGGAATATGGATTGGGAAGGAGAAAAATAGACCATCAGAAGCGTGACACTTTCCTTACTCTGCAGAGTACTAATGCCATTTTGGAAATTAATTCTTTCTTACTAATTAAAAATGTCAACAAAACAATATTACCTAAAATATGACAGTTGCCATAGTTGCACATAAAGAACAACTGACCTTCAAAATGTTACGATCAGTAAAAAACAGGCGCCATCAATTTCGATTTACTGTCACTTGCTTCCAAATGCTTTCCCAACCATGGTACACACAGAAAATTACCATATATGTGTTTGTGACATTGTGCAGACAGTTGAACATTCTTGTGGCTAAAAGAGTTTGTCCCAGAAGCTTTTTGTTAGGCCCTGCCTTGTCACACCCTGAGGGCTGAAAGGTTCTACAAGTCCTCACATCTATTATCCATGGTACACAGTACACTAGATCGAAGTATGAAAGTCCAGCAGATTCACTGCTTTATCATGGCTCTCAGTTAATGCCATGCAGCTTCTAAGTCATAGCCTAATCTCACAGTTCACTCTTTTGTAGAGAGGGCTGGCCTTGAACTCACAGTGATCCACCTGCCCCAGCCTCCTGAGTGCCGCGATTACAGGCATGTGCTACCATGCCCAGTTCTCACAGTTCACTCTTGCACTGTTCTCATGTGTCTCTGACAGAAACGAGGCTGCTCTGTGAAGAGCTACTTACATAAATGTTCTAGTTACTTATGGTCAAAAACATTAAATGGAAAATTCCAGAATTAAATGAGTCTTCAACTATAACTTTAAATTATACACTGCTCAGAGCAGCATGAAGAAATCTTGTGCCACTCTGCCTGGGACATGAATCATCCCTTGTCCAGCGAACCCCCAGTGTACATGCTCTTATCTGCTTGTCTGTAGCTTATGGTTTATCAGATCAACTATGTAAATGCTGTGTTGCTTGCATTCACCCAACACTTAGTGAGCCCAACACTGCTTCATGGTGCAGACACCATTCATCTCACTTCACCTCAATCTGTATGCACTGCATCATCTTATACCACCACAATTACAGTAGCAAACACAGCATGAGACACAGGTCACATTTATGTAGCTTTTACTGTAGTGTTTTGTTATCATTGGTCTGGTTTTACTTACTGTTGTTGTTAATATCTTACTGTATCTCATTTGCAAGTTAAACTTTATCACAGATGGTATAGCTTAAGTGTCTCCCATGTGTCAGGAGCTTGGCTCTGGCGTGGTAGCTATGGGAGGTGATGAGGTGATGGGGCCTATGGGGTGATCCTAAGGCCACCTGGGGGACATCCTTGGAAGGACTGGTGGACGCCAGTGTCTCTCTAACTTCTAGTTTGGTTAAGCAGCCTGCCTCAAAAAATGGATTAATATGATAGTTATGTGTATATATAAATTTTAAAAAACATACTATGTAAGCTTTGGCACCACCCACTTTTCAGGCATCTATTAAGGTCTTACCATGGTGACAGTGAACCTTTTAGAGCATTCAATGACAACAAGCAGCCAGCCACGGCACCTGTGCCGTAAGTTTACTACCACTGTGATAGACCATGGCGGACTACTGTACACGAGAAAAGCTAGTAACTTGATAGCGCCTAAAGCATATGGCAAGTGGCTCCCCAGATGAGTAAGCTTAGGAGACTGCTAAGAAGTTCGTTTGATCTAGGCCAAACCTTACCTCTCTGAGGACAAGAACACAGTTCCCAGGTCCTACACATTGAGGGAGCTCAGCAATTCTTCCTTTGTTAAGATATGGCCCTGAGAAGCAGCGGTGGTTGAAATATATCTTTGGACAACAATACTTTCCATTAATTGTAACTGGGAAATTAAGAAAAAAATATTAGGAACTGTCATTCTCCTCCCCATATTTAGAAAGCTGAATTACTAGGGTGAAAAGTTCAAGCATATACATCATTGGGTGAGGTGTTTTTTTTGTTTTTTTTTGTCTTTTTCCTTTTTATCGGTACCGGGGATCGAACTCACGACTGCCTGCTCTCAAGGCAGGTGCTTATGCCGCTGAGCTAAACCTCCAGCCCCCATTGGGTGAGTTTTATAAATTACTTTTTTTTGTGTGTGAGCTAGGGATTGAAACCAAGGGTTCGTGCATACTACGTAGGTGGTCTACTGATCTGTACTATCAGGCCCAGAATTACATATCTAAAGGTTAACAAATTATCTGAGGATGACCTTGAAACACTGTATACCTAGAAGTTTATGCTTACCTCATTCTAGACCACAGAGTTTATCACTATGCTAAAATAAATATCCTGAATTACATGCTGATTTCCTGGAATTATGTGACACTGATGTAGAGTCAATCTGCTACTTCTATCAATAAAGAAAATAGAGAATCCACTTCACGAACCATGATGACCCTGACAGTAAAACATTTCCAGTTCTTTAAAAAACAACTACTCAATAATCTATTTTGGAATACTTGTAAGGATTCACAACGAATGTTATCCAGAATCACATTTTGTCTCCTAAAATCCACCAACTACATACACTGACCCTTGAGCTAGAACTGCCCTCAATAGGAGAGACGTTTTGCTCAAGGTTCCATTCCTTGTGAGGTGGGGTGGGACCTATAGCTTACTTCTAATAAACAACCACCACGCCTGGATTTCAGATACTTTCTGTAGTGGTATCAGCTCCAAGACTGCCTTGGGACTAAAAGCAACTTCTGTTCCAAGTGTATTGCACTTTGGTTCACCTCTTGGTATAATCCTGCTCCTTTATTCCTGCATCCTTACTCCTTCCAGGAGCTGTTTCCAAAACCCAAATCAAACTGCCAAGGATGTAATCATAAAGGAGATATTAATGTCTTAACTCTACAGTTTAATTCTATAGTTTCAGTAGGCCATCAGTGCATCAAAAATAACAAATTAACACAGTTCTGGGGGCTGGGGATTTAGCTCAGCGGCATAAGTGCCTGCCTTGCAAGCAGGCAGTCGTGAGTTCGATCCCTGGTACCAATAAAAATGGGAAAGACAAAAAAAAAAAAAAACATAGTTCTGATCCTCTACGTACAAACAATATAGTGAAATGGTAGAGGAGTAGAAGAGACAAAAATTTTGAACATTTGAGTTCCATTTCTCACCCCACCACTAAACAGCTCTCTGAGTACTGGTTTGTTTTCTAGGCATTTACTAAATACCACCTAAAGACCCAATCTGTACTAGAATACACAAGGCCTAGAAGCTCAGCATTATACAGCTAGCACAGGGTTAGTCAAGAGTTGTATTAAAAGATTCTGGACAAAACCTGAACCTCTAGGTTCATCTCGTTTATTAGTCACTGCTTCTGGGACAATCAAATAAATCCAGTGTTTTATTTTTTAATTGTGAAATTTATATATGTCATCAAAAGTGTTTAAAAAGAATAAGCCTCTGCACTCAAGCTCCTAGCTTAAGAAAGAGCACTCTCCCTGGAAAGCCTCAGGTTCCTTCATCTAAAGTGGGTGACAGTAACATTGACCTCTACAGCCCTTCATACACAACAAATGATCAGTAAAGAATAGCTACAATTACAACTTGGCAGAAATATTAACATACAGACAACTATAAAATGAAGCGCATCTTGCCTTGTTCCACACAAGGCACAATCAGGCAACTCTTTTCTGAATGTACATTCTATAAATAAAATGTCAAATACTGCCCATTAGAAGAAACTAAGGGTCCTCTTTTCTGTAAAATCACAAATGCTTATACCTGAGTCTGTAGAGTTCAGCTCTTGACTCTTTAAGCCCTGATGGACAGTCCTCGAGGATGGTATTCTGGGTTAAGAAAACATAGCTAAAATAGTGAGATCATCCTTAAGATCAGCACAGCATGAGTGTTAGTTTCCTCCAAATATAAGAAAAAAGCTAATACAGCAGGTTGCAAAATCTGCAATAGAAGGACTTTCATCACACCTTGTTTTAAATATGCAATTGCTTCTAAACTTATGTACAGAGTCTAATGAGCCAATGGACTATCTGTAGATGATGTGATATTGCATGGTTCAGATGAATTTTCCTTTTAGTAATACGTGTGCAAGAAATTAGAAATTATGAGATTCTTAACTTTTTTTTTAATTTTTGGAGACAGGGTTTTGCTACGTAACCCAAGCTGGCCTCAAACTTGTGATTCTTCTGTCTCAGTGTCCAAAATGCTGAGATTACAGGCCTACACCAAATATGCCCAGCTTCTTGTAGAATTTTTAAAGCACAAGTAAATTATTTTTTGCAATAGTCATGTAACAAACATTTCATATACGTGTCTTCCACTTATTTCAAAATTGTTTTAAAATTATGTTTTAAAAGAAAAACCCAGACTTATTCTACAAGTAGCAATTCCTTTTTTTTTGTCTTTTTCTTTTTTATGGGTACCAGAGATCGAACTCACAACCGCACACTTGCAAGGCAGGCGCTTATGCCGCTGAGCTAAATCCCCAGCCCCAAGTAGCAATTCCTAAACAGGGCTAATTCACTTTTAAAGAACACTTTCTGACTAAAGCTTTGGACTAGTCTCCGCAAAGTCAAAGAAACATCCAAGGGCAGCTTTTGGTCATCATTATCTTACTTTTTTTTTTTTTTTGTCGTTTTCGTTTTTACCGGAACCGGGGATCGAACTCATGACTGCCTGCTTGCAAGGCAGGCACTTATGCCACTGAGCTAAATCCCCAGCTCCATTATCTTACTTTTATAACTAGAGTAAATTTCTACCATAACCATATAGAGAGATAATCTAAATTAAATGAGGTCATAATGATAGGGTTGTAATCTGATAGGCATGGTGGCCTTATAAGAGGAGGGCAGAGAAGATGCCCTCAAAGACAAGAAAAAGAACAGAGAAAGAGACAGACAGACAGACAAAGATGGAAGGGAAGGATGGGGGTAGGGAGAAAAGAAGAGGGAGGAGAGGAGATGAGGGAGAGAAATGGGGGTGGGGAGAAGAGGTAGAGAGAGACCTATTTTTTTTTTTTTAAATTGGTACCAGGGATTGAACTCATGACCACCTGCTTGCAAGGCAGGTGCTTATGCCGCTGAGCTAAATCCCCAGCCCCTAGAGACCTATTTTTAACATGTGAAGACTCAGCCAAAAGGTAGCCATAAACAAGCCAGGAAGAGAGCCCTGATCAGGAACCAACCCAGATGACGTCTTGATCCTGGACTCTTAAGCCTTCAGAAAATAAATTTCTGGGGGGCTGGGGGTTTAGCTCAGAGGCATAAACGCCTGCCTTGCTAGCAGGCAGTCGTGAGTTCAATCCCCAGTACTGATAAAAAGGCAAAACACACACACAAAAAAGAAGAAAATAAATTTCTGAGATTCTAGCCACCTGGTCTGCAATATTTTGTTATGTCAGACTAACAAAGAATTTGAAACCCACTGGTCACACACACACACACACACACACACACACACACACACACACACAGAGAGAAACTTTTGTATGGTGAGATTCAAAGGGACCACCAATTAACTTTTGGTTTTTAAAAATCATGAGTGAAGATGCTACAAAGAATTTCCTAATTTAAGTGTCTTTTCTTTTGGAGTTGCTTCTTCTAACTCAAGACAGGTATTATAACTATTTCCATATTTACAATTTTTGTCCTTCCTTCACAAATACTAGCAAGGGGTCTTAATTTCTTTTATTCAAATGACTTCAGGCTCTAAAAGCCCTTGGAAGATATTTTGAGAATGTAGTTTATCCTTTTTATATAACACCTTTTAAGAAAATACATATATTGTATCAAGATGTACATAAAATTATCAAATTGAATTAAAAGATTATGCTTCCACCTGAGAAAATAACTCAAGAGAAGATATAGTCTGATATGTTTATTCTTCTTTTAGACTGCCTAACTTTCAAATTTCAACTATTCAGACATCGTATTATACTTACTGTTTTTCTGGTTGAACCACTGCAATCTTCCTCTGTTTATGTACTGTAAAAAAAAAAAAAAAAGAAAATGTCAAGAAAAATAAAAAAGATAAAGGAAAAGTTATATATGTATTAAGCTTATTGTGACTTATTTAAAACTTGGTTTCTGCTGGGCTGGAGGTTTAGCTCAGCAGGCGTAAGAGCCTGCCTGGCAAGTATGAGGTCATTCAGTTCAATCCCTGGTACTAAAAAAAAAAAAAAAAAAAGTTCAAAACTTGGTTTAACTATTAAATATGGTAAATTGGTATTTATATGTCTGAATATTTGAGGGACACTTTCTAGAGAGAAGGTTTTACACAAGGAGCAAAAACAGTATTTTCAAAGCTCTCTAGGTCAATGAATTCCTAAAGAAATTTCCAAGCAAAACCTGATATTCAAAAGAAATACTAATTTCATTCAATAGGGAAGAGCAGTATTCAGTAGATCATGATGGGGACCTGGACATCTACATATAAGTAGTCACACTCAAAGCTGGGTGTGGTGACACACTCTTATAATCCCAGCACTCAGGCAGCTGAGCTGCAAGCTTGAGACCAGCCTGGGATACAAAGTGAGCCCAAGGCCAGCCTGAACTGTATAGTGAGACCAGGTCTCAAAGACAAAAAGGAAGTTACACTCTTACCTGGCATCATTTATAAAAATTAATTCAAAACAGATCAAACATCCAAATATAAGATATAAAACTATAAAACTCTTACAGAACAATACACACAAAAATCGTCAGGACATTAAATCTGTAAATGATTTTTAAAATGTGATACTAAGAGAAAAAAATAAATGTTAAATGAGACTAAATCAAAATTTAAAATTTGTGCATAAAAAATTAAATCTTGTACAAAGCAGGAGAGTGAAAAGGCAATGAAATAGGAGAAAATATTTCCAAGTCAATATCTAGACTAGAGCAAAGAAGTCCTGTAAGTAATTAAAAGATAAATAATCTGGTTTTAAACTGGACAAAAATGTAGCTAAGTTATTTGATTTTTGACAAAGTGGCCAAAACGTATATTGGAGCTAGGAACAAATGGTGCTAGGAAAATTGGGTATTAAATGCAGAACCTGTTACTTATCCTGAACAAAAATCAACTAAAAAAAAAAATTAAGTCAAGTATGGTGGTACACGTCTGTAATCCCAGGAGGATGCTGGAGAAGGAAAATCACTGAAAGTTCGAGACCAGCCTGGGCTACATTGTGAGTTCAAGACCAATCTGAATTATAAAGTGACACTCCATTTCAAACCCCAATCTCCAATTAACTCAGCATGGATCAAAGACCTAAATATAAGATCTGAAACTCTGCAACTGCTAGAAGATACAGGGAAAACACTCCAAGATATAGGCACAAGCAGTTCTTGAAAAGGACTCCAAAAACTCAGGAAGTAGTGAGAAGTGACAAACAGTGTTCCATCATATTCAAAGCTCGACAGAAGGAAAAAATAGAGGATGAGACAGCTACAGGACTGGAGACAATCTTTGTTAGCTACTTTTCCAAAAGAGTATTAAAATGAACTCAAAAAAACTTAACACCTAAAGAAAAATAACCCAATCAAAACTGGACAAATAAACTGGACCCTTCCAAAAGAAGAAATGTAACTGGTCAATAATTATATGAAAAATTATATGAAAAGTGTCAACAGGTCTAGTTACCAGGGAAATGTGAATCAAAACCACACTGAGATTCCATCTCACCTAAGTCAAAATGGCTACAATCAAGATTAAACAAACAGATAGACAGATAAACTCTAATAAATGCAAGCCAAGATGCATCAAGAAAGAACCCTGTATACACTGTTGGTGGAAATACAGATTAATACAGCCAGTAAGAAAATCAGTAAGGATGTTCCTTCAAAAACAGTACTGTATGATCTAGATATACCACTGCTTGGTATATAAAAGGAAGGATTAAAGTCAGCATGCTACAGATAAACTCACATACCCAAATTTACTGTGGCACAATTCACAATGTCCATAATACAAAACTAGCCTCAGTGTTGGTTAATGGGTGAGCAGGTTTTAAAATGTGGTTTATATACACAATGGAGTATTATTCAGTCATAAAAAATAATAAAAGCATTTGTGGGAAAATGAATGAAACTGGAAATTACCATATTCAGCAAGATAAGCCAAACGTAGAAAAGTATAACATATTTTCCCTAATATGTAGACTCTAGGGAGGAAAAGATGACAAGAAAGTAAAAAGGGGCATGGCCTGGCTTCTTCCCATATTTATATTTTTAAAAATACATTTTATTGACTGACTACTATGAAGAGCAAATCAGAACCATGCTATGACATCAATTCACAAACACTAGGGTGATTATCAAAAACAAACAAAAATACAAAGCAAGTGTTGGGAGGATGTGCAGTAACTGGAGCCTCATACACTGCTGGCAGGGAGGTAAATGATGCAGCTGCTTCCAAAAAGAGTATGCTGGTTCCTCAAGCTACTAAACAGATAGTACCATATGACTCAGCAATACTACTCAGAATACACAAGAGAAACTAAAACATGTCTAAATAAAAAGGTTACTAGTGTTCAAAGCAGCATTATTTATAATAAAAATGGGAACAACTTGCGTGTTTATCCACCAATAATTAAACAAACATATAACAGAAAGTCATATAACAGAAAGTACTGCTGGACATTATAAGATGGATGAATTCTGAAAACATTATGCTAAATGAAAGAAGGCAGTCACAGAAGACAGACACATTCCATTGTATGATTTCATTTGTAGCAAATGTCCAGCATGATCAAATCTACAAAGGTAAAATACTAGTGGGTCCCTAGGAAGAGGGTGTTTTTAAAGGGTATGGGGTTTCTTTCAGAAATAAAGAACATGTTTTCAAATCATGGTAACAGTCAAATTGTGGTAACAGTACAACTGAGAATACACTAAAACCACTTAATTAATTAATTTTGGGGAAGTCTTTTCGATACAGGGTCTCATTATGCAGTTTAGGCTGGCCTTGAACTCACTTTATAGCCCAGGCTGGTCTCGAACTTGCAATAATCTTCCTGCTTCAGCCTCCCGAGTGCTGGGATTACAGTGGTATGTCACCATGCCCGGTAAACAACAGAATTTAAAAGCAAATTTCATGGATATAGTTATAGTTCAATAAAACTGTTTTTAAAAGAGTGGAGAAAAGCAATCACTTTCAAGATTAGATTATACAAAGACTCTAGCTTTTTCTTCTTCTTCAACCTCATGTTCTCTAATGTCTTCATTCTAATGGAAGCCAGTTGCCATCCTATGAGGTGCCCTGTGGAGAGACCCATGAGGCAGAGATCTAAGGGAAGCCTCAAGTCAACAGCTAGCAAGAAGCTGAGACCTTTGGCCCAACAGCTCAAGAAAGGCAAGTCTTTCTGCGATGGTCTGAATGTCTATGCTCTCCCAGTTTCATACTGAAACCTAATCACCAATGTATTCACAGTAGGAGATGGGGGTCTTTGGATGATGATTAGATCATAAGGGCAAGATCAGAATTAGTGCCCTTAATGAGGCCCTAGCAAGTGAGAATGTGGGGACATAGCATGGCTTTTTTTGACACCTTGCTCTTACACCGCACAGCCTCCAATAAGATATTATTTACAAGTTACTTGGTCTCTGACGTTTTGTCCCAGCAATGGACTAAGATGCCTTCCAGTCATCATTTGTGTAGAGCTGGGAGCAGATTCTTCCCAAGGTGAGCCCTGAGAGGACTCTTTCCCTGCCCGACAACTTCACTGCAACCTATGAAAGACCTGGATCCAGAGGACCTACCAAGGTACACCCAGACCCCCAGACCACAGCAACTGTAAGAAAATAAATGCTGTTGCAATAAGTAACTGTCTACGCAGGCAGAATACATTTTTTTCTCTACAACGTCCTGATTCATACTAATTGGTAGCTGCCATACGTGAGTATTTAACAATCAGCCTTCCACCCCAGAAATAAATACCTCGTGCCCGGCGAGGAGTGCTGAGGGGATGGCCATTGGTCTCACACCAGCCCAAAGGAAATATATCCATGGATTCTACGCTCACTATACATTCGGGTACAGGCTTCTTAGATCCTGTTTAAATTAAAAAAAAAAAAAGAACAAAATAAAGCACTTTTAACCCAATAAATAGCCATTAAATAGAAAGTACAGTACAGTACTTTCTAAACAATGTTCTACTGCTGCAATAATACAGATACAAGTCTGTTAAGAATATTTTTTTCATGGAAATCATACTATATCATGCATGCCAAACATTACGAAAAAGGTAAACTGTTTCTATGCATAACTTGTAAGGACAAAAATGGGTAGTGAAAATAAGGCTAAATCTCAGTAAAGAACAGCAAATAAACAACTGGTATTATTCAGATGGCTAACAATTATAGTCAGTTCCTTGAAATAATTAGATACCAAAAGGCAAAGTAATAGCTCTATTCAGTAATAACATTTGTTCTGGTACTCAAGGAGTAAGGCAGAAAGTAGAACAGTAAATTCAAACCAGAAAGTGATTAGGCCAAGTTGCTCAGAAGAGATTGCATGAGACTCTATATTTAATCCTGTCCTTCACATCTGCTTTAAATGCCAATTCTAAAAACTCAGAAGCAGTAGGTAGCTTCTCAGAATATGATTATCTGGCAGCAGGATGAAAAAGTAACCCAGGCCATACACAGTAACTGCTGTACTAAGTACTCACACGTCCTTTATTCCACAAACGTGCCTAATCGCTGAATACTAAGGTAAGTAAAATACATTAATTTCTACTTTTATACTCTCTAGTTCTGTAGGTTTCGGGCAACCCAAACATTATTTCTTCATTAAGCCTAGTATTAATGCTCACTTACTTTGGACACATAAAAATACACTCTATTTGACTTACATTCAAGAAAATAAAGGACTTGGGCCAGGGATTTAGCTCAGCAGCACAAGCACCTGCCTGGCAAGCATAAGGTCATGAGTTCGATCCCCAGTACCAAAAGAAAAGAAAAGACAAAACAAGACCAGACTCTAATACTGTTAAGTGAAATAAATAGGACACATATGTGTAAATACCACATTGTTTCTCTGGTATGAGAAACTGAAAGTGTAAATAAGAACCAAATTGTACAACAGGTACTGTGAAAGAGGAAGAAAATGTTCAAATGGGGAAGGGAACAAAAGAGGGGAGCAGGAAAGGAAAGAAAGGAAAAGTAAAAAAAAATGAGAAAAAAACACATGGAAACAAAGCTTCTGTAAATGAAGGGGGGAGGAGGGGTTGAAGAGAGAGTAGGAGAATGGGAAAAAAAAGTTATCTCATGACCACGTACAAAGTCTCTATGATGAATGTGATCATCATGTATATCTAAAATGTATCAATAAAATTTGATTAAAAAATAAAAAGGAAAATAAAGAATTCTATGATAGAGGTTATTAAAATTCATTTCCTAAAATTTGAAAGCCAAAGACAGGAAAATAATTTTTAGATTAGAACCTTGCATTTCGAATGAGAAATCCTGAAAAAGGTCACTATTTACTTGCCCATTAAGTGTAACAGGCTGCACTACAGCAGAAAGCTGGAAGAGCGACGCAGAACAGCCCTAAGAAAATTCCAGGAGAGCCTGCACTTACCTTCCAGCTGGAGCCACAGGTAGGAGCCTCTGACTGCAGTAATGGTGGCAATGCACACTTCTTCAGGGAGAAGGGGGTTCACTGCCTCCAGCTTCATGTTCTCCTTAAAATCATGTTCAGAAACTGACTAGAAAATGAATGAATCAAATCATTTTACTGAAAAGTATTTATTTCTGAATGGCCAGTTGTGAAACATGAGAAAGGATACAAGGTAATTTTCTGGAGACAATCATAATTAATGTTCTACCACACCCCACTCCCATACTGCAGATTCAATATAGAGACAATAGCACTAAGCCACATACCAATCCCTTTCTGTAATTTTAATTTTATTTTGATATGGGTCTCACTAAGTTTCTCAGGTTAGCCTCAAACTTGTGGTTCACTTGCCTCAGCCTCCTCAATACCTGGGATTAGGGCATGCACCACGTACCATGCCAGAATGTTCAGTTGCATGCATTTGTTAAAACTCAACCCATCCTAGCACTCAGGAGGCTGAGGCAGGAGGATGGTTGTTAAGTTCCAAGCCTGGGCTACAATGTGAGCTCAAGGCCAGCCTGAACTGCATAGTGAAACCCTGTCTCAAAAAAGGCAAAACAAAACAAAATAAAACAAAAAACCCCACATAAACATTTAAAAAAAAAACCCTCAAATGGTATACTAAGGAAATTCACTATATATGTTTTTTTTTTTTTTTTCTGGTACAGGGATCAAATTCACAATCTTATGCTTGCCAGGCAGGCACAGTGCCACTGAGCTATATCCCCAGCCCTAAGTTTTTGTTGTTGTTGTTCTGTTTTGTTTTTAATGAAAAACATACACACAAAAAATTATTGGATTAACCAATTAATTCATGTGTTTGGCTGGATGAACCTTTTTGCAAGTAGCATTCAATCCTGAAGTCCACTTTAAAGCTAGAATTTATTTTGCTTTTTTTTTTTTTTGTCTCTCAAGGAAGCAAAGGGGCTAACTTATTATAGACAGCATGATCTTTAGGTATGTTTCCTGGATATTGCTACACGCATGATGATCCTGCTCAAACTGTGTAATTTTTTTCCCTCAGTTTCTTCTTTTGTCAGAGGAAATTAAGCAGTAGGTTGTCACAAAGTATCAATGAAATAAGGCACTTAAGACTCTATGTCTTGAACCAAATGGTTTTCAACCACTGTTAGTTCACTTCCTCTTCCTGAAAAGGCTCTATCATGAGTGAACTCCCTGGCTCATACGTGTATGTGTACTCATAATAGGCGGAAAGGATTAAAAAAAAGCTTACAAATGGGAAGAGGTCATTTAAATCAGGTTTTTAAGAACTGCAGCTTCCAGGTCAAGACCAACAACTGAGTATCACCATTCCACAGTTCTCCTTTCTGATAATTCACTAAAAGTTAGGTTTTGCTTGTTTGTTTGGGTTTTTTTTCAAGATATAATCCTTATGGAATGGATATAACAGGAGAGGAAACATTTTATAAGCCAAAATTCAGAATAGGGTATTTTAACTAAGTATAGCAAAGAAAGGTAAATCTCAGTTGGTAATGAAGAAAGCTAACATGTCAGAAATGAGTATTAGACAATTGAAGGTAGAGGAGAAAAGGAACAAGAACAATTTGTTGGAAACATTCAAGAAGGATTTAGGTCACGCCACTGGTGGCTCCTCTACTCCATCTCCAGGGCACCTATCTTCCCTTCCCCTAAGAGAGGTTCGATTTATCGACTCCTAGGCAGGAGGACACAAGGAACTGTTAAGGGCATGCATGGAATGCTAGGGCCTGGCCCGAGCCGAACTATCAGGCAAAGGCTAGAAGGGACTTCTTGTGGTATATGGTTAGATCCACTGGGTCAACACCTAAAAATTTTAAATTCCAGAAAGAGACAAGAGTGAAAACAAAAGAAAGGAAATGAAACACGTGACTCAAGAAAATTTCCCCATACCGAAAGCCTTGATTGCTCGGACATAAAGTGCCCGTATCAAGGCGCATTATTGTGACAAGAGATAACAGATTCTATAACCTTCTGATGACCTTCAGGTCATCTACAAAAGATCAAGACTAAGAACAGCTTTTAGCTTCTCAGCAGCAATACTAGAAGTCAGAAAGCAACTGAGTCATGTTGTCAAAAATCTAAGGTAAAATAACTTCCAACCTAAAACCCCTTAAGCCAAACCTTGAATCACGTTAGTCGACATCTTCAAACATATCCTAATTTATGTCTTTGTACCACTTTAGGAAAATACTGAGGGCCGTGGATCATGACAATGACACGTGCTCACAGATGCGCAGACACACAAAGCACACCGGGCGCACGAAAGGTGCTGTAGTAAACACTCACCCATAATGCTGCTATGGTTATTTTCGAAGCAAGAAACTCAACTTAGTCACCTCAGTTTCCCCTAGACCAAACCACCTGCTGGGAATTCTGCGCTCCGCACAGGAAGAAGGCCGGCTGACACAGGGTCACTCTGCATCAGAAGGGAAAGGCTGCCCACTTGAGTACACGGCTGTGGGTGGCAGGGAGACCACAGGGTATGGCTGGGAGACTGGGAGCCCTCAGGACACTAAGCCTGGGTCACTGCCCTGCAAGTCCAGGGCGACCTGGCTCTGGGAGGGGCATGGCCAGAGTAGGGGTGAGCAGCTGAGATCCAGACTCCAAGGGAAGAAAGGTGGGCTAGAGAGCAGAACCAGGCTCCTCGGCTATGTGGTACGCAACAGTGTCTTTTGAGTGTCACTTCCCTGTCTGTGAAATTGGAGAGTTGCCTTCTTTCCCAGCCAGCTTCGTGTCCCCTCCTTTCTCTTCCCAGTCTCCATCTTACAGCCCCAGGCCCTTTGTACAAGCCACTGTCTGCAGAACCTCTCCTTTCCACAGCTCCACACACAGCCCATCAAAACAAGGAAGTAAACTGAGAATGGAGAGGTCCTATAAAATACTACAAAACTGCAGACTTCAAATCAGAGAAAATGAAGACAGGGCAATTCCTTGAGTGAAGGGCAGTTCCCCAATTATAACCACAGGACAAGTCCAAAGAACCTCTCGAGAAAGAAAAAGTAGTAATCCATTAAGAGAGATGACTAAGAAAGATTTTAGAAATGAGGGATTTCCTGACACAAGAGACTACTGGAAGATGTAGTAACAGATACAAAGGAAAATTAACTATATGAAAAAGCAATTGCTAACAATGTTTTAAAACATTGTTTTAAAAACAAAATTTTAAAAAATCATAAAATACTGCAAGTGTCAGTTGTAAATGTTTGAATGACTAAACTGAGCAAAACTGGGATTTAGCCAAAAACTGAAATACAGTTCTAACAGGAAGAAGATGTAAGGCAACAGGGGAGGCAGTATAAAGTAGCGAACTGCTCATTTATGGTAACACAATCAACAGTGGTGTCTTAAAACTAACACCTCAAGAGATGGCAACATTATTTTGACAATAAAGTTTAAATGCCAAATTTCATATTCCTGATGAGAAAAGGAAGTGGCAGTCAAGCCTGGTGGTGCACTTGGGAGGCTGAAACAGGCGGATCACTGTGATTTTGTGGCCAACCTGGGCTACCTAATGTAGCTACCTATGTGAGCTCAAGGTCAGTCTGTACTACCTAATGAGACTCTCTCTCCAGGGAGAGGGGAAGAATGGGAAGGAAGGCAGAGGAAAGTCATAGGACAGAGGCTGTGTTTCTACATTCTAAGCTTTTTACTGCTATGTGGTTTTTTAAAACACATGGAAGCATCATTTGGAGAGAAGTATTTTTAAATAAGATTAGCAATTTTTTCCATTTAATATTTCAACATTTTTTCATATGACAATATTAAGCCATCAAATTATGAAACAAAATCTCAAACTCACATGATTTCAGTTATTGCAAAAAACAGAACTGCTAAATCTTTTTTTTTTTTTTTGTCTTTTTGAGACAGGGTCTCTTTATGCAGTTCAGGCTGGCCTTGAGCTCACTTTGTAGCCCAGGCTGGTCTCACACTTGCAATGATCCTCCTGCCTCAGCCTTCCGAGTGCTGGGATTACAGGTGTGAGCCGCAACGCCCAGCCAGAACTGTTAAAACTCATAAAACTAAACTGATTAGAAAATTAATCTGTAGTAAATGTCTTCTTCTTTGGGCCATTTTATTACAATTGGTAGAACGGCCATGTGGGTTGTGTGAGATGATTAACTCCAGAGCTAACAGTCATGAAGAGCCAGGCAAGCACAGCAGTCCCTACAGCTCCTACTTGAGGATGTGGGGGTCTCACCAGAGGGAAGCACCGCTGGGGAGCAGCTTCAGCGCCGCACTGTTTGAGGTAGTCGGCCCAGTCGAAGTCCTGGCTCGGGTACCCTGTGCAGTGGAGACAGAGAGTGAGTGTTCCGCATCACACGTGCTCATCTGGCTCTGCTGCTCTGTAGGTGCACACCCACAATCCCCAAAAGTTGGTGATTTTATAGAGGGGAGAGACATTCCACACATCCAAGGCACAGCTGTTACTATTCTCAATTCTGAGAAACTGAAGCTGAGGGTACTCTATCCCCGAGATACATTCCTATTCTTCTTTTTTTTTTTTTTTTTTGGTTGGAGACAGGGTCTCACTAGGCTGCCCAGACAGGACTCAAACTTATGATCCTCCTGTGTCAAGTGCTGGGATTACAGGTTGATGCTATTGTACCCAGCTTTCCCCTTCCCTTCCCTCAAGTACTTTGACTAAGATCCTTGAGTAGTTAAATTTTATTACATAGAGTACTTCTGGTCAAACTACAATGCAATGAAACTCACTGGATAAATTTCTAAATTTTCAACTTTAAAACCAGATATTCACTTTGAGCAATATTTTACATGACTAATGGCTGGCATTTACCAGAAGAACTTCTGACAAAGGCTGGGGATTTAGCTTAGTGGCCTGAGTACCTGCCTGCAAGTGCAAGGTCATGAGTTCCATCCCAGGTACCAAAGAAAAAAAAGAATTTAAGACACTTATGATTGGATTTGATCAGTACAACTGAATGATTGGATTTGATCAGTACAACATAACTCCTACTTCCATGAGGCCCAAATTCTAAGCCTGATCAATCATTTACCTCCCAGCTGTGGCTCACAAGTCAGCTCCCAGTGCTCAGTATACACCCCAGCCCATCCCTGTGACTGCCCAACAGATGCAGGATTGAGTCCACCCAGAGCTACCAGAGAATCCAGCCATGGAAAAGTCCAACAGTGGAACATACTCTAACAGTTTCTTAATTATCACTTTCCAATATGTAAACATATGGACTCCAGACTTTAATGTTTACTTGTCTCAGGTCTCTAAAATATTAGGGCTACGGAAAGTAGGACAAAAGAGCTTGGGAATGCCAGCTTACACAACTCATTTAAAGGAACACTACCAAAGACCATGACTGCATACCTGGAGGTGGACTGATATGTACACCATTTTTTAGGCTCCACTGCACAGGGAAAATACCAGGGCTGTTAACATGGCACACAAAGGATCGCCGTGCATGGCCCTCTGCTCGCAAGTCATCCATCTCCACCAGAAAGTACTTCTCATCAAACACCTGCTCATGCAGTTAACAGATGAAACAGACAGATGGTTACACATATATCTGAACACAGACACGGTACACATGTATGCTTCACAGTCAAACATGTCACAAAAGTGCACAGTCACACTGGATAGCAGTAATGTTAAATGCTCAATAAATGTCAGCCTTCTATCAAACACCACTTTAAGTATAACACGATGGTCAAAATTTATAGCGATATTTGCATTTTAAAAACTAGTAACAGGGGGCTGGGGATTTAGCTCAGCAGCATAAGTACCTGCCTTGTAAGCAGGCGGTTGTGAGTTCAATCCCTGGTACCGATAAAAAAACGAAAAAGACAAAAAAAAAAAAAAAAAAAAAAAAAAAAACTAGTAACAGTGAAAGACGCATTGCCGTCAGTTCCCCTCAAAATACTACCCTTACTTCAAATGCATTTATTCTATAATTCTTGCCACTTTCTGAAGCAGTTCTGGAATTTTCTCTCTTATGAGGGTCTTTATGAGGTGTAATTAATAAAATGGTGATGCTGATGCTGAGTGCCACCAATAGGAAGGCAGGCTTGTAAAACATTACAGTGTGTCCTCTTCCTCGAGATGTGGCACCATGAGACTTCTGGTTCTTACCCAAAGTGAGAATGATTATGAAAGGTAAACATCTTTAATCAATTCAGGACATTGAGGCAGCTAGAGACACATGCCGAAGAGACAATTTCCAGAACTACTTCAGAAACCGGTACGAAAGATATGATGTGTTCCAAGAATGGAAAATATTTTGAGGGGGATTAATGGCACTATGTCTTTTACTGTAACAATTTTTTTAATTCACTGTATTTAGTTTTAATCTAACAATCTAATGAAAAAGGCTATATTGGAGCTGGAGATTTAGCTCAGTGGCATAAAGCAACTGCCTTGCAAGCAGGTGGTCGTGTTGATCCCTGGTACCGGAAAAAAAAAACAGTCAAAAAAAAAAAAAAAAAAAAAAAAAAAAGGAAAAAGGCTATATTAACAACTCCATTTTCTAGACAAGGAAAATGAGTTTAAAAACAGTAACTTGTCTCAGGTTACACAGTCAGGAAGTAGCAGAACTTGGATTCAAACCTAACAGTTGGGCTCCAAGTAAAATTTAGTTTATGCTTAGTCAATGGTCAGCTCCAGATCCCTGTTCAATTTCCATCGCTAAACTTAATAACCTTCTTTTAACTCCTAACCATACATTTCTTCAGACTCCAGACACATTATTATGACTTTATTTACAAGTTCAGAATTTTCCCTGGCCCAGAGAATCATCTTCTGTCAAGATAGGGAAAACTTGTATCTCAGCAGGTCAGATGATTCAGCAGTAAAGAAACTGCATGTTGCTTTCCACTTCTGGCTCTGCTTTCTGTAAATCCGCTTCTGCTATGATCCTACACTGAATCCTCTCCCTTAGGCAGGAACGGAGTCACTGGCCCTTGACAATGTGCTCAGCTCTTCTGTTTATTCCTAACAAAAGCCTGACATCTGTCAGTCTTTTGAGGAGTACAGTCTGAATCTGGGATACAGGGCTGTAGCTACTCTCACATCTGGTGACAGTGATTGCCTGCTTCCTCCACATCTGATGCCAATCAGCTCTGTCCCAGGCAGGACGATGATGACACTCTCGGCCTCCAGACTTCACAGACACAGTGACTGCATAACTTCTTCCAATGATGCATAGTTAGGCCTGCCCCAAAGACTAATCCTTGTCCCCACTGGGTACCCAGGCCCTAAGTCTTCTTTGCTTGACTATGGCTACCAAGCCCTGAATAAAAAACTGTCCAGATAAAACTGAACAATAAAGTACAAAATATGCACAGAAGTAATTCTAGCTGACCTCACAATCGGATATTTTGTTTTGCTTTTTCTGTTTTGAGGATGAGTTTTGCTAGGTAGTTTAGGTTGGCCTTAAACTCAGTATGTAGCCACCTGCCTCAAACTTGAAGCAATCCTCCTGCCTCAGCCTCCAGAGTGCTGGGATTATAGTACTGTGCCACCATGACTGGCAACAAGTTGGATTAACAGAGAATGAAGATCAAAATACTACCATTTCCTAAGCCAGTCACTATGATGGGGACTTTTCCTAAGAGAATTCTTTCTATTTTACCTTAACAATTGTAGCAGGAGAGATCTCAAAAGGTGACCATGGGTCTACAGCTTCCAATTTCATATTTACAGAGAACGCATGAACGCCAATAATCTGTTTGTCCTGAAAGGCAAACAATGAAAGGGAACAAAAATGTAGCATTGACTTTACACTCAAATGTAACTAAATAGTGTTCTAATAATTAATTAAAATAATGTCTAGCTTCTGCTCCTAAAGTCCTATAATTTCTTTCCTGGAAAAAACTAATCAAGACAAAAAACAACATAGAGGGCACATTTTCTCTCTACATTTAGAACACAAGGGAAATCTAAAGGAAAAACCAAATTTATTTTATAACAAGTTAAGACTACCCATTTAAGAGTGGGAGAGAATCTTAAGAGGACTTAAAGAGAAAATCCAAACAAAGACTGCAAAAGACAAGTGTGATCATAGGTTCAGCCTCAACCCTGCCTCCTTCCTGTGCAGACCAGGGCGCTTGTCTGCTTCTGGGGGTCATTTTCACTTTTTCTCTTTCCTTAGCCTACTATGAGAGGAGAAACATTGTCTCTCAAACATTTTTGACTTTACCTTAAATAAGTAAGATGGCAATGGTTCTTCTTCTTCCTCTTTGACTTTGGCCAAAATCTCCTGCCACTCAGCTTCATTTTTCAAATGTCTGATGGCTTCAGCAAGACAGGACAACATGCTTTACATAAGAAAGCCTATATACTTGCTTCAACTAATTTGAAAGAATCTACATAAAGAAAAGAAGTACTTCCCACTGGGACAGGAGAGAGTGCAAGCCCTTTATAATCATCTTCACTCAAAAGAACTGGCGTCATAACCTCAGTTAGGAGTTATACAGAGCTAAGCTTTGTGAAAACGCCTTCAGTAAGATCATAAGGGTTCCTATAGGCCACAAACCGGAGTTTAACACAATCTGCTGTGAATTCAGTTTACTACATATACCTATCTGAAAGTCACCCAAAGAATTTTTTCTTTGCTTTGATAAGAAGTCAGTATGAGTTTGGGCAGAAGTCCCAAGAATTTAATCAATGTGTGGTAATTATAAATTGAAGATAATGAAAGAAAAATAGGCATTTAACAACTCCATATAAATTTGTCATAATACCTCTGTTAGACTTTAATGAGAAGATTGTTTTTCAGTCTCATGGACATCATTAACAACAAAAATGTGTTTTAAAAATGTGTATTACAGATTTCCTACTGTTTATTTTTTCTGAAATTCTGTAAAACTTGTACTCTTTAAAAAAAAAAAATGTGTATTACTCTTTACCTAGTGGGGGCCGAAGTTCGTATCCTTGTTGAGCAGCCCAACCAACATGATGAAGAAACGGATCCAAGTAATACAACCAGTGTTCAAAACTGTCAGGACTCTCCAGTCCTTCGTAATGCAGCTTCAGCCGGCCCCCAATATTCTCTACCACAGTAACAATCCAAGTACTGAGAGAGTCCCGAAAAGCCTGGCACTCTAGCCTGGATCCTGGGGCAACGAGATCTAAAGGGTTCCTTCCGTGGCGGAGCTATGGGTTTAAAAAGTTGAATGATTAAATAAGAGAAGTTAACCTATTTTTTAAAGTTCCAAATTATTTTAAACCAACTTTCACATATTTTTGCCCATCAAAAGCCAGTGACTTTAAATTGTCAACTATTATACAAACCTCTTACATTATTACTTCTAGATGATATGAAAATGCTTATCTTAAACAAAAACTACCTATAATAAAATAACTGTTTTTAACATCTCTTATCTCTAGACTTGTTTCATTTAATAAGAATTTTTTGAGTATCATCACCACTTTGTCTGACTGTACAAGTAAATATAGTTATCATTTTTAACATGTGGAAGTGTCCCATAATCCCACCTCTGAGAACTACAGTAAATACCTGGCATTCACTCTTTTCTACACACAACTCACTACCCACTGCTGCCTCTTTTTCAAAATGAGACCAGTATATACTTTTCTACTTTCTTCAGTCTGTCCTTCACTTATTACACTGTAGGTATTTTTCTAGTAAGATCTAGTCTAGTCAGCTAGACTAGATTTACATCTAGTCAGCAGATGTAAATATTCCTCACTTTTTTTTTTTTTTTTAAACCAGTACCAGGGATCGAACTCATGACCACGTGCTTGCAAGGCAGGCGCTTATGCCGCTGAGCTAAATCCCCAGCCCCTAATCTTCTTCACTTTTACAACTGCTTTATGATATTCTTTATTGTAGGTGGGCAATGATTTATTCACTTAGTTTTTAATGACATCTCACTTATTTCTGATTTTTTACCCATTTTACAAGGTTCTAATGAAGTTAGTAAGAATTTTTTATTACACCAAAGGAAAGGGAAAATTCAACTCTATCTAGATATATCTTTAAAATTACAAAACAAAATAGAAGAGAAACATTCATTCCCAAGTCAGCATTTAGTCATTTAACACTTAATCTTTCATTTCTTTGAGTAAAAAGTGCTCCATTTCGAGGTATGCAAAGGAACATATAAACAAATGGAGAAACATATTCACAGATCAGATTTCAAAATGGCAGAAACACTGTCAATGCAGAGTAGAGTATTTCATCAGTGCATTTATTCATGCCTTCATTCATTCAAATTTTACTGTTTTACACATGCAAGTCTCTGACGAAGCATAAAAAAATGACTCAGACTATGAAAAAATAAAGAACAGCTTGAAATATAGTAGTCAAAAATCAAGACTTAAAAGGGGGTGTTAATAGGTCATAGATCTAAATGTAAAAGTTAAAATTATAAAATTTGTAGAACAAAGTACAAGAATGTCTTTTTTAACCTTGGGCTAAGCAAGGCCTACTTAGATACGGCACCAAAAGCACAAGCAACAAAAGGAACAGATACTGTACATTAGACTACATAACAAAATCCTTTGAAATGATGGAAAAAAAAAACAGTTCTCAGAATGGGAAAAAAAAGTCTGAGAATCAAATATTCTATCAGTAGTTGTACAGCATAAGAAATCCTTCAATTCATTAATAAAATCAAATTTTAGAATGAGGAAAAACATTGTTCCAAAAAGATTCATGAATGCATGTCCAAAAAGATGTTGCACGAGCAAACATTGTTCCAAAAAATGATGCATCAGTGACACACAAAATGATGCTCAATGTCATTAGCCCTTGGGGAAATTCAAATCAAAATGAAACATCACACCAATGAGGATAGCGATAATCAAAAAAGGTAACAAGTAGTAGCAAGAATGGAAAGAAATTGAAACCTTCAAACATCACATTTCACATACATATGCCACAAAGCAGTAAGGTATAATTTAGAAAGCCCACAACAGATACATTTCTCATGTAATCAAAAATTTATACCCACTAACAACTTCAAAACCACACTAATTTAAAAGGACTCTGGAAGTATGTAGCAGTAAAGTCTGAATGAAAAAAAGGTGATCTCAAGTTGTCTGGCCTGAGTTACACATGCCCACCCGGAAGCAGAATCAACCCCTGCTCAATTCCAGGGTGAGAGCTCTCAAAGGCCTCACTTTTTAACAGTGTCAAACAATCTGGAAGACTAGAATTTTTATGTATTAGCAATGAATTCAGAAGATTTGCAAGCACCTAGAAAGCCACCAGCTTGAAACCTCCAAGGATAAATTTAAACTTTATAATACTTATGCCTGTGTCTCTAGTAATAATGTTTATTTGCTTCAGAGTAGAAAATTAGCTACTGATTTTAGATTCCTTAAGGGCCTTCCACACTGATTTTGACATACAGTAATACTCACGCCCTCTAGCAGTGGAACAGGAGGACTACACGCTCCCATCAGGGCCTGCCGCAGAAACGCATCCCAATCAGAGACTTTATCTCTGATGCCTAGATGAGGGAAGAAATGACATTACTCAGTGTCAGCCACAGAGCACAAGGAAATCTGATACTTGGAAATGGCTCAGAGGTATGCTGCTCATTTTCAGATCTAAAAGTTCAACATACTGTTTTTTTGGGTGCATGAAAAGACAAGATAAAACAAAACAATTCTTCAGACTTTAGTAACAGTTGTATACAAAACAACTCTGTTACCACCATTTTAGCCAAAATGTACGTTTTATCTTTATAGGAAAATGTCAAACATACATAAAAAGTACAGAAAAAGGTAAAATGAGTCCTCATGTACCATCATGCTTAAACACATGTCACCTCACAGCCAGTCTGTTTCATCTACAGCAGGAATCAGCAAGCTACCTCCTGGGAGCTAAATCTGGCCTGTTATCTATTTTTGTAAATAAAACTGAACTGGAACACAGCCAAGCCAGTTTGTTTATGTACTGTCTGTGCTGCCTTCACACTACAAAGGTAGACATGGGCAGCTGTAATACAGACCATACGACCCACAAACCTGAAACATTTATATCTGGCCTTTTATAGATAATCTGTAAACCCTGGCCTATAACCTCACAAATATTATTCTCACTCCATCAACAATTACCTAGAAAACAATTCTAAGTATCATATAATATATAGTCCAGTACATATTTCTAGAAGTAAATAACTTTTTATGTATCCAGAACAGTATTGTAACCTTTAAAATGTTAATAATTCCTTAATGCCAAATCTCCAGCTCATGTTCAACTTTTTTCAATTGTCTCATAGTTTTAAAAAATTTATTCGATCAAATCAGGATCCAAAATTAAATCTATACATTGTAAATGGTTGCTCATCTAAAGTACCTATAATTTGTAGGTTCTTTTTCCTCCCTCTGGAGTCCCCTTCTTGCAGCACGAGTGACTCAGCCTTTATTCTAAATAGTTTTCAGAGTCTGTTTTCATAAGCTGCCTCTCAGTGGCAACCAGCTGTTCCACTGTCATATATACTTTTTTTTAGGAGTAGTATATATTGAGAGAAAGAAAACTTCCATTGAGAGACAGAAGGGTTCCAAGTGGGTTGCCAAATGTCACCTATGCTTTAGAGACAGGTGCTCAATCAAACTTGGATTAGGTATTTTTTGAAAGGAATTATATCCTCCCATCAACAAGTAAATAAGGTCTGGTTGTCTGTTCTTTGTGACACTAGATGGAATGAAGGCAAAAAATGGAGAGAGTCTATTACTCTATTTACTAACCAAAATACTTCTCAAACTTCTCTTCTTCAACTTTTTGATTATTTTAAAGCAGGGCTCACAAAACCTTTAAAATAACCAGTTGGTTCCTTGGCATCTTCCAAGGCCAGCAATAATTTCACTATGAAATCATAACTTAAAACACATGTATTTGACTGTAGTCAATCTGAATTTTTTTTACTTCTAATAGAAAAGTAAAATCATCATTTATTGATGTTATTAAGTTATTGATTTATTGATGCCCTTCAATCTGTCATTTTGTTAACTGTCAGATACATTGTTTGTACAGTTTCACTGTTATCCATTCTACTTGGATATATAATTTCACTTTTTAAATCTTTAAGTAGAGAGGTTTATATTTTCTACTGCTTACCTTTATACTAATACCTTTGTGTAATATTTTTAGCCTTCTATTTTTGGGCTATTTTCTTTTTGTCTCTAAACAATACTGAACTTAGGCAACCTCTTTTTGTCCTTCTCATTCAGCACTTCATTCTGGGTAATGTCATTTTACTGCCAGTTAATTCTAACAAAAAATTAGTTAAATTACATAGCAAACATGATTTTTAAGAGGCAATAAGCAGGCGTGTGCCAGTACTCACTCACATGTTCTCCTCTGCTGCGTCCCTTCCTTAAGAGCCTATGCCGACACTGCCAGAGCAGCTCCATGCACTGCCGTGTGCCTACATAATCCTCACTTAGTCTTACTCAACTTTCACACTGACATGTGATGTTTCTTGCAGTTCTTATACTCATTTGCTTCCCTATATATGACAAGCTTTTTTAGTATGTAATTTGAATTCTTTTATTTTAATAGTTTATTTAAATTAGTTACAGTATTTTGTTTCATTGTGTTGGTTTTCTTCTTTAAGGATTTCTACTTTATGTATCATAAATTTTATGTATCATTGTAAATCTGTCTATATAATTTTCTCCAAGTCTTTTTGTTTTCCCAGTTTTTAATTTCAAAACGTTTTCCCTTTCTTCATCTTCCAGATAGTGTCCGTGGTGATTTATCCCTGTGTTCATCTGAATTAAGTTTTTATGTCTAGGGCTGGGGATTTAGTTCAGCGGCATAAGCACCTGCCTTGCAAGCAGGCGGTCGTGAGTTCGATCCCCAGTACCGATTAAAAAATAAAGAAAGTCCCACACTATCAGCCTAGCCCAGCCTGTTTAGCTGCCGCGCCTGGCCATAGGTCTGCAGAGGAGGAGCTGGGCAGATCTGGGGTGCCCTCACCGGCCTCTCTGCGTGTCTGGAGGACTCTGGATATCTCCGCCCAGACTGCTGGAGTTCCCCCAGGCTTCCAGGTGCAGTGAAGGGGAGAGGTGGGTTTGAGGCTTCCACATCAGCCTCCCCATTCCGCCTTCACTTGGAGACCAGCTGAGCTCCCGATAGGTGGGCTGGCCCACACTACCAGCCTAGCCCAGCCTGTTTAGCTGCCGCGCCTGGCCATAGGTCTGCAGAGGAGGAGCTGGGCAGATCTGGGGTGCCCTCACCGGCCTCTCTGCGTGTCTGGAGGACTCTGGATATCTCGGCAACCAGGGAGGGTCCACAGGTTCCTGAAGCACTGCGGCCTGTGGTGAGTACCCTAACCCGGCTGCGATTGAAGAACTGTGGAGCTTCCAAGGGGCAGGTGGGCGCACAGTGTCCCTGAGGCCCAGCTTGTCTGGAACTGCGGAGTTCTGAGCAGGCAGAGGAGGGCCACTGGTTCTGTAGGCCCAATGGCTTGGGGTAGCGCGGTGCCAGAGTCTCAGTAGCTCCAAACATAGAAGGGGATTTTCAACAGATCCTGAGGAAGCTTTCAAATAACACTTGAAACACAGAAATATAGGAAAATGACAAAACGAAAGACCAAATTACAACCTCAAACCTCCAGCCCATCTCAAGAAACCCTAGGAGCGATGTATATGGAAGAAAATATATCCCATCCACCTCATATATCGGACACAATAGCCACTGAAATTGACAAGCAACTCCAGGAAGCTTTAAAGAAATTCAAACTCGAAATAATCTCCCAGATAAAAGAAGAAATGATAAAAGAAATGAAAGAGATTCTAAATATATCTAAAGAAAACACAGATAAAAAATTGGAGGAACTAAACAAAAAGATAGAATCCCTAGACGAGCAATATAAGAAACAAACAGAATACATAATGCAGATGCACAGAGATATACAGGAAATAAAAAACTCCACTAAAAGTTGTAAAAACCGCCTTAATGAAAGTGAAGATAGAATTTCAGACCTTGAAGACAGGATTGCAGCTAGTGAACAGGAAAGGAAAGATCTTTTGAAAATAACAAGGAATCAGGAAACAACAATTCAACAACTGCAAGACGATGCAAAGAAGAATAACATAAGAATGATAGGGATTAATGAAAGAGAGGGAGACAACATGAAGGATGTCAGGAGGATATTTAGAGAAGTAATAGCTGAAAATTTCCCAAGCATGAGAGCAGAAACTGACATCAGGATCAGTGAAGCATATAGAACTCCAAACAGTCATAACCAAAATAAAACTACACCCAGACATATAATAATCACCATCCCAGAAATCCAACACAAGAATAGATTATTAAAAGCTGTCAGAGAGAAAAGACAGATCACTTATAAAGGAAAACCTATCAGAATCACAGCAGACTTCTCAGCACAAACGATAAAGTCAAGAAGAGCATGGAGTGAAGTATTCCAGATCCTAAAGCAAAATGATTTCCAACCAAGACTGATATATCCTGCAAAACTATCATTCAAAATAGATGGTGCAATACGATACTTCCATGACAAAAGAACAGCTGAAGAACTTCATGAACACCAAACCAACCCTGCAAAAAATATTGAAAGACAGTTTAGATACACAAAGGAAAAAACCACTAAGCAAAGCAAATAATTAAACAGAACAGAAAGATAAAGATGCAACAGCAGAGAGATAACATTCCTACAATTAACCAGCATTTAACAGTAATAACCATTAATGTAAATGGTCTCAATGCACCAATCAAAAGAAACAGACTAGCAGAATGGATCAAGAAACAAAATCCAACCATATGCTGTTTACAGGAAACCCATCTAACCCAGAAGGATACTCACAGACTGAAAGTCAAAGGATGGAAAACAATTCTTCATGCAGCAGGAATCCAAAAAAAGGCAGGAGTAGCCATTCTGTTTGCAGACAACATGAACTTTAAACCAACAATGACCATAAAGGACAAAGAAGGTCACTACATACTCGTAAGGGGAAAACTCCAAGAGGAAGAGATAACTATCTTAAATATATACGCACCAAACTCCAGAGCACCCAGTTATATAAAACAATTATTAACAGAAATTAAAACTCAAATTATCAGTAACACAATTGTAACAGGAGACCTTAATACACCACTGACACCAAGGGACAGATCAACCAGACAGAAAATGAGCAAAGAAATAACAGAACTGAATCACACCTGTGAACAAATGGGTTTGATAGACATATACAGAATGTTCCACCCAACAACATCAGAATACACATTCTTCTCAGCAGTACATGGATCATTTTCTAAAATAGACCATATATTAGCTCACAGAACATATTTAAGCAAATGCAAAAAAGTTGAAATCATCCCTTGCATATTATCGGATCATAGCGCTCTGAAATTAGAAATTAATGACAAAAGATACTGCAAAAATTCCGCAAGCACATGGAAACTAAATAACACACTCTTGAGTAATCAGTGGGTCACAGAAGAAATTAAAGAAGAAATTAAACAATACCTAAAAGAAAATGAAAATGCAGATACAACTTACCGGAATCTGTGGGATGCAATGAAAGCTGTTCTGAGAGGAAAATTTATTGCACTGAGTTCCCACATCAGGAAAACAGAACGAATACAAATAAATAACTTGATGCTACACCTCAAACAGCTAGAAAAAGAAGAGCAAGTCAAGCCCAAAGCCAAAAGAAGAGAGGAAATTATAAACATCAGAGCAGAAATCAATGCAATAGAGACTAAGAAAACAATCCAAAGAATCAACGAATCAAAGAGTTGGTTCTTTGAAAGAATAAATAAAATCGATAAGCCCCTAGCCAACCTTATTAAAAAAAGGGAAGAAAAAGCTCAAATTCATGCAATAAGAAATGAAAAAGGAGAAATCACTACAGACCCAATAGAAATACAGAGGATCATCAACACCTATTTCGAAAACCTCTACTCTCAAAAGTTTGATAACACAGAAGAAATAGACAGATTCTTAGAAGCATACGAAGTACCAAAGCTAGATCAAGAGGATATAAAACTGTTGAATAACCCAATCTCTGCTAATGAACTTGAAAATGTAATTAAGTCCTTACCCACCAAGAAGAGCCCAGGCCCAGATGGATTCACTGCAGAATTCTACAAGAAATATACAGAAGACCTAATGCCGACACTCCTCAAACTATTCAATGAAATTGAAAGGGAAGCAATCCTTCCTAAATCATTCCTGGAAGCAAATATTACTCTAGTACCAAAACCTGAGAAAGACCCAACTATAAAAGAGAACTATAGACCGATCTCCCTAATGAACACAGATGCAAAAATCCTCAATAAAATATTGGCAAATAGGATCCAGCAAATCATCAAGAAGATTATACACCATGACCAAGTGGGATTCATCCCAGGAATGCAAGGATGGTTCAACATACGCAAATCAATAAATGTAATCCACCATATCAATAAAGCCAAAAATAAGAATCACATGATCATTTCTATAGATGCAGAAAAAGCCTTCGATAAGGTCCAACACTTATTCATGATAAGAACTTTACAGAAAATTGGAATAAATGGTCTTTACCTCAATATAATAAAGGCCATTTATGACAAACCAACAGCCAGCATCATACTAAATGGCCAAAAATTGAAAGCCTTTACTTTAAAATCGGGCACAAGACAAGGATGTCCTTTATCACCACTCCTATTTAATATAGTACTGGAAATACTAGCCAGAGCAATTAGGCAAGAAAGAGAAATAAAAGGGGTAAAGATAGGAAAAGAAGAAGTTAAATTATCATTGTTTGCAGATGACATGATACTCTACATAGAAGACCCCCTAAACTCCATTGAAATACTCTTAGATACAATAAATAAATTCAGTAATGTGGCTGGATACAAAATCAATACTCAGAAATCAATAGCATTCCTATACACGAACAACAAAATTACAGAGAGGGAAATAAGAGAAACTGGACTATTCACATTAGCAAGCAAAAAAATGAAATATTTAGGAATTACTCTTACGAAAGAAGTGAAAGACTTATACAGTGAAAATTATAATACACTGAAAAAGGAAATTGAAGATGATCTCAGAAAATGGAAAGACATCCCTTGCTCATGGATAGGAAGAACATTGTGAAAATGGCCATTCTCCCAAAACTGTTATACAGATTCAATGCAATCCCAATAGGAATACCATCAACATACCTTATAGATCTAGAGAAATCACTCCTAAATTTCATCTGGAACCAGAAGAGACCTAGAATCGCAAAGGCAATTCTAAGCAGCAAAGACAAAGCAGGAGGCATCACAATCCCTGACTTGAAGTTATACTACAAAGCAACAGTAGTAAAATCAACATGGTATTGGAATCAAAACAGAGCCGAAGATCAGTGGAATAGATTAGAAGATACAACCACAACTACGAACACACTCAACCACCTTATCTTTGATAAAGGAGCCAAGCAGGTTCACTGGAAGAACGACAGTCTCTTTAATAAATGGTGCTGGAAAAACTGGCTCTCCATTTGCCGAAAACTAAAGCTAGACCCATGTCTATCACCATGTACTAAATTAAAATCTAAATGGGTCAAAGATCTGAATATTAAAACAGAAACACTAAATCTATTGGAAGACAAATTAGGTAGAAACCTTGGAGACATAGGAGTAGGTAAAGAATTCATGAACAGGACTCAAACCGCACGGGAAATACTTCCCAGAATCAATAACTGGGACCACTTCTTATTAAAAAGTTTCTGCATGTCAAAAGAAATCTCCAGCATAGTGAAAAGAAAACCCACAAACTGGGAAAAGATTTTAGTGAACTCTCAGACAAGGGCCTCTTGTCTAAAACATATAAAGAATTAAAGAAACTCAGACCTCCAAAATTCAAAGATCCAATCCAAAAATGGGCATCTGAGATGAATACGCAATTCTCAGATGAAGAAATGCAAATGGCAAATAAATACATGAAAAAATGCTCATCATCATTGGTCATTAGAGAAATGCAAATTAAAACCACACTGAGATACCATCTCACTCCTGAAAGAATGGCCAGGATCAAGAAAACCGACAACAAATGCTGGAGAGGCTGTGGGAAAAAAGGAACTCTCCTGCACTGCTGGTGGGAGTGTAGACTGGTACAGCCTTTGTAGAGATCTGTCTGGAGATTTCTCAAAAAGTTGGGACTGGAAATCCCATTTATTCCAGCTATTCCACTTCTAGGCATATTCCCAGAAGAACTGAAAGCATCATACCACAGTGATATATGTGCACCTATGTTTATAGCAGCACAATTTGTAATCGCCAGATCTTGGAAACAACCCAAGTGTCCATCAACTGAGGAATGGATAAAAAAGTTGTGGTATTTCTATACAATGGAGTATTATTCAGCTATAAAGAAGGATCACATTGAGATATTTGTCAATAAATGGGCGCAGCTTGAGACCATACTCGTAAGTGAAATAAATCAATCTCGCATGTGTGAATACCGAATAGTTTCCCTAATGTAAGTAATGATTCAAATATATAAAAGTATGTGGTAATCATGATTCCCCATTAGGTGGCCTTGGAGCCTTATAAAGTTTTCACTCATTAATTAGAAAGGCTTTATTCTGGGCTTCTTGATATGAAAATATTCGAAGCTAGAGTATATGAAGTTTTATCCAAATATTTCAAGGAAAAAGACACTATGGTAACTACTATTAAGTCAGGTTATATGGTGGTGAAATACTCGGTTGTTGAAACAGTCATGCTGTGACCTCTATTGTTATATTGTTATGTCCTGTTTTATCTCAATCTCCCCCTTATTGTTTTAAAAAAATTATTTAGTCATTTCTTATGTTTGTCTTAATTAAAGAAAAAATTCAAAAAATTAGGATATATAAATAGTAACTCTTTTTGATTTCCTATTAACTTGTTTTGAAGTCCTGTAGTACTCCCACGATCTTGTTTTGACTGATTAGACTCTGTTCCATTCTATATGGTAGTATCAAGTTTGAAGACATAGGCAACTACTTTGAAGAAAATAAGATTCACTAAGATACCCATTCTGGTTTGACTATTGTCTTCTTTGGAAGTCCTGTAATGTTTACAATGCCTAAGTTTTACTGGTCTTGTTCTCTACTGTTTTGTCCAACTTTATAATATCTAATGAGATAGACAATTCTTTTTAAGGAAACAAGGGACAACGTTGATAACCATTGTTGATAAACTTATACTCTGTTCTACACCATGTGCTATGTCTATCCTTGGTATTGACTGACAGCTTTGTTTTGCCATATTTGACTGTATTCTTTCCCCCCGCAAAAAAGTAATAAGCACTAAGGAGTAATAAAATCCAAAATGTGTAAATTTTGTTGTAAAAAAGAGAGGGAAAAAAAAAAGAAAAAGAGCTCTAATGGATATAACAGCAAGTGTGTTTAGGGGTGTTAAATAGCTGACTATATCAATGTTTTTGGATCATTGAACACAGCTGTTTGCAGTCTCCCTGTTTGAATGTCCACCTTGTATTCTTTGATACTGTGATTTGAGGAACTATTTTCAAGATGATAATATGTAATCTACTAACAGGTGACTTCTTACTGTTATGGTTTTTTTTTGTTTGTTTTGTTTTTGTTTTGTTTTGTTTTGTTTTTTTGTAGTTCTGTATTACGTGTACCCTTACACCGCTTTGGTTTGTTTTGTGTTTTTCTCTTTTTCCTCTTAAATTAAAAAAAAAAAAGAAAGAAAGAAAGAAAGTTTTTTTTTTCTTTTTTCCTTTTTATTGGTACCAGGGATCGAACTCACGACTGCCTGCTTGCGAGGCAGGTGCTTATGCTGCTGAGCTAAATCCCTAGTCCCTATTTCCTTATACTTTTAGGATGAAATAGTGGGCGGGGTAGTTCTGTGTTTGTAGGGTTTCCCCTAGAGCTTCCTAAAAATCCATCCCCACTCAGGACCATAATATCAGATCTTAAGCTTCATTTCCAAATACCATCCTTCACTAAAAGAAATGAGGACTTCTTGAGGAAATGGTTGACTTCAGAGTTGAGACAGAAAACCTTTCTGAGCTGCAAAGTCTGATATTGATTGTTCAAAGAATGAAGAAGACATTATCAAAAAGACATTAGCCAATTTGAAGGAGTTCCTATTCACTGAATCTAGGACAGTTTCATATCAAAACAAATGAGACTAAAAAATGAGATTATAACCCACTGAATAAAACACAATTATAAGTGTACACTGAATCACAACACACACACACACATACACACACACACAGAATCTGCCCCCAAAATGGATACAATGCATACATACTTCAGAAAAAGAAAAATATCATGTTTTTTCAACACATGGTATTACCCTCCTACAAGGGACCCTAAAGGATGTCATACATCAGAGAAAACCCAGTACACTGCCAGCCCTTAGAGAAGAAACTGAAAATGCATGTGCAATAATCTCAAAGACCACGATTACTCAAGCACTACTTTGCTATATTAGTCAGTGTTTGGAAACTAATGACCACCACACTGAGCACCTCTGGTAATTGTAGAGGCCAAAGATAACTTGTATTAATCTCAGCTGCCTCAATAAATTTAGTATTAAAATATTCATACAAATTTTTCTATACATGTTCAATTAAGAAATGTAAACATTAGAAAAACAGTACTTGGCAGCCAGTAGAATAATACTATTTCAGATAAAATCTATAAATTGATGCTAAAAATAGTAGGGTAAAGTTTGAAAAGTAATACAGTATGTTCATAACATCAAAGAATCTTCCCATAAGATACTCCAATATAAAAGGGTGGAAGAACTTGACAGTGGAAAACCTGACATATACCACCTTAATCAAGTGATGAAAGTTTATATCAGTAATTCAACAAATTGAATATATGCATCTCTTAATAGGATACAATACTGTATTGTGTAAAGGACACAATTTCTCTTATTTTTCCTATAAAAAGGACATAATCTAATTCTAAGGAAACATATGACAAACCCAAGTTGGAGATGACTCTACAGAATAACTTGCCTGTACACTTCAAAAATGTTAAGACAGAAACCAAGCAACCTGCTTGCCTCCCTGGTAAGCAGCTGTGAGCCTATGGCATGCAGGCTGAATATCAAATATTCCATCCCATCCCACCCTCCCACACCACCCCGGTAGCAAAAGAAATAGCAGAAGGGGATTTCCTTCTACCCTCTCTCTGAAGGCAAACATGGTTATCACTCTTTTGCTTTTTTCTGATTAATGGTATTGCTCTACTCAGTATTCTGTTTTGATAAGTTCTGTAATGTTCTGTATTTGGTTTGATTTTGCTACATATGAGTGAAAGAACAACTATTGTGAAGATAACGAGATATATTATGGCACCTATAACTGTTATCCCAGTAACCCTGTTGTGACATTCTGTACCAATTCACTGCACTGTCTCAATTGGCTTTGTTCTGTCTTGTTCTGTTGTACTTTACTACCTTCAAAATATTAAAAAAAATTTTTTTTTAAATGTTAAGACAAAGATTAAAAAAACTGAGGAGAAATGACAACTAGACACTATGTGATCCTAGACTAGATCCTGAATCAGGGACAGACACAGGACATACAAAACATTCCTAGGACAAAGACGTAATGAATACTATAGAAAAAACTGGCCTATATGTTTCAAAATACCAAGGCCATAAAAGACCAAGCCTGAGGAAGTATTCAGATTAATAAGGAAACTTATTTATGAGACAACAACTGAATGCTGCATATAATCTAGGATTTTCTTATACAAAGGTTATTGGGACAAATCGTACAAATTATCTGTAGACTGAATAATAGAATTGCATCAGTTACTGCCTGTTTTTGACATTTTTATGGTATTAACGAGTGCCATGTGTTACAGATACATTACGGGACTTATGAGTAAAAGGGCAGCATGTCTAAAAGTGATTCTCATCCAGTTTGCTAACAGCATGCGTGGGCAGAGGAGAAAGGACAAAGCCAATGTGCTAAAATGTCAACATTTGGAGAAACTTAGCAAAAAGACTCCAAGAATTTTCTATACTGTTCTTACAACTTTCTTGTAAACCTAAAATTATTTCAAAGTAAGAAGAAAAATGCTGATTTTCTATTATTTTGTTTTGAAGTCCTATATTGCTTTCATTGTTCTGTTTTAATTTGCTTTATTTTTGTTTGGGTTTATTATCTTTTACACACACACACACACACACACACACATACACACACACGCTCTGTCACTTTTTTCTTTCTTTTGCCTTTATTGTTTTTCTCCTATTTAATTTGTGTTCTAGAGTTTCTTACTGGAATGAACCTTTAGTTGGTTCATTTTAAGAGTTCATAGTTCCAGACTGCTTAGTAGCAAGAAGAAATAGGCCAATAAAAATAAAAAGAGCACCAACAGCACATTGGCCCAGTGTTCTAAAAAACAAACTTACATGTCCCAAACTCAGAGAACTTCACAGTCATATAGGATCAGAAGCAACCAGTGTTCGCTACGAGCATCATAAAAACCTGAGCTTTTAGGGAGAAAATTTTAAAAGACAGAGAAATGTGCATGATTTCTTATAAATATTTTCATTCGAAATGAAAATCTAAAAGTGTTTAGTAAACCTATGTGGGTGGAGACTGAAAACTTCAGGGCTGAACAATCAAAACTCTTACAATAATATCGTTTCGTGTCTCAAATGTATTTTATTACCTTCTGGGGCTTCCAGGGTCTTCTTATTCTGCTCACACCACCCAATGGGGTAGAGATTGGCTTTCCTAATGTCATACCAGAAGTCTGCCCTCCGATCCTCCCCGTAGCCCTCGTAGCGGAGGAGAAGCAACTGCTCACAGGTGGTAATGATGGTGGCAACCCAATAGGTTTCAGGGTTTGTTCTCACAGCCACCTCCAACTTCATCCCAGGAGCAAATCCATTCTGTAAACGAATGTCCACCTAAACATGGAAACTATTATTAGGCACAAGGGAAGTACCATAGGTATTTCTCTGCCTAGCACTGAGAGAACATGGGAAGAGTACAGCTTTAGGGACTGAATCTAGGGCCTTGCCACACTAGACAAGCATTCTATCACCAAGATACATCCACAGCCTATTGTATTTTGAGACAAAGTCTCACTAATTTACCCAGGTTAGCCTTGAAGTTGCAATCCTTCTGCCTCTGCCTCCCAAGTAGCTGACATTGTAGGCCTGTGCTGCCATAATGGCTCAGTATTCTTTTAGTCCTGAAGCACTAAATGCAATAAAACCTTAAGAAAATCCTGAGAAAGTCCCATTGTAACTCACAGGGTCAATCCAAACAAACCACAGAAATAAAAATGACCCTTCATCTGACAAAAGAAGGAAATCAGTATTTCACCAAAGTAGTCTATTATGATTATAGAAAATTCTTTCTATGAAGTATGTACATTGCTAACTACGGGGGATCTCCTTCTGAAGGTGGTAGCGACTGTTATTCCCTATTATCTTGCTTTAAAATCCTGTATTATTGTTTTGTTTGATTTTATTATATCTGATGGTCTGGCCAGCTGTTTTCAAGTTAACAGGCATTATGGTAGCCACTGTTGATTTCCTGTTACTTTGTTTTGTAGCCCTTCATCATTTTCACTATTTTGTTTTGAATGGCTTTACTGTTTTTTAAAAAGTATGTATATTAGTAAATGCTCCCTATTTTAACAGCCTTCAACACTGTGTTTGCAAGAGTGATTTCTCGATCATTCATCAGAAAATCTATGAAACTAGAATAAGGAATGGTCAAATATAACCCATGATGGTGACAAATTAGCATAATATATACTAAATTGGGGAGCTATACTTCATAGTGTCCCCAAAATGGTCTGTTTCTACCAGTTATTTTATTTGATTTTGTAGCAAGAATCAAACTCAAGACCTTGCACTTGACAGGCCTGTGTCACTGAGTTACATCCCCAGGCCCCTACGAGTTACCCTTAAATAGTAATGTTCCCCTTTTCTCTCTCAGAGCTGTTCTAGCTCAGGTAAAGTATTATATGGTGATAAAGATAGGAAATAGAAATTCTGAAATTATCTTATGTGTGTATAAACCACTTTGATTTCTTCTCTTGGGATATACCTCAATTACTTGGCCAATTTTTTTTCATTCAGTTTATATTTTGGATCCCAGTTCTATAAAGGTTATTTGTGTCACAAGTATCTTCTCATTTTCATGCTGACATCTTTTGATGAACAGAGCTCTTTTAATTTAATGCAGTCTAACATCAATATCTGACATGTAGGGCAGCCAGTCTTTATATTTCATTAAGTGTGTCCAGCTACTTATGGACCTTGATCTATCCATATAAACTTCAGAATCAGCTACCTCAAATGGGGATGTGTGTGCAGTTTGATTTGGGTTGCAGTAAATCCGCAGACTTACTTGTTAAGAATGAACTATTTACAGGAATGAATATATTATAAACAAAGTATATTCTCCTTCATATATATGGGCCTTTAATTTAGTTTTCTTTTGAGTTTTCTTCCATGATCCATGTGTTACTTAGAATTTTGCTGTTTAACCTCCATGTATATGGAGATTTTTAACGTTTTTGTTATTGATTTCTAGTTTAATTCCACTGTTGTCTGAGAGCAAGTATTGTATGATTTCTATTAAATTTGCTATAATGTGTCTTGTGACCTAGAATGTGGTCACTGTGAATGCTTCATGTGCGTCTGCTATTGGATGAGGTATTCTATAGATGTTCATTTATCCAGTTGACTGATACTATTTTTAAACTGTGTTCTTACTGATTTTTTGCCTAAGAATTTGTGCATTTCTGATGGAAGTGGTGCTGAATCTTTCAACTATAGTATTGGATGTACTTCTATGAATTCTTGAAGCTCTGTTGTTGGGTACACACATGTTCATTGTTATGTCTTCTTACAGAATTGACCTCTTTATTATTATATCTTTCTTTATTCCTGATAACTGCTGCCTGAAATTAACAGAGTACTCCCATTTCCTTCTGATTGGTGTTGGCAAGCCATATTTACTTTCACAAGCTCTCTTGTTTTATGACACACTGAGACAGCTAACATTCAAACTCACTGTTGACATAGCTGGATAACTATTAACCATAGGATGGGCATGGTGGTACCTCCTTCCAATCCCAGGTACTGAGCAGGCTGAGGCATGCACAACATCTAGGGTTCAATCTTCAGCGCAAGTGCACATGGCATGCACACATGCACATGTATGCGCACACACTAAACAACAACAAAAAGGCCTACTATTTACCTTCTTTTATTGGGAAAAGGGATACTGCAGACTGAACCCAATCCATCAGACTAAATAACATCCTTACTCTTCTTACGTTTTATTTTTGAGACAAAAAAAATATTATATATATATATATATATATATATATAATAACACAATAAATATTATTTGTTAGTCCTAAATAAAAAGTATTGTATTTTTACTTCTAAATAAATCATCACCTTACTTTATTTAGAGGACAGTGTCTTTCTAAATTGCCCAGGCTGGTCTTGAACTTGTAGTGATCCTTTTGTCTCAGCCTCCTAGTTAGCTGCTCAGCTAATCTTAAGAGATTTTTGTAACTAGATTTACTTTGCAAGAAATAGTAAAAGAAATTCTTTATAAATAAGGAAAACTGGCCAGGTGTGGTGGCATACATCTGTAATTCTAGCACTTGGGAGGCTGAGATAGAACAATTGCTACAAGTTTGAGGACAGTCTAAGCTACACTGTGAGTTCAAGACCAGCCAGAACTACACAGCAAAATCCTGTCTCAAAAAAGGGGAAAAAAAGAAAAAGAAGGAAAATTATATTCGGATTTAAATTGAAAAGGAAGAGGATTAAAAGAAGGTATAAAAGGAATAAAAGAAGAAATAAAAGGAATAACAAAATAAATTTTCTTATTGTCTAAATTCTTAAGTCTAAATTGACTTTAAAAGATTAGTTTGTTTAAAATAACAATAGCAATAAAATATTTTTTGACTATAGCTTGTAAGTATCATATTATATGAATGACAGCAATGTTACAAAGGACAGACATATGGAAGGATTGAGATTACTTCAGTAAAGGAATTTGTACTGCTTATAATATGAAAGTGCTATTTTTAAAACACTTTGACTGATTCTAAATAAACACTGTGAATTCAAGAACTACTAAAAAATTTTTGTAGAAGTATAATGATATGCTAAGAGTACTATGCTAACTGAAATAAGACCAAAAAATGAAATACGATTGTACTATGTGAGGTATACAGAACACAGAATCGATGTTAGCAGGGACTACAAAAAGCTGGGGAAGTGGGAAGTTACTGTTTAATGCTACTTTCTTTTTGATAAACTGCATGTAGTTGCACTGAATGTATTTACTGCTGCTGAACTAAAAAATGACTTAAATGGTCAATTTTATGTATATTATAACAAATAGTTTATGATGTAGTGATTGAAAGGTTTCCAATACATTTCTTTACATATACAGTCTACTTACAAACAACATTTTACCCTTCATGTACTATATAAAGATCTTAACAACCCTATACTCCCAAATCTTCTCTTCACTGCTTGTACTGTTATAGTTACTGATATTATATAAACACATTTTTACTATTTTTGCTTCAGAGGTCTCTCTTACAGACACTGAACTTAAGAAAAAAATGAGCTTTATATATCTTACATATATGCCCTTCCTCACCATCTTTTAAGTTTCTTTGTAAAGATTCAGGTATCTATCTTACATCAAATTTTTCCATCTTTAACTTTTAATTTGTAATGATTTCTCTTTAATGTTTGCATTCTTGGAAAAAAGTATTTCTGCTTCACTTTTGGATGGAATTCTTGGTGGATGCAAAATTCTGAGTTGACCAGCTTTTTGTGTTCTTTTTTCTTTCAACATTTTTAAGATCATACTCTGTTATTTTCTGGGTTAGTTTTTGAAGATTTTGCTGTAGTTTTTTGTTCTTCTACTTGCAGTATGTCTTTACTTCTTAGATAGTCTTCTAGATTTTCTTTCTTTGGTTTCATAGTTTGGTATGATGTGTCCGGGTTGGTTCTATCTATTTAGTATTTTTTGATTTACATTCCCTGAGCTGCTAGATCTCTGCTGTGTTAGCTTTTTCCCTACTGAAACTGTCATTATGTTTCCAAATATGTTTTCCTCACTCTCTTTCCACCCTCCTAGACTCCAGTTACAAACTCATACAACTGCACAGTATCTCATAGCTGTTGGGTGTTCTGTCTTGTTCTACCCCCTTCTGATCTCCCACAGTCTTTTCCTTAGTTGTCAAGCCTATCGATGAGCCTGAAAAAGGTATTTGTCAACTTTCATTATGTTTTCATTTGTATTATTTTCACTTCATTCTTTCTAATAGTTTTCATCTCTGCTAATACTCTTTTTCTGTTTGTTCATGTTCTCTGCTGTGCTAAGGCCTTTAACATTTAATCACAGTTATTTAAAATCCCATCTGATAGCTCCAACATCTGGGCCATATGAGTCTGGTCTGTTGATTGCTGTCTCTTAATGGTTTGTTATTTTTCTCTTGCTTCTTTATGTACCCTATAATTTTTGGTTGAAAACAAAACATCAGGCCAGGTATTTAGCTCAGTGGTATAAATGCCTGCCTGGCAAGCACAAGGTCATGAGTTTGATCCCCAGTAAAATTAAAAAAAGAAAAAGAATTTAAGAAAACAAAACATCATAGAACAACAGATATTTAGGCAAATAACAATTATTCCTAGAAATGGGCATGTTTCTTCTTAGGCCTTTAGTTCAAGGAAGAAGATGAAGTTAATCTAGTTAGCTGTGGAGCTGGGTCTGGAGTTTGCTGTTGCTATGTTTATGCACATACATCACAGATTTCAAATTCCTATAGCATCATTAAGTATTTAGGGTATAGGCTCGTTTGCCAAAGGGCTCTTTTTGTCAATGCCTCTGCTCCACTCTCAGACTTAGATCTTTATGACTGCACAAAGAGAATGTCTCTTCATAAGCTTACCTTCCCCTAAGGTTATACGAGCTGGTGGTGAGAATAAGCTGAAGAGAACCACTCTGAAGATTCAACCTCAGTTGTAAGCTGAACTTTATTTTATTTTATTTTATTTTGGTCTTTTTATCGGTACCAGGGATCGAACTCACAACTGCCTGCTTGCAAGGCAAGCGCTTATGCCGCTGAGCTAAATCCCCAGCCCCTGTAAGCTGAACTTTAGTCTGTGTCCCAGGGCCTTGCAGGGACTCCTAATGCTTCAGCATGTGTTTCTAGACATCCCTCTGGAACGAAAGGGTTTTTTTGTTTTTGTTTTTGTTTTTTCTGTTTTTCCTCAGGCTGCTACAGACTTTCACCTGTTTCTCAGGATTGATAGGGTTTGCATTCCTTTCTTTAACAGCTGTAAAACCAATGTTGTTTTATTTTGTCTAAAATACCAGTAGAATTTAGTCTCTCAAGAATCAGTGCCGTTTCTTGAACCAGAATGCGCCATTAGGAAAGCCTTTACACTCTTCAAATATGAGAGGCTGAGTGTGGTGGCTCATGCCTGTAATCCCAGCACTCAGGAGGCTGAGGCAGGAGAAGCCCTGTATTAGTGACCAGCCTAGGGTACAAAGTGAGTTCAAGGCCAGCCTGAACTGCATAGGGAAACCCTGTCTCAAAAGACAAAAACACAAACAAAATCAAATATGACTTCTCTCAATTCTTTCTTCAGTCTTGTTTTCCTTTCTCCTGTGTTCCAAACCGGATCCTATAAAAGCCTTGCCAGATGCCTGTACATTCATCTCCACTGACCTGAAGATCTAAGTTCTACCAGCTTTTTCTGTAATAAGCTATAGGTATCCCTTCTCCACGCTTGGTTTTCACTATGTGGGGTGGCCCCCTGCCATATTCTATGATTCAGGTTTACAAATATTTCCTAGAAAACAATGAAAGAGTGTGTGTTTCTCCTTTTTGTTTCGTCATTCAAAGAAGAATAAAAGTGAAATGCTTTTCTTTAATTAAAAATGACCTTTTTTTGGATACAGGATCTCGCTATGCAGTTCAGGCAGGCCTTGAATTCAGAGGTACTCCTGCCTCAGCCTCCTGAGTGCTGAGATTAGAGGCATGCATCATCATGCCCAGAAAAAAATGACATTTTTAAAACTAGAATTTAGGTATGAGGTCTTATTCTCTAATTCGAACATTATATAAAATACATATTAGAATAGGAATAAAATTAAAAACAAGAATTCAAAGGTATTACAGAACCACTAACAGGCTTTCCATGAAAAAAGAAAAAAGTAACCAAAGCACTGTACCTCTAAATTTTTATGCTCAAACTCTAGTATGACTGCATTTAGAAATGGGTCCTTTATAGAAAAGGTCTTAATCCATACAGGCTGCTACCATAAAGTATCTTAGACTGAGTCATTTACAAACAACAGCAATCTCTTGACTACCATTTTTACTAGCTGAAGAGTCTAAGATCCAGGCACTAGCAGATTCTGTGTCTGGTGAAGCTCACTGTGTACTTCACAAACAGGGATTTCTTGCTATGATTTCACATGGTGAAATAAGCAAACAAACTCTCACAGGTCTCTTTTATATAGGCAATAATTCCATTCGTGAAGGTAAAGCTCTCAGCCTTTACTCACATCTCAAAGCCCTCATGTCTTCATGTCCCCACATCATCTCTTCCTATCATCAGAAAGGTGGATCGGTTTCAACACATGAATTGTAGGCAGACACAAATACTCACATCACAGCAGATGAAGTCAGATTAAAAAGATCACAGGGTGCACCCCCAACCCAATATAAGAAGAGGCATCAGAGAACTCCCACACAAGTGCACACACATATACTTCCTGTCCCAGCCTGTTCCATGTTATGTGAAGGCACAGCAAGAAGGCTGCTATCTCCAAGCCAGGAAGCAAGATCTTATCAAAAACTGACCAAGCACACTGATCTTAAACTTTTAGTCTCCAGAAATGTGAAAAAGTAATTTATACTGTTTAAAAAACAAATCTCCAATATTTTATCACAGTAGTCCAAAGCACACAATACACAGTAATTTCAGTTACTAATTTTGCAAGTTTTAAAAAGAAATTTAGCCCAAGCTGGAGGTGCATGTATGTCATTCCAGTGGTTTGGGAGGCAGAGGCAGGAGGATCATGAGTTTGACCCCTGCTTGGGGAACTTAGGAAGATTCTGTCATAAAATAAAATAAAATAAGAAAATAGGATGGTTCTGGGAACTGAATTCTGTCCCCATCTCATTATTTTTAACTTTTGAGACAGGGTATCACTAAGTTGCTAAATTACCCAGATGAGCTTGAACTTGCCACCTTCCTGCCTTAGCCTCCCAGAGTACCCCAACTACAGCATGTGCTACTATGCCCAGCTTAGACACAAATCAGTAACTAAATTTTCGATATTTTTTTACATTCTAAATTTTTACATAGACCAAATATGCTATTCCTTGCTAAAGCACTAAGCTGGGCTGTCAAGGCATAAAGCTGGGCTGCAAAGGCCATTAATAAGACCCAATAGATGACACATTTATGCTCAATTAACATTGCTGAAATCATTTTCAGTGAGTAAACCAATGAAGTACAAGAAATTTGACAATTTTTTTTTCAGTGAGAAGGGTTTTTGTTTGTTGTTTGCTGTTTGGGGCAATCCTTCTGCTTTAGCCTTCCAAGTGTTGGGATGACAGGTATGTATCACCATGTCTGGCTATTGAAAAGTGTTTTTGACAAAAATAAAAGAATACTTGTGAAGAGTCAAAACGGTAAGTACTATTCTGAGAAGAAAAAAAAATACACAAAACCAAAAAGGATTTTAGATTATGTCAAATTTTCTTGTCACACATTTGTAAATCCAATATTTTGGGAGGCTAAGTCAGGAAGATCAGCACGAGTTCAAGGCCAATCTACACTACAAAGTAAATTCCAGGCCAATCTGAACTACATAGCGAGACCCTGTTTCAAAACACACACACACACACACACGCATGCACGCATGCATGCACATACACACACAGAATATGTCAAGTTTTCTTAATGAGCAGGAGGAAGAAAAAGAAAAAAGCACTTAAAGTTTTTCAAACACCTCAACTTAACACTATATTCTCTAGTAATTACAGTGATTAAAAGGAAAAAGATATAACCAGTGAGCAAATAATTATTTCTTACATGTTTAAATGACCCATAGGGAACTGCTGTGGACCCTGTCTCTTCTAGATAATCTTCCCAGCTTAATTCCACTTCTTCCATACCAGATCCAGCATCTGGAATTAAAAACAAAACAAAAATGGTCTCAGTTTTTAAAAAAAACTACAAAATTAGTAATCTAACAGACTTTACTTCAGGACAGGTTGTTGATTTTGTACAAAAGAATTAAGTAGTTTTTTGTTGTTTTAATGGCAAGTTCCTGTAGTTTACAGATATTAAAACCCATCAATTAGTAGTAGTTTGGTCAGCTATTACTTGCTGAGTAAATATCAAATCTGAAGTTCTCATATGAATACAATTGTTACAATCACTTTGGACTGCAATTTAGAATCCAATATTAAATATGTAGTATATTAATAGGTATCTCAAACTTAAATTTCCAACTGATGTTTTCTGAGTATTTGCCAACAAGTACCCTCATCAATATCTCAGCTCAATCCAAAAAATGTAAGTTGTTATTCTTGCTTCCCCTCCATTTCTTTCACACTTTAAATCAAACTCATTAAAAAAGTTCTGTAGTTACTATCTTTAAACATATACCTAGTCTATTTCTCACCCTACGTTCTGATGTCTCTAGCACAAGGCCTATGTACAGTCACTTTCACCTCTCACTGATACTTAAATAAGATCTAAAATCTTCAGGAAACTAAAAAGATCCTTCCTGATCTAATCCCTAGCCACCTACTCTTCAACTTTCTCCCCATCTACTCTCACCTCCTCCAGGTGATAAAGGGTTCCTTGCCACTCTTTAATCACGCACACACTGCGAAGCCTGGAAGCCTGTCTACTGTTCTCTCAGCCCCAAGACTCATCTCCCAGTGGAGATCACACCTCCATTTCACTCAAGTCTCTGCTCAAATGTTCCACCTTCAGAAAGGCCTTCCATCAGTACCCATCTAAACAGGGCTCTGCTTCCACTTTCTTCATGGTATTCATTCTTACCTATACATCTTTTACTTCCCTATTGGATCATTAACTCGATGCAGAGAGAAATTTTGCTTTGGTTTCACCTATGTCTCTGTCACTCACCCACACTCAAAATACCTGGCGTATTGAAGTCTGTATGATAAAAATACAGTAGATGTTGCTGTGAGCGCCACCCAAAGGAAAGGCAGGCTTCTAACAGCATCATGGTGTGTCCTCATTACGAGGATCTGGCACTGTGTGACTTCTGGCTCTTCTCAGAAATGAAAATGATCATGAAAGGGAAATATTTTCAAATGATTCAAGACACAGAGGCAGTCACACAGTACAACTAAAGACATTCACAGAGGACTTCCAGAACTGATACAAACAATGGCATAAGTGTGTTCAAAGCATAGGGGAATATTTTGAGGGGATGCACAGCAATGTACCTTTTAGTTTAATAAATTTTCAAAAGTTAAACATTCACTGCACTTTTCAATCACACCCTCATATATTCTCATAAAACCATGGCTGGAACAGAGCAAGTTCTCAATAATCAGTTGAGTATACTCTGGAGGACCGTGCTCCCCATGAACGCAAGAAGGCAAATATGAGTACTGTGTACTCACTACCATTCTATCTGTAATAGTAACAGACTAGAAGCAATCAGTAGTAGGAGCATAGATAAATTGTTGCAGTCAGTCAATAGAACACTGTTATGTATATAGCAGTTGAAACGAATAAGCTAGTACCAACATAAATCTCAAAAAATGTCAAGTAGAAAAGATAAGTACAGAATGAAAAACAGCTAGAAAATTTAGGCTTGAAAATAAAACTGCAGCATAATGTTTATGAATACAAGCATATTAATAAGCATAGAAAAACAAGGTTAGAAAGAATATGTATGAACTTTACCAATATTACTTTTTTGGGGAAAAAGATAGCAATATTAGAAGGAAATACTAATAGTATTGTTTTATTCTTTTTAAAAATGGAAACACATGCAAAGAAGTCTAATATTACTGATCATATGAAAATGCATATCAGAGCCACAATGAAATAGTGTCTCACACACATTCGAATGGCTATTTCAAAACAGTAGAAAATAATTAGTATCCTTGTGCACTACTGTAGGAATGTAAAACTGTAGAAAACTATATAGCAGTTTCTCAAAAACAGCTTTTTAGAAATTATCACAGGATCCAGTGATTCCACCTCTGGATACATATTCAAAAGAAATGAAAGGGACTCAAACAGGACTGGTACATGAATGTTCCTAACAACAATATTCACAGTAGCCACTGAAGTAAAAGCAACCCAAGTTTCTATCAATAGACAAATGGACAAACAAAACGTGGTGTATGAACATAATAGAAAATTACTTAGTTTTGGAAAGAAAATCTTGTTACATGCTATGTTATGGATGAGCCTTGAGGATATTATGCTAAGCAAAATAAAAGACATCACAACAAGTAAATGCTACACGATTCCATTTATGTAAGGTACCCAGATTAGTTACTCTGGAGCCCCAAAGTAGCATGGTGGAAAAAAGAACTGGCGAGTTATTTATAAAAGGGAATCAATTTCTACTTTGGAAAAACAGTTCTGGAGATGAATGGTGGTGATGACTGCATTACAATGTGAACTTACTTAATGCCACTTTAAAATGCTTACTGGGTAATATTCGTATTGTGAACATCTTAGCACAAAAAATACAAACAAATATTAGGGAATGGTACAATTTTCTAACTTTTCAAGGTACAGACAGTTTGTTATATTTTTTCCCATATTTTTATGAACTTGAAATTTTTCACTAAGAATAAAAGTTGACAAAAACTGCTTGGAGAACAACCTGGAAGTACAGGCCAATAGAAAGTCAGTATTCATGGTCCTAGGGAAGGAATCTAATGCTTGCAGCAGCATGCTAATTTAAAAATGAAAAATAAATAGTAACAACAATTTGTAGACTAATCAAACAAAATTTCTTACACATTAAAAACTACTAAAGCTGAGAATAAGATTAATGATCTGACAGGATGATAAGCAAAACTTATGAAAAGAGAATAAAAAAGAAACAAAATAATCATAAATATATGAAAATATACAACTTCTCACTTTTATAAAAAAGTAAATTAAAAGTACACTGAATTACCAGATTAGAAAGAACTTTAAAGTCTCAAAATATTCTCTATGTTGAAATCATAAAACAGGTAAAGCACAGTCACACAACTCCTGTGGAAGAAAGCTTGGCAATATCTAGCAAAATTGCGTATGTATTTACCTTTCAATCCAGCAATCCCACTTCTAGGAATCTATCCCAAAGATATGCTGGCAAAATACAAAAAGACATATGTACAAATCTATTCACTGAAGCACTATCTGTAATACCAAGACTGGAAATAACCCAAATGTTCTTCAATAAGGAACTGACTGAATAAATAGTATATCCTTCAAATCTAAACACCAAGGCTACATTATTCAGTTCTACGGAGCTATTAAAAGCAATGAAAATAACCTCTACTTAACCATGCAGAATAATCTTCAAAATATATTAGGGAAAACAACTGTATAGAAAACGTTTTAACAACCTATAAAATGGGAGAGAAATAAATATGAATGTGCGTTGTAAAAAGAAATGCACATAAACATTAATATATGAAAAATGTGCAATTATATACACACATACATTGATTTGTTTCTATTTTTAAGATGAAAGGAATAAGTCAAAATGTAATAAAGCTAAATATGTGAGTAAGCCAGGGATTTAGCTCAGTGGCATAAGTGCCTACCTGGCAAGCGTGTAGTTGTGAGTTTGTTCCACGGTACCACAAAAAAAATGTGGGTAAAGGTGCAAAATAAACAGCATCAAGCTGAAAGTGACAGTTGTTATGTGAATTTGGTACTGTAAAATATTTAGATACTTTACACAATTCAGAAACATTAAAATGGTAGAAAATTTTTAAAAATTACACATAAGCCAAAACAAGCCTATTTAAAACAAAAGAAAAAAGTAGAATTCAATTGTCATGTTCAAATTCAGTATTCTGACCTCAAACCACAATGGAACTTATTTAAAGACAAAAATCATAAAGAAATGTAAAAAAAAAAAAACAGAAAAGAAAAAAGGAATGTCAAACTGCATACTGTTAACTTATGGATTTTTGGAATGTTGGTCTTGTTAGTTTGAAACAACTGTAGGAAACTCCAAGCAAGGTAACCTCTAAGAAATCTATGGAAAGAAACACCAAACTCAAACTTATAAAAACTAAAGAGAAAGATAGAAATCTTGAGTGTAACAAAAGAGAAATGACACCTCTCTCAAACAGGACACAGTGGAGGCGGCTCATGCTGGAAAGAGGGATATTCCCGGGATGACACATTTCTCATGAAGTCCAGAAGGATGAGGCATACTACTTTTCAAAAGCAGGAAAAAGAAATGTAACTTTAACCTATAATTCTATATCTAGCAAAAAAGTATACTTTACTAATCAATGGGGAAATCAATACATTCTCAGATGAAAAGGAAACCAAAAAAAAAAATCATTGCCTATAGACCTACCCTAAAAAAATCTGAAGAAAATTCATTGTACAGAAATGAAATGATAGAGGCTGGGGATTTAGCTCAGTAGCATAAGCAAGGCAGTTGTGAGTTCGATCCCTAGTACTGATAAAAAGGAAAAAGACCAAAAAGAAAAAAAAAAATGAAATGATGAAAACACAGTCTTGGAATAACAAGCAAGAATACATGGCAGTGGAAAAAATAAAAATACTGAAAAACATCACATTTTCTTTCTCTTATATAGTCTACATTATGCTTGACAGTTTAAACAAAAAGTTAACAATATCTGATACAGTTCCAAAAGTACGTAAAGAAACTTAGATATTGTAACAGGGCCAATGGATGTAAACGTAGGTAAGGTTTCTATACTCAGTAAAATGTGGTGTTATGTATATATAATGTAATACTTAAGAGCTACCACTAACAAGCCATATCAAAGGCATACACTCAAAAACATTCTAGTCAAATAAAAACAGAATTCTACGGAAGTGTTAAAGTAACTCTAAGAAAAGTGGGGAGGCAAGTTCAGGCCATTGGGAGGCATACAAAGTGTTGCAAGGCTGAACAAATATAGTTCCAGTCTCATAGCCAGAAACCAGTCTGAGCTTCAGTGGAATTACAAATGCTGACTTGCTGGGGTTATTAATGCCTCCATCATAAATCTACAACTAGCCTGGTGGGATTAATCAACACAGATCTGGACTCTTTCTGCCTACTGTGTCCACAAGTAAAAGCAAAGGCATGTCCTGAAGTGGAACTTTTTTTGTTGTTGTTGTGGATTGTCCTGTTTTTGTAAGAGTGTGAATATTTTTTCTAGCATTTTTGTTGTTCTGTTCTTCTGTTTTTTGTTTGTTTGTTTTGAGACAGGGTCTCACTCTGGAATTCATGCTGGCCTTCAGCTCACTATGTAGCCCAGGCTAGTCTGGAACTCATGGTAGTCCTCTTGCCTCAGCCTCCTGAGTACTGGGATTACAGGCAGGCATCACCATGCCTCACTTCTGTTCTGTTCTTCTTTTTATTTCTTCCTTCATTCTTTTCTTCCTGTCTTCTTGACCAGTTTCCCAAAGTTCTTGTAATCTTCCTTTATCCTCCAGGCTGGCTCCTAATCTCTTATGCTTCTTCTAGTTCTCTATTTTTATCCCCCTAACCTTTAAAAATTTTCTTCCCCGAGGGTAAAACTGCCATATTGAGGTCATATTTATTTTTTTTTTTAATTTTTTAAAGATATTTTATTTATTTAGACTGGTAGGAAAAATACAAAATGCATTGGTCATTTAAAACATGTAGTCTCCCTTCTTAAAAATCTACATTCATTAATCTTGTTTTCTTTTTTTTTTTTTTACCATAATTTATCTTGCTATCTTTTTTTTTTTTATTTAAGGAGAAAAGAAAAAAAAACAGAGAAAGGGTACAAGTTATACAGATTTGCAGAAAAAAAATGAACAGTAGGAAATCACTAGTTAATGGATTACATATTGTCATCTTAGAAATAATTGTTCAAGTCACAAAATTACAGCTTGTAGAGTGGACATTCCATCAATGATACTGCAAACAGTTCTGTTCAATGATCCAATAAAACTCTGTGATATCATTTTTTATCTTATACACTTAAATATACATGCAGTTATATAGTTTAGAGCACTTTCTTTTCCTCTCATTTGTACAATGACTATTACACATTTTGGGTTTCATTGCTTCCACGGTTCTTATTACTTTTTTGGAAGAGAGTAAAACCAAATGTGACATAACAGAACAGAATCGGTCAAGTCAAAAGGGTGGACATAATAGATAATGTGAAAACATAATACAAGGTGATCAACAATGGTTACCATAATGCCTCCCGCTATCTCTAATAGAATTGCCTGTATCGTTAGTTATAATACAATTGAACAAAACAGTAAAGAATAAAACCGACAAAACCAAAACATTGGAGACATTGTAGGTCTTCAAAAGTAGATAAAAGTCAACGAGAATGGGCGTTATAATGAATCTCATTATCTTCACAGCTGATGCCTAAATTTTCGAACCTGATACTATCCAGCAAAACAGAATAGGGGAACATCAGTTTAAAACCAGATGGTGAGAGTAATACAGGGCTTTAAATCGAGGTAATGGAAAGTCAAAGTGGGTTACTATAATATATCCTGCTATTTTTTTCCTTTAATTAAAAGGATAAAAATAAAAAAGTAAATAATGGAGTGGAGATTGAGATAAAAGAGGGCATAACAACGAAACAGCACAGATCAAAACATAACCATTTAAGCAGAATAGTGTTTCACCACCAGATAATCCTGACCTAAAAGTAGTTACCATATTGTCTCTTTCCTTGAAATCCTTGAGTACAACTTCGTATACTGTAGCATTAAGTATATCAAAACAATGTAAAACCATTTAAGAGAATGACAGCATTACAGAGTATTTCAAATCGACTAACAGAAAATGAACAATGGTTTCTGTATAATCTCCTTGTCTTTAAAAGGTTTTTGCTTATACTATCGTACATAATAAAATCCAGTAAGATACAACCTATTTAGACCATTGGAGACAGAAGGACAAAAGCTAGATGAGACTTCAAAACAAGATGATACTAAATCAGTATTACCTATTAAGATGTAATTTTCTCCAAAAAAGCTGTTCCTATCATCCAATCTTCTCTGTCTCATTTCTGTTGAGCTCTTATTCTGTCAGTAGCTGTCAGTTTGTCTTCTTCACTTTGTTCTCTGCTCCATTCGTTGTGGCCTCCACTATTTCTGGATTCTTTGTATTTTTCTTTTTTTAGAATATCCTGCAATACTCTCTGTAGAGCTGAATTGGTGGTTGCAAATTCCCCCAGTTCCTCTTTATCCTGGAAGCACCTTGTTTTTCCATCAATTTCCAGGGATAGTTGTGCAGGATATCTCAATCTTGGCTGGAGATTATTATCTTTCAAAGCTTGAATTATTTCCCCCCACGCTCTTCGTGATTTGATGGTTTGTGCAGAGAAATCTGCTGTAATTCTGATGGGTGTTCCCTTGTAAGTGGTCTGTTTCTTGTCTCTGACAGCTTTTAATATTCTGTTCTTGTATTGAATTTCTGGAATTTTTATTATTATATGCCTGGGTGTTGCTCTGTTTGGGTTGTAGGTGGCTGGGGTCCTGTATGCCTCATACATCTGAGTATCTTTACCTTTTGCTAAATTAGGAAAATTCTCCTGGATTATTTCTGTGAGTAGCTTTTGTAGTTCACTTGTTTGTGTCCCTACTTCTTCTTTTATGTTCTTAATCCTTAAGTTATGGATCCTCTTATCATCTTCTTGTCTTTGTATTATTGCTGTTTGTTTCTTTGTTATTTTTAAGAAGTTTTTCATTTCATTCTCCCATATTACAAGTCTGCCCTCCAGTTCAGATAGTCTGTCCTTAGTTTCTTTCAAGCTGTTATGCCAGTCTTCGATAGACTTCTTAGTATCTTGGTAGTCCCTTTGAACCTGCTTCACGTATTCTATGCTTTCTCTGTTTTCTCCATCAAACAATTCTCCCCTTTTTTTCTGTTCTTCCATTCCACCACCTGTTTTTTCTTGGGTGGTACTTAGCATTTCTCTAACTATTCTGCCTACTTCTAGCTTCAGGTCATTGATAACTTCATTCCTGAATTGGTCTATGAGGCTCTCTATATGGCGCCTTATGTGTATTGGTGCAGTGTCTGCTATTGCCTGATTCTCAGAATTGGGGGCCGAGGAGCCTTTCTTGTTGCTGCCTCTTCCCATGCTGCCTCTTCTTCTCTGTTCCTTATATATGCAAGCTTATATAAGAGGCCCAGCTTCTCTCCCAGTCAGCCACAGCCTGATCGAATTGCGCCAGTTAGGTGTTCCCGCTCACCGCTGCGCACCAGGGAGTTACGGACCAGGCAGCCTACGCGTCTCCCCTCCCGGCCACCGTCAGGCTCTTGGATCTGGGTTGGGACAGCCTACGGGGTCCGCCGGCAGCGTCACGCAGGCCAGGCACTTTTCACCAATCCCGCCCGAGAGGGGAATGTGTGGCTGGAGTCGCCACCGCGCCCTGCTCCCGCAGGACTGCTCGGGCCCAGAAAGTCTGCTGGAGTCAAACTGTGGCTCAAACTGTGGCTGAGTGTCAGCCTCTCTCACTCACCTCGCCACAAGTCAGAACATGCCTCCCTGCCCGTCCTGTTTTCGACTCCGTTCGCAGACTCCCGCTCCCAGAGTTTCTGCGCGTCTCTCTCCTTGCTGAGCCGATGTAGAGGCAGCCAGCCACCGCGCGGCGGGAAACCCAAATCGCAGCTTCCAATGGCGCGGGGTCCAGCCTTGGCAGCGAGGCTTTTCTGTTCCTGTTTTAGCACCAGGACTGCATTCCAAGTTGGTTTCTCTCAGCCGAGTTAGTTCCTGAGTCAGCAGAGCATAACTCCACCAGCTTATGTCTCTTTAGTCCGCACCATACCTGGCTTCTGAGCCTAGTTTTTCAGAGAGCCTCCGGCAGTTGCTGTTATCTGTCCGCCATGTTCTCCCGGAACGAGGTCATATTTATTGTATATAGTTTCCTGGCTTGTTTTAGATTTTCTTACACAATCACAAATGTAGTTCATATGCATAAAAGTGGCAAATTAATAGTTATCATTTTGTCACTTACGAGGCTGTGTTTGAAGCTACTGTTATTGCTGACTGTACTACTTTAGCTAAGATGACATAATTGTTCTAATTGGTTGTTCTTAGTATGCCAAGACTGAGCTTGCCTAAGGGTCATAAAACAATATGACAGGTCAGTGCTGAAGAACCAGAGTCTAGACCAAATAGTCAGAAACTTCTCATTACCCATAAATTGAAGAGGTAGGAGCTTGCAATAAACTCAAAACCCAAACTCCAACTATACCTGTAGGACATCACTGAGTAGTAGTCATGTTCTAAGGGTTCTCCATACTTGCAATAAAGCCACCTGCTGTAAGCAACTTACAAGCACCAACCCAGGAATTAAACTATAAAAAAAAAAAAAAGAAAGAAAGAAAGAAAAGAAAATGAGTAGACAAAAAAGCAGGATCCAATCCCAGATTTGCAGCTCCACAAAGGCAAACCTAGAGAGTGATGAGGCAAAACAACTCCAAAGCCATCCATCTGATTATTCTTTTTTTTTTTTTTTCTTTTTTCCAGTACCGACGATACCGACGATCGAACTCACGACCGCCTGCTTGCAAGGCAGGTGCTTATGCCGCTGAGCTAATCCCCAACACCTCCACCTGATTATTCTAAAGTAATAACAGCAGAAGTAACAAAGCAGAGGGAGGAACGAGGCTCTAGAAAATATCGTATCAGAAATAACTTCTCAGCTAACTACAGAAATGATGACCATAATGAAAGACATGTTGGTGGCTCCAGAGCAGATATAAATTTAAAAACTAGAGAAGCTTAAGCAAATAAAAGGTCCAACATAGGAAAGAAATGGAATTGATGAAACAGATTCAAACAGATACCCAGGAGACTAAAAATTCCATGTAAAGTATATGCTATTCTATTTGCAAAGTGGATTTCAAGCCAAAACTGATTAAGAGAGACAAAGAGCAATACATTCTTTTAAAGGGCACAATCCAAGAGGAAGAGATAAAAATCATAAATACATATGCAACAAATATTTAACTATATAAAAAATATAACTAGACATGAAAAATCAGGTAAGCATTAACAGAAATATAAAGGGGATCTCAATATTCCACTGTCATAAATGGATCAACTAGACAAAAACCAACAAAGAAATATCAAAACTCAACCAAATAAATGATATTGGAATGCACATTCTTCTCAGCTGCTTGTGAGATGTTCTCCAAAATAGACCATACTAGCTCCTAGAACATGCCTCAGTAAATCAAAGGAATTGAAATTATCTCACGCATATTATCAGACCATAATGCAATAAACTAGAAATATTAAAAGAGACCATAAACACATGGAAATTAAGACCTTCCTGAAGAACTAATGAATCACAGATGAAATTAAAAAAGAAATTAGACAGTTTCTATTCTTAATCATTAATGTCAATACAATGTACTAGAACTTATAGGACTCAGTAAAAGCAATCCTCTCAGGGAATTTACAGTGGTGAATTCCTATGTCAGAAAACTGCAGCAAGTTCAAATAAACAACCTAATGATGAACCTCAACTGTCTAGAAAAAAAAAAAGAGCAAGTCAAACCCAAAGCTGCTAAGAGGAGCAAATGAGAGAAACTTAATGCAACTGAGACTAGGAAAACAACACAATCAATAAATGAGTTGATTCTTTGAAAGAGTAAATAAAATTGACCAAACCTTAGCTAATCTTACCCCCAAAAAAGGAACAAAAAGATTCAAATCCATGCAATTAGGAATAAAAAGGGGGAAATCATAACAGATCCTGCAGAAATACAGAAGATCACTAATACCTGCTGGAACTTATTAGAGTAAGATTGAAAACACAGAAGAAATGGGCAGATTCCTAAAAACATATGAATTACGAAAGCTGAAGCAAGAGGATAAAAAAATTCTAAATAAACCAGTATCAATGAATGAAACTGAAGATGTAATTTGGAAAATTACCAACAAAGAAAAGCCCTAATGGATTCACTGCTGAATTCTACAAGAAATTCAGAAAAGACTGGCCCTGAATCAAAGCTGGCAGCTTCCGGACGCTGTTGGTTTCAAGCAGGAGCTTAAAGAGATGTCTTTCTATAGTTTGTTGGCCATTTCAGAACTTGGGCAGTAAAACGATCAATTCATTAGAAAGAAACAGCTTGAAGCAACACTCTGACCCCCACGCCAGTGAGCAGCTATGAGCATGGCAGGCTGTTGCGGCCCAGGACAGGAGCCATTGGCGTTTACTGGGACCTGTACCATGCCTGGACTTGGAGTGCTGGAAACCAAGCAAAACTCCTCCTCCTCCTGCCCCCCGCTTGTTTTATTTTGTTGAACTTCAATGTACAATGATTATTACACATTTTGGGTTTTATTGCTCCCACGATTCTTATTACTTTTTTGGAAGAGAGTAAAACCAAATGTGACATAACAGAACAGAGTCAATCAAATCAAAAGGGTGGACATAATAGATAATGTAAAAACATAATACAAGGTGATCAACAATGGTTACCATAATGCCTCCCGCTATCTCTAATAGAATTGCCTATATCATCAGTTATAATAAAATTGAACAAAACAGTAAAGAACAAAAACCTACAAAACCAAAACATTGGAGACATCGTAGGTCTTCAAAAGTAGATAAAAGTCAACGAGAATAGGCGTCATAATGAATCTCACTATCTTCACAGCTGTTGCCTAAACTTTCGAACCTGGTACTATCCAGCAAAACAGAATAGGGGAACATCAGTCAAAAACAAGATGGTGAGAGTAGTACAGGGCTTAATATCAAGATAATGGAAAGTCAAAGTGGGTTACTATAATATATCCTGCTATTTTTATTTATTTTCCCCATTAATTAAAAGGATAAAAATAAAAAAGTAAATAATGGAGTGGAGATTGAGATAAAAGAGGGCATAACAGCCAAACAGCGCAGATCAAAACATAACCAGTTAAGCAGAATAGTGTTTCACCACCAGATAATCCTGACATAAAAGTAGTTAACATATTGTCTCTTTCCTTGAAATCCTTGAGTACAACTTGGTATAATGTAGCATTAAATATATCAAAACAATGTAAAACCATTTAAGAGAATGACAGCATTATAGGGTATTTAGAATCGACTAACAGAAAATGAACAATGATTTCTGTATAATCTCCTTGTCTTTAAAAGTTTTTGCTTATACTATCGTACATAATAAAATCCAATAAGATACAACCTGTTTAGACCAATGGAGACAGAAGAACAAAAGCTTGATGAGACTTCAAAACAAGATGATACTAAATCAGTATTACCTATTAAAACATCATTTTCTCCAAAATAGCTGTTCCTATCATCCAATCTTCTCTGCCTCATTTCTGTTGAGCTCTTTTTCTGTCATTAGCTGTCAGTTTGTCTTCTTCATTTTGTTCTCTGCTCCATTTGTTGTGGCCTCCCCGCCACTATTTCTGGATTCTTTGTATTTTTCTTTTTTTTGAATATCCTGCAATACTCTCTGTAGAGTTGAATTGGTGGTTGCAAATTCCCCCAGTTCCTCTTTATCCTGGAAGCACCTTGTTTTTCCATCAATTTCCAGGGACAGTTGTGCAGGATATCTCAATCTTGGCTGGAGATTATTATCTTTCAAAGCTTGAATTATTTCCCCCCACGCTCTTCGTGATTTGATGGTTTGTGCAGAGAAATCTGCTGTAATTCTGATGGGTGTTCCCTTGTAAGTGGTCTGTTTCTTGTCTCTGACAGCTTTTAATATTCTGTTCTTGTATTGAATTTCTGGAATTTTTATTATTATATGCCTGGGTGTTGCTCTGTTTGGGTTGTAGGTGGCTGGGGTCCTGTATGCCTCATACATCTGAGTATCTTTACCTTTTGCTAAATTAGGAAAATTCTCCTGGATTATTTCTGTGAGTAGCTTTTGTAGTTCATTTGATTGTGTCCCTACTTCTTCTTTTATGTTCTTAATTCTTAAGTTAGGGATCCTCTTATCATCTTCTTGTCTTTGTATTATTGCTGTTTGTTTCTTTGTTATTTTTAAGAAGTTTTTCATTTCATTCTCCCATATTACAAATCTGCCCTCCAGTTCAGATAGTCTGTCTTTAGTTTCTTTCAAGCTGTTATGCCAGTTTTCGATAGACTTTTTAGTTTCCTGGTAGTCCCTTTGAACCTGCTTCACGTATTCTATGTTTTTTCCATCAAACAATTCTCCCCTCTTTTTCTGTTCTTCCATTCCACCATCTGTTTTTTCTTGGGTGGTGCTTAGCATTTCTCTAACTATTCTGCTTACTTCCAGCTTCAGGTCATTGATAACTTCATTTCTGAACTGATCTATGAGGCTCTCTAGATGGCGCTTTATGTCTATTGGTGCGGTGTCCGCTATTACCTGTTTCTCAGGATTGGGGGCTGAGGAGCCTTTCTTGTTGCTGCCTCTCCCCATATTCTTTGTTCCTTATATATGCAAGCGTATATAGGAGGCCCAGCTTCCTTCCCTGTCAGCCACAGTCTGATTGAATTGCGCTGGTTAGGTGTTCCCGCCCACCGCAGCACACCAGGAAGTTCCAGACCAGGCAGCCTATGTGGGGCCACCCCTCAAGGCCACCGTCAGGCTCTGGGATCTGGGTTGGGCCAGCCTACTGGGTCCGCCAGCAGCGTCATGTAGGCTAGGCACTTCTCACCAATCCTGCCTGACAGGGGCATTTGTGGCTGAAGTCGCCACCGTGCCCTGATCCCGCAAGCCTGTCCAGTCCCAGAATGTCCTCCGCTGGAGTCAAACTGTGGTAGAGTGTCAGTTTCTCTCACTCACCTCACCACGGGTCAGTGCACGCCTCCCTGCCCGTCCTGTTTTCGACTCCGTTCGCAGCTTCCCCTTCTCAGAGCTTCCACGCGTCTCTCTCCTTGCCGAGCCAATGTAGAGGCAGCCGCTCCGTGTTGGGAAACCCAAATTGCGGCTTCCAATGGCACGGGCTCCAGCCTCCACACTGAGGCTTTTCTGTTCCTGTTCTAGCACCAGGACTGCATTCCAAGTTGGTTTCTCTCAGCCCAGTTCGTTCCGGGGTCAGCAGAGCTTATCTCCACCGGCTTATGTCTCTATACTCCGCACCATTCCTGACTTCTGAGCCGGGTCTTTCAGAGAACCTCCGTAGCTGCTGTTATCTGTCCGCCATGTTCTCCCGGAAGTCTGAACTTGATTATTACATGTAGAAGTCTTTCAATGGAGCTCTGGGGGTCTTCTCATGTCATCTGTAAATAATGAGTTTAATGTCTTCCTTTCCTATCTTTATTCTTTTTATTTCTGTCTAATTGATCTGGCTATTATTTCCAGCAATATATTGAATAGGAATGGTGATAGTGGGCAGCCTTGTCTTGTTCCTGATTTTAGAGTGAAAGCTTTCAGGTTTTGGCCATTTAATATGATGTTTGTTGTTGGTTTGTTGTAGATGGCTTTTATCAGATTGAGGTAGAGACCATATATTGCAGTTTTCTACAGGATTCTTATCATGAACGAATGCTGGATCCTATCAAAAGCTTTTTCCTCATTTATGGAAATGATCACGTGATTCTTTATTTTTGGCTCTATTTATATGGTGAATTACATTTACTGATTTGTGTATGTTGAACTATTCCTGCATTCCTGGGATGAATCCCACTTGGTCATAGTGTATAATCTTCTTGACGATTGCAAATAACAATTTAACTTCTTCTTGATGATTTGCTGCAATTCTGTTTGCCGGTATTTTACTAAGAATTTTTGCATCCATGTTCATTAGGGAGATTGGCCTGTAGAGCTCTTTTTTGGTTGGGTCTTTCTCTGGTTTTAGTATTAGAGTAATACTTGCTTCCAGGAATAAGTTAGGGAGTATTGCTTCCCTTTCAATTTCACTGAAGAGTTTGAGGAGTATTGACATTAAGTCTTCCTTGAATTTCTTGTAGAATTCAGCTGTGGAAGCTTTGTTTTGCCATATTTGACTGTATTCTTCCCCCCCCCAAAGAAAGTAATAAGCACTAAGAAGTAATAAAATCCAAGATGTGTAAATTTTGTTGTAAAAAAGAGAGGGGAAAAAAAAAAAAAGAAAAAGAGCTCTAACGGATATAACAGCAAGTGTGTTTGGGGGTGTTAAATAGCTGACTTTATCAATGTTTTTGGAACATTGAACACAGCTGTTTGCAGTCTCCCTGTTTGAATGTCCACCTTGTGTTCTTTGATACTGTGATTTGAGGAACTGTTTTCAAGAAAATAGTGTGTAATCTACTAGCAGGTAATTTCTTACTGTTATGGTTTTTTGTTTTGTTTTGTTTTGTTTTGTTTTGTAGTTCTGTATTGCGTGTACCCTTACGCCGCTTTGGTTTGTTTTGTGTTTTTCTCTTTTTCCTCTTAAATAAAAAAAAAAAAAAAAAGAATTCAGCTGTGAATCCATCAGGACCTGTGCTTTTCTTTGTTGGCAAGGTTCTAATTATAGTTTCAACTTCATTAATTGAAATTGTGTTGTTCAGCAGTTTTATATCTTCTTGATTCAGCTTTGGTAATTCGTATGTTTCTAAGTATCTGTCCTTTTCTTCTCTATTATCAAGCCTATGAGAGTAAAGGTTTTCAAAGTAGGTATTGATGATCTTCTCTATTTCCACAGGGTCTATAGTAATTTTGCCCTTCTCATTCCTTATTGCATGAATTTGAGGGTTTTTTTTTCCTTTTTAAAAATAAGGTTGGTTAGGCACTTATCAATTTTATTTATTCTTTCAAAGAACCAACACTTTGATTCATTGATTCTTTGTATTATTTTTTTAGTGTCTATTGTGTTGATTTCTGCTCTGATCTTTATAATTTTCTCCCTTCTTTTGGCTTTGGGCTTCACTTGCTCTTCTTTTTCTAGATGTTTGAGGTGTAGCATCAGGTTGTTTGTTTATGTTTGTTCTGTTTTCCTGGTGTGGGAGTTCACCACAACAAACTTCCCTTTGAGAACTACTTTCATTGCATCCCATATGTTCCTAGTAAAATGTATTTGTATTTTTATTTACTTGTAGATATTGTTTAATTTCTTCTATGACCCACTGATTGTTCAGGAGTATATTATTTACTTTCCATGTGTTTATGGGGTTTTTGCAGTTTCTTTTGTCATTAATTTCCAGTTTTGTAGCACTATGAGCAGATAATATGCATGGGATAATTTCAGTTCTTTTGCATTTACTTAAGCATGTTTTATGGGATAGTATATGATAGTATATGTTTTATGGGATAGTATATGATCTACTTTAGAGAATATCCCATGTGCAGCTGAGAAAAATGTATATACTGATGTTAGGTAGAGCACTCTGTACACATCCATTAAGTCCATTTGTTCACAGGTGTGTTTCAGTTCTGTTATTTGTTTGATTTTCTATCTGGCTTATCTGTCTCTTTGTATCAAAGGGGTGTTAAGATCTCCAGTTATAATTGTGCTATTTAATTTTTATTTCTATTAATATTTGTTTTACATAGCTAGGTGCTCCCATATTATATATATATTATATATTATATATATGGATTGTTATCTCTTCCTCTTGGAGTTTTCTCCTAACTAATATGTAGTGACCTTTATCTCTTCTGATCATTCTTGAAGTTTACAGAATCTGCAAACAGTACAGCTACTCCTGCTTTTTGGGGGGCTCCTGTTATATGAAGTATTCTTTTCCATTCTTTGACTCATAGTCTACGAATTTCCTTTGGGTTAGATAGAATTTCTTGAATACAGCATATGGCTGGATGTTGTTTCTTGATCCACCTTGTCAGGCTATTTAATTGGTAAATTGAGGTCATTTATATTAATGGTTATAACTGTTATACATTGGCTCTTTTTTGTCATGTTATTTTTCTGCTGTTGGTTCTTTATCTTTCCCCTCTCTTTAGTTGTCTGCCCTTCTTAGTGGCTTTTTTCTGTTGGTATTCTTAGAGTTGTAGCTTTTTTTATGTCTATCTAAGAATATCTTTCAATATTCTTTATAAGGTTGGTTTGGTGGTCATGAATTTCTTCAGCTCTTCTTTGTCGTGGAAGTATCTTATTTCTCCATCAATTTTAAAGGACAGTTTTGTAGGGTACACCAATCTGGGTTAGAGGTCATTTTCCTTTAGGATTTGAAATACTTTACTCCATGCTCTTCTTGACTTCATTGTTTGTGTTGAGAATTCTGCTGCGATTCTGATGGGCTATCCTTTTATCCTGTTAAGACTTTTTTGTCTAACAGCTTTTAATATTCTGTCTTCATGTTGAATTTCTGGGATGTTAATTATTGTATGTCTGGCAGTAGGTTTATTTTGGTTATGACTAATTGGAGTTTTATATGCTTCACTTATCTTTGTATCAGTTTCTTTTCCAATGTTTGGGAAATTTTTTGCTATTATTTCTGTAAATAGTCTTTTGATATGATTTGTGTTGTCACCTTTTTTCATTTACATCTATCAATCTTATATTATTTTTCTTTGCATCATCTTGCAACTGTTGAAATTTTATTTCCTAATTCTTTGTTATTTTTAGAAGATCTTTCCTTTCTTGTTCAGTAAATGCAATCTTGTCTTCTAGGTCTGGGAAAATCTATCTTCACATTCATTGAGGCAGTTTTGCCAGCTTTCAATGGATTTTTTGATTTCCTGGATATCTTCTTGAATTTGTTTCATTCATTCTATTGCTTTCTTATATTGTTCATGCAAGGTTTTCATTTTCTTGCAGTGCTCCTCTATTTTTTTTAACTGTCTTCTTTAGATGTGCTCAGCATTTCTTTTATTATGTTTATGATTTCTTCTTTTACCTGATCTGAGTTCCTTTACAGCTTTCTGGAGTTGCTTCTTTACTTCAGTTGCTATCATTTCAGAAGTTTCAGGTGTATTGCTTAAATTTTCTTCTATGTTCATGTCTCCTAGGCTTGTTGGTGACAGACTGGAGGTTTGAGATTGCATTTTGTTCATTCTGTCATTTTCCTGTATTCCAGGTCCCTAGTGACACTTAAATGCTGCACAGATAGGGGAATGCACTGGGGGGACCTTCAGCACTCCCCACGTGACTCACCAAAGCTCCCCAGCTGTTTGTGTTCATTTGTCAGGGTTCTACCAGGTTCTACGTGGCATGGTGAGGTTGAATGGTATGTGGAGTATAATGGGCAGGCTTTCAGCTCATGTCATGTGGCACACCAAAGCTCCCTGGCTTCTTGGGGTCTCAGGGTGTGACTCTACCAGGTTCCAAGTAAAGACCTGCCAATGCACAGCTAAGTAGGGATCACTGTGGTGGGCTTCAGCTCACAGTGGCTCCTGCCTATCTGGACCCAGGTGATGACCTAAAGGTCCTGCACTGTTTGGGGACTCTGAGCGGAGGCCTACCAGGTTTCAAGCAGAGTTCCACAGCTATCCAACTAGGTAGGGATTTCTGTGGTGGGCTTCAGCTCACACACAGAGCTCCCAGCTCCATCAAGATTATGTATTACAAGTAGGATTCATCCTGGGATATAGGGATGGTTCAACATATGCAAATCAAAAAATGTATTAACAGAGCCACAAAAACCACATGATCATCCCAACAGATGCAGAAAACAATACCTAATCATGATTTTAAAAAATACAGAAAATTAGAATGAATGGTCTTTATATCAATTTGATAAAAGCCATCTTATGACAAACCAAGAGCCAAGACCATACTAAATGGTCAAAAACTGAAAGGTTCCACCCTAAAATCAGGAACAAGACAAAGCCAGATGTGGTGACACACACTATAATTCCAGCACTTGAGAGATTGAGGCAGGAGGATCACTACTATTTTAAGGCCAGTGTTGGCTACATAGTAAATTCAAGACCATTCTGAACTACATAGTGAGAGCCTATCTCAAAAAAAAAAAAAAAAACAAGAAAAAAAATCAGAAACAAAACAACAATGTTCACGGTCACCACATTTATTCATTATAGCTTAGGAAACATTAGCCAGAGCAATTAGAAAGAAATAAAAGGCATAAGGATGGGAAAGGAAGAAGTTAAATTATCATCATTTGAGGATTGTATACTCTTCCACAGAAGATCCCAAAAACTCCACTGAAAGACTAAATTTAATAACCCAATTCAGTCATGTAATTGTGTACAAAGTCACACTCAAAAATAGCTTTTATGTATATGAATAATTTCTGTACACAAATTCATTGAGAGCAAAATCAGAGAAACACACCCGTCACAACAGTATCCAAAAAAATAAAATACCTAGGAATCAATTTAATGAAGTAAAATGCCTTTACATTGAAAACTATGGTATTATCAAAATGGAGATCAAAGAAGGTATCAGAAAATGGAAAGATACCCCTCATTGTTGAGTAGGAAGAACCAATATAGTGAAAATGGCCATATCTCCAAAACCGGTACACAGATTTAATGAAATACCAATGAAAATATTAATAGCATATGTCACAGAACTAAAGAAAACAATCTTGAAATCTGTTTAGAACCAGAAGAGATCGAGAATAGCAGAAGTAATTCTGGGCAACAAAGGCAAGGCAGGGGGCATCATAATCCCAGACTTGAAATTATACTACAGAGCTACTGTGATTAAAAATAAATAGCATGGTACTGACAAACAGACCTGAGGGTCAGTGGAACAGATTAGAAGATGCAGAAAAAAACTCCTGTACACTCAGTCTTCTTATCTTAGACAAACGAGCTAAACACTTTCACTGGAAGACAGTCTCTTTAATAATAGTGCTGGAAAAACCTATTTTCCACATGCTGAAGACTAAAACTAGACCCATATGTTTCACCATGCATTAAACCAAAATCAAAATGGATTATAGACTTGTCAAAACAGAAACACTAACTCTGCTGGAAGACAGAATAAGGAGACTTCCGGGAGAACATGGCAGACAAATAACAGCAACCACGAAGGCTCTCTGAGATTACCAGCTTAGAATCCAGGAGTGGTGCCGTGTGAGGAGTCTTAAGCGAGGGGAGATATACCCTGCCAACCCAGGAACGAACTAAGCTGAGAGAAACCAACTGGAAATGCAATCCTGATGCTATAACAGGAACAGATAAAATCTCAGTGCGGAAGCTGGATCCTGCGCCACTGGAAGCAGCAATTTGAATTTCCTGCTGCCGCTGCTGCGTCCCAATCAGCACGGCAGGGAGAGACACCCGCGAAAGTTCTGAGAGTGGGAATCGGAGAACCAAACAGCATTGAGAGAGGGACTGGCAGGGAGCCCTGCATCAACCTGTGGTGAGTGAGAGAAATGGGGGCCCTTTCATAGACTAGGAGGCTCCAACAGAGGACATTCTGGGAACTGGCAGACTAGCCAGAACAGGGCCCTGCAGTGACTTTAGTCGCATATTTCCCTCTCAAGTGGGATTGGTGGGGAGCACTTAACCTGGTGACACTGCAGACTAAGATCCAGTAGGCTAGCCCAAACCAGGTCCCAGCGCCTGGTGGTGCACCCTAGCAGTGAAGCCTTCACTAGGTTGACCTGGAGGGACGGGCCCAGCAGAGGCTGCCCAGGTCTGTGTCTCCCTAGTACACTGCAGTGGGCAGGAACACCTAGCCGGCGGATTCAAACAAACTGTAACAGACAAAGACAAAAAGAAAACTGGGGCTCCTACATATGCTTGTATGGAAGGGACAAAAAGTATGGGAAGAGGGAACAACAAGAAAGGGTCCTCAGTCCCCAATCCTGAGACCATTGATCCAGGAAAGGTAAATGCAAAAGAGAATGAAGACAGAAAACATGCAATATCAGACACGGCACCAATAGACATAAAGCAGTATCTCCAGAACCTCATAGACGAGTTCAAAAGTGAAGTATTTAATGAAATAAAGCAAGAAATAAGTAGAATAGTTAGAGAAATGCTAAGCACTGCCCAAGAAAAAACAGATGGTGGAATGGAAGAACAGAAAAAAAGGGGAGAATTATTTGATGGAAAAAACATAGAATACGTGAAGCAGGTTCAAAGTGATTACCAGGAAACTAAAAACTCTATCAAAAGCTGGCATAACAGGTTGAAAGAAACTAAGGATAGATTATCAGAACTGGAGGACAGATTTGTAAGGTGGGAGCATGAAATGAAAAACTTCTTAAAAATAACAAGAAAAAACAAACAGCAATAATACAAAGGCTAGAAGATGATAAGAGGATCTATAACTTAAAAACATAAAAGAAGAAGTAGGGACACAAACAAATGAACTACAAAAGCTATTCGCAGAAATAATTCAGGAGAATTTCCCTAATTTAGCAAAAGGTAAAGATACTCAGATGTATGAGGCATACAGGACCCCAGCCACCTACAACCCAAACAGAGCTACACCCAGGCATATAATAATCAAAATTCCAGAAATCCAATATAAGAACAGAATATTAAAAGCCGTCAGAGACAATAGCTCAGCGGCATAAGCACCTGCCTTGCAAGCAGGCGGTCGTGAGTTCGATCCCCGGTACCGATAAAAATGAAAAAGACACAAAAAAAAAAAACAGAAACAGATCACTTACAAGGGAACACCCATCAGAATTACAGCAGACTTCTCGGCACAAACCATCAAATCACGAAGAGCGTGGGGGTAAATAATTCAAGCTTTGAAAGATAATAACCTCCAGCCAAGATTGATATATCCTGCACAACTGTCCCTGGAAATTGATGGAAAAACATGGTGCTTCCAGGATAAAGAGGAACTAGGGGAATTTGCAATCACCAATTCAACTCTACAGAGATTACTGCAGGATATTCTAAAAATGAAAAATACCAAGATTCCAGAAACAGTGGCAGAGAGGCCACAATGAATGGAGCAGAAAGCGAAATGAAGAAGACAAACTGACAACTAATGACAGAAAAAGAGCTCAACAGAAATAAGGCAGAGAAGGTTGGATGGTAGGAACAGCTATTTTGGAGAAAACAAGACATCATAATAGGTAGTGCTGATTTAATATCCTCTTGTTTCGAAGTCCCATCAAGCTTTTGTTCTTCTGTCTCCATCGGTTTTAATCTGTTATATCTTATTGGATTTTATTATATGTGATAATATAAACAAAAACTTTTATAGACAAGGAGATTATACAGAAACCATTGTTCATTTTCTGTTAGTTGATTCTAAATACCCTGTAATACTGTCATTCTCTTGAACGGTTTTACATTGTCTTGATATGTTTGATGCTACAATATACGAAGTTATACCCAAAGATTTTATGGAAAGAGACACTATGGTAACTACTTTTATGTCGAGATTATCTTGTGGTAAAACAGTATTTTGCTTAAATGGCTATGTTTTGACCTGCAATGTTTTGCTGTTATACCTTCTTTTTTATCTCAATCTCTTTATTATCTTTTTTATTTTTATCCTTTTAATTAAGGGAAAAATAAAAAAATAGGATATATTACAGTAACCCACACTGATTTCCTATTAACTTGATTTGAAACCCTGTATTGCTCTCACCATCTTGTTTTGACTGATTTTCCTCTATTGTGTTAATGCTTGATAGTACCAAGTTCGAAAGTATAGGCAACAACTATGAAGACAATAAGATTCATTATGGCACCCATTCTGGTTGACTATTATCTTCTTTTGAAGTCCTCTAATGTCTCCAATGTTTTGGTTTTATTGGTCTTATTCTTTACTGTTTTGTTCAATTTTATTATAACTGATGATATAGGCAATTCTTTTTAAGATAGCAAGAGGCATTATGGTAACCATTGTTGATCACCTTGTGTTTTGTTTTTATATTATGTATTATGTCCATCCTTTTGATTTGACTGACTCTGTCCTGTTATGTTGCATTTGGTTTTACTTTTTTCAAAAAAAAAAAAAGTACTAAGAACTGTGGGAGTAATAAAACCCAAAATGTGTAATTGTCATTGTACAAAAGAAAGGAAAAGAAAGTGCTCTAAAGGATATAACTACATATATATTTAAGTGTATAAGATAGATAACCATCTTCCTGAGTTTTGTTGGATCATTGAACAAAACTGTTTGCAGTCTCACTGTTTGAAAAGTCCCCTCTATATGCTTTAATTTTGTAACTTGAACAACTATTTCTAAGACGACAATATGTAATTAACTAGTGATTTCCTACTGTTTATTTTTTCTGAAATTCTGTATAACTTGTACCCTTTTTGGTTTTTTTTCTTTTTTCTCCTTAAATAAAAATTTTTTAAAAAGACAGAATAAGTAGAATTCTTGAAGACACTTGTGTAGGCAAAGACTTTATGAACAAAACCCTGATTGCACAGGAAATATCACAATGAATCAACAACTGAGATCTCATTTTATTAAAAAGCTTTTGCACAGCAAAAGAAATCACTGATAGAGCGAAGAGACAATCTACAGTGTGCTAAAAAATTTGGGGCAGCTGTTCCTCAGGCAAAGACCTAATATGTAGACTATACCGTATAAAGGACTCAAAAAAAAAAATCAGATTTCTCCCAAACTTAAAAGACTTAATCCAAAAAAGGGGCTGGAGATTTAGCTCAGCGGCATAAGCGCCTGCCTTGCAAGCAGGCAGTCGTGAGTTCGATCCCTGGTACCAATAAAAAGGAGAAAGACAAAAAAAAAAAAAAAAAAAAAAAAAAGACCTAATACCAAAAATAGACACCTGAAATGAAATTCTCAGACGAAGAAGTAGAAGTAGAAATAGCAAATAAATATATGGAAAAATGTTCAGTATCACTAGTCATTCAAGAGATGCAAATTAAAACAATGTTGAGATTCCTTCTAACTCAAGAAAGAATCGCTGTCACCAAGGAAATCACCAGTAACAAATGCTAGTGAGGCTGTGGGGAAAAAGAAACCCTTCTACACTGTTGGTGGGAGTGTAGACTCGTATAATCACTATGGAGAGCCTCAAAAAACTAAAACCAGGGGTTTCATTTGACCCAGATATTCCTCTTCTTGGTGGTACCTTCCTAAAAGAATTAAAAGCATCTTATCACAGTGACATATGCATACCCATGTTTATAAGGGCACAGTTTGTAACAGCTAAATCTTGGAAACAGCCCAAATACCCGCTGACCAATGATAAAGAAGATGTGATTTTTTTATATAACAAAATACTAGTCCACTCTAATGAAGCATAAGCTTGAGACATTTATAATGAATGGATGCACCTTGAGACCATATCCTCAAATGAAATAAATCAGACATGTATGTGTAAATACTATACTGTTTCCTGCGCTATGAGAAACAAAGTATAAATAAGTATCAAAATGTGTAACAGATACTGTGAAATGGGAAGAAAATGTTCAAGTGAGAAAGGAAACAGGGTGGGGTGGGGCAGGAAAATAAAGATAAAATGGAAACAAAACTTTTGTAAATAAAGGGGGGAGAATGGGTTCAGCTCAGCAGCACAAGTGCTTGCCTTGCAGGTGCAAGGTTATGAGTTTGATCTCCAGTACCAAAATCAATCAACAGAATAAGGAGGGGAAGAAGGGTTGAAGCGAAGGAAAAGGAATGAGAAAAAAAAAACAGCAGCAAGATATATCATGCACAGGTACAAATTCCCTATGATGAATATTATTATTAAGTATGTCTAAAATATACCCAAAAGAATTTTAAAAAGAAACTTACTTCAGATATAATACCAGTATTTTGAAAGCAAAAACATGAAAAACATACAAAATAGAAACATTAATCAAAAGAAATCAGAAATAGGTAAATACATAGAGACAGCAAACAGATTGATTTCCAGAACACCAACAGAACAGGAAATAACTGCCAGTGGTTTGTTTGAGGGATTTTTAAAATGTTCTGAAATTAGCAGCGGTGGTTATTCATTTTGTGATTATATTAAAAACCACTGAATTTAATGAGGGATATGACTCCTTGGTAGATCACTTGCCTACTACGTATAAGGTTCTGGATTGAACCTCCAGCATTGTAAAAACAAAAACTGAGCTATGAATTCCTAAAGGGTGAATCTTATGGTGTGTGAATTATATCTCAAAACATTACACTTCAAAAAAGTTTTATTTTTTTAAGACAAAACCTCGGGGCTGGGGATTTAGCTCAGCGGCATAAGTGCCTGCCTTGCAAGCAGGCAGTCGTGAGTTCAATCCCTGGTACCGATAAAAAGGAAAAAGACAAAAAAAAAAAAAAAAAGACAAAACCTCAACAGCAAAACAAACCAATTAGCACTGACATGAAGAGGTACTTCATCAAAGAGGATGTAGGGATGTCAAAAGATCATATATAAAGATATTCAACACCACTGGTGAATAGGGAAATATAAAGACCGTGATGAACTGTCTCTGTACAACCATCAGAATGACTTCAATAAAAATGATTATACCAAATTACTGTAAGAATGCAGAGAAACTATGTCTCTGACATTGCTGATGACAATGAAAATGGTACAGCTACTCTGAAAAATAGTCTGATAGTTTCTTCACTAAAGCTGTAATTTATAAAATTGTGCTCCTCAGAATAAGGCTCCTAAAATGAAATCTTATGTATATAATTATTAATAATGCATTCTAATAGCCAAAAACTGGAAAAAACCAAAACATACTACAAGAGATGAACAATTAATAGTAAACGGTAATACATACATAGAATGCTATATAGAAATAAAAAATAACAGTATTGACATAGCCAAGAACCTCAATAGATCTCCAGGCTATTATTTTGAGAAAGAGAAAGCTTGTAAAAGGTCACACACTGACTCTATGCACGTAGCATTCTTTAAGTAACAGAAATTACGAACAGTTGCCTGGAGTTAGAAACACAGAAAAGAGGGTGGGAGCTCTTCATGGATAATGAAATAGATCTATAACCTGACTAACGAAATAAACACAGGAATCTACATGTTTGGTAAAATGACACAGAATTGCAAAGACTTAATATCAATATCATTTCACAGACTTTATATTATAGCTATACAAAAATGAATTAATGGGAGAAAATGGGTGAAGGGAACACAAGACCTGTCAGTGTTATCTTTGCAACTTCCTCTGAACTGATAACTATTTCAAAATAATTAAAAGTAACAAAATAAAAATACTGCTTAAAAAAGAAGTCTGTCTGCACAAATTACTTATTTTTTCAACAAACATTATATTAGTATCCTTAGGTCAGGTTCTCTGACAGATACAGTTCATGGCAATGAAAAACAATGCATGCCTTCAAAGACCTTCCAGTTTAGTGGTAAAAAGTCCAAACAATAAAACATGGGTAAGTAATGCAATTCTATACTCTGCAGACTAAATTATGCTCAGTAAATCCAATACCTGCATCAGGCTGCTGTTCTCCGTTCATCTCCACAGCACATGGGCTACCTCCTCCCCATACAAAGGAAAGGCCTGATGGTCCTGCTACAATCTGCTACAAGATGACTTGCAGATTTCAAGTGTCGGTCCAATGGGCATCCAAAGGTCCAAATGAAAGTGCTGAAAAATCAAAAAGAAATACACAAACATCCTGAATCTCAAAAGTATTTACTCACTCATAACACAGCACTTGACTGGGTTCAGAGGTAAAATAAAACTGGCAGGAGAGATGGGTTTGGGGAAAAAAAACAGTATCTTTTCTAAATCTGAAGTGCATGCATTTGTAGAAAGAGGTGGAGGGAGAAAGACAGCAAGTCCAAGAGCAGAACTCACCAGGACCTTGATAAGATAATTTAAAGATCATAACCAAGTACATGTGTATGAATCCTGTCCTCTAAACTTAGATTACCACACTTGGTACCACGATTCCTACCCACAAAAACATTTCCTTATGGTTTTGAGGGTGGGATATGGTGTTTGTTTTCAGAGCTCTTCTTACCCAATGAATAGGATACCATATGTTATGAACTTTATCTAGTTTATCTTCTATTTTTCCTTATTTTCCATTTCATTTCACTAGACTATTATGCAGAAGCAAATTTTCAACTATGTTATTCTACAGTTACAAAGAGAACACATTCAAAGTAAGTTCTGAACCCATTTTTTATTACTTTACTGGAGTACAATTCTCATATAAAACTTTCTGCTTTATCCAAGTGTAGGGGTCCTTGCCTGTAGTCCCAGCACTCTGGGAGGCTGAGGTTTGATTGCAAGTTCAAGTCCAGCCTGGGAAACTTAGCAACTCAGTGAGATATCATTTCAAAATAAAATAACAAAGGGTTTGGGATGGAGGTAGCTGTGTGTGAAGGCCTTAGGTTCAGTCCCCAGTACAAAATGAAAAACCCACTTTAAATGCACATTCTAATAATTTTTAGTAGCTTAATAGTATATAATCATCACCATAATCCAATTTTAGAATATTTCTGTCACCCTGAAAAGAAGCTTAATGGTGATGTATGGTTCCTCCATCTCCCCTTTCTAGGCTCAGGCCACTAATCTACTTTCTGTCTCCAGAAGATTTTGCCTTTCTTCGATACTTCACATAAATGAAATCATACAATATGTGATCTTTTGTGCATTTCTTTCACTTAAGTTGCTGAGGTTCATCCATGTTGTTGAACGAATAAATCTATTTATTCTTGCTTTATAAACACGTAAAACAACCTAAGACATGACCTCTATATGTGCCTAGCTGACGAAAAGCTGTAGGATGGCATGACAGGAACTGAAAACAAGAGCAACAACACGTAAGGAGCATAGCCACCTTACAATGCAGCTTTGAGGGTGTTAGTCTGCAAGATCACCGGCATCTTGGGTGTACATGACAGCCCTTAAAAACTGATTCTCACTAAGGATTTAGCTCAGCAGCTCAAGTGCTTGCCTGGTAAGTGCAAGGTTGTGACTTTGATCTTGGTACAAAAAAAAAAAAAAAAAAAAAAAAACCCTTCTCAAAAAACTGCTTCTCATGAACAATTTTAATCACTAACAAATAGTTTAGATTTTAATACTGTATATTCCTTGAAATGGTGGCTATCTAAAATATAACAGTTTTAGATGGGAGGCAGGGATACCAAGATTCTTATTTCAGCTTTACTACCTATACAATCTTATACAGTATTATACTATGTTAAACTTTTATCTGTAAATGAAGTAAGGTCTTTTCAGATTTTAATAATTTCATTACAAAGTTTTAACGATTTTTAAGTTATTTAAGTGCCAGTTACCCAAATAGTTATATATAAGTACTAAAACCCAGACCTTCTCAAAGGAACAAGTGAACAAAAATTTGAGAGTGATATTTAAATCTAAATATACTTTCTCCCCTCTCTTTACTTTTCTATCCCAAGCCCCCAAACAACTAAACTGTAGCACTCCAGCTCCTAACTCATTCACTCCTCACATACTGATCAACACATGTTAGGGGATAAAACTATACTTCAACTGGGGGCAGACAATCATTTAAAGAGCCAGGCATGGTGGCACACGCCTGTAATTCCAACACCTGGGAGGCGAAGGCAGGAGGACCACTGCAAGCTCAAGACCAGTGTGGGGTACAAAGTGAGCTCAAGCCCAGTCTGAACTGCACAGCAAGATCCTGTCTTAAAAAGGGGGAAAAAAAAAAGCTAGGGATCTAGTTCAGCTGCATAAGTGCCTGCCTAGCTAGCATGAGGTCGAGTTCAATGCCCAGTACAAAAAAATTTTTTTCATTTTTAAAGTACTGTACTCTCAAGTAAAAGTACTGGATGCTAAAAACATAAAGGCAAGCGTAACTTGAACCAGGAGGTCACTAAATGTCCTTAAGAAAATGACATTTAACCACCAACAGAGTGAAGAGATAACCCACGCTGTTCTTCAGACAAAGGATTGTTGTGAAATTCTGTACCAATTTCACTATGTTGTCTCAATTGGCTTCATTCTGTCTTATTTTACTACCTTCAAAATAATAAAAAAAATTTTTAAAAAGAACATATAGTCTGTTCTTCAAAGGATTGTTGTGAAGGTCTGTACTAATTTCACTATACTGTCTCAATTGGCTTCGTTCTGTCTTATTCTGTTTTATTTTACTACCTTCAAAACAATTAAACATATTTTTTTAAAAAGAACATGTAAAGAACTGAAAAAAACCCATTCTCCCAAATTTAAATACTCAATCCAAAAATGGGCAATTGAGATGAATACACACTTCTCAGATAAACAAATACAAACAGCAAATAAATATGTGAAACACTGTTCAACACTGCTGGTCATTCAAGAGACGCAAATTAAAACAATGTTGAGATTCCACCTCACTCCAGAAAGAATGGCTATCATTAATAAATCAACCATTAACAAATGGGGAAAAAGGAATGCTTCTCCACTGCTGGTGAGAGTGTAGACTGAAGCAATCACTGTGGAGATTCCTCAAAAGCTAGGATTGGAGGTCCCATTCGAACAGCTATTCCCCTTCTGGGTATATTCCTAAAACAATTAAAAACATCATACCACAGCAATATATGCGCATCTATGTTTATAGCAACACAATTTGTAATACCTAGATCTTGAAAACAGCCTAAATGTCCATTCACTTTGGAATGCATAAAAAATGTGGTATTTTTAATACAATGGAGCACTACTCAGTCATAAAGAAGATAAACTGCAGACTTTCATAGGTAAATGGATGTAACTTACTAGTGAAATAAATCAGACACACGTGTAAACACTGGATTGTTTCACTAGTATGAGAAGCTGAAAGAAACTACATACATAAAGGAGGATTAAAATAGTTATACTACTGGTTTCTCTGAGCTCACTGAAAAGAAAGGTTTGTGCTAGTATTGTTCAGACGATTAAATGCAGGTGTCTTGTACTGTAACTGATTTGAAGATAACACTGTGCAATCTATATACCACTGTTATCCCCTAAATGTTGTTTTGAAATTGTTTTCTTTTCTCTCTAAAATTTTAAAAAAAGAAAGAAAATAACATTCAAGCTGAATACAGGGGAAATAGCAATTAGGCAAAAAGAGTAAAGAAAAGGATTACAGAATACACAGACTCTGAAGTGGGAAGGACAAGAGCAACCACGATAGCTGGAGCGTGGAAATCAACAGAGTAAGTGATATATGAAACTGGGTAGCAGATAATATTTACCAAGGATTGATTATGTGATGGCACTGACCTAGCACCTAAACTTAACACTATCCAAGTCCACAAGGTGGCTATTAGTATCATGGGGTTCCCAGGTATAAAACAAGTACCTCAGTCAACCAGGGTCCATAGTAAAACAGCTGTATGCTATGTCCTCAAAAACTACACTGCCTCTCCATGAGAAGCAAAGAAGGGGAAAAGATCATACCCGTGTTTCAGAAAGAGCACTCTGGACCTAGGTAGAAACCATAAAGGAGTGACAACATACACAACACACATGACCAAAAATATGCGTAAGTAAAACTGAAAGACAGATGGGATAGGTGACAATATCTGCAACATTTACATGGTAATGAGTTAGCCAGGCATGGTGGTCACACCTATAATATCATCTACTTGGAAAGCGGAAGGAGAAGCATCACAAGCTCCAGGATATCCAGGACAATCTAAGAGGCACTTTGTCTCAAAGTATAGTAAAAAGGGCTGGGCATCAGGTATGGTGGCACATACCTATGATTCCAGCACTCAAGAGGCTGAAGAGGAAGAGGGTTAATAGGTTAATTTCTATAAACAAGCACCTATAAACCAATAAGCAAAAAAACTGAGCAAAATATGCAAATAATCCACACTGAAAAATCAATACTGTACATAATTATAAAGTATGAATAATCAGGATGTGCTTATAAAATGTGCTCAATCTCAGTAATAAACAAAAATTCTAATTATATACTATTGTTTTGACTTTTCAGATTGGTAAAACTTTCTTTTTTCTTTTGAGATTGGGTCTTCCTGTGTAATTCAGGTTAGTCTTGAATTTACTATGTAATCTAGGCCAACCTTGAACTGGTGGCAATTCTTTTGCCTCAGCTTACTGAATGCTGGGATTACTGGTGTGTGGCATCACACCCAGCTTAGTAAATTACTGGCAAAGAAGGTGGAAGAATGGAAGGACTTTGGGATGTAGCCTGGTCTCAAATCTTTAACACAAAATACATGTGGAAAAATACATACTCAAAGGTGTTTGCCAAGTATTATCCAGAACAGTGAGAAACTGAAGAGAACCTACATGCCCATGAACCAGGAATGAGATGGTGTATTTATTTAAGCAGATCCATGAAAACATTTGGAAACACTGTCCACACTGGCTAAGCACAAAAAAAAAAAAAAAAAAAAAAAAAAAGCCAGTGAGGGACAATATTACTTATGTTAACTTTAAAAAACCCCATGTCCAATGTTCATTTGCCTTTGTGATTTTGACAAATGAATACATGTCAACTGTATCATTTGTAAAAGGGAGATACTAGTATCATAATTACCTTATTTATTTCACAGGGGTGCTAGGAACATTAGTAATCCAAAAGAACACTTAAGAAAACAGTAGCTATTGACTAAATGCTGAATTAATGTTAACTATTAAGCAGGGCTGACAGGGTCAAATTCCTATTTAGTTGGACTAATTTAGTTGATAAGACACTTCGATACGGTTTTGATGGAGTAAAGGCAGTGTTAATAAGTACCTGTTGGTTCACACTTCAGTAGATGATGGTATCTGCTTATGATCATAAACTTTTGGAGCAGAGAGGCACAGAATGTAAAAATAGTAACTACAATAAAAGAAACTTCAAAACCAAAAGTTATGTAGTGGAAGAAATGCAAATCTTTTTTTTTTTTTTTTTTTTTTTTTTGTCTTTTTCCTTTTCATCGGTACCAGGGATTGAACTCACGACTGCCTGCTTGCAAGGCAGGTGCTTATGCCACTGACCTAAATCCCCAGCCCCAGAAATGCAAATCTTATGCAGCTGAAAGCAAAGGTTGTGACATTTTCTTCAGTTTTACATCATCACTTAGATTTTAGCCAAAGAGCAATCAATCAGTTCATCATCTTAGGAGGATGAGAAATAAGCTGATGAAGGATTTTGCTGTGCAACATCTGTTGGCTCTATGCAATGAGAAAAAACAGTAAGATATCCAGTTTAGTACAAGAATTTTTTTTTCTTTTTTAGGGTCTTGCTATGCAGTTCAGGCTGGCCTTGAGCTCACTTTGTAGCCCAAGCTAGTCTGGAGCTCTCAACAATCCTCCTGCCTCAGCCTCTCAAGTGCTGGGATTACAGGCGTGAGCCACCATGCCCGGCTAGTACAAGAAATTTAATGCACTTCTGATTTATTTCCTTTATTTCACTTGCTTCGTACTCATGTTGCTTTACTGATCTTGTCTACTGGCAGTATTTTGTATTATAATTCCTCTTCTGGTAATCAGAACACATGAAGAGTTATTCATTTAGTTCTTTTGAATCAACTAACTGGTGTGACCTTGCTCATTTTATTTAATAATTTAGTGAACTAAAAATGTGATATTTAGTTATACATTTGTAAAGGATTCTAAAACAAAACATACTGAAGTTGGAAAAAATTAGAAACATTTAAACAAGCTGGACCTGGTAATACATGCCTGTAATCCCAACACCGGAAGAGGCAGAGGCCGGAGGATGCCAATTTTGAGTCTTGCTAGGGCAACTTGGTTGTTTCAAAAATGAAAAGGGAAGGGGTACATAGCTCAGTGATTGAGAATCTTGGGTTCAATTCTTAGTGGCACACACACACACACACACACACTCCCCACAAATTTTAGAAGCAAAGACAACAAAGTAACTTTGAAGTTAAGAATTTTAAAAAGGGAATGAAACCAAAATGAACTTGCTATTCAATTTAATGATATATCAGTGTAAAATAAAACCACCCTGGAGGGGCTGGAGGTATACCTTAGCAGTGCAACATTTGCCTACTTCATGAAGTCCTGGATTTGAGCCGCATCACCATAAAAACGTAAATAAGTAAAAATCAAACCATGGTCAAACAATTACCTTTAACAGACCTTTTAAAAGATCTAAATATTACTTGAATGACAATTACACCTGCTTTTCCTTCCTGCTTTGTTTCAGTTTACACAAGTGGTCCGCAGTAGTGACTTGACATCATGCTGATGCGTTGTTTTCCAAGGCTAAGATAACATTGACGGTATCACAGGGATGCTGAGTGCAAACCTGTAACAGGTGATAGATACATTCCTGTAATCTGAGCTACTCAGTAGCTGAGGCAGTAGAATCTCAAATTAGAGGCCATCCTAGGAACTTAAGATCCCATTTCTTTTTTTCTTCCTTCAAATCAGATTTCATTGATACCTTTTAGATACACATAATAATCACTCATCATAGAAAATTTATACCTGTACATGATATAACTTGATTCTTTTTTTCCCATTCCCCTACCCTCCCCCTTCAACCCTTAAGAACTCGTTTCTTAAAAACAATAGAAAACCATGGTAGAACTCCTTATACAGCAGTTTTATATGTCTTTTTAGTTTTATGTGTCTATAGGAATGTTTAGTTCTGTCCTGCTTTGTTGTTTCTCCCTCTAATATGGAAAGGATAGAAATACATGCTAAGACTCATGCTTACGTAAAACCTATAAACAGTTTATGAGAACTGATCTTATGACACATGATGAAATGAACAAATACTTTGAAGGAAAAAAAGGGGCACTGCAGTACCCAGTGCCGATTCCAGAGTGTTATGATGTGAAATCCAGCAATATTATTAATCTTTGTTCAGAAGGATTTTAATCTAATAAATTTTTAAGTCTCAACATAACGAAGATATGGATAAATGCATACATGTCTAAGTGTATAGGATTGATACTCATATTACTTACTTTTTGTTGAATAGCTGAACAGAATGGTTTGTAGTCTCCCTGGTTGAAGTCCCATTTATATGTTCTACTTTTGTATCTTGAACAATTATTTGTGGGGAGACAATATGTATACATCAACTAGTGATTTATTACTATTTATTTCTTTTCTTTGAAAGTATGTACTATTTCTGCCCATTTTCTATTGTTTTATCTTTCTTTAAATTTAAAAAAAAACAGAAAACAAAAAACCCTGGTGCAAATACGACAGTGCAAGAAAGATGTCTGGGAGAAAGATCCTCAGTCAAATGATTCACCATGTCTGATACAAATAACTTTAAAGGCATAGTACCCAGGCACACACCTGTAATCCTGAGAGAATGAGGCAGGAGAATCACAAACTAGAGACCACCCTGAGCAATTCTGTGATCTAGCAACATCTTGACACTCATGCACAAACACACAGTCTATAGATGCAGCTCAGTGCAAAAGCCCACACTAGACAAACCCTGAGAATGCTTTAAACAAAATCTAGAACTTGAGAATAATAATAAGCAAAACTGAAAACCAACAAACAAAATAGAAAACCAAATTATGGAGCCAACCCTAACCCTTTTAAAGCATTATTTTGGACCAGCAGTAAGAAATTGTTTGCACACACATACACACACAGAGTCACTAAAAACTGTTACTGCTTACAGAAATGTTTTTCTTCCCAATAAAAATTCCAATTGTTTTATTCAGTTCGATGATGCGATGGGGTACTAGAGACTAAATTCAGGGTCTTCTCTGAGAGCTACATCACACCAGCACTTTAAGTGCTTTTTTTTGAGACAAGGTCTCTCACTAACTCATTAAATGGTACATGTAGGACTTGAACTTGTGATTTTTCTGCCTTAGCCTCCCAGAGCACTGAGATTATGAATATAACCACCACACCTAGCTTGATGAACTAATTTTGAAAGAGAAAATGTGTTTGGAAAAAGATGATATATGATGAGGCAAATTCTATCAATGCACTTAAAATAGTGTGGGATTAGCAAAAGCAGATTATATCAGTAATGTAGAATGATGTTAAAAAATAAATCCTATTTAATGAGAGTAGTATGTGATTAAAAATGGCATAGTAAAGCATTTGTGAAAAGATGCAAATAAATAACATTAAAAAGCTACATTTTGGGGAAGAAAAAATTAGACCTTTATTTTACACTACAATAAATAAATTCCAGGTGAATAAAAAGGGAACAAGATTTAAAACAAATTAAAAGAAAACATAGGTGAATATGGTTATAACCTTGGGTAGCACAGACTTCCATAAGTAAGAAACCTATTAAAAAAGTGATTAAATGAACATTTAAAGCTTCTAGTTGGCAAGAACAACCATAAACAACTTTAAAAGGCAAACTGTATACTAAACTGATGCCAGCATGTACAACATGAATGCTAACAGCCATAACAATAAGACATCATCTACAGATACAATAAATTTAAAAGACTAACCAAATAAAGAAAAAAATTAAAGGTCACATATGGACAACAATTTAACAAAAGAATTACCAATGGCCAATCATCTTATGAAAACACATTCAATCTCAACAGCTAAAATAAGTGTTCACTCAGACTGGCAGAAAATAGATATTAGTAATATACAGATGAAGACACAGAGAAATACAAACTGTCATTACCAATTGAAGAAGGTATATGATATTATCCTTTTAGAAAAAAACTTAATTCTATCATAACTTAACTTACATTCTCTACAACCCACAAGTTCCACTTACAATATCAACTTTAGGAAAATACTCAGAGAAAATAAGGAAATAAACAGTGTAACAACTGCAAAGAAAGAATTGAAATGGTCTTCATTACCATGGCACACATGGAGAGACACCTCTACGTGTACAAAGTAGAAAGAGCTGCAATGTTTGCTTGAGCAATGTCTGCACTAGGAAAAACTGGAAACGTCAATGCCATCCAATAAGTTACAGTGTATTTAGAAGGTATCAGTTGAAAAAGATGAAACCACTTAATGAATAGCTTATGTTGAGGTGACAAAAAAAGGAGTACTGTACAAATCAGAGAAGAGTACTGTACAAATCAGAGAAGATCTATCTGGCTATCTGTGCATGTGTATATAAAGGTTTATATAAAACACAAATGCAACAAAACTATTTCTATAGATATATATGCACATAAACCTTTAAAATGGTCTGGAAAAACAAAGCCAAATCATTAACAGTGTTTCTAAGAGTGAGACACAGGGTAGTATAAAAGGGAATTGTTACCTATCTGCATTGGATAAACTTTTTATGACAGTGTACTTATGTTTATTTCAATGATTTAAAACTTTAAGAAAATCCATTTATTAACATGAAAGGTTATTTTGGTGTACTGTTTTGATACCAGGGATTGAACTCATGAGCTCATGTTCACCACGATGGTTTAGTTTTGTTTTGTTTTGGTACTGGGGATCAAACTCAGAACCTTGTGCTTGCCAAGCAGGTACTGTGCCACTGGAGCTATATCCCCAGCTTATTTAGCCACTCTTTCAATAAATATTTACCAGAAACCAACCATGTTCCAGGCCCAATCACAATATTCCAGATACATCAGTAAAAAACAACAACAAAAAACTATAATCTCTGCCCTTACAAAGCTCATACTTTAGTGTGATGAAAAAAGTGCAGTGCTGTACTTTTCAAAAATATTAAATCACAGAACTAGGCAAGAATGTTAAATAGGGTAGGGAGACTTGAGGCTAAACTGAGGAGGTAATATAGACAAAAACTTGAAAGAGATACAGAAGGAAAGGGTATGCCAGACAGAGAGAAAAACCAGCACAGAGATCTAAAAGTGAGAGCAGGTACATTATGCTCCAGGAACAGAAACAGGCTTGTTTAAAAGCAGACAGTAACAGGTAAACAGGCTTTAGGAACACACAGAAGAGCAAGAAGTCAACTTTATACTGCATGCCACACACCCCATCCTGGCTGTGAGCACCTTCACACGCCTATATTCCTTAAAGAACTATACTTAATGATCCTAATCCTCTGGCAGTGACAAAACCTAACAGCATTGCTCATGGGAGTATAAACTGGTGCAGTAAGAGTCCAATAGTCTTCAAAACACTCAATACAGAGTTAGAATAAAACCCAGTATTTCGATCATCAATATATACCAAATTCAAACAAAAACTTGCCCCTGAATGTTGACAGTCCTGTTATTCATTTTAGCCAGAAGACAGAAAAAACTCAAATGTCTAGCAACCAATTAATGGATAACTAAAAAACAGCATTAATAATACAGGGTAATATTATTCAGTCATAAAAGAAGTGACATACTAATACAACATAAATATATGAATTAAGAAATATTATGACAAACCAGACACAGAGACCACATATTGTGTACTCTCACTTAGAAAATGTCTAAAAAGCTTAATTCTGTTTTCACCTTCAACAGATACACAAAGTAGATTACTGATTGCCAAGGACTTGTGGAGAGAGGGTAATGAGGGGCAAATGCTGAGGCATTCAGGGCTTTTTGTTGTTGCTGCTGCTGCCACTGATGGGGGGGGAGGTGTGAAAGATATACTGAAACATTAAAAACTTAGATTGCACCGGTAAAAACCGTACCACTCTGTAACAATTGGTGGCTCTGTATAAAAGAAAACCTACCAAACTGTATACTTTAAATAAGTGAATTTTATGCTACAAAAAATAGTGTATCTCAAGCTGTAAAAAAGGCAGGGGGAGGTTTATACTGAAGGACACAACTTTGTTCTCCATAATCCCAAGTACTGAAGATTGAACTCAAGGCCTCACACATCCTGGGCAAGTGCTCTACCACCAAGCCACATCTTTAGACTTTTTCAAAAATCTGAGACAAGGCCTCACTAAGTTGTCCAGATTGGCCTTAAATTTGTGATCTTTCTACCTCCCAAGCAGCTAGGATTGTTGAGGCATGCCACCATACCAGCACACAATTGTGCATTTAAAAAAAAAAAAAAAAAGAAATGAAAAGAAAGAAAAACATTATTCTCATTACCAAATATAGAAGCCAATGACGAGGGGCTGGGGATTTAGCTCAGCGGCATAAGTGCCTGCTTTGCAAGCGGGTGGTCGTGAGTTCAATCCCTGGTACCGATAAAAAAAAAAAAAAGCCAATGACGAAAAAGCAACAAAAAGTCTGGGTTACCAGGCCAGACACAGTAGCGCCCATCTATAATTCCAGCACTTGGTAGGCTGAGCAGGAGGATTGCCATGAGTTTGAGGCCAACATGTATTATACAGTAAAACCATGTCTCAAAAATAAATAAATAAGTAAGTAAATCTGAGTTACCATTAGCATACAAAACAAGGAAGGAGAGAACTTCCACGACAATGGTGGAGCAGTAAGCAGTAGAGAAAACAGCCTCTCTGAGAGTCACCATCCAGACTCTGGAATATGGCATCACAAAGAAGACAAGAAGGAAGTGGGTCTCTGGGACCCAGGAAGAATCTGAAGCATGAACTGAAGCCCACAGAGTAAAAAGAAAAACTTAAAAGGAAGAAGAAGGTGGCAGCCAGCAGCGCCTTTACCCTGAGACAGAATTCACTCATGGCCACAGTATGGTGATAGCTGGTGACCCCAGTGGACTCTGCACAGAGCTGTGCTAGTGGAAGCACAGGCGTGGAGGACTGCACTGGCTGATGGTGAGTACACAGGACTTAGTTCTCCCACAGGGAGAGGGCAGTTGACCAGGAGTCATTCTGGAGAAGGGCAGGCTGAGCTTGGAACCCAGAACTGTGGCTAGCTTCATCTAGCAGCTGCTTGGACTGAAAACTGCTTGGACTGTGGGGAACCCAATGAGTCTGCTCTCAGGACAGGCCTGCTGAGATTATGAACTATCCTGACAAAAAGCTGCTGCTGGCTTGCTGAGATGGATTGGCACGATTCAGGGTTCTATCTCCACAGGTTGTCTACTATGAGCTCAGAGAGAGTCCTAGAAGCGCATTGTTTTTCTTTTTCTTTCTCCTTCATTGTTTTTATCAGTGTGAGAGTGGTTCCTAACCTCTTTGTAGGTGTGGTTCTGTTCTGATCTTCCTCTTATCTCTTTATCTCTCTTTTCCTTCAGTTCTACACCAGTTTCCCCAAGTTGGCATGATTCCCATCTTTGTCCTCCAACCTTACTTCTAATCTCTTTCACTTCTTCCACTTCTCTATTTTCTCCTTAATCCAATTTAAATTTTAACCCTCAAAAGAAAAATTGACACATTACAGATTTTTACATAGCATATAATTATATTTTTGTTTGTAAGTTTTTATTTTAAAGAGAATAAAACCCAACAAAACAAAACAATAAATCCAAACAAAACAAAGCAGAGAAAATGGTACAGAACTTCAAAACAGGATATTAGGAAAGCAACGATGACTACCATAATATATCTTGCTATTTTCACAATAGTTGTCCTTACCATCAGCTATGCCAAAATCAGACAAAACAGATTAAAACCAATAAAAACATTGAATTAAACAAAAACAATAAATTGGAACAAAACAAAACAATGAGAATAATACTGCACACTGTGTTATCTTCAAAATACTTGCTCAGGTTACCAGACACAGGAATAAAATAAAACAGTAAATGGAACAAAACATTGGATTTCAAAAACAAGACAGAAGGAACCCCCCACAGCTGACACGATGCACACTGCCATCCTCCAGGTAGATGCCCGGACCACCAGCCCCAGAGTCAGTGGAACAATGCAAGCATCAAGCTCTTCTCTTCACGGCTCTCTATAGCTGCTATCATCTCACCCTGAGTCTTGTGAATCGTGGCGGGGAGGAGGGGCCTCTCTTTTGGTTTTCAGCCTGTACTTTCTCTTCTGGCTGAGGCTCTTAGCCATCAGCATAGTGAAGCCCACTTCACACGAAGGTGTACTTTCTCTTCTGGCAGAGGCTCTTTTCAATCAACCTGGTGGAGCTTGCTTCACGGGAAGGCCTGGTTTTGTTTTACACTTTTTATATAATCACAAATCTAGTTCATATGGTTAAAAGTTGCAAAATAAGTGTTAGCTCAGTTTGTTGTATTCTAGGCTGAGTTTCATGCTACTGGTACCACTACAGGCAAAACGACATAACTGTTCTAAACAGCTGTTGGTACTGCTACTCCATGACTAAGATTAACTGAGGATCACAGAAAATACGTTGTCACAGTGCCAAAGAACCACAGACTAGGCCAAATGAGCAACAATTTCTAATTTCCAACTAACTGAACAGGTAAGATCTTTCAACAGACTCAAAATTCAAAAACCAGCTACACTTGGAAGATACCTCGGAGAAGTAATCATCACCTAAGGGTACTAAACACTACCAATAAGGTAACAAACACACCATAGGCAACTTACAAGCATCTCTCCAGCAATTAAACTAAACAACAACAAAAAAAGAGAAAATAAAATCAGAAGACACTTAGAGTACAACCCCTTACATCCACTTCACTAAAGGCAAATCCACAGAGCAATGAGGTGGGACAAACCAAAAGCCTCCACCAAGTCTCTCTGAAGTGGTAACAACAAAGCAACTGAACAAGGCTCTGGAAAAAAAAAATCAGAAATAATCAATCAGATAACTACAGAGATTATCAAAATACACACCATGCTTAGGAGAGCAGATACACACACACATACACACACACACACACAAACACACAAAATAAGACAAGCTTAAGAAAATTATGGAAGACCAGAGCAAAGAAATGGAAACCAGGGGAGATCGGATTGGGCTCAGTGGTGTAAGCACCTGCCAGGCCAAGCACAAGGTCATGAGCTGAATCCCTGGAACCAAAAGACAAACAAAAAAACAAATGAAATCCAGAAAGCACATTCAAGTAGATATACAGGAGAATAAAAACTCGATTGAAAGTATTGAAAGCAGATTAGCCCAATGTGAGGATGGGATCTCAGCTATTGAAGAGAGGCTTGCAGTTAGCAACCAGGAAAAGAAAGATTTCTCAAAAATAGCAAGGGACCATGAGAAATCAATCCAGCAGATGCTAGATGAGACAAAAAAAGAATAACTTAAAATTATTAGGAGCCAATGAGACATGAGGAAATACGACAAATGACATAAAAAACTTTCCTGATAGAGAAAAAGAATTTGACATACACATAAACAAGACACAAAGAACTCCAATTAGCAATGATTGAAAAAAAACTACAGCCAAGCATATCATAGTCAAGATTCTAGAAATTCAATAGAAGAACAGAATCGTGCAAGTTGTTAGAGAAAAGAAACACATCACCTATAAAGAAAAGCGCATCAGAATCACAGATGACTTCTCAGCATAAACTCTCAAGTCAAGGAGAGTTTGGAGCAATTACAAGTTCTGAAGGAAAACAACTTTTAACCCAGGATGATGTAGCCCACAAAACCATCTTTCAAAATTGAGGGGAAAAATTAGTTACTTCCATGACAAGGAACATCTAAGGAAATTTATGACCACCAAACCAGCACTCCAAAATGCTCTGAAGGACATTCTAGAAAGAGATAATAAGGACTACAACTCCATGAACCCCAACAGAAGAAATCTACCAGGGAAGGCAAACAACTAGAGGGACAGGAAAAAGTGGGATAGCTAACAACAGGAAAATAACATGAAAAGGATAAGTTAATATATATCAGTTATAACCATTAATGTTAATGGTCTCAATTCACCAGCCATAAGATACAGATTGGCCAAATAGATCAAGAAACAAAATCCAACAACATGCTGCATATAAGAAACACATTTAATTCAAAAAGAAACTGGTAGACTAAAAGTCAAAGGATGGAAAACAATACTCCATGCAACAGGGACCCAGAAAAAGGCAGGAGCTGCTATTCTATTTGCAGATAAAGTGAATTTCAAGCCAAGACTGATTAAAAGAGATAAAAGTCACTGCAGACTCATGAAAGGAACAATCCAAGAGGAAGAGATAACAATCACAAATATATATCAATAAAAACCAGTGCACCCATCTATATAAAATAATTATTAATGGACATGAAAAATCAAATAAATCCTAATATAATTATATTGGGAAACATCGATACCGCATTGTCACAAAAAGACAGATCAACTAGACAAAAACAATAATGAAATATTAGAACTAAATCCAACTTTTCAGGAAATGGACTTAGTAGACATCTATAGAGTGCTCCACCCCGCAACATCAGAATACACTTTGTTTTCTCTTCAGCTGTACATGGCACATTCTCTAAAACAGACCATATACTGCCTCACAGAACAGGCTTAAGTAAATGCAAAGGAATAAAAATCATCCCATACATACTATCAGACCACAGTGCAGTGAAACTGGAAATCCATGCCAAAGAAAACCACAAGACCTTCATAGACACATGGAAATTAAATAGCACCCAACAGAACAACAGAACAACCAACGGGTGACAGATGAAATTGAAGAAATTAGATAGCCTTTACAGTTGAATGATAATGACAATATAACATACCAGAACTTGTCGAACACAATGAAAGCAGTCTTAAGAGGCAAATTTAAAGCAGTAAATACTGACATCAGGAACAAGCGCCTATAAACAACTTAATGTTGCACCTCTTGAAAAAGAAAAAGAAAAGCAGGCTAAACCAAGAGCTCATACACAGGAGAAAATTGTAAGGATCAGAAATTAACAACCTGGAGACTAAAACAATAATACAAATAATCAATGAATCAAAGAATTGGTTCTTTGAAAGATTTAATAAAATTGACAAGCTTTTGGTGAACCTTATCAAAAAAAGGAAGGAAAAGACTCCAATCCATGCAATTAGGAATGAAAAGGTTGAAATCGCATCAGACCCTACAGAAATTCAGAAAATCATTTATATATACTTTGAAAACTTGTATCCTAATAAGATGGAAAACACAGAAGAAATGGACAGATTCCTAGATACATATGAATTACCAAAACTGAATCAAGAAGATATAAAAATCCTAAATAATCCAATAACAATAAATGAAATTAAAGAGCTATCAACAAACAAAAGCCTATGCCCTGATGGATTCACTGTTGAATTCTACAAGAAATTTAGTGAAGATCTAACAGCATTACTTCTCAAACTCTTTAATAAATTGAAAGTGAAGCAATACCCCAAATTCGTTCCTGGAAGCAAGCATTACTCTAGATTCCAAAACCAGAGAAGGAAAGAGAATTACAGGCCAATCTCAGTAATGAACACTGATGCAAAAATCCTCAGTAAGATACCGGCAAACAGAATGCAGCAAATCATCAAGTAGATTTTACACTTTGATCAAGTGGGGCCTTGTTCCAGTCTGATGCCGTCTTTTTACCTGGCTGACATATGTGCACTTTAATGGTCCTGATTTTATGCATTTCTCTTTAATTGTGGTCATGAGGGAGCTTCCAGACCTCTTCCTCTCTCTTACCATTTGTCAGCAGTCTTCCTTTTTAGGAGACTGGCTATGTTAAGGTGAGCACATTGGTAGTTACTCATAAGGTAAAGACAATTGATAACTTCCTTGGTTTAACAGAATTGGATCTTTGTAGTTTGCGGTCTATTTCTTTCTGGTTTTTTTTTTTTTTTTCCTTATTATTTTGGTACTGGAAATCCAACTCAGGATCTTGTGCTTGCCAGGCAGGCACTGAGCTGCTGAGCTATATCCCTACCCCCCACCCCCGTGGTCTATTTCTTTATCTTAAGCTAACTAACTAAGACCATCAGAAACATTGAAAGCTTTATTTCACAATTCTGTTTTATTCCATCTGTAGTACAGTTCGTCCAGTTAAACTATACTCATGATCCAGATTGTTCTCTATGCTCCTCTACAAGTATTAAACCATCTCATTGATGGACTCCCTTGTTGCTTAATGTAAATTTGATCAAGTTTCTGAGAGTTTTAGGTTAGGCTTCCAGAAGTTAAAATCAAATCAAGTCATATAACCTGTTTCTTGGTCATAACAACAGAGAGAAAATAAGGAAGAAGGACACTTCATTAGTTGAAGAGTTACTTCACAGTCATCTTTGTATCCTCTGAGATTCAACAAAGCCTGGAAGCTCAGATGAAAGTTGCTTAGGCTTTGGAATCAGACTAGCATTCAAATGTGGCCCTTCTTGCTTCTTAACTGTATTAACTGATAGGTTACTAAACTTCTCTGAAACTCTCCCTTGTCTATACATACACACTATGGCTTTATCATACATGGGTTAAGTAGAATAACTAGGATTAATTAACACATCATAGCCAGGCATGGTGGCACACACCTGTAACCCCAGCACTCGGAAGGCTGAGGCAGGAGGGTCATTGCAAGTTTGAGACCAGCCTGGGCTATAAAGTGACAGCTCAAGGCCAACCTGAGCTACATAGTGAGACTTTGTCTCAAAACACACACAAAAAAAGATCATTAAAAAATAGTTAAACACTTGAGTTTACCATGTGTTAGGCACTATTATGTGTGCTAATTATCACAAAATTTCCAGGGATGGACAAAGTATTCAAATATTTCTTCTTCCTGTTTTTCTTGTTAAGTGATTCACAACCACTTGTTGGGGTGGAATGATATTTCTGATCTGTGATGTGGGATGAGAAATCTGAGAAACAGCATTTATGAAATCTCAGAATAATTTCAAGGCTTTTCATAACCAAACAATGTTTTCCTATAATACCTCCTTTATTTGAGTCAGAATTTCCATTTATTTTCTAGGCTGATGTTGAACTCAAGATCCTTTGCCTCAGCCAGCTGAGTAGCTGGAACTGCAGATGAAATGATGCTGTGCCTGGATTTTGTAATTCTTTTATAATGCTATTGAAATTTGTGTGTGTGTGTGTGTGTGTGTGTGTATGTGTGTATTTGGGGGGGGGGGAACCAGGGATCGAACTCACGATCTCACGCTAAGCAGGTGCTTACACTGCTAAGCTAAACCCCTGGCTAAAACTGGTATATTTTAGCAATATTGGTAAATTAAGTACATCTTTATATGATCAACAAAGACATGCTTTTGACTTTTAAAATGCATTTTTTTACTGATTTTAATCTATAGAAAAAAATGATTATATTTGAACTGTATAAGGTCTGCCATTCTCCAGCTTACACATTAATGTATGGATAAACCACTGATTTTTAAAATGCTCCTGTCATATTTTGATATGGTGGATGAACATTTAAAAATCATAACTCAATTATCTTGGTATTTGGGACAGAGTAGGTGATTTGGTCTTTTGGTGCAATGGAGACAAGGAAAGGAGAAAGAAGGGAGAAAAGAGGCCTTTACTGCAGGCATGGGAGGGCTGCAGAAGAGAGGTAAGCACTCTCTGTGGGAACAAAGGAGCACAGGAACTTTTATGAGGTCTGGTTAGGGGAGGAGACGGCAGCCGCTGGATGGGGAAGGCATACTAGTATTAGACTGGGTATCACTTTGGTATGTGTGGGACCAGGAGCAGGAAGTTTATGTTGGGGTGAAGAAGAAGGCAGGCGGTTAAGGTACTGTTGGCACCTTCATCATTTTGGACCAGTGCCATGGTGACTCTGCATAACACACATGAGAAAACCATCAGTAAGTACTTTGCATACTGGTAGTTATCACTGAGGAGACAGGACTGAGAAATGGTCATATTAAGCAGGTGTGGGCCAGGGATTTATATATTGCTTAATACTAGATTTTCAGACTCATCACAGTATGATGAGATTTTGTTTCTGTTTTTTGTTCAGGCATTGAACTCATAACCTTGTGCTTGCCAGTCAGGTGCTATGCCTCTGAGCTACATCCCTGGCACAGTATTATGAGTTTTTGAAATATTTATGCCTGAAAATTTTGAAAGACATGTATTAAAGAAAACTTAGAAACACTGACACTGAAATGCCTTTAATGGAAAATTTTCAGGAATTGAAGTTGAGGTTTAAAAAATAAGACAGCATAGATAATTGAATTGGTACGAATTTCTTTTTGAATTAAATGTGTTTCTTGTATGCAGTATATTGTTAGATCTTGTTTCTTGATCCATTTGGCCAGTCTGTGTCTTTTCACTGGTGAATTGAGACTATTAAAATTAATAATTAAAACTGATATGTATTGATTTATCCTCGTTATTTTCCTGTTATTCCTCCCCCTTCTTTTTCGCTTCCGTCTAATTGTTTGCCTTTCCTTATGGATTCCCTCTATTGGGGTTCATGGAGTTGTAGTCCTTTCTAGAATGTCCTTCAGAACATTCTGAAGTGCTGGTTTGGTGGTCATAAATTTCCTCAGATATTCCTTGTCACAGAAGTGTCTTATTTCTCTCTCAATTTTGAAAGACAGTTTTGTGGGATACATCAATCTGTGTTGAAAGTTGTTTTCCTTTAAAATATGGAGTGCTTCACTCCAAGCTCTCCTTGACTTGAGAGTTTGTGCAGAGAAGTCAGTTATATTTCTGATAGGTTTCCTTTATAAGTGATTTCTTTTCCCTAACAGCTTTTAAAATTCTATTTTTGTGTTGAATTTCTAGAATTTGACTATGGTATGCCTGGATGTAGGTATTTTAATCACTGCTAACTGGAGTTCTATGTGCCTCTCTTTATTTGTACGTCAAATTCTTTTTCTCTACCAGGAAAGTTTTCTGTCACAATATCTGTGAACATATTTTTATTTATTTATGGTGCCAGAAATTGAACTCACGACTTCACATTTGCCAAGCAGGTACTTATACTGCTGAGCTAAACCCCAGCTGTGAACCTATTTTTAATGTCCTTTGTGATATCTCCTGCTTGTTCCTTAACTCCAATTAATCTTAAGTTATTCTTCTTTGTCTCATGTAGCAGCTGCTGATTTATCATGGTCCCTTGCTGGTTTTGAGAAATCTTTCTTGTCCTGGTCACTAACTGCAATCCTGTCTTCAATATCTGAGATTCTGTCCTCACACTTGCCTAATCTACTTCAAATACTTTCAGTGGAGTTTTTATTCTCCTGGATATCTGCTTGAATCTGCTTTATGAATTCCATTTGCTTCCTATGTTCTGCCTCCATAAGTTGCTTAAGCTCATCTATTTTTTGTCTGTGTCTGCTGTAACATCATGAGCATGGTATATATTTTGGTAATCTCTGTAGTTATTTGAGAAATTATTTTTGATTTCATTTTTTTCAGAACTTCATTCAATTGCTTTGTTACCACTTCAGAGAGCCCTGGTAGGGGACTTTCAGATTTTCCAGGCTCACTGCCCCTAGGGTTTGTCTTTGGTGAACTGGATGTCTGAGATTGTGCCTTGTTTCAGTACCTTCTCATATCTTTTCAACAGAATGCAAAACAGTTCTACACAATATATAAAACCATAATATATCAATTCTGACCTCAAGGGTTAAGATTCAAAATGGATTAAAGAGAAAAAATTGGGAAAAGAGAAAGAGATTACAAGTAGGTTGGAGGATAAAGATGGATCTCACCAATTTGGGGAAACTGACACAGAAAACTGAAGGAAAAGAGCACTGGGAGAGATTTAAGGTATAACAACAAAACCACACCCACAAGGAGGTTAGGAACCATACTCACACTCAAAAAAAGAGGGAGAAAGAGAAATAAAAAACTGAATAAAACAACAAACAAGGAAAGAAGAAAAGAAAAGCAAAAACAACACAAAACAAAACCAAAAAGAGTAGTCCACTTTCAGGACTCTCTCTGCATTCACTATTAGTCTGTGGAGACAGCGTCCCAAATCAGACCCACCTCCTTCCTTCTTGCATTCCCATGTCTAGGTGATGTCTTTCAGAGAGGCAGTTCTCTCTGCTGCTTACCACTCTGCCATCTTCCCAGAAGTATTGATATTCAGTGGACTGACACAGCAATCACTCACCCTTAATCCCAGCACCCTTAACCCCCGCACTGAACCATGAATCAATCACAAACTCTAGACTCAGCTACCTCTAAACACAAAACATAGACACAAACCATAACAATTACCTTAATTATTCAATTAATTAAACCATGGAAAGCTTATAATAAGTCTTCAAAGAGTTTATATTAGCTATTAATGTTTTAACAAGCCTCTTTTAGAATAAACATTTACTGTTTCAAAGGTGATTTCCAACTGTTAATTTAAAATGTTTCCTTTTCCCCCTAGCAAGTATCCTTCCAACTCTCCTAGCAAGTTCTACAGTACATTTTTTAAAATTACATTCCCTTATTAAATCTTTAGTGGAACACTAGTGAGTTTCCAAAATAGACAAAAGAGAAAAATAATCTATAATAAACAGCCATCATCAAAAACCTCAGAATCACTAGGACAGCTATAAACAAAGGTCTTCCCCGAAGGGAGGCAAAGGTTCCACCTTATCCCAGAGGACTTTAAAAGAAAGCTGACGGCAAGCAGCAGTGACTGACAGAGGGTACCCTGGGGATGCTGCCTGCAGTCTCATCATTCAGCAAACTGACTCTGGGGGTTTATTACTCTTGTTCTGTTACATTAAGCACAAAGGCATTTTAAAAAGATTTTTAAAAGTTAGATTTTAAAAATTCCTGAGTAACAATAAATTACAATTAATTGATTATAATGTTTAAGAGTTCAAGGCTCAAAATAGAGCAGCTGTCAGTCGTAAATATTAAAACACTCTGGAAAAGCTCCCAGCGCCCAAAATCACTGCAGGCATCCCCACAGGATGGTTAGATAAAAACAAGTCCCTCAAGAAGGCACCCAAACTACGGGGTACTCTGCTCTCCCCTGATGGCAAACACCCACTACAAAACACTGAACCACTAAGTCACAATCCACAAACCTAAGAAGCATGCTAAACATTTAACAACAAATAAGTTATTGAGAAAAAATATAAATCATTTAGAAAACAAAATAACTCTTCAGTAGCTTTCAAAATAAGTACTTCTAGAAAAGGAGTAAATCTCTGGTTACTATCAGAGGTATACTGCAAAACATGTAAAATTTATAAAATAATTCACTGCAACAAGTTAAACAGGCATAAAAATAGCCTTAAATTATGCTAATTATTAGGAATCTAACTAAACTCATACATATGTATAGTACAAAACTAAAACTCCTGACAGAAGAGCTCAACAGGATACTTGGCAGACTTTTGACTAGTCAGTATTAGAATTTGGTTGAACTTTATTATTTGCTTAATACCCACATATATTAACTAAATATATGCAAACATCAGCTAAAAACTGTAAGTGTCTATGTTATATATTTAGAATTTTTTGTTAAATCTCTGTACGTTATAAACAGAAATGATTGCTCTTCTCCCGCTCTATCACTTTTCTTTCCCTAAAGACAACTAGGTCCCCACACACCTATCGAGTTATTATTTTAATAATAACTGGCTTTCCACATGCTGAAGAATTAAACCAGACCCATGCCTATCACCATGCACTAAAGCCAAAATGGATCAAAGATCTAAATATTAAAACAGAAACTTTAAATCTACTAAAGACAAAGTAGGTGGAAATCTCAAAGACTCAGGGAGAGAGTCCATGAACAAAAGACAAAATGCACAGGAGCAAAAACTGGGACCTCATTAAAGTTTTTACACATCAAAAGAAATTACCACAAGAGTGAACAGACAACCCACAGAATAGGAAAACATTTAGCCAACTGTCCCTGGAACAAAGGACTTCTATCTAGAACATACAAAGAATTGAAAAAAAAAATCAGGCTCCCAAAATTCAAAGACCCAATCCAAAAGTGGGCGTCTGAGATGAATACACACTTCTCAAATGAAGAAATATGAACAGCAGCGAAATACATGAAAAAGTTCAACATCACTGGTCATTTGAGAAATGCAAGTTAAAACAATGCTCAGATTCTGGGGCTGGAGGTTTAGCTCTCTTGCAAGCAGGCAGTCGTGAGTTCAATCCTCGGTACGGATAAAAAGGAAAAAGACAAAAAAAAAAAAAAAAAAACAATGCTCAAATTCTATCTTACTCCAGAGAAAGGATGGCTATCATTAAGAAATCAATCAATAACAAGTGCTATGAGACTGTGAAGGAAAAAAACCCTCCTCTACTGTTGGTGGGAGTGTAAACCGGTACTATCAGGGTGGAGATTCCTCAATCCAGCTATTCCCTCCTGGGTATTTTCCCAGAAGAACTGAAACATCAAACCACAGAAATGTATGTGCACCCCATGTTTACAGCAGCAAAATTTGTAATAGCTAAATCTTGAAAACAAATGGCCATCAACCTCAGAATGGATTAAAAAAATATAGTATTTTTATACAGTGAAGTACTACTCAGGCATAAAGGAGGATATAGATTTTGTGATCTGAGCAACTACTTTGAAGATAACAATATGCAATAAATTAGCCATTGTTAATCTCCTATTATTTTGTTTTGAAATTCTGTATCATCATTTCTATTCATTTTTTTGTTTTAAAATTTTAAAAAATAAATTATTATTTTGGCAACCTTAAACACAATACTACAAAGGTTGCCAATTTTCTAAGATTAGTATTTACTGACTCTACTTTCTAAAAGTTATATATAGCCAGGGGCCAGGGACTTAGCTCAGTGGCACAAATGCTAGCCCAGCAAGTGCAAGGTCATAAATTCAATCCCTGGTACCAAAAATAAAAAAATAATTAAAAAGAAAAAGCTATATAGTCAGGTGTGATGGTGCACCTCAGTAATCCCAGACCTTAGGAGGCTGAGGCAGGAGAAGCATTGAGAGTTTAAGACCAGCCTGGGCTACAAAATGAGTTCAAGTTCAAGGCCAGCCTGAACTGCACAGTGAAATCCCGTTTCAAAAAATCAAAAATAAGCAAGCGGGAGGTCGTGAGTTAGATCCCTGGTACCAAAAACAAAAGTAAAAAACAGAAACAATAAAAAATAAATAATTAATAAAATAAAAGCTATATAATTTCCAATTCCTAATATTGATTATGCCATTAATGATAATTTCATGCCTTAGAAAAATATTTGTCCATAGAATTATATCTAACAATTTTCATGCTATGTAAGAAAAAAATCATTCTTTTTACAAAATACACAACTTCCTTCTTGGATAAAAGTATAACTGAAACAGAAGGGTGCATGGAATCATAAAAACAGGCTAGTAAGAATTACAAATTAACACAAAAAGGTAGACCTGAGGCAAATAATTATTTAGGTCTATTTAGAGAAAAAAATGCCCAGCATCCCCTATAAAAAACATTCTGAAATATATTCTAAAGACTAGTTGTTTTTTTGGCAATTTGCCAAGAGAAGTCAGGCTATTATTTTAATTAGTTATATTAAAGTGTTTTAAAAAGTTATGAATTGTATCAGCCAAAATTGCTCCAGAAAAATATCTTCATAAAGGAAAAAATAAAGCACAACCCCTAAATCATTCACATGGTTCCTCTTCAGTATTCTCTTATAGGATATGAAATAAATATAGAAGTAGTCTCGAGAAAATGGCGGCTTGATAGAGGGCTGGATGGAGAGCCTCTGCGGGGAAGGCAGCTCAGATGCTAGAATTTGACAGCATGCAGAGGGCCAGAAGATTGGAGGGTGATTTTTATTAAGCCAGGAGGAAACCGAAGGGAAAAATAAAAGTAGGAAGGGGAAGGAAAAGCGTGGGTGGAGGGCTGTAGCCCAACACGCTCACTGGGACCCATTCCACGCTGTGCTGGGCACGCCCTGGAGTCCGACGACCCAAAGTTGTGCTGAAGCCACAGCTGCCCATAATGGGAGTCTATGAGTCCCAGGCCCTTGACGGGAAGACGCGGCACAGTCTAAAGTGGGGCCAAGGGGGAGAGCTTTATTGGCTCTTGGTGAGTACTGGAAATTGGGTCCCGGGGCCCCGTGCCAGAGGCGGTCACAGAAAGGAACATGTAGCTGGTTGCCAAAGCTGGGCGCCACGCCACACAGTTTTCTGATGAGGCAAGATGCTTATCTAGATGTGGAAAAACATCAAGCTAGAATCTACCTCTGCAGAGGAAGGAAAAACATGAGTGGAGGGCTGGAGCCCAGTATGCTGAGTCTGGTCCGCGCTGTACTGGGAGCGCCATACTGGGAGCACCATGGAGTCAGGCGATTCAAAGTCGAGCTGAAGCCACAGCCGCCGATAACAGGAACTGTTGAGTCCCGAGCCCTTGGTGGGAGGACATGGTATGGTATAGAGTTCAGTCAAGAAGAGAAGCTGCGTTGATTCCCGGTGAGTGCTGGGGATTAGGTCCTGTAGCTGCTGTCACTGGCTGGAGGACATCTTGGAGTTGGGCAGAGCCCTGTGCTGCGGGGCATCAGTCAGCCACCTCTGGAGCAGAGAGGATAGGTGGGCTCTTCTGGGGCTGAGCTACACCTCTGTTTGGGACCCAATAGCCAAGGACAAAAAGGTCATGACTTATGTTGTACCTTGTGGACGTCACCAAGTCCCTGAAGGAAATTGCAGGTCGACTGGCTCAGAGGCTAGAGGTTGCCTGCACCATCCCTATGCCCTTGCCTGTACCTCTAATAACAGCAAACTGGGGAGGACAGCAAAACCCCAGTCAGCAAGCTTTTGAGGTAAAAACAGAAGAGAACCAGTGCACTAATCATGCAATATTAGACACAGCATCAGCAGACATAAAGAAATACATTCATGACCTCATAGACAAATTTAAAACTATACTTCTGATCCAAGTAAGGCAAGATATAAAAAGTTTAATTAAAAAAATTATAAGCCCCTCCCAAGAGAACACAGATGGAAGAACAAAGGAACTCAGTAAAGGAAGAGAAACCTTTCATGAAGAATATAAACAAAATCTAGAATACATGAAACAGATCCAAAGAGATTACCAGGAAACTAAAAACTCCATTGAAAACTGGCAAAATGCCTTGACAGAAACTAAAGTTAGCCTTTCGAAACTTGAAGAGAGATTTATGATGTGTGATCATAAAGAAAAGATCTCTTAAAAATAACAAGAAACCAGGAAGAAACAATTCAAAGGCTAGAAGATGACAAGAGGATTTATAACTTAAGAATTTATAACGTAAGATTTATAACTTAAGAATACACAAATGAACTACAAAGAATATTCACAGATATAATTAAGGAAAACTTCCCAAGCATAGGAAAAAGAAATGATATCCGGATAAATGAGGCATACAGAATTCCAGCCACCTACAACCAAAACAGATCTAAACCCAGACATATAATAATCAAGACCCCAGAAGCCCACCACAAGAACAGACTATTAAAAGCAGCCAGAGAAAAGAAGCAGATCACCTACAAAGGAAAAATCATCAAAATAATGACAGACTTATTAACACAAACTCTCAAATTGAGAACAGCATGGGGAGAAATAGTCCAGCCCTGAAAGAAAATAACTCCCAACCAAGGCTGATGTACCCAGCCAAACTCTCTCAAAATTAATGGAGAAACAAGATATTTCCAAGACAAGGAAGAACTGTGGGAGTTCATGGCCACCAACCCAACCCTACCAAAAATACTGAAGGACATTCCAGAGAGAGAGAGGAAAAAATATCAAGATTCCAGCAACAGTGGCAGAGAGGCCTCAAGAAATGGGGCAGACAGTAGAATGAAGGAGTAGAGTGGACAAATAATAGCAGAAGAATAGAATAGCAGAGATGAGGCACAGATGGTAAGCTATAATCTTTAATATACACTAACAAAAAAAGAAACACAGGCAGAGTAGACTAGGAGGCAAGATCCATCGAGAGACTCTGAGTAAGAAATACACTCAACCTGAAAGAGGTTAATAAATTGAAAGTCAAAGATGAGAAAACAATGCTATATGTGACAGGAAACCAGACAGAAATAGGAACAACTCATCCAGCAGCCGCAGACAGGTTGCAAAGTTATGACACTTATGTGCAGTGTAGAACTACACAGCTGGAAGGAAGGAAAACCTTTGTGGCTTTAGTAAGTAAAGGGGTACAGCTCAAGATCAAGCTCAGGGGTAAAAAGGTTCAGCAATATTCAAATAGATAACAGGTTAGCCCCCTAGTCTAAAAACTATAGGAGTTAGTGGGACCCAAAATATACAAAGCATCCTGAGAAGGGGAAAGGTGAGGAATTGCCTAAAAAAGGAAGGCAGTGGACATTGTTATAAGTGTATCAGAATTTAAAAGCCACAGTAGTCTTATTGCTCTGCTTAGTTTGATTATATTTTGTTCCGGTCCGTCTACTCATATGAGATTTGAGGGCACAGACAGCTAACCCAAAAATAACAGGTTATACCATGGTAACTATCCTTAATTTCCTATTAACTTAAACTGAAGCCCTGTATTACTTACATTGTCTTACTATGACTGATATTATTTGAAGCTGGTTTGCCAGACCGCTGTTTTATCTTGACTAATTTTATTTGAATTGTTCAGAGTGATATTAGTCTAGTCTCTTATGTTCAATTTCAGCATACGTAAAGATAAAGATAGCTACTTCGAAGAAAATGAGAGACATTATGGTAGTCATTATTGACTTCCCCAAAATCAGATCTTGAAGACCTAAAAAGTCTTCATTATCCTGCAATGATTTGATTAGTTCTATAATGTTCAGTATATATTCAATGTGTGTGAAGATGGGGACAACTATTTGGAAGAAAACTAGAGACAATAAGATAGACAGTGAAGATCTCCAGTGGACTTGCTTTGAAATCTGTGTTTCTTTAAATTGTTTCTTTATGAACTGTTTTGTTCTGTTTTAACATGTTTAATCTTACCCTCTTTAAGATAAAAAACAAGTGTGTAGGACTGATAACCATATTACTAAGTTTTTGTTGGATCACTGAGCAGAACTGTTTGCAGTGTCATTATTTGAATATCACTTTGTATGCTTTAATTTTGTAACCTGAACAACTATTTCTAAGATGACAATATGTAACTTATCAACTAGTGATTTCTTACTGTTTATTTTTCTGAAATTCTGTATTATTTCTACCCTTTTTCTCTTTAAATAAAAAAATATAGTAGTCTCCATTAAAAGTATAAAAGAGATCTCAACTTAGTTATTTAAATTTACATGAAATGATGTTTGGAAGACTCACTGGCTTGGCCACATCAAGTATAGAATTTGATGACATGTAGTCAGGTGACAGTGCGGACTTTCAGTCAGTCCTTCCTAACTCGGAAACCAAAATCCAGTGCCTGAAGAGAATGCCAAATCCATCAAGTCTTAAGCTTACATCAAATTCCTCTCAAAGGAACCTTTTAAGGAAAAAAACCAATAAGCCATTCAAACACCAGAGTACTAATCTTTCCTGAATCCCTAATAAAATGTTAAACGAACTCACACTGTCAGACCAACAGCCACTATAATGAAAATGTCTTCCTAAAAATTTAGAGAGGAAGGACAGGGCAAAACAAAGAGAAAAGGAAAAGTTTCCCAACCATAACAAATACTATCATCAGAACTATCATAAAGTTTTGGTCATGGGCATTAAGCAAACTTTGCAAAACAAGTAAACAAACTTAATTAAAACACTATTATGGAATGATGTCAATCTTCACAATTTTGAAAGGGTACTGATGGAGATGAGTGAAGTATAAAGAGAATAAATAATTTTTCACTCCAAATGATAAGTGGTTAAGTTCAATGTACTGTATAAACATTCATTCATTCATTGGCTCATTCCATCCTCCTCCCCAATAATTAAATAATTTATGCTCACATTACAGTACTATTTGTAAACATCTGCCCAGTGCCTTCAGGAACTACACATAGCACTACACTATTATATTCATTATCAACTGCCTGATTTTGTCCTTTTTGTTATTTTATTTTATTTTATTTTATTTTATTTTAGAGACAGGGTCTCACTGCGTAGTTAGACTGGGCTTGAACTCATTACGTAGCCAGGCTATTCTCAAACTTGCAAGGATCAAGCCTTCCAAGGCTTGTCTGTTTCAGCCTTCCAAGTACCAAGATCCATCTCTTTTTATTTCATTGAAGAACTGAGATTGGCAAATTTAAAAGTCATGAAGATCAGACCTCTTGTAGTATACACCATTCCTCAACATTCCCACAAATAGAAACAGTTCTGCTACAGCTTCTTCTATCTCACCCAAAACCCACATGTTGAAACTTAATTCCCAATGACAGTGTTAGAGGTGAACCCTGTAAAGAGTGATTAAATTACAGGGGCTACACCCTCATGAATGGGTTGTTACCATTTTTTAAAAGGCTCCAGAAAGTTGCTTTGCTCTCTCTCACTCTGTCCCTTGTACCTTCTGCCACGTGAGAACACAGTAACAAGTCAACATGAAGCAGGCAAGGTGTTTCACCAGATCAAATCTGCCAGCACCTTGATCTTGGACTTCTGAGCCTCCTGAACAGGAAAAAGTAATTTCTTCTATTTATAAATTACCCAATTTCAGGCATTCTATTATAGTAGCATAAACAGTCTAAGACACCACCCTGAAAAAGGTGAATATCCATTCTATTTCTGCTTTACACAAGGATTTCCATTCTGTGTTCCAACACCATGAATGAAAGCTGCCTTGACTGCCTTTTGGGACAATGTACTACAACTACACTTCTGAGCAGCTTACAGACACACAGTCTTTACATGGTTCCTCACTCCTGTGGCTTTTACGCATTGGTATTGCCCAGGTAGAACAAGTTTGTGCCTTCAAGCTCACACAAGAGTCCTGTGCACAGTGAAAGAGCTAATAGGTCACCCAACTGTGCTTTCTAAAATGTGTCCAAAGTTCCCTTGCTCTCCTAGCCCCTTCCTGAAATACTCAAATACCTTTGGGGAGGTGTGTGTGTGGCACATGTGCATGTATGTTTGAACCCAGGAACTTCACACTGAGCTATGTCCCCAACCATTGTTTATTTTGATACGGGTCCTGCTAAATCACGGTTAGACAGGCTGGACTTCAATTTGTGATTCTCCTGCCTTGGTCTCTGAGAGTGCTGAGATTACAAGAATGCACCACTGAACTCAGTTTTTAAATGTATTTCTGCTTTTTATAGTCTATTTCCATGACCAGACAAAATATTTCAAGAGCAAATTTGCTTCAGTTAATCAGACTTTCATGCTGAGATATTGATAAACAGATTAATGGAAACAAAAAATCTCTTTTCTCAGTATTTCCTTAAATTTAGTCATCTCACAAAAGCAAAGCACCTCTTGGCAAGAAAAGTCACAGGTGGATCGGCATGTTCCAAAGCATAAATGAAAACAATAAAACGTTCTAGTCTCTGAGGGTTTTCGGGTTTTTGTTTTTGTACCAAGGATTGACTTTGCGCCAGGAAGGTGCTTATGCTGCGGAGCTAAATCAATGGCCCCAAACTTTCCAACCTGTATTCAATTCTCCTTTTCTAAAAGCACCACTGCACCTTAAGTAGTCCTCTAGAAGAGAACATCCTCTACAGTAACTCAGCCTCCTTGCTACTAGAGATTGGCACCATGCTTGATGACAGTAAGCACGTAATTTTGTATCTGTTGAATGAAAGTGATTTGTCATCTATCTGGATAGTCTTCAAGCCTCAATATTCAATACCCTCATAATCATTCTTTAACATACAGGAGCATAAAGAAAACTAAATTATTAACATTCCCCAATTCTGAAATCATGAGCCCTTATCAGTTTAAAAAAACTAATGAATTTCAAAAAGTATTACATGATTGGTGGGATAAAAGCAATAGGGGAAAAAAATCTTTTTTCTAAACAAAAAGCCTCAACATTTTAAACTCCAAATAAAATTATGCAAAATGTGCAGATTTTTTCTCTTTAGTCTGTATGCCAATATACATTTAGTTACTTTCTTGGAAAGCATTTTTTATTTGTAGCAAAGTTATTAAATTGTACATATTATAAAGAAAGGTATATTGAAACAAATCACCATACTTCAAAATTTGAATACATTTGCCACAAATCAGCTACTCTGCTATACTATTTAAAGGTCTGCTATCCTCACAGTAGTTTCTTTACAAAATACATAATCTTTATGAGTTGCACTAAATTTTTACATCTTCAAGGATTAATTCCAGGATGGCAAACATTAAAAAATAAACCTTCTCGGCCCTACACATTTATTTAACTTTGACTATTCTAAGTATCTGCCACATACAGCTCCTACGAGGAGTTACATTTATTTACAAAACACTATTAAATTGCCATAAAATTACATTAGTATTTAAAACAGATGTATTGATGGCCAACGGGAGGGGAACCCTCAACCTATTCAGGAAGAATTCTGAAAAGTTAACCTAAAATAAATGAAATTTTTAAAAAAAAATGAAAGCTCAACACAATTTATGTCCATTTTATAAATTTTTTAAATCACTTTTCTTACAATTAAAACGAAAGAACAGAAGACTCTTTTGTAATAAAAAGCAATAAGAGACAACAGCCCTATAAATCAAGGTTGTAGGGGAAAAAAACAAGCAATTACTATATACTTATTATAAAATACTACACTGGGAAATAAGAGCAAGTCTGTTATTTACCCTTACAAAGCAATAGTTCAATTTATATGCAATTGATGCTTACAAAAACCAGGTCTTTAAGACACAAAGATACTTTGGGGGGGGGGGGGGACCAGGGATTGAACTCACAAACTAACACTTGGCAGGCAGGCACTTATGCTGCTGAGCTAAATCCCCAGCCCCTACAAAGATACTTTTATACAAGTTTCAACAGAAAGATTCGTCCATAATCCATTACTACAAAAGAAAACAAAAAATAAAAACTTCCCATGATCAGCTAATAAGTTTAAATTGTTTGCTAATTGGACTAGAAAATGATATATTAGAAAAAATACCTAGAGCCATTGCATCTATAATAATAATTAAACAATTCTAGAAAAATAGATTTTTTTCTTTAAATAAAACAGTTAATAAACAATAAAAGAATGGCAGAACCACTACTAAATAAATTATTGTAAGTGTTGACCATCAATAACAGCTTACACCAACCAAGAAACAGGAGATAACCTGAAAAACCCTGTATCTCCCAAACAAAAAACAATACCAACAATTAAAGTGCCTCTCAACAAATTGAAAAAGTCAAACTTGAATTTGTTGAGCTTCTATATATAACAGAGAAGTTAGAGAAACATGTTAAATATTGTAATGGTGAGCCAGTCAGTCAAAACCAAACAAACTACAGAAAATATCATAAGACAGCCCTTAGAAGAGTGAGGCAGGAGGATTGCCATAATTTACCTGGCTTTACCAAAGTAGAAAGAAAAAAAATGAGAGAGGGATGCTATATTTAAGACACTTATAATGAAATTCAAACCACCACTCAAGAAAAAAAAAATCTATTCACCATACCATCAAAAGGAATAAATGAACCAGTTGTGGTGGAACAAGCCTGCAATTCCAGCACTAAGTAGCCAAAAGCTGGAAATACCAAATTTGAGCCCAACCTAGTCAAATTAGCAAGACTCTATCTCAAAATAAATAATCAAAAATGGGTTGGGGACATACCTCAATGCAAAAGTCCTAGGTTCGATCCCCAATACTAGGGAGGAGTAGAATAATATCGAGACATAAAAATAGTGGATGGAGGGCAGAAATACTATGCAACACATTATTATAACAATTAGCAACATGTAAACATGAGCTCTATGACATAACAGGATTGTATCAACATTAAATTCCCCAAGTATGGTAACTGTGGGTCTGCAATGAATCCTCAAACATTTAGAGGGAGATGAACATATATATGCTTATTTAAATTATATATATTTATATGATATATATATATGAAAATCGTGATTCCACATGAAGGATTAAAAATGAGAACTCTGAACAAAACATAAACTAGCACAGGTTTATTGAAAAGCAATGTAATGACAGCTTAAAAACTGAAAATACCAGCTGGGCATGGTGGCACATGCCTGTAATCCCAGCACTCAGGAAGCTGAGGCAGGACAATTGCTAAGAGTTCAAGGCCAGCCTGAAATGCATAGTGAAACCCTGTCTCAAAAAGGCAAAAAAAAAAAAAAAAAAAAAGTACCTAACTTATCTCAGTCCAAAAGAATTAAAGACCATCCTTGATGTTCTGAAGTTCTGCACAAAATTTTTTATGATTGTTAGACTTGCCAACTATTAATGCTGGACATTGTAGTCAGCTTCTAATACAGGCCCAAACCACTGACTGTACTGTCTGGTACATGAGTTCCTAGCTCCTTGTGCAGACCATTAGCTCCTTGTGCTAATCTTCAGGAAACAAGAAGTCAGGTGCAGGTAGCACAACCTAAGGCGGCATCACAGGTCACTGAATGAGCCAGAGCAACTTCTCTGCCAAAATCAGCTTAGTTTAGAGCCCAATACACTGGACTATTGCCATCTTCTGTCTGTATGAGTCCGTTCATCCGTACACCTGGCTAACTTTCTCTAACTTACTGCTTGCTTATTTCCTTGTTTCACAAGGCTATCCAAACAGGGTATGGTGGTGCATGCCTGTAATCCTAGCACTAGAGAAGCTGAGACAGGAGAATCTCTGTAAATTAGCAGCCAGCCTGGATTACATAGTGAGCTCAGGGCAGCCTAAACTACATAGCAAGACTCTATCTCAAAAAACAAAAACAAGGGCCAGGGATTTAGCTCAGCAGCATAAACACCTGTCTTGCAAGCATGCAGTTTTGAGTTCAATCCTTGGTACCAAAAAAAAAAAAAGGCTATCCAAAACATACAAACACGTCTTTAAAAAAGGAATTGCTTTTAAAAAATTTTTCAAATACCAGCACAAAAGGATGGATGAAGGTGGGGAACAGGAGACTGACCAGACTGAATGGCTTAAATATAAATGTATGAGGATCTTTATGAAGTATCAATATGATTTTGTCATTAAAATGAGGTAATACAGGAATTATATAAAACTTATCTGATATTGCCCTGTTAGACCAGTACCTTAAAGTTCCTTAATTTGCATTTTTAAAGTTCCTAAGATCATAGCTTTTTCTCTTGTTGGCTGTGTGGGAAACTTTTAATTCACAGTTGTACCTTATTGTCCTGTTAATATCATATTCTTTGATCTATGACTTAAAAGAAACTTATACAAGAATGCAAGGAAGGAAAATACATTACAACATGGTAGGCAATCGTGAAAAAATTTTTAGAAACTATTCAAATATCCACCAACAAGTGTTGGGAAAATAAATTATGGTAAACACATGAAACACATTATGAGGGAAGAAGTAGAGATGAATATAAATGAAATAAAAGTGGGTATTAATCGGCCACTGCAGAAGCGATTCTTGGATGGATACCTGGATGTTTATTTTATACTCTGCTTTTTATATGTACTTGAAATTCTCCAGAATAAAGTTTTCATTAAAAAGGCCAAAGTTTTTTTAAAGTTCCAAGGACACAATTCTTTACAGGTAGTCACCCATCTTCTTTGTTTCCCAAATTCGTAATACCAACATGGAAAAGATTCTACATAATGTAAGTCATAAAAATATTAAGGTTCCATCACCCTCAATTTTTCTTAAATCCTCACACCATGCATGAATAGAAGAGTCTCACATTTCAAACATTTCAAGTCCAGTACAAAGTCATGGCAGCTCACTCTCACTGTCTTCTCATCAGCAAGCAGCCTTACATTTCCAACATAAGAACCACACTTGTGTGGCTAGCAAGAGAAAGAAGTATAGAAATGATCACTGCCTCGGCAAGGGTGGCATTGGCAAATGCCAACATCTGAGGGGCTGAGGAAGGGAAAAAGAGAGAAAGAGGGAGGGGACAATTTTGCCTATTTTAAACTTTGTTTTCTGTGGAGTTGTTCAGTTTTTTCTTTTAAGGTTTTAAATATTATTTGTACCATGTATGTAGCCATTTCTGAATTATAATAGAAACAAGAGAGTTGGAAACTACCCACCCCAGTATCTTCGATTAATAACAACAAAAAAAGTTATCCAGTCCCAAAATTATTTTTTCAAATTAACATTACGTTGTTAGTAGGCATTCTCCTTATTCTAATTTTCAGAGTAAATATTCATTGAATACCTGCTGAAATCAGCTACAATAAATAAGCGGAACAAAAACTGGATACCTATCATCAGGGCACTAAACCCCATAGTCCAACTTTACTGACTGCCACCCAGAACCACTGCCCATGGTAATGCCAGTCTGCTTAAATCCAGAGCAGTGATTTTCAAAACAACCTCCTCTTTCAACAAGTTGTGTGATATTCATGAACTCCAAGTCAGTGAGAAAACATAATGATTCATGATAAAATTAACCATGACTGATATTGTTAGATTTCTAGTATTTAGATCTCCTGCCCTTTTGGTCCTACTCCAAAATATTTCACAAAATTAGAGCATTTGATTTTCATTCCAGAGACAATACTTTTATACTGAATTTCAAAAGAAAAGGCCTGTATGCATTTTGCATGATGGACAATACCACAAATCAAAAAATAATCTTTACTCGGAAAAGAATTTAAAACAGTAATGATACAGACTATACATTTAATGTTAAGAAATGATTTTTTTGTAATTTTAAGGAGAATAAAACCAAGCAAAATAAAACAGAATAAAGCCAATCAAAACAAACCAGTGCAAGGGACATAGGACTTCAAAACAATATGAAATCACCTGGGATTTAGCTCAATGGCATATACGTGCCTGCCTGGCTAGCACAAGGTTGTGAGTTCAATCCCCACTACCAAAAAAAAAAAAAAAAAAAAAACGAAATCAGTAATGGTTACCATAATCCCTCTTTGTTATCCTCAAATAGGTTTCTATACCATCAGACATAGTAAAATTAAACAAAATAGAATAAAATCAATTAAAACAAAACAATGAAAGCAATACAGAGCTTCAAAGCTTCAAAACAAAGTAATAGGAAATCAATAATGGCTACCATAATATATTTTGTTACCTTTGAAAGAGCTGTCCAAACAAAACAGAATAAAACCAAACTAAACAGAACAATGAAAATACAGGTCTTCAAAACAGTGTAATACATTAACAATGGCCGCTGCTTTTTCTTTGTTAGACATTCCTCCCCTTTCACTTTTACAATATCTGTTGTACATTTTGGATCCCACTGACTCCTTCAGTTTTTACACAAGGGAAAGAACACAACATCCACCCATGTGACTCAACCATTTCATCCGTGGGCATGATCTCAGGTTGTATCCATTTACCTACAAAAGCCTGGCAGTTATCTTTCTTTATAGCTGAGTAGTTTTCCACTGTATAAAAATGCCTCGGGGCTGGGGACTTAGCTCAGCGGCATAAGCGCCTGCCTTGCAAGCAGGCAGTCGTGAGTTCGATCCCTGGTACCGATAAAAACGAAAAAGACAAAAAAAAAAAAAATGCCTCATCTTTCTCACCCATCCTGCAGTTGATGGATGAGCTACCCCCACTTCTTTCCGGTTCCCTGTCACATAGAGCATTGTTCTCTCTCCTTTGACTTTCAGTCTATGAACTTTCTTTAGAGTTAAATGCGTTTCTTGTATACAGCATATTGCTAGAACCTATCTCCTAACCTACTCTGCCTGTGTTTCTGTTTATTGGTGAAGTGAGGCCATCTACATTAATGGTTATGGCCAACAAGCACTGCCTACTCTCTGCCATGCTATTTTCCTGCCATTGGCCTACTTTTCCCCTCCATTCAATTGTCTGTCCTGCTCGGTAGTCTCCCTCTGTCGCTGCTCCTCGAACAGTGGTCATTTTTATCTTTCTCTAGAATGTCCTTCAGTGTTCTCTGCAGGGGTGGTCTGGCAGTCATGAATTCCTTCCGTTGTTTTTTGTCATGAAAGTATCTCGTTGCTTCATTAATTTTTAGTTTTTCAGGGTACATCAATCTTCTTTCAGGACTTGGAATACTTCACTCCAGCCTCTTCTTGACTTGTGTTGAGAAATCTGTTGTGATTCTGATGGGTTTTCTTTTATAGGTGATGTGTTTCTTTTCTCTAACAGCTTTTAATATTCTGTTCTTGTGTTGAATTTCTGGGATCTTGATTATTATATGCCTGAGTGAAGATTTATTTTGGTTATGGCTAGCTGGAATTCCCTATGTTTCACTTATCTTTACATCAGGTCTTTTTCCCATGCTTGGGAAGCTTTCTGCTATTACTTCTGTAAACAGACTTTTTAATGTCACTTGTGTTGACTCCTGCTTTTTCACTGACACGTATTATTCTTAACTTATTGTTTGTGTTGCCTTGCAGTCGTTGAATTATTTCCTAGTTTCTTGTTATTTTTAAGAGATCTTTCCTTCTGTGATCACAAGCTGCAAACCTGTCTTTAAGGTCTGAAAGCCTATCTTCAGTTTCTTTTTAATTTTATTTAAAGAATAAACAAAACAGAAAAAGGGTAGAGATAATACATAATTTCAAAGAAAAACAGTAAGAAATCACTAGTTGATAATTACACATTGCCCTCTTACAAATAGTTGTTCAAGTTACAAAAGTGAAGCATACAAAGTGGGCATTCAAACAGTAAGACTGCAAACAGTTCTGTTCAACTATCCAACAAAAACTTAATAATATGGTTAATAATCCTATACACTTAAACATACATGCAGTTACCCATATCTTCATGTACGTTGAAATTAAACAAACCAAAGCAGGCTAAAATCACTCTGAACAAAGAATAATAGTATTGCTGGATTTCACATCATGATGCTACAGGATCAGGATTGGGTACTGTAGTGTCTCTTTTTCTTCAAAGTAGTTGTTCAACATGCATTATAAGATCAGTTCTCATAAACTGTTTATAGGTTCTTTGCATGCATGAATCTCTACATGTATTTCTATCCTTTCTATACTAGAGGGAGAAACAAAACAAAGTAAGACAAAATGAAACATATTCCTATAAAAACATGAAAAGAAAAAGTCATATAAAACCACAATACAAGGTATTTTATCTTGTCTGTAATGTCTCTTATCTTCAAAAGAATTGTCTATATCATTAGGCATAGTATAACTATATATAGCAGTATATAACAATATTAATAAAAACAAAACATTGTAGATAGTGTAAAACTTCAAAAGCAGGTAATAATCAAACCAGAATGGGTATCATAGTGAATCTTGTCATCTTCAGTGCAGTTGCCTATACTCTCAGACTTGATACTATCAATCATAACAGTTTTAAATAAAACCCATTGATATCAAACAGCAATCTAACAAACCATATTCAACTAAGACCAGTCATAGTAAAACATTATAAGTTATACAGGGCTTCAGATTGATAGGAAATTAAGGATGATTACCATACTATATCCTGCTATTTTGGGGATAGTTAGTTGTCTGTGCCCTCAGATCTAGTACAAGTAGACAAACTGGGACAATGTAATCCATCTAAACAGAGCAGTGTGAGTAATGTGGGTTTTAAATCATGATACACTATTAACAATATCCTCTGCCTTCTTTTTTAGGATTATTCCTCCCCTTTCACTCCCCCAGGGTGCACTGTGCATTTTTGTGTCCCACCAACTCCCTCAGTTTTTAGATTGAGGGGGTAACCTGCTATTTACCTAAGTGGTTCCAAACCTTCTCACTCCTGGACTTGATCTCTAGTTGTATTCCTTTACCTATAAAATCTGTCTTTCCAACCTATCTGCAGGTGCTGGTCGAGTTGCCCCTATTACTCTCTGGTTCCCTGTCACATAGAGCATTGTTTTCTCATATTTGATTTTCGGTCTGTAAACCCTTTTTCAGGTTAACTATATTTCCTATAAAGAGCATCTCAGTGGACCCTGCCTCCTGATCTACTCTGTCTGTGTTTCTTTTTTTTTTTTTTTTTTTTTTTTAGTGTATCAAGGCCATCTATATTATAGATTATAGCCAAACTTCTCTGCTTCATTTCTGTTGTGCTACTTTTCTGCCATTAGTTGTCTGCTTTTCTCCTTCATTCCACTTTCTGCTCCATTCATTGAGGCCTCTCTGCCACTATTCCTGAAATCCTGGTATTTTTTGTCTCTCTCTAAAATGTCCTTCAATATTCACTGTAGGGTTGGATTGGTGGTCATGAATTCTTCCAGTTCCTCTTTGTCTTGGAAGCATCTTGTTTCTCTATTAATTTCTAGAGACAGTTTTTCAGGGTACATCAATCTGGGGTGGAGGTTATTTTCTTTCAGGGCCTTGGAATACTTCACTCTAAGCTCTTCTTGATTTGATGGTCTGTGTCAAGAAGTCTTCCGTGATTTTGATGGGTTTTTCTTTATAGGTGATCTGTTTCTTTTCTCTGATGGGTTTTAATATTCTGTTCTTACATTGAATTTCTGAGATCTTGATTATTATATGTCTGAGTGTAGCTCTGTTTTTGGTTGTTAGTGGCTAGAGTTCTGTATGCCTCATACATTTGAGTATCATTTCCTTTTCCTATGCTTGGGAAGTTTTCCTTAATTATTTCTGTGAATAGCCTTTGTATTTCCTTTGTTTTTACTCCTGCTTCTTCATTCACATTCTTTATTCTTAAGTTATAGATCCTCTTGTCATCATCTAGCCTTTGTATTATTATTGCCTGTTTCCTTGTTATTTTTAAGAGATTTTTCCTTTCATAATCACACATTGCAAACCTGTCTTCAAGTTTTGATAGTCTACCCTTAGTTTCTTTCAAGGAATTCTGCCAGCTTTCAATGGAGTTTTATTTCCTGGTAATCTCTTTGAACCTGCTTCATGTATTCTAGGTTTTCTTTATATTCATTAAACATTTCTCTCCTTTGTGTTCCTCCATTCTTCTGTCTGTGTCTTGAGAGGTGCTTAGCATTTCATTAATCTACTTATATCTTTCTTTACTTGATTAAATATTTCACTTTTGAGCTCATCTATGAGATCCTGAAAATATCTCTTTATGTGCACTGATGCTGTGTCTGATATTGTATGTTTGCTGCCCTCAATCTCTTTTGTATTTATCTCTCCTGGATCAATGTTCTCAGGGTTGGAGGCTGGGGACTTTTTCTTATTTCTTTCTCTTGTCATGTTTTTGGTGTCTTCCATACAGGTGTACAGAGGAGGTCCCAGACCCTTTCCTTGTTGGTTATGGTTTTTCTGAAGCTCGCTGGCTAGGGTTTTCTGCCCTCTACAGTTTGCGGTTGATCACTGAGGTGCAAGCAGGAGTGGCATATGCTGGCTCCTCCCCTCCAGGTCAGTCAACCTCCCGGGGCCTTCACTGTTAGTGTGCACTGCTCATAGGAATTGGTTTGGGGCAAGTTGTTGGGTCCCAGCTGGGGCATGACCCAGGCCAAGCAGAATCCCACCAATCTGGTCTGGGAAGGGAACTGACTGAAGTCACTGTCATTCCTTTTCCCTGCCCATTCTGCCCAATTCCAACATGTCATCCAGTTGGTCACCCCTTTCCCATGGGAGGGTCTTATTCCCAGTGCTCACCGCAGGTAATGCAGGTCCCTTGCCAGCTCTGTTCTCCTTTGGCCTTGCCGACCTCCAGCTTCAGCAGGACTGTGGTTCCAGCGAGTTGCACCTGTTGGAGTTCAGTTAGCTCAGTTGGCAAGTTGCAGTAGCGCAGGTTCAGGCACTGCGGCAAGGGCACCATGGCCGCTAATCTTAGCTGCTCCAATGGTAACCCCAGGACTGCATGTTTGACCAGCTCTTTTCCCTTTAGTTTCTTCCTAGGTCAAGAGGATCCATCTCCCTCTGTCCAGACCTCTCCACAATGTTTCTCTGGCATCTGAGTTGTCTGTCTCAGGTAGCCTCTGTATTCTGCTGCTTATCTATCTGCCATCGTTCTATCTTCAGTTTCTTTCAAGCAGTTTTGCCAGCCTTTAATGGAGTTTTTAATTTCCTAAGTGTCTCTCTGAATCTGCTTCATGCATTCTACATCTCTCTTATACTGTTCATTCAAGATTTCCCTCATTTTCCTAAGCTCCTCCATTTTTTAATCTATGTCTTCTTTAGAGGTGCTTAGCAATTCTTTTATTGTTTTTCATTTCTTCTTTACCTAAGATAGTATTTCTGCTCTAATTTATTTTCTAGCTTTACTTCAGTTGCCATCACTTAGAAACTTCAGGTGTGCAACTCCTGATTCCTTCTGTGTTTACATCTCCTGGCCTTGCTCTGTTTGGGTTGGAGGCCAGAGATTGCCTTTTGCTTCTTCATCTTGACATTTTCCTGGGTTCTTCCAGACAAGTGGGAATTGGGGTTCCAGATACTTCCTGCATTGGTTACAATTTCTCCTAAGTGTAACTGGTTCTCCTGGCCATTGCTGGCTACTGGTATCTAATGGTGGCAACTGGGTGCACTGGTGTGGGACTGGCTGCTGCTTTTCCCAGCCTGCACTGGCTCTCCCCAAAATAGTATTTTCTTCTAGTGCAAAATCAGCTTATTTGTTATGTTTTTGAAAACCCAGGTTTTGCTTTTAAATTCTTGCAAGTTGAGTTGAATATAGTCATATCACTTACCAACAAGAAAAAACTTAATGAAAATTACACATGTATGGAAAATGTAAACACATTAAATATGGTCCCAACACTTTGAGAGAATGTAGTACATCAGTTGGGAAAACTTAGTGACTTACAAGAACAGAGGATGACTACCAAGGACTCTGGACAGAAGACATGCACAAAGGGAATGAAGTGAAAGGGGGTGGGTGGTGAATCCAGGTCCAAAACAGGAATACAAGTTTGCAAAACTGAGATGAAGAAAAAGATTCCAAATAAGAAAAACATCAAAAGCTTAAAGGTAGAGATAGTGCAATGTACGTTTGAGATATAATAATGAGACCTATTTGGTTTGGGTTGAGGACAAGGTAAGATGACAAAAATGAAAAGTCAGGTTGTGTTGGGCTTAGAAGCCTGATGCATCAAAAATCTGTGTTCTGTCTGAGAATTTTGAATGCGGCTGGATGACACAAAAATAAGCAGTAGTGTACGGACAGGTGGGACAGTGATGTCCAGCACGAGTAAGGAGGAAGAACCTGGAAACTAGTTTGAGAGGGGTACTTATATTAGCAATTCTGAAAAGACACCAATACCAAAGTGACAAGAGGAAAATACCTCATTTATATAGCATTTCTACAGTTTACAAAGGACTTCTGTCTATCTCATTTTACTCACATAGTAATTTGTAAAACAGAACATCTGCTACTTTTCACAAGTAAAGAATTGCTGTCCTGGGCATTTCCTTTTATGACTATCATTCGGTGTTTCTTTTTATGGCTGTCTGTCTCTATCACCAGACTGTAAGTTCCAAGAGGTAGGGAGGGCCCTTGTATTCCTGCGACCTCCACAAAGGGCCTACCTTGCTGGGTAACCCCAGTAGATACTTCCTCAGCATGGGATGGTGAGTGAAAAACACATCCTCTTCCCCTACTCTTGTTTCAATGATGTTGAAATTTTGTTTTTAGCCAAAAGTTGTTTTTTGTTTTGTGTTATGGTGGTTTTTTTGTTTTGTTTTGTTTTTTTGTACCAGGGATCAAACTCACAACCTTGCACTTGCCAGGCCAGCGCATAGGCCACTGAGCTAAATCCCCAGCGTGTTTTGTGTTATGTTTATTGTCTTTTTTTTGTTTGTTTCAGGGATCGAACTCACAACCTGGCACTTGCCAGGCAGCAGGCACTTACACCACTGAGCTAAATCCCTGGCTTTTGTGTTATGTTTAGTTGTAGGTGATTATTCTGACAACGGAAAGGCCGTGACATCCTGTAGTTACTGTTGCTGAGACAGGGTCGCACTATGCAGTTATGTAGTTCAAGCTGGTCTGAACTTACCATCCTCCTGTCTTGGCCCCTCCAGTGATGGGATTACATGTGTATACCACCATACTTGGCAAGGCTTTGACAATTCTAACACCTTATCTTGGCACTCCCTAGACAAGTCCTCTTCTCTCTCTAGACAGGAACAAGAAAAATTACACCAAAAAAAGTATATCTGGTTGTCTGCCATGTTTACGGTTTACTCAGAAAGTCATTCTAACTGATATATTAGACTAAGGACACAAAAAAGGTATTTAGGAATTATTTCTTCAAGAATGTCTTATTTTCTTGCACAGTGGAATGGATGTTAAGACAACCATACATATAGTAAAGCCAAAAAACCTGGGCTCTGACATGTGTGCCAGAAAGCAAAAAAATGCTTCAAGAGAAATAAAGACTTGTCAAAAGGACAACAAAGCCAGCTAAGAGGGGCTCTCACTGGCCAAATCAAAGACAATTATGCATCAGTGTCTAATGTTAGCAACAGATTACAGATCACTAAATAAAATAGGAACTCCTGAGTTGATATTAATATAAATAAATCATAAGTGTGACAAAGAATGGGGTAGTTACATAGTTTTGAATTACGTATCCACAAAATGCTGACTATAAATGGAAGAATAATCTTATCAGTAAAAAATCTGCCAGATGCTGCTTAAGCAGCACCTAATTAGAAAAGAGACAAACTGACATTGTCTGTCACCAGATTGTACACAATGACACAGCATCATTTCTGTGGTACTCCTCCCCAAAGACATGTATAACTGTGAAGCCATCAGACAAATCCAAATTGAGATACATTCTGCAAATAACTATTTTTCAGGTAAAAGGACCACAACGTACCCTTGTACAGATGGGGAAACACATCAACAAGACTCAGACTGCACGAGCAAAGGCAAACCATCTCCCATCAGCACTGCTTTGGACTCCAGATACTTAGACATGCTCTCATTTCATCTCCAGAATGCAAACGCAAGCATTCTAATAATTTTACACATTTGGAAACCAAGGTTCAAGCAAGATTAAGAAACTTACTGAAATTCAAGTCTCTCTGGAGTTAGAGTTAGCTTCATCAATTTCCTACTAAATGTTAATCTGAGTTACTTCCGACCAGGACTAACATACTATACATATGTGCTCTAAAGATTTTTTTCCTAATTGGGTGTGGTGGCACACTCCTGTAATCCCAGCACTTGGGAGGCTGAGGCAGGCAAATTAGTATAAATTTGAGACCAGCCTGGGCTATGAAGTGAGCCTAAAGCCAGCCTGAACCATGTAGCAAGACTCTGTCTCAAAAAGACAAAAAGGGAAAAAAAAAATTTTTTTTTCTGTATCCTACTCAAGTATTCATTTCCTTAATTTCAGAGTTCCCAGAATTATCATCGCTGTAAAACAGAAATTGTTTAACTCCAAGGCCTTTGTCCATCAACATCATGGCAACATATAATAATCTTAATGACTCACTTACTATAGATCTAGTTACTAAAAATCAGTAACTGTAAAATAAGGTAAAATTTTCAACTTTCTTTATACTATACCTTAAGTAGTTTACCTTATTCTTGGCATTTACAGCAAGATTCTTAACCTGGAGTTCTAAAGCCCACAAAAAGAATTTAGGCGTCTATAACTATGGATGAGAAAAATATTTTATATCAATTTTCACTAACTGTAATTGAAATTTAAGATTTTCTTCCAAATGAGTATAGGCAACAAATCATCAAAGTTCCTCTAAGTATAGGGAAGTGAAACTGACACCTCACCACTACAGAAAAGCCAAACTGTCATCACAAATTACTGTGTATGTAACTGATTTCCTTTTAATTCTATGTATTTTAATTTTATTCTGAGATGACTTCATAAGCTTGTATGCAGGGTACATGAAGAGCAAAAAGCCTAATCCATGGTTTTAAACAATAAAAGTTGTTAATCTGCTAAGAATTTGAGAGATACAGGAAAAAGTTTGGTGAGTAAGCTGGCTTTTCCACATCGCTTGATCATTCAACAAATATTTACCTGGTTTCTATACTGTGTACTACACTATGCATCAGCTACAAAGACAAAACATTATACCTTTGCCTCAAACTAGTAAGACGGGAGACATCCACAAGTAATCATAATGAAAAAGAAGAATGATTTAAATACCGAAGGTCACACAAAAAAATACTTCAAAGAGATTCTCTCATTCCCAACAAAAGCAAGCAAGCAAAGTTCCTCTAAGTATAGGGAAACCATCAGAAAGCTATTCTGTCTTGGTTGCTCCTTCGGTAGAATAGTACAAGGGAGTACTGTAAGTCTTGAACCACCCAGCCCAAGGGAGACAGAGGGAGAGGAAGACATCAAGACATCAAGAGAGAAGAGCTGGGCCTTGGCTGGACTGTGTTCCCTTCAGCCAAAGGAAAACAGTGCCAGTGCCAGCGCCCAATTTAACTCTCTGTGAGACTGGCCAGTGCTTTCTCTTCCTGAGGTGCTTTGCTGGAGGGAAGAGTAAATAGCAAAAGAAAGTCATATCAGGGGCTGGGGATTTAGCTCAGTGGCCTAAGTGCCTGCCTGGTAAGCACAAGATCATGAGTTCAATGCCAGGTTCCAGAAAAAAAAAAAAAAAAAAAGGCATATCCTGGGCTGGGGATATAGCTCAGTGGCACAGCACCTGCCTGACAGGCATGAGGTCCTAAGTTCAATTCCAGGTACCTAAAGAAAATAAAGATGATGATGAAGATGATGACTGTTATGGTTTGAAAACTGGTGGTCAACTTAATACCAGCTGGATTACATCAGCATGCATTGAGAGAAGATGCTCCACCTGAGGACGGGTGCCAGGATAAATAGGTGGAGAAGAAGGGAGATGTTGGAAGGGATTGGGGCATTATGGAGGCATTGTTGGTTCTCCTACGAGTTGCTGTCTGAGCTGTTGGTTCTCCTGGAGAAGCTTTGGTCTTCACATTGAGCATTGCTTCCTGGCTCCAGAGGGGAAGACATGTGCTGCCTGGTCTCCAGGATGAACTCGTCGCGCTGCTTCCTGGCCTGTACCCGACCGTGCTTGTCGTCGGAGGAGCTCGGGGCCTCCGTGTCGCTGAGGACAGCTGTGGTGCCTTTCAGGATAGCCCCGCTCTTTGTTGTGAGTGTGACTTCTCGGCTCCAGTGTAGAACCCTCAACCCACTAGCACAGCTCCTTCATCCTGCTGGCATAGACTTTCTGGCTTTCACCGCTGACCCTTGGGTCTTCCCAGCATGAATCCGTAAAAGAGACTGGCGTGAGTCCTTCTTGTGGGCTCTGGACTTCCAGTTGGACTTGTGGAGGCGTTGTCCTGAGCTCTGGGTTTTTATCTGGACTCATGTGGGACATTGCCGTGGGGTTTAGACTCTTGACTAAATAATCTATGTCGTTGGTGTTGCGGATAGATTTCCCGCATTCTCCTGTATTCTCCGGTGTTAACTTCCGTGACCATTATAAAAATATTATAAACCCCATGTCCTGATCTGAATTGTTCTCTGTGTACAACCCCTGACTACAACAATGACAATGGAAGTCATATACTGAAAATTTTTCTTAATTTTCTTTATACAAGATAGATGGGGGAAATGCATGAAAAGGTAAGGAGGGGACAGGTTTCAAACATGATATTCACTTAATTTATACAACCAAAACATAGTATGTATGTATGTAATGATATATTTACCTACAACATCTTTGTTTGCCAAGCATGATGGCACATGCCTGTAATCCCAGCATTTGGGAGGCTGAGGCAGGAAGATCATCAAGAGTTGGAGGCCAGCCTGGGCTACATAGTGAGTTCAAGGCTGGTCTGAACTACATGCCAAGACACTGTCTCAATCAATCATCATTCAATCAATAAAATGTCTGTTTTACACAACTAAAAAAGTAGCAAATGAGTATCTCTCTTTATACAACTTAACTTACAAAACAAAATGTTTAAGATAATTTGCTCAAAGCTTCCATGTCGAATTTTAATTCTAGAATATTTGCTACATCATTACAAAATAACATGAGATAAAAGATGAAACAATCCCAGGGAAAAGGTACTATGGGGGCGGGGTATTTAACAGGGATCAAACTCGCGGCCTTGCACTTGCCGGGTAGGCACTTATACCATTGAGCTAAATCCCCAGCCCCAGTATTCACCATCACAATTAGAATCCAACATATTTACAATACTTTTTTTGTCTTTTTCCTTCTTATCGATATCAGGGATCGAACTCATGACTGCCTGCTTGCAAGGCAGGTGCTTATGCCGCTGAGCTAAATCCCTAGCCCCTACAATACTTTTTTAACCAGCTGTTATGGTTGATACACTGTGTCAACTTGAGAAGTTTAGAAGTTTAAGAAACTCAGCAGGGAGCCAAGATCCTTACTTTGTAAATATCCTTAGCCTGTGCAAGAAGAGGGCAGGGAGATTTTGTGAGTGCTACACCTGTTCTGCAAAGGGTTTAGCCCTTGTACATACAAGGGAGGAAAAGAGGCTTGCACCCGCACCTTTTGCTCTTGCTGCTTTGCTGTCTTCTGCCCTCTGGAAGTGTTACCCTTATGACATGCCTTGGAGCCAGCTGATGATAAACTGGAACTTCCACAAACTGTGAGCTACATAAACCTTTCCTTCCTTGATGTTGGGTGTTGGGTATTTTGTCCCAGCCAATGAGAGAAAAGTAACCAAGACACCACCAGCTTTCTAGCTACTCACTTCCATCTACTACTGAGCTCCTCCTTTGTTCCTGGCACTGCCCTAGGGATGGAGGAGCTTAGGTTTAACTGAAGGATTTTACAGCTAAGGAAATTCACTAAGGAAATTTTTGCAATGCAAAACATTTTAAAATTAGCTGTACAGAGATGGATACACCTGCAATCATACCATTCCAGAAGCTGAAGAAAGGGAATCACCACAAATTCAAGGCCACTCTGGGATACATAGTGAGTTAAAAGCCAGCCTGAACTAGATAGCAAGACCTTGCCTCAAAAAGAAAAAGTAGAATCAAAAGAAAATAAGTCATTTTAATTTCATGAGCAATAAATCAAGTTCAGAAATAAACACAAATAACATGTACTTGTTAGAGATGGTATATACCTGAAATCCCAGCATTCTGAGAGGCTAAGGCAGAAGACTGCAAATCCAAGCCCATCCTGGGCAGCTCAGTAACTTAGTAAAACCCCATCTCTAAATTAAAAGTTAAGTATTAAAAAATTTTTAAATCTAAGATGTAGCTCTGTGTCAAAGTCTTGGGTTCGATCCCTGGTACCTCCAAAAAAAAAAAAAAAAGTCAGTCTCTCTTCCTCCCTTTCACACACACAACACACTGACTTGAGTATATTCTACCTACTTCATGGTTGAAAAGCTAATAGCTCCTAAAATTTAACGCTAAAGAAACTAATAAGAACACTAAGTAGGATGTGTGTGATGTTGTGTGCCTGTAATCCAACATTCAAGAGGCTGAGACAAGAGGATCGCAGTGAGTTCAAGGTCAGTCTGGACTATGGAGCAAGACCCTGTCTCAAACAAAACAAAACAGAACAAAAGAAACCACTAAAATTTTCATGCTACAGAAAAGTTAAATGTTTCATACCATCTTTCCCAAATCTTAAACCACATCTTTAGAAATACACACTTACAAAGCAACTATAGTAAAATCAACACAGTACTAGAATAAAAACAGAGCCGAAGATCAATAGTATAGGTTAGAAGATACAACCACAACTACAAACACACTCAACCACCTTATCTTTGATAAAGGGGCCAAACATGTTTACTGGAAGAACGACAGTCTCTTTAATAAATGGTGTAGGAAAAACTGGCTCTCCATTTCCTGAAAACTAAAACTAGACCCATGCCTATCACCATGTACTAAATTAAAATCTAAATGGATCAAAGACCTGAATATTAAAACAGAAACACTAAATCTATTGGAAGACAAATTGGGTAAAAACCTTGAAGACATAGGGATAGGTAGAGAATTCATGAACAGGAATCAAACCTCAAGGGAAATGCTTCCCAGAATCAATAACTGGGATCTCCTTTTATTAAAAAGTTTCTGCACATAGGGGCTGGGGATTTAGCTCAGCGGCATAAGCGCCTGCCTTGCAAGCAGGCAGTCGTGAGTTCAGTCCCTGGTACCGATAAAAAGGAAAAAGACAAAAAAAAAAAAAAAAAAGAGATGGCTAAAAATGAAAAGGTTTCTGCACATTAAAAGAAATCTCCACCATAGTGAAAAGAAAACCCACAAACTGAGAAAAAATCTTAGTGAACTGTCCCTCAGACAAAGGACTGCTGTCTAAAACATATAAAGAATTTTTTAAAAATCAGACCCTCAAAATTCAAAGATCCAATCCAAAAATGGGCATCTGAGATAAATACACAATTCTCAGAAGAAGAAATACAAATGGCAAATAAATACATGAAAAAATGTCCATCATCATTACTCATTAGAGAAATGCAAATTAAAACTACACTGAGATTCCATCTCACTCCTGAAAGAATGGCCAGGATCAAGAAAACTACCAACAACAAATGCTGGAGAAGCTGTGGGGAAACAGGAACTCTCCTGCACTGTTGGTGGGAGTGTAGACTGGGATTGGAAGTCCCATTTGTTCCAGCTATTCCACTTCTAGGCACATTCCCAGAAGAAATGAAAACATTATACCACAGTGATATATGTGCACCCATGTTTATAACAGCATAATTTTAATAGCCAGATCTTGCAAACAACCTAAGTGTCTATCAACTGAGGAATGGATAGAAAAGTTGTGGTATTCATAATAACATTTCAATTTCTATTTGTATTAAGTATAACTTTGGTTTACAAAAGCTTTACAGGTTAGCTGTTCTTTAAAAATTATAATCTAGGAGCCAGGGATTTAGCTCAGCAGCATAAGCGCCTGCCTTGCATGCACGTGGTCATGAGTTCAATCCCTGGTACCAAAAAATAAAAATTATAATCTACTAGCATACTACATTGGCTTTTATGGAAATTGCATTCTCATCCTTTTGAACTCAAAATCAGAAGGAAAATCTCTTTCACAAAATGTACACTCAGGTGAAAAACTGATTTTACTTCCAGTGGCAGCTCAACTTTTAAAAAAAACAAAACAAAACTGCTTTTCAATGTCAATGGTAGATTGCATAACAAATATAGTAAAGGATATCGAGGTTTTTGCTAAAGAAAGAACTAGTAAATTCAGGGATTTTTCTCATATTTATTCAAAAATTAAGAACAGAGTCCACATCATTTTGCAGGGTAGGAAACATCATCTGAGAAATTTACTATGCACAAAGTTGCACCATAAAATTATAAATATCCAATGTTTCTATGTTGGCCCACAAACATTTTTGACATATCTGCATTAAGTTGGAAGATAAAAATATTAAAAATTATAAATTGAAGACATGCTTTATGTTTATCTTGAATACTTGAGGACAAGCAAGTTTAAATTTGACTGTTTTACCACAGGTACATTCATTTCCTGGCTCTCTCACTTTATTTTCTGATGCTACCTTATCATAATCCTTTTCTTATCATTCTTTCTAAAGTAATATCCCTCTCCTTGGCCATTTATTTATTTATTCCCCTAATCTTTATTTTTCTTCAGAGCTTTTATTGCAACCTAATATATGCTCAATTAATATTACATATAATTTGCATCTTTTCTCAGTAGATGTAAAATATATAATGACAGGAACTTTTTGGTTTCCTCCTATTTACTGTCCATGAATGTTGTCTGGAAATTAAACAATAGGTAGTTATAAGCCCTACAGATCATCTTCAAAAGCTTTGAAGCATGTCTCTCATAAGGTATTTCCTAGGTATTAAAGAGTAAATTGCTAGGCTAAGGCGTGGCTCAGAAGAGAACCCTTGTTTGGCATGTACAAGACCCTCAAGTTTGAACACCAACTTGAAGCAAGGAGGCCTGTAATTACAGGTACTCCCTATGAGGCCAAAGCAGGAGGATTACGAAGTCGACTTCAGTCTGGGCACGTTAGCCAGAGCTTGTTTCAAAAAATAAGTTCCCTGATTGATTTTTATGTATACTAAAATTTAAGGGCTGATGCTCCAGGATATAGTACCTTTGTTTCATATTTGATTTAACTTCACAATTTTTTTCCACTGAAGTTTACGTTTAACATTATGATGTTTGTCAACCCTTATTAGCCAGTGTATCTTGAATTACAGCTGGAATGGAAGAAAGATAAGAGAAATAAGGAACATGTTCACATATTCATGTAGAGCACAGGTTAAAGTAACTGGTAAATGGTAAGGGATAATATTTTAGGGGATGGAGGAAGGAATATATGACACAAGTATTATAAGTATGATACAAGTATTATTCTGAAAAAGCATGGAGACCTTTAAAGTCCTGAATTTAGCAGATTGTCACACAAATCATCCATCCTCTAGAGTGGCTTTACTCTTTAAAAATATTTTGTTAGAGAATTTTGAATATACAAAAGAGCAAAATAGGCTATTAGAATCTACATGTGCTTATTTATACCCTAGCAATGTTTATGATCAATTCCGTCCTATCTACACCTTCTATATCTCTACTCTATTCTGTATATTTTGAAGCAAATCACTGATAAATGATTATGTAAATAGTTTGGTTTGTAATTCTCAGAGATGAACACTTTTATTTAAATATGCAGTATCACATTACATTAAAAATATTTTTCTTAATAACAAATGTCTAGTCATTGTTCACATTTCCCAATGTTTCTAAATTATAGTTTTAAAATTGTTTATATAGTTTTAATAAACCAAGTAAGTCCATGTTTAAAAAAAAAAGTTGTGGTATTTTTATACAATGGAGTACTACCCAGCTATAAAGAATGATCACATTGAGATATGTATAAATAAATGGGTGTAGCTTGAGACCATACTCATAAGCAAAATAAATCAAACTCACATTTATAAATACCGAATAGTTACCCTAGTGTAAGAAATGGTAAGAATACATAAAAGTATGTAGTAAACATGATTTCCCATTATATTGCTTTGAAGCCTTATGTTTCCATTCATTAATTGGAATGGTTTTATTCTGGGTTGTTTGATTTTATTGCCTATGATGGTATGAACAGTTATTTTAAAGAAAACAAGACAATATAAAAGCTAGTGCTGATTTAATATTATCTTGTTTTGAACTCCCATGAAGCTTTTGTTCTTCTGTCTCCATTGGTTTATTATGTTGTATCTTATTGGATTTTATTATATGTGATAGTATAAACAAAAATTTTTATAAACAAGGAGATAATATAGAAACCATTGTTCATTTTCTGTTAGTTGGTTCTAAATACCCTGTAATACTTTCATTCTCTTGAATAGTTTTACACTGTCATGTTGTGTCTGATGCTATAATATACGAAGTTATACTCAAATATGTCAAGGAAAGAGACATTATGGTAGCTACTGTTGAGTTATCTTGTGGTGAAACACTATGTTGCTTAAATTGTTCTGTTTTGTCCTGTGTTATTATGTTATGTCCTCTTTTATCTTAATCTCCTTTTTTTTTTTAATAAAAAAAGGTTAAAAAAAAAAAAAGAAAGAAATAACACAATTGAAAGACCAATCACAATCATCTAGAAACCTGCTACTGGAATTGCAGTGCTAAAGGCCTTTATTACCATAGTGACAAACACAGGCACTGCTTCAGAGGGACACATTTTCCATCTCTTCTGGTGACAAGCCTTAACAGAGACAACACAAGTCATTCATAAAACTTGCCATTGTAAGTTATCCATTACAGTGATTTGTACTCAAAACGATAAAGGCATTCTATATTCAGTCCTCTGCATGAAGAATAAATTCTTTCACATTGGGGAAGTAGATAAGAGATATACCTAAAATGAGGAGAATATAATAACTTCTTTTTTTTTTTTTTTTTTTTTTTTGGTCTTTTTCCTTTTTTATCGGTACCGGGGATCGAACTCACGACTGCCTGCCTGCTTGCAAGGCAGGCGCTTATGCTGCTGAGCTAAATCCCCAGCCCCCAGGAGAATATAATAACTTCTTGATACTGTTTATTGGAATGTGTAGATGAACTGTTCAGAACCGAATGGAGAGGCCAGCCTTCTTCTCAATCCACTTTCCTATCTAGAAAGTTTCATAATACCAAATGTAACACAAGAACTATAGCATCAAATTTAAAAAAGAACTCCAAGTAACAGGTCCTCAAAGAGTTTTAAATTCATTCAAAATGTAATGGTCACTGTTTTTAACTAACCCAGGATGAAAGTAAACTACCCTGTTACACGTATGATCTGATATTATCTTGCCTTATATAAAGTTTTCAGTTAAAAACAGATCAATGATTTCAGCACAATATTGAAAAACAGAATCTTAAATTTATAATCAATTCTTCCTTGCAACAGAAACATCCTTAAAAATTACTGTTGCAAAGAATGTGATCATTATTTTTAAAATCTTCGTTGTAAAGACTTATTGCACAGTATCTTGAAACAGCAAAATCTAGAGTTGATTATTTTTAAATATTACAAAAATATTTCAATTCACTGTATCACTGTACAATAAAATTACTCAACAAATTATATTGACTTTCCAACCTCAAGTTTATCAGTTAATTTTACAAAATATTGGTTTCAACCCATACATTTTGATTGTATTCATTCCATTAACTTCCCTGACTACATAGCCCAGGCCAGCCTTGACCCTGCAGTGAGTGATCCTCCTGTCTCAGCCTCCCAAGTACTGGAATTAGCGGTGTGCACCTTCAGACCCAGCTCTCTAACTTTTCAGTGTAGGCACTACAGCTACAAACTTCCTACTCAGTAGTGTTTTCACTGTGGAAATTCTGGTACACTGTTTGCTTTTTCATTTGAGTCTAAGAATTGTTTAATTCCCTCTGATTTCTTTAATGATCCACTGGCCATTCAAAAGTAAATTGTTCAACCTCCATGTGTTTGTGCAATTCCTGTAGTTTTTCTTGCTGATGATTTCTAATTTCATTCAGTTATAATCTGTTGAGCCAAGGAATTATTTCAGTGCTTCTGTATTTGTTGAGAATTGGCTTTATGGTCTAAAATATAGTTTGTTTTGGAAAACATTCTAATGAGATGCTAAAAAGAATGTGTATTCTATATTTATTGGACAGAATGTTTGGTAAATATCTGTCAAATCTATTTGATCTATAATGTTTAACTGTTATGTTTGTGAATTCTTTTTTGTCCACATGACCTTTCTATTGGAGAAAGTGGAGTACTTAAGTCACCCAGTATTACTACATTGGGACTCAGGTGTTCTTTTATGTTTTTAGGTTTTGATTTTTTTGTTGTTGTTGTTGTTTTGTTTTTGTTTTTTGGTTCCAGGACTGAACTCATGACCTCACACTTGGCAGGCAAGGGCTTGTGCCACTAAGCTAAATCCCCAACCCTGTGTCCCTTTATGTTAAGTAGTGGTTTGTTTCATGAATGTGGGCACATTAATGTCTGGTGCATATTTACAATTCTTAAATATTCTTGAAGAACTGTTTTCTTTACCAATATGCAGCGCTCTTTGTCTTGCCTAATTCTGTCTTGAAGTCAGCTTTATCAGATGTGAGTATAACTATTCCTGCCTGCTTTCAGGTTCCATTTGCATGAAATACTGTTTTCCCTCCTTTCACTTTCAGTCCATGTATACTTTGCTAATGAGACATGTTTCCTGCACACAGCAAGCTGTTTGGTGTTCCTTTTTAATCCAAACTACCAACCTACAAGTTTAATTATAGAACTAAGACCATTTACATTCTGAATTACTATAGAAAGGTATGTACTAACTCCTGTCATTTTGCCATTTTTCTGACACTTGATCTTTTCCTAATTCTCAATAATTTATCTACTCTTCTTCTGTGAATAGGATTCCTTTAGGTATCTTCTGGAATGCTGGCTTACTGGTCACAAGTTTCTTTAGTTTATGCTTCTCTTGGAAAGCCTTTATTTCTCCTTCAATTTTGAAGGACAGTTTTGCAAGATAAAGTAATCTGAGCTGGCAGTTATTTTCTTTCAAGGCTTAAAATACATTATTCCATGCCTTCCTCGCCTTTAAGGTTTCTGCAAAAATGTCTGCAGTTTTTCTGACTTTGCAAGTGATATGGTGTTTCTCTCCTGCACTTTCCAATATTCTTTCCTTTTTCTGTACTCTTGACATTTTATCAGAATCTAAAGTTGACTTTAGCTATGTAAATGGTGATTTAAATTTTTAGTATCAGGTTTTTTTCATATCCTTGGAAATGCATACAATCTAAGTATCCTGTACTTATCTAAATTACTTGGAACCAGAAGTATTTCAGATTTCAAACTGTGGAATATTTGGACATAGTTATGCCAGCTAAGCATACGTTGTATGAAATTCAGATTACAGGTGCTCAACCTGTACAATTAATTACTATATTACTAGTGCCAAAATTTTCTCATTTGACTATTAGGTATAATTAATTAGTAGCTTAATATTACCTCCAGAAGGAACAAAGTTTATTTACAAAGGATGTTTTCTTTAAATAAACTGCCTTAAGGTGTGGGAGGAAGAGAACAGTGCTCAGCCCTATGCAATACGTCAACTCTTCCACCATTATCTGAAATAATTCCCATTTTAAATGTTAGCAAATGGAGATTTAAAGAAATTGTTTAACATACACATAAATAGTAAATGACACCTGAACCCAAAACATAAATTTTTTTCCTTCCACACCAACCTGCTTGCCATTCAAAAGTAAAATTTTTGTATGTAAGGTTTTTTTTTCAAAAATGCATTTCTCCATCTTCTATCATTTCTTCTTAAGATATTTTACTGTGTATTCTACAGCCTCAATAAAGGACGGAAGACAAACCATTCTGTAGTTTTTAGAACTGCTGACAATAAATAAGAAATGCATCTGAGAGCTGTTACTGGTAATAGGTCTTTCTTTTAAAAGCTTTGGGGAGTATAGCACATCTACTTGATCTTATAAACTCCACAGCCATGTTACATTCTTTATTTCCACATCACAAAATCAAGTGTCACTGTCTCTAACAGAGTGAACCCTAAACTACCTCAGGATGGAAGGACTCTTAACAACAGTTAAGCCCTCCAAGGTGTGTTGGGTGAGTGAATGAATATGAACACAGTCATGTAAACTGTAATAAGCAGCAATTATAAAACTGGAGGATCACCTAAAAGCCATTTAAAAAGACAAAATTATCTTTTAAAAGTAACAGACCTCTACATGTTCACTTCCTACAAGTCAGATTTCTAATTATATAAACACTGTAGTGAGCATGTAATGACATTTCACTACATTTTAATTCACATTTTCCCAGTGAAAGCACAAGAATGGCTCTGACCAAAAATAAATATAATAAGCATCAGTAAGAATTTAAGGAAGCCAAAAATGGCATATATTGCTGTAGAAATGTAAGATGGTATGGCTTCTTTGGAAAACTTTGACAATTGCCCTAAAAGTTCCGCAATAAGTTACCATATGACTCAGTAATTCTATTTTCAAGAGAAATTAAAACATGTCCTACAAAAGTCTGTACATGAATATCCATAGCAACACTGCAAATAAAATTAAAAAAATCTAAGTGTAAGAAATCTAAGTGTTCATCAACTAACAAATGAATAAACAAAATGTGATTATAGGGGCTGGGGTTTAGCTCAACGACATAAACGCCTACCTTGCAAGCAGGCAGTCATGAGTTAGATCCCCGGTACCGATAAAAAAGAAAAAGCCAAAAAAAAAATGTGATTACAATCTGGCAATTAAAAAATGAAATACTGAGATACATTAAACCATGACGAACCGCAAAAACTCTAAGTTAAATTAAAGAAGTCTCCACAAAGGACCACATATTATATATCATTTACATAAAATGTCCAGTCCAGGCAAATCTGAAAAGGCAGTAGGTTCAGTGCTACCTCGAACTGAGGAAACAGAGGAAAGATGGATTAGGAATAACTGCTAATGTACATAAATTTCTTCCTGGAAAAATGAAAATGTTCTAAAATTAGATTATAATGATGACTGCACAACTCTGTCAATACATAAAAAGCACTGAACTATGTATTTTAAAGTTAAGTGAGCTATTGTTTCAGTAAGAGAAGAAATAAATCATACAACTGTTTTTCATTCTTCCTCCTCAGTAACCAAATGGGGTGACAAATACTGATTTTATCAAAAATAGTACAGCTGTAAAAAAAAATAGTATAGTTGTTTTTCTCTGATCTAGAAGACTGTCTTTGTAGCACCCTATAATTAAGTTAAAGAAAACACAGGACTTCCTAACATCCAGAACACACTCATTTGTAAATTAAAAGACCCTGTAAGAAAAATTGCAAGAACTCTGAGTTCATGCTTATAACTCCAAAAGTAGGGCAACTGATGAGGTCTGGGTTCAGTGACTCCATAGGACATCACAATACCTCTTACCTCACTCTAAGCGACACAACCACAGCCTGAACCGTGGAAACACAAACCAGAGATTGCCTGAGGACACATACATGTAAGCCCACAGGTAAGAGCGAGCATACATCCGATTTTTTTAAAGCAGGAAATGTCCAATCTTCCCAAAGTGTCTGCAGAAACCTGGACCAGCAGTGAATAAAAGGGTCCTGTAGCTTCACATACACATTTTCTACACAGAGATTCCTACCCTTCTGCAAACCTAAAGAGGGCGTAACATCATCTCCTTGTGGTTCCCAATTAAAGTGAGGTCTAACAGCTTTTCTTATGGTTACTGACCCCGGGACTTTCTCGTTTGCAAAGTGCATTGTCAGGTCATTTGTCTACTAAACTGTACCCCTTTACTGATCTGTAGGAGCTTTTTATATATTCTGGAAGTTACATGTAATTCAAATTTATTTTACTCTAGCTTATTTTTCAGTCTCTTTATGGTGCCTGTTGATAATGGTCTTAATTTTAATGTAGTCACATTTATCATTCCTTTCCTTCATGGTTAGTAATTTTAATGACTTGTTTAAAGTCCTTCATCCTCCTGAGGATGCAGATATCTTCTCTTACTGTCTAAAAGTTTTCTGGTTTTGACTTTCACACTCAGTACTTTAATACACAAGAAATCAGAAAGACGCAAGTTCATTTGTTTTTCTTACAGAAAATAAATTATTGGGAACTAAATCTAATTCCAGTACTTAAACTCTTAAGTAGTAAGCAAACTAAGTAGGAAACTAATAGCAAACTCCTTTTGCTGAGGATGTACTATACAATGTTATATACATTATTTGCATTTATATACATTACAGATATATAATAATTCTGTGAAGTACCTTACTCCTATTCCCACCTTACAGATACAAAGGTGAGGCTAAGAAACATATCCAAGCTATCAGAAGACAAGAGGTGCCGATCCGTGTCTGTGTAATCTAGTACTGCACTCATGCTCTCTCTACCACGCCACATGTTTCACCTAAGAATTTGACACCTGGATAAAGAGGAAATATTTTCACTTTGAAGATGCTGCAGTCATTTTACTCTCCAGACCCACTAATACAGTGCTGCTCATTTTATTGTCATAGCTGTTTAATCATTCAGTTATTTTTCTGTATTCTTTTGTTGCTGTTGCTGTTCTTGTTCTTGTTTTTGAGACAGGATTTCCCTATGCAGTTCAGGCTGGCCTTGAACTGACTTGATAGCCTAGGTTGCCCTCACTCACAGTGATCCTCCAGCCTCAGTCTTCTGAGTGCTAAGAAGGCATGTGCCATCATGCCCAGCCAACTATTACTTCTTGAGGGTCTATTGTTCCAAGTTCTGGAAATGAATCAGTAAACAAAACAGAAGGTCCCTACCATCTTGGAGCATACCACTTGGTCACGAGTAGTCTCTCCTATCTACTCCACACAACTCAGTACTAAACACTTAATAAAGGAAATTGTCAAACAGCAGAGTCAGGACTGCAATATGTTACAATGATATGCAGCAAGGTTAACATGAGGAACAATGTGAAGCCAGCCAGTTATGGTGGCACATGTCTGTAAATCCAGAATTCTGGGAGGGTGAGGCAGGCGAGCCACAAGTTCAAGGCCAGCTGGGACAACTTAGAGAAAGCCTGTCAAAAAATAAAATAGAAAAAAAGGTTAGGAATGTAGCTCAGCCTGAAGGTCCTGTTTCAATCTCCAAACTGGAGTGGGGCACAGAACAACGTGGAGAAATATCAACATTCCTACAGAAAACGGAAAGGATTTAATGAAATAAAGCATCCCTATGTTTCTTCCTTTCACCTCAAGCTTATGCCTTCACTTTTCAAAAAAAAAACGAAATATCTTAACAAAATGAGCATAACTTCTTATAAGCATCAATATACGTCTTGCACTCTTTCTAAACTCTCTCCTCTTTCAAAAGATAAATGTCAGAGTATGACATTTCTGTTTCTTCATTTCTTTAATACAAACCAGAAGTGCTGCATGCTCAGAAAATTAAAGAATATAATAACTAGGTAAGGAAAAAGAGCTGATTCTGCACAGTAAAATGAGAGTGTTAAGAATTTTCTTAATTTTTCTACTACCTGATTGCAGGTGCTTTCATTCTTCAAACAAAGGAAAATCCCTTCCCTGACGTTCTAGACAACTTCCTTCCCACAGAACCCTTAGTTCTCCCTTCTGGTCCACATCCTCCTCTACCATACTGCTCCAAAAAAGCAGCACAAAAACATGTTCTACTGTGGCCACCTCAGTAACGAAAGAAAACCTTCCTTGACCCCCTCGTGTCATCTAAGTACATCTCCATTTCTCCATTTACTCTTTGCAGTAAGATGCCTCACCTCAGAAGCTTATCTATATATGCATATTTCTGCTTCCTCTCAATCTAGTTTCAGTCTTTTCTTGCCATCACTGACAACACTCTTGCCCAGGTCGCCAATGACTTTCCTACGGCTTCATCCGTTTCTAACAAGGTCCTCCACTCTACATAGCATCATACACAGCAAAGCACAGCTCCTCCAAACCTTTTTCTCCTCTCTGCTTCTTCTGTCTAACTCTACTCTCATTTTCCTTCCTTCTCTGTAGTAAATCCCTGGGCTCTTTTTCTGCTTCCTTTAGGATCACACAAAGCTTAGCTAAAAGCTAAAGCTCAGCATTCCAGAGTTTGGTGCCAAGTTCTCCTCTTAATTTCCATATACACATTGGACATTCTCTTCCCAGTTGACATCATACAAACTCAGAGATATAAATGCTACCAACAGTTATGGGGACTCACGCCCTCACACCAGATTTCAGTGCCCAACTACTCACTTAGAATCTCCATTTCAGTAATACAACAACAACCAAAACCCCACCCTCTGCAGGCATTCCCATCTCAGTAGCACACAACCGACCAAGACAAGTATCTAGGAGCCAGCACTAATGTCTCTCAAACCTTCATCCATTCTTTACCTCGTCCTACTGAGTCTACATTATCACACTATCTTGAAATCCAGCTCTTTCCTCTTGCACTGCTTTGATAATGTTCAAGCCACCGTGACAACTGCAGCTGCCTATAAATTGTCTCTCTTTTCATACTTGGAAGTCCATTTTCTACACAGCATGCAGATATCTTTTAAAAGGCAAAGAAAATTACCATTGTACTTACAGCCTTTCAGTAGCTCCCTAAATAATGAAATTCAAACTCCTTACTGGGTCCAAGTCCATACTTGCCATTACATCTTCTCTTCACTCATACCCCTTCTACTAGTTCCTACTTCACCAAAGACCACAGTCTCAGTGTCCTTCCAACTGCTATCATCTTGCCCACAGTACTCGTCACACAACTGCTTCTCATGTTTTAGTATAAAAGTCACTAGTACATAAAGATCTTTTCTAGTCAATATAATGGTACCACTTAAATTTCCCTGCCTAGCATTTATCACAATTACTAGATTTTATTTATTTCCTTGCTGGCTTATTCTCTCGCTACCATTCTTCAATATAAGCTTTGTCTCTTTTTTGGTAGTATATACTAGTGCTAATACATGTTTGTAGAATGAGTGGCAGAAACAACAAATGAAGGATGGAGAAAGGAAAGCAAAGTGAGTTTCAAACTATACTAGGTTTCCACCCAGTTTTCTAATACTGATTTTTCCACACTGCAAGTGAAAGCAGAGGTTTCCTCATTGACTATACTGAGCTTAACAGTAACATTCCACATGTAATTTACCTAAGTGCAGCGCTAGCAGTAATGTGTTTATTTTATGCTCAGTGCATTTCTACTTAAAGTTCAAATTAAGTTATTACTTCTCTACTCTTGGGAGTGACTGGTGGACATCAAATCTGCCAGAGTAGGTTCAGTAAAAATTTTGCTTTAGAACAGTGTCAAGAGGGAAAAAAATGACAATACAAAATCCAATTGTTTTATGACAAAACTCATTAGAAAATGCCTTTAGAATAGCAAAATATTGTCTGGTGATAAGCAAATGGAGGTCTATTATTTTATCTCTATTTTTATGTATTTAAATTTTTCTGTAATAAAAAGTTCAAGAAATTAAAACTACTTCTAAGATCAAAGGATAATACAGACCTCTAAGTCACAGATACATTCCTGGCTTGTTTACTCAGCTGTTATTTAGAAATTCAATTTAAATGACCTAACAATTCCTGATTGTATCTTTGGGCCTTCTGAGAGCCCTAGGGTACACAGGTAAAAAGACATGTGCTCTCATCTACTTTGGGTCACAGTCTTCCACACTGTCAACTTTCTATGGGCTGTCTATAATAACCAAAGCTCAAAAACAGCAACTCTGCAGAGGAATAACATTATTTAAAAGAGAGAAGGAGTAACAGTATACAAAAAGGGAAAACAGGGCCAGGGATATAGCTCAGTGGCACAGCACCTGAATGCCAAGTGTGAGGTCCTGAGTTTAATTCCCAGTATCAAAAAAGCGGAGGAAAGGGGGGAGGTATATTATTTTTGCTTAAAATCAAGCATAACATTTTCTACTAGAATTCTGATGAGCTAATACTTCTAAAACAACACCTCAAATTCAAGAAGAGATTTACAGAAGACTTCATGTATGTACAGCAAAAGCCAGCATTCTCAGCCAGAAAGCCCCTCCTCCTGAATTCCTCACTGTACTCCAGACCTTCTCTATGACATGAAATAAAATGTTATGAGTGTTAATGGTTAAAGAGTGAAAATTATACCCATGTTTTCTAGGTAGTACAAAGAACAGAAGGACTTACAATCCTCTGACAAAGGCTTGGCTTTTTGCTATAGAAATAGTCTAGTCTATGGGAAAACAAAAAAAAAATAGTTTATTTTCAGTTCACCTGGATTAAAGAGCACCACTTTTAAATTGCCTATTAAGAAATCACGGGAGTAGTGTTAGGCACAATTTTAACAAATTTATTATACCTTTACAAGTGAAACTATAAACATAATGAGATGGATCTAAACCAGAATATATAAACCTACTTGTTTACATTTACAAGTACCCAAGGATCATGCTCGAATAGCATTATAGAAATTCATGCTACTGTAATTTGATGAATGAAATAAGCTAGTACTTGAAGAAATACACAATAAATTATCCCCTCAACATACTTTTAAACATTAAAAACCTTCAGCACTTCAATTTCTGAGAAAAGTAAAAAGGATGTGAACTTTAGGAAAACTAAATTATGGTAGAACGCTAAATCATTAAAATGTAATCATTGACATAGGTGGTGGTGTTGCTGTTCCTGTTGTTTGAGATGGGGTCTCACTATGTTGCTCACACTGGTCTCAGATTCCTGGGCTCAAGTGATCCTCCTGATTCAGCCTCTTTTATAGCTAGAACTATAGGTGGGGGTCACTGCCCCCAACTTGGTTTACATAAAACAAAACAAAGCTGAGAATGGGTGCTTTCACCATCAATGACAGGCCTTTCATATCCAGGAAACAGACACTCAACCTGAATCCCTAGACCAGTGGTGCTGAACCTATCACACATGTACAGAGTCCTCTCTGTCAGCACACAGCCAAACTGCCCCAACAGAGGAGCATCGGTCAACAGCACACAAAAGCATGCCAAATGCAAACTTTTACCCTTCAATAAAAAGCTGCTTGTATTGCTGGAAGTTCCGTTATTGTGTTTTTCTCTTAAGACAAAAGAGGTTAACATATGAGTTGTTTTTGCCAAAGTAAAACCTCAGCATTCAAGTTTAAATACAGTGTGGGCACTTTGCAATACATAGTGGGTCTGGGGTTGCAGTTTTGGGCACTAGTCTCTGAAAGGTTCGCCATCATTGCCCTCAACCAATCTGAATGGTGCAGGGATGGGAGAAAGGGCAGAGTTTAAGAAATATCAGTTCCCATCATTTTCACTTTTTGTTTTGTTTTTATTTTATGAGACAGGGTCTCATCATGTAGTTTAGGCTGGCCTTAAACTCTGCATGACTGGCATGGCTGGCCTTGAGCTTTCAGTGATCCTCCTGCCTCAGTCTCCACAGTGCGAGTATTAGAGGTATTAGAGGCGGGTGTTAGAGCCACCATGCCTGGCTCTTTCCATCTTGAGAAAACAAAGGTGTTACCATTCACAATGAATGAGCAAAGTAAGTTATAGACATACAATGAAGTATTATTCAACTTTGAAGACCAAGTTAATTTTGACACATGCTATAACATCAGTGAACCTTGAGGGCATTATGCCCTATGAAATTAGTCACAAAAATACAAATTCTACAGTTTATGATTCCAATACAATTTCATGGAGACAAAAAGTAGTAGGGTGGTTGCCTGGGGCAATTGGCACATGGAGGGGGACAAGAAAGGAGTTTCTTGTTAATTGGCACGGGTGGCTTCTCAGATTTACAAGATGAAAAGGTTACAGAGATACATGGAAGTGATAGCTGCACAACAGTATGAACTTATTTAGAAACACTCAACTACACACTTAAAATGGTAAATTTTATTTTATAATAAAAACTGTGAAAACAAAATTTTACCATTTCCAACGTCAATATAAGCTTATTAACAGCAGGCTCATGTTACAAATCAGGATGAGCACTGATCATGAATGTGGCTGGCAATCAACATAGGTTTAGATTTTAGTGTCCTTATTCATCAGATGAGAAAGAAAAGATAAGCAACTCAATGCTGATACCCAGTCCTGCAGGACTGGAGCACTAGGGAGGATATAAGTAGCAAAGACAGAACCACTGATTTGGAGCCCACACAGGCCTGTCACACTTTAGACCTCTAAATGACAGCAGAGCCCTAAGAAAAGACTATAATCACATCAGAAGAGACCAGTATGATCCTTTAGGTGACAGAAATCTAATCTGGGACATGACTGAGTCTTACAACAGATTTACTGAACTCAAGGAAATGAGCACTTAATCACACTAAAAGATCACCAACACAAATGAAGATATGTTTCTTGCTGTGTGCCACTTCAAGAAGCTGGCTTTAATTTTGTGGTTCCACACATGGATCTAACTAATCAATTGGAATTTATACCACAGCACTTTTTTTCTAGTTCTGAGGACTAAACACTGGGCCTTTACACTCATGCCGTATTTTTTATTTGAGAGAGATATCTCCATGCCTTCTTATTTTTTATTTTGAGAGAATCTCAGTAAGTCATTAAACGGCCCAGGCTGGGCTTGAACTTGCAGACTTCCTGTTTCAACCTTGATCTTTAGCTCTCTTACATTCCAGATGATCTAAGACACTGTCCTGGTCTGTTACTGGGTGTTAACAGCCCAAAGCACTTGGCTTGTCCTGCCTGTCGGTTTACCTCCCCACACCAGTTAAACATACACCATCTGTGCTACACAGTGCACACCCACTGACCCCTACACTTACCGCTATACGCCCCCAAGTTACCAGACCTCTCGGGAGGGCTGAGAATCTCCTTGTCCATTGTGCTCCCATCAAGTCCACATGAGCACTAGCAAGAACAGGGGTTCCCACTGGGGAACAGAAAACACCAGCAGCACTGGTGGAAACGGCGCTAATGAAACCTCTTTTCCCTTTTGCTCTAGAAGAACTTAGAAGGCCTTCCTTCCTTTCATAACCAAATCCTAGAATTACATATATATCCTACTGATTTTTTTTCCATTTTCTTTTCTTCTTTTTTTTTTGGGAGGGGGGGTGTTCATGGTGGTACATGGTGTACCACCATGAAGTTATTTTCCCAGTCCTTTTTAAAATTTTGAGATACAGTCTCACTAAATTGCTCAAGTTGCCCTAAAATTTGTGATCCTCCCGCCTCAGCCTGCCAACAGCAGGGATTGCAGGTATATACTACAGTGCAGCATTTATAACCTCTACCCTGCTTTTTTTTTTCTTTTTGGTCAGTCAGGGTCTCACAATGTGGTTCAGGCTGGCCTTGGGCTCACTTTGTAGCCCAAACTGGTCTCAAACTTGCAACTATCTGCCTGCCTCAGCCTCCCGAGTGTTGGGATTACAGGAGTGCACCACCACACCCAGTTATAATCCCTTTTGATTCAAGCACATGGAATGTAACCTTCTGACTAATTCCATCAAATTTACAATTTATAGAATTCATAACCAGGGTGGGGAGCTATGCAATGAGAAACTGATTTATCCATTCATTTAATAAATCTTTACTTAACATCCACTATAGGTGAAACCCTGTTCTTGGTACTACAGATAATAGCAAAAAACAAAAGCCCTTGTCCTCAAGGAACTTACATTCCAGTGGAGAAAACAGAAAACACACAAGCTATAAAGCTGGGCATGGTGGTACAATTTTGTAATCCGAGCACTTGGGAGGCTGAGGCAGGCAAATCATTGCAAAGTCAAGACCAGCCTGGCTATATATACAAAGTGAGTCCAAGGCCAGCCTAAACTGCACAGTGAGACCCTGTCTCAAAAAGATAAAAACAAACAAACCAATAAAAACTCACAGGATAAATTAAAACACATATGTGTAAGACAAACACTAAGGAGGGAAAAAAATTAACAGAGACATGAAATGTTAGAGGGTCAAAAATTTAGATACCTAGGTCACTGTGAAGTGATTTCTGGAAAAAGACCCATCCCTAATCATGTACATATCTAAAGGAGGATCATTACACAAAGAGAAAACAGTACAAACAAGAGCACTGAGGAGGAAGGTCCCTGGGCATGTTAAAGAATAGGCTCCTAGTTGGGTGTGGCGACGCCTATCTGTAACCCCTTACTCTGGGAGGCTGAGGCAGGAGGACTGCAAGTCAGAGCCAAGCCTGAGTAACTTAGTGAGATCCTCTGAATGAATGGATGGATGGATGGATGGATGGACAGACAGACCAACAAATAAAATGGATTCCTATGTGGCCAAAGTAGTAAGTAAGGAGGACGGCTGAGAAGTGGGGAGGCAACCAGGCCTTGTAAGTCTTGCAGCCTGCCACAAAGGATTTAGGTACAGCAGTAGCTTCTGAGAAGTAACACCATGTGATTTACCTCTTAACAGGTCCTGCTGTGTCACCAGTGTACCTCAGGGACAAAGGGAGATGGAAAAGCAGCTAGTAAACCCTTTTCTAACCCAAGTGAAACTGAACACAGCTAAGACCTAAGCAGAGGCAGAAAGGATGCTGAGCTAATTCTGAATACATTTTGAGTTCCCATCTGATCTTTTAAAAATTAGAAAATGGTCCCTGAATCATACTGGAATCCACACAATAGTAATTTCTGAGATTCTTATCAGGTAAAAATATTATAGCTCTGGCCAAAGATAAATTGCAAACTGACATATTCTGCAATAGTCAATATAGGTAAATACTGATGTATAACCTGCTAGGGTTTTGAACTTTTTAATATTTTACAGAAATATATAGTAGTATCTATAAAACCAATTTTATTTCATAAAATTAAGAGATAAAATACAGCTTGTCAACTCTATTTTCAAGAGGAAAAATATCCTATGTAAATTTTCTTTTTTTTTTTTTTTTTTTGTCTTTTTCCTTTTTATCGGTACCAGGGATCGAACTCACGACTGCCTGCTTGCAAGGCAGGCACTTATGCCGCTGAGTTAAATCCCCAGCCCCCTATGTAAATTTTCTAAAAAGCCAAAAAGGAAAGTTAGAACTAGAAGAAAGTGACCCTGCTGTCTCAGCCTTCTGAGTGCTGGTATTACAGGTGTACACCACCACACCCATCTCCCTTCATGTGTTCCCCATATTTCCATAGTGCTGAAGGCTTGATCCCCAGACAGTGGCACTGTAGGGAGGTGAACATTAATAAGTCAGATTTCTTAGTCCAACAAAGTGAGTCTTATATACCTTGGACAAAAAATACATAATGTATATTGCTTTGCACTTCCTAGAATTTCCCTCTTCATCACCCCAGCTTTCCCTCCTGCTTCCAGACATCCTGGACTATGCCTGAGCATTGCACTACTGCGCACTACAGCACTGTGCACTAAACACATAACAGCACAACTGTGATGACATCTGGCAGACAACGTGCACTACTTCCATAATCTGTTTGCATCTAAAAATGTTCTTAACTCAAGTTCTGCTCATATCTGGAAAGTTTGCAACTTGACTGTTCATAAGTCAGGGACCGACTGTAACTAAGAAAGTTAGATTTACTGAAGAGTTTTAAATCTCCTAAACCCAAACACCCCTCCCACACCCACACAGCTTCAAATTTTTAAAAATTCTCCATTTCCAAGGAGGATGTGAAGAGGGGCTGATAAGAAAAACTTAAACCTATGGAGCCCTCTTCTACCTCAAAAAATGTGTCTCCTGGTCCAGGTCCACAGTTCCCCATCCTATAGATCCACCCTCAGTGCTCCCGTGACCGCTGATCCATTAAGAATGGCAGAAGTTCAATACCGGGTACCGATAAAAAGGAAAAAGAAAAAAAATGGCAGAAGGCAATTGGCTCCACTGGATTTGCTTCTGAAGTCCAACCTGCAGCTCACACACCCACCAGGCTCTTACTAGTCACAGTGAGGGAATCAAGGTAAAGTTACCCCACCTCAGACCTACACAAAACCTGATAGCAGATCGACTTGCACGAATACAACACACTTGGCAACCACGTAAGGATGTGTAATTATCTTGGAAAACATGATGCTATTAGTTACTATTACTTCAAAAAGGGGCTATCTGGTGGCAGAGGCAAGAACTAACCAACTGACCTGATTGTGAATGAGAATAACCACAGAGGAGAGAAAGGAGCAGCCAGACCCTGTGACTGCAGACATGCAGTGCAACACTGCACTCGAACCCCCACCCTGAGGCCTGCATCCTCTAGAAACCACAGGGCTATTAGCTTAAAACCTTGATCGCAACAGACACTTCAAATAAAATATGACAGAATACTGGCTTCTCATCCGAAAAAGAATCTAAACATCCGTAACTGAACTAGTGCACTTCCCATTCCAACAGGTGATGACAAAACAGGTTAATGACAAATGTGGCAAGTACACAGAAGCTATAAGTGAACAAATCAATTAGCAAGTCCACAGAAGACACTAACAAAAAGCTAGCAGAGTTAAACAACATGATGCAAAACATGGAGGACACATTTAGCAAAGAATTATGATCTAGCAAAAGGCTCCAAAGAGAAATTCAGGAGATAAAAAACTTAATTGAAAGTATGGTCAGCAGAAGTGACTAAAGTGAGGACAGAGGTATTAACTAGAATGTCAGGGCTGTTGCCAGTGACCGATTACTGAGAGATACCTTTAAAACAAGAGTACATGAGAAGTGGGTCCAACAGACCCATTAATACTAACATCAACAGACTCGGGGGCCAGGGATTTAGCACAGTGGCCTAAGTACCTGCCTGGCAAGCACAAGGTTGTGAGTTCAATCCCCGGTACCACTAAAAAGAAAAGAGCCACAATGTGAGAGACAATGTTTGCCAGCTATTCTTCAGACAAAGGATTGCTATCAAGAACATATAAAGAACTCAAAAAAAAAAATCAGACCTTCCAAATTTAAAGACCCAGTCCAAAAATGGGTATCCGTGATGAATGCACACTTCTCTGATGAAATATAAACAGCAAATAAAAATACAAAAAAAGTTCAACATCAATGGTCATTTGAGAGATGCAAATTAAAACAACACTGAGATTCCACCCCACTCCAGAAAGAATGGCTATTATTAAGAAATCAACCAGTAACAAATGCTGGAGGGGCTGTGGGGAAAAAGGAACCCTTCTCCACTGTTGGTGGGAATGCAGACTGGTACAATCACTGTGGAAATCAGTGTAGAGATTCCTCAAAAAACTACAATTGGAGGCTCCATTTGACCCAGCTGGTCCCCTTCTGGGTATCTTCCCAGAAGAATTAAAAACATCATACCACAGAGATATATACACACCCATTTTTATAGCAGCACAATTTATAATAGCTAGATCTTGGACACAACCTAAATTCCCACCAACTAAAGAATGGATAAAAAAAGACATGGTATTTTTACACAATCGAGTACTACTCAGCCATAAAGAATGATAAACTGGAGACTTTTATAGGTAAGTGGATGCAAGTTGAGCCTAAACTCATTAATGAAATAAATCAGACACACATGTAAACACTGTATTTTCTCACTAATATGAGAAGCTGAAAGAAACTATATAAAGGATAGTTAAAAGTTATACTACTGATTTCTCTGAGTTCACTGAAGATTTTGTGCTAGTATTGTCTGGATGTTAAATGCAGGTGTCTTGCACTCTGAGTAACTGATTTGAAGATAACAACATGCAGTGCTTATAGCATTGCTGCCCTTTAATTATCATGTTTTGAAATTTTGAGTTTTTCTCTTTAAATTTTTTTTTTGTCTTTTTCATTTTTATCGGTACTGGGGATCGAACTCACGACCGCCTGCTTCCAAGGCAGGTGCTTATGCCGCTGAGCTAAATCCCCAGCCCCTCTTTACAATTAAATTAAATTAAATTAAATTTAAAAGATTAATAGGAATTAGTAAAAACTTTTCAGGCATGGTAGTGCATACCTGTAATCCCAACACTTGGGAGGCTGAGGCGGGAGGTTGTCCTGAGTTCAAGACCAGCCTGAGCTACATAATGAGCTCAAGGCCAACCTGAACTACAAATTGAGACCCTGTTAAGAAAATGGAATCGGGGCTGGGGATTTAGCTCAGCAGCATAAGCGCCTGCCTTGCAAGCAGGCAGTCATGAGTTCGATCCCTGGTACTGATAAAGAAAAAAAAAAAAAGACAAAAAAAAGAAAATGGAATCATTAAAAAATTAAAAGCCAGCACAAATAGCATACAACTTATTTATTGAACTAGTAACAGAAAACTTTCCAAATAAAGGGAAAGAATTTAACATAGATGAACTGGAAAACAAAACCCCAAATAGCCACAACCAGACAAGAATCTCTCTACACTCACCAGAGTGAAAGTCCCAAAAGTCCAACACAAACACAGAATCTTAAAAGCAGTTAAAGAAAAGCAATAAATCACTTATGAAAAATTACACTGGAATGACAACAGACTTCTAAACATAACCCTGAAAGGCCAAGAGAGCTTATGGTGAAATGTTTTAAACCCAAAAAAGAAAACAATTACCAACCCATCTGACATAGCCTACACAACTATCTTTCAAAATTGATGAAGAAATATAAAAATATTTTCATGGTAAAAGAGTATCTAAGAAAATTCATGACCACTACACCAGCAGTCCAAAATATTCTCAAGAATCTCCTAGGACAATGAAACTAATAATGACAAAAGGTTTAGTAGAATGAATACACCAGGCAGGGTGAGGAGCTAAACAGAAAAGAAAGATAGGGACTTCCAACAGAAATACAAGGCAATGACAGGAATAAGTCAGTACCTGTCAGTAATAACTCGAAATATGAATGGTCTCAATTCCCCAATCAAAAGACAAGATAGGGGCTGGGGATTTAGCTCAGCGGCATAAGCACCTGCCTTGCAAGCAGGCGGTCATGAGTTCGATCCCCGGTACCGATAAAAATGAAAAAGCCAAAAAAAAAAAAAAAAAAAAGACAAGATTAGGAGAATGGATCAAGAAACAAAATCCAAGGTATGCTGGATAAAGTAAAGATATTTAACCCAAAAAAGAAACTCACAGACTAAAAATCGAAGTATAGAACACAATGTTCCAAAAGCCGGGTGTGGTGGCTCACACCTGTAATCCCAGCACTCAGGAGGCTGAGACAGGAAGATCATTGTGAGTTCAAGACCAGCCTGGACTACAAGTGAGCTCAAGACCAGCCTGAACTGCATAGTGAGACCCTGTCTCAGAAAAAATAAAATAAAACAATACTCCAGCAAGCTGTGTGGCTTCCAGGAAGAGAAAAATCGGCACCTCCCAAGAATCAGCCATGCTGGGACTGGGAGGATCCAACAAGAAGCCAACCAGCCAGCCTTTCTGGTAAGCTGTGCAAGCCACAGACTTCCAGGAAGACAAAAGTCAGATAGTGCCCCCCCACCCTCCATGAGCCAACCAGCGCATGGGCTGAGAATCAAACACCCACCCCACCCCAAGCAACCTGCTGGGTTGGAGGACTGGCTTGAGTTGATAGTATCTAAGGTACATAAAGCAACTAAATGCTTGTATTATCTGGTTGATTTTGCAGGCTAGGGGCCAGAGATCTGAGCATCTCTTGAGAGGATGACAGTGTGCAATATAGCAAATATGGGGATTTCCTTCTATCTTGTGTTTGAAGGTCAATATTATTCTGATTGTTTATTCAAGATATTCTGTTTTGATTGGTTTTGTTCTGTTTTGGTTTTGGTTTGATTTTGCTATACCCAATGGAATGGACAACTGTGAAATCAACAAGATATACTATGATAGCTATTGCTGTTTGCCTAGTATCTTGCTTTGAAGTTCTGTACCAATTTTGCTACTTTTTTGATTTACTTTATTCTATTTTGTTGGATTTTACTATCTTTAAAATAAAAAAGAAAACAAGATTCCATGCAACAGGAACCTGAAAAAAGCAGGGATAGCTATCCTATACTCAGAAAAAGTGAATTTCAAGCCAAAACTGAGAAAAAGAGGCAAATAAGGTCACACTATATAATAGTTACAGAAACAATCCAAAGGGAAGAGATAATTATAAATGCATATGTATCCAATAGTGGCAATCCAACTTTATAAAACAAGTACTTCTGGACATAAAAGATCAAATATACATAAACAAAATTATAATGGGGAATCTCAATAGCCCACTATCACAAACAGAACTAGACCAAAAAATCAACAAAGAAATATGAGCTGAATAAACTTTCAAACAGATGGACTTAACAGATACCTACAGGGTGTTCCACCCAACAGAATACATTCTTCTCAGCAGTATATGAAACTTTCTCCAAAATAGATCACAGGAGCCAATAAAGCAAGCTTAAATAAATGTAAAGGAACTGAAATGAGGGCCAGGAATATAGCTCAGCAGTACAGTGCCTGCCCGGCAAGTGCAAGATCGTGAGCTTGATCCTTGGTACCAAAAAAAAAAAAAAAAGAAATTATACCATGCATATTATCAAATCATAGTACAATGAAGCTAGAAATGTACCCAAAAAAAAAGAAATTATATCATGCATATTATCAAATCATAGCACAATGAAGCTAGAAATCAGTGACAAAAGGTAGAAATTATGCAACTATCAGAAACTAAACAATGCACTCATAAATAAACAGATTACAAAAGAAATCAAGGAAGAAATAAGACATTGTCTTGAACCAACTGATATTGCCAGGACAACATATTAAAACTTATGGGACACAATGAAAGTAGTCATAAGAGAAAAGTTTACAACTGAAGCCTACATCACAACAATATAGTGAACCCAAATAAATAACTTAACCAGGCACCTTGAAGGACCTACAAGAACAAAAATAATCCAAAGCCAAAACTAGTACAAGGAAGGAAATTATAAAGATCAGAGCAGTAATCAATGAAATTAAGACCAAAAAAAACAAAACAAAGAACACATCAGAGTTCTTTGAAAGAATAAACAAACCCTTAGCCAATCTAACCAAAAAAAAAAAAAAGAGAGAGAGAGAGAGAGTGAGAGAAAGACCCAAATCAATGCAATTAGAAATTAAAAGATGAGACTCTGGGAGAACATGGCGGACAGACAACAGCAACTACTGAAGGCTCTCTGAAAGGCTCGGCTCAGAGGCCAGGAATGATGCGGACTAAGGAGATACGAACCAGTAGAGATATGCTCTGCTGACTCAGGAACGAACTGGGCTGAGAGAATCCAACTTAGAATACAGTCCTGGCGCTAAAATAGGAACAGAAAAGTCTCGGTGTGGAGGCTCGACCCCGCGCCATTGGAAACCGCGATTTGGGTTTCCCGCCACCCGGCGGCTGGCTGCCTCCACAGCGGCTCGGCAAGGAGAGACGCGCCGAGCTCTGGGAACGGGAGTCTGCGAACGGAGTCGGAAACAGGACGGACAAGGAGGCGTACACGAAAACCGACTGGTGGCGAGGTGAGTGAGAGAAACGGACCCCCTACCACAGTTTGACTCCAGCGGAGGTTTTTCTGGGCTCAGGCAGACCTGTAAGAGCAGGGTGCGGTGGCAACTCCAGCCACACATACCCCTCTCGGACGAGATTGGTGAAAAGTGCCTGGCCTGAGTGACGCTGCTGGCGGACTCCCTAGGCTGGCCTAACCCAGATCCCAGAGCCTGACGGTGGCCCGGAGGAGCGACCGACTCCCGCGTAGGCTCCCTCCTCCGCAACTCCCTGGGGCGCAGCGGTGGGCAGGAACAACTAGCCAGCGCAATTTGATCAGGCGGTGGCTGACAGGCAGGGAAGCCGGGCCTCCTATGTAAGCTTGCATTTTATAAGGAACAGAAAATATGGGGAAGGGAAGCAACAAAAAAGGCTCCTCGGCCCCCAATCCTGAGAACCAGGCAATAGTGGACACCGCACCAATATACATTAAGCGCCATATAGAGAGCCTCATAGACCAATTCAGGAATGAAGTTATCAACGACCTGAAGCTAGAAGTATGCAGAATAGTTAGAGAAATGCTAAGCACCACCCAGGAAAAAGCAGATGGTGGAATGGAAGAACAGAAAAAGAGGGGAGAATTGCTTGATGGAGAAAACAGAGAAAGCATTGAGTATGTGAAGCAGGTTCAAAGGGACTATCAAGAAATTAAGAAGTCTATCCAAGACTGGCATAACAGCTTGAAAGAAACTAAGGACAGACTATCTGAACTGGAGGGCAGACTTGAAACATGGGAGAATGAAATGAAAAACTTCTTAAAAATAACAAAGAAACAAACAGCAATAATACAAAGACAAGAAGATGATAAGAGGAGCCATAACTTAAGGATTAAGAACATAAAAGAAGAAGTAGGGACACAAACAAGTGAACTACAAAAGCTACTCACAGAAATAATCCAGGAGAATTTTCCTAATTTAGCAAAAGGTAAAGATACTCAGATGTATGAGGCATACAGGACCCCAGCTACCTACAACCCTAACAGAGAAACACCCAGGCATATAATAATAAAAATTCCAGAAATTCAATACAAGAACAGAATATTAAAAGCTGTAAGAGACAAGAAACAGATCACTTACAAGGGAATATCCATCAGAATTACAGCAGATTTCTCTGCACAAACCATCAAATCACGAAGAGCATGGGGAGAAATAATTCAAGCTTTGAAAGATAATAATCTCCAGCCAAGATTGAGATATCCTGCACAACTGTCCCTGGAAATTGATGGAAAAACGAGGTGCTTCCAGGATAAAGAGGAACTGGGGGAATTTGCAACCACCAATTCAACCCTACAGAAAGTATTGCAGGATATTCTAAAAAAAGAAAAATACAAAGAACCCAGAAATAGTGGCGGGGAAGCCACAACGAATGGAGCAGAGAACAAAATGAAGAAGACAAACTGACAGCTACTGACAGAAAAAGAGCTCAACAGAAATGAGACAGAGAAGACTGGATGATAGGAACAGCTTTTTTTGGAGAAAATGACATCTTAATAGGTAATGCTGATTTAGTACCATCTTGTTTTGAAGTCTCATCTAGCTTTTGTTCTTCTGTCTCCAATGGTCTAAACAGGTTGTATCTTATTGGATTTTGTTATGTACGATAGTATAAGCAAAAACCTTTTAAAGACAAGGAGATTATACAGAGACCATTGTTCATTTTCTGTTAGTCGATTCTAAATACTCTATAATGCTGTCATTCTCTTAAATGGTTTTACATTGTTTTGATATACTTAATGCTACAGTATATGAAGTTGTACTCAAGGACTTCAGGGAGGGAGTCAATATGGTAACTATTTTTGGGTCAGGATTATCTGGTGGTGAAACACTATTCTACTTAAATGGTTATGTTTTGATCTGCGCTGTTTTGCTGTTATGCCCTCTTTTATCTCAATCTCCACTCCATTATTTACTTTTTTATTTTTATCCATTTAATTAAAGGGAAAAATATAGCAGGATATAATATAGTAACCCACTTTGACTTTCTATTATCTCGATTTGAAGCCCTGTATTACTCTCACCATCTTGTTTTTGACTGAGGTTCCTCTATTCTGTTTTGCTGGATAGTATCAGGTTCGAAAGTTTAGGCATCAGCTGAGAAGATAATGAGATTCATTATAACGCCCATTCTCGTTGACTTTTATCTACTTTTGAAGACCTACAATATCTCCAATGTTTTGGTTTTGTCGGTTTTATTCTTTACGGTTTTGTTCAATTGTATTACAACTAATGATATAGGCAATTCTATTAGAAATAGCGGGAGGCATTATGGTAACCATTGTTGATCACCTTGTATTATGTTTTTATATTATCTATTATATCCACCCTTTTGACTTGACCGATTCTGTTCTGTTATGTCACATTTGGTTTTACTCGCTTCCAAAAAAGCAATAAGAACCGTGGGAGCAATGAAACCCAAAATGTGTAATAGTCACTGTACAAAAGAGAGGAAAAGAAAGTGCTCTAAACTATATAACTGCATGTATATTTAAATGTATAAGATAGAAAATGATATCACAGAGTTTTATTGGATCATTGAACAGAACTGTTTGCAGTATCATTGTTGGAATGTCCACTCTACAAGCTTTAATTTTGTGACTTGAACAATTATTTCTAAGATGGCAATATGTAATCCATTAACTAGTGATTTCCTACTGCGCATTTTTTTCTTCTGTAAATCTGTATAACTTGTACCCTTTCCCTGCTTTTTTTCTTTTCTCCTTAAATAAAATTTAAAAAAAAAGAAATTAAAAGATGAGCTTGACTCCATTGTGTAATGCTGAACATTCTGGACTCAATCCAGAAAGTAAAAGATGAAAAGATGAAATCACAATGAATACTTCCAAGTCACAAAGATTAACTACTTTGCAAAACCTGTATGCCAATAAATTCTATCTATTCAGGAGAAATGAATAGATTCCTAGGTAAATATGAATTAACAAAACTGAACCAAAAAGATTTTAAAACTCTGAATAATCCAGTGATGGGTAATGAAACTGAACTAGTAGTATAAACCTACGAACTGAGCTAGGGATTTAACTTAGTGGCACAGTGCCTGCCGGCCTGGTCAAGCCTGAGGTCCTGAATTCGATTCCCGATACCCAGAAAAAAAAAAACCCTACCAATTAAGAAAAGCCCAGGCTGAATTCCACAAAAATGTCAGACCTAACACCAATATTCCTCAGACTCCTTGACACATTCCCACTGGCTCGGAACTTCCAGTAGCACCTACATGACTGTCCCTCTGGCAGCTTACACCAGTGGCAGTGTAAGTGGATTTAATCACTTTTATCAATCTTTTTACTAACAAAATTAATAAAAACCTGCCCAATTTACTAACAAACAATTGAAAAAACAGCCCGACAAGACAATCATGCAGGTACCACTGGTGGTTCAAGTCTCTTAGTCAGTGAGACATCCGAACTGTAGCCACACCGGGAACATGCCAATGAAACTGAAAGGGAAGGGGGCACTGCCCAAGTCATTCCTGGAAGTGAGCCAGGAATTGAACCAAGCATCAACCAGAAAAGAGGACTATAGCCCAATCTCTTTAATAAATGTAAATGCAAAATTCCTCAGCAAGATACTGGCAAATAGAATGCAATGAGTCATGAAAAAGACACATCTCATGACCAAAGAAGCTTCATTCCAGGGATGAAAAGATGGTTCAACAGATGCAAATCAGTAATTGCAATATCTGACAAAATCAGAAAGACAAAAATCACATCATCATCAATAGACGCAGAAAAAGCCTTTGACAAACACCAACATCCTTTCATGATAAAAATACTGAAGAAAATAGGTAAACAATCTTATCTCAATCTGATAAAAAATTTATGACAAACTTACTGCAAATATCATTTTAAATGGTGAAAAAGTCAACATTTTATCGCTAAAATCAGCAGATGACAAACATGGCCAGTATCTCCACTATCCTATTCAACATCATACTCAAAACATTAGCTCAGTGGCATAAGCGCTGGAGATTTAGCTCAGTGGCATAAGCGCTTTCCTTGCAAGCAGGCAGTCGTGAGTTCAATCCCTGGTACCGATAAAAAGGAAAAAGACAAAAAAAAAAAGAAAATTAGCAAGAGCAATTAGGTAGGAAAAAGACATAAGACGAGTATGTATAGGAAAAGAAGTCAAATTATTATTATTTGCAGATGACATGATCCTCTATACAAGACCCCAAAAAGTCTACCAAAAGACCCTTAGAATTAATAATCAAGTTTAGTAATGTAGCAGGTAGAAAAACAACACAAAAAAATTAACAGCATTCCTGTACACTGATAGTGAACCCACTGAGAAAGAAATTAGGAGGAAAAAAATAATTCATAATAACACCAAGAAAAATTAAACACTTAGGAATTAACCTAAGGAAGTGAAGGATCACTACAATGAAAGCTTCAGTTCTCTGAAAAAAGAAACCAAAGAGGATATCCACCAGAAAATGAAAAGATACCCTCTGTTTCAGGATAAAGGCAAAATGAGATCACAACAAATGAAAGAATTTCTGCAAAACAAAAGAAACAATAGAGTGAAAAGACATCTTACAGAACGGGGAAAAAATTGCCAGCTATTCCTCAGAGGACTAATACCTACACTATATAAAGAACTCAAAAAAATTAGGCTCCTCAAAATAAAAGATCCAATCAAAACAGGCAAGCAAAATGAATAGACTCTGCACAAAGGAAGTACAAATGGTCAATAAATATATGAAGAAATACTTAACATCACTGGCCATTAGGGAAATGCAAATGAAAACAATACTGAGATTCCATCTTACCACAGGGAAAAAAATGGCCAGCATCAAGAAATCAGTAACAAATCCTGAAGAGGAGGTGAGGGGAATAACAAAAACCAAAAAAAACCCTTCTACCCTGTTAGTGGAATATAAACTAGTACAGCCATTATAGAAATCAGTGTGGAGGCAAAAACTGAGGCAAAAAATTCCATCTGATCAGCTAGTGCCCTTTTAGCTATCTTCCCAAAAGCATTAAAGACTTCATATTACAGTACATGCATTCCCATGTTTATAGCCACACAACTCTGAGAAAAAATTTGTATGCTCATCAACAGATGCATGGATAAAGAAAATATGGTATTTACACACAAGGGGAGTAGCAATGTTATAAAGAAGGAAAAATCTGAATCATTTGTAGGAAAATGGATGCACCTTCAATTACAATGTTGTGAAATAAATCAGACACATAAGCTTAATGTCACATGGTTTATCAGATATGTGAAATCCAAAGCATAAATAAATTTTAAAGCAAAATAAAAGATACATACTAGGAAACAAGGACACATCTCTTGTAAAGAAGACAGGAACCAAGAGATGGAGGAAAGGAATAGGGTGCAGGGGTAAGGGCAGGAAGAGTGCATTGCAGATGTGTTACATACAGGAACTAACTCCACAGGAGGAATGTAAGTATTATGTACTGCAAACATGTACTAACAAATAAACAAACTACAACACGGGACAAAAGCCTCGAGTCAAATACACACACACACTCACTGTGTACACCTCCACTTAATATGTATGTATTTTCCAGGTGCAGTTCTCAGTACCAGAGATGTGTGGTGATTAAAAACCAGATGCAGCTCCTGACTACATAAAGTTAACAATACTAAATATACGAACAGGGCCGGGGATTTAGCTCAATGGCACATGACTGCTTGCAAGCACGTGGTCATGAGTTTGATCCCCAGTACCAAAAAAATAAAGTAAAATAACATAAATAAATCTATGAACAATGTTATTAGACTATTTCTATTTTTCCCACAAGAATAAGGAAAAATATTCTTGAAGTATATAGATTTTAATATGCTGTGTGACTCTAAAGAATTTTATAATGAGCTAAGATACTAAAATTAGATTTTAAAAATAATTCATACAGTAATAAACACCACAAAGAACATCAATGACAAGAAAAGAGTGTGGCTGGAAGTGCAGAATATCAGCTTAGGCTTCATCACTGAGCTGAACCCAAATAAAGAAAAGGAACAAATGTCACAAAGCATACTTGAGCAGGGCAGAAAAACATGTGGCTAGTACATGGAAAAGTAACTGGGGATGACAGAGTTGAGAAGGGAGCAAGTCACAAAGGGCACTCACTGTAGGCCACAAAAGGTATTTGGATTTTTCTTCTAATTGCTATAGAAAGTCACCAATTGGCTTGAGTCTGGTGATGATAAAATGGAATCTGATTAAACAATTATTTTTTATTCAGAACAGAATACATTTTCAAGTAGAAATAATGTATAAATGGTGGCACCATCGTATCATTTCTGTGCCTTTATTCGGTTACAATTTAGCATCCACTCTATGGCAGGTTGCATGTAAGATGGTGATGAAAACTTAAAAAGGGTCTCTGACCTTAAGCTCACAGTCTGGTATAGACAAGAAACCTGAACAAATAATTGTAATTATAGTATTTATTAAGAGTGGAATATATTGAATGCTGTGAGCACCCAGGGCAAAAGGTGCTTAATCTAGCCAAGTGAAGTCCAGGAAAAAATACTTTATAGAAGCTCTGGGTCTCAGAGGACAAGCAGGGACTTGGTATGGCATTCCCGTAAGTGCCACCTTAAAAGCCATCAGTGAGATGTAAGAAAACACGAGGCTATGGAATACTCCTCCTTTTGAAGTATTTAAACAGGATTATTAAATTGGAATGGTGAGAAAAGTGTAAACACGTCAGACTTGCAACTGTGACCTGACAGGTTATCGCCACAAAGAACAAGGCTTTTTCAAGAAGTTTGATAATCAGTGATAATCAGTTCTTGCAAAAAGCTGAAAATGAGGCAGTTTAAATGTCATTTCTTCTTTTTTTTTTTTTTTTTTTTTCGTTTTTTTATCGGTACCAGGGATCGAACTCACGACTGCCTTCTTGCAAGGCAGGAGCTTATGCCGCTGAGCTAAATCCCCAGCCCTAAATGTCATTTCAACAAGTGGTAAGTCTGTGTTCCATTCAAGGGTGTGTGTATACACTAATCCATTTTGAACTGGGGTTAAAAATCTATTTAACCACTTATCAGTCCAATTATTTAAATACAAGATCACTAAAAAATGCATTTTTTGTTATTTTCATAACAGGAAGTAAAAAAAACAATTCTATCAAATTTATTCAGTACAAAAAGTGACTGGTTGAAATGACACCTGCCCAAGCAGCACTCAAGACAGTCACCTTCTCACAGGTTCCTGAGATGCAGAAAGGCAGAGAAGAACTCAGTTCCACAGCTTCTCCTCAGGGTAGTCACCTTGTATCCTCCAAGGTGCACTTTTATCTTGGCTTTTATTTTTCCTCTCTTTTGCTCCCAAGTTTATTTTGAAGAGCCAGTTTCTCCCTAAACCTTCATCCTTAATTTTTTAAATAAACTTACTCACTATCTTTCCTTGTTTCATTGAATTCTTTATTTGAGATAAGAAGAACCTGGAGAGCAATTCCAGAAGAAGACATGAGCACCCTAAAAGCTGGTAATGTTTATTTGGCAAGCTATCTCTAAAAGAAATTACCTGTAACAGTTTCACTTCCTAAATAGCTTTCCCTTTCCTAGGCAAAAATCTATCATGGGCATTTAATTTTATGTTTCCTAGTCACAATCAAAATTAAAACTTTCAAGAGAAAACCAATGGGAAAGAAATGAGGTACAGAACAGGTAAAGCAGTATTCAAACGTGAGATATCCTCAGGTATTTCTGACAACCCCAGGGAAGCCTACAAAGGGAAGCCAGTCACTAATCCTACCCTGGAGAAGCAGAGAACAGCACTTAGGCACCTTGCCAGCAGGACAAGGTGCTGGCCCTTCACCCCCTTTCTACCAGCAGCACTGTAGTTTTAGGGATTGTAGATATCGAGCTTCCTAGAAACATTTCATTTGATAGAAGAGTCCCATAGCTTTACAAATTGGATAATCATTTGTTGTTGTTGGTTTTGGTTTTTGGTTTTTTGAAAGACAGTCTTGCTGTGTAGCATAGGTTGGTCTTGAACTCATGGCAATCCTCCTGCCTCAGCTTCCTCAATGCTGGGATTACAGAAATGTACCATCATGTCAGGCCTCTTGGCTTTAAAAATATGTGCAAACCAAGGAGTCAGGATTGTATATTCTCAAATCAGAGGTCAGGAATGGAAGAATACTCAAGAGTTCCACAGGAAAGTGACTGAAGACAACACCACCACCACCACCACCACCTAGGAGGAATATAAAGGAAGAGACCTCAGCAGGAAGGCCTACCAGCGGACTGACAGCTTTAGGGAAGAAAGAGATTTCATTCTGAATCTGTAAATTCTGGAGTCCTCTGAGGGTGTCCAACTTGGAGAGGCCCAAAGAATATAGGAATCAAGAGTATAAACTAACTCAGCAGAAAAGTTCAGGACCACACAGGAGCTAAATGAGGGCTAAATGGGGTCTGAAAAGGTCACAGAACGCAAAAAGTGAGGGTCTGCCTTGAGACAAGACTGTCTAGAGCCATCAAGATCACTTTAGGGAAGTCTGCATCCAGAAGCAGACAAAGCTACTGGCTGGACTGCGGGAGGTGGTTTAAATATCAGAGGCCACAGGAGGATGAAGGGAAAGAGGAAAAGATACTGGCCAGGCAGCAATGGAAGCATCAGACAATGAGTCTAAGCCTAAAGGGGCTGTACTAAGAGAAGAGGGCCATAGCGGGAGCAGGCCAGAGACATAGAAGGACAGGGAAGCCTCCCAAGCCAGTTCACAGAAAGAATAAAATACCAGAACCTAAAACTGCACTGGTAGACTGCTCTGAAAAGAGCTTTTCTCAGAAAAATGGAAGTTAAAACCAGGGCAAAGGCCAACGGCAGAGGAAGAGGCAGGGTGTGTCTTTAGAGCTCTGCTGTGCCTTAACACCCTGAGACCGACTAGCTGGCATGGCACTCTCCTCTTCTTCAGGCATTTGCTACAGAGAAAGCAGACTCTCCCTCGTAAAAGGGAAGACCAGAAGAACCCACTCCAGCTCTTTACTTGATACAGCCATTTCTGTTAACGAAGTCCAGCAAAAGTCATTTAAAGCTTCTCTCAATATAACCAGAAGCCCCTGTGTGTGCTTACGGGAAAACTGGGTACGAAGAATAATAGGGCACAGCAGATCTAAACCTACTTCCCAATTTGTGTACAGTGTTATTTCTATTAATGGTAATTTTAAAAGTATATTTTAAGTATAAACATAACTCATGATTAAGGACTGGAAGACAGACCTTTAGAAAGAAATACAAAATACTGTTAATTACATTAAAAGGGCAAAGAAAGGGTTCATAAGTTTTAATACGTCATAAACTACAACATCCAAAGCTTTTAAAATTTGTAATTTTGGAAAATCAACCCCTGCCCACTTTGTTCAACGATAAAAATGAAAACTGATCAAAAGGATACAATATTCCTGGGAAGAGTTTACTAATTTTAAAGAAAAAAGGTATCTATTCTAACAACTTCTAACAATTCAAGTAAGTAAGACTTAGAGTGTAGCTCAGTAATAAAGTGCTTGCCTACCATGCATGAGGCCCTGGCTTTAATCCCTAGCACCAAAAAGTAAAGAGAGAATTGGTCTATAAACTAGATTTTCAAAATACTTACCTAAAATCCAGAAGTAGTGATACAAACTGACAATGTGATTGGGAAAGTTAGGCTAGTAAAGGATACAGTCTTGCCAAAGACACTTTCAGAAAAGCTTTACCAACTCTGGGAAGAGCTAAATATTGTAAAATTTTGCTTGTTTTTAAAGAATTGGACAGCTGGGTATGGTGGTGCACCCCTATAATCCCAGCACTGGAGAGGCAGAGCTAAGAGGACTACTGTGACCAAGGCCAGCTTGTACTAAATAGTGAGTTCAAGTCCAGGCTAAACTACATAGCAAGACTTGTCTCAAAAAAACAAAAAACAAATGAAGTATTGAACAGTAACTAAGGGCACAATAAAAATCAGGCTTCCTGATATTTATTGTCAATTCACTAAGGGTTTCAAAAAGACAGCTGAAAGCACCCTTATCACAAAAGTAGGAAATTTAAGAGAGGCTCTCTATGTACCTGCTCTCCTTCAGCATCAAGCAGCATTCAAAAAATTCATCCACATTTACTATACCAACACAGCCCATTAAAAATAACCAAGCAAGGCATTGTACATCTATAACCCCAACTACACAGGAGGCCAAAGCAGGAGGATCACAGTTGGAGGCCAGCCTAAGCAACTCAGTGAGATTTTACCTCAAAATTAAAAAAATAAGGGGAAGGGGAGAAAGCGCCTCGGCTGGGATGTAGTTCATCAGTGGAGCACTTGCCTAGATGCAGTAACCCTTGGGTTCCATTCCCAGTACTGCAACAACAATAGGAAACAACACAAGGAAAAGCCACTGTGAAAGTACACAATTGTTCAACTAATAATACTTAAACCGGTAAAGTATGCTTCTTCTCCAATTACGACTGGACATTCATATTTCTTAAGTACAGAAGTAATGCAACATAATAAATCTAAAATGAAAAGTATTAATTTTGTGGCATCATTATTATATAGACCATTAAGCATCTCTAAATACTAATTTTCTGTTACTACAGAAATGAGAGTGAAAGGTGGCAAAGACAAATAACCAGACTAGCTGAGGAGGAAACATCAACTAATCATGCCTTTCAGGTAGCCAAAGGCTATGTACAACTCTGAATGCAAACTTCTTGGTTTACAATTCTGGATATCAACCTGGACTCAGGCCAGCACTGTGCACATAATGATTATACAGTAAAACGTCATCCTAAGGTCACAAAGCTCGGTCTCTACCCAAAGAGATCTCTGCTTTTAGGGTTCTCCTGCGCTCTGCCCTGTGGGCATGTTGTATGTGTCTCCCTTTCATTCCAATAGCCAACTGTCTGAGCTACCTCCAAGGAAAAGGAAACTGGCTCTCATCGCTCTGATCAGTAACTCTAGAGCTCTTTGAAGAGAGGTAAAACCGGCCCTAGTGACAGAACTCTGTAGCCTCTAAATTACCCACTGCAATGTGTTTTTAAAAATTTATTTTCAGCCGAAGATTTAGCACGGCACTGCCTCACAAGCCCTAGGTCGTGAGTTCAATCCCTGGCACCAAAAAAAAAAAAAAAAAAAAAAAAAAACAAAAACTGAAATAAAAGTTTATTTCCTCTGTTGGGCAAGCTGAGACAGAAAGTAGGATAGATGGTGGTGCCAAAGGCTCAGGAGCCAGAGAGATGGGGAGTCACTGCTTAATGGTGACAGTTTCACTTTTAAAAGATCAAAAAGAGTTCTGGAGATGGATGGTGAGTTGTACAACACTATCAACATATTTAATAGTACTAAAATATACTTTCAAAGCTGGTTAAAATGATAATACAGCTCAGCAGTGCAGCACCTGCCCAGCAAGTACAAGGCCCTGCATTCAATTCCTGGTAACAAAAATAAAATAAAAAAAGATAAAGTTCATGTTATATATATATTTTAAATACTTAAAAGCAAAATGGTCTTACAATATTTACCATGTTTTAGACAAGGGGTATGTTAAGTGCATCCATGTGATCATCATCTAGTTACTCTAAAAGGATTATTTATAAAGACATGAGTAAAACGAGCCAAAACAGTATCTCAGATTTACGATTCCAACTCATCCACTCAGGAGGCTGAGGCAGGAGGAGGACTGCTGCAAGTTCAAGGCCAGCCTGGGCTACATAGTGTGTCAAATGCTTGAACTACATAGCGAGACCCTGTCTCAAAAAAAAAAAAAATTGCAAACAACAAAAAACCACCACATTCTATTCTTAACATTAAAAAAGCATGTTTTATAGGAAATGATCTGTAAGAAACAACACTGGTAAAAACTCAGAAAAAGCCTGCTAGACTGGGTAGCAAATGAATATGAAAAACTAGGCACACCTCATAGACAGACTTACCACCGAGTAAGCCTTCTGCAGGAGCCACCTTACACGCTTTTAAAAAAAACTTCTCAGGGTATAAAGATCATTTGAGATGCAAAGTATTTCTTAGTTAACACTTAAAACCGGACAGCAAGAAAACTCCTCAGTCCTTTCAGTTATCTTAATGACTGCTATATTTCTCTGCTCATCTCATCGCGTCATTCCAAATGCATGAGTGTTTCACAGCTGACTGCCACCAAGCCACCTTCTATTTCTTATTTAAGACTCTTCTCCAGATATCTCAGTCCAGAACTCAACTCTTCCCTCCACGGCAGAGACCCTCAACAACCCTATCCACACCAGTATCAGTTTAGTAATTAACTTTTCTCTAGACTAAGCAAAAACATTAAAAAAAAAAAAAAACTGTTGGCAGTATTGTACATCATGTTAAACAGGCTACCTGATAGTCTCTCCCTGCATAATGAAGTGTGTTTGGCCCACTGAATTCATTCAATTACCAAAATGCAAAATTCCATAAGGAACACAATAAAAGACTTTTTTTTTTTTTTTTTTTTTTTGGCTTTTGAGTAGAGTCTTACGTGATCACCTAAAGACAAAGAGCCCAATAAAGTTTTTATAAACATCCTCTTAAATAAAAAGGACTGGAAAAGTATACTGCAAATATTCAGGTGCCTACAAGTTGTAGTAAAAGGTTTACAGTGGAATTTACTAAAACTTCTAGGTTGGGTCCCGGGGCACACACTGTAATCCCCGTATGTGGGAGCCTAAAGCAGGAGAATTGCCTCAGGTTCAAGGCCAGCCTGCATTGCACAGCAAAACACTGTCTCTAAAACAAAACACTTCTGTGGTGAAGTCATATAATTTTTCTATTAATAATTTGTCTTTGATCTTGCTCGTTTCCACTTTTAAAAATTAAAACCTGAATCTGCAACAACTTGACCACATCCTTTCTATTTTAAATCATTTTTCAGTGGAACCAGTATCACTTGAAGAACGGTAAAGTCTTACCAAAACCCCACTCCCACAAGTCTAATGGTTCAAAATCTCCCAGGTAATCAAAATCCTCAGACACTTCCATCTAATACAACCATGTTTATAGAGAAATGCTGTTTTCAAACAACAAATGTTTTTTGCTGAAAAAAAATACCCTGCCATAATGAAGCTGCTCCATCTATTGATCACATGTTCTTTTAGTCTTACTTAAATTATACTATAATATTGGTTATCAGCCAAATAATTCCAAAAAATAAAGTTTTGAGAAACCAAGACAGAACCTGGAAAGGGGTTGTTTGTTCTAAGACAGGGTCTCCTGTATCCTGTAATTTGACTCATGAGTGCAGAGATTACAAATGTACCACCATGACCAGCTAAAACACACATTTTTAATAGAAAAATAATAATCAAAATACCTGAAGTCTGTTTTTATGCTGCATTTATTTAATGTAGGCATAACATAAAGTCATAATTTTCTTAAAAACCAATGACATCGGGGCTGGGGATTTAGCTCAGTGGCAAGCAGGCAGTCGCAAGTTTGATCCCTGGTACCAATAAAAAGGAAAAAGACAAAAAAAAAAAAAAAAAAACAATGACAATTAAACCAGGCATGGTGGCACACACCTGTAATCCCAGCATTCCAGAGGCTGAGGCAGGAGGATCACTGTGAGTTCAAGGCCATCCTAGGCCACATAGCGAGACCCTGTCTCAAAAAAAAAAGACATTTAGACAGATCACCAAAAATTCCTACAGACTTTAAAGCCAAATGACATGTGTTTCTACATACCATTCTACAGTTAAACCCAGTCTAGTTGTCACTATGAAACTAATATACAGAAAACCAGAGCATTTTAAAGGATAAAATCAGAATTTACAAAGAAATATCAAAGAGAGAACATTCCTTTTCGTGTGTAATTTCTTATTATGTATCTAATTGCACCTCTCAAAGATTTAACAAATTTTATATTAAATAACCTGATAACTAAAAACCAAGAAACCTAAAAATAGCCAGCAAAATAAAACAGTGGTTCAACAAGAGCTAACTCATCACATGTAGTACTCTTGACAAACACTGGCTGGAGTGACCAAACCCAGTGTGCTGGCCCATGAACCAGCTAGTTAACTTCAACACAGGAATACATACTTAAAATACTCAGTGAAATCACTTCAAAAAAGAAACCTTTGCACTTTGTAGTCTAGCCCCTAACATCAGGGATTAGACCCTTTCTACTTTCTGTCACACCAATGTCCTTGCAGTAAAAAACACAGGCCTTTGTTAGAACTAACAAAGAATTCCCTTACAAAATCTAACTCCTTTTTCTCACTGTAGAAACAAGGAAGGGCACAAGGATACATTAAAAAACACTTGGGAAGAATAAGCAAATTGTTGCAGTACTTGCTTCAATAGTTTTTTTAACTGTACCATCTTAGATGGAGGGCTAATACAAAAGGTGTCTTTTTTTTTTCTTTTTCTCTTTTCCTCAGTCCACAAAAGTTATATTAATCATGTGATATTTTCAAAAATCTGAACCTAATTTTTAATTAACTTCTGTTCTTGGAGATTTAATGATTCGCCAGGTAGGTAATATTCATACACACATATATGTATACATACGCATGTCTTGCTATGGAAGGTCATAATTCATCCTTCTAACCTATCCTACAAATACATCTTTATTCAAAAAATGAGTAGTAACAGAGTAATACTGTCTGAACATATTGAACATAAGGACTCCTTAGAGTCACAGAGCCCAACCTGCAAAGAACTGCCTCAGTTTAAAAAACAAAAACAAAAACCACTTGACTGACACTCTCAGGTCAGCATTTTACACTATTCCAGATGTCAATAAATGTAAGTCATAAAATTACAAGATTGTGGCTAAAACAATAACTCAAAGTTTACATACCTGTTGTCCTGCAGCTTAATTATTAATATTGCTGCTTTTAACCTCTAAAAGGTTCAGTGTGGGGCAAAACTTATCTATTGTGACAGAAATCAGAATAGCAGTTGCCTCGCAGAGGGGGTAAGTGTTTAATGAATTGAAAGGACCCCAAGGGAGCCATTTGGGGGCTGAAATTTTTCTATACCTTGATCAAGTGAGGTTATCAGTGCACATATATTCATTTTTTTTAAAAAATCACGAAACTAGCCAGGTGCGGTGTCGCATGCCTATAATCCCAGCACTCAGGAAGTTAAGACAGGAAAATCATTGCGCGGCTGAGGCCAACCTGAGCTACATAGTGGTTCAAGGCCAGCCTTGAACAAATTGAAACCCTGTCTCAAAACAAACGAAAAGTAATTTCTTAAGCGCACTGAAGCATTATTAAATATCTTGTTCAAATTACATAAAATTATCCTATACACTGTTTTTGTCAAATGCATTTTTATAAAGATTCACACTGTGACCACTATTATATAAAACACTTCAAAACAGACTTTATTCTTTCGTTTAGAGAAAAAAAAAGTCACCCAATTTTGGAACTGAAAGCATTCACAAAGATGATCTATTCATCCTAATTTTTCAAGTAAGGTAAATCAAATCTACATAGATAGGGTAAGGAAGTACCCAATATAAGGCCTCTAGCCAACTGACAATGGCAGTAACACACGTTTCCTGATCTCAGGCCACTCCCATTTCCACCAGGCCGTTACTTTTCTGATAATGCAAACAAATCTGAACTCTCAATCTATCGGTGGCCTAAAAGGATTCTATATATGCCTCAAAACACCAGTTAACAGGCCCCAAAGGTACAGGCATGAAGACATCATCTTCTTCTATCCACTAAAGACAGCAGGCAAGCTAAAGGTAACATGTTCGGGCATTTTACTTAAGCAATAAAGTTAAGCACGGTATCTACAAAGGTGGTTCAGGAAAAAGTACATGCAAACAATGACACAAATCCACCTATTTCCTTTTAAATCTCTCTTTGGTGTGTTACTCGGTTCTCCAAAATAGATCACTGCTAAGGAACACCGCAGAATATCTCTTACAACCTTCAACCCGCACTGCTTTGAGAGATGCGCTGGGCACAGCCCCCACCAAATAAAAGCCCATCTTCCGGGCCGCAGCGTCCCACCCTTCTGCAAGCGCACAGCCACACTGGCGCTGGCCGAGTCTCGACGGATTAGTTGTAAACCCCACGCGAAGATCAGACACCTTGGGGAAAACTTAAACGTCCATCCTTTCCGCGGGAACGGGTGTGTGTTCTCACCAGGCGTTTCGGATCCGCACCGAGCAGGCCTTGCTCCCAGGACACTCTGTTCGCCCCTCCGGAGCCTCCCAGGCAGCATCCAAAACCTCCGGACTTCACCAACACAATTGGGAAAGGCCGCGGACCTGCCGAGTGGTTCGGGCCCCTGAGCAGCTCCGGGGTCGCCTGACAGTGCCCGGCGAGCCCAACGACGTGGAGGCCCGCTCACTTCTTCACGGCGGCTGAAGCCACCGGTTGCGACGGTCGCTCCACGCTCCGCCGCCGCGCAGCAGGCGCCCGGGCCCGCCGAAGTTGCGACCGGTCGCGCGGGCGGCGCGCCCAGCCCCAGCTGCGGGTTCGCGCCCCGCCCGGAGCGAGCCCGGGGGGCGGGTCCGCGGGGGCTCGGCGGGCGGGCGGCCGAGCAAGAGCGCGGGGCGCGCGCGGGGAGGGGCGCGCGGCGGGCCCGACGAGCCCGGGAACTTGAGGGCCGTCGCCGCCGCCGCCCGGCCACTTTCCTTTCACGCCCCCGGCGGGCTGACGCGCGCCGCGCTGGCCGCCCGGGGCCGACGGCCGCCGCCGCTCGTCTCCGCGCCGAGGTGCCGGGGCGCGCCCCTGCAGCCCGGCCGACCGGCGCGCGGGACCGCGCAAGGCCGCGCGCGAGCGCCCGCTCCCCCCCGCCCCGCCCCCGCCCCCACCGCGCCGCCGCCACCGCCCGTTGGCGCCTCAGCCCGCGCGCCCGCCGCGCCAGCTCCCGGCGGTTTTCCGCAGGCAAAGTTGCGCGGCCGCCTGGCGAAGGGGCGCCGCGCGGTCTCCCGCCCCGGCGCCGCAGCCGCCCCTCCAGGCCGCCGCGCGGGAAGGCCCAGCCGGCCGCCCCGCTTTTTTACCTGCCGGGAGTTTTCGCGCGCGCGCTCGCTCGCTCGCTTTCCTCCTCTCGCGCTCGTTTTCTTTCTTTCTTTCTTTTCTCTCAACCGCGCCGACGCTTTTTCCGTTCGCGCCGCCCGCGCTCGCCCGCTCGCGCCCTCCTTCCTGCTGGGCTCGGCGGAGCGGGGCGGCCGGCAGCTCTCCCCGCCCCCCTCCACCCGCGCTCCGGCGGAGGCGGCGGCGGCGGCGGCGCTCCGCGCTCCGACTCATTCCAATATGGCACGGGCGCACAGCGCATGCGCCCGCGCCCCCCCCCCCCAGCCCCGCGGTGCTCCCGGCAGCCCGCGCCCCTCGCGCCGCGCGCGTGGCGTTCCCGGCTTGGCCCCCGGCGCCTGCTGCTGGGTCCTCTTGTCCAGCTGGGGCCCGCGCAGGACGTGCGGCGTCTGTAGCTTGGGACCGTAAGGATCTGACGCCTCCGGCAGCCCCCGCGCCTCTCGTCCCCAGCTGCACCTCGCCAAGGCGGGGACTTGCGCCCCGCGACGCCGCTCTGGCCGGGAGCGGACGGGCCCCAAGTCAAGACGCACACTCGAGAGCCAGCGCCGTCCTGGCTCTGCTCTGACCGGGGGCGAGGGCCTCACCTCCGCTTCTGGACGGAGCGGTGGGGGACCCATTGGAGTTCCCGGGCCGGTGCTAGAGTCTCGGCCGTGGCGAAGCGCGCCGCTGTGGCCCGCGCGTGACTGACTCGGCCAAGACGGCATCCGCGGAGAAAAACACAGGCGCAGCCTGACCCCAGAGGGGCGCGCGTCGCCGGCCAAGGGGATCGCGCCCCCAGCCTGATCCACGTAAAGGGCCGGGCGCGTCTTTCAAGACCTGTAATGGAAGGGCGCCCAAGTAGCCTCTGCCTTCGAAGTTCGACTCAGACCCGGGACGCTCTTCGTATCTCCTGGCGTACCTGGCGAGACGCCTGTGTATCTGAGTTTTACTGCAGCGAAGGAACACAAGGCAGCCACGGAACTCGGGCATAAGATCCCAGAACCTAAGTAGGAGCGGAAGCTCAAAAGGGAGTGAACATCAGCCCCGTGGCCGAGCTACCCATAGGCTGTTATTGTGTTCTCCCGCAAGCACACATGCCCGTGGGACACGCACCCAACCTCCACCTGCTCCGGAAATAGAAGAGTCCAGCGCCTGCTAGGAGAGACCCGGGAGTGCCCAGCTAGATAGACCCCGGGCCCCTCGAGGGAAGTCTTGGTCTGTGCGCGCCAATAGCTCCAGGTTTGCTGAGAGGAGGCGCTTCACCCCTTGGGTCTGGTGTACCTGCTGTGCCTACTGCGCAGGCCATGTTTTACTACTGATTTCCACTGCCCCAGAAAAGTATCCAGTTATTACTACAGAATTTGACTTTTCAAAGAGAAAACCTGAATAGACACATATCTTTACATAGTTACCGCCACGCATTTTCTTATGTTTCTATTTTCATTAACATTTTTCTTCGTTAACATGTGTTTTTAAAGTGTCACATATCCTTACCCATTCACTTAGTCCTCTAATCTGGTACATTGTGTTCCTTTGAAATTGCTTGCTAATGTATCCTTGAGTTCTGCACTTGGAACAAATACCTGGAAGTGGAAAATCTAGATAGAAGGCTATGAATGGCTTTTGCCCTACAATGCTCTACGATGTTCTCAAAAAGCTGTTTCTTGTCACCTCCAAGGAACAAGTGTAAAGAGTTGGACGCATATTTATAAGCATTGAGTGCCGTCTTTTCTGCCCTGCATTAATGTCTGTTGGTAGTTGTGGGTTACTTTCCTTGACGTGTCTTAGATAACCACTCAAAAAAGAATATTTAACCACGCACTATTTGTGTTACCCCTTCTCTGAATGATCTGTTCATATTCATTCATCTGTTTAGCAGTCAAACCTCTTCAGACTTTGAACAAGCATTTTTTATAGCCATTAGTCCTTTGTTACCAGTGATGCAAATATTTTTCAGTCTGTTGTTCCTTTTTGTTTTATTCTAATGGTCGATCTGTCATTCTAGTACTCTGTGTTTTCATTGCTTCAGTGCTCCAAGGTGAACTATCTTCCACTCATCTACTTTTGTACAATTTCACTTTATGTTTAATTCTTTGATGTCTGCTCTAATTTATTTATTTTGGAGTAAAATGTATATATAACACATTTGCTTTATCACAAATTGTTATTGCTTATGTAGTCATCATTTATTAAGTAGTCCTTCCGTTATATGTTTAGTAAACCTCCATGCTAGCCTTTTGATATATTTCTGGTTGATATATTTCTGAATTCTCTTACTTCCTTACCTAGACTCTTAGTCTGAGCAAATACCATACCAATATAAATAATAGTACTTTTAAATAGTTTCTCAAATTTTACAAGACTTTATTCTCATTCATAGGGTCATTATTTGTTTTTTCAAAATATCACTTGATACGTACACTGGTTTATGTGTTCATACACATTCTAAGATACTCACAGAACTGCTAAGACCATTGGCTTTGAGGATAGACAATATGAGCCAGGTGTGGACCTAGGAGACTGGCAGCATCTGGGGCAAGTGCATCAGACTCTTTTCAATACTTAGCAGCTCCGTGACACTGAAAGTTACCTCTCCAGGCCTTACAATCTTGGTTTGTAAAATGGGGACAAGGATGATACCAGCCTCATAAGCTCAATGTCTCCCACATAGTAAGTGCTTAATAAGTGTTGGCTATTGTTAATATTTTTAGATCCAAAGAAATATTGAGATTTTTGCATAGACTTAAATTAATCCAAAAGTAATTTAAACAGATCATTTATTCTGTAGCACTTTGTTCTCTCAACCAGGATATGTGCTATCTTTCAGCTTGCTCAAATAAGGTAAAACTCACAGACAGAAGCTATTTCTCTTATGAACTGCAGTCTTTCTCCACTGCTCACCTTCCTGGCCCCTAATGCAATGGAAGAAGAGAGAATCATAAGAAATAGTTGAAAATGACACTTTGGGGCCTGGGGATTTAGGTCAGCAGCATAAGCACCTGCCTTGCAAGCAGGGAGTCGTGAGTTCGATCCCTGGTACCGGTAAAAAGGAAAAAGACAAAAAAAAATGATACTTTGAGGATCTGTGTGCATGTCAGGCCTGTGTGGATGTGCATGTGCACATCTTGCAACAGGGGTTGTGCATTCCCTGTGAACAAAGAGCAAACCATGAGCTTCCAGGTCATCCTTAGTAAGGGGCAGAGCTGGTCACAAACCAGGACTTCAGGCTCCTCAGCCACTGTGTTGTTGAGGAATTTGGGTGGGGGTCGTTAAAAGAGGAGGTCCCCAGAGAAGCATGGATCCAGTGGTTACCTGTGGAAGACTGACTTCTGGTCATTGCTTGCCCTGCCTAAAAGCCTCCCCAGGCTTCCTGATGTCCCTTGCCTCAGGCTAAATCCAAAGCCTACTTTAGCCTGTAACATTGGCTTTCCTCTGCTTTCCCGTGATCTGTCCACTCACCAATGTGTGCACCACATCCTTCCCACCTCAAGGCCCTAACACACTCGCTCCACCTCTGTACCACCTTCCCACATGTGGCAGTTTCTCATTGTTCCAGTATCTATTTAACAAGGTGGTTTCCTCAGAGAAGTTTCCAGCCCATCCCAATATAAATATGTCCTTTCTTTCCCCAGCTGTATTTATGTTATACCTGCATTTGTTTGCCATTTATTTGGGTTCTGCCCCACCCCCATAAACCTACAGATATGCATCAGTCCTCTGGAAGCAGAGACATGCCTGTGTCAGCCGTGAGGCAGTGGTGGGTGACAGCTGGCAGCAGGCAAGTCCAGAGGCTGCCGTGTCTCTGAGACCATCCCCAACTTAATCTCCACTCCCTGCTGGCTGTGTAGGATGAAGGTGGTGACACAGGATCGTTGTCTGACCATCCCACTGACCAAGGAGACTGTTGTCTGACCCTACCTTATGAGCCTACTGTTCCCCTGAAGCCTGGCAAGCTTTTTCCAAGCTGGCCTCCTCTGGCAATAACAACTTGAAGCTTTGTGCTGAGTGAGAACACGAGGCCCAGATGTGAAGGCGAGGGACCAGCAGCATCTGGGACCAGGGAGCAGGCTCTTTTCAACCCAAGGAGAACTTCAGTTCCTCAAGCTGCCATCAGTAACCACTGATCCTCCACTGTATCACTAATTACCACTGTATTTCTAATCAGTCAGCCCCCTTAGATCAGCCCATGTCACATAATGACTCCCAGGGACTACCCATGTGAGTGGGAGGTTGCTCCCAACAGCCTCTCTCACACCATGTCACTCTCCACGAGGCTTAGTTGACTGTGTGGCTGTCACGCCGCATTGAACACGTAGGCCACCGCTGTATGCTTCCCCACCGTACCCCCATGACCTGTTGCTCTCCTTCATCTCCAGGTCTTGGCTTGTGCAGATCCCTTCACCAGGCATGCTTCTCATCTATCCCACACTGTTATCAGGAAAAAACAATGGGCTTGGAAAGTAGATTGCCCGGGCTCGAGTTCACATGAGGTCACTGCTACTCTGTGACCTTTCACCTCAATTTCTTCATCTCTGTGAAATAGGGATGATGCTACTGACTTTGCTAAACTTTAAGACTCCAAGGATAAAATGTTTGCAAGTTGAATAAAACCATAATCAGCTTAGCCCAAAGCAACCTCCACCAAGAATCTTTCCAAGATTGTTTCACTTCCTCCTTTGTCTTCCAAAGTCACTTAGTTTGCTTTTCAGCTGCTCCCTTACAATGGCACAGGCACAGGCCTCTGACTGTGTTTTTCATCCTTCAGTGCTCAAGTCATGGGTCGTGCTCCATCCATCCCTAGGAAGTCCTTCCCTGTCTCCACAGTCCTCCTTTTCCAATGCAGAGGGGAGAATAAACTAATGGGAACATATTCTCAACCTTATCTTATTAATTTTTTTTCAAGCTTGTACTATCATATGCTTTTTTTTTTTTCTTTTTGGTGCCAGGGATTGAACTCATAACCTAGTGCTTGCCAGGCAGGCACTTAAGCTGAGCAGACCCCCGGGGCCTATCATACGCTTTTAAAAACCTTTTTTACACCTTTCTTATCTTTCCTGTAACAAGAGTGCATGAGTGCCAAATAAGTGACCATGGACACTCAGCCACTCATGGGAAAACAGGAGAGTCACTCTTTGAGCTGGCATTTGTGTTTGACGTGGTAAAACTGTTCTAAAATTAGGTAGCAATGATGATTGCACAATTTTGATTGTGGCAAAACCAAAAGAATTGTACACTTTTTTTTCTTTTGAGGCATAGCACTGGAGATGGGACCAGGGCCTTGGCACAGAGCTAGGGCTCTAGTTCTTCTTATCTGTGTGGATGCATGCATTTTAAGCCACGGTCTCCCTAACATGTTCAGGGGGAGCTTGAATTCATGATCTTCCTACCTCAGCATCTCACAGCACTGGGATTACAGTTGTGCATTGCCAGGCTAGAATTGTATTTCAAAAAGGTTAATTATGGGCTAGGGATAGAGCTTAGTAACATGGTACCTACTAGGAAATGCAAGGTCGTGAGTTTGATCCCTGGTACCAAAAAATTTTAAAACTAACTAAATAAAAAGGTTGATTTTTCTGGGTATGTTAACATATGCCTATAATCCCAACTACTGGGAAACCTGAGGCAAAAGGATCAAAGTCAAAGTCCAGCCTGGATAATTTAGTGAGAGCCTGTCTCAAGATTTAAAAACAAAACAAAACAAAAATCTATTGATCTATCGATTGATCTATCATCCATCTATATCAAGGGGGGGCACACGAGGGAAGTAGCTCAGCAGCAGCTTGCTTGCCAAGCATATGGGAAGCCAGAGTTCATTTTTCAGTACTGGGAAAAAAATTATCATACAAGTTTTTAGTTGTCATTGTTTTTGTGTTGTGTGTATTACTGAGGGTTGAACCCCAGGGTCTTTGCCCTAAGATGTGTTACCAGCCCTTTTGTATTGTTTTGTTTCCTTGCTTTTATTTGAGACAGGGTCTTGCTAAATTGCTGAACTGTCCAGACTGGGCCTACACTTGAGATCCTCCTTCCAGAGCTTCCGAAAGTGCTGGGATCACAGGCATGTCCTACAGTGCCCAGCTAGTATGAATATGTTTCTTTTCTTTCTGTCTCTGAGATTTATTCACGTTGATATATCATCAGATTATTATTTTTTCTTTAATATTAGGCCACTCTATTTCAGGTTAAGTATTATTTCAGTCACATAAAATGTGCAGGTCATAAAGATTGAGGTGAACCCTATTATATGAGTCTTTAAAATATTGTACCTAATGGCCGGGCGTGGTGGCTCATGCCTATAATCCCAGCACTCGGGAGGCTGAGGCAGGAGGATCGTTGCGAGTTCAAGACCACCCTGAGCTACAAAGTGAACTCAGGGCAGCCTAAACTGCATAGAGAGACCCTGTCTATAACCTATATCACCAAGCATATGCCCTCTAGTATGTTTGTGTTTGTATCTATTTATAGTAAAAGATTGGTATATGATAAAGCATAAACAAATATAGAAATTTTTGTACATTTTTTTTTTGTCTTTTTGCTTTTTATCGGTACCGGGGATTGAACTCACGACTGCCTGCTTACAAGGCAGGCGCTTATGCTGCTGAGCTAAATCCCCAGCCCCTAAATATAGAAATTTTTCTAAGCATGGTAGCACACAGTAGTACACCCAGCACTCGGGAGGCTGAGGCAGGAGGATTGTGTTGAGTTGAAGGGCAGCCTAGGCTGCATAAAAAATTCGAGGCCAGCCTGAACTACGTGGCAAAATTCTATCTCAAAAAAATTATATATATATATATATATATATATAGAGAGAGAGAGAGAGAGAGAGAGAGATAGATAGATAAAAATGAGATAAACCAGGCATGATTTGTAGTCCTATCACTGAGAGGCTAAGCCAGGAAGATGGCAAGTTTGAGCCTATCCTGGGAAATTTAGCAACTTAGCAAGACCGTGTTTTAAAAATTAAACAGAGGAGTGCTGGGCATGGTGGTGCTTGCTTGAAATCCCAGCACTTGGGAGACTTAGTCAGGAGGATTATTGCAAATTTGAGACCAGCCTGGGATACAAAATGAACTCAAGACCAGTCTGAACTGCATAGCAAGACCCTGTCTCAAAAAAAATTAAAAAAAGAGGGCTGGGGATTTAGCTCAGTGTGAAGACCCTGGATTCCACCTGCAGTATCAACACACACACAAAAATGAGATAAACAATTATTTCTAAATAATTTTTATTTGCCAAAGGGGTATGATTATTTTACACATCAGAATTAAGTTCTCTTAGTAATGACATTAAGAAAATTATGATACCAACAAATATTAATAGTAATTTAATAGAAGAAATATGGTTGAAAATGTTCCTATTTTTCTGTTACTTAACTATAATAAACTACACATATGTAATATGTATATTTATTGCTGACATATGAATATACCCATGAGATTATGACTACAACCAAGAACACAAATATTTTCATCACCCTCAAACAACTCTCTGTGTCTCTTTTCAATCTACTTAGCTCACCCATCTCACCTCCAGGCAGCCACCAATCTGTTTTTGTCATCGAGGGCTACTTTGAGTTTTCTAGAATTTTACATAACTGAAATTATATAGTTAGTATTCTTTTTTTGCCTGTCTTTGCTGAAGCAGCATAATAATGTGAGATTCCTACATGTTATTGTGGTTAGGATTAGCTCATTCCTTTTACTTTTTCATTTTTATCTATTTTTTATGAGACCATGTCTTGCTGTGCAGTTCAGGCTGGTCTTGAACCCATTATGGAGTCCAGGTTGGCCTGGAACTCATGCGCTCCTCCTGCCTCAGCTTCCTGAATGCTGGGATTACAGGTGTACAGCAACATGCCTGAATTTGTTTTTATTGCTAAGTAGTATATAAAATTTGTTTATCCATTTCCTTGGTAAGCATTTGAATTGTTTCCAGTTTGGAATGTACAAGTCTTTCAGTAAACATATATTTTCTGTTCTCTTAGTCAATAGCATGTATTTATTTATATTAAATAGATTACTTAATTATTATATATCATTTGGGTATATAATAATTACTAATTACATACTGTTATATGCATAGATGTATACCTAAAGTAACTTAACCACTGGGACATATTCTAAGAAACCCATCATCAGGTGATTTTGTCCTTGTGTGAACATCATAGAATAAACTTACACAAACTGTGTTGGCTCTGACATCTCCAGATGACACACTCCCATGGTACCACTCTTAAATGTGATCCATCATTAAAATGTTATGCAGCACCTGACTCTATACCTGTGTACATATATGTAAACATGCACATACTCTTTTTTTTTTTTTGTCCTTTTCCTTTTTATCGGTACCGGGGATCGAACTCACGACTGCCTGCTTGCAAGGCAGGCGCTTATGCCGCTGAGCTAAATCCCCAGCCCCAACATGCACATACTCTTTAATGTGTGGTTTTCAATAGAGCACTGAGTTCTCATTACTTGTGGTCATTTCTACCTGCCTGCTTTGAATGCCATTTAAAAATAGCCAGCCAGGGGCTGGGGATTTAGCTCAGCAGCATAAGCGCCTGCCTTGCAAGCAGGCAGTCATGAGTTCGATCCCTGGTACCAATAAAAAGGAAAAAAAGACAAAAAGAAAAAAATAGACATCCAGGCCTCACTCAAGAGGCCAGATCCAAGTCCCAGAGCCAAGCTGGGCTGAGGAGCTCACATTCAGAACAAAGATACTGAGTATTCCTATTCTGGCCCAGGGCTCTTTCTCTGACTGCCTGTGACCCCACATCCAGGAGGGAGTAAAAACCAGAGCCAGATGAGACAAAAATCACCTCCACACCCACTGTAAGTCTCCTGGAGAGCCTGGGGTGTAACACCTTGGAAAGGTCTAGTCGTCAAGCTTTTGGAAGGGACCTGGTAGGGCAAACTCCGCAAGGAGAGGAAAGCGTAAGGGCAGACGTGGGCCTGAGTCCCCCCAGCCGCTCTCCGTACTGCCTGCTGGTGTCTCTCTGCTGCCCCGACTCCTCTCTTCCCACCCTGCCTGCTTACCATGAGTGGAAACCAGTGCCTGCCTATCCCAGGACCTCTGTCCCATTCCTGCTTTTCCAACTCTATCATTTTTTCTATACGAACTTATAGTTTTTATACAATAACAAGATATTGATGAAAAGTCATAAAATATTAGCAAGAATATTTAAAATGTTTGATTGATGCCTATTTTAGTTACAGAGCAGCTTGATCTCCCTGAGTGACAAGAGCCCCCTCTAGGCCTTCGACTTGGTCACTGCAGGGCAGCTCTGAGTGACCCCGCATCAGGAGGAAACAAACAGGTAAAATTAGGAAAAATGTCTGTGGACCTTACTTTACCCAATAGCTGTATACAAAATGAAGCATGAGGAACTGGATCTTAGTTTTCTCTATTGGCTATTTTATAGTTCCTGGGATACATGATCTTCATTCCTATAGGCAGTTCTCTGCAGGCCTTTCGTTTCCATTCGGCACTGTCTTTAGTGAGTCATTCTGTCAGATCAAGAATGAAACACCTAAAAAAAAAAAAAAAAGAGTGAAACACCTGAGGCAGTCACTTAACTTCCGGATACCAGTTGTTTTATCCTTACAATTTAGCTAGTAACACAGAGCTGGTTGAAAACAGGGTCCTGCATTCAAAGATGAGGTTCTTTCAGCTATTTAAGATTTGAGTTTGAGCTATCAAGAAACTTGTCAGTATTTCAGAGGAGGAGTTTCCTATATTTTTCCACATGGCAGAGCCAGGTTCTAACACTCGAACATCTTTTTTACTGTGCTAATCAGGCTGTTGACAGGACTGTAACATGGCTCCCCAGCAGAACTCCCAGCCGAGCAAAGATTTCCCTGAGGTTGAATCAATAAGAAGGTAGCACAGAATGGACCTATGTTCAAAAGAGAAGGCTTTGTTTCTTGTCCTGAGCAGAGCAGCTGAGTCATTGCCTAGCTCTGTTTATAACCATAGGGATAAAGCCCTTTCTCTCCTAGGGCCTCCCTCTAAGTAATGGGGAAATAGAAACTCTGCAGACCTTCTCAGCACCCCAACAGGGTGGCCCGGAGGGGCTACTACAACAGGTACCTTTGGCAAGTGGAGGCAGGACTCTATAGGCAGTAAATGTTTTGTCTGCAATTTCCAGCAGGATCCTAGCACCCAGAAGATTAAATAAAGGCATGTCCGTGGAAATCTTAGTGTGATCCTCATGAGGGTCACCAAAAATTAAGCTCCTTTCTGCTCTGCTAGATCTAGGAACTGTGATTCACACTTGATCACATCTCTAGATCCTTCCCCTGCAGCAGGACTCTGGGTGACCAATCCCTGAGGAGAGGCCACCTCCAAATGTGGCAGAGGGTAGACTCATTGACAGAAGTCTGAGATCAAGGAACAATGAGAATTCTTATGCATTGCTGTTGGCAGTTTCTTTTTCTTTCCTTTCTTTCCTTCTTTCTTCCTTTCTTTTTTTTTTATCTTTTTGATACAGGGTCTCATTATGTAGTCCAGACTGGTCTTGAGCTCACTTTGTAGCCCAGGCTGGCCTCAAACTTGCAACAATCCTCCTACCTCAGCCTCCAGAATGCTGGAGGTATGTGCCACCATGCACAGCTGGTTGGCAGTTTCTTATGGTTACATATACACTTATCCAAAGACACAACCTCTCCTTTCTGATGTATTCAACCCAAGAGAACTAAAAACACACATCTATCCTAAAAATGGCAGTACACAATCCTGCAAAGATGGTACACAATCCAGTTCTCTGGAGGCTGAGTCAGGAAGATTGAGAGTTCAAGGTCAGCCTAACTACATAGCTAGCCTTTGTCTCAAAAAACAAAATAAAAATAAAATAAAACTGTGCCCACACATAGAGTCTGTCACAGAAATATTTAGAGGAGTTTTATTCATTTTTTGTTACGAACACTTGTAACATCAGGGCAACACTGGTGAATCTTCAAAAACTACATTTGGAGCAAAAGAAGCTGGCCATGAAAGAGAACATACAGTGTGATTACATTTGGGTGAAATTCTAGGATAGTAAAAGTGATCTCTGAGGCACTGACAAGGAAGGGATGCAAAGAAATTTCCAAGCAAGAGCTGGCTTTAGCCCAGTGGTTCCTTCCAGTCTGGCTTCCCAACCGCCCAGGCCGATTGGTCCAGTGGTTCGAGACCCGTGGGCGCTCTCCAGTCCTTTTAAAAAAAAAAAAAAAAGAAAGAAAAAAGAAATTTCCAAGCATGACAAACCCTTGCTCAGGTTCATACTTATACTCTATCTAAGTAAAACAACAAGTTATACATCTACCATTACACATTTTACTGGCGTAAGTTACTCTTTGGTAAGACACACAAGGCTCCAGCCCCTGATCCTACGTGAAGAGCCCCTCAAGACTGGTACACTACAGGAAAAGTGGGCCGTGTCCCTGGGTCTGTGTATAAATGCTCCCTCATGCAGCCCTTGCTGTGGGACCTTGGCTGGAAACCACTTCCTGATTCTGTGTCTGTGACAACTGAGTCTCTACCCTCCTGGCTGGTGAATGAGGTCATAAACATGTAAATAGCAGTTTACAGCAATTTTGGAGGCTTTTATCCCCAGTATGCCAGCACCTTTTATAGCCACCCATAAATACACCTCCTATTAGAGTTTTAACAGATCACAGCACAGGGGGCTAAGTGACACCCTCAAGTGAACTGAAGCACATGCCACTGCCAAACGCTGAGCTGTTCCGAGGCCTTATGACTCCCTGACGTGGGGTATGGGGTCAGCTTCAGGCAGACTGCCAAACACTGTCTTGTGAGGTAACGGGGCTTGATCTTAGTTGCAACTTAGCAATTACACCCAAAATTGGGCTAAACTAAGCTGGACTTGTTGTTTTCTATCTTGTCTTCTCTAAGCTCAGTTTGACTTCTGCTCTTTGCTGCCGAGCACAAGCTTGATCTTAGAGTGCCTCCCATCTGTGATTTTGAGTGCTGACTCTGTGGGAGAAACCACCTCAGTGGGGTGTGAACCTCAGTAGCTGCTCTGGATGCTCAAGTCCAGGATGGCTGGAGTTTAGGAGCTCAAGACCGGCCTGGGCAACACAATGACACTGTGTCAAACCCCAAAAATCAAAAAACAAAAGAAGGAAAGAAGGAAGGAAGGAAAAAGACCACCCGAGTGACAAGTACACACCTATACCAAGAAATGATGTGCACATGTGGGAACAACACACGCACACACACACACACACACAACTGCATCAACACACAGGAAAGGACTCACAGGTACACAGCTGCTTACAGACACAGGCACAAAAGTAGGCACTATGATGACAGTCATATTTTGGGTGTCTGCTAACCACTGTGTGCTTTCTAACACTTATGCCCACGTAAGTGTGCAGCATTGCGTTAAATGGTCTATCCATGTATGGTCCCATTTCACCCTTACTATAGCCCCATGTGGTAGGTGGTATTCGACCCACTTTACAGGTGACAAAGGTTCAGAGAAAACCCCTCTGCCCACAATCCACCCAGAAAGCATTGGACATTTTCCAGTGTAACCCTTAATTGCTGAAGGTCAGCCTGAAAAACCTGACACCCCTCTCAGGTCACTCTTTCTCAGGTGGGCTCTTCTTTGGTCAAAGTGATGTGAGCTCAGGATCTCCCAAGAGCCCATCTCCATCATTAGCTCACCCTCTATTTCCTTGGAGGCCAGAAAATCCCCACTGCTCTTTATGAGAGATCAAGAAAGAGGACTGTGACCTCAGGGGTTCCAGGAGAAATGTCTGAGACAGCCCACTTTTAGTGTCTCACTGAGCCTGGCCACACTTAACTCCCAGGATCTGGACTTGACCTCCCAGGTGTCCATTGCCTCTCTAGCTCCCCCAAAACCTCCTTCATCCAGGTTCTGGAGACAAGAAGTAAAGGCAGAGAGAGAATGTGATTTTTCTCCTGCAGCATTAGAAGTCCAGAAAAGGTAAGCTTGTTCAAATGTGTCATTGTAACACAACAGCCACCTAATTAGATGCAATGGTCATGCCTTTGGCCAGCCCTGCTATTAGATGTCAAGGAGGAACCTGGGGCTGGAGGATGCATAGGTCCTGCCTCAAGGAGAGAACCTGGTAGACTACTGACCTGGACTTCCCAGGCTCTGGGTAAGGCAGAGGTCTAGAGCCAGCAGGCTCTGCTTGAGGACAGGCTGTCCAGACAGTTCCCAGCATGACTGACACTTGGAATGGAACAAGCGTTGCTTGAAGTCAGGCAGAGGTTAGGCACTGGGGTGATCATCCCACAGCTGCCCCATCTCTCTGTGTGACCTGAGTCTGGTGAAGTCTTTCTTTGGTCCTTAATACAAACAGGAGAGAAAATGTAGGCCCAGGGCCCACCCAGTGAGATCCAGGGAGTGGGCTGGGTGGGGGTGGGGCTATTAGGGCCAAGTAGGCCCCTGGCTAGGCCCCAGTAGGGATCAAATCACAGCAGCTCAGGGTTGGAATGGGGTGTTAAGGGAGGGAGCAAAGTAGGAGTCTCCTGGAGAGAAGTGGAGTAGCTGGGCCTCAGTCAGCAAGGAGGCGGGCGCATGCCTATAATCTCAGCTGTATGGAAGCTGAGGAGGATCGGCAATTTGAATCCTGCCTGAGCAACTGAGTGAGACTCTGCATATATCTCTATCTGTATCTATATCTATAGCTATATCTAGATCTGTGGGTATAACACAGTGGTAGATTGATTCCCAGTATTTCCAAAGTGGGAGGTGGTGGGGTGTATGAAAATTTAGGTGGGGGTGGGCTTAGGAATTTTGGAAGGCTTGCTCAGAGGAGGAAAACAGATGTGAAAGGAATATGCAGGAGAAAAAAGTGTGTAGAGATCTGAAGGTTGGACTACAAATAGAATGTGGGGAGCAGAGTGCAATTCCCTTGGGCTAGAATGTGGAAAGGGGGCAGGAAAAGGCTTGGGGGCTTAATCCTAAAAGAATCTGAATCCTGAGCAAGGAAATGCCACAGATGCAGACGGTACCAAGGGCTCACTACTGCCAAGTATCCCTGTAATCCCCACAGCAGATCCATGAGGTGCTTGGCTGGAGGGCATGACTCTGCCATGCCCCTTATTTGGGCCCAGGTAGCCATTCTTCAGGCATGTTTGACGGTATGGGTCTCAGCAAACTGCACCTGGGTCATAGAAAAAGTTCCACCCATGGCACTATATTTTTTGGCAGACCACAGGCCTTGACAGGTCATCTTCTGGCCTGGCAGCCACGCTGGGGTCTGTATACAAATTTTGTGTTGTGGGCCACAATTCATCTTACACCCAAACTCCAAGGACAGGTCTTTAAGGTACCCTTAATCTCCCACAGCCCCTAACAGTATCGTGGTAGCAGAGATCAGCCTCAAACTGCTTAGCTCTCATCAGAAATATGATACCCAGCAGCTCTAGAGCTCAGTGGAGTTCCTGGGCCAGGACGTGGCCCTGGGAAAAGATGTTCAGCCCTGGTCTAAAACCAAACTATAGACTCAAAAGCAAGTCCTTAATTCCCATGGCTGCAAGCAAGCTTCTTGAGTCCAGCAGGCTGCTACTACTCTCTTAATTGGTTCTTTCTTCCTGGGTTTAGTGCGACTGTCACATCAGATGAACCTGTATGAGGACTGTCACGGTATTGACCGTGCCTTGCATAGCAGCTCTTATCCAGTGCCAGCTGCTCCTGGGTTTCACTGCTGGCCAGGTAATTTCAGACAAGGGGGAGAGGTCTCAGACTAGGAGAGCCAAGGTGCAAAGAGGCAGCCTTGTCCCTGCTGTAGCAGCCAGGGACTCCTGTAGATAAATTCTTCCTCTCCCTCTCCGTCTTCACTCCCTCTTTCTCTCCTTCTCTCTTTTGTCTTATCAATTGGGGCTTAAACACAGGCTTTGATGTCATCCTGCTTGGGTTGGAATCCCACTCTACCCTTGTTGTGGGACTTCAGACAAGTGGCAGCTTCTCTGAGCCTGTTTTCCCATCTGCAAAAATAAAGTGACCCCAACAGCACCAACCCTATGGGGTTATTGCAGGCACATGGCTCATGGTCAGTCCTTAGGAAACCTCTGTCCCAACCCAACCTATACATAGGGTTTGGTCAAGTGAGTTTTTCCCTGCCTTGGTTTCCTCACTTTACCAAGAGGAGGCCAGAAGACCTGCTTTCCTACTTGTTCCTAGTACTCTAAGAATTAGAGAATTATTAGTCACTTAATGCTTGGGAGAAGTTAGACATCACTCTGGCTCAGGCTGGGTTCTCAGGAGGACCTAAAGGTGCAGAGAGGGCTCGGGTGGATTTCTGCCCAGCATCTCAGCCTCAGCTGGACCCTACCAGCCCCCTGTGGTGACTGCACCCAGGGATTGCCTCTCCGTTGCATCTTGTCTGACTTGCTCATCTGTTCACCGGCACTTTTGAAACTAATCTATGGGAGGGCCCTGCCCTCTAGTGGCCACCAGAGACCAGGCCTCTGCACTTAGGGCTTCTGGATTTTGGAAGAGCTCTTAGGGCCCAATGTCTTCTCTAGTGCCTGGTCCGCAGGCGTGACTCATTTCACGGGCTGCTGAGGCTGCTCTCAGGAGTGGAATCCAAGAGTCCTTATCTATAAGCACCTTTGAGTCCTGACAGCCCTTGTTTCAGATATGTGCTTTCTTGCCAGGAGGCTCTGAGTGTCCAGAGCTGGGTCACAGAGTCTCAGTCCACTAAGACGGAGGCCTGACAGTGCCCAGGACACACACAGCACTATGGAGATGAAGTAAGGAGCATAGCTCTGCCCAGGCTGGGTGGGGGCCTTCCTTGATGTGTGACCAGTGCCTGCAGGTGAAGAAAGTGCCACAGGATCTGCAACTGAGATTGAAACAAAAGGAGCTTTGCTTCTGGGCGCCTTCATCTCTGCTCCTTAGGGAAGGAGGCAGGGGAAATGCCAGGGCAGTTCTACCTCTCCGGGAAGGGCCTCTGGGTATCTGTCTCCTTCCAGGAAGCAGAGTGTGCACCCTGGCAAATGGAGCAAGCCTTTCCTTGCCTTTATTGAGTGATGGGTTAAGGCTGGGATTGTGGCTTCAATAAAGGGTTCAGAAGGCCCGCAACTCTTCGGTGCCTCTCTCATCAGGTCCTGAGCCTCTCTATCCTTCCACTCTACAGTCTGAAAACTGTGAAGGGCTGTGGCTCTGTGCTACACATGCCTAATGAGAAACATTCAATAGCAAAGAAGGTGGGCTTGCCCTGCCCTTCCCTGGGGACAACTGGCACAAGGGATAGGAAGTGATGATTAGAAGAACAGAGGTCCGAACTATGCCTAGGCATGGCACATGTAACGCCAGGAGGAGACCCCCAAAATCCACACCAGCCCCAGGGGAGACGTGCATCTCTGGGGGAATGCCTATCCCAGAAAGTTTGGTGCCCTGGAGTTTGGACACCTCCCCTTCCTCCCCTGACTTCCTGTTTCCAGTTAACACTAATTGGTCAAGTAGGCAGGCCGGCCTGCAGACTGTGTAGCAAAGGAATCAGGTCTGCAAGTTCCAGGGAGGCAGCTCCTGTTAGGGGTAATCTAGGCCCTGGGGGATGTGCCCTGGGGTCCCTGTCTCTCTGAGGGGCAATCAGGCATCTACCAGGAACCCCTGTGGCCTCTCTGTAAGATAGGAGTTATCCCAGGACCAAGAAAAGATATGAAGGAGATAGGGAGTCTGAAAATACGTCCCCCCAAAAATCTAGCATTTAAGACCCTCTAAATCTGACCCTACAAGTCTACCCCTGCAAACCTGGTTTTTAAAATTTCTTATCTCCCGTCCTCACTACTCAAGTCAATCATTCATTCACACATTAGGTGTCTAGGAAGCCCCTCCTTTTAGGCCCAGAAATAACCAAGATGGACGTTCCAGGCTTGGCTGGGTGTGGGGGGGGGGCGGTGCCTTGGAGGCTTCTAGGGAGGCAGGATCTTGTCTAGAGCCCCAAAAGCTCTAGACAGTTAGAATAGGAACAAGATAGGTTGAGGGACCAAAAATGTTCCTAATGCTTAACTTCGGTCCTTCTTGAGCAGCCCTCTCCTTTGCCACTTAGACCTGAGCCCAGCCTGGCACAGAACACATGGGTTGTTCCCAGCACCTCTGGTTGGCTCCGTTTTATTTTTAGTGGGAAGGTTAAGCTGGCAGCTTTATTTGGGTGTGGAAGAGCTTTGGCTGGCCACTCCATGGGTGAGCTGTGAGTCCCTTGATCCTCAGACTGGAAGCTTTGCCAGGAGCTCCAGGATTGGAGGGAGGAGGAACAGCAGGCTCCAAATGTGAACATCTCGGGGCGTAGTGGTCCTTAGGGAGAAGGGAAACCCATCCTCAGCAAAGCAGCTGCCTGTGGCATTTGGTCTTGTTGGGCAGTCTGGTCCCTCGGCTCCAGAGAGAGAGCCTGAGCCAGACAGGGCCCCTTGCACTGTTAGCACACAGCTCAGACCCTCAACCCTGTCTGAGGTGTTGGGAGGAATGGACTCCATACCACACAAATGTGTCCAGCTTTCTCCCTTATTCTCCGTAAATCTCTGCCGAAAGATAAAGGCTCAGCTCTGTCTCCCTCCTTTTCCTGCCAGAGAGACCAACCTGGTCCTGGGCAATTTGGTGTTGCCATGGCAATCATACACTTTCTTCTTCCTCCCTTACTCAGTTGAATCTGAGTAGAGTTTAAATCTTGGTGAATTATCTGTTTAAAAAGTATGTGGCCATATCCATGCATCCCCCAAGTACCTCTGAGATCCATGCCTGTCTTTTGCCGGCTGAGGCAAAGGAAATGTGTCTTGTAGTTTTTCTCTATGTCCTTGGAGTAGTCTTGGAATCATGCCCAACTCTACCCCGCAAAATCCTCATGTACTCATGGATGGGCCTGTTCCTAGGTGGCTCAATCTAAAGTGTGTGATCCTAGGATTAAGGGTATGTGGTATTGGATTAGTACACTAATTGGTCTGTCATAGTTCTGTCTAGATGTGGACAATTGGAAGGCCTAGCCTGGGTGTGGGTGGTACTAACCGAAAGGCTGTTAGCCTGGATGGGACAAAAGGGAAAGGGAGGCTTGCTATTTCCTATTTTCTCCCTACCTGCCACGGATTATTTCTTTTTTTCCATGACCCCCTGCCATGCTGCCTTGCTGTGGAGCCAGCTGACTATGAACTGCAACCTCTACAAACCATGAGCCAAAATAAACCTTTCCTCCTTTGCATATTTTGTCTCAGCGATAATGAAAGTAACTGAGACAGATTTTGGTATTAGAAGTGGGTTTGTTGTGACATGACCTGAGTGTATAGTGTGGAAGCCTTGATATTGGATTGATGGACAAGTTTGGAAAAGTTTGGAGATGTCTGCTGGAAAAGAAACTCTGGAATTCTATGCACTGAAATTGCTGGGAGATTCTGGTTGGGACTCAGAAGACCAAAATATTGACTTCAGTGCAGCTGAAAAAGATCAGGCTCAAAGGAAGGACTCCATTGGCATTTGGGCTCCAGATTATGTGTGTCATGTTCTGACATAAAATCTGTCTGCATTTTGTCTCCATGTCCAGAAACTTTGCAGGAAACAGATTAAATATGGTAGACTAATCTCACAGAAGAAATTCCAAGGCAGTCTAATGTTGAAGCAGTAGTGTGGCTACTGTTGAAGACTCTTAGCCAGATTTCAGTCAAGAATCAAAAGCAAAAGGCATGGGAGAATGATTTAAAAAGCTTTTGAGTTTCACTAGAAAAATATTCCAGTAAAGTTTCTGACTGCAAACATAGAATGCAGAAGAACTTGGTTGCTGAAAAGATTGGCAATAGAAAGTCAAGTATTTCTAAAGTGGACAATAGAAAAGATAGCCTGAGAGCATCATAAGAACAGGCAATGTCATAAGGATGGAGCCACCCAAACTCTTTGGAGCTCACATCTTGCCATCCATTTCCCTGGATGCAGACATGGAACTAGAGGATTTAATGTTGGTGCCATCTGATTTTAGATTTGCTTTTGTTTCATTCCTTGCTTCCTCCTATTTGTATCTTTCAGAATTGAGACTGTTTATGTTGTGCCACTGAATGTTGTAAGTGTAGAAATGTCTTTTCATTTGTACATTAGTTTGCAGCTAAGAGTTTGCCTTAAATTTCAGAGGAGACTTTGGATTGGACCTTTTAGCAATGCTGAAATTGTTAGGACTGGCAACTCTTAGAGGGACTAAATGCCTTTTGCATAAAGGAAAATGAACAGATTTCTTGTGGGCAAGAACAAAATGTTGTGGGTTGCACAGGTCAGATATCCCCATCCCATCCAAAGCCTCATGTGCTCATAGGTGGGGCTTTTTGGTGGTGGCTAGCTCTAGGGTGGGTGATACTGGGATTAAGCATACATGGTAGGGGCTGGGGATTTAGCTCAGTGGCATAAGTGCCTGCCTTGCAAGCAGGCAGTCGTGAGTTTGATCCCCGGTACCGATAAAAAAGGAAAAAGACAAAAACAAACAAACAAACAAAAAAAAAGCATACGTGGTATTGGATTAGCTTATCATAGCTCTGGGTGAGAATAACAGAAAGGCAGCACCACCCCGAAGGCTGTTAGCCTGGATAGATAAAGGGAAAGGGAGGGGGCTGGGGATTTAGCTCAGCGGCATAAGTGCCTGCCTTGCAAGCAGGCAGTTGTGAGTTTGATCCCTGGTACCGATAAAAAGTAAAAAGACAAAAAAAAAAAAAAAAAAAAAAAAAGGGAAAGGGAGGCTTTCTATTTCTGCTTTGTGCCTACCCTGACATGGACTGTTTCTCCTCTGTCATGGCCCAACTGATTTTGGGCTGAAACCTCTACGAACTGAGGCAAAATAAACCTTCCCTCCTTTAATTTGAAAGTGTTGGGTATTTTGTCTCAGCTATCAGGAAAGTAACTAAGACACAGAGGTCCCTTGATGTATGGCTTGCAGGGAAACATGAATGGTAGTCTTATGCCCAGCTGCTAAGTGGGCTCCATAAGAAGCTTCTGATAATGAAGAGGCCTCTCTGGCATGAGGCATAAATGGGGTTGTCCAGCCAAAAGCTCCTGAATCAGCAGGCTCTCTATCCCATTTGGGAATGTGTGCTGCTTTTAAAGACCTGGGCCATTTAGGCTGGGAGTTCCTATGTGTGAGCACTTTGAGTGACCAGGCCACTGAGCCTTGACTCCCCCAGCATCCTCTTAACCTTCACGAGTTCCCCAGTGCTAATCTTAGTCTCCTCTGGCCAGAGATGGAAGAGTCTCCTGCAGTGCAGAGCTCATTGAGAATGGGCTCAGAGCTTAACCTTTCTGGCTACAGGCAGTGAGACATGGGGCAATGGCAAAAAGCAGCCCTGTGTGTGGTAAGTCATGTCTAGTGCCTCAGCCTCACATGTGGGAAGGCTGGCTTATCACACTTAAGGGGAAGCGTCCATGGGGAGGTCTTAGAAAATCAGAGATATGGCTGTGGCCCAGACCATCCTCAGATAGGACAGAACAGTGTATCAGTCAGTGTTTACTAGAGAAAGATTTAATATAAGATACAAATATATTAGAATTTACAAAATTGGCTTACAATAGTGGCCCACAGAATCAGGCGTGGAAGAGTGTAAAAGGTCTGTCTATGCACTAGGGATCCAAAGGATCAAGTCAGAGGCCTGGAGCTCACTGCAGTGTCCTCTGCAAATCTGTATTAGGAGGCCAGAGAGTCTGTGCTGGACACTAGCTGATGATGTCTAAGGCGAAGCTGAAGACTGCAGCTCCTCTGAAGAGACAGAATCAACCCTTGCTTCTTCATTTCCCTTTTATGTCTTTCTTGCGATGATCCTCCTTAGAGTGGATCTTCCATACCCAGAACTACACTGAGCCAATCTAATTGGGCATTTCCTACTCAACTTGACACAATCAACTAACAATCACGGATAGGGAATGGAAATGGACTTGCATGAAGCTCATCAGAAAGGGCCACACATGATGATCAGTTCATCAGTGATGGAAACCTCTGCCCCATGCTATAGACATTAAGTCCACCAATGGGCCCTGTTTATGTGACTGCATCCCATTGGGCTGCAGCATCTTGGCCCTGCATTATAACTGCATCTGGTGATCAGGCTTGTATCTTCACCCCAATCTTTCCACTACTCTGAGCTTCAGTTCCTTCTCGATGGGGGCCAGTAGACAGGATGGCAGGAATGGAGCAGGAGGGTCAGGGAGTCCTGCAGCACCATCCCCAGGAACCACAGAATCCATATCTGCTAGGCTTAGTCATACTGAGAAGAGTTTTACAATGTTTTACAAGAGTTTTACGAATAAAAAGATTAAAAAAAAGAGAATTGTGGAGTTTGCAGTAGTGAAAAGAACCCATTTTAGTATTGTTCAACTTAAGATATATATATATATGTCTTTTTTCTTACCAGGGATTGAACTCACAACAGCCTGCTTGCAATGCAGGCACTTATGCCGCTGAGCTAAATCCCTAGCCTCAAGATATATATTATTTTGATAAAAGAAAAATTAAGAATAAAAGCAGGTAGCATTTTTTTTTCTGTCTTTTTCATTTTTATCGGTCACGGGGATTGAACTCACGACTGCCTGCTTGCAAGGCAGGTGCTTATGCCACTGAGCTAGATCCCCAGCCCTGCAGGTAGCATTTTGAAAGAGAATATGCTGAGGCTTGAGAGGTTGAGTCCATTGTTCAAGATCATAGAGCAGTGTTGATGATGAGCCTTTTAGAGAGTTTGTGCCCAAACTCTCTTGGAGCAGCTGCAACCCCAAACCACTCATTACCACAAAGTGCCAATGCTGCAATTAAATCTGAATACTGAGATTTTAGGTTAGAATAAGACAACTGCTATTTAACACTCCGTTACTGGAGTGACTTGGCTCATGTGCTGACTAGAGGGTTATGTGTGTCTGCTGAGGCATGTGTGCCATAGGTTGGCCACCACTGTCAAAGAGTAAGGAGTGGCAGTAGGACTGGTACCTAGGTGTACTTTTGGGTCTGTCTGTGCTGATGTCCCAGCAGGCACAAGCCTGGAGTGATCCTGCAAGACTGTGAGTTCTACCTACAGGCTGGTGACTAAGAACTACTCCCCCAGTGCCAGCAATACTACCAAATTGTGCGTCCAGTCTAAAGGCTGCACCCCATTTCCCTGTTTGGGAGGTGAAGTAAGGGCCACAAGGAGGAAGCTTCCTTAGCCACTTGCCCGTGGAGGACATTTCATCTCAAGAAAGGAGTGGGAAGCAACAGGCAGAGACCCTGCTTTCGCTGTTCCACTTCTGTTTACTAGATGGCTTTTGTTCCCTCCTTTCTCATCCAGCTGGAGTAAATAATCAGATGCTCTGAGGGTAGGACGGGGGCATCAGTGACTTTACTGACAGCCAAAGGAGTTGCCTCAGGGGAAGCAATTACTTGTGACAGCCTGCACATTGTCAGTGGCTGAGTGTGGCACATCTACCTGTCTATGGCTACATGAGCTTGTAGGCCCATGACCTGACTACTGGCTTGGCTCAGCAGTGATACTGAGCTCCACTGCCCACAGGGTTTCCTAACTCTGCCATGGGAAAGACAGTCAGGTAAACAGCATGAGGACAGGCTGCCATGATGTCACAATTAATTCTATGTGATGCCTTCTTCAGACATGCGATACAAGGGACATGAAGAGTCTCACCCTTAGTCGACACGTCTTGAGTCCCAGGTTTTACCCTGGCTAGTTTGTCACTCACTGACTGTGCCCTCGGCAGGTTCTCTCTCAACCTCTCCTCTCTTAGGTTAAGGTTAAGGGCTGGCAGACAACGAAGTTTACTCCCAGGATTCCCAGGCAGGCACAATGCAAAAGTGGGCCCAATTCTTAGAGTTCTGTGTCAGGATATTCTCCACAATTTACAACATACCACACGCTGGAAACCTGATGCTTTACTGTGTAATAAACAGGATCACCACAGGGGGCAGTATAAGTAAGCAAGATGTCACAAGCAGCAAAGATGCCACAAACAGATGTGAGGGCCCTGTGCTTGCTTGCCTTCAGGGTAATTTATAATTTACTGTCAAGAAATAATGTAAAATACATGGCTGGAGGTTTAGCTCAGCAGCTCAGCACTGCCTTGCAAGTGCGTGGTCATGAGTTCAATCCCCGGTACTGATAAAAAAAAAAAAAAGTAAAATACATGATATCAGGAGGTGAAATTGCTTGTTACTAACAAACACAATACATGGACATAAACTGTATAATGACTTCTGCACCAGTTTGGCTCCGCTGCTTGAACAGGGGCCAGCACCCAGCCTCCTGTCTGGAAGTGTATAGGACATTGGACCCCGGTTCTTCATGCTACGTCACATACTGCTCAGCATTGACCTCCATGATGGTCTTGGAGCAGCAATGAGCAACAACTGGAGCTGTCTGTAGATGGAGAGAAGACACAGGCTCCTATCTCCACCCAGAACCTTCTGAAGGGACAGAGGCAGGGCTGAGATTAGAATGTGACTCTCCTTACCTGCTCTCCAGCTGTTGATTATGTGGACCAGCAGCATCTTTAGGCCCAGCAGGAAATGGAGTTGAGGGTAAGATGTCCTTTCCAGGGGGCTGGGGATTTAGCTCAGCAGCATAAGCACCTGCCTTGCAAGCAGGCAGTCATGAGTTCGATCCCCAGTACCGACAAAAAGGAAAAAGACAAAAAAGAAAAAAAAAAAAAGATGTCCTCTCCAGGCTGAAGAGGCTCGGCTCCCACAGAGGTGAGGAGAGTTTCCAACAGAGGGTGGCACAAGTGAGGGAGGCCTGCAGCAGAGGGCTTATGTGGGTCAGAAACTGGCTTGCTATGGTTGCTGGCAGAGAAGCAGGAAAGCCTGATGGGGGCTAGGGATTTAGCTCAGCAGCATAAGCACCTGCCTTGCAAGCAGGTGGTCGTGAGTTCGATCCCCAGTACCGATAAAAATGCAAAAAGACAAAAAAAAAAAAAAAAAAAAAGGAAAGCTTGATGGGCCACTCTACTTAGGCATGCTCTAGACATCAAATGTTAACTTCCTTCCTCCATAAGTATCTAGGGCAGGCCCAAAAATGTCTGGGGTTTCTCCGCCATGCCCAAATCCTAATAGGATCAAAACATGCATCTCGGGAAGACTCCACCTTAAAAGCAGCACTTAAGTTAACAGCTTTCGGAGATCCCAGTTTTGGCTTTTACCTTACAGCTGCTTCTGCAAGGAGAAAGCCAGGTAATCTGAACCTGGCATCCTTTATTCCAGTGTAATGAAGGAAAAATAGCAAACAAATGCAGAGGTTAGGCCTGAGAGGCTAAGGAGGAATTGGTTGGTTTTACCTTGTTATATTCTACTGATTGATTGATAAGAAGGAAAAACCCAGCAAGTTTCTGGATCACTTCAGGAGGCAAGTGCTGTTGTACCCATTTTTAGATTGATAAACTGAACTTAGGAAAAGTAAATACCTGGTTTAAAGATCCAGAGTGTGAAGAGATGAAGCAAGGCTGGGGCCAAGATCTGCCTCAAGGCCCCGCTCTGCCTTCCTAATTCTCAAGGAAGAACGAAAACAGAGGTGTTGGAAGAAAGGCAGGGAGGCATGATAGGGATAGGTGCCAGCACATGGCCACTGGACAGGGAAGTGGGGGACATGAGGACCATTACCTTATAGTATTATTTTATAACAATCACCCAAATAGTCAAATACAAAGCAAGGGCAAGAAACCTGTCCACACACTAAAAACGCAAAAAAATCCAGCTGAGGGCCCGGATCCCACAGCAACATCCTGCATGAGTTCAGCTGAAGGCCTAGAGCCCATGACAATGTCTCGTGCAAGTCTGTTTCATGGATCTGCTCTGGGAAAGCCCAAAGGTCAGCGATGGAAGGCAAAAAGTCTGTGCCAGTGGGATGAAGGATCTGTGCCAGCAGACTGAGGATCGCATTCCGCAGCCAGGAAGCAACACTCAAAGGACTAGGGCTCCTCCAAAAAGCACCACAGCCATCCATCAGTGACAATGGGTCTCAGGCTTCTCCAACAATGAGAACAGCCAAGTTCATATCAGAAAAGAAACTCAGCAAGTTCCTTCAAGAGGACCAATAATAACTAGAACCAACTACCTCTACCAAATACCATACTACCTCTTTCTCTCTAACTCCCCTTTTTATGCTGGCAACAATCCTCAGGTGGGCCATCCCCAGTCAGCACCATGTGATTCAGTTCAGCTAGTATTCCAAGTTGGCCACTAGTTGTTAACGCACCACACTGGGTCTGGGACTCTCAAGGGCCCCAGGTAGAAGTCAAAAAATAAACCAAAACCTGTGTCCTGGGCTAGCAGGCTTACTGTGTTAGGGTTAAAAGGAAAAGCTGTTACACCATGTAGTTTTCTGAATGGCAGCTTAACTGCTAAGCTTTTACTTTTATAGTTAAAAGCCATTAAATATCTGTCCCTTGCTAGCTCTGCCTCAGCAGGCATTTGAAAATGGATGAACAGGGAAACACAGCACAGGTGCCCACAGAGTGTGGCAGTGATGTTCTGGGGCCCACCTCAGCTGTGCAATTTTCTTCCTAGCTGCATAACCACTTCTCTGTTCCTTACCTATAACATGTAGACAATAGGTAGGATCATTGTGAAGACTTCACAGCTAACATGATTAAAATGCCTTCACACATACCTGGCACATGCTCCATGTTCTGTAACTGCCTGAGCAAGGGACACTTGCCCAAGGTCAACCAGTAAGTTAGAGAAGGGTGGCAGAGTATAACTGATGACAAATAACATAATGTACCACTAGAAGACTCCATCTGTTAAATAAAATCTTGCTTGTATGCCTCAAATGACAGGCAAGGATAGGTGAGGATTTTTCCAGTGATGGTGCAGATAGATGCAACACAAAGGACACCTCTGAGTGTCCCATTTAGAGCCTGCCTCTGGCCTTGTGATCACAGGTTTGCTGCAGGGAGAGCTGAGAAGAGGCAAAGACAAAAGTCGCCAATGTACTTGGGCACTGTGCCCATGAGCCCTGCTGGGCTGCCATAGCACCACACGATTTCACTCTTGGTTACTAAAGAAACAGATGTAAGCAGCTCTGTCCCTTCTATTGATCCCACTGCCTGACATCTGCACACTTGCATGAACATTCCCTTGTCACTACAGAGACAGCACCTAGGGATCTCAGAGAAAGACAAACTTCAGTTCCAGGTCAGGAATCTAAATGCTGTGCTAACCTGATTGTTCGTAAAACTGTTGTGTTAATGCCCTAGGGAACCAGAAAAGGAAAGCTATGTTAGCAACATTTTCTAGATTGGTTGAGACACGCAGAGGTTACAATGTGTTATTCTCCTGGTCTTTGTGATTTTCCCTGCATGGTCTGTGCAGCCTCTGAGTGGGGCTGGGGTAGGGGTGTACTTACTGTTAAAGACAGCCTGTGTCACCAGCTTCTTTCTGAATTTTCTTGGGAAACCAAAGCCCTTCTGAAAGGGGTTCTCTGGCAACACTAATGCCATTCACCCCAGTGTCACCATGGTTTTTCAACAGAAAGTGCAAAGGAGTATGGACGTTAGCTGGGAACAAGCCATGCTGCCCACAGTGTCACGCTTCCCTTCAGACTTCCCCTCTCCTGACCCAGCTGTGTGGAAGCTACACAATATTAGTTCCACATAATTGGAAAGTGTCAGGATCTCCCAGACATGAAACAGAAACATGCTCTCAGCTGTCACCTCCAACGTGACTAATGCAGTCACGTCTTAATTAGTCGCTGCTCAGGGATTGTGCCGACACCATCCAATCCCCCCACAAGGTCCAAACTTGTGATGGGGTGCTGATAACATTCAAAGTGAGGTGGGAAGCAAGGCCTAAGAGTTGTCAGGCCTGTTTTTCTAGTTTGTTTGTTTTTTTTTGAGATGGAGGTCTTGCTATCTTGCCCGGGCTGGTACCAAATCCCTGGGCTCAAGTGATTCTCTTCCTGATCTTTGAGAGTAGCAGAAATAACAGCTGTGTACCTGGCTAGGACTGGCCAGTTTTCCAGGGTCCTCCTCCTATGGAGCACTGTGAAGCCAGGTGGCTTCTGCCAAGGTGATATAACAGTAACATCAACAGGGATGTAACTTTGGGGGACTTCTACTGGAGAAGAGACAATCCGTATCAAACAGTTGGTAGTAGTCCTGATGATTCCAATCAGCTGTTCTGTCGTAGCCTCATGGGGCTTCTCTGAGGCTGAAGAGCAATCTGTGTCAATATATCACTCTGTGTAGGCCTCAGCCAGCAACAGCTGATCATGTCAGAGACCTCGCCTAATCCCGGGGTGGCCCTTCTACTGACCTACACTAGTTGCCTTATAAAGCTCACCTAGCCAGCTACATTTCTCCTTCTGGGGCTTTGCACTCGGAAATGGAACCCAATGAAACAGGACGAAGGGATGACAGCTGGAGGTAAAAGCTGGTGAGACTGCTGTGTCAATGTAGGAAGGCTGACCTCCCCCTGAGTGTAACGCCTGATCCTGGGCCCTCCTCTCACTGCCCACCAGCCTGACTGCCAGGCAGCCTCTCAGACATCACTGGCTCCTCCATTGCCTCTCCCTCACTCCAGGCCACCCAGGGCTTGTTGGTCCTTTGGCCTCAGGTGCAAGATCCAGGGCGCTTCAATTTTCCAGGAACCTCCAAAATGACTATCATGGAAACAAGAATTTACTGGTTCCAAAATAAAAGCTTCAAATATCTACAGGGCGTAACATTGTGTTGGTGAGGCACCACAGCTCTTATAACTTACATACCTATGCTCCAAGTGGGACATGGTGCGCTATAATAGGTTTGACAAGGTAGCATGGGGGTGAGAGAGTCTCCAAGAGTAAGTTTGCTGGAGCCTGCACAGTCTGGGACAGTTCTGGGGTCTTATTGGCTGATGAGGAGATACCACATGAAAGGAGAGATCTAACTGTACATCTCACCTCTAGCATTATCCATTTAAGCCACATTCCCCAAGAACATTGAAAAGTTGCTAAGCAAAGAGTCAACTACAGTGGGGGCTGGGGATTTAGCTCAGCGGCATAAGCCCCTGCCTTGCAAGCAGGCAGTCCTGAGTTTGATCCCTGGTACCGATGAAAAGGAAAAAGACAAAAAAAAAAAAAAATAGTCAACTATAGTTTGGGATAACTAGCAACTCTAATTGGCTAATTTGTCTGAAGAATAATTAAGAGGTATTTATAAGTTTTCCTTCATTAGGGCCCTACAAAGAGGCTGAACTGCATTAGGAGCCCATTCTCTCCAGACAGTCCTGGTTAAAAATTAATGACACTAAATTAGGAATTCATTAAGCCATAGTAATTGGGAGCCAAGTGATAATACAAATCAGTGTCCTCCTTTTCCCCAAATCGAACTCATGACTGCACTTATGCTACTGAGCTCAAACCTCAGCCCCGATAGGTATTTTCATGCAGTGGAAAGCTATCCAGCTATAAAGTAGAAAAATCTCAAGCTCCTGTAGGTAAATAGACACAACTGGAGATTATGTTCATGGGCGAAACAGTTTGAACTCATACACGTGAACTCTGGCATAAGAAACAGAAGGAGTTAATAGGATTCAAAAGCAAAATAGTTATTGTAAGAGTGATGGGGAGAGGGCTGGGGATTTAGCTCAGCAGCATAAGCACCTTCCTTGTAAGCGCGTGGTCATGAGTTCGATCCCCAGTACCAAAGGAAAGAAGAGTGATGGGGAGGAAACACCTGGGAGGGAAAGATGGTAACTACTGTTAATTTCTCATTGTCTTGCCTTGAACTCTTGTATTGTTTCCACAATTTTGTTGGGTTTCGTTTTGTTCTGTCTTGTTTTGTTAGATTTTACTCTGTCTGATGATAGGAGCAGCTATTTTGAATATAATGGGATATATTATGGTAATCATGGTTTCCTATTATATTGTTTTGAATTCTTATAATGCTTTCATTCATTTGTTTAATTAGTTTTATTGTTTTATTTGATTTTATTATGTGTGATGGCATGGACAAGCTTTTTGAGGAGAATGAGATATTATAGTAGCCATTGTTCATTTTCTGTTATCTGGTTTTGAAGTCCTGTAATGCTTTCATTCTTTTGAATGATTTTTATACTATATTGTTATGTTTGATATTATTGTGTGTGAAGGTATACTCAACTATTTTGAAGAAGAGACATTATGGTAGCCAGTGTTGATGTCCTATTGTCTTGCTGTGAAGTACTGTGTTGCTTGCATTGTTCTGTTCTGATTTGCTGTGTTCTGTTTTGTTTTTTTTTCTTTAAAGTAAATAAATTTTTTTTAAAAACCCAGAAAGTTAACCAGTAAATGAAATTAAAACCTAATTCAATCTGTAGAAGATTTAAACTGTATAGATCTCTATCTTTCACTCTATACTCAGATCAAATCACAATAGATCAAAGACCCACTTATAAAAACAGAAACTTTGAAACTGCTGGAAGATATGTACAGGTGAAGACTTTCTATTACTCTACTACCACAGGAAATATCAATATGAAAAAATGGAATTATACCAAATTAAAATTTCTGCAGAGCAAAGGAAACAACAGAGTGAAGACAATCTAAAGGATAGCAAACAATATTTTCTTGCTACTCTTCTTATAAAGACTAATGTCAAGAATATGTAAATAACTCAAAAAACTAACTCCTCCAAAATAAATGACCCAATCAAAAATCGGCAATTAAAATGAACAGACCCTTCTTCAAAGAAGTAAAAATGGATAATAAGTACATGAAAAAATGTTCAACATCTTTAGCCATTAGAAAAATATAAATTAAAAGATTCTTACTCCTGTAAGAATGGCTATCAAGAGAACATGAAAGGCAACAAATGTTGGCAATGTTGGGAACGTAGGGGAAAAGGAGCCCCAACAAGGAAACATTGTTGGTGGGAATGTAATTAATACAACCTCTTAGAAATCAGTATGGAGATTCCTCAAAAACTAAAAAAAAAAAAAAAAATTAAAAAAATTAAAAAATAGAAATTTCATTTGACCCAGCTATATCTCTCATATGTATTTTCCCCCCAAAATTAAAGACATTGGCCATGTTGGAACTTAGGACCCTGGGAAGCCAAACAAGCACCTCTCCTCCCTAGTAAGTGGCTGTGGTGTGGCAGACTGTGGCCTTTCCAGGGCAGAACCACCAGTGGCTCCTGAGATCCGCGCCATGTTGGAACTTAGGATGCTGGGAAACCAAGCAAGCACCTCCCCTCCCTGGTAAGTGGCTGCAGTGTGGCAGACTACAGCCCCTCCAGGGGGAGAACCAGCAGTGTCTTCTGAGATCCTCACCATGTTGGAACTTACAAAGCTGGGAAACCAAGCAATCAGCCTGCCTCCCTGCTAAGCAATAGTGAACCTACTGGTGCATGGCCTAGAGTCAAACACACACACACACACACACACACATACACCCCGTTAGCAAATGGGAACCAGAAATCTGAGCACCTCCTAGGAGTATGACCATGGCAAATAAGGGGGATTTCCTTCTACCATCTCTTTGAAGGCAAATATTTTTATTACTGTTTTGCTCTATTCTGATTAATGATACTGCTCTATTCAATATTCTGTTTTGATAAGTTCTATACTGTTCTGTATTTCATTTTATTTTGATATACGTGATTGAAATAACAACTATTATAAAGATAATGAAATACACTATGATATCTATTACTATTATCCCAGTAACCTGCTGTGAAGTTCTGTACCAATTTCACTGTACGATCTTAGTTGGCTTTATTCTGTCTTCTTCTGTTGTATTTTACTACTTTCAAAATAAAATTAAAAAAAAATTAAAGACATCACCTTATGGTAACACAGAGATACCCATAATTCTATCAGTTCAAATTTGTAATTGCTGAGCTCTGGAAACAGCCTATATGCCTGTAAACAAATGAATAGGTAAGAAAATGTGATATATATATGCATATTAGAGTATTATTCAGCCATAAAAAAGAATGAAACCATCACATTTATGATAGCTTCAAAAACAAATTAAATACCTAGGAATCGGGGCTGGGGATTTAGCTCAGCGGCAAAAGCGCCTGCCTTGCAAGCAGGCAGTCGTGAGTTCAATCCCTAGTACCGATAAAAAAGAAAAAGACAAAAAAAAAAAAACAAAAAACACCTAGGAATCAACCTAACCAAGGAAATGAAAGACTTCTATAATAATAATCATAGAATTCTGAAGAAAGAGACTAAAGAAGATGTTAGAAAATGGAAGGATTATCTTCTAAGTACATAAAACATGCTCAGCATCTTTGGCCATTACAATAACACAAATCAAAACAGTGTTATAGTGATACTCACATACCCATGTTTATAGCAGTGCAATTCACAATCTCTAACTTAGAGATACAGCCTAGATGCCTACCAACAGATGCATGGATGAAGAAAATGTGCCATTTATGTCACAGTTCAATGGGCCACTCGTAGTCTAGGTTCCTGCGTATGGTAAGGAAACAGTTGCCAAGCTTATACCCAGTAGTAAGTAAAACATAGCTATGTTTACTGAAGATCACGGGAAAGGTAACAGCAGCAACGGGAAGAAGGGCAAAGAGGGCAGATAACTCAATCTTTCAGAATTTAAAGGCCAGATACCTCTGGCTTTAGGTGCCTTCTAATGAATTTCCCTTGGTGTGAGTGCTCTAACAGAGGGGATGGGAATCTCTTAGGCTTTTGTTATTTAGTTTTGTACTTCTCTTAGGATAATGGAAACAGGAATAACTGCTCGGTACAATTTAGGGTTAGATGATGTGTGTCTCACTCAGTTCCTTCATTTCTAACTATACTATATATATATCCAATGGAGTACTGGGGGTGTGGTTAACGGGAATCAAACTCTGGGCCTCGCTCTTGCCAGGCAGGCACTGTACCACTGAGCTATACCCGCCAGTCCCACAATGGAGTATTATGCAGCCATAAAGGATAAATGTGGTCATCTGTAGGAAAATGGATGGATCTTGAAAGGATAATGCTAAGTAAAACGATTCAGACACAGGTGAAATATTGCATAGTTTCTTTTATATGAGAAACTCAAAAATAATTTAAAGAGCAAAATAAAGGAGAGACAGTAGGAAATGAGATTGGGAAGGGATCTGAGGAAGGGGAAACAGAGATTGAGGACGGCAGGGATTAAAATGATCAAGATATGCAATGTGTATTTAATTACTATGCATTGAAAACATACACTAATAAAGAAAAATAAACTCTACAGAGAATACTGCAGGGCATTCTAGAGAGAGAGAAAAAAGTACTAGGATTCCAGGAACAGTGGCTCAATGAATGGAGCAGAAAACTGAATGAAGAAGATAAGCAGACAACTGATGACAAGAAAAGAGCATAACAGAAATGAGGCAGAGAAGGTTGGTTATAATCTCTAATATAGATGGCCTTGATACACTAAATTTAAAAAAAAAAGAACCACATGTGGAGTAGATCAGGAGACAGGATCCACTGAGATGCTATTTATAGGAAATATAATTAACATGAAAAAGAGTACATGGACTGAAAATCAAATATGAGAAAACAATGCTCTATGTGACAGAGAACCAGAGAGTAATAGGGGCAACTAGACCAGTATTTGTGGATAGTTGGAAAGACAGGCTTTAATGGGTAAGGGAATACAATTAGAGATCAAGTCCAGGAGAGAGAAGGTTCGGAACCACTTATGTAAATAGCAGGTTGCTCCCCCCGCCCAATTTAAAACCAAGGGTCTTGGTCAGACCCAAAAATGCACAGTGTACCCTGGGGAAGTGAAAGGGGAGGGAGAGTCTTAAAAAAGATGGCAAATGACATTGTTAATAATGTATCAGGATTTAAAACCCACATTACTCATACCACTCTGCTTAGATAGATTTTTTTTGCATAGATTTTATTCTGTCCCAGTTTGTCTACTTGCATTAGATTTGAGGGCACAGACAGCTATCCCAAAAACATCAGGATATAGCATAGTAATCATCTTTAATTTCCTCTTATCTTAATCTGGAGCCCTGTATAACTTATACTGTTTTATCATGACTGATCTTAGTTAAATCTGGTTTGACTGCTGTTTGGTATTGACAGATTTTATTCAAAACTGATATGACTGATAATATCAAGTCTGAGAGTATAGGCAACTACACTGAAGATGACAAGACTCTACAATACACATTCTGGTTTGATAACTGCCTGCTTTAGAAGTTTTATACTATATACAAAGTTGTGTTTTTAATACTTTTATGTACTGATATATTCAATTATACTCTGTCTGATGATATAGCCAATTCTATTGAAGATAACAAGAGACAACACAAAAACTATGGTAGAACTCCTGTACAACAGTCTTATATGTCTTTTTCGTTTCATGTGTTTATAGGTATATGCTTTGTTTTGTTTCTCCCTCTAATATAGAAAGGATAGAAATACATGTTAAGATTCATGCATGTGTAGAATCTATAAACAGTTTATGAGAACTGATCTGACGACACATGATGAAATGAACAGCTACTCTGAGGAAAAAGAGACACTAAAGTACCCAGTGCTGATCCTGAGGTGTCATAGTGTGAAACCCAGCAATAGTATTATTCTTTGTTCAGAGTGATATTAGACTGCTTAGGTTTGTTCAATCGCAACATAATTGAATATATGGATAACTGCATGTATGTTTAAGTGTATAGGATTGATAACCATATTTCTAAGTTTTTGTTGGATAGTTGAACAGAACTGGTTGCAGTCTCACTGTTTGAATCCCTACTTTATATGCTCCACTTTAGTATCTTAAATAACTATTTGTAAGAGGACAATCTGTAGTCATCAACTAGTGATTTCTTACTGTTTATTTTTTTCTTTGAAAGTATGTATTATTTCTACCTGTTTTCTGTTTTGTATTTCTTTAAATAAAATTTTTATTTATTTTTTTAAAATTTTGAGAAAAAGAAAAAAACAGAAAAAGGGTACAAGTAATACAGAATTTCAAAAAAAATAAACAGTAGGAAATCACTACTTAATAGATTACATATTGTCATCTTAGAAATAGTTGAGTTACAAAATTAAATAAAATTTTTTTAAAAAGACACTACAGTACCCAGTGCTGATCCCAGAGTGTCATGATGTGAAATCCAGCAATACTATTATTCTTTGTTCAGAATGACATTAGCCTGCTTCAGTTTGTTTAATCCCAACATAAATGAAGATATGGATAACTGCATGTATATTTAAGTGTATAGGATTGACAACCATATTACTAAGTTTTTGTTGGATAGTTGAACAGAACTGTTTGCAGTCTCGCTGTTTGAATTCTCACTTTATATGTTCCACTTTTGTATCTTGAATAACTATTTGTAAAAGGACAGTATGTAAACATTAACTAGTGATTTCTTACTGTTTATTTTTTCTCTGAAAGTATGTATTATTTCTATCCATTTTCTGTTTTGTTTAGTCTTTCTTTAAATAAAATTTTTAAAAAATTATAAAAAATAAGAAAAAGAAAAATAATAAAATAATGTTATTTGCAGGAAAAAAGGATAGAACTTGAGAGCACCGAAGTCAGTCAAGTAAGTCAGACACAGAAAGTCAAACATTTCATTGTTTTCCTTATATGAGAGACCTAAAATATAAATAAATGAATGAAACAGAGGAGAAATGATAGGAAATAAAATGGCAGTCTCTTGGATATGGGAAGGAGTTCCAGAGAAGAGAGGAGGTAAAGAAAGGAGCATAAAGGCATTGAAAATGATCACTATTCTGTATTGCAAATATATACATATACATATACATATACATAATGTGAGGTGAAATAAATCAGACACAGGTTAAATACTGCATGGTTTTGCTTATAGGGGAAACCCAAATAAAAATAAAAGAAGGACTAATTCCCCAACATACAGTAAATAACAGTAAAAAAAACCCATTTTTCATCTGCATTTCTATTGGCTCAGAAAACTCATTTCCAAATTAAAAACACAAGCTTTAGTTCCTTCATGATCCTCATGGAATAATCAGCCAGTAAACTCTGAAGTTTAGTGCTTTGTTCAGTTGTATTTCAGTGCCTTTAAGAAGTGTCAGGCCTTCACAGCTGTCCCTTGGCTGTTCTTTCCAAAGCTGACCATTCTGGCAGGTTCTGAACTGGCTTCCACTTTGTCTCAGAACTCTCCCTCATGGACTCTGAGAACCTCATTCGAGTAGCATTCTCAGACTGTTAGTTCCCAAGACTCAGGAGACCAAGCTCCTGGGCCCTCACCAGCAATCATCACAGGGTGATTGCTCACTTGGCCATCAGTGCCAAAGGTTTTCCTCTCTGCCTCTACTGGTCTCCCTAAAGAGCAGCAATTCCTAACAATGTAAAAGGTTTTGCCTGCCCTTCCTCTTCTCTAGTCCCACATAGCACAGCCCATTTTCATTCACAGCTCTTTCAAGAGTGAGCTGGGAATTATATTCTTCCTGATTCCTTGGCTGGACATGACATGAGTTACATCCAGTTCAGAGGCTACAGCCAGCACTCAGAACTCCTCCCTCTGGGGATCCCCAGATTCCCCCTTGGATCCATGCTCTGCAGCTTCTGGATGCTCTGAGCTTCTATCTCTTCCTCCAAATCAAGGCCAGAATCTCTGATAGGGCTGGAGCTGAAGCTCAGAGATAGAGATGGCCAAGCATGTGTGAGGCCCTGAGTTCAACCCCGAGCTTCAGGAGAGACTGAGAGACAGAGAGTGGCTGAGAGAGAGACAGACAGTGAATCCCTGATAAAGTTAGTGTGCATCTTAGGGTTAATGAATCACTGAGCCTTTCTCTGTGGGATATGAATTTCCTCTAACTTTAGTATTAAAGATTTTGAGCCCACTGAAAGGAAATCCTATCATCTGACTGAAGAAGATGTAAGAGAAAAGGGGCTGTTCCAGACACCCTAAAATCAGTTTCCCTGTTTGCATGTACGGTACATGGAAACTTATCCTGATCCATAAATAAAAATGACCAAGACAAAAATTAGGCCAAATGGAGAAGATAGGAGAAGGAAAAGTATAATAAACAACAACAATAACAGAAGTATAATGGGAAATACTGCTTAGGTAAGAAGAGAAGTAAGAGACCCTCAAGTAATTCAGTACGAGGCACAGAAGGGTCTAGGTTACCATTTCCTGTTCCAAAAGTAGGAGTCACAATCCCTAGACCCAGCATCTACACAGGAAGAGATGATTCTGTGAGGAATTCAAATGGTACACAAACTCAAGCTGTCTGCCCATCTTCTTTATGAAATTTATGATTCATTCTGGAGGGAGGAAGGACATGAAAGGAGGAAGATCTTTACAAGAATGTGAAGAAGATAATGTATTTCTATTTTAAACAAGGGGACCAACATGAAATGAGCAACATGAATACATGATTAAGAAAAACACAGGAGGAAGGGAGAGTCAAACTTGAATTAGGTTGGGAAGTGGCAGGGAACAGGGCAGAGCAGGCAGCATCTCTAGAACTGAGGTCTGTGGAGTGAGCTTAATGCAGCATAGAATGTCTCTCACTGAGGGAGCTTAGATCAAGTCCAAAGTGACTGATGCTTCCACGTGGCCAGAGGAGTGCAGAAAGTTAGCAACACTATTATTCTCACCACCAAAGTCTTCCTTTTGTAAAAGTATGTGCTGCCAAGCATGGTGGGACATGCCTATAATCCCAGCACTCAGAGGGCTGAGGCAGGAAATTCGAGGTCAGCCTGGCCTGTATAGTGAGTTCAAGGTCACCCAGAACTACATAGTGAGACCCTCTCTAAAAAAAAAAAAAAACTAACTAAGTGAATGAATAAATAAATTAAATAACAATAAAAGGATGTGCTTATAGGCTTGTTTACATAGAGAAATAGTCTCACTATTCTTTCAAATGATACTTGAAACCAGAAGTGTGATTGTCCCCCAAATCTTTATTGCATGAAGTGAGATAGCCTAGCCTACACGCATGCAAGTGCCCAAGGTTCTTGGGGGAAGCAGCAAGGGTAAGTACCAGAGGCCATGGGTTCAGGGAGGCAGCCCTGAAAACTGAGGAACTGTGACAAATGTACTGAGAATCTAGGAGGTAGGTAGTGGCACTGGGAGAACCAATGGCCATAGTATTACCTGTTCTAGAAACAGGGAAGCAAGACATGGCAGGAAGTCCTGGGGCATCAGTTAGCCATGGTTCATGAGATGCAAACCCTAACAGCAGCACCTGGTGGGTGGCATGGCAAGAAGAGAATGAGCACACTATCCGACATGGACCTTTTCTCTACCTAAGAGCAGGAACCTTGTGGTGCTGCCAAAGCCTTCTGAAATCACAAGGCTGCTCATTCCCAGAATGGAAAAGAGAGACCAGGGACACAGGCCACCTGGTCCTGGGCCTGTCCAAAAGGATGATGGTAAGCTGTGCCATTACTGCCAGCTTACCATGAAAGCTGATCCCTGAGGGCCCCTTCCCCAAGCTGGGAACCTATGTTCCTTAACTTCCAAGTGATTTGGAGGATCATACTTTGAGTGGGATAGTGGGGTCCTGGGGAAAGGGAGGAAAAGAGGGATGGTCAGCAGCAGAAGAGAAGGAGCTTGAGGAGGCCTGAAGGTCCATTTTTGTGCACTCAGGCCATGCTGTTTTTCTGCCATAGCCTGACCCTGCCCTACAAAGACATGATCAAGGCCATGCTTTGGGAGTGCCTCAGGACACCTTGCATTTGGCTACGTGCCCTCAACTCAGAAGAGAAATAGATAAAATCATATTAGGATGACTAGGCACCAGCCTTGGTGGGTTAGTGGGGCTTTATCCTCCATTCCTTGGTACTGGCTCCAGGCATGTGGGTTTAAGTGCCTGCATTTTAGCTCATAATACCAATTGTTCTTACTGGCCCTTTTTCTGGTGGTAAACATGCAAGATTTGGACACACTGAATCAGAGAGTTACTATTTACACCTAAAACAGTTTGTGCCTCTAGCCCAAAGGGCAATCATATATACTAGGGGATTATTACATTCATGAGGAAATCAAAAACACAGAATAATGCTTGACACTCACCCATAGGGTGCAAGAAGCCTAGGCTCATGTGCTAGCCTAGAGGCCCACATCCACAGGTCTGCCATTCTTCTGGGGCTAAAGCTTGGACATAATGGGTCAGTGAGAAGGACTTGACTCATGATACTTGCCAAATCGAATTCATTCTATTTTACAGTTTTATTCTAAGGATTAAAAAGAGACACTTTTGGTCTGTAGAGATAGCTCAGTGGCACAAACTGGCTCGTGGATATAACCTGCCTGGCAAGTACAAGGTCCTGAGTTCAATTCCCGTACAAAAACAAAAACAAAAACATATTTTTCATTTTAGTCATCAACTTCCACCTGTGAAATTACAGAAAACTGCCGTGCAGCATTTCCTTCAAGGGGCAGAGTAGTTCACATTGGATCAGTTTCTGCAATGTCTCCCCCTTCCAGGTGGCCAGACCTAGAGTCTTTGGCCAGCTTTTCCCTCCCTCCACCAACAAATCCTGAGGGCCCATGCTGAGACAGGCATGAGCTGACTCAGGGGATGCAATGTGACCATGACAGGTAAGATTCTCCCTCCTCAGGTCAAAACTCCCATGCTGATCAGTAGTGGGATCACGCCTGTGAATAGCCACCGCACTCCAGCCTGGGCAATATAGTGAGACCCTGTCTCTAAAAAAAAAAAGATTCTCCCTCCCTCACTCTGCAAAAGTGATCAGAAAAGCTTCAAATCTGCATTTCCTGGGTTTCTCACATTTTTCTTCTCTAAAAACGTAGAACATAGCACTGATATGGGGAAAGCCAAATTCCGGGGTGCACTCTGATCTTGTAGTGTCTACTGAGCTTCATCCTCTACCCTGTTTTATTTTTCATTTTGAGACAAGGTCTTGCTAAGGAGCCAGATGCTAACTCAAATTTATGGTCCTCTTGCCTCAGCTTCCCTCCAGTGCTGGGATTATAGGTGTGTACACTTTAGAGTCTGATACTTTCCTTATTTTATTAAAGAAACTAAATATACTTATTAAGAGTAAATGGTTATACCTCTTTTTCTTGGCCAGATTTTTTTTATTGTTTATTTTTCTTAGCAAGATAATTATTAACATCCACAATAGTTTGTTGGAACACATAGCTCCAAATTTCAATCACATCTAACAGGGATTAGTTCATTCATAAAAAGGAAAAATGCAAATTCAAAAAACAATAGTGAAAAATATGTCTATTTTAAAAGGGTCTTTCGCTCTTCACTTAAAAATGTAACTCCTGAGGCTGGAAATTTAGCTCAGTGGCATAAGTGCCTGCCTAGCAAGCATGATTATGAGTTTGATCCCCAGTATAAAAAAAAAAAAGGTAACTCCTCCTTCAAATGGAGGTCAGGGACTCATCCACGGTTCTCACCTACTGGATAGCACACTCCACTTCAGACCCATCATCTGGGCTTTTGCACAGCAATGTATTCTGCCCAAAAACTTCCTCAGTTGGTCCAGATGCCAAGGCATCTCCACACTCATGTCATTTTGTCAGCAAGTCTGGACACACCCAGCTGAGTCCTCAGGAAATTGATGAGCTTGGTCTCTGTGAAGAATGCTGTCCCCAGAGAAACTCCCAAGCACAAGGCCCCCACAGCAATGTGTGCCAGTCTGGCAGGCCAGCCTTGCTCACAGCAGAGGAACACCTGGGGAGAGAAACCACTGTCACTGCTTGCCTCCTCAGTCTGTACCACCTCCCTCTGAAACAAGCCGGGAAGGTGGCTATCATTCCAGCTTTTAAGTCACATAAAAGGCCAACCGGGCACCTACTCTCTCCCCACTGGTAATATCCTCTGTGACACTTATCATAAGATGATGCTCTAGAGGCCTGGTGGGATAAAAGGCGGCAAAGACTTGTCCAGCTGGCTCAGACAGGGTGGGAAAGGGAAACCTAGCAGGAGGGACAGTGGAGAGACTGCAGAATCATGTGGTGTGCAGGCTGCAGAGTCTCACCTCTGAAATACCAGTGATCCCACCGGTGAGGGCAAATACTCCAAGGAGGACAGGCGACAGGCACAGGCCAGCCAGGGGTCTGTGGGGGCTGCCTTGACAGTAGCGGTGGATGAAGCAAAGGCTCTGCGTGATTCGAATGCCCATGTTAAAGCAATTGGCCCATATGAAGCCCACGCTGCCACACCAACGGGTCAGGAGATAGGACAACACCAGGAATGAAGACGACAGTGCCAGCATCATGAAATTGTACCTGGAGAAGAGACAAGCAAAGCAGGACAGTGGGTACCTTGTTCTAGGACAAGCTGCTACAAAAAAGTGGCCATGAACATCAACTCACAGAAAGAACCTGAGTACCCATAACATATAAGTCCAGATGAGTTCATATAATCCAGGTTTTCAAATACTGAATGCTAGATAGGTAACAAAGAAATGTCAGTGTCACCTTCCTTCATTCTTGAAGAGAAAATAAAATGAACTCAAGATATTTATGTTCTTCAAGGACAACAGTTGATTATTTAAGTGACACTTCATAGTCAAAACACACAAAAATCCTATCTAGCCTAAGTATCCAACAGGAAGCCCAAGACTGTGACCTGGTAACACTTATATATTGGATGCTAATGCTATAGGAGGTAGGGTGTGGTAAAGCTGGCTGGGGAAAAGTAAGTGGGACTTGTCAATTATGAGGTTCCAGGGTTGCACCAGACAGTTCCCAGCACTCTGTACGTAGAACTTCTTGCAGGTTCCTATGAGACGAGTCCTGCATATGAAGATAAAAATGTCACAGGGCGCCCACTATTGTGACTCCATGGCAGCCCATGCTGTCTTTCACACACAGGAGGTACTTTCACTCTTGCTCTTTTTGTCCTTTTTTCTTTTGTTTGGCCAAGTCTGCTCTGCAGAGGCAGTTTTTCCTTAGCCTTTTACCCCTCTCTTTTCAAATAAACTTTTGGTACCATCTTTGGCTTGTTTTGTCCAATTCTTTGTCCAAGGGAGGAAGAAACTTGAGTATGTTTAATTGGTGAGTCATTTCTTTTTTTTTTTTTTTTTTTTTTTTTTGTTAATTGGTACCAGGGATCAAACTCACGACTGCCTGTTTGCAAGGCAGGCGCTTATGTCACTGAGCTAAATCCCCAGTCCCTTAATTGGTGAATCATTTCTAAAGAAACTGGCAGACACCACTACTTCCGTGACAGGCCCTGTGAGGAACGCTGAGAACACACTAGTAAATGAGCACATGTGGCCCTTGTCATGTGAAGCTTGGATCTGTTTAACAGACAAGGAATCAACAGAGAGGGTGAGGAACTTGCCTAAGCAGTAAGCTGACACTCCAACCCAACTCCTGGTCTAAAACTAGTGTCTCGTACCACTTCCCTGGAGACATGTAGCATCCTGTAGTCCTGGACAATGGGCCTCACACAAAATGAGTAAGAGCGCCTCAATGAACTGTGAGCATGGAGCAAAGGCTGAATCCCCTCTATTCCAGACTCCCACACAATCTTTCTCCATGGTATAGATCTAGGGTGCCTTGTGTTCTGGAACTAAATGACTATGCTACTTGTCTCACTTCTGATTTCAAGGCAGCGTATCACTTAGTCACCTTCAGTTTTCTGAAAACAAAGGGACCCAGTAACAGCAAATATAAAATAACTGCCATAGTCCTCCAAGAGTATATGGCATAAAGGCTGGGGATTTAGCTCAGAGGCATAAGCACCTGCCTTGCAAGCAGGCGGTCGTGAGTTCGATCCCTGGTACCGATAAAAATGAAAAAGACAAAAAAAAAAAAAAAAAAAAAAAAAAAAAAAAAAACCCAGCTAAAAAGAGTATATGGCATAGACATAAGTCAAATTCTCCAGTGTGTGGTTTGGCCTAGCTCATAGCAAACACTCTATAAACACTGTTATTGAGGGAAGCAAACCTTTTAGACCACCAAAATATGTCCACTGGGTCAAGCCATCATGTAGGTTCTCCCCATGAAGAGTAGTAAGAAAGCTACTGAGACCTGTGACCCAGGAATGCCTGCTGTAGGTCTGTGGGCTGACAAAGCACAGGGTGCTATAGAAACATGCTTTATCAAAGTGCCTAAGATTGCTGCATCTCACACACACACGCATGTGTGTAGATAAAACTGTGTATCTGTAACCATATCATCACATGTAATATTATGGTAAACATAAATACTCTAACGGGGAAGGTGTGATTTTGAGAGGAATCTCTTTTCATGAAGAACAGAAGTACAAGAGCTTATACTTTCATAATGGAAGTTTTCTCACTAACTACTAATCAATAACAGGTTGGCCACTTCATAACAAGCCATGGAAGGTGGGAACCACCAAAGAACAATAGTTTGATCTATTTTTCAAAAGAGAAGCAGAGATATGTAATGTCACATTTTAATTATTCTATTTTTTACAATTGTTGTAAAATTGTTTTTGAGATAAGAGTCTTGCTATGTAGTTCAGGCTGGCCTTGAACTTACTGAGATCTTCCTGCCTCAGCTTCCTGATGGCTGGGATTAAAGGCATGCAAGACCAAACCCAGCAGTTTTCTGTCACTTTATTTATTTTTTATACTTTTATCATTTTTTGGGTAATTTGTCACTTTATAAGAAATTATCTCAAATTAAAACAAGAGAGTCCATCTCACCCAAGAAAGTATGACCATCATCAAGAAAGCAAGGGCCAGGGATATAGCTCAGTGGCACAGCACTGGTTTGGCAAGGTCCTGAGTTTGATTTCTGGTATCAAAAAAAAAAAAAAAAAGGAAATCAACCAATAACAAATGCTGCTGGGCCTGTGGGGGGAAAGGAACCTTTCTCAACTATTGGTGGGAGTGTAGACTGGTGCGACTACTATGGAAATCAGTGTGGAGGTTCCTCAAAAAATAGGTCTAGAGGTTCCATTTGATCCAGCCATTTGATTCCTGGGTATCTTTCCAAAAGAATGAAAAGCATCCAACCACAGTGATATATTCATACCTGTTTATAGCCACACAGTTTGTAATAGCTAAATCTTGGAAACAACCCAAATGCCCATCAACCGTGGAATGGATAAAAACAGTATCATTTGGGCTGGGCCTGGCAAACTATACTAATTCTTAAGAATTTAAGCCAAAGATTTTCTTTTATGATTTTTAAAATTAAATTTATTGGCAGATTTTAGGTATACATGATGATCACATTCATCATAGGGAATTCGTACTTGTATATGATATAACTTGATTCTTTTTTTCCCATTTTCTCCCCTCCCTTCAAACTCTTTCTCTTCCCCTCACTTTAAAAAAAGCCATAGATTTATAAACATGCAGTTATCTTCACCCAAATTCAAGTAAAATACCACCAATAAATGAAATTAGATGGGCATGGTGATGCAGTAATCCTAGCACTGAGGAGACTGAGGCAGGAGGATCACTGAGAGTTTAAAGCTAGCCTGGGCAACATAGTAAGTTTAAGACTAGCCTTGACTAGAGTGACATCTTGTCTCAAAAAGCAAAAATAGAGCTCGGGAGCTGCCTGTGCTCCGCCTTGTGAGATGAAAGTGCGCGTAGCAATTTCCACCCCATGGGAACCCTTGGCATGTTACTTGGAGACTAGCAGGGCTCCACCCAGCATCCCCTGTCACCGCAGAACCCACAGGAAGGTCCCTCTGGGCCCACTTGGGCCCCACCCAGTGACCCCGAGTGGCTGGGAGCCACCTGGTAAGGTCTGTCTAACAAGCTCCACTCAAGTGGGGAAACTCCCTGCAGTAGAGATAGATATTCTCAACCTAAGAAACAACAGAGACCTGGCCTTCAGCTTTCCTAAGGGAATATAGGAAATGATAAAACCAAAGAGCGAAATAAAATCTCTATCCTCCAGCCTATTCCAAGCAGGCCTAAGAGACACGGACACAGAAGAAACTTAAGCCATATAGCTGAAACTCTTGAAATGACAGCTACTGAAGTAAAGAAACAACTCTTGGAAGCTATGAAAGAAATCAGATCAGAAATAATCTCCCAGCTAAAAGCAGAAATGATAAATGCAATGAAAGAAATGTTGAACACATCTAAAGAAGACAGTTAAAAAATTAGAGGAACAATGCAAAAAGCAATATAAAAACCTTGGAAAGGAAACCTTGGATAAGCAATATAAAAAATGAACAGAATGCATGAAACAGATTCAAAGAGATATCCAGGAAATCAAAAATTCCATCAAAAGTTGGCAAAACTGCCTCAGTGAAAGTGAGGATAGACTTTCAGCCCTCAAAGACAAGATTGCAGCTCCTAAACAGGAAAGGAAAGACCTTTTAAAAATAATAAGGAATCAGGAAATAATGATTCAAACAGCTACAAGATGATGCAAAGAAAAAGAACATAAGATTGATAGGTATAAATGAAAAAGAAGGTGACAACACAAATGATATAAAGAGGCTATTTACAGAAGTAATAGCTGAAAATTTCCCAAATATGAGAATGGAAACTGAGATATAGACAAATAGCCATCACCAAAATAAAACTACATGCAGACATATAATAATCAACATCCCAGAAATCCAACATAAGAACAGGATATTAAAAACTGTTAGAGAGAAGAGACAAATCACCTATAAAGGAAACCCTATCAGAATCATAACAGACTTCTCAACACAAAGAATGAAGTTAAGAAGAGCATGGAGTGAAGTATTTCAGAACCTAAAGGAAAACTACTTCCAAACCAAATTGAAATACCCTGCAAAACTGCCCTTCAAAATTGATGGAGAAATAAGATACTTCCATGACAAAGAACAGCTAAAGAACTTCATGACCACAAAACCAACCCTGCAAAAAATACTGAAAGACATTCTAGATAGATACAGGAAAAAACCACTGAGCAAGACAAACAATAAAATAGAGGGGAAAGATAAAGAGTCAACAGCAGAAAGATAATATCAAAAATAAATCAGTATTATACCAGTTATAACCATTAATGTAAATGGCCTCAATTCACCCACTAAAAGAAACAGACTGGCAGAATAGATCAAGAAACAACATCCAACCATATGCTGTATACAAGAAACCCATCTAACCCAAAAGGAAACTCATAGACTGAAAGTCAAAGGATGAAAAACAATACTTCATGCAACAAGAATCCAAAAAACAGCAGGGGTAGCTATTCTGTTTGCAGACCATGTGAACTTCAAACCAAGAATGATCAAAAGAGATTTAGGGGCTGGGGATTTAGCTCAACGGCATAAGCGCCTTCCTTGCAAAGTGTGTGGTCGTGAGTTCGATCCCTGGTACCGATTAAAACGAAAAAAACAAAAACAAAAAAAGATTTTAAAAAATGTTATTATACACTAGTTAGGGGGAAACTTCAAGAGAAAGAGATAATAATCTTAAATATATATGCACCAAATTCAGGAGCACCCAACTATACAAAACAAATGTTAATAGAAATGAAAAATCAAATAAGCAATAACACAATTATAATGGGAGATCTTAACACCCCACTGACATAAAGAAACAGATCAACTAGACAGAAAATCAGCAAACAAATAACAGAACTGAAACACACCTGTGAACAAATGGACTTAATGGATGTGTAGAGTGTTCCACCCAAAAACATCAGAATGTACATTCTTCTCAGCAGCACATGGGATATTCTCTTAAAATAGACCATATATTAGCCCCTAAAACATGCTTAAATAAAAGCAGAACAATTGAAATTAAGCCATGCATATTATCTGACCATAGTGCCATGAAACTGGAAATTAATGATAAAAGAAATTGCAAAAACTCCACAAACACGTGGAAATTGAATAATACACTTGAGCAATCACAGAGGAAATTAAAGAAGAAATTAAGCAAGATCTGCAAGCAAATGAAAATATAAATACAACTTAATGGAACCTGTGGGATGCAATGATAGTTCCCAGAGGAAAATTTATTGCAGTGAATTCTCACATCAGGAAAACAGAACAAACATAAATAAATAACCTGATGCTACACCTCAAACATCTAGAAAAAGAAGAGCAAGTCAAGCCCATGGCCAAAAGAAGGGAGGAGATTATAAATATCAGAGCAGAAATCAATGCAATAAAGACTATGAAAACAATAAAAAGAATCAATGAATCAACGAGTTGGTTCTTTGAAAGAATAAATAAAATTGATAAGCCCCTAGCCATCCTTATTAAAAAAAAAGGAAAGAAAAAACTCAAATCATGCAAAGAATGAAAAGGGAAAAATTACCACAGACCCTGTGGAAATACAGAAGATCATCAATACCTGCTTCAAAAACCTGTACTCTCATAGGTTTGATAACAGAGAAGAAAGGATAGATTCCTAGAAACATATGAATTATAAAAGCTTGATCAAGAAGATGTAAAACTGCTGAACAACCCAATTTCAATTAATGAAATTGAAAATGTAATTAGAACCTTATGAACAAAGAAAAGCCCAGGTCCTGATGGATTCACTGTGGAATTCTACAAGGAATTCAAAGAAGGGGGCTGGGGATTTAGCTCAGTGGCATAAGTGCCTACCTTGCAAGCAGGCAGTCGTGAGTTTGACCCCTGGTACCGATAAAAAGGAAAAAGACAAAAAAAGAAATTCAAAGAAGACTTAAGGCCTACACTCCTTAAACTCTTCAATGAAATTGAAGGTGAAACAATTCTCCCTAACTCATTCCTGGAAGCAAGTATTACTCTAATAACAAAACCAGAGAAAGACCCAACTGAAAAAGAGAACTCCAGGCCAGTCTCCCTAATGAACATAGATGCAAAAATCCTCAATAAAATAATGGCAAACAGGATGCAGCAAATTATCAAGAAGTAGTGAAATTATTATTTGCAGATGACATGATACTCTACATAGAAGACCCCCAAAACTCCACTGAAAGACTCCTAGGTATAATAACAAAATTCAGTAATGTAGCTGGATACAAAGTTAACACTCAAAAATCAATAACATTCCTATACACCAACAACAAACTCACTAAGAGGGAAATAATAGAAGCCACACCCTTCACAAGAGCATCCAAAAATAAAATACTTAGGAATCAATCTAACAAAAGAAGTAAAAGATCTATTCAGGGAAAATATAATACCCTGAAAAAAGAAATTAAAGAGGATCTCAGAAAATGGAAAGATATTCCTTGTTCATGGGTAGGAAGAACAAAGCCATTCTCCCAAAACTGTTATACAGATTTAATGCAATTCCAATCAAAACACCACTAGCATACCTCATAGATCTAGAGAAATCATTCCTAAAATTCACCTGGAATCAGAAAAGATTTAGAATAAAAAAGGCAATTCTGGGCAAAAAAGGCAAGGCAGGAGGCACCACAATCCCTGACTTAAGTTATACTACAAAGCTACTGTAATAAATCAGCATGGTACTAGAATAAAAACAGACCTGAAGATCAATGGAATAAATTAGAAGATACAACTACAATTACAAACACTCAGCCACCTAATCCTTCATAAAGGGGCCAAACACGTTCACTGGAAGAAAAACAGTCTCTTGGGGCTGGGGATTTAGCTCAGCGGCATAAGCTCCTGCCTTGTAAGCAGGCAAGTTGTGAGTTTGATCCCTGGTACCGATAAAAAGGAAAAAGACAAAAACAAAAAAGAAAAGTAGTCTCTTTAATAAGTGGTGCTGGAAAAATTGGCTCTCCATATGCCAAAAACTAAAACTAGACCCACCATGTACTAAACTAAAGTCAAAATGGATCAAAGGTCTAAATATTAAAACAGAAGCACTAAATCTGCTGGAAGGCAAAGTAGGTAGCAATCTTGAAGACACAGGGGTAGGCAGAGAACTCATGAACAAAAATCAAACTGCACAGGAAATACTTCCCAGAATCAATAACTGAGATCACATCTTATTAAAAAGCTTTTGCAAAAAAACAAAAACAAAACAAAATCCTCTTTAAAATAAAAAGAAAAGGTTTTGCATGTCAAAAGAAATTTCCAACACAGGTGAAAAGAAAATCCAACATGGAAAAAATCTTAGTCAACTGTCATTTAGACAAAGAACTTCTATCTAGAACATATAAAGAATTAAAAAAAATCAGACCCTCGAAATTCAAAGACCCAACCCAAAAATGGGCATCTGAGATGAATACACCTTTCTCAGCTAAAGAAATACAAATGGCAAATAAATATATGAGAAAATGTTCAACATCATTGATCATCAGAGAAATGCAAATTAAAACAACATTGAGATTCTATCTCACTCCAGAAAGAATGGCCAGGATCAGAAAACTACCAACAAGAAATGCTGGAGAGGCTATGGGGAAAAAGGAACTCTTCTGTACTGTTGGTGGGAGTGTGGACTGATGCAGCCACTGTGGGAATCAGTCTGGAGGTTCCTCAAAAAGCTGGGAGTGGAGGTCCCATTCGATCTAGCTATTTCTCTTCTGGGCATCTTCCCAGAAGACCTGAAAACATCATACCACAATGACAAATATGTACCCATGTTTATAGCAGCACAATTTATAATAGCCAGATCTTGGAAACAACCCAAATGCCCATCAACTGAGGAATGGATAAAAAAAGATGTAGTATTTTTATACAATGGAGTACTACTCAGCTATAAAGAAGGATCACATTGAGGCCTTTATAGGTAAATGGATGCAATTTGAGAACATACTCGTAAGTGAAATAAATCAAACTCACGTGTCAATACTGCATTGCCTTCCTAGTGTAAGAAACTGAAAGAGTAAATAAGATAAGAAATCTTCAATAAATATTGCAAATGGGTAAGAAACTCCTCAAAGGGGAAAAATTAAGTCAGATAGAGAAAGGAGAAAAGAAAGAAAGGAAAGGAAAAAAGATATAAGTTGGTATACATAAGGTAAGATAACTAAGATGATTGTACTACTAATTCTGTTAGTTCTTGAGACAAAACAGTTAACATTCATAGGATAAGATCAATTTTATAGGGCTGGAGATTTAGCTCAGCGGCATAAGCACCTGCCTTGCAAGCAGGCGGTAGTGAGTTCTATCCCTGGTACCGATAAAAATGAAAAAGACAAAAAAAAAAAAAAAAAGATCAATTTTACATGTTTATATCTGGTAACTGGAGTAACTCTTTTGAAGAAAACTATGCAAACTAATAACCTTAGTTATGTATGTTTCTACCACCTTGTTTTGAAAGCCTATATTGTTATGTTTGGGGCTTTTTGTTATTATTATTTATTTTGTCCCTTTTGCTTCTTGTTTCTATGTTCTGTTTTGTTTTTCTATTACAGAAAAGACAGATGTACATGTACAGGTTTATACATGCCTAGAACTTTTAAAGAATTTACAAGAATTGATTTTATTTATTTTAAAAATTTATTTATTTATTTACTGGTACCAGGGATCGAACTTATGACTGCAGGCTTGCAAGGCAGGCATTTATGCCACTGACCTAAATCCCCAGCCCTATTTTTTTTTTTAAGAATTGATTTTATTACATGTGATGGTATGAACAGCCACTTTGTTTTTTTTTTTAAATTTTTTTTGTCTTTTTCCTTTTTATCGGTACCAGGGATCGAACTCACGACTGCCTACTTACAAGGCAAGTGCTTATGCCGCTGAGCTAAATCCCCAGCCCCTGAACAGCCACTTTGAAGAAAATGACATTATTGTAGCCATTGCTGATTTTCTATCATCTTGTTTTGAAGTCCAATAATCTTTTATTCTTTGATTGGTTTTAGTCTTTTTATATTCATTGATTTCAGTATTTGTGAAGGTATGGACAGCTATTTTGAAGAGAACAAAAGACATTATGGTAGCCACTATTGATTTTCCTGTTGTCTGATTTTTTTTTTTTTTTTTTTTTTTTTGTCTTTTTTGAGACGGGATCTTGCTATGCAGTTCACTTTGTAGCCCAGGTTGGTCTTGAACTCAAAATGATCCTCCCACCTCAGCCTCCCAAGTGCTGGGATTACAGACATGGGTCACTACGCACAGCTCGTTGTCTGGTTTTGAACTTTCATTCTTTTGTTTTGATCGGTTTTATACTGTTTTGTTTGAATTCATTGTGTGTGAAGATATGTACAACTATTTCGAAAAAAACAAGAGACATTATGCTATCTACTGTTGATTTCCTGTTGTCTTTTTTTTTTTTTTTTTTTTTTGTCTTTTTCCTTTTTATCGGTACTGGGGATCGAACTCACGACTGCCTGCTTGCAAGGCAGGTACTTGGGCCGCTGAGCTAAATCCTCAGCCCCGATTTCCTGTTGTCTTATTTTGAATTCCTGTGTTGCTTGCATTGTTTTGTTCTGATCTGCTTTGTTCTGTTTTATTCTTCTTAAAATAAAAAATATAAAATATCACTTTATAAATCAAAGCAAAATTATTCATCAGTCAATGACTATTCTACAAAGTTTGGCTAACATAACCAGTAAATTAAGCCAGAGATGGTGGCACAGCTATTTAGGAAGCTAAGTCAGAAGGATCACAAATTCAAGGCCAGTCTGAGCAACTTAGTGAGCTCTGTCTCACAATAAATAAAAAGGGGCTGAAAATGTAGCTTAGTGGTAGAGAACTTGTCTAGCATCCATGAATCCTGGATTCTATTGCAAAAAACAAATAAAAAAGGTAAAATTATTTACAATTATTTATTTCTTCATAGTTCGCAAAAGAAACTGATTTAAAATTAGGCTTGCCAAAAGACAGGAGGTCAAGGGTGTCAACTTCAGTGCCAACCCAAGCATTCCCCAGTAAGTACTAGCTGAATACATCAAAATACAACCACATAAAACAGCCTCTGCAGCCATGAAAAGGGTGGCACTGGCCTAATGTGCTAACATGAGAAGATCAATCATCCTTCAACACTCAAAGTCCAACAAACTTGACAAAGAAGCTATCAATCTTGGGCAACTAGGCATCCAGGCCTCAGTTTAAACACTATTGGGTAAGAAAGTCCCACCTAGCTTACCCAATCTAAAGGACCCAATCACTCACTATGCAATCCTGTTTTACATCTCGGCATAGTACACCCTCCTTTCTTCTATTTTTCCTCTTCCTTCCCTTCCCCTGCTCCTTTCCTCCATTCCCCTTCCTTCCTATCCTTTGAAATACTGGGGGATTTAATTACTGAGCTACCTCCCTAGACTATTTTGAGACAAAGTCTCACTAAGTTTCTGGCCTTAAAATTGTGCCCCTCTACCTCAGCTCCCAAGCAGCTGCAATTACAGCCACGTGTCACCATGTCTGGGTATGTACTTTCTCCTTTACTCGTTTGCTATCTGCCTCCCAGCTCATTAGCTCCAGAGAACAGAGATCTCATTCTTATTCTCAGCTACATTCCTAAAACTTAAAACAATGCTTGATGGAGAATAAGTACTCAAAATGATTTGTCAAATTAAACAAGACATGTTTAACAAAAAAGAAGACATTTCTTCTGCAACAGTGAAAAGTCCATCAATCAGATGTGTTAGCATTTCATAACTAATCAAATACTGTTTTTATTAGGAAAAACAATTGTTAACCTGAAGTTGGTTGAGGAAAATCCCATTTTTGCATCAATGTATTTTATCAATTCAGAATCTGAAATGTTCAATGTGAACATTACAATTTATGTAAAAATTAATAAACTACCCAGCGCTAGTACTAAAACCTTCATGGCTTTGTTTAAATTCACAGGGATGAAGGAAATATGAGGGTCTGTGATGACCAAAGTGTTCAGACCAGGGCAGGATGCTAGGGACAGGGCCAGACAGAATGGGGCAGCTGTGCTTTGTATGTCTGAAGTTACACACTTCAAGCCATGTTTAGTCTTAGGAAAGGAGTTACCTCATATGAGAATTACATTAGATGGTGCTCCGGTCCTTGCTTTTTCTGTTTCCTAATGCCATGAAAACAGCTGTCTATATACTATCAAAATTCCAACACAACAAACCTAAGAGTTGTTTCTTTTGGTTCAATGCAATATAAACCGACAGAAATCCATTTATGCCCATATTCCCTCATGATTTGGTTGCAGATTTTTTTTTAATATTGTAAATGGATTTAGTGTTGATACACTCTCTCCACAGTAAGGCTACTATAATAAAATTTCCTTCAAAGTGGTAGATTCCGAGTCTGGGATTTTTCCATGATGCCACAGAGATGCCACTTAGCATGTTTTAAATTATACTTTAAAATTATTCAGTGTGCTGGGCATGGTGGCATAGCTTTATAATCCCAGCATCTGGGAGGCTGAGGTAGGACAACTGCTATGAGTCTGTGGCGGCATGAACTACACAGTAAGTCCAAGAGGCCAGCCTGAACTACATCACAAGACCCTGTCTCAAAAACAAACAAACAAAAACTATTCACTGTGATGGGAGGCTGAGATAGGCAGTTTTGGAGTTTGAAGACAGCCTGGGCAATTTAGCAAGACCTTGTCACAAAATAAAATTTTATAAAAGGGCTAGGAATGTAGATAGTAGAATAGTTCTTGCTTAGCATACATGAGGCCCTGGATTCAATCCACAGAACCACAGGGAAAAAATAAATAAATCAATGTGAGAAGTAACTTTGAAATAAAAACATATTATTTTCAATGTTAAACTTTTTCATCTATAAGGAGAGAAGTAGATTTAAAGCAACTCTGTAGCTATAGGTCTAACTATTAAAAAAGCCTATCCATTTACTTATTGATTGGGCTAAGTAAGGAGATGGAGAAATGGAAATCTAGATTATTGTATGCTTGACTCACATACGTGGACATACATGACTCTTCAGTGAGGCTATTTCTCCCTTCACAAGGGAAGCAGACAGAACTTGTTGCCTCCTAGCTCTGCCATGGAGGCACTAAATGAATCATGCCAGTGCAATGTAGATTTCAGAGAAGGATCATGCTACAGGGGCTCGTGTTGCTTTGAGAGTCATATCGGTAAATTTGTTTTCAGAAGGAAAAGAAAAAGGATTGGCAGGTAGTTCATTTTGGCCAAAGAACAAGATGAGACATATACCTTTCAGGTTACCCACCTGTCAACCTCCTCTTTACTCATGGCAGCAAACGTGAAACACTCGGTTACTCCGTTGATGGCAAGCAGGAGGACATAGAGACAGTAGGAACGCAGCAAAACAGGACCTACAAGGAAACAATCCACCAAGGCTCCAGAGGCCGAACAAGAGGCCCCTACGAATTCTCAGCTGGCTGAGGCTCAGAAAACACCAGAACCAGGTCATAGGACCTGCTGGTATCAATAAGCAGACTATGTGCCCACTAGAGGACTCAGGTTCCACAGCACTGACTAAAATAATCTGCTAAAACCAGAAGGACAGCTACGAATAAATGTTCAGATCTCTTGCTGACCAACTAAAAGCTTATCTGGGCAGCAAAATCTCTGCTCACTTAAACCTGCATGATGAGGCCTACTAATCAGAGCACTTGAAGACACTAGCAGCTCTGCATATTTAGGGAATCTCAGCTGAGCAAGTCTTGAAGAAAAGGCCCTCAGAAAAACCAGAGTCCAGTACCTGCAGTAAACTACTGAGATGAAACAGTCACAATCTGCAGTTAGAGCCAGAGCCAAAAATGGTACTTTTTCTAAAACAATTACATAGATAACTAATAAGCTTCAGAAAGGTCTGCTGACCAGAGAGCCAACTGTCCTGAAGTGGCAGGCCTGTGGTGGGATGTCAGGCCTTTTTGTGATGTGCAGAAAAGAATGGGCATCAACATAGATAGAACACAACATGACAATTCAAAGTGCTAAATAACATTACAAAACTCCTATCAGGGAATTGAGAAATGTCACGTACATGTGTTATGACTTATATCTAGCTGTTCCCTCAAAACCTCATTTGTTCATAGCTGGGGCTTTTCAGAAGTGGCTGAACTACAGTGCATGAACTTCGATTATGAGTGTGTGATAAGTGGATTAATCCATCGAATGGTTTAGCACAGTTCTGGGTGTGAATAATGAGAAAGCTCTCCTGGGCTATCCATCTAATAAGCTTGTAACCTGGGTGGAAAAAAAAGGGAAGGCAGAAGGATGCTGCATTCTGCCTGCCCTGCTACAGACTGTTTCTCTTTTTCTATGCCCCTCTACCATGCCATCCTACCTTGGAGCCAGCCAACTATGGGCTAAAATCTCTACACACTGTGAGCTAAAATCTTTCCTCCTTCAACTTGTGCAGGTTGGGTATTTTGTCTCAGCAATGTAAAAGTAAGTAAGAAAGATTGTGCAATGAGAAAAATCACTAAGACTGCACATATCAATTCCTCACAATGAATGTAATCATTATACACCACAAACATACCAATTTAAAAAAGACTTTCTCAACCCATAGTTTTAAAAGAATGAATAGGATGTGCACATAGAATAGGTAGCATTGGGGGACAGAAATAGTACAAAACAGAATTTCAAACAATAAAATGCATGACTGCTATCAAGAAGTAGCATAAGGGGCCAGGCGTGGTGGCATATGCTAGTGCTCAGGATTGTAGCAGGATTGCTGCAAGTTCGTGGCTAGCCTCTGTTACAAAGAGAGTTTAAGGTCAGCCTGAACTGCATAGGGAAACCCTGTCTCAAAAAGACCAAAACAAATAAATAAATGCAGCAGCATGACAACACAGGAGGACTGCAGCTCAGATTACACTGAAAACATAGCAAGACCTGGACTCTGAATAAAAAATTAAAAAGAGCTGGGGACGTAGCTCAGTGAAAAGGGTCTGGGTTCAATCTCTACTACTATATATATATATATATATATATATATATATATATATTTTTTTTTTTTTTTAAAGTAGCGGCGGGGGCTGGAGATTTAGCTCAGGAGCACAAGCATCCGCCTGGCAAACATGAGGTTGTGAGTTCAATCCCTGGTACCAAAAAAACCCACAAAAAAGCAGCAGGGAGATAAGCTAACAAGGGAAGGGAAGTATACTCTTCTGTCTTACCACGTGGGCACAGGAGAACCTAGGCCTTGAGCAGAACAAGTGCTGATACCTGGAGGCTGATTTTTATGCTGTTTTCCACTGCAAAAATTATTCACCAAAACCTCTTTGTCAAAAGTATATAAAAGTAAAGGGAGCCAGGTATAGTGGCACAAGCCTGTAATCCCACCACTCAGGAGGCTGAGGCAGAAGGATTGCCATGAGTTTGAAGCCAGCCTGGGCTATCTAAGTAAGTTCAAGGCCAGAGTGCACTACATAGTGACACTCTGTCTTAAAAAAAAAAAAAAAAAAAGAGGATTGCTCCATTCTATTTTTTGTTTTTAACCCACAGACCAGAAAACAGGAACTTTGCCAATGGAATAGATCTATCTCCTTCCTTTAAGAGGACTGTTACCAAGAGATGGACAAGTAATTTCTAATAAAATATATATTCAACCTACTACCCAAAAGTTCCACCCAACAGAGATGACTATAAATCTTCAAAAAAAAAAAAAAAAAAAAACACTTGAGAAAAACATTTGTGCCAGGCATAGTGGCTCATGCCCATAATCTCAGCACTCCAAAAGCTGAGGCAAAAGGATCACTGCAAGTTTGAGGCCAGCCTGGACTACATCATGAGACCCTGTCTCAAATAAAACGAAACGAAACAAAACACGATTTATAGTGATTTTAGGCATCATAGCCAAATTTGCCAATAAGAAAAGGATAAACTAAGAAGAAATATTTCTCAGTAAGAAAAGAGAAAAACTACTGATCAATATATGAATATCAGAAATTTTATACTGAAGGAAAGAATCCCAATACAAAAGCATATATATGATTTCATTTATCTGAAATTCTTTTTTAAAAAAGTAATACTAGCACTAAGGAGGTAGTTAAGTATAGAGAGCTTGTACTCAGTCACGTGTTTGATTCCTAGCACAAAATAAAAATAAAGACAGAAAGAAAAGGGAAAAGGAAGGAAGGGAAGAAGGGAAAGAAAGGAGGGCCAGCTCAGGCCCTGTCTAGCAGACAGATAGCCAGACTAACCTAATACAGAAATTAAAACCATGATTGCGTGTGAGATAGAGGGGGCAGTGGACTGAAAGGGTCCTGAAGAACTATCTAGGGTAATGGAAATATTTTTATAACCGCTTCTGGATGTTGGCTACATAGATATATGTAATTGTCAAAACTTAACAAACTGTACTCTCAGAAAGTAACGTTTTACTTTAGGTAAATTATACTCAATAAAGAAAAAAAAACACAAAAAGAAAACGAGGGGAGATGCAAGTTCTGAAGTCTCAGAATCTGGGACACAATCAGGGTTTATGAAAGCTGTTTAATATGAAAGATCCCTATACTGTAGAAACTCTATTATATAGACCACAACATTACAAAAGAAACATTAACAGGTGAGCACTGATGCCCAGCAAAAAGCTATTTTCCATGGCCCTTGCTCCATCTTGTATGTTATCATATCGTGTTGCATTTCATCCCTGGAGCCTCTGAGGAAGGCAGATTACAGGTCCAGTTTCAGGAGTGATTACAGGGGAGGAAGCAGGGAGCAGGCAGTCCCGCTTCTCTCTGTCCTCTCTCTGGCAGAAGAGAGGAATTGGGTCCATCTCACCTGGTAACAGAATGCTCACAGTCTGTGGGCGCCCATCAGGGTGGACAGTGTGCTGCTCAGAGTCATAGAAAACACAAACCTGACATGAAACAGTAACTCAAGTAAAAAGACTTGGAGCCAATTTGGGGAATTCAAAGATGGAATCACAAACTGTGGGTTGAATCGAGAATGTTTTGGGTTGAATTGTTTCCGATCAAAAAAGATGTGTGCAATTCTAACCCTCAGTACTTCAGAATATGATCTTATTTGGGAAACAAGTTCTCTATGTGGTATTCTAGTAAAATGAGATCATTAGGATAAATACTGGCCCAATAACTTGTGTCTCTATAAAGAGAGGAAATATGACAGACAGAAATGCACCAAAGGAAGACAAAGTGAAAACACCCATGGAAAATATGGTCATGTGACTAGAGTGACACAAGTATAAGCTGAGGAATGCCAAACACCGCTGGCAAACACCACAGCCAGAGGGGCCAAGGAAAGCACCTTCCCTAGAAGCATCAGAGAACTTGTAGCTCTGCTGACACGGGGATTTGGAATTTTTAGCCTCCAGAACTGGGAGACGATACATTCCTATTATTTAAAGCTACTCAGGAGTGGCTGGAATGACTGAGTACAGCACTTGCTTTGCAAGCATGAGGCCTAGGTTCATCTCCAGCCCCTCCTAGAAAAACAAAAAGTCACTCAGCCTATGGTACTTTGCTATGGCAGCCTTAGGGTAGGAAAGTAATGTAAAGGAATGGTGAAGAAAAATGGTTTGTAAAAGGAAAGGAGCAAGAGATAAGTACCTAAAAGATAAATCTTGGAAGTTCAGTGAATTTTTTATTAAATTTTTTTAAATTTTTAAATATTTTTAAATTTTGTTTTGGGGGGTTTTTCTGTTTTTTACACAGGGTCTTGCTATGTAGCTCAGGTGGCCTTGAACTCACTATGTAGTCCAGGCCAGCCTTGAATCTTCCTGCCTCAGCCTTCTAAGTGCTGGAACTACAAGCATGAATCACCATGTCTGGCCTATTTGTTTCTCTTAAGAATGAAAAAGTTGAGATGGGCATAGTGGTGTATGCCTGTATACCCAGCACTTGGCAGGCTGAGGCAAGAGGACTGTCATGAGTTTGAGGCCAGACTGGGGTACACAGGAAGTTTGAGGCCAGCCTGAACTATCTAGTGAGACAGTGTCTCAAAACTCCCCCTAAAGCAAACAAAAAAAAAACAAAATACACAAAGAATAGAAGAGTTAAATATAAGAAAGGTTTCTCAAAAAAGCCTCCAGAGTACTTACAAAGTCTCTAATTACATGCTGTGTGAACCCCAAATAATGTAGGACAAAACCACACCCCTACACAAAGTTCTGTCTAACATTTTTTAGACAGATCCAACATTTGGAGATGACCAGTGTTGGTCACAGGTAAGCCTACTTCAAAGGTGAAAACTAAGACAAATGTGTAACTTAGGGTCATTGGGGACAATGGTGCAAACTGCACTTTCAAAACCGAAGTGATGGGGCTGGAGCTTGGTGTACAGCTCAGTGGTAGTGTCTGCTTAGCATCTGTGAGGCCCTGGGGTTCAACCCCCAGTACTTACATGAGTAAGTCAATAAATAAAGTGATGGGGTTGAGCATGAACAGTTGTTATTTTTTTTGTTTGTTTAATCCAGGAACAACATCTGAATAATGTCTAGTTTTGTGAATTATTTACATGATCCAAAAAGATCACTGGTTTGGGTTAGAGACAGCAGTAGTGTTACTGTTTTCTGACAGAAAGTCATTTGAGTGCACAGCACTAATCTGATAAGACAGGAATGAGCAAGGAGAGGCAGGCTGGTGTGGAGAGGGAGAGCCAGCAGGCACCCTGTGGCGAGGCAATGACCCTACTAAAAGCCACATGGGTTTTAGGCAGAGTAGAAGTCCGGTCAAAGTGAGAGGAAATGACACCTTGGATTCAAATGCTAGAAGATACTGTTGCAGTGGCACTGCGGGACCCTAGGCCAGACAAGAGGACAATGGTTCTGAACAGCCACACTAAACCACATGGTTTTGGTTTTTGTTGTCTTAGACAAGTCTTGCTGTACAGCCCAGGGCGGCCTCAAACTTGCAGTGATTTTACCATCTCAGCCTCTCAGGCTCTAGGATTATAAGATATATACTGCCATGCCCAGTTCACACGTGCTTTTAAGAGAATGAGAAACCAAAATCATTCTCAAGGCTCTGCTTTCTCTGAAAAAGAGATTTGGAGAGCTCCTTTTTGAATCTAAAATTATTAATGACTTAGAACACATTATCTCAGAATTTAACCAACTCTGCCTTTTCAGTTGATAAACCTATTATCAATGTTCAGAAGTACGCCAGCACCTCACTTAAATAAAAGGACAACAGATGAAAGCAGTTTATATTTCCTCTGTGATTACCATGAGTACATGATGGGACATCCCTTCTTGGCAATACCCTATGACTATGTCATAGTAAAGGTTGTTGCCTGGTAACTGCTTTCTAAAGGGGCAGAGCTGCTATGAAACTTCTGAGTCCCCAGTCTCTGTACATAAATTTACTAATGGCTTCCTAATGAGGCTTCTCTGCAGTGGCCTGATAGGGATGTACTTCTCAAAGCACGGCCCCAGGGAGCTGCAAACCACTTCACTGGCTTCAACAGCAGGTTTCTCCAAAGTTAATAACCTTTGCTATGGAGTAGAAATTTGGCTTTTTTTTTTTTTTTTTTTTTTGGTGCCGGGGGTTGAACTCATGACCTTGCACTTGCCAGGCAGGCAAGCTTGTACTGCTGAGCTAAACCCTAGTTCTTTTTTCTTTTTCCTTTTATTTTCTTTTTCTTCCTTTCTTTCTTTTTTTTTTTTTTTTGCCTAACACTGAAGTTTGAGCTCATTATAGTGACAATTAAAACAGGCCAGTGAACTTGTAAAACGGTATTGGACAAAGCCCTTTATTTTGAGAGGGAAGGGAGAAAGACTCTTCCAGGTGTTTGTCTAGTGATTTGAGGAATAAAAAACATCTTAGCTAAATCCAAGATGAAACATTGCAAATGGACTGCTAGCCTACAGCCCAGTACATTTTGAAAATGGTGAAGTCCTCAAAGATGAGCAAGAGATTCTTGGTGGCCTGGGCACCATGTATTTCAATGTTGGACACATTCAACATTTTTCTTCTTCAAAACCCAAAAGTCAGTGGATTAAATATACCATTTTATTTGCAAAAATCAATTTTATTCTCTGCAAATGGTTCTGGGTTATCCTTCAGAGGTTTTTATGCACCAGGCCATGAGATTTATATGGCATGTACTATCTTCAGATGTGTTTAGTACCAAGCAGGAGCTCATTAGAGCCTGCTCTCTGCCTCCTTCCCTTGTCCAGAGGAAGCATGAGCAAGTGCTTGGCAAAACACACTTGAAGTCTGAGAGGAAAGCAGGGAAGATTCATGACAGCTACTCTAGTTGAGGCTGAACAACTGACTGTCCTAGTGCAAGGCCCTGACTATACCCTCAGTGCGCATCTGACACTGAGTGACAGAACAGAACCACAAATCCAGCTATCCAAGAATTCTCACTGCATGGACTCATATGTCAATGGTATGTGCACGAGTTCTTGGATTCTATGAGACTCTATTTCTGCTCATAAATTAGAACAAATCTGACAAAATTCAAGTGCGTACCTGATCCTGAGCTAAGCATGGCCCCTCCATAAATATCTAGAGCCAGTTGAGAATAGGCAAAGCCAAAAACAGTGATGGTCAGGCCAGTCAGCAGGGCCAGCTTGAGCAGAGACTCCAAAACTGCAGCGGCAACAGCAATGTCCTCCTGGGCCAGGAAAAAGAAAAGGGAGTTGAGTCATGAGCTAAAGAACTTTCTCTCTCACGACTGCCTTCTCCCTGCACTGTTTCACAGCTCACCCAGCTGAGTGGGGGCCTGTTTTTCTTCAGTCCATCTTTGTTTTTATGACAATTAACAAATGAAAGAAAAAAGGTAATTGTGTCTTCTTAGGTGAGAAGGGGGGAGTTTAGTTTCCAACTCATTTAAGATGAATTATTCCAATTTTTGCTTTGATATTTATTTATGTCTTTTGAGGTAGGATTTCACTGTGCAGTTCAGGCTGGCCTTGAGCTCACTTGGTAGCCCATGTGAGCCTTGAACTCACAGTAATCCTTCTGCCTCAGCTTTTGCTTCTCCCTCACAGTAATCCCAAGTGCTAGGATTACAGGTGTGCAACACCATGCCTGGCCTTGGTATGTATTCATAATAAATAGCAAGTTTTTGTCTAGGCTAGCCAGATCTGTGCTTTAAAATGACAAATATCTCAAAATTCTGATGTCACTCATTGTATGGCAATATTCCTAAATCAGACTGGGAAACAGATTAGCTCATTTTGAAATACTATTCGTTAATTATATTTGCAAAATATTTTCTAATACATGTAAGAAACAGACATAAGTTGCTTTGAATTCTGAAGTATTAGACATTTTTGTTTTGGAAAAAGTAAAGAAGCTTCTATACGTAAATACTTGTGGGGTAAAATCACTTCTACAGTGACTAAGCAGAGATTCTCAGGGTCGGAATGTGTCACTGAGCATGGCACAATCTGCAAAAACCTTCAACAACTGATGGGGTAAGTTCAGCGACCATGTTCTTTCTTCTCCACAGCCTAAACTGGCATCATTTGGTTGAGAATCTGAGGATGGGAGAGGCTGCTTTATTCTTACACCTATGACATGGTCATAAGAGGGTGTCTGTGCTGCTAGAGGGTTTGGAGAGGACTGAAACAAGAGTAAGGTTAGGGGCTGGGGGTTTAGCTCAGCGGTGTAAGCACCTGCCTTGCAAGCAGGCAGTCGTGAGTTCGATCCCCGGTACCGATAAAAAGGAAGACCAAAAAAAAAAAAAAAAAGAGTAAGGTCACAAACAGAACAAAGGTGTGAGACAAAAGGGACAGCCAGGGGAGAGACCAAAGGTTACGAAAGAGAGATGAGCTCTGGGTCTGGCCATTAGTCAGAGTGTGATAGAAGAATGAAATCTAAAAGAAAAATTCAAATCAAACGGAAGGGAAACAAATTTCCTCATTTCTGTTTGTTGTGCAACCAGATGAAGATTCGTTTTAGAAAAGATGACATGAGAATCAAGACTACCTGCTTCTGAAGTGTGGCATCCTTTTTCCTCTCCAGCACTTTAGCAAAGAATAAATAAAAACTCTCCTCTATTGGCTGGAAAATTAACCTGGCCACAAGGGAACCAAGATTATTGACTACATCATATATACCTACAAAACAAAAAGGAAAACATAACAACTATATTAGTTTTTCTACTTTAATTTTCACTGTACTATTAACATTTTTCTAATTTAATAGGTTTATTAAACTTTTTAAAAAATCTTGAGATTTATGCACAACTGAAGAAATAATAGAGATTTCATGTACCTTTTACCCAGCTTTCTCAAATGACAACATCATGCAAAAACTATAGTATGGCCAGATGTGGTGGCGCACGCCTGTAATCCTGGCAGTTGGGAAGCTGAGGCAGGAGGATCACTATGAGTCAAGGCCAGCCTGGGTTACAAAGTGAGTTCAAGGTCAGCCAGAACTGCACAGTGAAATCCTGTCTTAAAAAGACCCAAATAATCCCCCCCCCCGAAGACAAAAAACAAAAACAAACACTATAATACAACCACAACCTGACACTGATATAGTCAAGGTACAAGATGCCTGTATTACTAGTACTTTTAAAAATAAAGGTCATTAAAGCAAAGTTGATTTTTTTCTACTTTTATATCCATTATTTTGAGATTATATTAAAAAGTAGAAACAAAAAATCAAGAGAGATTTTTGTAACTATGCCGGTAAGATACAGTTTATTCTCTCTTAGCATCCCTTTAATCCTAAAAATGACCTCTGCAGGAAGCAGGGGAAAGGCAGAGTTTCCAACAAAAACACTGTCACTCAAGTCACTTGAGAGGGCACAGTTTATTTGCTGTATATATTTACAAAGTCCCACACTTTACAATCTTTGGCACTCATTTTTGCACAATCTGTGTTTTGTTTAATTTTCAGATTCATTTTTTCATTAAATGTATCAAACTACAGAGGAAAATATTAAGAAAAATTTATTAATAGTATTCACCTTAATTAAGATACTACAAAATTTTATCTTACCCTGGTCACCAAAATTTAGTATGTTAAAAAATGTCATCACATATCGCTCGCCTATAATAAATAGAAAAGCAAATAATTAGCTTTTAAATGCAGACTAATTTCTTGTTTCATTTTCTCTTACCATGTATCAACTTTTTCTGTTGATGAATACTCTCAAAGAAGAAAAATCAAATGAAGACACATTACTTGCCCTAATGCTGATTTCAAATAGTATAATAATAATTTGGAAAGTGTTGAGGGCTTTATTGATGGCAAATCTCTAAGCCACTTAAATTAAAAACCAACAACTAATAACACTAGTCTAATACATTAAAAATATTGGGATATTACTAAAATGTCAATAATGAAAATGATCATCCCAGGTCTTAAGGAGGTCAAAAAATCAGAGTATAAACAAAGAATGAAAATGTCCATGAGTATGGGCATGGGCTCCTTTCAATTTTCTCTAGGGCAGACAGTGCTCTGGAGGCCCAGTTCATCACTGAAATATTAAGGCAGGCTAATGCCTGCAGGGCCACTGGAGCCCTCAACCCCTATCTCCGCCCCCACCCCTGGCTTTTGTGATTTCTTGTTCATGAGGAAAAAGCACTGAGATACAGTACTAAATAGTGACCACAGCCTCCAAGGTCAAATCCTCATCTTCTAACAAAAGGAAAATGAGAGGCTAGGTTTCCATCTTCTCTCAAGTCACTCCCCTCTGATCTTGTCTCCTACAAGTGTGTGTGGCAGGAACTGTGCTAGTCTTCCCAAGCCTGCATCTCTGTGCTTCTCTGACCATCTTCAAGACCAACCGTTTCAGCTTCTGAAAATGAAATCATCTTCCATATCTGGAGGTTATGCAACCAAGGATTCAACCAACTGCTCATTAAAAAAAAAAAAACAACCAGGTATGGCAGCATACATCTGTAATTCCAACACCCTGGGAAGGAGGATGGCAAGTCTGAGCCCAGATGGACACTTAGTGATTTACACAGACCCTTGTCTCAAAGTAAAAACTAAGAAAGGTCTAGGGATATATCTCACCAAAAGTGATTTTAACTTAGTTTCTTTTTTTTGATGTACCATCTTGCTATGCAGCCTAGGCTGCCCCCAAATCATGGTGATTCTCCTGCCTTTGTTTACCAAGTACTGGGAAGGATTAAAGCCATGCTCAAGTTATTTTCAGAGCTGTAGTTTTTACGGGTGAAAAGAATCTGGAGTCCCAGTCAGGCTACTTCTTTACTTGACAGCCACGAAGAGAGGTGCCTTGAGAAGTTCCTAACGGCCCTCTGCCATGCAACCAGAGTGGCCCAACTGTGAAGGAAGCATTAAGCACTGCATTCAGGCCAAGCTCAGGAAGCTACCATATATAGCTAACTAAACCTGCTGTTGCGAACACATGTCTAGCTATTGCAATCCAGCAACCAATTGAGAATCATCATTTGGAGTACACTCATCCTCTCAAACTCATTAAAATCGTTCTTAAAGACTGCAGCCCTTCCAGGGGGAGAACCAGCAGCAGCTCCTGAGATACATGCCATGTTGGAACTTAGGACACTGGGAAGCCAAGCAAGCACTTTCCTTCCCTAGTAAGTGGTGGCAGTGTGGCAGACTGCGGCCCTTCCAGGGGGAGATCCAGCAGCAGCTCCTGAGATCCACGCCATGTTGGAACTTAGGACACTGGGAAGCCAAGCAAGCACCTCCCCTCCCTGGTAAGCGGTGGTGGTCTGGCAGACTGGGGCCCCTCCAGGGGGAGAACCCTCAGCAGCTCCTGAGATCCACACTGTGTTGGAACTTAGGACGCTGTGAAACCAAATACCAGCCTGCCTCCCTGCTAAGCAATAGTGAACCTACTGCTACATGGCCTGGAGTCAAATATCCCACTCTCCCCCCCGCCCCTCCCCCCACCATTAGCAAATGAGAACCAGAAATCTGAGCATCTCCTGGGAGGTTGACCATAGCAAATAAGGGGGACTTCCTTCTACCATTTCTTTGAAGGCAAATATTTTTATTACTGTTTTGCTCTTTTCTGATTAATGGTACTACTCTATTCAATATTCTGTTTTGATAAGTTCTATAGTGTTCTATATTTCATCTCATTTTGATATACGTGATTGAAAGAACAACTATTATAAAGATAACAAAATATACTGTGATACCTATTACTGTTATCCTGGTAACCTGCTGTGAAATTCTGTACCAATTTCACTGTAGGATCTTAGTTGGCTTTATTCTGTTGTATACTTTCAAAATAAAATTTTTAAAAAGTGTAAAAAAAAAATCATTCTTAAAACTTTGAGAGGAGCCAGACCCAAGCCTTTCCCCCGTTGAGTCAGCACCTTTTGTGGACTGCAGGGGGATGACAAGGATTCACCAGGAAGCAAGCTCTTCCTGTGAACCAGCACCATAAGCAGGCCACTGTCGGCAAAGAGACAGCCAGATCCCAGCCCAGATCCTTCCGGCAGGGGCTGGGATACAAGAAGAGCCCCAATCCCTGCCCTGTCCCCTTCCGTAAGTGAACAGCTGATCCTGAGAAACACAGGCTGCAATGATAGCTATTGAGGTGAAATGCAACTTGATGCTTGTGGTGTTTGGTTTTTCACTGACCTTACAGGTCTAGGGCCAGTGGTCTGATCATCTGTTCACAGGATAGTGGTACACAGTGTGGCATCTATGGGGGATCTCCTTCTGAGGGTGGTAGCCCCTGCTGATTCCCTATTGTTTTGTTTTGAAACCCTGTATCACTTTCATTGTTTTGAGTTTTATTGCTTTTTTTTATTTTGTTATATCTGATAGCATGAGTAGCTATTTCAAAATAGCAAGATATATTATGGTAGCCATTTTGGATTTATCATTGTCTTGTTTTGAAGTCCTTTACTGCAGTCATTGTTTTGTTCTTTTATTGGTTCTATTCTGTTCTGTTTGATATTTACTATATCTAAGAGTATCTGCAGCTATTTTGAAGACAATAAAAAGCATTATGCTAATTATGTTGATTTCGTATTGTTCTGAAGTCCTGTATCACAATGTTTGTTTTGTTTTGTTTTATTTTCCTTGATTTAAAAAAAAAAAAAAAACTGTGGGAGGAAAACAAGTACATAACAACTTTTCCAGAACTCTTTCCATTGATTTTCCTATTCTAAAAATAAATATACAACTTCACTACAGTTACCTTTTGTTGTTGCTTTTCCTACTCGATCAATGAGTGACTGCTGAATACTTCCGAGGAGACAGTAGTGAACAGCACATTCTCTGCCTTCCAGGAGCTTACAGCTCACCACCTTCACTCAGCTCTCAAAAAGCTTCTAACCCCAAAATCTCTTAAACAGTTTTGCTTTTACACCAGCAAAGTTATAAATATAGGCTAGAAGTATGTACTCTTGAGGCTCAGGAAGCACTTAGCTCATAGCTGGGGAAACTAAAGCACAGAGGGAATTGTTCCCTTTGGAGGACTAATTAACAAAAAGTGAAGATGGGGAGGAATAATAAGAAAACAATAAGGGTAGGTGGATTAGGATGCTAGAATTATAGGAAACTTTTATTTTTTGGAACTTTTGTAATGGGATTGTTACTTTTATAATTTAAAGATAATTTTGAAAAAATTAAGAAATACTTCAGTAACAGGTACATAAAAAAATGGATATGAGACCTCTATGTAGAAAGAAACTACTACCTTAAGCTGTCCCTAGCTGCTCCAAATCTCATTCTTTGAGCTTACGCCAGGTACAAATAAACCAACACACACATATATAACCTAGATGTACATTTGCTCTTTGCTGGTCCTCTACATTAGGCACTCTATTGTTGCTAAGGTAGGCAGGAAGTAGGGATTCTGACCAAACTATCACACTAGACAGTCTTGTTGCTTAAGACAATAAACTGATGTCTGGCGTGGTGGTGCATGAGTGTAATCTCATACTCTGGAGGGCTGACGTAAGAGTACCACAAGTTTGAGCCTAGCCTGAGCAATTTAGTGAATTACTAAGACACTATCTCAAAATAAAAAAAAATTTAATCGGTACCGGGGATCGAATTCATGACCATGTGCTTGCAAAGCAGGTGCTTATGCCGCTGAGCTAAAATCTCAGCCCCAATAAAAATTGTTTTAAAAAGTGAGAAAAAAAAGGGCTGAATTTCATGGCATACCTGTAATCCCAGCACTCAGGAGGCTGAGGCAGGCAGATTACTTTAGGAGTTCAGGGCAGCATGGGCTACATATAGTGAGTTCATGGCCAACCTGAACTACATAGCAAGATCCTGTCTCAAGAAACAAACAAACAAACAAACAAACAAAAATCAAACAAAAACTTGGGAATGTAGATCAGTATGAAGGCATGAGTTGAATCCCCAGCACTATTAAATAAATAAATAAATAAAACAAGCCAATTTTTTTTCTTTTTTTTTATCTTTAAAAATCTATAGTTTTAGGGGCTGGAGATGTAGCTCAGTGCCATAACCACCTGCCTTGCAAGCAGGCGGTCATGAGTTCAATCCCTGGTACCGATAAAAATGAAAAAGACGAAAAAAAAAATCTATAGTTTTTGCCAAATATGGTTGTGCATGCCTGTAATCCCACCACTTGGAAGGCTGAGGCAGGAGGATCACTCCAAGTTTGAGGCTAACCTGGGCTACAAAGTGAGTACAAGGCCAGCCTGAACTACATAGTAAGGCCTTGTCTCTCTCTCTCTCTCTCTCTCTCTCTCTCTCTCTCTCTCACACACACACACACACACACACACACACACACACACACACAGAATCTGTAGTTCTTAATACAATTGAAAAAAAATCCAAAATTTAGGATAGGATAAGATTATTGCATAGTCTATTTCCCACATTTTCTTTTCTTTTCTTTCTTTCTTTCTTTTTTTTTTGGTGGATACCAGGGATTGAACTCATGACCTCACATCTGCCAGGCAGGTACTTATCACATTTCTATAATTTGATAATATTTTCATAATAAACTTATTAAAATGATAAATATAGTGTTTTACAGTTCAAATTTGCTATAGTTGAAATGTGTGTTGAAGGCTTGGTCCCAGCCCATGGTCCCACTGGAGGTAGTGGAACCTTTAGAAGCTAGAACCAAAGTCAGGTCCTTGGGGACAGTCCCTTGAAGGAGACAATGGACCTCTAACCCCTTCCTATCACTCTTTGCTTCCCAGTCACCATGAAACACTGTGTTGCCAGTTTCATAGCCACAGGGTCAATGACAATGGACTGAAGCCTCTGAAACCATGAGCCAATAAGCTTTTCATGCTTTCAAGTTGACTCTCTCTGGTATTTTGTCATATTTACAGAAAGCTGACATAGTCTTGGATTCTAATTAAACTGTTCCTCACTACAGTAGCCCCTAAAGATGTTCAATATCTTCCCTAACTTTCAGTTCTCTCATTCAGAATAAAGAGTGAAAATATTTTTATAAGGCTGTAGAGGGATATAAAGTAGATACCTTAAAGCATACAACTAAATAAATGTTGGTTTCCCTATCTATAAATAAAAACAAACCAAAAAATGGGGGGTCCTTTGCCAACAAAGCACCCCACAGGTGGATGGATCCAGGTAATCAGCAGTCCTGTGAAATTCTTTTGCTTCTAGTAGCTCCTTATTGATCAAAGTGACCTTTTACTTACCTTCTGTCAAAATTTGTTTCAAGAAAGACTGCTTAAAAAAACTCCAAGTCAATTTTGCCTCTTCCCAATTTACAAAAGCCTAGAAAATAAAAAACAAAATAAAAATATCAGGTATTTTAAGGATAAGAATAAAATGCTACCAGAAGCAAATTTATTCTAGACCCTGAACCCCAACTTGCAAAGTTCCCACTAAATCATATAATGTTAAGGCACACAGAAAAGACTCACAGATACTAGGAAAGAATATTTGGATCTTCAATGTTCCTCAAAGGTCAAGTGTTGAAGGTTTAGTACTCAGCAGTTGATATGGGAGGTGGCACAACCTCCCATAGGTAGGCCTAGTGGGAGGGCTTTAGTTCACTGGGGGTTTGTTCTTGTAGGGAACTGTGGGATTCTAGCCTTTTTCTCTTTTGCCTGCTTGTCATTCAGTAAGCTGTTCTGCTCTGCTGCACACTTCTGTGATGATGTGCTGCCTCACTACAGGCCCCAACTTGAAACTGCCATAACTTTAAGCCAAAGTAAATCTTTGCTCTTTATAAACTGATTATCTCAGATATTTATTTTCATTTTTGTTAGTATATGTGTGCAGTACATAATGATTACATTTATTGTAGGGAGTTGGCACATGTATACAACACATCTTAATTCTTTTCATATCCCCTTCTCCTTCCCCTTCTTACCCCTTCCTCTATCTCTTGGTCTTCCCCTTTGCAAAAGATCTACTTCCCTGTTTCCTATTATCTATTTTTTATTTTGCTTTTCATACTTACGGTTTCTCATATAAAAGAAGTCATGTAATATTTTAGCTTGTGTGTCTGATTTATTTCACTTAACATTATGGTCTCAAGTCCCACCTGCTTTCCTACAAATGACTTAAATTTATCCTTTATAGCAGAGTAATATTCCATTATATATAAATACCACTAATACAGTAATACCATTTATCCATTAATCTGTAGGTATTTGTTACAATAATGGAAAGCAACTTTAAAAAATCACTAAACATGAAGATAAAGTCTGTAAGGACACATCTGAGATTCACATACAGAAAGACTCCTAACGAACTGCCGATCATAAGCTATTTCCGACTTAGCACTACTGTGCATAAAGCTGTTATGAACTTAAAAACAAAAGAATTGCTGCTGCCTTACTGGAGGCCCAGACAGTAAACTGACTCCATCTAATACATATAGCTGTTTCCTTTAAAAAAAAAAAAAAAAAAAAAAAAAAAAAAAAGGCCTGATGGTCTGAAGAGTTAGCTCAATGGTACAGTGCTTGTCTAGCATGTATGATATGTATGATTCCCTGAGTTTGAACCCTAGCATTACAAAAAAGAATTTTTAAGTCTCCGAGATATGCCAAGTTGCAGAACAAATTTTTCCATGTATTCCATACCTTAATGCCCTTTCACACCAAGTATATGCTTATATATTTCAAGAGAAATTCAGTCTGCTCAGGTCAGGCAAACCACCGAGAATTGGCATGATAGAGGAAAGATAAAACAAAACTTTGGATATGGCTCTTCTGAATCACACAAAGGGCAATCAGATTGCTTATTTTCTAAAAGTAAAGTGAGCAAGAAGGAAGCAAATGATCAGGCAGGGTAAAGATCAACCTAGAAAAGACAGGTGCCCTCAAAGCCAGAGAGCTGATCATAAAATGGAGAGGAATGGCCATCTGACCTCCTTCAGTTCCTTCTGGGAATTCCTCAAACAGGCACCCCAGGATCCCTGAACTTTAGTCTAGATGGTTGATTCAATCCTAGAATACCTGTGCTTTGAAAAGTTTGCTAATCCAAAATGATGACTTTTGAATGATGGGATTTTAAGTGAGTTTTTGGAAGGGCAGAAA